>NC_139570.1:4799260-5999260 GCF_965112155.1 Podarcis liolepis
GTACTTAATGAAGAATCCTCTGCTGTTTCTTCTCCCTTGGAAGGGGACATGATTTCTTTGGGCTGGGCCAAGCTCAGAATGGGTTCTGTTGCGTTCCTGTTGAAGGTTTTCTAACAACAAACCACAACTAATACAGTGTATTGCACACATTGCAAGGGGAACCCAGTGCAAGAATTCCCACAAGCAAAATGGGAATGCCCCTCCTTTCTGCTCCTGTGCCATCCCCAAATCTGCTTCACAAGATTGGGAGAACCCCCCAAAACAGTGGTTCTCAAACTTTTTTCTCTGGCTCATACTTTCAGAATAAACGTTTACTCACGGCACACCATTTTTCATTTATTTATTTTTATTAATAAGAAATGCTTTGGGGAAATAAGGAACAACTCCTAGCAGTGCTTAATTTATATAACACAGAACACAACTACTTTATAACATGACCGTGGAGGATCCAGAATGTATAAAACAATGCAGCTACCTAAGAACATGAATCATTCCCAAAATATAACTATAAATGAGCCACTTACATTTGTACCTTAGGTATATATACAGACTCAATGAGAGGTGTGAGCTTGCTTTTGCTGGGTGATCTCATTTATATGAGGTCTAATTTCTCTCATCTCATCAGAACAAATAAGCCTTTCTCTTTCATATTATCAATCATTCATATTAGCCAGAGCTGAAAATCCCTGTTCACAACAATATGTTGTGGAGAACTATAGAAGAATAGCCAGTGCTCTTGAAGAGAGGTGTGGATATGATACTACATCATACTGAACAGGGATGCGGGTGGCGCCGTGGTCTAAAGCCCTGAGCCTCTTGGGCTTGCCGATCAGAAGGTCGGCGGTTCAAATCCCTGTGATGGGGTGAGCTCCCATTGCTGTGTCCCAGTTCCTGCCAACCTAGCAATTTGAAAGCATGTCAGTGCAAGTAGATAAATAGGTACTGCTGTGGAGGGAAGGTAAATAGCATTTCCGTGCACTCTGGTTTCCGTCACAGTGTTACGTTGCACCAGAATCGGTTTAGTCATCCTGGCCACATGACCTGGAAAGTTGTCTGTGGACAAACATCGGCTCCCTTGGCCTGAAAGTGAGATGAGCACCGCAACCCCATCCTTTTCCTTTTCCTTTACACCATACTGAACTGAAATGTTGCCTGCTTCTTTGATTGTCCTTGAATCTTCCTGTCACACTTGCCATCCTCTTGAAAGTCCCACTGAGTATGGGAGCAGAAAGGTGTGCCATACATATCTGGATAAATTAAAATAAATGAAAACAACTAAGTAAAACTGTGCAGAGGGAAAGACCAATCTCCCTGAATTCCAAGGAGAACTGCTGAATTTCTGAATTCCAAGGAAAACTGCCTCACCTGGTTCTTCTGGGTCAGGATCTTCCTTAGGGTAGGTTCATATACTCCAAAGCTAAACTCTGAAGTGTCATCCTGATGAAAGCAGCCTTCATTCTGCACATTCTTGCAAATTGTTGGCTTATGTTTCCTGAGTGTGAAGCCAGTTATGTGTCGTCTGGCTGTATTTCACCATGTCATGGTGCCTTAATCCCTGGTGCTCAACATACTGCTCTCCTAATTTGGGATATAGCAGATGTTTTGCCTTCTGGGAGCTGATGGCATTCTTCACTGCCCCCGCCCCCCAGTACTTTCCCCCAAGGGTGCTGTTATCAACACTTGCCATTTCTAATTAGCTATATTTGAGCCACAGTCTGAAGCCATCTCTAGGCCAGGAGACTTAAGGGCCAACAGAATGTTGCATGCCCTGCCTCCTGGGAAGAACTTCATGGCAAGCAGCAAACCAGTCTGGACCCATTCATTGGCTAGTGAAGAAATTTCAGCCAATGAAGCGCTTGGGTGCTCACTTTCCTATTCCCTCCTCATTTTGTTTTGTACTTCGTCTATTAAGTTATGGCCCTGTGTGCAAGGGTCTTTTAATCTCTGTACAATGCTTGGAAAAAAATTAAGAGCCTTAAAATTAATAAGTAATAACAACAGCAGTTTGCAATGCAATAGGGTGGGGCACCATAGAGACTTTGGGGTAGAAAGCTGCAAAGAAGGGCTCATTCGCACTCTCTTGCTCTGAGTCCTCCAGTGCCTGCTCCCTGCTTATCTGATACCTTTCCACTTGGCCTGGGAGGCCAGGACCCTTTCTGAGTACACCTATAACAACTTCCTCTGCTGTTAGAAAATTCTGCTATTAGAAGGTAGGGTATTGTTTAGGGGTTGTTGCTTGGTCAAGATTTTAGTTTTGAAGTAGCATTATAGTTTTGTGTTTGTTTGTTTGTTTGTTTGTTTATTAGACTTAATTCTTGAATGGTCAGTGGGTTGTTTAATTTCATTGCACATGTGTTCATATGATATCCCCATTAGTTTATATGGCTATTTATTGTTCATTATGTCATGTTAGTGAATTATGTAAACTTTTTAAAGTTGCAAACCACCTTGAGGATGGTATACTCTGGAAAGATGGTATACAGATAAACGAAGATAATGATAATAATGAAGCATCCAAATCAAACACAGAAGTGAGGACCATGTGTGGTACTTACATTTTTCTGCCTCTTGTGCTCTCCAAGTTTAAGTTATATCTGATACCTTCAATACTGTCAGGGCTCCAAGATCTTTGACATACAGCAGAATGTAACCAGTGATACTCACTGGGTGATGAACACTGTAGCTAGTCATCTGAGTTCTGTATTTGATTTGATTGGTATATCAACAAACATTAGCTGATTAATTGGATGGTTGGAGTGGGCCAAAGAGGAGAAACTGTGGTGCTGTTTCAAATCTAGTTTTGCTTGTGTTATGAACACAGTAGGGAGTGAAATAAGAAAAGATAAAGAATGCATTCCATTTCGCCTTTCCCTTCTACCAAGTAGGGGTCACTTCTATAAGCTGAAAGTTATTTCACCCTTCACTCGGTATCTCAAAAAGTCAACATATCAAGGTTTTGGTAATCTGCAGATGTATTTAAATTTAATTGACTGATTAATTGGCTACAAGGCAGGTGACTCATCATCTAAAAATTCATTAATTGGTTGACAGACCTTGCTTCTTAACAGAAATATGCTCTGTCTCGTTTGCTCACTGTAAAGAAAGAAGCACGGGGCGGGGGCGGGCAGGCAGTGAATCTTGCATGCATCACATTGCTCTTTGTACGGAAACCCGTTAATTCCCTTGCATAATGTCTGCTGATGAGGTCTTACATGAGCGTGGCCTCCTCTGTGGTTTGCACTGATCAGCAGACTGAGTCAGCGCAATGCCAGGACATGAATCTGGCTTAACGTTGCTTCAAAGATGGTTCTTTTGTGAGCCCACTGATGATCCGGCATCAGAGTTATGTAAATTTAATACAGCGAACCCAAGTGATTATAAATACACTTGGGTGTCAAGACAATATTCCTGGAACTGGGATTTGTCTGAGAAAGCACACATGGAACAGACAATTCTTCAGCTTTGCCCTGGCACAGAAGAGTGATATGACAGCCATGCTGACATAATCAAATTCCATCAGGACGATGCGGGCACAGAGATCTGATGGGTCATCCGTACATGTTTTCACTGAGTGAAGCGCCGACCACTGGAATTCATTGGGCTGATTCACATCAGTAAGTGTTTTTCCAGGTTTGGTTTACAGCCCGTTATTGCTGAGTAAAAGAACAGGATGGCCATTGGCTATAACTGGGCGGTTATGTCATTTCCAATTTGAAGTTCCGCAGGTCTTGCAGAGTCATGGAGAGTTCACTGCCCGTGCTATTCATTCCTGAGCTGTGTGGCTGACTGAACCTTTCCATCAGCATTAGCTTGGGGTGGTGGTGGTGGGGAGAGAGAGCTGGCTACAGGAGGTGGAAGGGCGTCGGGGTAACCCAGGTGTGAAGGAGAAGACAAAAGTGTGTAAGAGGGGATTAAGTGGCAATGGAGGGGCATGAGCTAAATCCTCAGCTCAGCTGAAGAGAACACACATTGACACGTACAACACTGCTAAGTTTAGCCAACTATCTCTTGGGAGCGCTCGGCACCAAACATGGAAGAGTCCTTAAAACTGGTTCTGTGTTAGGAGGCCATGGCTGTGTACACACCATACATTTAAAGCAGGTGGCTTTCCCCTGGGAATCCTGGGAACTGTAGTTCACCTTCTCAGGGCTGCCATTCCCAGCCCTGCTAACAAACTATGGTTCCCAGGATTCTCAACCTATGTTTCGTATTCTGCTAGTTAAGCCAGAGCTGCACAACATGTGATTTCTCAAGCCAGTCTGCTGGTGCTGCTGGGGACATAAGCCTAGGACCCTCTGTAGCAGAAGGACCCAGTAGAGCCCCCAAACATAGCAACTTGCCCCATTTTGAAGCACATAAAGTAACACACATTTCCAGTGAAAGAGAAACCCTCCCCTAATAAAACCATAAAATCCAAGTCTAAAATTATCCAAGGAATTACTGTTCATTAGACTGGTTGGACGACCCGCCAGTGGCTTGCTTAACCTCCAGTGGTTTTTTTTTTTTACCTGTCCGGGACTGCAAAAAAAAATATACTGATTTACCAGGGATGATTCCTATTTTCTGATACCTGACTCTGTTAAATCACTGCCCCCTCTTGCAGGGGCCTCTTTTTGCCTTTCAGGGGATGTCTTGCAAAATGTAGCAGAAATATAGGATGCTCAGCTCATCATTCTTCAGAGCTCACCATCCTCCTCACAGTCTATATAACAGTTTGTGGGAGCCTGTTGCTCTCCAGACCTTGTTGGAATCCAACTCCCATCAGCCCCATCTAGCTATGATCAGGGATGATGGGAGTTGTAGTCTGGCAATATCTGGGGTGCCCCCCAGGGCCAGCTCACCCATCGGGCCAGGTGGGGCAACCACCTCAATCAGCAGGACCCACAGGGGCAGTAGCTCTGGCCTCTAAGGAATGTATCACCTGCTACTGCTACTGTGGTGGCAGCAATATCTGCGGTGCTCTCTCTGGGAATCAGATCTGCTCCCTATGCCACCTCTACAGTGGCCTTTTGGGCAACAGGAGGCACTGCTGGTCTCCTCCCATCCTCATTTCTGGTGTAGCTCTTCATTTCCCCCTTGTTCCTCATATAGATCTTCATTCACCCCTTCTTCTCTGGCTGTGGTGGGGGTGGGGAATGCTATTTTGTAGTTCACTTCAGGTGCCAAAATGTCTTGGGCTGACTCTGGGACCACCACAGGTAGAACATATAGAAGAAGAAGAAGAGGAGGAGGAGGAGGAGGAGGAGGAGGAGAAGGAGTTTGGATTTGATATCCCGCTTTATCACTACCCAAAGGAGTCTCAAAGCGGCTAACATTCTCCTTTCCCTTCCTCCCCCACAAGAAACACTCTGTGAGGTGAGTGAGGCTGAGAGACTTCAGAGAAGTGTGACTAGCCCAAGGCCACCCAGCAGCTGCATGTGGAGGAGTGGAGATGCGAACCCAGTTCACCAGATTACGAGTCTACCACTCTTAACCACTACACCACACTGGCTCTCATATATCTCATATATCTCTCAGTTTGATATATGTGTGTGTGAGGATACAAAGAAGTGCATGTGTGAGCATGGACACTAAAGTAGACATGGTGCAGAGAGACCATTTCATGCCTTGTGGCTGCCAAGTTATATTTTGAATTTTTGTTAGCACTTCCATACAATGCCCAGAGTTCCTTGTGAAGAGGGACTGATTATTCCACCTCCAACTCCACTCACTGCAAATTGCAGATGGGAAGACTCTGGCAGAAAGAGAGTGGCTTAGGATTCTTTTCATAGTTTGGCACCTCAACCCAGTTATCAGCTTCGTTAGGTTTCTTTTGCTTCACATTCAGGCATGTCAGCTCAACGATTCACAGAGATGTTGGACCACAGACTGCCTTCCTGATGCTGTTGGACTATAACTCCCATCAGCCCCTGCTAGCATGGCTAATGATGGAGGACCATTGGAGCTAGAGTCCAGCAACATTTGGAGGGCATCAAATCAGCTCCCCCAGCATTAGACAATGTTGGGAAGACAAGCGAACTAAAGTCAGTGTACTGGAAGAAACAAAGATCACCAGTGTCAAAGCAATGATTCTTCAACCTCATCTTTGATGGACTGGTCATGTTGTTTGGATGCCTGATTATTGTCTTCCAAAGCAATGACTCTATTCCCAACTTAAGAATGGAAAGCAAAATACTAGTGGACAACAAAAGAGGTTGAAAGACGCTCTCAAGGCAAATCTTAAAAAATGTAGAATAAGTACTGATAACTGGGAAACACTAGCCTGTGAGAGCTCCAATTGGAGAATAGCCTTTACCAAAAGTATCATGGACTTTCAAGAACAAACTCAGTGTGAAAAGGAGAAACAAGCTAAGAGAAAGGCACGTTTCGTAAACCTTCACCATGATCAACTTCCACCTGGAAACCTATGTCCCCACTGTGGAAGAACGTGTGGATCCAGAATTGGCCTCCACAGTCACTTATGGACTCACTGTTAAGACCGTGTTCATGGAAGACAATCTTACTCGGCTACAAGTGATCACTAAAGAAGAAGACAATGTTGATGGAAGGGGTTGCCCAGATATTTGTGTATGTATGTGGCATCATATAATATTTAACACTGCCTCTCAAAAGAAAGTTCTGTTTCTTTTTAGTATAGTAATCATTGAAAAAACTTGCATTATTTTATTTTGGAATGTTTATGTTTTGAGTAAGTTGGATATTTTTATTTTGAGCTTTTCCTTAAAAGAAAAAAACTCAACAGAAAAATTGGGAACATTTGGCTCAAGGAATCAGTGGAGGATATTCAAAGAAATCCTGTTGAAGCTTGTGTCTGTGTTTGCAAATTCTAAAGTAATGTGTACCAGACAGAGCCACAGAAGAGTAACAGTACTGTGGAATCATGTGGGGTGTGTCTGTGCGCTACAAGCAACCATGGAGTCTGTCATACAGTTCCCAGAGTTCCTAGGGGAGGGTTAAACCACTCTGGATATTGTAGCTCTCTGTGGAGAATAGGGGTCTCCTAACAACTCTCAGCAGCGTTAATGAATTAAAGTTCCCATAATTCTTTGGGGAAAGCTGGGACTGTGTGGTGCAGATGGGGCTTTACTTGGGAAACATGTAAGATAATCCCATTGATGCTTAGTCTGAAGCTGGCATAGGCAAACTCCGGCCCTCCAGATGTTTAGGACTACAATTCCCATCATCCCTAGCTAACAGGACCAGTGGCCAGGGATGATGGGAATTGTAGTCTCAAACATCTAGAGGGGCAGAGTTTGCCTATGCCTGGTCTGAAGCAAATCCAACTGAATTCAATAGGAATTACTCTTTAGTCCATTGGTCTTCAGCTGGTGGGTTGGGTGCTAGTGTGCCACTACTGAGTCACAGGTCATATCCACACCATGAATTTAAAGCTCTCTTAAGTGACATACAGGGACGCGGGTGGCGCTGTGGGTAAAAGCCTCAGCGCCTAGAGCTTGCCGATCGAAAGGTCGGCGGTTCGAATCCCCGCGGCGGGGTGCGCTCCCGTTGTTCGGTCCCAGCGCCTGCCAACCTAGCAGTTCGAAAGCACCCCCGGGTGCAAGTAGATAAATAGGGACCGCTTACTAGCGGGAAGGTGTGCGGCTCTGGCTCGCCAGAGCAGCGATGTCACACTGGCCACATGACCCGGAAGTGTCTCCGGACAGCGCTGGCCCCCGGCCTCTTGAGTGAGATGGGCGCACAACCCTGGAGTCTGTCAAGACTGGCCTGTACGGGCAGGGGTACCTTTACCTTTAAGTCACATACATGCCAAACATTTAAAGCAGACACCATGGGTGCAGCTGGGATTTTTGTTGGGGGAAGCAGAACTTTCTTGGTGGGGACAGAACCGACATGATTGGTCAGTTAAGTATTTCTATGTTTTATTTGATCTAGGCCGGGGCAGCTGCTGCCCCACTCCGTCCACTGCTATGCCCATGGCAGACACTTTCCTCTAAAGAATCCTGAGACCTGTACTTTGTTTAGGAGGCACTGGGAACTCTACATTTGTGAGGGATAAGCTACAGTCCTGAAAATGATTTGGAGTGGGGTCATGTCCTTTCATTGTATTTTAAATGTGCTTTAAATTCATGGTGTGTGAGCAGCCTTATACTAACTTGGGAGTCATGGCTTCCACTGAAGAATCCTGGGAACTGTAGTTCAGCAGCATCTTCCAACAATTCTCTGCACCCTTTAACAAAGTACGGTTCCCAGGATTCTTCGGCTGAAGCCATGGCTTTTGAAATAGTATAAGAGTGCTTTAGATCATGTGCCCAGATCCTGACCTAAGATGAATCGCAACAGCAACAAGTACCATCATGCAAAAGCTTAACCACACGGTGTAACTACATTTACTTGGGTCCATCACTCGCTACCCTCAGAACATAAAGATCTGCCTTAAAGGTAAAGGTAAAGGGGCCCCTGACCATTAGGTCCAGTCGTGACCGACTCTGGGGTTGTGGCACACATCTCACTTTACTGGCCGAGGGAGCCGGTGTACAGCTTCCGGGTCATGTGGCCAGCATGACTAAGCCGCTTCTGGCGAACCAGAACGGAAACGCCGTTTATCTTCCCACCAGAGCGGTACCTATTTATCTACTTGCACTTTGACATGCTTTCGAACTGCTAGGTGGGCAGGAGCAGGGACCGAGCAACGGGAGCTCACCCCGTCGCGGGGATTCGAACCGCTGACCTTCTGACTGGCAAGTCCTAGGCTCTGTGGTTTAACCCACAGCGCTGCTTGTGTCCAAAGAACTGCCTTATCTTTATTTAAAACTGGAGCATAAGAAGACCCCTGCTAGATCAGACCACAGGGGTGGTAAACCTAAGGCCCAGGACCAAAAGTGGTCCTCAAGGGCTCTCCATCTAGGGCATCTACCCCTCACTGAGCCTGCTTTGCACGATGAGTGTTTTTGTCTGGGTGGAATGTGTCCTTGAATTCTGATAATGCCTCTGGCTTGTCTGGATGGAGGATAAAAATAGGTGTGTGGATATGTACAAGTTAGCCCTTGGTACAAAGGTCAAATTTACATTCCTTGCTCCACCCACTTTTGCCTTTGGTCCTGCCCACTACTGGCATGTGGCCCTCAGAAGCGTGCCCTTGGAAAGGAATGAAGTCCTCTGGGTGAAAAAGGTCCCCTACTCCTGGCCCATCTACTGAAGCCTACTGTTCCCACCATGGTTAATTGGATGCCAATAGAAAGTTCTCAAGTTGGACATGAGTGCAATAGTACTATCCTGCTTGCAGCTGATATTCAAAGGCATGTTACCACTGAAATTGGAGGGAATATATAGTTGTCATGATTACTAGTCCCTGATAGTTTTATCCTACTTCAAATTGTCTAATCCCCTCTAGAAGTTGGCTGCCACCCCAGCTACATCTTGGGGTAGTGAATTCTGGGGTTTAACCTTGTGTTGTATGGAGAAAAGCTTTCTTCAATCTAACCTGGATGTCTTACCACTCAGCTTCATTGGACAACCCCTGAATCTAGTATTTGTTTTTATGTGACAGGGAGATAAAGTGTCCAGCAGGGAGGACAAGATTCCAAACAGGAAACAGTGCCTCTAGATTGTTTTCGTAGCTTTATTATTTGTAACTTGGTCCATCCTTTTGAGCTAGCTCCAGCCTAAAAAAAAGGTGTAAAAAGGTTGGAGAGATATAGTCAATAACTAGCAGAGCATCTTCTTTTTGCGGGTTGGAGTTAAAAGACTGGAGTTTCCTTAGGGACCACCCTGAACTCTTATATCCCTGCTTGATCACTGAGATCATCTGTACAAACATTGTTGGTCGTCCCCTGAGTTGCTGCGGCACATTTGACATTGACAGGAAATGGAGTCTTTAGTGTCATTGGCGGTCCTGTGGAATGCTCTTGCAACAGAGGTTTACCAGGCACTATCTATTCTAACCTTTAATGTATCCTGAAAACTTTTCTATGCTTATGCAGATCAATTTAGAAAACATATTCTGTAATAGTTTGCTGATGATCTGTGATTCTTTTTTTTTAAAGAGCTAGCTTTTGTTTATAATGGTTGCAAACCAGTTTGTTTTTTTAAAAAATGAAATTGCAGTATACAATTATTATTATTATTATTATTATTATTATTATTATTATTATTATTATTATTATTAAAAGTGGGTTTGGGCTAAAACTGGATGTTTGGTCAAGCTATATTCCAATGTATTCTAGCACTGAAAACTAATTGGCCATCAGAAACATAGAAACAAGCATTCACTCACTTTCAGAGACTGAGAGTCTGGGAAGGTAGAACCAGAACATGATTTTTTTTTCTGGATAGAGGGAAAAGCCAACAGTGGATCATGGTCGATTTCGGTTTCGCTCATATCCTCTCATTTGCGGTAGTCTCTCATATGGCACTGCCAGTTCAGCTAATCTCTGGAGGCTGCTTGTCTTCTCTGGAAATATGAGTAGCTATCATCAGTGTTAATGGGACTTACATGCATATCAAGATGAGAGCACGGTCCCATGTGATATTCTGGGAGCAAGGTCTAACATATCAATGATGCGCAATTATTTCAGTAAGCAAAAGTGGCATGTGATGTCTCTGTTAAATGACATTCATTATCAGGACTGAACTGATGTGGGTGACACTGTGGTCTAAACCACTGAGCCTCTTGGGATTGCTGATCGGAAGGTTGGCAACTGGTGAGCTCCCGTTGCTCTGTCCCAGCTCCTGCCAACCTAGCAGTTTGAAAGCATGCCAGCGCAAGTAGATAAATAGGTACTGCTGAAGCAAGAAGGCAAACAGCATTTCTGTGCACTCTGGTTTCCATCACAGTGTCCCATTGCACCAGAAGCGGTTTAGTCCTGCTGGCCGCATGACCTGGAAAGCTGTCTGTGGACAAATGCTGGCTCCCTCGGCCTGAAAGCAAGATGAGTACCACAACCCCAAAGTCGTCTTTGACTGGACTTAATCGTCCAGGGGTCCTTTATTTTCCGTTTTCTCTTTTTTTGAACTGATGGGGTGTCTTTTATTTATTTATTTTGATAGATTTATACCACTTCTCCCTACATCAAATATTCAGAACGGTGAACAAAGTTCAGCCAACACAATATAAAAGCATAAGGCTTATTGAAATCATGACAGCCATCCTCTCTGAGTGCCTGTACAACAGGGATGTCCAATGGGTAGATCGTGATCTACCGGTAGATCGCCAGGGTGCTCCAGGTAGATCACGGGATGAGAGAAAGTGATTGTGGAAAAGCAGCTCCTCTACCTTTGCTCCCCCCGAAAAGCTCAACAACTCTTGCCCTGGGAGTAGATCGTAGTCTCTTGGGATTTGGATATGCCTACAACAAAGATTGCTCCCACCAATTCCTTTTTCCTCATGTGTTGTGACTTTTTAGAGTGTGAACCTGATGGAGTCTTAGTACTGCCTTTTTTTGGATGGCAGTTCAAGAACTTTTAAAATTCTGTTTGTATAATTGTATTTGAAAGATCACATTATTCAAAACACGGTGTGTTGTGGGGGACAGAGGCTCAGATTTCAATAATAATAGAATGGCTAAAAAACCCCCATCTGGAATACTGTGTCCAGTTCTGGGCACCACAGTTTTTAAAAAAGATCTTGATAAGCTGGAATGTGTGCAGAAGAGGGCAACCAAGATAATCAAGGGTCTGGAAACTGAACCTTATGAGGAGCGCTTGAAGAAGCTGGGTATGTCCAGCCTAGGAAAGAGGAGGGCGAGAGGAGATATGAGAGCCATCTTTAAATATTGGAAAGATTGTCACATGGAAGATGGAGCAAGCTTATTTTTTCCTTCTCTGGAGGGTAGGATTCAAACCAATGGCTTCAAGTTACAAGAAAGGCGATTCTGACTAAATATATGGAAAAACTTCCTGACAGTAAGAGCTCTTCTATAGTGGAATGCTTGGAAGGTTGTGGACTCTCTTCATGGGAGGTTTTTAAGCAGCGGTTGGCTGGCCACCTGTCATGGATGCTTTTAGCTGAGATTCCTGCATCACAGGGATTGGACTAGATGACCCCTGAGGTCCTTTCCAATTCAAAGTATGATGCAGCAGGTAGCTAGTTAATTGCATTTATATCACACGTTTCCTCTGAGGAGTTCAAGGTGGCACATATTTTTTCCCTCCACACCATTTTATTCTCAGCACAACCCTATAAAGTAGGCTAGGCTGAGAGACAGTGATAGCCCAAAGTGGGCTTTGTGACGTGGTCCAGCACCCTAACCTTTGCACCAAACTGGCTCTTCAGAATTATACTTTAGAGAGAAAACCTATGTTGCACAAACTGTAGTGCAAGGGTGGCTAGCACCAGAGTATTTACCTTATACAATTAAGACATTTGAGAGAGAAAATAGATGCTGTGTCAACTTTCTATATAGCAAATATTTGAAGGATCACCTTACCCTGATGTAAGCCCACTAGACCGCTTTAATCTGCAGAACTGGCAGCTTCAGAAGTGCCACATAATGTTCATTCCACAATTGTAAGAAAACAATCATTGAGTGTGGCAGCTGCTACACTCATGAGCTCCCTTCTCAAATGAGGCAGGTGCTTTCTCAATTAGGCAGGTGCTTTCGCTATACTCTTTTTTTTAGAAGCTGCTAAAATTTTCCTTGCTTAGGCAAGCCTACCTAAAAATTGGCATATATTTTAATGTGTAATTTTAAACTTATAATTTAGTTTTAACTATTGATTATATTTATATTAGGATTTTTTCTAAAGTTTCTAAGGTTGACAATTTTAAGGTATGTTATAAAGTTTTGGGTGGGGCTTTTTTTGGGGGGGGTGGAGGCATGGCCCCAAACCCTCTGCATTCAGTACAGTGGTACCTCGGTTTACAAACTAAATCCATTCCAGAAGTCTGTTCTTAAACTGAAACTGTTCTTAAAACAAGGCACGCTTTCCCTAATGAGGCCTCCCGCTGCCGGTGCCCTTCCACCGTTCAGATCCCATTCTTAGACCGAGGTAAAGTTCTCAAACCAAGACACTATTTCCAGTTTTGTGGAGTTTGTAAACCAAATCGTTCTTAAACTGGACTGTTCTTAAACCGAGGTACCACTGAAAAGGGTTAGAATTTGTGCAAACTCATAGCTTCATGAATTAAGCAAGGGCTGGAAACAGCACCATCTAGGTTTCTCTTGAGGCCAGCCTGGTGTTGGTTTGCTGAGGGTGGGTCATTGAAGACATGTAAGGCTGATAATGGCTTGGTTTGTTTGATGATGGTGAGACCACGGGCCATGGCATATGCTGCAGGAAGACAGGTAGTCACTTTGCAATAAGCTTGGGAAATGTAGGTTGCCCAGGAGAAAATGGGCGATGCTGTAAGTGGAAGGGAGAGGAGCTATTTTTCTGCAAGTGGTTCTGGGAAGAAAGTGGGCAGAACACCAGATCTGGGGATGTGAGGAGAAGGAGCCAAAACCACAAGGTGCAGGCAGCATGGCTGTTTCCCCTGCTTATTCATCCAAGCTCGCCACGCTTACGAGAGCAACTCAGAGGTTTTATTTGCAATTGAGTGGTATAATGGTTCTGTTAAATACATAAGAATGTAAGAAGAGCCCTGCTAGATCAGGCCAGGGACCCATCTAGAGCAGCTTCCTGTCTTCTCAGTGACCCACCAGATGCTCTAATCGGGAAGGCCAGAAGCAGAAACTGAGAGCAACAATGCTCTCCTTACTTGTGATTCCCAGGAACAGGCATTCAGGGCATTCTGCAGCCAACAGTGAATTTATAACATAGTCATTCTGGCTAGTACCATTGAGATATGAAAATATGGGACCTGTTATTCTAGAAGCGAACAGGTGAGTGCAATCAAAGATGAATCTATGCATGTCCAAGCCCCAACAGAAAGAACGGGAGCTTCACAAAGAGACAGGTTCAGTATTAGCAGAATTTTCTTCTTTTGACCAGGGGCAATTTCTTCTCTCTCCCTCCCCCCCCTTTTTGTTCTTGGTATCAGAATGACAATAATTCCCCTTAGCCAATCTCCACATTGTCGATCATGATTTGGTAGCCAAAACAAAAGGGGCAGATTAAAAGCATAGAGAGAACTAATGGGAGGGGAAATGGCTTATCTGGAAGGTGTTAAAAGCAGGATTCCGTTCCTAAACAAGGGAATTTATTGCTTTCCCTCTAATCCTTTTATAATGTGTGACAGGCAGCCCATTTATTTTAAGATCCTCTTAAAGAATGTTGCCTTTCTGTTTGGTAGGTCTTTCCCTCTGGTTATGCTGGGTGGCTTGAAGGAGTAAGGCAGGCAAACCATATTCTCCTCTTAGAGACCAACTAAGTTTGTTCTGGGTACAAAAGCTTATACCCAGAACAAACTTAGTTGGCATGCTCTGGTCCATGGGGTCATGAAGAGTCGGACACGACTAAATGACTAAACAACAACAACAAAGGTGCTACTGGACAATTTTTTTTTCCATTTTTTAAATATATTTCGAGTGCGTCAGACCAACGCGGCTACCTACCTGAATCCATATTCTCTTCTGTGCAACTTTTCGGGAACGATAGGCTAGGTTGGGCAGGGCTAGAGGCAGAAGTTGGTGGAGCAAATGGATGCAAATGTTACCTTTGCAGCTGGATGTGCTAGTTTTGAGACACACACACTCCTCTCAGTTCTCCACCCTGGGAAGCAAGACACATTATCCTAGTTCAAGGACATATGCCAGCCAGGTAAAAAGACCCAAGAAAACTTCCTGGCGCAAGGTTGCTGAAGGGTGTGTGGACAGAGCGAAAATATGACTAGGAAGGGCAGGGCAGAGCAGGACAGAGAGGCCTGGAGGACCACATCTGACCTCCCCAGGGCCTGGAGTCATAGGCGCCGACTCCATGGGGCCTGAGGGGGCCCGAGCCCCCTCAAAAATTCATTTGGGGGGGCTCCGCCCCCCAATAATCTCGGGCGCCCCTCCAGCAGAGCGCCACCGCCGCCCCTCCCCCAGCCCAAAATGCACAGGGTCGGGCTGCATGCCTCCTGCCCTCCCTCCCGAGCAAAAGCTCCACCCAATTTCCTTCGGAGCTGATTAATAGGCGCAGCACGCTCTCCGCTATTCGCTCACGAGGAGGCGGCACCACTTTATCTGCATATTCATGAGCTTATTTATTATTCATGAGCTTTCTCGGGCTCCCCCAATATTTTTTATAAGTCGGCGCCCCTGCCTGGAGTTCCCCACCCTGGGCCAAGGAATGGTATCTGGGGGTGTATTGACCTCACTCCCTATTTGAGCAGATCCTTGAAGAGTGCTGTGGACCCTTGACTCTGGGTGACAGACCAGACTTGAATTTCTCAAAGTTGGGAGCAGTCTCCTTCATCTCAGAATCCTAGCTGTGCAAATGTGACCTAATAGCAGGAGGGATTTGCTCAGCCCAAAATCCCCATCTTGGAACTGACTCTAAGCCGGTGGCAATGGGATTTGGACAAAAGGTGTAAATGATGATCCATGTTTAAATAAAAATGATAAGAATGGCTTGTTTTTGTTTTGTTTTTTATGTTCAAGGCCCATAGTCAGGTGATTAGGATAAACAGAGATGTTATAAACAAATTGACAAGCTTTTGAGTTCTCCCAAGGTCTTCTTCAGCCTGGAAGTTAAACAGTGGGTAGTGCCAGGAGGAGGAAGAAAAGCTGATCATCATGATGGGCCCATTATTAGCCACCAAAACACCTTTTAAAGTGAAAAGACAGGGCTTTCTGTAATACTTGGTTGGGTTAATTGCCAGCTATTTTTTTCCTTTTTCTTTATTGAGTATATATTAATTGAACTGAATAAAGTAGGAATAGAAAGAAAAAATAGAAAAAAGGTATATTATATCACTGTTTATGCAAACAACTACAATTCCATATATGCTTGTATATAAATGTTATATATGGGTATATAAATGTTCTTATTATCCAACTACATATATGGTTATTTATAACCTACTATATTTTTATATAAATGCGTTCCAAATATCATTATACTTGTCCATACAAAGTCAGTGATAAGTAACTATAAAATCTTTATATGACATGTGAAGGTTTTTTATAGGGAAGTTTTTTAAAAATGTTTACTATTTTATTATGTTTTTATAAATGCTGGAAGCCACTCAGAGTGGCTGGGGCAACCCAGGAAGATGGGTGGGATATAAATAATAAAGTATTATTAATTAATTATTAATTATTACCACCACTACTATTATTATTATTACAACTGTTAGCAATCTGTTCATAAGTTGTTAGTGTTGTCTTATCTTCAACCCATTGACTGAAGGGGGCCATAGATTCATCTTTCCAGTGCATGAATATCAGCCTTTTGGCCTTGTAAGGGCACAAAGAATCCATTCATGTTGTCCAGTTGTCAAATTCCATATAGTAGGTATGTAATTCAAAAGAATATTTTCCTCTGGAGTTTTTAACTTTTTCCACAGTCATGTTTATACGATTCAATAGTTTCTTCCAAAGTGTAGTAAGCAAAGGACATTGGAAAAAAAAAGTGCTTTATCCTTATTACAACAACAACAGGCTGTCTTGGACAATCCTTTTCTATACATGCACAATGGAATCTTGTAAATTCTAAATATTATTTCCTGTTGTATTAGTCCTAGTTTAATTGTGAAGAAAAGCTGGGTTAATTGCCAACTTTTCTTCACAATTAGTATCTATTTTTACCTTTATCTACATGGGGGGTAGATGCAGACTAGATGTTAATTGCTGCAATTCCTTCAAATTTAAAATAGCATTCATGAGTTATTTCTTAATTGTGTCAATAACTGAATTTGTCCCATATATACTAGAAGATGAGACCAAACAATGGATACACCTAGAGAGGGAAATAATTGAAAATACCTGCACCACAGCACACACATTCCTTCCAAACAAACTAAGGAAAATTCCCACAACATTCACCAGGTACACACAGACCATGCTCAAAGCATGGAAAACAGAAATAGGCAAACTATTCCCAACCCCATCCTCACTACCGTATTTTTCGCCCTATAGGACGCACTTTTCCCCCTCCAAAAATGAAGGGGAAATGTGTGTGCATCCTATGGGGCGAATGCAGACTTTCGCTGAAGCCTAGAAAGTGAGAGGGGTCGGTGCGCACCGACCCCTCTTGCTCTCCAGGCTTCAGGAAGCTATCTGCAAGCCTTGCAAGCCCAGCGGGAGTTCCCGCAGGCTCACAAGGCTTGTGGACAGCAGCCTGCAGCCCGAAGCACAGGGCGCCCTCCGGAGGGCGCCCCGTGCTTCGCGCAGGTGTCCGCAAGCCTTGCGAGCCGGCAGGAGTTGCCGCCGGGTTCGCAAGGCTTGTGGATAGCAGCCTGTTCTGGGGGCTGGGGTCGGGGGGGGGAAAATAAATCTTTTTTATTCATTCCCCCCCCCAAAAAACGAGGTGCGCCCTATGGGCCAGTGCACCCTATAGGGCGAAAAATACGGTAATTCCTCTGGCGTACCACCCATTTTTCCATCACACAGCACAAAACCTCCAGATAAAAACCTGGCAAACCAAAGGCTTATATCGTCTAATAGACTTCTATAAAAATAACAAACCTTTGTCAACACAGGAAATACAAGACAAACTAGAAGACACCCAAATGTCCTGGTTAACACATCACCAATTACATGCCGTCTTAAACAATCCAGTAGTAAAATCAGCAGCAAGTAGGCCCCTGACAACCTTCGAAAACCTCCTCCTAACAACAAAGGGACACAGTAGAGGGATGGTATCCGCAATATACAAAATACTACTCAAAAATCCCACAAACTCCCTAGACACAATCAAAAAACCATGGGAGGATGACATAGGCTATGAGATTAACCCCACTCAATGGACCAGAATGTGGTCTAAACCCCCCTTTAAATCCATATCAATGAAAAGAAAAGAACTCACTCTGAAAATCACCTACAGGTGGTACCTAACACCAAGAAAAATAGCATTAATATGCCCAGGAACCTCACCAAAATGCTGGAAAGGGTGCACCTCCACAGGCACATACCTCCACATGTGGTGGGAGTGTCCCAAAATCCAACTGTTCTGGACAACAGCCATACGAGAAATATGTAAAATAACCAAGCAAGTATTAGAAATCACCCCAGAACTGGCCCTACTAAACATCTTCCAAGGCAATAATGCCCACTTACCCCACAAAGAACTCATAAGCCACCTGCTCTCAGCAGCCAGATACATTATAACCAAACACTGGAGAGACCTGTCAGGAATAAGCATGGACCAATGGTACCAAATAGTATGGGAAACAGCCTTACTAGAAAAAATAACCAATAAATTGAAACTGACACGGGGACAGATAGAAGAAGACGCCTTCACCCTGCTATAGCTCCCTTTATCACATACACAGCCCAACAAGACAATTACAGCATACAAATCAATATGGGCAACCTGATCCAAAACACCCACCCACCCCACTCACATAAAAACAAAGACCACCACAACCAATCACAAACAAACAACCACACTGTAGGCCAACCCCAACCTCTCTCACCACCAAAGGAACACAAGTGAACAGTAGAGAACCAGCACAAGCAACGCTGACACCAAACCTCATATATATTAAGTAAAATAGAAACATCACCACCTGACCCCACCCCCACCCATCTTTCCCCCTCCACCTCTTTCCCCTTATTCTTCCTAATGTCTCAACAAATGAAACTGATTTGTAAAAAAAAAAGTTACATGGGAAAAAAATACGAGAGACATTGCACATACCATTGTAAATCAAGAAAATATTTATTTAAAATACATTTTAAATAATAATAATAATAATAATAATAATAATAATAATAATAATAATATTTGTAATCTTGGGTGACATTGAATTTTTACCTATCCTTAGTGGACTTTATTCAGTTCTACAGTTTGCTGTTTTAACATGGGATTGAGCTGAATGAGGAAATATGAAGATGAATTGATTCTGGATAACTTACAGCTATGGCCCCATTTTCAAATTGATTGCCTAATTAGCACCAGTCTCTTGATACATATCATGTATGGATTAATTGATTACAAATATGGAAAGAAACATAATTATGTCTATAATGATAGGTCTTTAAGAGTGTTAGTCGTACTCAAAGCAAACCCATTAAAATTAATATTATTATTTTTTAAAAAATGATATTTATTAGGGGTTTGAAAGTTACAGAAAAAGAAAAAAGAACAATAGGAAATTAAACAAAACAAAACAATACCTTACAATACATCAAAAAATAAAAAACAAAAACAAAAAACAATACAGCAAAACAACAAGAAAAACAAAAACGTTTAAAAACACATCCAACCTTTCCATGTCTTTACCTTTCATTTACTTGTTTCATCGACCTCCTCACACCTCCCTTTTTTGTATTCTAGTTCAATTAGCTATTTCAGCAAATCCTTTCCATCTTTCTCAATTTTCGTTCTAAAATTTATCTTAAGACAGTCTAACCTTAAATTTTCCACTTTGGTCCATAAACAATCTATTTTTACTTAATTCTTTATAACATTTCTACTAAAGCCATATAACTTCGTTCCAGCATCCTTCTAACATTCATTAATTTTGCAATATTTCTGTAAATATACTTTAAATTTTTTCCAATCTTCTTCCACCGACTCTTCTCCCTGGTCTCGGATTCTGCCAGTCATTTCCGCCAATTCCGTGTCAAACCCATTAAAATTAATAGACTCAACTAACTTTATTTCAGTGGGTGTACTCTAGGGTTGCCATATTTCAGAAAGTGAAAATCCGGACATAAATGTTGTTGAGCTCCCCGCCCCCCCCCCCAAAAAAAAGAGGGGAAGGAGAGGAAGAAGCAGAAGCAGAAGAAGTAGTTTTTAAGGACAGGGGTTGCCCTATACCTGGGTTTCCCCAGACATTTTCACCAATTTTACAAAATTCTGCCCAGAAGAATCCCAGATATGTCCAGGAAATCCTGGAGATATGGCAGCCCTACTCTGATACTGAGTGGTAGCCAACCAAACATAAGCAGCTGGAAGCACAGGGACGCCATTCCCCGCTATGGCATTTCAAGTCACATTCTTACATTGCTGTACACACAAGAGATGGAGCAGGGATATCTTTCCCCAATGTCATTACTAGACATAGCCGGAACTGGAGGAAGAGGTAATATGTACACAGCCTAAAGCATACGCATAGTAGACCCGTTGAAATTAATGACTGGGAGTGATATGTTGGATATCACCCACTGTTTTTAGTTTCCCCCATTGACCTGATAACAGCTTTAAACACAGAGCTTATCTCTAAGGTCAGCACTTACCATATTTACGCGAATCGAATGCGCCACCAAATCAAATGCACACTTCAGTTTTCAGAACTGAAAAAAAAAGTATTTTCTGGTGCCATTGAATATAATGTGCATCCTAATTTTTTCAACGTAATTTGGCCAAAAAACCCTGCACGTTGCATTTGAGTCAATATGGTATCTGCCCCACAAATACACAATATTTGCAGTTCAAAGGGGCATTTTTTATTTATTTATTTATTTCACAAAATTTATATACTGTTTGATTATAATAAAACCTCAGAGAAGTTGAAAACACATACACTAAAATTATCGGTAAAAATGGTTAAAAGCGGCTGTCTAAAACATTAAAAAATAACTAAAATTGAGTAGAAGCTAAAAACCAGCTTAACACACATGTCAACATTCTGCATGTTTGGGCACCCATAACAGTACCAGTTCCTCACACTAAAGCAGTCAAGTGGGTATATATGGGATAAGTCAATCTCGTAAGTTTTTTGCAGTTTCACATTTCTTTAAAAACACATTTTTGTTGCTTTAGCCCTGCAGAAACCCATTGTGCTTCACTCACAGCCCAAGAAACATGCCGTCAAGTGTCAGATCAACACAGCCTCCATAGCTGCTTTTTATCATTACACTTTAAAATCTGAATATTTATTCATTACATATTTCAAACAGCTGCCTCAAAGACTCCAGTTGGGTTTTGGTTTTAGTTATGGAGGTAGGTTAAAATATGCAGATTTCTTTAAAACCGTTTTTATAACTTGCAGACACTGTTTTCTGTGGTTTGGAAAGATGTTTGTAATTTTTGAACAATACCCAGTTGGAAAGTGCACACAACGCCCTGAAAACAACTCTGAAGATGGTGGAATGGAGCAAATTCCACAGAGTAAGGTACTGTTGTGGCATTATGGATTTCAGTTTTAGGTGTCTCTTTCAAGGTTACCTAAAATAAAAGAAACAGAGGAGAGAGAAAAAATGATCTGTTTAGTGAGGTGACTGGCAAGATCATGCATGGTACAGTATCTTCAGAGCTTTGCGCTATGTTTGCTGTCCTGTGGGTGCATGGTATATTCTGGGAAGGATAGTACTTCTGCTGTGGGACACATCGTGTTCCTTCTGTGGTAGTTTCTGCACCTTTGATCTCCACCCAGCACTCAGCTCTTACCTGTCTTCACATGAAGGGTAGATGATGGGTCTCAAAACCTTGATGAGTTAGGGACTTCCCCTGCATGTGAAGACAGGCTTTGGTGGATTGAGCAGACAAGACCAATCGTGGGTCAAATAGTCAATAAGGCGCTTACTGCACATGCTGTAGTTGGAAGTCAGGGGCAGATGGGGCTCGTCATCCTGGGAAGGGAGCCCATCCAGGAGAAGGAAAACGCTGATCCTAAGCCTCCGCTGCCTTGTGGAATATATTTGGGAGAAGAAAAGGCTAAGGAGAAAACAGTACATAAATCCAGAGTGGAGTCCCTAAAATGGTTGGATGGCATTTTGTATGCCTCCTTCTGGCAACTCCTGCAGCCAAGCTGGTTCCAAACATATTGATCTGCTTTCTTTCAGACAACATCAACAAGGTTGAGAGGGGGTGGTTTTTGTTGTCTGGGAAGTCCAGGACCTCCAGATACACTGCCCAGGCTTGGTGCTGTAAATGCAACAGTTTAAGTTCACTTTGGTGCTGTAAAATGCAACAGTTTAAGTTCACTTCTGGAGATGTACTCCATTGTCTCTCTAGACAGACAGATGCCAGCAACAGGACTGGGGTGACAGGATGTAGCCTAGCATGTAGATGTAAGTCCCAGTGAAGGTGTAAGTCTTTTAAGGTATTCTCCTCACCTAATGACTGCTCTGTCAAGTGTAGATGGGTCATGCAGGTGTGAAACTGTCAACCCTAGTCAAGCACAGCAGTGGGAGCTTTCCCAATATTGAACCTAAAGCAGAGATGGGAGGGAACCAACCCCCCCCCTTGCTGGTTTCGAATTCCCACCCTCCCACCAACATGGATTGAAACTTCTTTCAACCACAGCCAGCTGATCTCCAGTGAGGTGTGCCCAGTTCAAAACAATTCCCAATTCCAATGAGAATTCTCAAAACCAGCACAAAACATGCCAGCACCCCTTCATTTCAGTTTTCTTTTAATGATGTGTTTCCTTTAAACAAAAATTGAATCCAGATCAGTGTACAGCATTCAGAGACTATCTTATCCCCCACTAAAGGAGTAGTATAATATGCTCATCAACAAGGCATCCGCACCAACATTGTTGTTGTTTTCTTTATAAAGAAATCAAAAGTGACAAATTGCAGCTTTAATTACAGCCAGCTGCTCTTCCAAACTTCCTTACGTACAGATGACTGTTAAAGGCAGCTGTAAACTAAAGGGCATAAATTAAATAGTCAGAGGTTATTTAAAATTAGAGATCTCTTAATTTTTTTCCTTAAGCTTTGCTTCCTTAAAAGGGAGGGAGAGAGAAAAATCAACACTCTTGGGGGCTCTTAAAAATAATCTCTGTGTGTGGGACATAGCATGGTATGTTCTCAAGCAATTCTTCTCTTCCATTGAGGACACATCCTTAACCCTAACATACTGCAATCCTTATGACATCCCCTTCCTTATCTTTTATTTGTTCCTGAGCCTGCAATTTTTGTATGGTGCCTGGCACAGGACTGAGAAATCTACAGCCTTCCAGCTTCTGCCAGCGCTCAGCAAGTAGGGCTAAGGTTAGTAGAAGGTGTAGCCCAACTGGAGGACATCAATTTCCTCACTTCCAGTGCCAACACATGTTAGGTGCTCTTATAAGTAATAACTGGTGATGATTTTGTATTATTATAGATTAATTTAAGTACCCCCACATGCCAGGGAATGTCTGCCCCTGAATACCAGTTGCTGGAAATATTGCAAGTGAGGAGAGTGTTCTTGTATTCAGGTCCTGTGTGTGGCTTCCCATTAGGTCATCTGGTTGGCCATTGAGAGAACAGGATGCTAGACTAGATGGCTGGATTCAGTAGAACTGGATTCAGAATAAATGGTTCTGTACACTCTGAGGGAATACATGTGCTTCTTTGCATCAGGGAGGGAAAGTTTTAATAAAATGCAGTAGCCCCCTGTATGTGAAAGCATTGGCACGCCAGTTTTAATTTGTTAGACACTTGGGTGGAGTTCTGGAATGTGTGCTGCTGTATATGGAGGAAACTCATGTCAAGGGAATACAAATTCTCAGGGCTGTTTTTTTGGAGGGGTGGGGTGCAGAGCAACCAACTTCTCTTCTTCGCCCACCAGCAAATTCAATATCTCAGTTGTGCCCAGAAAATTCTGTAATGGTTATTTAGGCAGCATTTTGGTACAAACAACAGGGGCGACTTGGGTAATCTCTAGTAATATGGCACCCCGTGCAAGCCCTGTGTGGTGCGCCCTCCCCCCACAATGGACCTTCTCAATATCTATCTGGGATAGCTCAGTTGGTAGAGCCTGAGACTTCTAATCCCAGAGTCATAAGTTTGAGCTCCATGTTGGGCCAAAGATTCCAGGCAGGCAGAAGCACATCAGTGAGGGCATGGAGCAGGGTCACTGAGAGTTTTGTGGTCTGAGGAGAGTCCTGAGGTCCAGACACAGCAGCCTGGGCTCAGGCCTGAGGTTCCACACCTCTGGCTCCGGCTTTGGCAGTTCAGGGTTATTGTTTTGATAGGTCAAAACCAGCACTTTGAGCACTGCCTTGAAACATATGGGGAGTCACTGTAGCTTGTGTAGCCATCAACAGGGCATGCATCCTGCATTTATTTGATGCATCATTCCTAAATATTTCTTGCAGCACCCCCTAATTCAAGAGACTTGGGCTTCTCTCCTTTCCAAAATAAATTCAGTTCAGCTCAATTGTTTGGGGAGGTGGGGGGTGGGGAGAAGCCATTCCAGAGAACAAAGTTTCCAGTCCCTGGAAACAAAGGGACATCAGGAATCCCAGCCCCCTGCCTTTGAAATGGGGCCTTGACAATGAAAGGGCAGGGGGCTCCCACTGTTCTGCCTTCTTTATAGTGTTAATCTACTGTCCAGAGAGAAGAGAAGCAAGAAATTGCTCAGATTTTCATCTCTCGGATTTCATCTTGTGGCTCTGCCACTACAACAAATCAAACCGAAATGGGCCCCCTTCTTCCTGGCTTCAGGGTTGCCATGCAGCCAAGAAAGGAGCTTGGGTTTGAGGCCGGCCAATCTCCCCCTCCCCTCACCAAAGCCATTTATTTTGAAGGAGGAATGCTTGAATGCAGCAAGTATAGGATCCCCAAAGCTCCACATCTCCATGGCCCTGGGAATGAGGGACGGCCTGGCAGAGAGTCTCCCTTCTCCAAGTTAGAGGTCCAGCCACTTGTCCAGCTATGGGCTTTTGCAGTAGCATCGGCAGCTGTCTTTGAACTGCCATTTTAAATTTCCCGTTTAAGAACCATCCCAACAACCCTGTAAGTCAGATTAGGCTGAGAGGTCATTGTGACTAGCCTAAAACAGTTAAGCTTATTAAGCTTTGTGAACCGGCAGGGATTTAAACCCAGCATCAGTCCAATAACAAGAACACAGGAACACCTTATGCCTAGTCCAGGCTGCCTCAGTATTGTCAACACTGACTGGTAGCAGCCAGTCCCAGTCCTACTTGGAAATGCAGGATCTGAACCTGGGGTCTTCTGCATACCAAGCACATGCACTACCACTAAGTGCTGTTTTTCCGCTTAAAAATAATGGAAGATTCTAGTCCTTATGGTTCTGGTTTAAACATAAGCATACAAAGCATCTTTATAACAACTCAGGCCATAGAACCACATAATTGTAGAACTGGAAGGAATCTCAAGGGTCATCTAGTTCAACCTCTTGCAATGCAGGAATTGAGCCATCCCTGGTTGGGCTCAAACCACCAACCTTCTGGTTAGCAGCCAGACACACTGACTCTTAATCTCAGGGTTGTTATGTTTGAGCCCCACATGGAACAAAAGATTCCTGCATTGCAGGGGGTTAGACCAGATGGCCTTCAGGGTCTCTTCTACCTGTACAATTCTATTATTCTATATTTGCACCACCTGAGAGACTACTGGTCAGCATTGTCTATCATAGCTAGCAGCTGCTGTCCAGGGCTTCAGAAAGGGGTGTTTCTCAGTCTTAGGCCTTCCTGGAAAAGCACTAGGGATTGAACCTGGGAAGTTCTGCGTGGAAGGCAAGTGCTCTGCCATTGTGCTCCAGCCCTTGTGCCACTTCCTTCTTAATTGACAGTAAGTTCATAGGTGCCGACTCCATGGGGCCTGAGGGGGCCCGAGCCCCCTCAAAAATTCGTTTGGGGGGGCTCTGCCCCCCCAATAATCTCAGGCGCCCCTCCAGCAGAGCGCCACCGCCGCCCCTCCCCCAGCCCAAAATGCACAGGGTCGGGCTGCATGCCTCCTGCCCTCCCTCTCGAGCAAAAGCTCCACCCAATTTCCTTCGGAGCTGATTAATAGGTGCAGCACGCTCTCCCCTATTCGCTCACGAGGAGGCGGCGCCACTTTATCTGCATATTCATGAGCTTATTTATTATTCATGAGCTTTCCCGGGCCCCCCCAATATTTTTTATAAGCCCGCGCCCCTGAGTAAGTTCCCTGTGAAGAGGGATTGACTGTTAAAAACACTCTGGGAAATGTAGTTCTGGGAGGGAAATAGGCCTCTCATAGCAATCTCAGCAGTCGGAACAAACTGCAGCTCCCAGCATTCTTTGGGGGGAAGCCATGACTGTTTAAAGTGGAATTATACTGCTCAAAATGTATTAATGTGTTAATGGAGTATGTGGTGTGTTAGGGGGACACATTGTGCTCCTTTTGGGGTAGTTTGTTCACCTTTGGTCTCCAGCCTGCACTCTTCTCTCACCTGGGGCTCCTAGAAGCTGTCAGCATGAGACAGCGGCCACATCCCAGGAAACAGCTTCAACTGCCCAGCTACACCAGGTAGCCGATGGGTCTCAAACCCTCAGTAAGTTAGGACCCTCCCCCGCATGCAAAGACAGGTCATTGAATGGACTAGGCCAATAATAGATCAAATGATCAAGAAGGCAGTTTTTGCATGTGTTGTAGGGGAAAGGGAGGGGCAGATGGGGTTCGTCCACCTGGGAAGGGAGCCCATCTAGGAGAAGGAAAACTCAGATCCTAAACCTCCACTGTCTTGTGGCTATACTCATTTGTTAGAAAAGCTTCAGGAGTAAACCCTACACAAATCCGGAGTGGAGTCCCTAAGGCGGTTGGATGGCACCTGGCACCCCTCCTTCGGGCAACTTTTGCAGCCAAGCTGGTGCCAAAGGTATTGCTCTGCTTTTGTTTGCACCACTTCAGTAAGGACAAGAGTCTTGTCATCTGGGCAGCCCAGGATCTCCACACACACTGCCCAGGCTTGTACCCCAGAGAGGTCAGTTAGGTTCTGCTGATGCAGTAGTTTTGGCTTTGCTATCAGGTGTGCACTCCATTGTCTCTCAATATGGACAGATGCGAACAGCTGTAGCGCCCGAATCGATAATGTTACCATGCAAATGTATTCTACACTAGTCTTCACGAACCTGGTGCCCTTCAGGTGTTTTGAACTACAGAGCTGGGGCTGAGGAGAGTGGTATTCCAAAAGGTCTTGAAGGCACCAAGGTGGTTTTGGTGGGAGGCTGATGTAACCCTTCTACAGCCCCAAAGACATTTTGCCATCGGATGCTTTAAGAAAAAGAAAGGAGTGTCTCTTTCCTTCGCTTGTAGTAAACAAATAATTTCTTCCCCCTCCAACTTTCAGGTGGGTGGATGAATCAGGCTTTCAACAAAACACTGAATGTGGGTTCAGACAACTTCTCAGCAATTGTGTGTCAGACATGACACACAAGAAAACAGGGATGAGGAGGGAGGAAGAAGCAGCACTGGAGACCCAGGTTCAAAAGCCTGGCACAAAAAGCTCACTACTCTCCTTTAACCTCTCTTATTCCCTACCTTCCCCTCTTTTAACCTGACCTTACCTCACAGGCAGTGCTATTTTTCTGGAAAAAGAGGTGCCAGAACTCACCATGAACACCTCCCTCGTTCTTTTAGAATGGCAATGGTGTTGTTAGTGCTGGAATTGAGTTCCAGCAAGTTCCAGCTGAAGAAAGAAAGCCCTGCTCACAGGAATGTTGTGTGGATAAAATGGTGGGGACAGAACCAAGTATGATGCCCAAACACTTCGGAGGATGGTTAGAATAGAAGTGGTGAACATGGAGTTCAACAAACATTTCCTCTCCCTGTTGGTTTTTACCATGCAGATCGCTGTAAAACCATTTCTGTTAGTGCTGGTATGCTTAATTGGTAAACCAGTCTAAAGAAATATTTGCAAGGAGAATCTTGTAACTGACACTGAGAAAGTTAAGTGTTCCCTGTCTCTGCACACTTTCCCCTGGAAGTGCCCTCCATCTTTACCATACAGAGAAAGACAGGTTTGGAAATGTCATGTTTTTCCTAAATTAATGTTTCTTCCCACCCCTTTTGTTAGCGGTAGCAAGAACATAGTTTGGGTTGGGCAGAGATGCTACTCAGCTAACAAGACAATTCCACCAAGCTGAGGAGTCAGGAGCATATAAAAGGAACCACCCCAAACAACCTCAAAATGCAGATTCTCAAAGGGGGGAGGGGGGAGAAAGGATGTTAAAAGGTCAAGTGCCCCTGAGGCTTTTATTGTGACAGACACTTAACCCTTTTCACTCCTGTTTATCTGCTTCAGCTGCTTGGCTGGCTCTTTTAACTGAAATGTCATTTCCTTCCCTTGGGAGTCAGAACAGGATGAGCTGAAGGATGCTCAGTCCTTCCTGGACCCACACCATAGAATCATAGAATTGTAGAGTTGGAAGGAACCCCGAGGGTCATCTAATCCAAACCCTGTAATGCAGAAATCTCAACTTAAGCATCCAGATGTTTTGGCAGATGTGGCCAACCTCTGTTAAAAAACCTCCAAGGAAGAAGAGTCCATTGCCTCTTGTGGGAGTCCGTTCCACTGTTGAACAGTTCTTACTGTCAGAAAGTTCACCCTGATGTTTAGTTGGAATCTCCTTTCTTGTAACTTGAATCCATTGGTTCAGGTCCTACCCAGCAGGAGGGGAAAAGCTTGCTCTGTCTTCCATGTGACAGGCCTTTAGATATTTGAAGATGGCTGATTGCCAAAGAATTGATACTTTTGAATTATGGTGCTGGAGGAGACTCTTGAGAGTCCCATGGACTGCAAGAAGATCAAACCTCTCCTTTCTTAAGGAAATCAGCCCTGAGTGCTCACTGGAAGGACAGTTTGTGAAGCTGAGGCTCCAATACTTTGGCCACCTCATGAGAAGAGAAGACTCCCTGGAAAAGACCCTGATGCTGGGAAAGATTTAGGGCCCAAGGAGAAGGGGACGACAGGGGACGAGATGGTTGGACAGTGTTCTAGAAGCTACCAGCATGAGTCTGACCAAACTGCGAGAGGCAGTGGAAGACAGGAGTGCCTGGCGTGCTCTGGTCCTGGGGGTCACGAAGAGTCAGACACGACTAAATGACTAAACAACAACAAAATCATATCTCCTCTCAGTCTCCTCTTTTCCAGGCTAAACACACCAAATTCACTCAACTGTTCCTCATAAAGCATGGTTTCCAGACCCTTGATAATCTTCGTCACTCTCCTCTGCACACGTTTCAGCTTGTCAACATCCTTTTTAAATTGTGGTGTCCAGAATTGGACACAGGACTCCAGCTGTGGTCTGACCAAGGCAGAATAGACCGGTACTATTACTTCCCTTGATCTAGACACTATATGTCTGTTGTTGCAGCCTGGAATAGCATTAGGTTTTTTTTGGGGGGGGGGGGTTCTGCTGCATCACACTGTTGACTCATGTTAAGCTTGTGATCTTCTAAGACTCCTAGATCCTTTCCACATGTACTACTGGCAACCCAGGTGTCCCCCAGTTTACATTTGTGCATCTGGTTCTTCCTGCCAAGCCTAGAACCTGATTTTTGTCTCTATTAAAATTCATTTTGTTAGTTTGGGCCCAGTTCTCCAATCTTTTAAGGTCACATTGAATCTCAATTCTGTCTTCAGTAGCACTGGCTACCCTTCCTAGTTGGTGCCATCTGCAAACTGGTGTCACCAGCCAGTGGACATCAGTAGAGTGATATTTTGTGGTGGATGGCCTTTATCGGAGGGAAGATTTTGAATTTATTTCCCTCCAAGGATGGTCCTTTTGACTGCATCTACCTAGAGATGCCAGGGATTGAACCTGAGAACTTGTGCATGCAAACCAGATGCTGTGCCTTCGATTTATGACCCTTCCACCACTATACCACTGCCTGAAGAGGTTTTATGAATGGGCCAGATGCATCACCTTGAAACATACCCTGCATGAATTAATGCTCCTGTAGTACAAAGCTTACCGTAGTCAGAGTTACAGTTCACAGCAACATTTTTACAGTTCACAGCCCAGAATACTTTGGATGGGGGGAGGCAAATGTGTTTCCATTGTGAATTAAGGGTATTCTTTCTTCTTCTTTGGCAATCACTTGTACCCGAGTAAGATTGTCTTCCATAAACACGGTTTTAACAGTGAGTCCGTAAGTGAATATGGAGGTCAATTCTAGATCCACACGTCCTTTCACAGTGGAGACATTGGTTTCTGGGCGGGAGCTGATCGTGGTGAGAGTTTGCCAAACGTGTCTTCCTCTTAGCTTGTTTCTCCTTTTTGTCCTGAGTTCGTGCTTCTTCAAAGTCAACACCTTTGGTAAAGGCTGTTCTCCAATTGAAGCGTTCACAGGTATAGCCTAACTCTTATTTCAAGCTGAACTATTAATTTGGAAAGGGTTTGTTGACAAAGCCAATGGCACCCCACAATGGGACTACCCCTCTTTTTCAGAGCCCATGAGCAACATGGCAACTGTCAGTGTTTTGAAACCTTCTGCTCCACACCAGAACTACCCAGTGCTGCGACTGAATGTGGTTTCCATTTTCCTACCTAGCTTGTGATGCTTCAGTGTCTTCCCCTAGACACATCACCAAGGCATCTGGAGTAGAAAAGCAGCCAAGGATGTCAGCTCAACAGTTCTGAAGGCATTAGGCCAGCCACTGTCAAGACACGCAGGCTGAATGGAGGCAGTTGGTTTGCAGATGCCGAGAGACCAAATGAGTCTCACACTGCGATGCTGCCTTGCTAAAGCAGGAGAGTTGTGGAAAGTGTGTATGTCTGGGGTGATGAGGAAATGAATGAATGATGCAGCTTAACGTTATAGGCAACAGAACATTATGCACAAAATGTTCAGTGTACTCCCCCCTCCCCCCATTCTGAGCCACATAAATGATGTTCCTGGCCATAGTGGTTGTTAGTATGGCATGGAATGAACCTAAACCAAAAGAAATAAATTTAAAAATTTAAAAAATGTCCAGTAGCACCTTAGAGACCAACTAAGTTTGTTCTGGTTATAAGCTTTCATGTGCATGCACACTTCTTCAGATACCTTTTCAGATGCACACGAAAGCTTATAACCAAAACAAACTTAGTTGATCTCTAAGGTGCTACTGGACAATTTTTTATTTTATTTATTTATTTCGACTGCGCCAGACCAACACGGCTACCTACCTGAATCTAAAGCAAAAGGTTATACATGTTTACAGGCACCCTATAGAATTAAACCTGGACTTTTTACCAGCTAAACAAGCATAAGACTGCAGCAAAAATAATACATTTTCCATAGCTAAATTTGTGTGGAATTCTTTTTATTTTATTTTATTATTATTTGTGGGTGCTACTATTTATTTTATTTATTTATTTTGCAAAAATTATATGCCACTTGATTGTAAACAGCCTCAAAGCAGTTTACAAGAAGATCAAACAATAAAACTGGGGGGAAATTCACGACCGTACTTAAAAACATACAAAAAGTTGAAATACTAAAAACAAGGTTAAAATTGACTTAACTTCCTAAGCTTCTGGGTAGGCTTGTCTTGTTTTCAGCAGGCACTGAGCAGAGTACAGTAAAGGCACTTGCTTCATCTCAATAGGCAGGGAGCTCCAAAATTTAGGCGCCAAATTCTTACAAATGTGGAGCAGGTATTATGTGGCACTTGTAAAATTCTACCAGTCAGTTGAGTGGGCACACATGGCGTCAAGGCAGCCTCGCAGGTCAACTGGTCCCAAGTTGTTAAGGGCTTTATATACTAATAGCAACACCTTGAACTTAGCCCAGTGGCAAATCAGCAACCAGGGCAGATTTCTGAGCACAGGTGTTGAAGGATGACAAGGTCTCACTGCTGTCAGCAATTGTGCTGCAGCATTATGCATTAACTGCAGTTTCCAAATCAAGTGCAAGGGAAGCCCAACCTAGAGTGCATTGCAGTAATCCAGTCTGCTCATGAGATTCCCATGGGGGCAAATGGTCCGCCACTGTGAGATCAGGGTACTGGACAAGGTGGGCCATTGGCCTAAACCAGCAGGACTCTTCTGAAGTGGTGATGGTGATGATGATGATTTATATACTGCCCTTTATCAAAAGATCCCATGGTGGAGGAACATATTTTACTAAGCATAATAATATAACCATAATAAAATAGTAATAGATAGCATAATAATAGCATGAATGATGAAATAATAATAACAGCCCGCCATAGATTAGTTAACGGACAGAGGCCACGATGAGCCTCCTTTGGCCTCAACCATTGAGTCTTGTATTCTTCTTTTTAATGTATTTTTATTAAAGATTTTCTTGATTTACAAAGTATGTGCAAAGTCTCTCTCTCATATTTTTTCCATGTAACATTTTTACAAATCAGTTTCATTTGTTGAGACATTAGGAAGAAAAGAGGGAAAGGGGTGGGGTCGGGTGGCGATGTTTCTATTTTACTTAATATATGTAGGGTTTGGTGTCAGCGTTGCTTGTGCAGGTTCTCTGCTGTTGTGTGGAATTCTTTTAAGTTTTCAGTAGAACTTTCATTGTTGCAAAAACCAATTTAAGCAAATACCAGTAGTTGCTCTTGCTGTCTTATTATAGGTTATATGCAACTAGGTCCTGCTCAAAGTAGATCCACTGAAATTAATGGACCCAAGTTAGCTGTGTTCATTTATTTCAGTGCATCTACTCTGAATGTGGTTGAGATAAGATATAACCATGTGTTCTTCAACCAGGAAGGGATCCTATGCCATAAATTAATATACACTTAAACAAGAGCTTAATTATTCCATTGAAACCAGTGTGCTTATACTGGGCACATAGCCAGCATGAGCTATTTGGTTTTCTCTATGATTAGAAGAGAGACAATGTAAGTTATTTGGGTGAAACACTCTTACTGTTCCCCCTTAAGAGCACCCACAAATTCCACAAACAATGCACTCTCCCAGTAGACGAAATCTGTTGCACGTTTGAGACTAGAGACGGGAAGAGAGAGCGAAGCTTAATTAGGCTGATGCAAATGGCATTTTCAAAGCACTTGTTTATATTTTCTCGGGGGTCTTCTATATTTTGGAATTCTGTAAGCAGCAAGAGAAAAATAACAAAAAACAAAGGAAGATGGGAAGAAGCTCTCCTTTGCAGCTGTAAGTTGGCAAAGAAAGGAGAAATTCATGTTGTGATTCACTTGAAGAACTTATATTTTTAAAACAAAAATACAATTACAAACATAGAGAAGACAAGAAGGTACTCAATAAAACAGAAAAGGGTATTGGTAGTTTGCCAGTATGGTTTTTTTAAAGTCTGAAATCAATGGATTTATGTGTTTCCACATCAAGGTCAAGAAGAACATAGCTCTGAGTCTGCAAGCAGATTTCTGGGTGATTTGCTGCAGATCAGCAAGGATTTGCCAACTTTCAGATTTTTCACAATAGCAGTAACAAAATGATTCCTTACCACCACTGTAATTAATACTGCTGAATGGAGGAAAGCTTGGGGTAACCAGGAGTGGAATTTACTGCAGAAAGGCTGTTAGCTCCTTTTAGTTCTGACAGTCAGAACAAATACCTGGGCTCAGAATTATTTAGTTCAAGGTGTATGGATTTTGCACCGGGCTCACATGTGGGGCAGATTGATTGATTGATTGATTTCAGTAATTGTATCCCACAATTCCATTAAAAAAATATTGAAGTGGTTTACATATATCTAAAAGGCTAACTAATGGAAGATTGGGGGGGGGGAGAAGGTTTTCGGCTTCTCCAGAGGGTATTAGGAAGAACTTAGAGCTGTTTGCCAGTGGAATGGACTCCCATGAGAGGTGATGGACTCTCCTTCCTTGGAGGTTTATAAAGAGAGGTTGGATGACCATCTGTCAGGGAGTATTTAGGTGTAATTCCTGCATTACAGGGTGTTGGACCAGATGACCCTTGAAGTCCCTTCCAAATCTACAATTCTATGGTTCTAGGTGTCTGTGTACACACACACACACACACACACTTGAAAACCATGTAAAATGAGCTAGCTATTGCAGCAGATGTTTTCTCAATTGTCTTCATAAAGCTTGTGGCATAGAAAAGTTTTCAGATAACATTTAAGGGTTGAAACAGAAGTCACCTGCTGAATCTCTTACCACAGAGTATTCCACAAGACTGAGTTGATGACACTGAAAACTTGAATTCCTGTTGATGAGCCTCACCGACTCCAAGGATGATCAAAGATGCTCCTACAGATGATCTCAATGATCAAGAGGAGATAAAATGTTTCTAACATATGCTGCACCCAAGTGCGAGAGAACCCTGCCTGAAATCCTGGAGTACTTGGTGCAAACAATTCTGAGCTGGATGGACCAATGGTCTGATTTGGTGGAAGGCAGCTTTCTGTCTTCCTATGGGAATCAAAAAATTAAGTGAGCAAAACAAGAAGAACTGAGAACCAGGTAGAAAGATGCAGAAGTGTATCAAGTCATGTGCTTCTACATTCTTCTTTGGCATCTAAACTAGAAATAAATATTAGCATATCTTCAGATTTTTCTCTGGAACAATGAGGACTAGAGGCATTACTCTGATTATTATTCAAGGTCTACCAGCGTCTGCACTTGAGAGTATTTCTGCCTTCTATGACTTAAGTGCAACTTTATAGATTCTTATAGTCCTTGTCAATCAAGGTCTCCTCCTCTGAGTAAGCCTGGGGTTGGCAGTTCCTTAACCTTTGGCCTCCAAATCATGTACAGTCAATTGATTTCATTGTACAACAGCCAATCAGGTTCTGCCATCTCTCCCCCCCCCTCCAACTTGGCCACTGTGGAAATTTTTTTTTTGACAAGTGAGAAGCTGAAGGGCAAAAATCTTTGGAATGTCAAAACGTGTGTTGCATGGGAGTTTTTGAGATAGGATTGCAACTCTTAGTTGGAGTGGAGATGTCCATTTTCTATCACTGCCTCTTCTTTTTTAACCATGGGGAAAATGCATGATTTTAAAGCTGCAAGTTCCCTAGAACTTGCCAGGCAGAAACAGTGCCTGCATTCTCCAAGGATGCTGTTCTTTCCAACCCTGTGCTCAGTCTTGTGTGAATCTTTACTGGTCTGACTCTCTCCCAAGTGCCTTCCTTTTCCTCCTCAGTAACTATGGAAGTGGCAGCAGCAGGTTTTGGGAGGAGAGAGGTGGTTTAAGATTTATGGCTCAGAAATAAAATAAAAATAAAACACATTCCCAAATTGGCGAGAGGTGGAAGAGTGAGGAAAAGAGGCCATCCATTGCAAATGCTCAAGTAGTAGCTTATGGTGAGGGTATATTTCCCTATGAACACATCAAAATTCCTCCAACAAAATTCTGCACCAAGAGAATGTGGATTCTGCAATCAGAACAAGGTATGCAAACGAAGCTGTCTTAAATCTGCATATTCTGAACCAAGAAAGCAGGCTCACTTTCTTTGTACATACCACAGTGTCAGAAGCTCCTTGCCTATAGAATCCGGGGAAGTCAAAGAGAAGGAGGAATTCCATAAAGATTTTGCAGTTGTGGGTGTATGCAAATATATTTCAGTTGTTGCAGCAAGGTTTTGAGATATTCTCTGGGACATGGGCAGGATTAAATAGCTACCCCCTCTAAGCTACACATTTTCAGAGCATTCTTTGTATGTAACTTTAACAATGTTTATTTAAGCTATTACACATCACTTAATTACCAGAGCTTCTAAATGGTATGCATAAAAATTAAAACGCATGCAATGGATAAGATCTATTAAAATTAAGCACAGAAACAGAAAACATCACTGAAGTACCTGCTCAAATAGAAAAATTAACGACACAGGTCTAGCAATCATCCTTTCTGAGCTGGGTACTGCACTAGAAGAATCACGTATGTTAGGTTTCACCAACCTGATGGCCTCCAGACTTTTTGAACTATAATTCTTAGCAGTCACAGCCGACATGACTGTATGATGTTGGGGGCTGATGGGAGTTGTATTCCAAAACATCTGGAAGGCACCAGGTTGGGGAAAGGTTTGGTGGAGAGAAAAGTTTGGAAGAGATATTTCTAACTCTTTCATAGCATAGTTAAGCACAATGACAATTGCTCCAAGGATATTTAAATGTGGTAAGATTCTGCAGCTGTCCTCATCCATCTTTAAGCAAATGTTCCCCACGAAAATACTTAGGCTAGAATAAATAACAGACACTTAGCTTTACAAATAAGTGAATATTTTACTCACAGAGTTTCATCCAATAAGTCTTCATTTGTTGGCAGTAAAATGAAGATGACTTCCAAACTTAGTTTCCTTATGAAAAGAATCATGCAGTCTTTGGATTCGCAAGGATGCAAGCTTTAAAATTGCCCTTTTGGAGAGATTCAGATCACCTTGTTTCTGCTGCAGCTGGGAGACACTGGCCACATGACTCCTTGCTTTCAATACTGTTTGAACCTTCAAAGCTTTTGAGGTGAACCTACTGTTTCATGCCCAAGTTGTGCATGTCCTGTAGCTTCTTGCTGAAATGTTTTAACTTTTTGTACCACAAACGTGTTCATTCTCTCTCTCTCTCTCTCTCTGTGTGTGTGTGTGTGCGTGCTCTGTTCTTGTTGTACTATAGCCCTCCAGAAAGCAATAACCTGTAGGAGTGTTGTGTGTGGACAGTCCAGTATAAATCCACGACTAATGCGGTACTATTATTGCATCTATTATATGTTTAGTGGTATACCCACTAAAAAACCCACCACAGTCTGGAGGGACTCTAAAATGGTATGCTCTGGGAGGACTATGTCACATAGTTCTGAACATACAGATTGGCTCTAAAGTTTGCAAGTGAAAAGGGCAAGAGAATATATGTCTAAAAAACCATCCCTGTGATAAGTGCAAGTCCCTCCCCATCTTATTTCCAGCACTCTGTGCTCCAACTGTGTTTTAAGACGGCTATTAAAATAATGAATTCTCTTGCAATGACATGACTGTGCGGTATGTTATACATAACCAGCACTTTTACACAAGAATGGGAGGAAAAAACCTTCAGCTGATTCCCATTGTGGTGTTTATAATTAAAACATGCAGGCAGTTACTACAATCAAAACTGATCTCCCTTTTAATTCCATCTCCCTCCTTAGATTTTCCTTTCTGGCTGCAGTTTACTAGTCTGAGTAATTCTGCGGTAAACTCTTTATCCTTCTACCACCCAAAAGAGGGGACATCCCACCCTTTTCAAAAGCAACATTTACTGCCTCAGATAACTCTTAAGCACACTGCTGTCAAAACAATTAGGGTTATTTTCCTTGCATCCCTCCTATTTTAGAATAAATAGACGTTTCATGAATATGTTAATTGCTTTGTAAGTGGAAAGATAAGTATGATGTTGTAGTTCCACAAACAAGAAGAAATAATTGTTTAAAAAATGTATGTATATTATACATTTCAAGCATTCTTTGCAGTTTCTATATGTTTCAGGTACTTTAGATAATGAGATCAGGATGAAATAATTTCACTTTCTAAGGCTGCCAAAAAGATTAATAAAAATATAAACATGTGGACTACATCTTTTTAAATTGCGAGGGAAATTAATTTTCTGACTATCCCCAAATTACACTTTTTACAGCAGTACTTATAAACTAAGTACAGTATTAAGAAAGTACTACGGGAAAAAACTTTCTAAAATTTCCACCCATATTTCTTGTTTTTCAGATATTTTGGCTGAGCTTTAAAATTGGAAAGGGTGGCTTAAAACAAAGCTAGTTAGCCACATTTAAATAAGGTGGCTATAGCAAACATTCATTTTGACTTGTTCTCGCAATGTACTCCAAACTAAATTAGAGCCCTTAGATTATCTCTCAAAGCATATTTTTCTTTCTTTCTTCCTTACAAAAGAGAAGCTCACATTTTAAAAAGGCAGAAAAAATAGGAAAAGGACAATTTCCCTTTGAAATATGAATTTTATTTCTCAGCAGCACCATCAATTGGGGGGAACTGACAGAAAACTGCATTTTTTTCCAGATTTATTCTTTTTTGGGGGGGGGGTGAGAAAAGTTGAATGCAGCATTCAACCGCCAGATAATTAAAATGTAAATTTAAATATCTATGCTTTGCTTTTGTGATTCCCTCCCCAGCCCCCAATACTTTCTAAGTTAGTTGTCTTTGCAGACATGTGGTCAGCTGTTGTATTCACATATGGTCAAATGATCAAAGTCTGAAGTCTTCTCTAATTGTCCCCTGCTGCTTGTCTCCTCTCTCCATGATCAAGGCCTCAGCAGGTGATAAGAAAAGCATGAGAACGGCTTCCAAGGAGAATGAGCTGCGGAGAGGCCCAGGCCCAATGCAATAAAGACTTTCAGTACATCACCCTGACAGTGAAACGCCAGGCACTAAAGTGAGGTCTGGATAGCTCCGAGTTGTTTTTCCCCATCTCTCCTCCTTTACTCCTTTCTCTCCTCCCTCCCCACCTCATCAATCTGCATACAGTTCTGAAAGACAACGAGGGAAAAACTCTCAACAAAACACACACTCTCTCGGGGGGCTTGGCACATCGCGTATCCGAAATAAATCCGGGGATTCAGAATCGGGGAAGCCCAGAGTTGGCGCAGTTGCCTGTTTGTTTACTTGACTGTCCGAGGAAGCTCCTTAAAGTCTCTCCCGAGTTGAAAGGAGTTCACATGTTTGTGGAAATAGTGACGGGTCTTTTCACTAGGATGTGTCATTGTTTGCCTAGCCCGGCCACTTTGCCAGATGGCTTCTTTATTGTCACCCGTGTTTACACCTCCCGATTGGATCAGGCCAAGACCAAATGGTGTGAAGGGCTTTAAAGACTTAGAGGATTTAGGAAAAGTAAATCCACACTCCTGGGCCTTTCTTGGCTATTCAGGGCTGGGCCCCTAACGCTCCTTCCTAGATGTACCTCCGTCAATGGAGAAAAGCTAAAAAGTGGCTTAGTCCAGTCTCCGCTTCCCCCCTCCCGCCCCCGCCTCATTCATCTTTTCTCTGCCATCAAAATTGCTGGCTAGGTTTTCATGCAATAAAGGAGTAGACGGTTTTAAAAGAAAATTGGAGGCAAAAGAAAGGCCTTTTATAAACGTGTTCATTGCGCCACTTGCGTAAATAGACATGCATCTCAGGACATATTTCTGAAAGTTCTTCAACTGACACAGTTAATTCATTGTGCATGAATAGAACAAACTTGTGTTATCTAGGCAGGTTTTGATTTGTTTTTTAAAAAAGAGGGAATTTTTTTTATTGCGTCTCTCCAGCTCAATGGCCTCTCTCCTTTTTTTTTTTTTTTGTATCCTGCAATTGGCCAAGTTTTGTGGATCTAATGTGCAATCCAGATGTATCTTTGCCCTTTGTGATCAGCTTATTGGCTACTTATTATGATCGGTGCAAACATGATCCCCCTTGGTTACTTGGATTAGGTTCCTTAAAATATTTGTTGTCCCCAAAATGATGGTTCAAATGGCATTATTGGTTTATTCTTTCATGGACAGATATAATATTGTATTGCAAATTGTTGCAAATTCAAATCCCCGCTTTTAAGGGAGAAAACAAACAAGCAAACCTCACCAATGTGAAGCGCCTAATTTCTTGCCTCTAATCCATTTTTTCTTTGACTGATAATGGACTTAGGTGACACAGAATCACTTAATGGGCTGTAAAAACCAAACCCAATTTTTTTCTATAACACCTCAAATCTCCACCAGCAGTTTTGCACTGAGCAGATGTGCCTTCTTTAAGGCAAAGACTGATCACAAATGAAATATAAAGAGTGAAAACATCAATACACCATTGAGAAATCATTTTAAACTTCCTGGGCGATGGGTTGTGGACCTTGGAGTAGCTGTTCTTAGGAAAGTCATATCCCATGGACATATGAAATAAGAAACAGTTGAAAAGGAGTCTGGGCAGATATTAGACTGTGTCTATATGGGGTTTTTGGGGACGCGGGTGGCACTGTGGGTAAAAGCCTCAGCGCCTAGGGCTTGCCGATCGAAAGGTCGGAGGTTCCAATTCCCCATGGTGGGGTGTGCTCCCGTTGTTCGGTCCCAGCGCCTGCCAACCTAGCAGTTCGAAAGCACGTCAAAGTGCAAGTAGATAAATAGGGACCGCTTACTGGCGGGAAGGTAAACGGCATTTCCGTGTGCTGTGCTGGCTCGCCAGATGCAGCTTTGTGCTTTGTCACGCTGGCCACGTGACCCGGAAGTGTCTCTGGACAGTGCTGGCCCCCGGCCTCTTAAGTGAGATGGGCGCACAACCCTAGAGTCGGACACCACTGGCCCGTATGGGCAGGGGTACCTTTACCTTTTATCATCATACAGTCCTTCTACGGTGTGATATATATATATATATATATATCACTTCTAAAAAGTTAGTTTTGAGTTGTTTCTCTTCCACAGCACCCCTGAGCTGAAACATTGCATTTAATATGAAACTTACCATAGTATAGATCAGGGGTGGCCAGCTCCCAAGAAACTGTGATCTACTCCCAGAGTTAAAAACTGGCAGTGATCTACCCCATTTTGGGGGGTTCAGGTAAAAGTTGTTGAGCTTTTTTAGGGAGGGAGGAAAGCCCTCTTGAGCTTCTTTTTTGGGGGGGGGAGGGAGGGAAGCCAGCGGTCTACCTGTGGTCTACCACAGATGTCTAGTGATCTACCAGTGGGTCATGGTCTACCTGTTGGACGTGCCTTCTATAGATAATTAGCCATGTCTGTTAAATAGAACCTCCATGTAGATAGGCTGTAAACCACTAAATATCAGGGGTCCCTGGCTGGCCACAGCTGGGGAAAAAATAGATGGCTTAAATGTCCCCATGGCAGTAGGTTCATGACCACCGTTCAAACAGAATTGCTGCTAAATACTGGGCCAGAGAGGTGAGAGGAACAGATTGGTTCAGCTGGGAAGAACAGATTGATTCTGCTGGTGCATTTGCACCATGCTGACCTCGCCTTTTCACATGCAGCACAGATCACAGAATCATAGAATTGTGGAGTTGAAAGCGGCCACAAGGCTAATCTAGTCCAACCTTCTGAAAAGCAGGAATCTGTTGCTCAACATGTAGGTGACCAGAGGCTAGGTGAATGCCACCCCCTTCACCAACTACTACTGCCCCATGCAGCTGAACCATGCAGCCTCTTGAAATTTTGTGGGCACAGAAAACAGGAAAGAGGGCAGCATTTCATGGATTTTTTTTCCAGAAGAGAAGTAAATCTCTACCACTTTCTTATCTATTTATTTATCTAGGCAGATTTATACATTTCTTGATTGTCCATAACCTTGAAGCAGTTTACGTAGAATGCAAAATGGTCATAAAAATATTGGTACAATCAAGTGTTAAAAAGCAGGTTGACCTGGAAATATCATCAAATTGTAAGTAAAATCATCAGTTGTCAAAAATGAACATTATGTGGCACTTGTAAATGTGCTAGTCTTGTAAATCAAAGTGGTCAAGTGTGTACGGTTAAAGCAAGGTGATTCTCTCAGTAAACTGGTCCCAAATCTATTGAGAGCTTTATATACAAACAGCAACACCTTGAATTTTGCCTGGTAGCAAATCAACATTTAATGCAGATTTCTGGGTGGAGGTGTAATATGCTGACAGGGTCTCACTCCTGTCAGTAATTCTGCTAAAACATTCTGCACTAGCTGCAGTTTCCAGACTAAGCAGAAGGGAAGCCCCACGTAGTGTGCAATGTGGTGATACAATCTTGAAATTACCAATGCCTGAACTACTGTGGTCAAACAATACAGCAGGGGTTCACCACTGACAGTTGTGGTAATTCTGCTTCTTTCTCTTTACCTTGACCACCCTCTGCCCACAAGGCACATGGGAGCATCAGCAACTGTGCACACAACCTGGTTGCCTATTTGCATATTCTACAGTGCTCTTGATCAAAAATCATTCCAGTATACTGAGAAATGAAAATTATGACCACCTGATGGTAGAGAACCATTCTCCTTTCTGGAGGCTGTGGGGCGTGGGAGAAAAAGGGGAGGAATTCCTGGGGGGGGGGAATGTTTTCTGATAAATTTCAGCTCAACCCTACATCTTGCAATGCAATTTGTATCTTCTTATCGGAGCAGAAAACCTTCCAATCAAGAGGGTGTATTTGAACGTCTTTAATTTTATGAGTTTAGCCAGTTCTCCTCCACCCAAAGGGGATTATGACCCTCATCATCTCAGAAATAGGATCAACTAATGTGAATCCATTTCGCAGTTGGGTCCTTGGTTAAAAGGAAGAGGTCTCTGCTCTTGAGGTGATGGCAATCTAAGCCCCAGCCACACTTACTATGCAATGTACAGACAGAGCTTGTGTGCCTCTGAAGTTAAAACGGTCTCCTTTCAGGATTAGGACTTTAAATTTAGATACAGCTTAATGAAAGCTGATAAATGAAGGATGGGAGAAATCACAGTGACGGGGAAAAGATCAGAAGCAGTGTTAAAATGAATTACCAATTTGTACCAGCACTTTGCAAGCAAATATGACATTTGATAGACTCAGGGCCAGCAAAGAGTTAGATGAGGTTGCCAGATATTGGAAGGGATGTGGCTATATTTTAAAGAGATTGTTCCTGTACCCAGAGCATTGCTGTCCTATGGATCAAGATGGCAGGGAACCAGGCAGAGGGCCTTCTCGGTAGTGGCACCTGCCCTGTGGAACACCCTCCCACCAGATGTCAAAGAGAACAACACCTACCAGACTATTATAAGACATCTGAAGGCAGCCTTGTTTAGGGAAGCTTTTAATGTTTGATGGACTACTGTATTTTAATATTTTGTTGGAAGCTGCCCAGAGTGGCTGGGGAAACCCAGCCAGATGGGCAGGGTATAAATAAATAATAATAATAATAATTATTATTATTATTATTATTATTATTATTATTATTATTATTGGCTGTATCTCATTGGTAGAGCATCTAATTCACAAGCAGTAGGTTCTGGGTTCCATCTTTGGCATGCCAAGGTAGGGCTGGTGAAGACTCATTCATGAAACCCTAGTGCACTGTTGCCAGTTGGGGAAAGACCAGGCGCAGAGAAGTTCAGTGACTTTGGGTGCTGTTGAATCCCAACTCCCACCATGGTCTGTGATGGCTGGGGGTGATGGAGTTCAGCAACATCTGGAGATCCACAGAATAGCCACCATTGTGCTAGCTGGACGGGGATTTGGCTTGGCATATGGCAGCTTCCAATGCTGGTCTCCAGGAGCATGAAATGTTGGAGAGAGAAAAAAAGAAAAGGGTAGCAGAGTGAATAGCTTGGCACCAACCCATAATAATGTGCATGATCTTGGAGGAGGGCATGACTGACTGGTTGACTTCGATGCCCTGAACATGATTCCAACCCCCGTTAAGAAGTGATCATATACTGCACATTTTGTTGCAGGTCTGACCTGTCACAGCTTGTGAGAAGATCTGCAGGGCTGTTTGTTTGTTTCTTTGTGTGTGCAGGTCGACATTACATGAGAACACCAGAAGAGCCAAAGGCCTATCTAGTCCAGTGTTCTGTTCTCACAGTGGCCAACAAAGTGCTTCTTCTTCAAGCAGGTTCTGAGCACAATGGCAGCTCTCGGTACTTGTGAGTCACAGCAATTGGCATTCAGAGGCATGTTGCCTCTGACAGCGGAGGGAGAACAGAGTCATTCCTCCTACCCCTCCTCAGTTGCTAAACTTGAAAGCCACAACATGGCAAAACACTGGTCCTTCCTTGCATACAATCTTTCATCGATGAAGGATGCCTGGCTTCCACGCCTGTTATCCCTGCTGAGATAAAGCAAGCAAATGAAACAGTTGCAAAAATACACAATATGTAAATGCACTGCAAATAAGCTCTGTTCCTCCACCAAGTCCTGATGAAAAGTGATGGTCGGGGGGGGGGGGCTTGGGGCGCGGCAGGGAAGAGTTTGAAGTCTTTCAATCCCCAAGTATTATTTTCAGAAGAGAGAAATGTGTTTTCTCTCTGACAAAAAAGGAAGTTGGGTTATGATAATATAGTTCTGGTTACAGTGGAATGCTGGGACTCTTGGGAAAAGAAAGATGAAAGGGAGAGGAACAATAGAGTGGTAAAAAGTTGCGGGGTTGTTGTTTTGTTCTTGCAAGAGTTCTATATATTCTGTTAGAAGATTTTTATTTTTATTTAAAGCAAATAGATACCGAATGTGAATGCAGAACAGACCAGGGGTTACAGGAACTGGCATGGCAGTCATACGCTTGTAGGTCAGACTACTGCATGTCAAAGTTGGGCTTTGCTTGAATCCATGAAGTATGTGTGTTGGCTTCTTCACGCAATGCACTAATAACACAGGTACAAACTGACTTTGCACATGTACAAGTGTATACAGTGCCGGATTTATGTATAAGCTAAACAAGCTGTAGCTTAGGGCCCTACTCTCTTGTGGGCCCCAAAATTTTTTGAAGGCAAAACAACAACCAGATGTACATTTCCAAAATATAAGATAAAAAACAAATAAAATAAAACTTATATACAGCCACAGTGTTTTGTGTTGTGTCGGCTCCTATGATGTAAGTAATGGGCCCTGCCTGCTAGCCTGCTCCCTAAAATATCACTGGTTTGCTCCTTTCTATATATTGGGGGGCCTACATTCTGCATGGATTGGTTGCATGGCAACATGTAGCATGCAGTTGCAGACTGCAGTGCAGCACAGTTGAATGTAGGTCAAGCTGTTGTACCTGTTATCTAATATTAAAGAGGGCTTGTAGACTGATAACGTATTTTGTTATGTGCAAATAGCTTTATATACCTATTGGTCCATAAATTACCATATAGCATATATTCAACACAAAAAACAGCGACAATTTGTTGTTGACAAAGGACAGTTGGACATATAAACGGCCCCATTACCTTCAGTAGCTGAGGGCCTCATCAAACCTAAATCCAGCCCTGAGGGTATATCTGAAAGGGCATATACTTGTTGATTTGTACAGCCCCATGGTTTGAAATCATAAAAAAATCTTAGAGCAGTTATAGCTAAAAACATTCTAAAAACAGTTAAAATATTCTTCCAGCCAATTATTTTAGGGCTGCCAGGAGCAGTATTTTTCAGCCACCAAACAGGAAAGTTTTCAAATTCCTCCTGAAAGCTGATAATGATGGAGGCAGGCACACCTCATTAGGGAGGTATTCCACACCCAGGGAGCCACCACTGAAAAGGCCCTGTCATGGGGTCTGTGCCAACCAGGCAGCCCCTAGTTGTAACATTGCCACCAACACACACACACACACACAGAGAGAGAGAGAGAGAGAGAGAGCGCACAATTCAGCACTATGTGCATCTTTAGAGGCTGAAGTGAAGAGTGTATGAATGTTATTCAGAGCAAATGCAAACAAAGACATAAACAGCTGCTGAATCAAGCCCATCTAGTCCAGCAAGCTGTTCTCAAAGTGGCCAGGCAGATTCCCTGATGGGAAGCTCCAAAGCAGGGCCTGAGTGCAACAGCCATTCTACCCTCTTGAGACTTCAAGCAACTGGCATTCAGAAGCATGATGACAACACTCCCCATTCAATTTCCAGAAAAGGGACTATGATTGTCAAATGTGGGGTGGGGGATGCATCCGTTTTGATTGGATCAGATCCTGCATGAAAGCAAGATGGACATACTTAAAACATCTTTTGATCCATGGAAGTGGCTTTAAGAGGTGTGAACTTGAAAATATACTTCTCTTTCTCCCCTTCCCACAAGCCTCCACAGGCAAACAAACAAACAAAGCCAGCAACGCTTGCATGTTGCTCACTTTGGTGATCATGGATGAAATAAGCCTCTGGGCAGAAATGGATGAGAACATAAGAAGAAGAAAAGGCTGCAGAATCAGGCCAGTGCCCCATCTAGTCCAGCATCCTGTTCTCACAGTCGCTAACCAGATGCCTGTGGGAAACTCACAAGCAGGACACAAACACAAGAGCACTCAGCCGCCATTTTGTTTCCAGCAGCTGCCACCTTCTCCACCATGAACTTGCCTAATATTCTTTTAAAACAATCTAAGTTGGTGGCCATCACTGCCTCCTGAGGGAGCAAGTTCCAGTTTAACTATGTACTGCATGAACAAGTACTGTATTTGACCTGTCCTGAAACTTGTAATGAAGCTTTATTCAACGTCCAAAAGCTCTAATGTTAAAAAACATTTTCTCTACCCACTTCCTCTGTGCGCTGCATAATTCTATAAAACTTCAATCATGGCATCTCTTAACTTGCCTTTTCTTCAAAAGACAACCTTTCCTCATTGCAGGGTCTCTCCATGTCTTTGATCATTTTGGTTGTCTGAACCTTTTCCAACTCTTCAATATCCTTTTTGAGGTGAGGTGACCAGAACTGTATTCAGCATTCTAAATGCTGTTGCATCACAGATTTGTATAATGATGATTCCTTTCCTAATGATCCCTAGCATGGAATTTGCCTTTTTCACAACTGCTGCACAATGGGTCAATATACATCTGAAGATAACAGAGAGTCTTCCATCATACTGAGTGGCACATTTTGAATCACTCACAAACAAACAAACAAACGCAGCCACACACACACACACACACACACACACACACAGAAGCAGCAGTATATACCATTGCAACTTATTTATTAGGGCTACAATGACTTCAATTCTGATCACAGTCTGCTAAGCATAAGTTCTTTTGAATTCAGAGTGGCTGACTGCATGGGTTCAGCTTATAAGCATTGCAGGGGTTTGGACTAGATGACCCTTTGGACTATTATGCCTCTCCTCATGGTTTGGTTTCCTCTATTGCTAATTCGTCTGAAACAGACTTGAAAGCCTCATTATCACCTCATTCATTTGCCAGAGCAAGGAGGCTCCATTAATTACTCTTGTGCTTGGCAAATGGTGTTGTCATTCCTGCTCTGGAAAAAGTCATGAAGCTGTATCCCCCTGAACTGCGACTCCACTGCATTGCTGGTTACGCTCAGATTTACAGAAAAAATCAACTTGCGTGTGCGTGTGCACACTCACCCACCCACCCCATATTTAATACAAATTTGCCCTTTCAAACTCCAGCTCACAAAAATTAGGATTGTTATCATTTTTTCCCTGGGGTATGAGGAGGAATGTTTCAGCCAGACTGACTGTCAAAATTGGCTAGGTCAACATATTTCACCTGAAGTACAACCAGCACCCCTGGTTCAGGGATGCAGCATTAGATGGGTAATGCTTTTAGCAGACATCCATCTAAATTAGAGGTAGGGAACCTTTGGCCCTCCAGAGGTTGTTGGACTCCAGGTTCCGCCACCCCAAACTATCAACCATGCTGTCTGGAGCTGATGGGAGTTGGTGACTAACAACATCTGGAGGGCTACAGGTTCCCCATCCCTGATTTAGACATACTAGCTCTTGGAATCTCATTGTCTGAAAATGACAGCTGTTCAGTCCCTTACCCTGGGCCACTATCCTGCTTTTCCCAGAGCTACTGGACTTCTCTTTCAGCTAGACTGATTGTCAGGAAAGACTACTTGTCCAATTCTTTCAGTTTTGGTAGTTTGGATGGGTGTCCTGCCTTCCAAAATTCTTGGGAATCTTTTTGGGTTTCAGATGCATGGCTTAGCCGACATGAAGGCATGGAGCAGGCGTGCCAGCTTGGCACTGCGATTGTGGGTGCCTGGGGCCCTAGGTGCCATGCATGGCCTGTGCACTGAAATTTATGGGTACCCAGCCTCTCCATAGGGAATTTTGTGGGTGTTCAGGCACTCTGGGCCCCAGAGAGCCAGTACCTATAGCGTGGAGAGACATCTGATGGGCATCTGGAGTCACTCAAAGCTGTTTGATTGACTTTGCGGGTGATGGTTGGTATTTGCCTTCAGCCACAAAGGAGGAGGACCTGAGAGGTGGTTTGAGTGACATTGAGGAATATAGGAAGCTGCCTTATACTGAAATGGATCATTGGTCCAGCTAGTGCAGTTCTGTCTACACTGTTCGGCAGTGGCCCTCCAGGTTTTCAGGCAGGAGATGCTGGGGATTGAATTTGAGATCTTCTGCATGCAAGACAGATGCTCTACCACTTTACCCCATGGAAAGACTTCTGAGATTCAGGTAGGTGCAGTGACTTTGCTAGGGGCGGTGCTTGGATATTTTGGTTGATTATTGCACTCAAACCAACAATTCGTGTTTTGTCATACAGGCACATGAAGGGGCTGAGGCTCACAGAGCTTTCCTGTGCAATTTGCTAGAGAGAACTCTGTGACATCACTTCCTTTGTCTGCCTTGGCAGGAAGCTGTGACACTACTCACTCACTTACTTACTTACTTACTTCCTGCCTCCTCTTTCTTCATCATGCCTACAAGCTGGCCAAATGTGCGTGACTGAGCTCTGCAGCTCAGACACCATTTTTGAACTTACATTTTGTACTTTGGTAACATAGATAGTAGGGACGCGGGTGGCACTGTGGGTTAAACCACAGAGCCTAGGACTTGCCGATCAGAAGGTTGGCAGTTCGAATCCCCGTGACGGGCTGAGCTCCCGTTGCTCGGTCCCTGCTCCTGCCAACCCTGCAATTCGAAAGCATGTCAAAGTGCAAGTAGATATATACCGTATTTTGCACCCCATAGGATGCTCCGGCCCATAGGACGCACCTAGTTTTTTTTGGGGGGGGGGAGATAAAGAAAGAAATTTTTATCCCCCCCCCCAGGTGCGGGGCTGGAAGAACCAGGTCGGGGAACAGCGGGAAGGCGCGCTCTGCCTCCCCGCTGTCCCCCGAGCTTGTGGGGCTGGCTATGGGGAGAAGTGCACTGATCCCGGGACTGCAGGCAGCTCTGCGCGGCCATCCGGAGTGGGGTGGGACTTCGCGCCCCGCTCCCGGTGGCCGCGCAGAGCTGCACTGATTCCGGGACTGCAGGCAGCTCTGCGCGGCCATCCGGAGCTGGGCGGGACTTCGTGCCCCGCTCCCGGTGGCCACGCAGAGCTGCGCTGATCCCAGGACTGCAGACAGCTCTGCGCGGCCATCGGGAGCGGGGCGGGACCTCGCACCCGGCTTCCGGTGGCTGCGCAGAGCTGCGCTGAGCCAGGGACTGCAGGCAGCTCTGCGTGGCCATCCGGAGCAGGTCCCGGTGGCTGCGCAGAGCTGCGCTGAGCCAGGGACTGCAGGCAGCTCTGCGCAGCCATCCGGAGCTGGGCGGGACTTCGCGCCTGGCTCCCGGTGGCCGCGCAGAGCTGCGCTAATCCCGGGACTGCAGGCAGCTCTGCGCGGCCATCGGGAGTGGGGCGGGACTTCGCGCCCGGCTTCCAGTGGCCGCACAGAGCTGCGCTGAGCCAGGGACTGCAGGCAGCTCTGCGCGGCCATCGGGAGAGGGGCGGGACTTCGCGCCCGGCTCCCGGTGGCTGCGCAGAGCTGCGCTGAGCCCGGGACTGCAGGTAGCTCTGCGCAACCCTCGGAGCCGGTTTCCCGAGGGTTGCGCAGAGCTTCCTGAAGCCTGGAGAGCGAGAGGGGAAAAAGTGCGTCCTATAGGACAAAAAATACGGTAGGTACCGCTGCAGCGGGAAGGTATACGGCATTTCTGTGCACTGCTCTGGTTCACCAGAAGCGGCTTAGTCATGCTGGCCACATGACCCAGAAGCTGTACGCCAGCTTCCTCGGCCAGTAAAGCGAGATGAGCGCCATAACCCCAGAGTTGGTCACGACTGGACCTAATGGTCAGGGGTCCCTTTACCTTTACCATACCCTCCAATATATTTATCTGATGCAAATAGGGAATGCCTAAGAAAATGCAGAACATTCCGGGATCAAATCAGAAACCAAGACAGCTTCTGTAAATCTGGGAGTGTCCCTGGAAAATGGAGACTCTTGGAGGTCTGATACCACCCAGTGCCTACCTATCAGCCAGCAACAGCTCATCTTTTCATTCATGTTAATCATCCTACGCAGTTGCCCTGGGATGCAGAAGGAGATAAGCTGCAAAGCCAGGTGCTTTGCAAAAGAGCCTTGACATTCTACTGAGTCATATAACCTTGTAGCTGGTGAAAACAGGAAAACAGGATGTGTATTAAGAAAAATATATCTGAGTACCCACATGACCTTGAAGCTGTATGCCGGCTCCCTCGGCCATTAAAGCAATGAGTGCTGTAACCCCAGAGTTGGCCACGACTGGACCTAATGGTCAGGGGTCCCTTTACCTTTACCATACCCTCCAATATATTTATCTGATGCAAATAGGGAATGCCTAAGAAAAAGCAGAACATTCCGGGATCAAATTAGAAACCGGGACGGCGTCTGTAAATCTGGGAGTGTCCCTGGAAAATGGAGACTCTTGGAGGTCTGATACCACCCAGTGCCTACCTACCAGCCAGCAACAGCTCATCTTTTCATTCACGTTAATCATCCTACGCAGTTGCCCTGGGATGCAGAAGGAGATAAGCTGCAAAGCCAGGTGCTTTGCAAAAGAGCTTTGACATTATACTCAGTGACACAGCTGGTGAAAACAGGAAAACAGGATGTGTATTAAGAAAAATATATCTGATTACCCACCCTGACCCATTCCTTCCCTCAAGCTCCCTGCCTCTTGGATCCATTTCTGCAGCACTAGCCTCTGCAGGGAGAGGGCTGCAGTTAAATGGACCACAATCATTTTCTTTAAAAAAGGGTTTGGGCATCCCTGACTGCAGCACCAGCCATGACCCTTGTGACTTTTCAAACCAGTAAGCCCCACTGAATACAGTGGGAGGTATGTCCAAACAAACATGCATAGGGTCTCATGTTTTTAAGGGTGCTTAGGCTGCAGTCCTAGGGACGCAGGTGGCGCTGTGGGTTAAACCACAGAGCCTAGGACTTGCTGATCAGAAGGTTGGCGGTTCGACCCCCCATGACGGGGTGAGTTCCCGTTGCTCAGTCCCTGCTGCTGCCAACCTAGCAGTTCAAAAGCACGTCAAAGTGCAAGTAGATAAATAGGTACCGCTCCGGCGGGAAGGTAAACGGTGTTTCTGTGCGCTGCTCTGGTTCGCCAGAAGTGGCTAAGTCATGCTGGCCACATGACCCGGAAGCTGTACGCCGGCTCCCTCGGCCAGTAAAGCGAGATGAGTGCCACAGCCCCAGAGTTGGTCACAACTGGACCTAATGCTCAGAGGTCCCTTTACCTTTACCTAACATAGATAGTAGTTATAAACCTGCCTTCATTTTGCTACTGTAACTAGGTTATTTAAGTAAATGGTACTTTTATTTCTTCACAAAACAATGTTTGTGTGTTTGTTGTTTTTAAAGGGAAGAAAAGGGGTAATACCAGGAAAATCCAGTCTGCCTTAAAGCATCCTGGATTATTGTTTTCAGAAGATTAAATTAACCTTGTCTTAACTTCCAGGTTCAAGCTTCAACTGATGATACTTGCTAACCCTAATGTGAGCAAGGAAGGATAATAATTAAACAATAGATCCTCTCCTAGAGTCTAAACCAGGGGTCAGCAAACTTTCTCAGCAGGGGGCTGGTCCACTGTCCCTCAGATCTTGTGGGGGCAGGCTATATTTTGAGGGGAGAAATGATGCAAGAGCCCCGCGAGCCCCAGTGGCTGCTTACCTGTGTCATGCGAGCAGCAGGGGCTGGTGGCGGCAGCAGCAAAGGAATGATGAGTGGTGCACGAAAGGGCTCCGGAGAGGGGCTGTTTAAAATGGCTGCCGCTCGAGCCTTGCTGCTGCTGCTGGCACCAACAAAGCCCAGCCCCCTTCCTCCTCTAGGCAGGGCAGGGAGAAGCCAGGAGGAGGGAGGGAGGAGGTGCTGCTGCCGCTGTCTGAGGGAGAGAGAAAGAACACACGTACTTGTGAACCACGTGGTGATTCCGAACTGTCCGTGGGCTGGATCCAGAAGGCAATTGGGCCTGATCTGGCCCGTGGCCTTAGTTTGCCGACCCATGGTCTAAATCCATCCCTACACTCAAAATCTTTGCCTAGTCTACTGTTAGCTTGTCTGGTAGCAAACTAGGACAGCTACTGGTTTTGGACAAGTCAAATAGCTACTTAATAGACAAAATTTGCTACTTGGCCCTAAAGAAACTTTACCCTTCCCCAATGTCATGCCATCCAGATGTTGCAAACTATACCTCCCATCGTCCCTGACCATTGGCCTCACTGACTGGATCTGATGGGAGTTGGAATTCAATGACATCTGGAGAGCACCAAGATAGGGGTGTGTGCATCCATGGCCTGCCAGATGTTGCCAGACTACAACTCCCTTAAGCCCCAGCCCACATAGCCAGGGGAATTCTGGGAGTTGTAGTTCACCACTCCTGCCCTAAGGTATAGAGATGACCAGCAGGAATATACTTGTATTGTTAAAAAAGTCACCCAGAAAGTGGGCATTAGTGTTAGTAAAAAGCACCGCTTCTTGATTTTCCCTGTTTCCAGAGTCTTTGAATACAGTATCCCCCCCCATTTATTTCACATTGGTGTCAACTCATTTAAAATTTGATTATCCAGAAGTGTTCTGGATTGATTGTCACACCTCTCCCTAAATCTTCACAGGTAGTTTGGTTGGCTAAAATTGTATTTCAGGTTCATCTCTGGCACATCATCACATGCAGTTCAATGTGAGCTGCAATACCTAATGACAATACCAGAAAAGGCAATGTATACATACACAGTCCTCCTATACAGTGCTGGGATGCCAAAACATGCTTCTTCAATTTATTTTTTCCTCCTTTTTCTTGTGTGCATGGGAAAAAAGCTGGGTAGAAAAGTTAACAGGGGACATATAACTTGCAAGGAGATTTACTGAACTACATCTAGAACTTTTTGTTGTTCAACACAGAGGCGGGAGCCATAGCAACTGCTAGATCTGCACTGTTATGATACCTCGGAGAGGCATTGTTTTGTAAAAAGGAGTGCTAACCTTAAGATTGGTATAGCAATTTGCTGGACGGTTAACAGCAATTTTCTGTTCAGAGCAGCCTTCTGTTTCGGCAATTCTCTCATTTCATGTCAGTCTACCCTTCTGCAAACCAAGGGCTTTTCAAAAAATTTAATTAGTGTCAAAATAAATTTATCAGCTGCACAGACTGAATTTTTAAGTGCCGCGGGACTCCCTCATTACCGAAACCTTGCACAGACAAAACACTTCTCCTTCCAAGGAACACTGAGGTGCAGGGTCAAATATGCTCTGATAGCATCTCATTTTGAGTACTGCAGTGTGTTGTACATGGGGCTACTTCTTAAGCACGTTTGTTAACTTTGGTCAGTGCAAAATACAGTAGCTTAGGCCAACCTTCCACAATCTGTTGCCTTTAGATGTTTTTGGCTCCAGCTCCCATCAGGATCAGTCAGTAGGGTTGATGGTCTGGAACAAAATGTTCCAGATGTTGGGGGTTCCAAAACTTCTGGAGGGCACCAGGTTGGAGAAGGCTAGGCTATTCTATAGACTTGGACCAGCTGAATGGAAAATGGGGGTGGGGTGGGAATAGAAAATTATTAACAGTACACAGATAAAATCAGCAAATGTTTAAAAGCAAAGTACTATACATTTGAATTGGGGTAGGTTTGTTTAAGCAAAGACATTTTAAAACAGCATAGGTGTAACACACACAGAAAAACAACAACAAAACAACATTAGATGGCATTTATAAATGTGCTAGATCCACAAGAACAAAGCGGTCAAAGCAAAGCAGCTAACAGTCTATTTCCAAGCTGATGGCTTTAAATGGGTATTAGTTCAGGTAATCAATGGCCACTGGTTATGGTGCCTTGTGGGATGCAAATTACAGTTGGTCTTTACTTGCCATGCTGAATCCCTGTCAAAAATCCAAGAGCTGGGATGTGCAGAGATACTCGAGTCTCAAAATCTAGTGCAGCAACTTGCTGCCCCACCCAGCCTCAATCTATCGTCTGCTGGATCCCACCAGCCTATCTTCTTTCTTACAACCAGTCCAAGAGGTGCACTGCTTTCTCCTCCTTCCTAGTCTCAGTTTTGCCCTTGTAGAACTTAGCAGGGAGGAGAAGCACAGTAGCAACACAAGAATTAGCTGTCCTCACTTGTCATTGCCTCTGGCTCCTCATACTAAGTCCCTATGGGGAGCAGCCCCCACTGCTGATGACTTGAATGGTTGGTCCACGCAACAAAAATCTGCCTTATGCTCAGTTGAACCATTAGTCCATCTAGCTCAGTATTGTTTGCACCAGGGGGATGTGGGTGATGCTGTGCTCTAAACCACTGAGCCTCTTGGGCTTGCCGATCAGAAGGTTGGTGGTTCAAATCTGCATGATGGGATGAGCTCCCGTTGCTCTGTCCCAGCTCCTGCCACCTTAGGAGTTCAAAAACAACTCCAGTGCAAGTAGATAAATAGGTACCACTGTGGTGGGAAGGTAAACGGCATTTCTGTGCGCTCTGACTTCTGTCACAGTGTTCCCAGGAAGCTGTCTGTGGACAAATGTTGGCTCCCTCAGCCTGAAAAGTGAGATGAATGCCACAACTCCATAGTCGCCTTTGACTGGACTTAATCATTCAGGGACTTTAACCTTACCTTTATGCATCTAACTCATTATTGTTTGCACAAGGGGTGGGGATCGTCAGACCTAGGTGCCAAATGTAGTTCTCCAGGCTGTTGTGACTCTACTCAGACCACTCCCCTCTCCCCAGGCTGCCCACTCCCCTAACTGGCCCTGCTTTGGACCATCCTTGAGTGTTTTTTTGCCTGGCTGGAATGTGTCATTGAACTCTGGCTCTTGCTTGCATGGATGGAGGAGGGAAAGGTGTGTGTGTGTGTGTGCGTGCGTGCGCACGTGCGCACAGAAATAGACAGAAATGTTTTTCTTCCTTGCTCATAGTACTAGAACTTTAATGGGGCCATGCAATGAAGCTGAATGTTGGAAAATTCCAGACAGACAAAAGAAAGTACATCTTCAGATAGCAGCACATAACTATGTAACTTGCCACTACAAGAGGCATTGATGGCTACCAACTTGCACAGCTTTCAAGAGGATTAGACAAATTTATGGAGGATGAGGCTATCAATGGCTAATAGCCACAATGGCTATGTTCTATCTCCACTGTCGGAGGCAGTATGCCTCTGAATGTGGGTTGCTGGGGACTGCATGTGGGAAGAGTGATGTTGTGCTCGTCTTGTGCTTGTAGGCTCCCCATAGATTAACCACGTGGGAGCAAGATGGTGGAAGAGATGGGCCAATATCCTTATCCAGCAGTCAGGCTCTTCTTATGTTCTTGCTTTGCTTCTAAGATAAATGGCACAATCAAAGGCTTGGTAGCTGCCACAAGGAAGGAGAAAGAATATGGAGAAAGAGGAAGACCAGCTGCTAAGCCCCCTCTCCATCAAGTTCTCTGAGAAGAGGCTTAGCCAAGTGGTACAGTAAGCAGCTGGAGAGAGAACCAGCCCTCACAAAAGCACAAAGAATGAAAGATCTGCAGATTGCTTTTTGAAAAAGAAAGCCTTGATGAAGATGGACATTGCAACAAATGAAATATTTAACTAGAATGACCCTGGCTGGAGTGATGTCAAGAGTAATAAGTAACACACTTGTCAGATTTTTGTTCAGTCATTCCCGCCTTTCTTGCCCTGAACTCGGGCCACCCTTAAAAAGAAAAAAGAAGTGGTGTAAAGACAAGGGAATACTTTTAGAACTTCATTCCATCTGAAGAGCGAAACTGAAATGAATTAATAACAAGAGGCTGCTCCAGACTGGGTTTTTTAGTGTGTGTGTATGTTCTTGTGTGTATTCTGCTGCATATCATTGATGTTGTGATGCTGTATTCATGATGGATTTATATAGCACTGTTCACACATAATTCTTCTTTATTCTGAGATGCTTCTCTAACATTGCCCCATTAGTGCTGCCTAGATACAGGTATGTAGGAAATTGCTGAAGTCTGGTCAATCTAGCTCAGTATTGTCTATACGAACTAGCATCGGGTATAGGGGGTGTTAGGGGAGGGGTAGTACTTCTGTTGAGGGACACATTGTGTTCCTTTTGGAGTACAGTGGTACCTCGGGTTAAGAACTTAATTCGTTCTGGAGGTCCATTCTTAACCTGAAACTGTGTTTAACCTGAGGTACCACTTTAACTAATGTGGCCTCCCACTGCCACTGTGCTGCTGCTGCACGATTTCTGTTTTCATCCTGAAGCAAAGTTCTTAACCCGAGGTACTATTTCTGGGATAGCAGAGTCTAACCTGAAGCGCCTGGAACCCGAGGTACCACTGTAGTTTATCTACCTTTGGTTCCCTCCATGCACTCAGTTCTCACCTTTGGGTCTGAGAAGCTGTCTGCCTGCAACAGTGGTCACACCCTGGGAAACGGCTTCGACTGGCCAGCTAAACCAGGTGAGGATACCCAATGGACCTCAAACTCTCAGTGCACTAAGAACTTCCCCTGAATGCTAAGACAGGCTCCAGGGGATTGAGTGGATGAGACCAATAGTAGGTCCGAAGGTCAAGAAGGTGGTTTCAGCACATTCATTAGAAGGAAGTGAGGGGCAGATGGGGCTTGTCAACCTGGGAAGGTAGCCCATCTAGCAGAAGGAAAACTCTGGTCCTAAACCTCCACTGCCTTGTGGGATATCTTTGTGAGAAGAAAAGGCTAAGGAGTGAGCCCTACACAAATTCAAAGTGGAGTCCCTAAGGTGGTTGGATGGCATCTTATATGCCTCCTTCCGGCAACTCCTGCAGCCAAGCTGGTGCCAAATGTATTGCTCTGCTTTCCTTTGGACCACAACAGTGAGACTGAGAAGGGGGTTTTGTCATCTGGTCAGCCCAGAACCTCCATACACACTGTCCAGGCTTGTGCCCCAGAGATGAAGTCACCATAATGCTATACAGTGGTACCTCTGGTTACTTACTTAATTCGTTCTGGAGGTCCGTTCTTAACCTGAAACTGTTCTTAACCTGAAGCACCACTTTAGCTAATGGGGCCTCCTGCTGCTGCCGCACCGCCGGAGCATGATTTCTGTTCTCATCCTGAAGCAATGTTCTTAACCCGAGGTACTATTTCTAGGTTACCCGAGTCTGTAACCTTAAGCGTCTGTAACCTGAAGCGTATGTAACCCGAGGTACCACTGTATTTATTATATCATTCTGATGTGATGCATGGGTGTAGCCAGGATTTTTGTTGGGCGGGGGGCAGAACTTGGGGGGGGGCAGAATCAACTTGATTGGTCACTTAGTTATTTCTATTGTTTGACTGCCCAGGCTTGCACCCCAGAGAGTTCACTTTGGTGCTGCTAACACAAGGAAATTGAAGTAGTTATGAGTTAATGGTCTCTGCAGCCAGACTGTGATTTTCCTGCAGTTTAACTTCATCCCTGGAGGTGCACTCTATTGTTTTTTGAGACAGACAGATGTCAACAAAACTGACACAAACTGTCTAGAATTTCAGACAGGTTTTTCTTCCAGCCCTACTTGGAGATGCTGGGGATTGAACCTACGACCTTCTGCATGCAGTGCAGATGGCCTACCGCTGAGCTACATCCCTTCCATGTTGTTTGGATGGCCTTCCTATGAGCTTCTCAGAGGTGGAGAGGAGGAGCAGGTCCAGGGGGCTCATGTCATTAGGCCCCCATTGGAGTGTGGACCCTGGCAGGTGCTTGACCATGTTGACACTGGCTGCCAACCCAGACCATGATCTTATTGCAGGAAGGATGGAATAAAACTCATGTATCTGTTCCAAGTAGGCTACAGTGCTGGCTGGAAGGCCATGTTGCCCAACAGGAGTCCTTGGGAAACAAGCTACCTATGTTTTAAATTTACACTACACCCACCTTGCCATACTTCCAGAGCTGGGAATGACTCATATTGCGGGGGGGGGGGGGTGGAGTGGAGGGGGAGGCCTTCTCTGTCTGGAAACTGTAATGTGCAGATCAACCATGCATGGGGCCCATTGTTCAAGAGGCTGTGCTCCCCTGCGAATGTCACTCTGAGAAGACGCTGTGGAATGAAGCATTAATGAGCGAGTAACGTTTATTGCATATAATTGAAATACAGAGCAGAGCTATTTCTAGGGTTTTGTTTTTTTTAATTCCTCTCTCCGAGGAGAGCCATATCTTGGAATCAGTTGGCTTAGGAGAAAGGGGCTTTCTTGCAGCTTCCCATCAGGCACATTTGGGATTAAGGCTTCTTGTCAGTCTGTACTTGTGGAAACTCTGAGGCATAAACTGATCTCTTCTGAGGGGCATCATTATGAGAAAATCTCTAGCCTTCCTGCAATTAGTAAAAAGGTAGCCAATGAGCTTTTCCTACAGCATCCCAGCTTTATGTTGTTGGTGGATGACTTGAGAGCACTCAGTGATATTTCAGTATGTTACATGGGTGTATAAGAAAATGGAATCGCAAGCTATAAATTCACCTTTTCCAGGTATTAAGTTTACTCGTTCCAGTCGGTTGCTGTGGAGATGGCAACAGTACTGGACCTTGGCAGGATGACAAGCAATTAAAATACCAAGATGCCTCACCGTGTTCAAGCATTTTCTCACAGGGAGACCTCTGAGCTTTGCCTGCTTCTGACATTGTTAGTTATTGAATCAATTACACAATATGGGTTTGACAGGTGTAATTATATATTCGTAGGGTGATTATGTATGACCTGTCGTCGTTCAGACCAATGAACAAGCTTGTTCCCTTGATTCATTTCAGCAGTCAGCCTCTCAAGCAGGATTACTGAAGCTGAGCAGGCGGCTTTGAAGCGAAGCAAAACAATGTATAAATGCATTAGACAAAACAGGGTGGGTTGGTCAGGGAGCTGAAGGTTATGGGCAATGCCTGGGAGTGTGGATGCCCACAGCTCAATTCTCACCTCAGCAGTTAATGAGACAAAGCAGCAGGACTTCCCACCCCACCCCACTCTCAGCCCTGGACCTGCAATATACGGTAGATAGAATAGCATCAGCCTACTCAACAGGACTGTTGTGCTGATTAGAGTGAGAATACATGTGAAATATCCCATTTACTCTGCTTGCACAGATGGTGAGGGTCTCTGGAAAACAGGGTGTCACTCTCAGGTAGGTGGAAAGGCTCTCTTAGAAGGGACTTCAGGGGCATGAGTTGATATCCTTCTTGCACTGAGGATACGCCTCTTAGTGCACCACATGGCATCTTGCTTGCCTGATGTGAAGGTTGCAGGTGTCGCATTTTGTCTAGACAGACTGAGAACGTAAGAATAGCCTGCTGGATCAAGCCAAAGGGGGGTGGGTCATATAGCCTGGCATCCTGTTCTCACAGTGGCCAGCCAGATGTTTGTGGAAAGCCCTCAAGTAGGACCCAAGAATAAGAGCTGCTCTCCCCTCCTGTGGTTTCCAGCAACTGGTAATCAGAGGCACACTGCCTCCAACCATGGAGCCAGCGTATTCCCCACTCAGAGATACAATTCTCAACAGAGGGGTTGGTTGTTAAGCCACTGTGGGAACTGTGTGGGGAACAGGGGTCTCTTAACAACTCTCAGCACTCTTAACAAATGACAGTTCCTGGCGTTCTCTGGGGGAAGCCATGGTTGTTTACAGTGGTATGATGATGCTTAAATGCACAGTGTGGATGTTGCCTTCATCTCATCTTCTATTAAGAGGCCAGATTATATAACACTCATGGGGAACCTCTGACCCATGGACTAATCTGGGACCACCAGTCCTCCCCATTTTGCTCACAAGTTTGTATATGAGATCCTGACAACATCTATTGCTAATGCTGAGTGATGGAGGGTGGAGAGAGAGATTGCAAAGCCATATTTGCTCACATCTTGATTTCTTGATGTGCTAATGGTCATTTCCATCTGCAGTGTAAAATTATATCATGTTTTCATTTTTTTAAAAATCATATTTATTGAAATTTCCAAAACTCAAAAAAGAAAAAACAAAAGAAAAAGAAAAAGTAAACCTTTACAATTTAAGCCTTATTTTCATTAACATCTTTCCAGGACTCCCCCCTCCCCCTCCCTATTGTATTCCCCTTTCATTAATTTGGTTCCACAAGTTCTTACTCCCAATTTAAAACTTATTTTGTTTAACCCACTATTCAATTTAGTTATATAACCACTTTCCCTTTACATTCCACCATCCCTCATCATTAAAAGAAAATTTTTCCCCCAAGGTCCACCCCAATTTCCTTCCACGAATTCCCTTTTTTGATAAACACGTCCAATCAAAGTAAAAAATATAAAAAGGTTCAAAAAATAGTTGTACACCCTTTGGATTCCAGATCTCCCCCCACCCTTCCCCAGTTTCGATTCCCCATGTCCATCAGTCTGTCTACTGTCAGCCTGGAGATCTCACGTCCATAGCCGGTTTTTTTCCTTCCAGTTCCACCTTGCCGGTTTTTTTTTTTTTTAAAAAAAAAATAATATTTAACTTCAGACGCCCAGTCTTAAATAGGCCCCTGACAGGCCTTTAGTTTTCCTTGGTCTTTCACAATAATATGGCTCCTCCCTTGTTCTTTCCAAGTCGTCATCAGTCCTTTATTCTTTTTTTTCTCACTTTCTCAGGTTTCTTTTCCTGTTCCGCTGCAAAAACGTTCTAATTCAAAAATTTGATACCTCTACAGGGGTTGTTGTTAGTTCAGGAACAAAAACTTGCGTCCAGTCCCTTCCATTCTTCAATAGATAATTCTATTGTCTCCTTTAATATAGACACCTCTGTAGACAAAATACTGTTTCGTTTTTGCAGCTTTCCCAGAAGATAACAAGTCCTGTGCGATTCCAAGAATATTTTTCCACTTACGACCGTTCTTGTAATGTCCCAAAGCCCCTCTAGGGGGATTATGGTAACTTTGTTTCCTCAAATCCAAAAGTCAAATTGTTATTCCTATATCATGTTTTCAAATGTAGCATTGGGGATGGAAGTGAGATATTGTCCAGTGCCAAATACTTACTTTTGCAATGATTTTTTGCTTTCCAGCTCCTTTAGACTGGTTGAAATGTAGAAATGATTTTTATTTTAAAGGAACATTCACATACAGACGCAAACAGCAAGCAGATGAAATGGGACTTAAGCCATTAAACTGGAAGTGATCAGAATGTTCAGTTGCCTCCTCCTGGTGGAAGAGTCTACTACGAGTTGATCCAGTTTCCATCTGCAGTGTCTTTTTCCAGCAGAATCTCTTCCAAGTCCAGATTCTAGCTGCTTTTCTGATCTCACACTCTATATCATGTGCAGAACGCACACCCTTTGCTGATGTTCCAAAGAAATTTCTCAAGTGTCCACTCTTTTGCACAAAGTTCCTGCAGATTTCCTGCTTGGAAAGAAGCCTTGCTGGCAGCATAGGATCCCTTGAATGTAGGGGATTCCTCCAGCTTTAGGAAACGGTGCAGGCCCTCTCTGATTACATCAGATTGCTACTCTGGGAACACAGGAAGCTGTCTTATTGTCATGGACTAGTTGGACGCAGAGGAATGGTGGGAGGAACCAGTTGGGGAACCCTCAGAGGAAAATGGTTCAGAGCCAGAGGATTTGCAGTGGGATACCAATGAGTGTCAGAGGTAGAAGAATCATAGAGTTGTAGAGTTGGAAGGGACCCTGAGGATTATCTAGTCCAAGCCCTGAAATGCAGGAACATGCAGCTGTCCCATATGGGGATCAAACCTGCAACCTTGGCATTATCAGCGCCATGCTCTAAACACTGGGGAGAGGAGGTGTCAGAAGTTGAAGCAGTAACAGGGCTTAGTGAGTGGGGAGAGTTTGTGGCAAACAGAAGTCCAGAATCAGAGGCAGAAACAGAGGATGGAGAGGAGGGTGTAATAAACGAAAATCAGCCCTTATTCCCTTATGGGGGACACAAGAGCCCTTATAGAGTCCTTTGCAGGTTCTTCATCAGTCGGAGAAAATAACAGAGGCCAACCAGAGAATAGTGAGAAGCAAAGCAGCTAGTAAGCCTGATCTTTATTGAACTGTTGCAATAGGGTGCCCCCTTCACATGCAGGAGGAGGAGGACCCAGAACCCAGGTGTGTCCGCCTTTATATAGACATTTTAAATTGCCCGCCCTGGAGTCCAAGACCACCCCCAAACACATCATACCTACATCACAGAAAGGGGTGGTCTACAACAGAAATCTGAGTGCTGTTGTTTACGTTATGTCTGGCAGGTTACCTGTTAATGCTTACTTGATTGGATATCCTGGGAAGCCTGGCCAGTCTTTTGTAATGATAAATACTTAGTTCCTGAGCCAGGTCACAGGCTCACCCTATTCAAACACAGGATTTGTGAAGGAAAAGACAATGGGGAGGCTTTTCCATTTTCCATTGACTTTGCAGAGAAAACATTTGGTCAGTTTGGGAGCCAAAATGGCTTCATCGCTGTTTTCCTGTGCTGCTTCAGACATGTGGTTTATATATTTATGTACGTGTTTTATGAACATTTGTTTTGTGTGTGTGTGTGTGTGTGTGTGTGTATCCTTAATTTTTTTTATTTCAAGGGGGTCCAAGAGGCAGAGATAGAGATGAGTTCGGCTGGTGAAGAGTCACGGGTGTTTCCCCCTCCTCCTGCAACAAGCTCCTCTCCCCCTTGGTCTTTCAGAACCAGGAGAGGAATGAAGAGAATGGAGAAGTTAGCTCCTTGCAGGCACAATCTCGGGCTGCTTAGGAAAGCCCTGGAGATGAGGGGACAAGCAGCTGTGGGGAGGTTGGGACCTTCAGTCTCAGCAACTGATCCATCAGGGCAAGGCCTACCAGAGATGAATTGCCATGCTCATTAGGTCTGACACTCCTGTTTTTGCTAATAAAGAGTTAGCTTGGACTTGCTCAGTGTGATTTACGAACCAGCATTCTCAAGTGGTTCAGTCCTCTACTGCAATGAGTAAGGGACTCCACTGATGTTAGGGAACAGTGCACTCGGATTTGTATAGGGATCTCTGGGTTAAGGTAAACCCAAAGTGATAGCTTTATCTGTAGTGGTCAAGAGGACTGGAAGCTTGTGTCTGGGGGAAAAAATATGGATGTTTGCTCTACCAAACTTTGCTCCACTGCAATGAATAAGGGACTCCATTGGTGTTAGAAAATAGTAGATCCAGATTCGTAAATGGATCTCTGGGTTAAGGACAACCCAAACTGATGTAGTGGCCGCTGAGGACTAGAAACTTGTGCTTGGGGGTGGGGGGAATCAATATTTGATCTAACATACTTTTTGTCATCAAAAGAAAAAGAACAGTTATTTTCAGGTTTTAAAAAAAACTTTGTTGAGTTGTAAAATAACACTTTGTTTAAAACAAATGGAATAACCTTTTAAAAGACTCCAGCTGTAGGCAGAGGTGGACTTTGGTAATATGGCGCCCTGAACGAAGACAAAATTTGGCATCCCCAGCCTCAATATTTGTTGTTTTCATAATAGTTCCTTTTGGTACTTTGAGTAGGCACCCATATAAATATAGGTTTTATCAGTATCATCATTATTATCTTGCACCCTCTTGGCTCAGTGCTCTGTGCAGGGAAACCAGCCTAAATCTAAGACTGCGGCAGGCATTGATCCTCCACCCAGCCCCGGACACTTTGACAGGAGCAAATCACGGACACCCACTTTCCAGGTCAGTTCTCCTTGATTAGTTCTTGCCCCTTGGCAAACAGCAGGGATAAAGGATAAAGCTAGGATAAGATCTTTCTCCATGATGTCTGGTTTTCTGTCTGCTAGATTATTATTATCATTTTTTTAAAAAAAAACGGAGCTGATTTTGAATCAATGATTCCCTGTGGGGGAATCTGGAATGGTCCATCTCAGGTACACATTTACCCCCTAAATTATTTTTATTTGGACAATTCACACACTTCTTATTTTTAAGCAAAAGTCTAAGCAGTTTACAATATAGGTTAAAACATCTCAAATAAACAGAAAATACAACAAAAACAACAAAAACAAAAAACAGGGAAGGCCTACATCCTATAAAACTGAATTAAACTCTAAACAAACCAACCCCTTTAGTACAGAACTAAGCATTGCACATAAAAATCTGCAGCTAAGATACATGGGAAATCAATAATAAGCATAACAAACTACTAAATGAAATATCCTAACTGAGAACCAGGCTCTCATGGGTTATATGTATGCATTTGTGCAACGGAGCAGTTTCCCTGCACCCTTAGAAGTTCTACTAAGCATGTGGTGGAATGAGGAGCTGTAAAGGGGGAGGGGAAGAGAATCGTCTTCGCTCTGGTACCAGTTGACTTTAATCTTTTCTATGATGATGACCCTAGTGGTGGCTTGTTGCTCCAACCTCCGGACCACACCTCTGCACTGTTTATCCCCCTTTCATTCAAAGTGTCATGTCATCACCATCATGCCCAGGTGGCCAGCCACCCTGCTAGAAAGGCAGCTGTTATTGGTACAAATGGTTCAGCATGTAAGGTACATCCATGGATATCCAGCCAGATGGCTTCTTGGGTACCAGTTCTCTGGAAGGTCTTTTGGCACAGGAAGCTACCTTATCCTGCATCAGATCCTTGGCCCTCCTAGCTCTGTATTGTCTTCTACACTGATTGGCAGCAGCTCTCCAGACATTTCAGGCAGGAGTCTCTCCTGGCCGTGCCTAGAGATGCTGGGGGTTGAAAGTGGGCCATTCTGCATGCAGGGCAGATGCTCCACCACTAAGCTACAGCCATTTCCTTCATCCAAAGGTGGTGGTGCCCATTCAAGCAACTACTTGTCCAGGGCAATGACTCCAGAATTAGCAGAAGAGATGTCAATTTGCTTTAGTATCCTGGTTTAAACAGTAACCAACAGCTGGAAGCAGTAATGAGTAGAATCATAGAATCATAGAATCATAGAGTTGGAATAGACCACAAGGGCCATCAAGTCCAACCCCCTGCCAAGCAGGAAACACCATCAGAGCACTCCTGACATATGGTTGTCAAGGCTCTTCTTAAAGACCTCCAAAGCAGGAGACTCCACCACACTCCTTGGCAGCAAATTCCACTGTCGAACAGCTCTTACTGTCAGGAAGTTCTTCCTAATGTTTAGGTGGAATCTTCTTTCTTGTAGTTTGGATCCATTGCTCCGTGTCCGCTTCTCTGGAGCAGCAGAAAACAACCTTTCTCCCTCCTCTATGTGACATCCTTTTATATATTTGAACATGGCTATCATATCACCCCTTAACCTCCTCTTCTCCAAGCTAAACATGCCCAGCTCCCTTAGCTGTTCCTCATAAGGCATCGTTTCCAGGCCTTTGACCATTTTGGTTGCCCTCCTCTGGACATGTTCCAGTTGTATCTTGTCCTTCTTGAACTGTGGTGCCCAGAACTGGACACAGTACTCCAGGTGAGGTCTGACCAGAGCAGAATACAGTGGCACTATTACTTCCCTTGATCTAGATGCTATACTCCTATTGATGCAGCCCAGAATTGCATTGGCTTTTTTAGCTGCCGCGTCACACTGTTGGCTCATGTCAAGTTTGTGGTCAACCAAGACTCCTAGATCCTTTTCACATGTACTGCTCTCAAGCCAGGTGTCCCCCATCTTGTATTTGTGCCTCTCATTTTTTTTTGCCCAAGTGCAATACTTTACATTTCTCCCTGTTAAAGTTCATCTTGTTTGTTTTGGCCCAGTTCTCTAATCTGTCAAGGTCGTTTTGAAGTGTGATCCTGTCCTCTGGGGTGTTAGCCACCCCTCCCAGTTTGGTGTCATCTGCAAATTTGATCAGGATGCCCTTGAGTCCATCATCCAAGTCGTTGATAAAGATGTTGAATAAGACCGGGCCCAAGACAGAACCCTGTGGCACCCCACTAGTCACTCTTCTCCAGGATGAAGAGGAACCATTGATGAGCACATGATGAGTACATGATGATGATGACGACAACAATGAAAAGGAAGAAGACGACAAGGAAGAAGAAGACAACGAAGCTGAATGTTGGAAGATTCAGGGAAGACAAAAGAAAGTACCGTATTTTTCGCTCTATAACCCGCACCCGACCATAACACGCACGTAGTTTTTAGAGGAGGAAAATCCGTAGGCATGCCACCCGTAGGCATTCCCTCCATAACACGCACAGACATTTCCCCTTACTTTTTAGGAGGAAAAAAGTGAGTGTTATGGTGCAAAAAATACAGTACTTCTTCACATAGTACATAGTTAAACTATGGAGCTCACTCCCACAGGTGGCAGTGATGGCAACCAGCTTGGATGGCATTAAAAGAAGTTTAGACAACTTCATGGAGGATAAGGCTATAAATAGCCACTAACTCCAATGAATATGTTCTACCTCCACTGTCAGAGGCAGTGTGCAGGAGGCCACTGAAAGGAAGAGTGTTATTGTTCTTGGTTCCTGCTTGTAGGCTTCCCATTGGGGCATCTGGCTAGCAACTGTGAGAACAGGATGCTGAGTTAGATAGGCCACTGGACTGATGCACCAGGCTTTTCTTATGTTCTTACGACTACAGCTCTCATCCTCTGTTGACCTTTTCCTAGAATCAGAGATTCACAGATGTACGGCCTCTAAACTTCAGGGTCCCATAAAGGGATTCGGATGTTGCTATTATTATTTGATGGAATAACTGACACCCCCCCTCCAAACATCTCTTTCTTATATCTCTAGTGCCTATGGCCTACTTGAGGTAGCTTACAACAATTCAACATTGTTATTATCAGTGCTTTTTTCCTAGAAAAAAGTTCAAGGTGATGTACATTGTTCTCCCGTTCCTCATTTAATCCCCACAACAACCCTGTGGGGTAGGTTAGGCTGAGAGGCAGTGACTTGGCTCCTAGTCATGGCTGAGTGAGGTTTTGAACCCTGGTATTACAGGTCCTAGCCCAACACCCTAACCATTACACCACACTGGCGTAGTGATGAACAGGAAACATCCTGCAAGTAAATCATGGTGAATGCAGGAAGAAAAGTTATTGTCATCCTCTCTCTATCCACCCTTCACCCCCACAGCCTGAGGGAATAGCTGCTATAGATAACAGCTGAGGTAATAGAGTCTGATGCCTATTCTCAGAGCCTTCTGCTCAGGGGCTAGCTGGCGGTACGCACCATGAAGTTGTTGCAGTTAGTGCCACACTTTTTAACAACAATAAAAAAGAGGCGCCAAAAAGAGGCGCCAATACTGCGTACTCTTGAGGACCCCCTGGAAAATTATTTTTTATTATTTATTGATTGAATTTATATACAGCCCTATACCCGAAGGTCTCAGGGCAGTTCACAGAATAATAACATAATAAAAGGAATGCAAAATAATAATAATAATAAATACAAATACATCAGGCATGGAAATTAGAGCAGAGGCAAAAACCACACATAAAGCACAACCTTTATAGCAGATATTTAATAGACAAAAGTTTGTAGGAATAGGAATAAATAAATGTCTTCACCAACTAGCAAAATACTGTCAGAGAGAGAGGGCCATCTGCCACACTTTATGGGGCAAGTTGATTCATAACATTGGCTCAGGCACTAATAAGTCTTTCCCTCTTCTTGCCATCAGCTGTTACTCCATCTTAGATGGGACACGGAAAAGTGCCTCTCCTTTGGAGCTAAGTGGGCAAGCAGAAGCAGGGATGTAGGAAGGGGAGTGTGGGGAGTGTGGGCTGCCTCGGGTGTCATCTTTGAGGGGGGGTGACAAAATGGCACACCGCAGGGGGCGTCACTTACCGCGGGGCCTGGCCTGCAGCGCGTCTGAGCCACACATCTCTCCTGGGAGTGACGCGGTGGCTCGGGGCCCTGCTCTGCGCTGCCCGAAACGGCAGCATGAGGCTTGCATCAGGCAGGCGGACTCCGTGGGCAGCTCACCCCACCCCCACCACTCCGGGTGCCAGAGCAGCTAGCTACGCCCCTGAGCAGAAGGCTCTGAGAATAGGCATCAGACTCTATTACCTCAGCTGTTATCTACAGCAGCTATTCCCTCAGGCTGTGGAGGTGAAGGGTGGAGGGAGGGAGAGAGAGAGAGAGGATGACAATAACTTTTCTTCCTGCATTCACCATGATTTACTTGCAGGATGCTTCCTGTTCATCACTACCCCAGTGTGGTGTAATGCTTAGGGTGTTGGGCTAGGACCTGTAATATCAGGGTTCAAAACCTCACTCAGCCATGACTAGGAGCCAGTCACTGCCTCCCAGCCTAACCTACCCCACAGGGTTGTTGTGGGGATTAAATGAGGAAGGGGAGAACAGTGTACATCATCTTGAACTCCTTGGAGAAAATAGGTGGAGTATGAATACAGCAAATAAATAAATAGCTCATTCTTCACTTTTCAGTGTGTTTTCCCATCAGTTTCAAAATTGCAAAGAGTCTTCTCTTCTTTTAAAAATGACTTTCTTGAAGTGGGGCAATAGGGTGCTCTAATCCATGAGTGTAGCCAGGATTTATGTTGGGGGGGAGGCAGGACACCCACCTGTCATCATCCTCTGTCTAGCAGACGTGGAGTGAAACGTCTCAACAACAGTTGTTTCTTTTGATCCCATGTGCTCATAAAAATCTATCAAAATCTTTTCACAATTTCTACTTGTAGTTAAATATTTTTATTTATTTTCTTGTTGGGGGGGGAGCAGCTGCCCCCCTACCTCCTGCCTATGCCCATGCTCTAACCCACTTTGTATAAGGATTTGTCTCATGCCATTCCACCAAAGAAGCCCCTGAGTCATCTTGAAATACAATTATGCTGGCGTACGGAAGAAGATGGTGCACAACCTCTGTCTGCTTCTCTCTCTCTTTTATAGATCAATTGGTTTCTGACACCAAAATGATCCCTTGTGGTTTATTCCAGTTTTAACCAGATGGTTAGATTCAAGAACTTCCTGGTGTCCAACATGAAATGCTCACATGGTGAATAACTTTATTTTCTCATCACACCTTCTTAACTAGTTTTAAAGGGCCAGCAGCCACTCTAAGCACCTTGCCAACACCAAGGGTGGTGTTTTTTCAAACAAAACAAAAGAAAAACAATAAATAAATAAATGGGTATTTTGGTCCAGTTTGGCCATTGGACATCAACCTGATGACTTTTTGACCACTTCCACATGGCAGAGCAAAGGAATGGGCAGCCCACCCTCCCACCCAGCAAGGTAACCAGAGCCAAAAGCCAGTATTTCTGCATTCTCTCTCTTCCTTTACAAATGTCTCCCCTGTGCCAAATGGTTTAAGATGTTCCTGGTCTGCTCTCAGCTTAAGTAGAGCTGTAGCATCTTTTTCAAAACCTTTCCCCTCTTCTGACTTTCCAAGGCAGTGGAGACAAGGAGGTTCATCCGGCATAAAAGTCTTTACATGTGCTCAACATCAGCCCCTGGCCCCAAGGTTGAGTTACAACCCAAACACGGCAAATATTAAAAACAGTTATGGAGACAAAGCCAGCAGCAAGTCTCGTAGTAAAACGAGAAATAACTCTTCACTTCCCACCCCCTACTTCTCTTCTCTCTGATGTCAGCCTTCCAGTTAACTGATTCTTACTAGCTCAATATATCTTCTTTCCCATTTTGCTAGCTTTCTTGGATTTGCATGTTTGGTGCCCTGGTTCATGTAGCAATCGTAAATCAGTGTACTGAAGAGCTGAACCAGAATGATTTAATTTATTATTTAGTTTGCATTTTAAAAAACAAACAAACAAACACCATTAATTGAAAAGATCTTGTAGCAGTACCCAGCTATGAAACAATGCCACCAAGGTAACAAAGCAAACTTAAAGCAAGAAATTAAAACCCAATTAATCTTATTTTTTTTTAAAAGACAGCAAGTAGAGGACAATCTCCAGCTGGCAACTGAGTTAACAGTTAGTAAAGACATAGGGCACTTGACCTTATAATGAGCCAAACCATTGGGTTCATGTCAGTGTTGTACACACTGACTTTCAGCAGCATTCCTGGATTTCAGACAGGGTCTCCCCCAGCCTTATCTGGAGATGCTGGAACTGAATTTGGAGCCTTAGGTATGCCCTTCCCCCAAGTTTGTTTTTTTTTTAAAAAAAAAATCTAGAGCAAAGAAAACATAACAGGGGGCTGTGCAAGTCTTGCTCTTGGAAGAGAATTCCAGATCATGGGAGCCAATATGAAGAAGACTCTGCTCTTAAGAGAGGCTAATCTAACTTTCTTGTAAGATAGACGTTGGAGAAATAACTCATATGGAGGCTGTAAGGGGTAGGTAATAGCCTCAGAATATGGACTAGCTTGGTTGGTAGAGCATGTGACTCTTAATTTCAGGGTCATGTGTTTGAACTGCACATTGGGCAAAAGATTCCTGCATGGCAGGGGGTTGGACTAGATGACCCTTGTGGTCTTTTCCAACTCTACGATTCTGTGATTTACAGGAGGAAGCACACTCTTATGATTCTCAATTCTTTGGGGGCTTTGAAAGTAAACAACAACACTTAGAATTGTGTCCAGAAGCCATTTGGAAATCTATGCAGACGTGTTAAAAGAAGTGGCATGAGAGGGAGATTGGGTTCATACTTTCAGTGGCTTGACTACACCACCATCCCCATGCTGGGACTGAAGTGGTGAGCCTGCTGTACATGTGACCCTGATCATGTAGACTAGAGTCAATGGTGTAGTGGAGGGAGAAGGGCAATGATGTCACCTAGAGTGTCAGCATAACAAATCAACCCGTCTTGCTCTGGGAAGTGAATGACGTGAGGCTTTCACGTTTGTCACAGAGTAGCACAGAAGAATGTGAGAAAGAGCAAAATGATCAAGCAGAGGCTAGGTCACCCTCTCCTTTCTTTTGATGGGGTTCCTGCTTCCTGCTCGCAATTTAAATGCAAGTTTGGATACAGGTACTTCCAGATTGTCACTATTTTGCAGGATTCAATGCATATTGGTGTGGAATTCAATGTATACCAGCAAGTTCAGGTTGCACAATTAAACAACAAACCCTCTCCCCCCCCCCCTTCAAAAAAGCCAGACTTTGTGCAGTGAGGAAAGTGATGGGGAAATGCAATCGAAGGTATGGGGTAACAATTCTGGAAACCAATGAGTAGGAATGCTCAATAAACAGCCAACATCATATAATCTTGAAACTCTGTACTAATGCATGCTTAATAAGAAGGTTGTAAACTTTAATTACTAGGCAGCCTGCTGTCTTCTGTTCTTGTTTGAAAGAGATCAAAAAGGTTCTTGTCTGGTTTCCTGACTGACACATTTTTCTAAGTTTTCCATGACAGAAGTAAGTCCCATACTGTTCAGGTAATTCAGAAAAGGATTTTAGTCTATGTTACTGTATTAAATGTACAGGTTTTTTCCTTCCCTCAGGCTGAGAAAGCTTCTCCACTCCTGACCCATGATTTCCCTGATCTATAAATGAAGACTGGCTGCTCTGGAATTTGAGAGGGTAACAGAATGAAGGAAGAGTAACCCCAAATACCTTTTTCTATCCCAAGGCTGGTTTACTTTGTCCTGAGCTTGTGCAGGAATCAGGATGACCTCAAGGCAGCTGTTTACATCTTGATGTCCCCGCCCCTCCCAACTAACATCCCTTGACCATCATTGGAGGTCAGTGGGAGTTTCACACAGGCATACTAGATTCCTTGGAGGTGATAACTGCCCATTTTATCTGCAGGGGGCATCCTAATAGGAAAAACCACCAAAAGCCATTTTGTGGCTTGCAAAAAGGAAAGCCTTCAAGCTCTGCAGAATGGTGACACCACCTCTGGAGTATAAGTAAACAAGCAAGCAAGTAAATATTAAAAACAGGTATGCCACTGACAGAAGCAGGGGGAGGCAGAACCATCCTAGCTTGTAGACATTGATAACCTTATACTTCATGAATTTGTCTAGGTAAAGGTAAAGGGACCCCTGACCATTAGGTCCAGTCGTGGCCGACTCTGGGGTTGTGGCACTCATCTCGCTTTACTGGCCGAGGGAGCCGGCGTACAGCTTCCGGGTCATATGGCCAGCATGACTAAGTCACTTCTTTTAATGTCACCTAAGCTGGTGGCCTCCTGTGAGAGTGAGTTCCATCATGTAAGTACATCCTGTGTTAAGAAGCCTCTTTCTTTTCTCTGTGTTGAATCTTCTAACATTCAGATTTACTAGATGTTATCAAGTTCTAGTGTTAAGAGAGAGGGAGAAAAACTTCTTTGCATCGAATTTCTCCATGCCGTGCATAATTTTTATAAACTTCTATCCTGTTGCCTTTCACTCACCTGCTCTCCAAACTGAGGTGTACCAAATGCTGCAAGCTTTCTTCAAAGGGAAGTTGCTCCATCCTCTTGATAATTTTGGTTGATCTTTTCTCAATTTCCCCCAATTCTACAGTATCCTTTCTAAGACGAAAGGATTGTTTGGAACTGCAAACAAGGATGACATACCCTCCAACATTTCTTGGATGAAAATAGGGACATCCTATTCCTTACAGACCAACATTTCTAAATGAAAATAGAGATGTCCCCTCCTACATTTCTCTGATGAAAACAGGGACATCCTATTCTATGCCTGCCAATATTTTTCTGTTGAAAATAGGGACACCTTAAGGAAAAGTTGGACATTCCAGGATCAAATCAGAAACTGGGATGGCTACTGTAAATCAGGGACTGTTCCTGGAAAACAGGGACACTTGGAAGGTCTGGTATGACTGTGTATTGTTGTATGACCTCCCCCGCCCCACTAATCAGTATGAATGATCAACAAAGATCAGACATAATCTAACCTCCATGTAAGATTTGTGCCAGCAAATCTGGATGAATGATCAATAAATAGGTGCTCTGGAAGAACTCTTAATTTTGGAAGGGAGTTGCAGTTTGAGAAGTGATGATTCTAGTATCTCATAGTGAAGTGGTTAAAAAGGCATCTGTAAAAGCACAAAAAAAGAAAGTAATTTATCAGAGACTGGGATTAGAAAACAAGGACCATCCGTGTAAAACAGAGACAGAATGTAGCACGCATTTCATTTGATAGTCAGCTAACTTGAGCCTGCTGTGTAGTTTTAAATCTCTTTGGATTCTCTTGTTTTGACCAACTGAGTCCTTTGAAAATTCAAAGTGTTATAGTGCTGCTATCTCTGCAGAATCAGCAGCTGCAACAGTTTTCCAGCATGAAATGATCATGAAAAACAGATTCTGTTGCTACTCTTTTGCTACTGGGAATACAAACTTCATCACAAAGTTTGCCCTGTTTGCTTTTAAGAATCTTCTCATCTTTTTGCTCAATATTATCACATTTCACAAAGATTTTGAAAGATTAAGCAAGAGGAAATCTTTATGAGAATCTGTGGCACAGTTGTCTGAAAATAAAGAACATGCTAGAATGCCATGTTGGGAATGCAATATTTGTGTGTGCAATCTCTGTGTGTGTGCATGGATGGCATGTCCACATCACACATCACACACTCATGTCTGCATGTGCTTTTGTGTGAACCACATCCAACTTCAGCAGATGCAGAAAATGCATTCCTAAACTGGAAAGCCATGGTAGGTTGTGTGTATGTGTCAGTTTCATGAAATAGTAGAACTGTATTTTTTATTGCTTACTATAAGTTTTATTGTTCCTTTATATGTTATGGTAATTTTTTAAATCTCTTGTACATTACTTTGCTTTTTGCTTTTTTATATGAAGAGATTAACAGATTATTTAATAAAATACATAAATGTAGAGGAAAGTGAAGTAAAAAAAGAGGATCACACAGAGGCCACCACCTGAAAGTTACTGTAACCAATTAACAAGACAGTGTGTTGTTGATAACACAAACATGCTGATATTGGTGAGCTAATTAACACATGTAGCGTGATTAAAAAGAGAAAGAAACCCCAAACACATAGTCTTTATTCAAGGCACAGGTGACAGCACTAACTTGCCTGATAAACTGTAATTCAGCAATTTCCTGCTGGAGTTTCCTTTTGAAGTTCTTTTGTTCAAAGATGACCTTAGGGTCAGTTACGGACTGACCTGGACTGTTCTGATATCAGATTTCTATCTATTCTTTTGCAGAGTCATTGACCTGTTAGTCTTACATGCAATGCAAAGGGCGCTGCTGGCAGAAAATGCCTTATAAGGGCTGTGATGACAGCATAGTACAGTGGAACCTCGTGTTACTTCCCCCGTGTGAACGCTGTGGGTTACGAGCTCTGCTAACCTGGAAGTAGATGCTCCTGGTTGTGACCTTTGCCCTAGGATGCGAGCGGAAGTCGCACGCCAGCAGTGCGGCAGCAGCGAGAGGCTCAATTACTGAACGAGCGGTTTCAGGTTACAAATGGACCTCCGGAACGGATTAAGTTCGTAACCGGAGGTAGCACTGTATATCTGCTTTCTATGCAGAAGGTCCCACGTCCCATTCCCCAGCATTTCCAGGCAGAGCTGGGGGAGTCTGAGCCTGCAATCCTGGAGAGCCATTGCTGCCAGTTAGTGCTGTCAGTGCTAAACTAGATGGACCAGTGGTCTGGCTTGGTATAAAGCAGCTTCTTGTGGTTTTGAGATGAGCAGGTGAATGGACTGCAGACATCATTAAATTCTGTAATAGGGCTGAGATGGGAACATTGCTGGTGCTGCAGTTTGTTCCTATGCAGGCTCCAGTTCCTATGTTGGTGTCTTGGTTATACAGTCTGCCATTGCTCATAAGTGGCTGTTTAAGGCTGAAGAAGGGAGAACGTCTGCAAGTAAGTACAGGCCTGCCTCTCTCACATTTATCCAATGCCTATGCAAGGGACGTGGCCTTCTCCAGTAGATACATTTGAGTAGTTTTAGCTGGGAGCTCTACAAGTGGTGTCCTAACATTTTCTCATCAAGATCTAGCCTGCATATCAGGTGAACGGAACCTTTGCCCAGCCACCCCATAGGATGCTGAACCGCAGCTCCCATCTGCCCTAACAAGGGTGGCTTATGGTCAGGGATGATGCGAGTTGGAGTTTAGCAACAACTTTAAGGCCAAATATTATTCTAGTCTGGCCTTGTTGATCTGCTTTCCACTGCTTTCCACCTACTTCCTTGAGTGGATCTTGTACTATGTCTGAGAAATGCCTGATGGATTTTTTTTCAGTTGTGAGTCCAATGAACCCAAATTGTTGTGGTTGTATTATAGGACTTGGCTATAGACCAGGGGTTGGCAACGTGTGATTTTTTTGGCTAGTGGGCATACTTGGAATTTACAGAAAGTGGCCATGAGCAGTAAATATGTATGTATAGGATAAATGGTAGTGTATCTCTCATTCTTAATCTCAGTTCCCCCTGCACCCACCACTATTTGGTTATATATATCTCAGTTATTTGGCCAAACAATATGAAAGCAGCATCTGAAAGCTGAAGTGCCCGGCACCTGAACCTAGAACTATTGTGGGCTTTTGACTCAAGCAGATTTAAAGTGAATTACAATGTGCAGAGATTTCTTGGGTTCAGGGTTTCAGTCTGTCATGGCTTTGATGTATTGCCCCTCACATCCATGAGCAGCCCTCCCTGGCAACATGGGAATCTGAGGGAGGTGGAACTACTAAGAGGGGGGCCTCTGCTATTCTGAACACCGAAGCAGTTTGGGGTCTGTGAGGAAAGAGGTCTCTCAGATATCTGGGGCCAAAGTGCAGCCCTGGAGTCAGCAAATGTTTTAGGCTTGTGGGCATATTTGGATTTTTGAGTGAGTGCCTCGGGCATCATCACCTCTGGCTACATCCACTGAATCTGGATGTTGAAAAGGACACACTGCTGGAAGATGAAGAAGGAAAGAGTGTCACTTTTCTGACTTCTTCCATCTTTGTAGGAACCATTGTACCATGGGCGCCATGTTGTTGAAATGAAATTGGCAGAGTTGCTCAGTTGCTCATCTAGATATTGTCTAGATGAGCAACTCTGTCAATTGCATTTTCTCTCAAATTCTCTAATTTTTCCAGGCTTCAGTTCTCCACATTTCTACATTAGTAGTTTTTTTTCTTTTTCTGGGGGTGGAGGTGTGGGTGATGCTGGAGGTAATTATGTCCTCATCAACGCTTTAGACTAGATTTCTCCTACACATGTGTACTTTTGGCTTATATACACATTTTTGCAAAGTGGTTTTTCCTAATGCAGCATATTTTCATATGCTGTTTTTTGTGGGTGGGGGTGGTAATATGTGCGTTCATACACCCAATTCACCCCAAAACATTGTTGTGCACATTACTTGGCTCTAGAACTGCAGATTTTGGAGGATGGCTGAGTTTTGGTTTGTGTATTATTTTGGAAAGTGCCGGTCAGGTAAGTTTGCCTTCAGATGTGAACTGAATTGAATGTGTCCCATATTCCTAAGTGCATCCCACCATGCATGGTTATTCAGAGGCAAATTCTACTAACTTCTGCAGAGGTTTACTCCAGTGCAAGACCCCACCTGCACTATATGTTTAAAGCACTGCGATACCATTTTGGCTGACCCCCCTGCCCCAAGAATCCTGGGCACTGCAGTTTGTTATGGGTGCTGATAGTTGTTAACAGAATGCTATTCCCCTCACAAAGCTGCAATTCACAGAATGGTTAAGGAGTCAAACACTCTTCCCAGGGAACTCTTATATTAATTATTAATACAATATATGTAATATTAATTATACTCAGGTAATTAAAGTAACTTTGTAATACTTAACACCCAACCAGTACAGTGATTACAGCAGAGCTGATGATAGATCATTTATTCCACAGTGTGAAAAAACCACAACACAGCAATAATTTCTCATCTTCATACTGGGCTGGTGTTCAAATGTGGTGGAGTTTACATATGTTTTCTTTAAACCTATGAAATAAACATTTCCAATGTATTTATGGGCTGATTTTATATATTGTCTTCTTCCTTTCTGGGTATTCATTGTTAAAGGATGGAAAGGAAGATATGGGAAAATTGCACCCCTTTTTACAATCAAATTATAAAAGGATCATTGAAAGGGAGGCTGAACGTTTTGAAACTATGTGCGCTGCTAGCAAACACATGCAATGCATTTTTGAAAGGTGCTTTTGATCCAATAACAATTATAGTCTCACCTGTCAAAAAGTATTTAAGGATCCTTTAAATCCACAGGTAATTTGAGTGCTAAGTGTACAAACCAGTTCCGTATGCTAAACTAAAGCAAACCATTTCTTGCATTTGTATCAAAGAGGAGCAAAATGCTTTGCTTGACAGATGGTTTTCACTCACACTTCTTTCCCGAAAGTAATCAGTCATGGTGTTACCTTTGGTGAGATTGCTACCAATTCTTTCTTTCTAACAAAGACATGGCGGGGAGCATTTTCTTAAACCGAGCTAAGTAAAAAAATGAAAAAGTAACAATAAAGAATTAACACACACACACACACACACACACACACACACACACACACCAATCTTATGACCAGATCCACAGGGATAAGCACTTTAGGATGCAGCAGATCTCCAGCTCAGCTGGTTGGTTCCTGGCTCAGCCAGCATTAAGGCTCCAACCCTGATTCAGGAAAAGATATGCCAATGTAACTTAATAAAAATAAATAAAAAAATTGTCCAGTAGCACCTTAGAGACCAACTAAGTTTGTTCTGGGTATAAGCTTTTGTGTGCCTGCACACTTCTTCAGATGCACATGAAAGCTTATATCCAGAACAAACTTAGTTGGTCTCTAAGGTGCTACTGGACAATTTTTTTATTCCGGCTACATCAGACCAACAGGGCTACCTACCTGAATCCAGTGTAACTTGATAGATACAGCTCAGCTAGGGTTCAGCTGACTGAGCCAGGGTTAGTGTAAGTCTCCCAAAAAGCGAATTTCACGGCATGGCTGGGGTGGGACCAGAGATATAGGACTTTGGCTGGGTCAAAAGCCCATTCTGCTTGGTCAAGTGTCCTAGCAATTCAGCACAGAACATTCTTTTAAAGGCTTGTTTTCCTTCTGCTAGGTTTAGGCTGCTTAACAGGGTCTGAATGGGGTCTGGTGTAACTTTATGCCAGCTTAATTTACACACTGGCTTGTTTTAGGGCAGCTTTTTGCCCTAGGATTGCTTCCATAGGTAATTTAAATGACTTTAGGCTATTTCACTCCCTCTGGCAATAAAACAGAATATTCCTCACCACTGATCAATGATCACCAATGACCAAGCTAGGTAAACAACCCAAGCTGGCAAAGTAAAAGACTAAATCTAAAAACAAACTCCACATGCATTTTGAAAAACTAGGAAATTAGATTATATGCAATTTTTCATACCTGCGCCATTTTTCATACCTGGAGGAAGAAAAAAGGTGATTTCCAACCAAAAGTAATTTCTCCTGATATTAAGGATTTACCCCTTCCTGGATCACTGCCTTGCCGTGGCGAAGGGGCTTAAATAACTCAGAGAAGATATGAGCTATGCCGTGTAGGGCCACCCAAGATGGACAGGTCATAGTGGAGAGTTTTGACCAAACGTGATCCACCTGGAGCAGGAACCGGCAAGCCACTCCAGTATCCCTGCCAAGAAAACTCCATGGACAAAGACAACAGGCATATAAAAGTTATGACGCTGGAAGATGAGCCCCTCAGGTCGGAAGGCATCCAGCATGCCACTGAGGAAGAGTGGAGGACAAGTGCAAGTAGATCCAGAGCTGATGAAGTGGCTGGGCCAAAGCCGAAAGGTCGCTCAGTTCTGGATATTCCTGGAAGCGAAAGGAAAGTCCAATGCTGTAAAGAAAAATATTACATAGGAACCTGGAATGTAAGAACCATAAACCTTGGTAAATTGGATGTGGTCAAAAATGAAATGGCAAGAATAAATATTGACATCCTAGGCATCAGTGAACTAAAATGGACGGGAATGGGCAAATTCAGTTAGGATGACCATCACATCTACTACTGTGGGCAAGAATCCCGTAAAAGAAATGGAGTGGCCTTCATAGTCAACAAAAGAGTGGCGAAAGCTGTACTGGGATGCAATCTCAAAAATGATAGAATGATCTCGATATGAATCCAAGGCAGACCTTTTAACATCACAGTAATCCAAGTTTATGCACCAACTACTGGTGCTGAAGAAACTGAAATTGACCAGTTCTATGAAGACTTATAACACCTTATAGAAATGACACCAAAGAAGGATGTTCTTCTCATTATAGGGGATTGGAATGCTAAAGTAGGGAATCAAGAGATAAAAGGAACAACTGGGAAGTTTGGCCTTGGAGTTCAAAACAAAGCAGGGCAAAGGCTAATAGAGTTCTGCCAAGAGAACAAGCTGGTCATCACAAACACTCTTTTCCAACAACACAAGAGATGACTCTACACATGGACATCACCAGATGGGCAGCATCGAAATCAGATTGATTATATTCTCTGCAACCAAAGATGGAGAAGCTCTATACAGTCAGCAAAAACAAGACCTGGAGCTGACCGTGGCTCAGATCATCAGCTTCTTATAGCAAAATTCAAGCTTAAACTGAAGAAAGTAGGAAAAACCACTGGGCCAGTAAGATACAATCTAAATCAAATCCCTTATGAATACACAGTGGAAGTAAGGAACAGGTTTAAGGATTTAGATTTGGTGGACAGAGTGCCTGAAGAACTATGGATGGAGGCTCATAACGTTATACAGGCAGCAACAAAAACCATCCCAATGAAAAGGAAATGCAAGAAAGCAAAGTGGCTGTCCAACGAGGCCTTACAAATAGCGGGGGAGAGAAGGCAAGCAAAATGTGAGGGAGATAGTGAAAGATACAGGAAATTGAATGCAGATTTCCAAAAAATAGCAAGGAGAGACAAGAAGGCCTTGTTTTGAAATGCTGCGTGCAAAGACAAGTCAGTGAGTCCTGGAGAAATCGGGTCCTCCCTTAAAGAGGGCATGTATTGCAGTGAGACCTGGAAAACTGACACCCTGTGTTGTGGGTGGGTACAATTGGTCAGCCACAACACCTGACTGGTAGGTCCCTCGTAGCTGTGTGCAATCTGGCCAATGTGACACAGTCCAAATGGTTCGAGGGACCCATTTATACTCACGCACGTGACCCAGAGCTTCCTCTTTCGGCGCGTGCATTCAGAACACCCACCCACCTCTCCCTACTTTTAGGGCATTTTGCGCTTGACCTTGCTATGCCATCGTGTGTTGTCTGTCTTGGGACAGGGGCACGGCAGGAATTTTCCCCACTTGGCTGATTGGCTGCTGCCATTTGGGTTTTGCCTGCCACGTAGCAAATCTTCATAACTTGTAAGGTTGCAGATAGGCTCTGGTTCAGGTGATAGGGTTGGGAGAACGCTCTCGCCATCCCTATGTGAAGGGTATTCCATTAAAGGAATCCAGGGACTCAATTGTTTGGTCAACCCCTGAGAGGGGGTTGTGCCCGTGCCTGAGTCCAGGGGGACATTTGGGTGGTGGAGATAGCCTGTTCCCGGCTTTCCGCTTATCCAGGTGTTCACCCTTGGCTGACCTATGCTGGAACCCTGGGTCAGCGCTCCCAGGAAGCTAGTCAAACCAGAGCCTATGCAACCAGTCACTTTCTGTAATCAATAAAGTTTTGGCCTAAATTCTGCCAAAAACAAAAACAAAAATTTGAGTCGTGTGAATTTATTTAGGGGGGAGGTTTCTGGGTCTGAACACCAGGATTGATAAGTGACTGACATCAATATTTCCTGTGCTGGAGGCCTTCATAGAATCCAGTTCTTTCCAGGTCATTCTCAGTGGCTTAAGACTCTTGGTTTGGCTTTAACTCAGCAGGTTTGAAGAGCTGCAAGCAGATGCACTCACTACAGGCAAGGTTTCCTTATCTGTCATGGCAATTGAAAGCAGCTGATGTGTGTTTTCTCAGAAGTCTGCCAATACACAACATACAATGTTCCTTGTGAAATCGGAAAAGTATGTACTTTCATGATAGGGTAGACAAAATAACAATAATTTAGAAATAGTCAAAGGATGCACACATATGAGGTCAGGTTCATGTTTATGTCTTATTACAAAATACTTATTACCAAAATTGTCTTGCATATTTCCCTTAAATTCTGGCATATATGGGACACATTTCAAGTGTTCCAAAGCACTTTTGTTAGAGTGAGTTTTGAACCACTGGTTCACACTCAGATACTGATTTGCACAACCTTACAGTGAGTAAGGGATGGAGCATATTTGAGTGGGAGAAGGATGACATTTAAAAGAACCACATTGGAGTTTTTTCTGAATAATACAAAAGGATGGATGTGGAGCTGAACTGGGCCTTGTTTGTCTTGTATGTTGAAGCCTTGAAAGGTAGCATGAGTTCGGATGAAGAGGTGAAATCGGTTATGATTGACTGGGCCAAAGATTTTGGATACAATATACAAATAGATAATTGGTTAAAATTGTGGAAAGATGAAATAAGATTTACGACATGCACTGCTATAAAAGAAAATGTAATGAAGATGATGTATCGATGGTATATGACACCTGTAAAATTGGCAAAGGTGTATAAGATAAGTAATAAATGTTGGAAATGTAGAGAAAAGGAAGGAACATTTTACCATATGTGGTGGGACTGTAAAAAAGTTAAAAACTTTTGGGAAATGATTTATAATGAATTAAAGAAAGTGTTGAAATAAACATTTGTAAAGAAACCAAAGCGTTTTTACTAGGAATAATAGGTAATGAGATAGATAAGAAAAATAGGAAGATATTTTTATATGCAGTGTCAGCAGCAAGAACTTTGATGGCCCAGCCATTCAGAACATGCAATTAGGTAAATCTCCAGGACCGGATGGACTGACTTCTAGATATTACAGATCTTTGAAAGAATGGTTAATACAACCTTTAAAGGAAGTCTGTAATGAAATATTGGAAGGGAAAAGGGCACCAGAGTCGTAGAAGGAAGCGTACATCACACTTATACCGAAAATAGAGACTGAAAAGACGCAGCTTAAGAACTACCACCCCATATCACTGCTCAATGTGGATTATAAAATCTTTGCAGACATTTTGGCTAAAAGATTAAAAAAGGTGTTAACAGATGAAATCCACAAAGATCAAGCGGGCTTTCTCCCGGGTAGACACTTGTCCGACAATACGAGGAATATAATTAATATCTTAGAAAAACTACAAGTGAAGATTAACACTAAAGCAGTTTTGATATTTGTGGACGTGGAGAAAGCCTTTGACAACATTTTCTGGAGTTTTATGAAGAAGAACCTATTGGGGATGGGGGTGGGTCAAGGTTTTGGAAATGGTATAGGTGCAATTTACTCAGAACAAAAGGCTAAATTAATTGTGAACAATGGAGTGACGGAAGAATTCAAGATTGAGAAAGGAACACGACAAGGTTACCCAATCTCTCCATTGCTTTTTATATCGGTCCTGGAAGTTTTGTTAAATATGATTAGAAGGGATGAATTGGTAAAAGGTATACAAGTGGGAGCCAAACAGTACAAATTGAAAGCATTTGCTGATGATTTGGTCCTGACTTTACAGGAGCCAGAATCAAGTACTAAAAGAATATTAGAACTGATCCAAGAATTTGGACAGGTAGCAGGTTTCAAGTTGAATAAGATGAAAACTAAAGTTTTAGAGAAAAATCTAACTGAGATTGAGAGAGACAAGTTTCAGAAGGAGACAGGATTGACACTGGTTAAGAAAGTGAAATATTTAGGGGTTAACATGACTGCTAAGAATGTGAATTTATTTAAGGATAATTATGAAAAATGTTGGACTGAAGTGAAAAAGGACTTAGAAATATGGTCAAATTTGAAGCTATCGTTGCTAGGTCGAATTGCTGTGATAAAAATGAATGTATTGCCAAGTATGTTGTTTTTGTTTCAAACACTGCAAATTTTGGACAAAATGGACTGTTTCAAGAAGTGGCAGAGAGATATCTCTAGATTTGTCTGGCAGGGCAAGAAGCCTCGTATAAAATTCAAGATATTAACAGATGCTAAAGAAAGAGGTGGATTTGCCCTGCCAGACCTTAAACTTTACTATGAATCAGCTGCATTTTGCTGACTGAGGGAATGGATGCTTCTTGAAAACACGGATCTGTTGGATTTGGAAGGTTTCAACAATGTATTTGGCTGGCATGCATATCTGTGGTATGACAAGATTAAAGCACACAAAGCGTTCAAAAACCATATTGTCAGAAAAGCATTGTTTAATGTTTGGATAAGATATAAGGACTTGTTAGAAAATAAAACCCCAAGATGGTTGTCACCAATGGAAGCAAAGGCTCAGAAAAAACTCAATATGGAGGCCAAATGGCCGAAGTATTGGGAAATTTTGGAACAAGAGGGAGACAGACTAAAACTGCAGAGCTTTGAAAAATTAAAAAATAGAGTGCGAGATTGGCTCCATTATTATCAAATAAAGGAGGCATATAACTTGGACAAAAAATTAGGCTTCCAGGTGGAAAAATGAAAATTGGAAACAGAATTGTTAGACCCTAAAGTTAAGAATTTGTCAAGAATGTATAACTTGCTGTTGAAATGGAATACTCAAGATGAAACGGTGAAATCTGCTATGATTAAATGGGCACAAGATGTTGGACACAATATTATGATGGCTGACTGGGAACAGTTATGGACCACTGGTATGAAGTTTACGGCATGTAATGCCTTAAAAGAGAATTTAATGAAAATGATCTACAGGTGGTACATAACACCAGTCAAGCTTGCAAAAATCTACCATCTGCCCAATAACAAATGTTGGAAATGTAATGAAACTGAAGGTACATTTTTTCACCTTTGGTGGACATGCCCAAAGATTAAGGCATTCTGGGAGATGATTTATAATGAAATGAAAAAGGTATTTAACTATACCTTCCTGAAGAAACCAGAGGCCTTTCTCCTGGGCATGGTCGGCCAATTGGTGCCAAAGAAGGATAGAACTTTTTTTATGTATGCTACAACAGCAGCAAGAATACTCATCGCAAAGCACTGGAAGACACAAGATTTACCCACCCGGGAAGAATGGCAGATGAAGCTGATGGACTACATGGAACTGGTGGAAATGACTGGCAGAATTCGAGACCAGGGAGAAGAGTCGGTAGAAGAAGAATGGAAAAAATTTAAAGTATATTTACAGAAACATTGTAAAATTAATGAATGTTAGAAGGATGCTGGAATGAAGTTATATGGTTTTAGCAGAAATGTAATAAAGACTTAAGTAAAAGTTGATTGATAATGGACCAAAAAGAAAAATGTAAGGTTAGACCGTTAAGATAAATTATAGAACAAAAATTGAGAAAGATGGAAAGAATTTGCGGAAACAATTAATTGAATTAGAATACAAAAAGGGAGGTGTGAGGAGGTCGATGAAACAAGTAAATGAAAGGTAAAGATATGGAATACTGGATGTATGTTTTTTTAATGTTATTGTTCTTTTTCACTGTATTGTTGTATTGTTTGTTTCTTTTCTTAAGTTATTCTTTTTATGTAATGTAATGTAATGTTTGTCCTGTTAAATTTTTTGTTGTTTTCTCTTTTTTTCTTTTTTTTTTGTAATTCCTAAACTTCTAATAAATATCTTTTAAAAAAAAGAACTTTGATGGCCCAGAAGTGGAAACAAGAAGAGTTGCCTACGATTGAAGAATGGAGAATGAAAATGATGGATAATGCGGACCTCGATAGATTAACAGGAAGGATCCAGAACCGATGTGACCAAAGATTTACAGAAGATTGGATGAAATTTATTGAATATATGCAAAAATTAAGTGATAATCAGATAACGTTTGTAAATTTTAAGGAAGCTCTGTGAAGAGAAAAGGTAGGAATATTGTTAGATTACAAAAAAATAATTAAATAACATGGTGGTGTAATTTAAATTTAAGAAATGTGGAGAAAGTAAGTACTAGGAAGGTTTTTCAGGCGGGAGGAGGGAAGTCAATAAGGAGGAATTTGGATGTAAAATACCGGTAGATGTTTTGGATGTATAATTTGTTATGGAAAACGAATATATATATATGTGTATATATATGTATATATATATAAAAGAAAGGTAGCATGAGTTCACCAGCTCTTTTTTTAATAAACAAGTGGAAGCCAGGGCCAATGTGAGCAAGGGGCTCAGGAAGACCATGTGGTTCTGTGGCGTCAAGCTCAGAGTGTGTAGTTGTGAAAAAGAAAAAATCAAATTCCATGCTAGGGATCATCAGGAAAGGAAAACAAAACCACCAGTAACATAATACCATTATGCAAACCTAGAGCATAGCATCAGGAATACTGTGCCCAGTTCCGGTGACCTCACCTCAAAAAGGATATTGAAGAGTTGGAAAAGCTTCAGTAAGGTGTGACCAAAATGATCCAGTCAATGGAGCAACCCTATGAAGAAAGGTTTCAGCGTCTGGGACAACTTAGAGAAAAGACGACATGATAGAAGCTTACAGAATGAGGCATTGCCTGGAGAAAGTGGATAGATGAAAGGTTTTTTTCCTCCTTAAAACTTAGGGCCGGATTTAGGTTTGATGAGTCCCTAAGCTACTGAATGTAATGGGCCCTTTATATGTCCAGCTGTCCTTTGCCAACAACAAATTGTCACTGTTTTTTGTGTTGAATATATGCTATATGGTAATTTATGGACCTAATAGGTATCTAAAGCCATTTGCACATAACAAATAGGAGCCTATACAACACAAAACACTTACAGATAGGTAGCTGTGTTGGTCTGCCATAGTCAAAATAAAAAAATTCCTTCCAGTAGCACCTTAGTTGGTCTTTAAGGTGCTACTGGAAGGAATGTTTTTATATTAACAAAACACTGTTGCTGTATGTAGGTTTTATTTTATTTGTTTTTTATCTTATATTTTGGAAATGTACATCCAGGTTTTTTTCCCTTTAATTTTTTTTTGGTACCCCCAAGAAAGTGGGGCCCTAAAGCTATAGCTTGTTTAGCTTATATGTAAATCCGGCACTGATCCTGAGCATCAAATGAAGCTGATTGTTGGGATAAAAGAATGTGCTACTTTGCATACTTTGCATAGCTAAACTACGAAACCCATAGGAGGTAGCAATGGCCATCGACTTGGATGGCTTGAAAAGAAGACTGGACAAGTTCATGGAGAAGGCCATCAATAGCTATGCTGTGACTCCACTTGGAGGCAGTTAATTCAGTTCTTCTGAATATCATTTTCTGGAGATGATTTGGGGTTGGGAGAGAGCTCCTGTGCTTGGATTCTGGTTACAGGCTTCCCACAGGAATCTTGGTGGCCACTGTGAGAAGAAGGTGCTGGACTTCTTATGTTCATATGGGGCCCATAAATTCAGACACTTTTTCAACATTTGATAAGTTTTGCTGCTTGTTTTGCAGCAGGGGCCCCCACCATGACTACCACCCCAGTGACACTCACCCCCTCGCAGAATAAAGGGCGGCACTGAAATGCGCCAGCAAGGAACTTAGTGACTAGGCTCACATACTCTCTCAGCTCAACAGCTGCAAATTTAAGTTAAATAAGAGAAATGTGGTTTGGTAAAATGCATAACCTTTTTCATTAACTGATCACAGGTTTTATCATATGCTTAACATGAAGTGCAATGCTGAATGAAAGCAAAATTTTCTCCTCAGTATTTAGTGCATTTGCCCAGAAAAAAGGCTGGAAAAGCTTTTGTTAAATAGGTAAAATTCAAATTATGTTTCACTGTTCTTCTTTTGGCATCTTGCTTTGCTTTTGTGTGTCAACATTTTTCCATGGCTGCATTTATTATGGATAAAAAGGTAAAGGTAAAGGTACCCCTGCCCGTACGGACCAGTCTTGACAGACTCTAGGGTTGTGCGCTCATCTCACTCTAGAGGCCGGGAGCCAGCGCTGTCCGCAGACACTTCCGGGTCATGTGGCCAGCGTGACAAAGCTGCATCTGGCGAGCCAGCGCAGCACACGGAAACGCCGTTTACCTTCCCGCCAGAAAGCGGTCCCTATTTATCTACTTGCACCCGGGGGTGCTTTCGAACTGCTAGGTTGGGAGGCGCTGGGACCGAGCAACGGGAGCGCACCGGGGATTCGAACCGCCAACCATACGATCAGCAAGTCCTAGGCGCTGAGGTTTTACCCACAGTGCCACCCGCGTCCCTTATTATGGATAGTGGCCTCTAAAGCCCAAACTGGCCTAGAGGTCTCAATGAGCTGCGGGAAAATATTGTGGTGTGAAGTGCTGCTGTTCAGGGTTCCAGGCAGCCACCCATGCCTTTTCCCAAGACACTCCATTCCATTTCCCTGCCTCTGGCTTCATTCTCTCCCCCCCCCCCCCAGGGTACACTGAGCATGCCTATTGGATATGTTGGGAATGTGGAGTTTTTGCCCTCTTATATTTTCCCCTTAATTTTTTTCTGTACTATAAACCTTGTTGCTCCTCTGAACACTTTGATCCCTCCCTCTTGTTCTGCAGTGGCCCCACTTTGACTATGATCCTGTCTGCAATTCAGCACCAGAGTTTGCCATTAGGAAGGGGTGAATTAAGAATATAGTGTGTCTCAAAAGCTCACACTCTCCCTTCTACAGGGTAACCTGACTCAGCATTGGGCATCTTTCACTTTTCACTGCCAAGGACAGTTGCAGAAGGTGGCAGGGGAGGGAGTTTTTATTAAGGAAGAAAATCTGGAGAAAGTGATCTGTGTGATGCTGTTTGGCAAGAAATATAAGCTGAACCCCAAGGGTTTCCTGGTCTTCCTTCCCTGAGTTCATGGCGTTCCTCATTAAAACCTGATATTCTCAACTGCTGCTTCAGTCATCACCTACAAGCAATATAGATAGATAGATGATAGATAGGTATGGAATGAATGAAATGTCAACTGTCTTGTAATGCACAACAGAAAGGTGGATGCATAGCCCTCCCAATCTTAGAGATGGACAAGGTAAAGGGTCAAGAACCACAAGTGGGAGGGGTGTGCATGGCAGCCCTGCAGGTCTCTCTGTCTGGCCCTTGAGACTACCCCCAGGCTAAATCTCTTCCTCAGCTCTACTTTGCACCCTCCCTAAATGTTTTTGAGTCAGCTCAAATGTGTCCTTGAGCTGCAATAATGATTTTTGCTTGTCTGGATGGAGAACCACCTGAAAAGTCAGTCAGAAGGACAGGAGCAGAGAGAGACTACCAATTCCAGTACTGGCTATTTTTACTGGCAGTGGATCACCAAGGTTTCAGGAGTCACTCTCATCACAGGCAGCCTAGGCTTTTTGATTGGAAATCAAGTCTGAGACCTTCTGCGTGCAATAAAATGGCCCAGAAGGGTAGCCAATGTGATGTCCTCGAGATGTTGTTGGACTACAACTCCCACCATCCTTGACCTCTGGCCATGTTGGATGGGGCTGATAGAAGTGGTTGTCCAGGAAGATGTAGAAGGCACCATGTTTGGCCAGAGGAATGAGGTGAAAGAAACCAGAGGGAGATGTTTGCCCTGGGAAAGAAACTGAGAGAGAGAATGGGCAGAGAAGAAAAAGCTCACATGGCCACTGGCCAGGAGATGATTGAGGCTTCATTTTACACATCAGTTTTAAAATATCTTTCGTTACAGGTTTCTGGTAATCACAGTAGGAAAAAGGACTTCATCTAGTCCAACTTCCCAATTGTTGGAGTCTCATAAATGTATTGCAGCAGTGTGCAGAATGAAATAGTTTGGTAAGAGTGCTAGTTGAAAGAATAAAGAAATCTGAAGGTTAATGATTCATGGCAAACAAAGCCATTCTGAGTGCAGGCTCTACATCTGGCCAAGGGGGAGCCAAGAAGTTAACACTTGAACATGCCAACTCATACTTGACCTACCTAAACTGCAGAGGAAGGAAGGAAGTAAAGCCTGAGAGGGTCTACTTTACCAACAATTAGTTACTTAAAGAGAGGGAAGACTAGGTTGTCTTTCTATCTGTTGCTGCCAGCTGGTTCAGGTACCTTATTGCAAGTGTTGCTGCTTTACTCCCAACACTGATGACGCAGGAGAACCACTGCTGCAGCCTCCCTTGTAGGTGACCACCCAACTTGCGCTTTAAAATCCTCTCACAAAGGAAAACCCCCCAAATGGCTTGTACTGTCATGAGTTCTTCCTAATCGCTGGCTACAGTTTTATGGCATTGTTCCTTAAATCTATAAACCTTCATGGTATCACTGACAGATGTGCAACAGCTGGGTGGCACAGGGCTCCATTCTGGTGGCATCTCACTCCTTTCCAGTTAAGAAAGAAACTGAAGGTCACGAATCCCCCAGCAACAAATCTGCCCATTCACCAAATAAATCAGCACTCAGGAACAATTTTGCCCCAAAGATGTGGCTGTCAAGCCATCAAGCAAGTGGAAAGGAATTTGAAGGGGAAAATTGATGTGTTTTGCTCCACAGATTCTTAAGATGGAAGGTTCAGATGAACTTCTGGAAGACAGCTTAATAACTGAGGAGTCAACATCAACAGTGAATGTTAAAATCTGAATTGTAGAGTATGTGCTTTCTCAAGGACTTTAATAAAAAAAGAAATGCATTGCTTCCCAGGAGCACTGGGGAAAGAAAACAGTGATGGAAAGTAAATGTAAATCATCACCCACCAACCCTTGAAGCATGTTGTCTTTTCGCTTTGATTCCATGTCAGCTATTGGGCTGTATCATCCTTCTAAACTATCATTTCCTCTTGCCTATTTATGCAGATGTGTTAAATGGACTAGCCTACCTACAGGGCAGCTCTCATTCAGCAAGCCACCTGCTCTGTTTAATCATCTCGTAGGGTTATACTCCCAGGTAGTATTCCTCGACAGCTTCTCTGGTTAACCCCACAGTGATTGCAAAACAGAGAACAAAATTCTCAGGAAAAAAGATAGCTTTCGCTTGGCACCAGGCTTCGAAAACGGGTGTTCTTCAGGCATATCAGCTAAGGGCTGACCGAGGGCTCCTCCAGAATGGTTTTGTGCATGTATTCTGCAATGTGCCATTGATGCATTAGTGGTGCATTTTTACTGGCCCAGCCACACATCATTCCCCTTCCTTCTGCAATGCCTCTCTGGTGCTGTAGTATTATTGCCATATCGAGGGTAATGCTTGCATTATAATCTAACAAAAGCAGGACAAAATAATAAAGACTTTGTAGTACGGAGACTTGCAGGATTTCATCAGGGCTTTCCAGGGGTGAGGCTGAGCTGGTTCATTGGATCTCAAGCTGGCTCTGCTCTCATCACATGAGGGCACTGGGCCCAATCCAAACTGAACCGCTGCACCATCTCGAGTCTGGCATAGCAATCTACATGCCTGACCACCATGGCTCCACAACTCTGCAAAACCCTGCCAGGGTTGGGGGCTGGGGAATTAGGCTGCTTGCTAAATAGATGAATAAGTGTCAACCTTATTGTTGTTTTGCCCCTTAAATAAATACACAAAAGTTTTCTTTTTTGAAACTAATATATCTCTCCCTGAAACCCTATATTAGAAATACCCAAGGTTGGCCTATAAACTCGCAACGTCAATAGAACGTTTACTTGGGGAGGCAAGTATTCCATCTGTTCTTCAATACCTAAGCCCAACTGGGTGCCATTTTAATGACTCTGAACACTCCCTGTTGTTCCTAAGTACTGGGGAACATATGGTCCGCTTTCCCCTTTTAACTGTGGATTTCCTTGTTTCTGCCAGTTGGTGTCCTGCCTATAATGTATTTTAATGCAGTTCTTGTGTGTGTGAATTTAGCCCAGCGTTGTTCTTAGAGAGGGGCTGCTAATGGTGGAAGCAAATGTCAAACATCTCAAAGGTTTTGTAGGCTGGGGGAAAAAATCTATATATGTGCTTTTAAAAAAAAAGAAAAGAAAATTCACTCAAAAATATTAAATGAGGACTCCTCAGAGAGCCTAAAACAAAACAAAACAAATATGATTTTGCTCCAGATCGAGCCATGGATGATAAATGGCCACTTAGGTTGCCAATACAGCACAATATTTCAATTTCCTGCCTTCACAGAGGTATTCCAAAGGTTGTGCGGAGTTCATGTGCACAGTATGGGTTGGCCAGAGCGTTCGACTTTAACTGAAACCTTTTCAATTAACAGGACACATTCCTTGCACAATCCAGCCAGCTGAAAACCTAGATGAATATAGCTTCTGTGATGTTTGACATGTGCATACATTAGCCCTAAATCAGTTGAACATGCTCTCCACAGGGCTCAGGTAAAGCCTCTTAGGTCTAGCCAAAATACGGAGAGTGCCTTAGAATGCCCAGGCGTTCATTTGTAGCTGTGTGCACATAGAAATAGAAGACCAGCAATAGCAGATGGCCTGCCTTTCAAGCAATTTGTCCGCTATCACTAGTGCTGTAATATCCCACCCCCTGCTTCCACCCTGACTGTTCCCCATCAATTAATGAGAAAGGAAATTGCATTCAAAGGGGAGAGAAAATTATAGCGAAATTATCATGGGTGGAATTGCAAGGTTCTTACTTTAGGCAAGCTTGCTTTTAAGGTGGCTGGGGGTTGTTTGCAAACGCTGTTTCTTTCATTCTGCAAAATCATATGAGCGGTGTGGTGCACTCTGCAGCCGTCCCAGGTGCCCACATTTCAAGTAAAGTGCAGGGAAAGACATTGTGTGGTTAACTGCTCCTGCTTCTGATCAGGAAGTGCAGGCAGCTAGGAAGACTGAAATGTGCTGGAGAGAAAGGCTTGCTGGAAAGAAAACATGCACCACCCAAGGTAAGCTTAAAACCCACCAAAATTCTAAACAAATTCTCAAATGCCTCAAAAATGAGGCAGAAAAACAAAAGCCTGTTTTGCAGAAGAATAAAACTTTTGAGAAACCAGAGAAATGATTTTGGCCCAGTATAAGCTGTCTCTAGCCTTGTCATCACAGAACGAAAGAGTAGCTGCAAAGAAACCCAAGTGTTCATCAGCTGGAAATCCACTGCATAATGGGTTGCTGTAGAGCAAGGGTGGGGAACCTCAGGCCTTGGAACCAAATGCCCCCCCCCCCCCGATCTCTCAATCTGGCCTGCAGAACTCACCACAGACAACAACCCTCAGTGGAACTGACCTACATCTCTTTCTTGCTGCTGCCATTCATTTCACAGAGGAGAACTTCCTGACATATTGCACCCTTCATTTGCCCTTGGTATTCCAACATGCATCCCTCCGCCCCCGGATTTGGATAACCATTTGGCAACAATAATTTTGCGTGTGATGCCATTTTCCTTCCCTAATTTCCTCCTTGCCCACCTGCTCCTTTTCTTGCTTGGCCCTCAACATTCCTTCAGCGACTGTTATGGTGCCTTAAGTAGCTTTCATGCTGAGTCCAAGGATTTTAATTTCCTCACTTTTGACTTCAGGGCCTCTTAACTGGCTTCCTTTTCTTCAGCACCCCTCCCCATCCCCACACCTTGGGTTTTAAAAACAAAGTACTTAAAAAGAAGTGTAGTTATTTTTTTGTACTCTTTCTTACAGATTCCTACAAACTCATTTCATGTTTTTAAAATAGCGACTGGGCCTGCCTCTTCTGCTAAAACTCATTTTGTGCCAGTTTCTTGAAAGTTTCTTCCCTACCAACTTACCCCTCCCATTGTCCCTCTCAGTAAGCAGCAGTGACTCCATTGCCTGGAGGTCAGGTAAGTGTTCATATCCCAGTCCGCTGTCTGCAACTGGTGCTGAAGGATTTCTTTATTATTTCTCTAGAAGTTCTGTGGGTTTTGAGTGCAAAGGTAGCATGTGTGTTTTCCCCTTTCCCATAAATATTTCGCCAGCAGCCTCCCCAGCTGCTCATCTTTTCTGATCTGAAAAAGCCCCATGGCAGGAGTTAACCTCATGATGTCTTCCCCTGGGCATTGACTGAAGCAAAAACACCCAGGAAGGCTGCAGAGTTCATACAACTGATGATATGATGAGATGCAGCATGGATGAAAGGATACTCATAAATAACCTTCAGCCATCTCAAAATCAAGACAAGCACATAAAAAAGCTCTGCACCCCACTCATGGGTATTTCACCAAAATATTATTTCCCCTTTGATAATTTCTGAGCGCAGAACTGATGGAGAGTGGCCAGGGAAAACAGAGAACTTTTCAGCACATTGCTAACTAAAAGAAAGGTTGACATTTCCATGCCCTAAGTTCACAGTCCTCATTGGTTGATGGAGCAAGAGAAAAAAAGGGGAGAGCAGAACTATCTTTTCTGAATCTGCTACAGCCATACAAGGTAGCAAGGAAAGAGTTAAGGATATTTGTTATGTTTTTATTCCACCTTTCACTCAAGCAGCTCCAATCAGTGTTTTTGAGGTTAGTCTTCCTTCCCTTGCGCTGTCTATCCTGTGGGGAAAGTGCTAGCAAAGCAGACTCCTGCAGAGAGCAGGACTGGACCTTCCACTCACCAGCTGATGGGCAGAGAGTTCAGTCCTGCTGGGTGATGCTTCACCAGAATGTTTCCTGCAGTGAAGTGCCAAACAGGTGGACCCTGCAAAGGCTGCCTGCTTCTTTCTCCCCCCTACCCCATCTGATCACCCCTTTTGACAGCCCTGGATTAGTCCAGGTGGGGCCACTCCCACCTGGAGTAATCTGGGACTGTCTCGACCTGATCCAGCTGAAGTCCAGATCAACATGAATCAGGCCAATTCAGCATGGCACAGACAAAGTAACCTCAGCTTATCCTTGTCATTGTAAGAACATTCAAGGCAGTGAATGTGATGCATACCGTATTTTTTGCTCTATAAGACTCACTTTTTCCCTCCTAAAAAGTAAGGGGAAATGTGTGTGCGTCTTACGGAGCGAATGCAGGCTGCACAGCTATCTCAGAAGCCAGAACAGCAAGAGGGATTGCTGCTTTCACTGTGCAGTGATCCCTCTTGCTGTTCTGGCTTCTGAGATTCAGAATTTTTTTTCTCCTTGTTTTCCTCCTCCAAAAACTAGGTGCGTCTTGTGGTCTGGAGCATCTTATAGAGCAAAAAATATGGTATATAAATGCTGGAGCTGCAATACTGTACTCTCTTAATAAGCCCTATTGAATGTGATAGTACTTGCTTTTGCGTAGACCTGCATAGGATTGCACAGTATGTGTTGTTACTTCCCAGATATTTGGGGGGGGGGGGGGCTACGTTGAAAATATATTCAGCATGGAGCAGGGATGGGAAATCTAGGTGTTGATGGACTACAAGAATCATTTCCTTGATTCTTGGCCATGCTGACTTGGATCCAGGGGCAGTAGTGAAGGAAGGCAGGGGTGTGGGGGTTCAGGTGCGGGGGCTGCTGGGTGGCACAGGGGTCGCTGTGTGTCCTGGGTGCTCCTGGGACTGTCCATTCCTCAGACCGCCAGCTAAAGAAATGTTGGTAATTCCCCCCCCCCCCAAAAAAAGTTCAAACCTTTAGCCAATTCTCTAAAAAAAAAGCTCAACAACTCTGGCCTCTTAAAAAAAGTATATGGGGAGAGGCCATCAACATCTGGAGATTCCCCTCTCTCCGCCCTGGCATATATAAAAAAGGATTGGGCTGAAGATAAGGAAACTTCAGGAAGTTCGTGTTAGTAACTTCCCCTCTTTCTCCAACAGCTGCAAATGTCCCATCATGAATTGTTTGTGAGGGCATCCTGACCCTTCAGAGAGATTTCGGGTGACAGGGAACCCTGGTGGCTGCAAGGGAGAAAGGCAGAGGCATGTCCCTTCTGCAAAATCCCTTAACTTACCTTAGGATCCCAGCCACTCTGCTTTCAGTAGTTGCTGTCTCTTTAATGGCGTCGTTACTGCCCTGAGTGTTTCTTTTTATTTTGTTTATCAAGATTTATAGAGAGAGCTAGTGTGGTGTAGTGGTTAGAGCATTGGACTAGGACTTGGGGGGGAGGCTGGGCTTTGAGTCCCCACTGCGTGACTTTTGGCCAGTCACTGCCTCTCAGCTTAACCTACCTCACAGGGTTGTTGCAGGGATTAAATGAGGAGGGAGAGAACAAAGCACACCACCTTGAGGTCCTTGGGGGGAAAGGTAGAATATAAACCAACAACTTAATCACACAACAACTTAACCCTCTAAGTGGTTAACATAAAACAGAACATTCATTAAAAACACCAAGATAACAAACAGGCTTTAAAAACATGTAGACATCATCATCATCAACAACAACCTATATATGTATCATATTTGTGCTATCTTATTATCCTGTGTTTGACCATAATATAGTACAGTGGTACCTCGGGTTAAGAACTTAATTCATTCTGGAGGTCCGTTCTTAACCTGAAACTGTTCCTAACCTGAAGCACCACTTTAGCTAATGGGGCCTCCTGCTGCCGCTGCGCTGCCGCCACATGATTTCGGTTCTCATCCTGAAGCAAAGTTCTTAACCCAAGGTACTATTTCTGGGTAAGCGGAGTCTGTAATCTGAAACATCTGTAACCTGAAGCGTCTGTAACCCGAGGTACCACTGTAAGTGTTGATGGTGTGATATAATAGAAAAGCAAGTATTTTTTAAAAAAAATGTAGACATGACAAAATTATCAAAACAAATATGCATAATTTCATTACATGTCAGAATAGGCTTGCCTAAAATAAATTTTTTTTAGCAGGCATCAAAAATAGTACAATGGAGGTGCCTGAGGAATATCAGTGGGCAGGGAGTTCCACAGTGTAGTTGCTGCCACACCAAAATATTGTTTCCTCACCAGTGAGGAAAAAAATCTTACACAGCTCTTGAAAAACTCTTGTTGTTGATGAGGATAATAATAATAATAATAATAATAGTGTGCACTAAAAAAAGTGAATGCAAATAACATGCAACAAATAAGCACTGAGTTATCAGAGACTGACGGAAGCTCTCTCTTGAGTGTGTGCTCATCGACGTCTCCTTATGTGTGAATAGCAAACCTGGGTTTGCTTCAGATGAATATGTGAAATCAGGGGTCCTGACTAAAATTGGGACAAGCAATTGGAGAGGGTCTTCTGGATTTCTTTGAAGCCCCTTTCCTTCTTTCCCCTCCCCAAAAATCCAAGCAGGAATCCTGTTCAGGGATGTGGCCGACTTGTGCTGGGGGGGCGGGGGGGGGGATTTGCAATTTGCTTTGACTATAGCTAATGAGGGAGCTTTCTTGCGCCAAAATCCGTGTGTGTGTGTGTGTGTGTGTGTGTGTGTGTGTGTGTAAAACAAAGGATGTTGATTCAGATTCTCAACCTCTTGAGAAATCTTTTGATATTCTCAATTTCATAAACAAGCTGCAAGCTGCTATTAGGGGCCCTTTGCACCCATTCACTCTTGATCTTCTTCTCTCTCTTCCCTTTGTGATCCTTCAAATATCTGGCCTTGAGATTTTTCTCCACACAACCATCCCAGATATGTAAATACGGCTGCTGTTTTGAGTTCACAATGTTCCATCAGATGATAGGTGACGCAGTTAGGCTGCTCCCACCACTGAAGCCACATGAACACACAGGAAGAATTTGATAGCAAGATGAACTTGAACCCAGCGCCAAATACTTCTCACGACCCTTGCTGGCAACTGCACAGATTCATCCAGTGGGCTGCCTTTAGATCAGCTCCTATTTGATTTCTGCACTCAAAAAGTGAAAATAAAAATCCTAAATTGCATTGGATTACTATTAAAACAATCCAAATTTGAATAGCTCAGGTGAATAAGGTAAGCAAGTGTGGGGGATTCCCTGGTCCTGAATGGGGTAGCTGTGCCATTTTGGACTCACAGTTGTCCATGGAGGCACGGGTCAGTTCTGTGTCCTGAGCAGCTGTCTACCAGCTCCTTTGAGTACGCTGGCTGAGAACCCATTTGCCTGCACCCTGTCTCATCAGAGTGGTGCATGTTCTGGTTATCTCTACTAGGGATGCGGGTGGCGCTGTGCTTTAAACCACTGAGCCTTTTGGGCTTGCCAGTTGGAAGGTCAGCAGTTCGAATCCCTGTGACGGGATGAGCTCCCGTTGCTCTGTCGCAGTTCCTGCCAACCTGGCAGTTTGAAAGTACGCCAGTGCAAGTAGATAAATAGGTGGCGGGAAGTTAAACAGTGTTTCCGTGTGCTCTGGCTTCCGTCATGGTGCCCTGTTGTGCCAGAAGCGGTTTAGTCACAAACGTTGGCTTCCTCAGCCTGAAAGATGAGATGAGTGCCACACCCCAAGATTGAATTCGACTGGACTTAACTGTCTAGGGGTCCTTTACCTTTACCTTTACCTTACCTATCTCTTAGATATATATTTTATATCTTAAATATAAAATATATCATAGTCATAAAGACGGTGTCAGAGGCAACTATCTAAAAGACAATTGCTCTTGTGCTTGGGTCCTGCTGGTGGGTTTCTTATGGGCAACTGGTTGGCCACTGTGAGAACTGAATGCTGGACTAGATAGGCTAATGGCCTGACCTAGCTCTTATACTCTTATGCTCCCAGATAACTTGCTTATGGAGTATTCATCCTGATTTGTTTGCAGGGAGGTTAGACAGTAAAAATAAACATCACCCCACACTTTCCTGGGCATGTTCCCATCACTTTCCTTATTGCAATCCCACTCCCCAAATCCATTCTTTTTTGGGAAGTGACTTGGTTGGGCAACTGTTCCTAATCCACTTTAATTGCACAACCTGGATTTGCAGGTATGTAATTGAATCCCACTTGAAAACACTAACTGTCTAGAAGCACTCAGAGAGAAAATGAAGAAGCCAACTGGGAAATATTTCTTGATGGAATGAGGAATGGTAAGGGTTTGCTTACACTGCAATTACAGTTTTCTAACTAGAAATGGCCTGCTTCAAGAGAGGGTGGTGGAGGTGGTGGAGCAGGAAAGTATATAAAATATTTATTTAATTAGCTTCAGTGTAAAGGTTCCTTGTACGCCATATACCCTATGGAACCAAAGGAGGAAGAGGTGTACTTGCAGGGCATCTCCTGCTGGGGTAATTCATCCCAGACTTTCCCAAGTATGTTTATTAGAGCCCTTTCTCAGGTTAGAAGGCTGCAAACTGAGTAAGGGGCAGGATTGTGTTAAGCAGATCTTGCCCCCCTGCAGTTTAACAAGTCAGAAACTATAGGGGAGTCGCTATCTGCGTGATATCTGACTGCAGCTATGAGTTATTGCCTTGTGTCCCTCGATAACATTTCTATGCTGTTATAAAGGTAGGGGCACATAATGTTCATTCCATGCCTCTTAGAAATTAATCCTTCATTGCCACAGCAGATACACTTTGGAACTCCCTGTGTATTGACATTAGGCAGACCCCTTCACTGTACTTCTCAGCACCTGCTTAAAAAACATTTTTGTTTAGTGAAGCCTATCCAGAGATATAAATTTGGCCTGTATTTTAATATGCAATTTTGTTTTTGTAACAGAAGGGGAAAGGCTAGCAGAGCCTGCTCAAGCCCTTCTTTGTGTAACTGCTGTACAACAGACCTGAAGGGTGGGCCAGTTGCATCTTAACTATCCAGTTATTGCTGCCACCACTACCCCTTTTTGAATCTGCAGCTCCAGACAGGAGGAGATTATGAGGTGCTCAAAGAATCAGGATCCCGAAATAGCATCCCATTTCCTTAGTGCTACCTGGGTAGCAGCAACTTGCTTCTCTCTGCCAAGATCAATCTCGGCTTGCATGGGGAGTAGAGACAGCCCTTAATAGCATCTTGCCTCTCCCAAAGATCTATCACCCCCTGTCCTAAAGTCCTGTTGCATGAACCAAGAGAGCTAGGAAATAATCACAAACCCATCCTTTTGCACAACTGCAAAATGCCAAAGGAATTTTTCTGCAAGTGGTATCAAAAGGTAACATTTTAAGTTGAGTGCCATTATTACACAAGAAGGGAATATAATCGAATAGGAAGAACATTAGAATGTTTCCCTTTTTTAAAGGGAAATTCCCTTATTCCGAATAGGATTCCTCGCAAGAAAAGGGAAATGTTGACAGCTATGATTAGAACATAAGGACTTAAGAAGGTGTCTCTGGGAAACCAGTAAGCAAAGCCCAGGCATAAGGACACCCTCCCATCCTGTGATTTCCAGCAACTGGTACTCAGAAGCATTACTGCCTTGACTGTGGAGGCAGGGCTGAGCCATGATGATGAAGTCATTGATTTCTGTGGGGCTTTCTGTCAGGTGCATGTTGGATTGCACCCTTACTCAATGTTGCGAAGATGCTTGTGTGGCCACCTGTTACTGCTGTGCCCACATTTTCACACTCATCTGTATATTAACACAAAATAATCATCTTGATTATCATCATCATCATCTGATGATGATGATGATTTATACTTTAATCTACAAAGGTTTATGCCATAATAGATTTGTTAATCTTAGTGGTATATTGCTGTTACATTGGCTAATTTCCAGTACTCAGGTGTGGAGGCTCATCCAAGGTACAAGTTACCGTATTTTTTGCACCATAACACTCACTTTTTTCCTCCTAGAAAGTAAGGGGAAATGTCTGTGCGTGTTATGGAGCGAATGCCTGCGGATGGCGGCGGGGGGGGGGGGAGATCTGCTGCACTCGTGAGCAGAGGATCCATGGTTCCCCTTCTTTCCCTCCTCCGTGGCTTGCTTTGCAACAGCAAAGTGGGAGAAGAGCCGCTGAGTGGGGAGGAGAGAGGGACAGAGAGCCTGCTTCTTTAAAGGAGCAAAGCGGGAGAGTAAAGGAGCCTTCTCCTCTTATACCCCTCTTCTTCATTATTAACAGCATCCTTCTCCACCCACCCCATGCGTGTTCCTTGTCCCTTGAGTGCTTTTCCTTCCCTCCCCACTTAAAACGTGGTTACAAAGCACGGAGCCACATGGATCCTCAGGATTTTTGCACTGGGTCACCCCAAATTCACCATCAGATCACATAGCATGTCCATGGCTACAACTTGCACCAAAAAAATCATGCACCCACTATTGCCTGGGGCCACAGTGGTGCAAAAACGTGGTTACAAAGCATGGATCCACATGGATCCTCAGAATTTTTGCATTGGGCTACTCCAAACTCACTGTCAGATCACATGTCTGTGGCCACAGCATGAACCACAAAAATCATACATCCGCTGTTTCGTTTAGAATATTTTTTTTCTTGTTTTCCTCCTCTAAAAACTATGTGCGTGTTATGGTTGGGTGCGCGTTATAGAGCGAAAAATACGGGTACATATTTTTGTTAGAATTTTCACTTTTGAGTTCCTTGAGATTGCTTGGGTGGATGCCACTTTGACCCAGAGATTTCCCACTTTGATTGTTTTTTGTCAGTTAGCCCTAGAGCTTCATTTCTCATCATCACTATTAGCCTCAGTTCCTCATACTCCCCTCATGCAATAGTTCAGACATTGTTAACCAGGATTCCTGCATCTCAGGGGGTTGGACTAGATGATCCTCAGGGTCCCTTCCAGCTGTACAATGCTATGACTATGATCCGCAACATAGATAATAGTAGACATTTGTGAACATCATTCGACTCCTCCATGATAATATGACAGCAACAGTTGCAGATAACAATGGCTCTCAAAGTGAACCATTCACAGTGGGATCAGGTGTTAAACAGGGTTGTGTTATTGCCCCAACTCTATTCATTATTTTCATTGCCGTGATCCTACACTTTGTCAAAGTAGAAATCATATATCAAACAGAAGGAAAGCTCTTTAATCTGAGCGGGCTGAAAGCAAAGAGTAAGATTACCGTAACTTCCGTCATAGAGCTTCAGTATGCTGATGACAACGTAGTGTGTGCATGCTCAGAAATGCATGCTCAGAAATGTATGCTTGGGAAACATGGACCACTTATAAATGCCATCTCCGACTCCTCGAAAGATTCCATCAATGGTGTCTCTGAAAATTTTTTACACATCACTTGGGAAGACAGGCGAACTAATACCAGTGTCCTGGAAGAAGCAAAGATCACCAGTGTTGAAGCAATGATTCTTCAACATCAACTTCGTTGGACTGGTCATGTTGTGCGGATGCCTGATTATCATCTTCCAAAGCAACTACTCTATTCCAAACTTAAAAATGGAAAGCATAATGCTGGTGGTCAACAAAAGAGGTTTAAGGACTGTCTCAAGGCAATTTTTAAAAAAATGTAGTATAAACACCAACAATTGGGAAACACTTGCCTGCAAGTGCTCCAATTGAAGAACAGCCTTTACCAAAGGTGTCATGGGCTTTGAAGACACTTGAACTCAGGAAAAAACGTGCTAAGAGGAAGGAACACTTGGCAAATCCACACCGTGATCAACTCCCACCTGGGAACAAATGTCCCCACTGTGGAAGGATGTGTGGATCCAGAATTGGCCTCCACAGTCACTTACGGACTCACTGTTAAAACCGTGTTCATGGAAGACAATCTTACTCGGCTACGAGTGATTGCTAAAGAAGAAGAAGAGAATAAAGTAGACAATCTGACACAACCCTTCCTCAATTTCCCTTGTGTTTGGCTTCTGTGCCTTTCTGCATGCCAGGTGTTGGCTTGCTGAAGTTTTAGTTCAGGTTCCTACAGAAATGAATAAATAAAGTAGGCTGATATTAATTGAATGTATTTAGGAGATTCTCTGTAGCATCAAGTCCTAAGGTCAACAGTGTAAAATATCCAGCTGAGAAAGCCATATGGGAACGGAACTGTATCAATGCTGAAGGTCCCTGCTGGGGTGAGGCGTAACATATCTCTAGGGGTGGTTGCAAATGATTAATTAGGGTGTATCATAATTTACAAAAACTGTCACCCAGAGCAGCGTCTGAGATGGTTGCAGCAGTGGCAGAAAGAGTTCCCATCCAGCCTGCCGTTCACCATGAAACAGTATCATTGCCTGCCATCTAGTGGCAAAGAGGGGGAAGTGAAATGCGAAAGTCTGAGTGCTTCTAGACAATCCTTCTTTTGGGGTGGGATTCAAACACATTCCAGCAAATTCAGGTTTATGCAATTATAGCTGGTTAGGAGGTCTCGTGCAACAAACCTGCTTCCCCAGAGGGCCGGACTTTTTGCAATAGTGAGGAAGTGCAGGATAATGCTTGCTTTGATGCAATTTCATCTAACCTCCCCATAAACAAATCATAATGAATGTTCTTTAAGTAGCCAATGTCACCTAGTCTGCCTGCAAACAAATCACAGTGAATGCTCAATAAAAAGGCCATTTGGGAGGGCCCACGGTCTTACCAATGCTAACTTTTGTGATGATGGATTTGCAGCCAACTCTGTAAACTACAACAAGAACTCAAAATGGCGTAGAAAGGAATTTTGACCAAGAAAATCTATTCTCCACCCCTTCCTTAAGATGCTAACAATGACAACGTTTGTGTTGTGGAGCACTTTCTCTTTCTTTGTGCTTTATTCTCTTCCCCTCCAGTTTGTGTTGCACTCCTAATGATTTTCTGTTTCCTGTCTTGACGTTACACTCCCCGCCCCCCTGTCATTATTCTGGAAGCCCACTCTGCTCAGTGGGGACGTACAGGAACGGTGTCTGTTTCCCTCTGCTCCCCAGAGGGGATAGAGATAGAGATAGGGGATAAAAATGGGAGCTATTAATTGTTGGATTTCATCTGCAAAGTCCCAAACAACATTGCGATAATAATTTCCAGGCCAGGTGGCCACATGACACTCTCAACAAGAAGCAATTAAGAACCAGGGCAATTTTCTTCCTAGAGGTTAGTTATTTATAGCCAATTACCCAAGCACCTTCACCCCACTTTGAACAGTGTGTGAAGCAAGGCCAGCATTTACATCTGGGCCTTCAATAGATTCCCTGTAGTTCCAGCCATCAAGCCTATTCATCTCCCCACCCGGGTCTTCCCCTAGAGTTCCTGCGTCCACCTGCTTCCAGCTATTTAACTCCTTCAAATCTGAGCTGGGACCTTTCAGAAACTGCTGGGATTATCCTGCGTCAAGGAAGCTGCTGGAGGGGGAAAGGATCAGCATCTTGAACTGAATATGCTCTGAAGTAAGAGACTTCAAGAAGGCTTCTGGGTGACACAGTGGACCCAGGTCCCAGCTGCACCAGATGGAGATTCTTGGAAGAGAAAAACAGTTGAGCAATAAGGAGAAAAATTTTAAAAATACTGGTACTGTGGGCAAACTGTGGGGTGTGAAACACAGAGCAGTCAAATACAACATTCCTAGAGTGGACATAAAAAGACCTGTGGAGCGCCCTCCCATCAGATGTCAAAGAGATAAACAACTAGCTGACATTTAGAAGACATCTGAAGGCAGCCCTGCTTAGGGAAGTTTGTAATGTGTGACATTTTAATGTATTTTTAATATTTGTTGGAAGCCTCCCAGAGTGGCAGGGTGCAAATTATATTATATTATATTATATTATATTATATTATATTATATTATATTATATTATATTATATTAATTATAAAAGGGGGTGTTTGGACCAGCCAGTTGGAACTTCCTGTTTCCTCCTGGGCTGAGACAAACTTCCTCTACATGTGACCAGAGGTGGGCAGGACCTCATCTGTGCAGGTAATAAAATAGCACAGGGCAGGCAGCCATCTCACTCTCTGACTCCATTCCTCGAAGTAAGAACTGCTGGATAAGGCCAATAGCCCCCCATCTAGTCCAGCATCCTGTTCTCACCAGTGCTATTTTTCTAGAAAAAGAGGTGCCGGAACTCCACATGAATGCCTTCCTTGTTCTCTTATATTGGCAGTGGCAATATAAGATGTGCCGGAACTGAGTTCTAGCGAGTTCTGTTTGAAAAAAAGAGCCCTGGTTCTCACACTGGCCAACCAGATGCCCAGAAGCAGAACCAGAGCACAACAACACTCTCCCCACTTGTGATTTGCAGCAACTGGTATAAGTATCCATTTAAAGCCTGATCCTCCTTAAATTTGTCTAATCCTCTTTTAAACCACCGAAATTGGAGGCCATTGCTGCTTCTTGGGGGAGCGAATTCCAAAGTTTAGTTATGCACTATATGAAGAAGGACTTCTTTTTTTCTGTCCTGAATTTTCCAACATTCAGCATCATTGGATGGTTCTGGGTTCTAGTGTTATGAGAGAGGGAGAATGTAACTTCTACCTATCAACTTTCTCCACACCCTTTAAAACATCACACACCTCTGTCTGACTCACTTTTCAACTAAAGTCCCAAATGTCATTACCCTTCCACACAGGAGTGTTGCTCCAACCCCTTGTTCACTTTGCTTGACATTTTGTTTTAAAATATCCTTGCTTTTACTATGCCCCCTGGGACTAATTATGACATGGGCAGAAGATAAGCATTTGCTGAGTTGTTATTATATGGTTTATGCTGGCTTTGAATATTGGCTGCAGGGATTTTATGTTAAATGTTTTAAGCAGGGTTAATGTAATATTGTACTGTGACTGGGTAGTTATTTGGGGTGCACATTAACCACAAGATCAGTTTGCACCCCAGTTTGGTTTAGCTTGTCCACCTTTGGTCTCCACACCCACTTGGGGCTCCTAGAAGCTGTCAGCATGTGACAGTGGTCACACTCTGAGTATGGCTTCAACTGTCTGGCTGAGCCAGGTGAGGGTAGCATGCAAAGACAAGTTCCAGCAGACTGAGCAGAGAAGACCAATGGTAGGTCCAATGCTCAAGAAGGTGGTTTCTGCATGTGCTGTAGAGGGAAGTGAGGGGTAGATGTGGCTTGTCAGCCCATCTAAATGAAGGAAAACTCAGATCCTAAACCTCCACTGCCTTGTGGGATATCTTAAAGAGAAGAAGGGCTAAGGAGTAAACCCTTAGGAGTAAACCCTTAAAGCTCCAGGGTGGAGTCCCCAAGATTGTTGGGTGGCACCCCTGCAGGCAAGCTGGTACCAAATGTCTTGCTCTGCTTTCATTTGGACCAAAGGGGGGGATGGGCTTGATGTCTGGGCAGCCCAGGACCTCCATAAATACTGCTCAAGCTCAGGGGCGCCGACTTATAAAAAATATTGGGGGGGCCCATACCGGGGTCCTGCCGCTGGTTCGCTCGGGTAGCCGGGAGAACGCAGTTCGAGGTGGCGGTGTTGGGGAGAGACCCTCGCTCAGGGCACCACGAGACTTGGCGGCCGGCGGCCTATCTGGGGGGGGTTTGGAGCGTATTTCGGCGGAGCGATTGGGGAGGAGGGGGCTTGTTGCCGGATTCTTCAGCTGAGCCGGAGATCCGCTGCTGGGGGTCCCTGGGCCGAATTGTGAGCACGGCCTGCTGAAGGGAGATCCAGCCGATTGCGCGACGGGGACGGCCGGGGCTCTCCGGCTAGGGCGCGCGGCTGGCTGGCTGGCGAGGGAGCAGGTGGGGAGGAGGCGGGGGTCCTCACTCTCTTAGGAAACGCACCCGCACGCCCGATTGCCATGAAGTCCGAAGGGTGCGTGTGTGGAATTAAAAAGCAAAAACGAGATACGGGCAGGGCAGGCAAAGAGTTTTCCGCAAGAGGATGGAGGGCAGGTTGAAGAGAAAATCACTCAGGATGAGACAGTCAAATCAGCCATGATAAAATGGGCTCAGGATATTGGGTATAACATCATGTTTGAGGACTGGGAAAGGTTATGGACCACCGGAATGAAATTCACGGCATGTAATGCCTTGAAGGAAAATATTATGAAAATGATTTATAGGTGGTACATGACCCCAGTCAAGCTTGCAAAAATATATCACCTGTCTGATAATAAATGTTGGAAATGTAAGGAGGCTGAAGGGACATTCTTTCACCTCTGGTGGACTTGTCCAAAAGTGAAGGCCTTCTGGGAAATGATCTATAATGAGTTAAAAAAGGTATTTAAGTATACCTTTCCCAAGAAACCAGAGGCCTTCCTCTTGGGCATTGTTGGCCAGAAAGTGTTAAAGAAGGATAGAACTTCCTTTATGTATGCAACTACAGCAGCAAGAATACTTATCGCAAAATATTGGAAGACACAAGATTTGCCCACACTGTAAGAGTGGCAGACGCAATTGATGGACTACATGGAACTGGCTGAAATGACTGGCAGAATCCGAGATTTGGGAGAAGAAACAACGGAAGAGGACTGGAAAAAATTTAAGGACTATTTACAAAAACAATATAAGTTGTATGAATGTTAAAAATTTAAACGATTCGGAAACTATAGCTTCAGCAATTAGATTTGGGAAACAGGAAATTATATTTTAAGTAAGAAAAGGTCAAAATCTAAGGTAATACTATGTTTAATTTAAGATATAAGTAACTGATGAAAAGTATGTTAAATTTAGAGGTATAGTATTTGAAAAGTACAAAATAAGGTACGAAACAATGTAATAATTTGCTGATATCTTTATTATAAAGAATGCAGGGTAAGGGAGATGCGAGGAAGTCCAGTTAGTTATATAAAAAATGTGTTGAATGGTTGGTTTTCTTTTCTTCTTTTTCTTTTTTTCTTTTTCTTGTTCTTTTACTTTTTTCTTCAGTGTATGTTTCTAACTTTGTATTTTTAATAAAATATTTATTTAAAAAAAAGAGAAAATCCTTTCGCTTTTCTGGGGCGCAGGGAAGTCTCAGAGCCGGAGGTTGGGGAAGGGACCCCCTTTGCTCTGCCCTCTTCTCCCGTCTTAGATTCGCATGGGGGTCCCCGCCCGAGCTTGCCTGGCCACCGGGCCACACAAGGGCTGCGCTCTACGCGGCGCACCTTGCTAGCCGCACAGCTGTCCTCCGCGGCTGCGGAGCGGCCCTGCGCCGGTGCCCAGCCCCTCTGGGCGCCCGCTGCGCTGCCAATGACAAGCGGGCGACGTCGCGGGCGGGGAAGGCGTCGCTTTCTTTCCCGATCCTTCATCCTCCCAGTCTTCCAGCCCTTTTTTGGGTTGGAAGCTCGTCTTGTTCGCCCTTCTCCTTTCTTCACCCTGCGCGCAATTTTCCTCCCTCGTCTCCCTCCCCATTTCTCCTTCCTTCCTTCCTTCCTTCCTTCCTGACTGACGGGCTTGGGCTCAGGCTCGGGCTCCGGGTCGGGCTCGGGCTCGGGCAGCCACAGCGTCGGCGGTGTTGGCGATCGGCGGCGCGGGGGGATGGCCCTCCCGGGGGAGCCGGCGCTGCTCAATGGGGTTGCCAAGGAGACAGGCCGGCCGCCCCCCTCCCCCGGCCCGGCGCCCCCCGCCGCGCCGGTGCCCGTTATCGAGCTGGTGCGCGCCGGGCGCCCTATGAAAGCCGCGGACGCGCCCACCGCCGCCCGAGATTATTGGGGGGGCTGAGCCCCCCCAAACGAATTTTTGAGGGGGCTCGGGCCCCCTCAAGCCCCATGGAGTCGGCGCCTATGCTCAAGCTTATGCCCCCAAGAGGTGGATTCCATTGTCTCATGAGACAGATGGATGCCAACCACAGAAACAACAGAAAGTAGCCTGATTCAGCTCATGAATCTGCTTAATTTCTCCATTCACTAGGGGCATTTTATTTTATTTTTTAATGATCTACAACTCTACCCCTTTGACAGAAGTGGATGGAATTTTCAGGCCTGCTAGATCCTTCAGAGTGGATTGAGCCTGCCAAAATCATGGCAAATAGCTCCAGGGACTTTTAAACACAATTAATAACCTAATAGCACAATCCTATGGAAGTCAGATGAGCCTAAGTGCCACAAAAATCAATGCCCACCACCCAACTATATTTAGCTTACATTTGATCTAAGCCAAAAGGTGTAGAAATGCTCATCTCAGCCTCTCCCCTGCCCCCGCCCACCCCCTGCTGTGGAGGAGATAAACCCAGAGGGACTTTAGTTTCATTATATAAATATACTGTTAATTAACTAAATTTAGGCATGGCTAAAAACCATTCAACACACATGGAACATGTTAGTTGAGACTCTAATCCTTTGCAGAGGCATCACATTCCGTATCTCAGCCGGCAAGGTCCCACTGGGAGCTGCCAAGGTCCTGATCTGCTTTACAGTGGTACCTTGGGTTAGACGCTTCGGGTTACAAACGCTTCAGGTTACAGACTCTGCTAACCCAGAAATAGTACCTCGAGTTAAGAACTTTGCTTCAGGATGAGAACAGAAATCGCACAGCGGCAGCACAGTGGCAGCGGGAGGCACCATTAGCTAAAGTGGTACCTCAGGTTAAGAACAGTTTCAGGTTAAGAACAGACCTCCAGAACGAATTAAGTTCTTAATCCGAGGTACCACTGTACATTGCTGAGATTGAATCTTACCTGACTGGAAGAGACTCCAGTAATTGCTAACATTTCCCTTGCCTCAACAGAGCAGGGTAGAGCAAGCATAGGAAATGTCTGCTGCTCTCCAGATGTATATTATATCTATTTGAAAAAAAGATCGGTTAATGAAGAAATTACATATCTTTCTACTCATGAGTGTTGAACTAATTGGCTGATGAAGAATTCAATGAAACAGTAGTTGTTATCTGAAAACACTGTTCAGCAGAGTTTAGAGTAGGACATCAGAATCGGACATTTGCTGATTATACAAAGCTTCACAGCTTGCTCTCCGCTGGGTAAAGTCTGGCACCTTGATTCATTTAAGGACTTTCAGAGACTTCAGTTTGTTAGTTTTGATGTTTTGAATTAGTCCATAAAGTTTTTCACGTTGTAATTGTTTCTGGCCATTGCATTGCTTTTGATATTGCTGCTCTCCAGATGTAGCTGGATTTCAGGTTTCGTCAGCCTCAGCCAGAATGGTCAATGGTCACAGAGGACGAGGTTGTTCAGTAACATCTGGAGGAGAACCACAGGTTTCCCAAACCTGGGATGGATTGTTACCTTCCCTGTCCCATATTTCAGGCTATACCACTCATGCATATGTTGGATAAGTGGTTGTTGAGGACGTGGAAGTCAGAAGGTTTGTGAGAGCAATGGGGGCCATCTTAACCATAGTTATGAAGTCCCATGTACTTTCCTTCATGAACTGGATTGGAGGTATATTCGGGACAAAGGGAAGTCCTTCTTTGCACAGTACTATGCTAATTGATGGAAGTTGCTGCCACAGGGTGTAGTTGCTAGCTCAGATGCCTTTAGGCACATCCATGGATGTTCGTTATGGTGGCAAGTCATGGAGTTTGCATGTCCAGATATGCAGCAAACCACCAGGTTCCAATTTCTGGGAAGGAAAAGCAGGAAAGGACTATTGCCTTCATAGTCTCCTTGAGGGCTTCTTGAAAGGATTGGTCTGGCCACTATGGGAAGCCGAATGTTGAATTAGAATATTGATTGGCTGTTCACTAAACCAGGGGTGGAGAACCTTATGGTCCCATTTCAAGCTATATCACTCTGCTTTAAATAGCCATGGTTTTCCCAAAGAGTTCTGGGAACTGTAGTTTGCTAAGGGTGCTGAGGGTTTGTTAGCAGCCCCCCCCCCATTCTCCTCTCACTGAGTTACAATTCCCAGAGTGGTTAAACAATCAATCCTGAAATAATAGAGGCGAGCAGGGGCAGAGTTCTCCAGAAACTCTCAGCATCCTTAATTAACTACACTTTCCAATATTCTTTGGGGGGAAGCCATGGCTTCTTAAAGTGGCGTGATACTGCTTGAAATGCATAGTGCAGATGGATATAGGACACAATAGAGATCTTAACCCCTGGGAGAAACTCTGGAAAAGTGACCTGAAATCTATAGCATGCTATTCATTGAAAGAGAACGATTTGAAAATGATTCATAGATGGTTCTAAACTCTGAGTAGGTTAGCTAAGATTTATAAGGCAGAATCAGATAAGTGCTGGAAGTGTAAAGAAGTGGAGGGAACCTTCTTCCACATGTGGTGGAAGGGTATTGCGAAAGGGTTTATAATGAATTTTATCTTTTTTTACTTTCCCAAAACAACTGGAGTCTTTTCTGTTGGAAATAATCCAGACTGAAATCCCCAGGTGTCAGAAAAGGCTATTTATGTATGCAACAACTGGGGTTCATGTTTTGTTAGCCCCAAAATGGAAAGTGAGCCAGATCCCAACTAAAGAGGTTTGGCAACTTAAGTTGACAGAATATGCACAACTTGCAAATTTAACATATAGAATAAGAGAGCAAGAAAAACATACGTTTAAAGAAGATTGGAAAACGTTTATTGAATATATGGGAAATAACTGTATACAGCTGAAAACACTGGCAGCACTAAGATAAATTCAACAGAGTAAATAATTTTTGATGGATGTAAAAGTGGAAAATTGATTTGAATGGTTATAGTAAAATATGCAGGGATGTGTGGTTTGTAAAATGAACCATGGAAAGAGAAGGAGGAAAGTCATTGGATATTTCAAAGTTTGTAAAATGTTTATTTGAAATTGTAAAACAGAAAAATTTAATAACAATTATTACAAAAAATAGGAATGTATAGTGCAGATGGGGCCTACCTGGCCCTCAGGAGGCCACAGCTCTCACTGGCCCCACTCTGCACCTTTCTCAGATGCTTTTGCCTGGCTGCAGCAAGTCCTTGAACAATGACAATGCTTCTTGCCCATCTGTATGGAAGTTGGATAGATGTATGTGCAGGAGTCTGCAGAGAAGTCTGCCTTCTGCATGCCTGGAATGTAGTCTACTTTGCACTGATATGAGCCACAGGCTGCTATTGTTTTTGGTTGTACCCACTACCGGCCTATGGAACATAGGGTTGTCATATTTCAAAAAGTAAACATCCTGGCAAAGTTGTTGACCTTTTTTTGTTTCGCAAAATTGTTGAGCTTTGGCGACCCCCTAATGGAAGGGTCTGCGGCCTTTGGGTGGAAAAGAGTTCTGCTTCTCCCCTCAATGGACCTTTAGTCTGATCCAGCAGGGCTCCTCCATTGCTCTAAGCCTCCAAAGTAATTCTATGAGTCAAGTTCCTCTGCTGCACAAAAGTTTGACAACTGATTATCTTGACAATGACGGTGCTGATCATTATGTCTAAATTCTTTCTTTGGCCTCGGAAGAAGGTGCAGAATTATCTCGGAGTCAATCAAGCTCTGCGTATAAATACATCTGTAAGAATTGAAGTGTCAGGAAAAGATTATTTCTAGCTCTTTTTTCAGAACTTGGAGGAAAAGAACATAAATTCATGGGATGGAATGAGAAATTGCCTCCACCAACTCGCTCACGGTATAATGAGGACCTTCTGCACACTTTTTAAAAATGGAAGCGTCAGAACTTTGACACACAAAGAAATTCCTCATATTACAGATTCGTTTAACGCCAAACATTTTAAATCCTTGAACCAATTTGGAAATGATTTTCATATTTTCAGAGCTCAGGGTTGGTTCTCTTCTCTTCCCCACATTTCCTTCATATAAAAATATTCTATCCTTTGTGGGGGGTTCTTAAATAAAGTAAAAAAGCTATAGAAATGTAAATGTCACAGATTTAAAAACTGTTGTACAAAAGGACGACCTCACTAAATTGATTTCAGGGTTATGTGGGATGTTCTTGGGCTGCTTAAACAATAGCAAATTGGAAGTAGACGGGGAAAAGGTTTAGGTAAGGGACTTCATCAAGGAAAATAGGGGCAGGTCAAGGTAATGGATTTTGACGCAGGTAAGCCACCTGGTTATTTTTTAAAAATATCTAGTTCTTATTTAACTATTTCTGTCCCAAACCTTTTGCATAAATTTTGCACTCCAGTGGTGGCTGGCAGAGTAGCAATAAGCTCACGGGAGTCCATGTGTTTGGTAACCTGAAGGCTGGATTACTGCAGTGCACTCTATGTGGGGAAGCCCTTGGGCCTGTTCCAAAAGGCCCTGCCTGTGCAGAATGCAGCAGCCAGGCTGCTGATGGGAGTATCTGGCTGGCAGCACATAACATTGGCTTATCAACTACTACTGAGCTGGGTTCAACGCATGCATTAGGGCAAATTCATATGTAGTTTAAAGTAACATACAAAATGCATCATACATGGGAAAATGCTTTGTGAAAATATTACAGGTAGGTAACCGTGTTGGTCTGCCGTAGTCGAAACAAAATTAAAAAAATCCTTCCAGTAGCACCTTAGAGACCAACTAAGTTTGTTACTGGTATGAGCTTTCATGTGCGTGCACACTTCTTCAGATACACTGAAACAGAAGTCGCCAGACCCTTCTATATAGTGAGAGGGTGGGGAGGGGTATTACTCAGAAGGGTGGTGCGAATGGGTGATTGGCTGATAGGTGTGGTAAACCTGTTGATGACTGTTAACAACTACAATTGGTCTTACAGGAAAAAGCAAGGGGTGAGATGGCTAAAAATAGCTTTATCATGTATAATGAGATAAGAATCCAATGTCTCTATACAGACCAGGTCTCTCCATGGTTTTAAGTTTGGAAATAAGTTGCAATTCAGCAACTTCTCTTTTCAGTCTATTTCCGAATTTATTTTTTTTGTAATAAGACAGCTACTTTGAGATCTTGTATAGAAAGTCCTGGGAGACTGAAGTGTTCTTCTACTGGTTTCTCTGTCTTGTGATTCCTGATGTCAGATTTATGTCCATTTATCCTTTGGCATAGGGTTTGTCCTGTTTGTCCAATATAGAGAGCTGAAGGGCACTGCTGGTATTTGATGGCATACACAATGTTAGAAGATGAGCAATTAAATAGTCCTAAGATGGTATGTTTGATGTTGTTGGGGCCAGTGATGGTGTTGTCCGGGTGTATGTGGCAGCAAAGTTGGCATCTGGGTTTATTGCAGGCTCTGGTACCAGTGTCCATGTTAAGTCTGGTTGTTGTATTATTGTGGGTGAGTTGTTTAAGATTGGGTGGCTGTCTGTAGGCAATGAAAGGTCTTTCTCCCAGAGCTTGAGAAAGAGAACTGTCATTGTCTAGGAGAGGTTGTAGATCTCTGATGATGCGTTGAACTGTTTTAACTTGGGAGCTGTATGTGATTACTATTGGTGTTCTGTTATTTTCTTTTTGGGGGTCTGTCTTGCAGCAGGTTCTCTCTGGGTATCAGTCTGGCTCTGTTGATGTATTCTTTAACTTCATTGGGCAGATATTTTAGTTCTAAAAGGGTTTGCTGTAGATCTCTTAGGTGAGAGTCTCTGTCTGTAGAGTTGGAACAGATGTGGCTGTAACGTAGGGCCTGGCTATATACAATGGATTGTTTGGGATGTTTGGGATGGTAGCTAGAAGCATGTAGATATGTTTGTCAGTCAGTTGGTTTACGGTATAAGGTGGTGTCTATACGCCCATCCTGTATTTTTATAGTAGTGTCCAAAAAATGTATTTCTTGCGTAGATTGGTTCATTGTTAGGCTGATGGTGGGGTGAAAGTCATTGAATGTCTGGTGGAAGATGTCCAGGGTCTGTTGACCATGTGTCCAGATAATAAAATATCATCAAGGTATCGCAGGTACAAGAGAGGTTTGAGTGGGTTGGAGTTTAGGAAACGTTGTTCTAAATCTGCCATGAAGATGCTGGCATACTGTGGGGCCATGCGGGTGCCCATTGCTGTGCCGCTGATCTGAAGAAACAGGTCATCACCGAATTTGAAGTGGTTGTGGGGAAGGACAAAATGGCAGTTTGGTAACAAAGTCCGCTGTGAAAATGTGTATATTAGGCAGCACTACATGCAAAAAATGTGCACATTAGCAGAAGCTGTTGCTAAAATGCTGATACATTTTCAGGAGGGCTTTTTCCTTTTTTATTGTCACAAACTTGTGGAAATGCAGAGGTCTGAACTTACTGTAAGTCTGGAAAAACAGAGAGAGAGGGAGGGAGAGAGAGAAACCTAAACTGACAGATTCACTCATCCCTAACAATGATGGCTGCTTTCTTAAGACGACTTAAGAAAAAAAAGAAAAAAAGTTACATGCTGGCGATTGAACCTGCAGACTCTCCCAGCCCTGTCTGAAGATACAGTGCTACCTCTGGTTACGTACTTAATTCGTTCCAGAGGTCCATTCTTAACCTGAAACTGTTCTTAACCTGAAGCACCACTTTAGCTAATGGGGCCTCCCGCTGTTGCTGCACGATTTCTGTTCTCATCCTAAAGCAAAGTTCTTAACCCGAAGTACTATTTCTGGATTAGAGGAGTCTGTAACCTGAAGCATATGTAACCTAAAGTGTATGTAACCCGAGGTACCAGTGTACAGGGAATTTAACCAGGGATCTTCCACATGTAAAATAGATGCCCTACCATTGAGCTATTTCCCCAGCTACAATGTTTGGGCCCTCTGTTTGCGGAATTTCTCTGCTGGTCCCTAACACTAATGAATAAGGAACAAAACTATGAAAAATAGTTCTGAACTGAGAGAAATGTGGGTGTTCTTTTTATTTAATTGATGCTGCACAGAGTCTCTTCCGAGACAAGCCTATTTGGTTCAACACAAGTTGCTGTTGTAGCTTGTCTTTTGGGTGTGTGGAGAAGGCCAGCTGTTTTAAAATATAAATGGGAAATAAATAAATCACAGAGTGTAAAAATAGCCTTACTAATGAGTTAATCTGCATGTTTAAACACCAATAGGCAAAGTTACAAACTGGAGCATTCCTGCCCCCCTCTGGATTGTCCATTGCCAAAACGGTACTTATTGAATTCGACAAACATTCTTGTTCTCTCCATTATATCAATGTATTTTTAAGTGTGATGGTTAAATCAGTTGGACAGTGTTGCTCTTCAGTCTCAATGTTTCCTTTGCTTTGTCTGCATTAATAATTGCTATGCATTTAATAAATAAAAGGACAGAAGAAATAATACCAATTCTGAATACTGGCACTTAGCTTGCAATGAACCTCATTAAAGTCAGTGATCCATGCTTTGTTGTTTAAGTAAGTGCATGTAATCCCTTCCTTCTCATTCTGGGGATTTAGTCCCCCCCCCCCTCATTTGGTGAGCACAATCCTATCTTGATGTCTCTTATTAGGAATTGATCTTACTGCCTGGTACTGACCAGGTAAAGTGAGCAATGGCTAGTGGGAATTTGTGGGAAAGGTCCATGTATGACTCAGGGGTAGAAAATCTACTTTGCACACAGAAGATCCCCAGCATCTCCAAGTTGGACCCTCTGTGTGAAACTCTGGAGAGCCACTGCCAGTCAGTGTATGTGATATTGAGCTAGATAAACCAGTAGCCTGACTTGGCAGAAGGTAGTGTCCTATGACTTTAGCCAATGAGCCACCACAAAAGACTTTCTTGGTTGGAGTGGCTGTACTCCCTGCAATTCCAGCTTCTACCCAGAAAGTGGTGCTCAGCCTAACTTCTCAGAGCAGAGCAGATGAGACAACACTGATGCCCTAGGTAAGGTTCTAGTTCAGGCTTCTTGGTGGTCGAAGCACAGCTTCCTGTTTCATCTAAGCCTTCCCTTGTAACATTTATTACACTCTGCTTCTGCAAATCTTGAAGAAACGTTCAACAAAGCAAAGCAATAAAGATGCCTCTGAAACTATTTCAAAAGAAATACCACTAAGTGCAATAGAATCATCACAGGACCACAACACCAACTAAACAGGAGGTAAAATGAGGTTTTATATATTCTCCTCACATAGGAAGTTTCTTTATATCAAGTCAGGACATTGGTTCATCTTGTTCACCATTGTTTACAAAGACTGGCAAGTGGCTCAGCAGGATCCCAGGAAGCAGGCATCCCCAAGTCATATAAGGAGAAGCCAGAGATTGACCCAGTGAAATGCCTTGGCTGTGGCTCAGTGGTAGAGCATTTGTTTTGCATGCAGATGCAATCCTGGGCATCTTAAAGAGGGGCCAGAGGAGAACCCGTCTGAAACTTTTGGAGAGCTGCTATCAGTCAGTGTAGACAGTGTAGACAATGCTGAGTTGAATGGACCATTGGCTGACTTGCTATGAACTTAATACGTCCCCCAAATTCTGCAGACCTCTTCTGTGACCTCATCATGCCACAGACTCAAAGCAATTGTGCTGAAGGCTTGACTTACCATAAATACTCTAATCCTTGAGCATTGAAGGCATTGAAGCTTTGAACGTGTTAGGAGCAAATGCATGCAAAAATCTTAAGAACATGTGAAAAGTACCCACTCTGCTGTCACTACCTCTCCTGTCCTGTACTCTAAGACTCCTCAGAAATTTACTGGATTGGAAAAGCAATCAACTTGGAGGGTTTTAAAAGAGGCTATCAGTGCAAAGGCTATCAGTGATGACCAACGATGCTTCATATGTTCTGTCTACACTGTTGGAAGCAGTATGCTTCTGAATAAAAGTTACTAGGAATCATAGCTGGAATGAATGTTGTTCCAATCAGGTCCCGCTTATGGGCTTCCCAGCTAGGCATCTTCTTGGCCACTGTAAGAGGAGGATGTTCGACTAGATGGTTCTATGGCCTTATCCAGCAGCCAGCTCTTCTTATATTCCTTAGTCTTAGCCTTTGGTCTTATTTTAAACCTATCTGTTGTTTTTCTGTGTTTTCAACCATTTTTAATCATCGTATCTGTAAATTGCTTTGAGATGGTGGTTTAGAAGGTGATTAATCTAACAACAACAACAACAACAACAATCCTACCTTCTTAGCTTCAAGCATGGAGAAAGCAGAGGCAGAGGCACTGTCTCTGTTGGGAAAATACTACTTTGAGTGTGCCATCTCCATATTCCTGATGTCATTTTACATGCACTTGAATGGCAACCTTCTCTGAGGGACCATCTTGGCTGGAAAGCAGGGTATACATACAGTTCCCACACTGCATTGCTTTCAAATGGATACAAATTTGCATGCACATTACCCTCCCCCTCCATATTCCAGCACAGCTGGTCATCATGCTCACCTATGCACAACAGATTGGTGCATAGATATTTTAAAAACAATTCGAAATGGCAGCCCATCACACTGTTCCTGCTTCAATCTTTTGCTTCCACTTCCTTCAACCCACCATCCCAACCCCCACCTCATGTTAGAAAAACAATTTAGCTTTGCCACTTAATGTTGTTGATGCCATTAAAAGTAATACTGCAATGAATGTTATATCAAACCCAATTACTCCACTGCGCTGTTTCTGTGGCATTTCCTTTTCCCAGCAAACACTCCTTCACTCTGTCTAGCAATTAACTGCTTGAACAGTATAATAAGGAAGCAATTAAGAGGTGACAGAGAAAAAATTAACACTCCATTTCACATTAAAGGCCAAGTGAGTATCCGTGCCATTGTGAGTTAAATGTGTCTTTGAAAACCTGTAGTTTTGAATGTATTTTCCTTTTGAATAAGAAGCTGGCTCCATGGCTTCACCCCCTCCACTTTTCTCTCTCCTTTTTGTGCATCTAGATTCCCAGTCTGAAAATGGATGATAACTAATTGGGTGCTGTCTGCTTTAATGGGGTATATTAATTGCAGTTTGCTCTCCTGTTAAAGTGTCAGGGAAAACAAAATCTTTGTAATGCGTAGGAACATTTGTACCCAGCCTTACTTGGAAGCTGCACTGTGTATACCGGGGCAAAAAAACCCCACCTTCTCTACATGTACCCCCCAAAAGCTGGAGTGATGTTGCCTTGGCAATAATGTTTGCACAATAACTAGCACCCACGAAGTCCTTGCTTGCAGTTGTCCTTCCAGCCCAACACACAAAGCTGCATCATGGAACGGTTTGTGTGGCCATCAAGCATGGTGCCAACCATAGCATTGAGAATGGGCCTGCTAATTGTTCGTGCACACAAGTGGTTGGCATGATTCCATTAGTGTGCTGCAGAATGCAGTGATGCTTCCTTGGGATTGGTTTGATGGTGCCACTTTTTTAAGGCTGTAGTTTTCCCACTGGGCTGTGGGGATTTCTGCTACTCCCTTGCTGTGGCATCACTTGTGGTGGGTTGAGTGAGGGGACAAGGCTGGGATTTAGAAGATGAGTCAGAGGGTGAGAGGGGGTTACCTTCAGAGCTGGCTTTGGATGTTCCCTTTGCTCATTCTGCAAGCACCCCTCTGGCCCAAGGAGAAAGCCACACTGGAACCCTCCCTCCCTGAGGACCCTGTCTGCCCTCTGCTGTTGGAGGCAATGTCTGCTGAAACAGGAAAGTCTCCCCCTTTAACTAAGGAGGCTTCTCCCATTGAAGGTAGAGCTGAACTGCACTCCTGGTATGTCCTGCGGAGGACCTTAAGGTCCACAAATGACAACACTTTGGAGGTCCCAAGCCGCAAGGTGGTTAGATTGGTCTCAACTAGGGCCAGGGTCTTTTCAGTAATGGTCCCAACTTGGTGGAACACCCTGTCACAAGAGACTAGGGCCCTGTGGGACTTGACATCTTTCTGCAGGGCCTGCAAGACAGAGCTGTTCCACCTGGCCTTTGGTCTGGACTCAGTCTGACCCTTATGTTTTCCTTCCCCTTATGGTTTTGATCCATGGACGACTTTTAAAACAAGGCTGCATTTTAACCTGTGTTTTAAATTGTCGTCGTCCCCCCATTATGTTTTTATTGTAATTTTACTGGTGTTAGCCACCCTGAGCCTGGCTCAGGACGGGGGGAGAGCGGGGTATAAATAAAAATTATTATTATTATTATTATTATTATTTATTATTATTAAAGGGTCCGTCATGGGTTATCTGCTGCTGGAGCAAAGTTCAAACCTTGTTCCAGATCCACCTTTAGCTGTACACCTGGAAGCCTCTTGTTGCTTCATGTTGCCTTGACAGAACTTGGATATACCCTGCCTTGATGTCTGAAGGATGGGGAGCGTGTAGCCCTCCAGATGTTGCTGGACTCCAACTCCCTTCAGTCCCAGATAGCACAGCTAATAGTCAGCAGTGATGAATCACAGCCCAGTAACATCTGGAGGGCCACAGGTCCCCCATATCTGTTCTAATACATTATCTTCTTAATACTTTGTACCCTCATGCTTCCAAAGGCAACTAGGTGATCCTTTGCCATAACTGTGTCTTACCTTACTTTTTGGGCATTCTTGATCACCCAAAGTTGAAACATTGAATTGATATATCACCAGGGTTAGAATTGGGGTTGCACCAAATAGTCACTCATTTCTGGTTTGTGGTTTCTGCTGTGCTTTCTGGGGTGGGTAGTGGAGGAGCAGGCACAATGTTCTTCAAGAAAATTGACTTCTGAGTCTGTTCACATTTTCTGTGTCTCCTTATCATCCAAACTGCTCCTTCTTTGCTGCCTAGCCAATAAGGAATAGATTAACTACCTGATCCTAGCCAACTGCAGACCCTCCAAGGGTCCCTATTTTCCAGGGACATCCCTGATTTAGAGAAGCCATTTCAGTTTCTGATTTGATCCCGGAATGTCCCTCTTTTCTTTATGATATCCTTATTTTCATTGGAGAAATGATGGAGGGTATGGTAGGATGTCTCTATTTTCATTGGAGAAATATTGGAGGGTATGGAGTTATCCAACCCCTGAGCCGTCTGAAAGCAATCCTGTATAGGGAAGTTTTTTAAAATGTTTAATGTTTATTATGTTTTTATATATGTTGGAAGCTGCCCAGAGTGGCTGGGGCAACCCAATAAGATGTGTGGGGTATAAATAGTAAAATTACCATTATGGAATGGGACATCCCTATTTTCATCAAAGAAATGTTGGAGGGTGAACAGCTGGTGATAATGCAGGGAGAGAGATAGGGGCAAAATGGAAGGGAGTTTCGTACAGGGTAAACACACCAGCAGAGCTCATCTGGTGCTTCGGTCAGTGGGTTTGCACCACAACCATCTTTCCTCCATCATAGCCTTCCAGTAAGCAACAGCAACACACCTGTGGGGAAGCTAGCATAGTGGCTTTGTCCCACCCACCAAGCCATTTATAGAGGCAGTGATCTATCAGTGAGAGGCAGCAGGCAGGAGCTAAGGGATTCCTGCTACATAAGCTGCTACTGAAGTGGCCCAGAGACCATCATACTCGTGAGTGCTGCATAACCTGACGCTGAGGATGCCCAGAGATTCTCAGGGTGGGGTATTATTTAGGAGTTTTTTTGTAGGGGGTCAAGATTTAATTTTGTAGGTGCTTCGTTTGTTCCTGTTATCATATTATGTTTTGTTTGTTTGTATATCTGTTGTTAGACATTACTATGAATCATGTGGGGATTGTTTAATTTGATCGTATACTTATTGTTTTCATTTATTTACTGCTACTTAATTTTTTGTAATATTTTTGTAAGTAGGTAAATCTCTTGCTGTTGTAAACTGCCTTGAGTGTGGCTTGACCAGGCCTAAGCAGAGCTTGTCTGAGGTCCAGGGCAGGAGTCTTGTTATAATAAAGTTATAAACTCAAACAAAAAAAGCTCTCCCCTGCCCCACCCAGGATTGGATTTAACAAGGAGAGACAGCATGCAAATAAGTGATGGTGGTGATGAAGATGTTCCTTGCAGATTTCATCACTTCCTCAGATTGTTGCTATGCTGCTACATGATATCGGGGTATTTCATATGTGCAAGCCCTCTTCCAAAGGGGCAGGGAATGTATTCTCTTTCCAGGCTTCTACAGAAATGAGCAATCAAGCCTGTGAAGGTTTCTACAAATTCATGGAGGAGTAAACCCTACGCACAGGGGTGTGAAACCTCAGGCCTGAATGTGGCCCTCCACCTCCCTCTGTCTGGCCCTCAAGATTGTACCTGGCTAGAATGTTTCATTCAGCTGGGATGATGTCTCTTGCCTGAATGGAGGAAGGAAGAGGGTATGTGTACAGCCACATCCACGGTGGTCCCTGGGAAGTTGTCCACATGGGAATGTGGCCCTTGAATTGAAAGAGTTTCTCTCCTATTGATTTCCCCCTATTTTGCTGTCATTAGTTGCTGTGGCATGCCAGGTGATGGCCAACCCACCCAAGGCATTAGCTGCATTATCAACTCAGAAAAGGACAGCCTATCAGCAGTGCAAGTCCTTGGTCTATACAGTATCTGCTATCTTTCCTTTTATGTATGCAGCCTGCCATCTAATGCAACAGCACAGCATGTGTCTGTTCACACACTGGGGCACGTGACCAAGGAATTGCTTAATACAACCTGACTTAAGGTGGTGCTGATATTGTGTGTGCAGAGTGGCAAATCAAGCAGTAGCACTTGCTCTGACAAGTGAGTAATTATCTTTGCCAGCTGATAGTGTTTTGTTATTTGCAGGTCAAAATGGAAAACAGGTGCTCTTTAGCAGGTTTCCTGCTCAAAACAGTACCAGGCGATGCAACGGGGGTGGGGTGGGGGAAGAGATGTCTAACTGCCAACTCTGTGAGGGGTGGCGAGTGAGCAGGCCAGATGAGCGGAATAAATGGTTGCATCGGGAAAAGGATGCTTGCAATTTAGGTTGCTGGAAAGGGCTTGAACTCGGCATAGAGGAAATCATGAGAGGGAGACTGTAGCTGTAGAAAACCTGCCTTAGCTTGAGTCTGCCAGAGCTAAAAGGCATCCCATAAGGCTTCCTTCCTTCCTTCCTTCCTTCCTTCCTTCCTTCCTTCCTTCCTTCCAATGCTGAAGAAGAAAATGGAAATTCCAAAATATCCGTGGCCTTTTCTTAGTTTCTTGCACTGGACTAAAAAGTAATGGCACACAGTTTACATCTTGATTGATTCAGTACAACATTTCATTGCTAATGAAATGAACAAAAAGGGTGTCAATAGCAGAGCTGTAAAATTAGCTGTCTGGTGAGACCCTGACAGAGAATATACAGTTCACTGGGTTCGATGGATCAGTTACGTGGCTCTGCATATGACATGATTCAGAAAGATCTACAGCTAGGTGATAGATCATAGAGCTGCATGCAGAAGGTCCCAGCTCCAGTCCCTAAAATCGCCAGTTAACCAGGTATCATTCAGCAGAGATTTTGAAAATCCACTTGTAGTAGACAACACTGGGCTATAAGAAATGCTAGAAGTGTGACCACTATGCATTGCATCCCACCCCCCCAAAAAAGCCCCCAAAGGAACTGCAAAACTTTAATTTTAACAAAACAGGAACAACAAAAAGGACACAGATCTGCATAGAATTGCATTAAGTGTGCATGGTGCAAATTTAGAAATTATTATCACCATTTAAATCAGGAGTGGGGAACCTGTGGCCCTCCAGATGTTGGCAGAACTCCTGGACCTTGATCGTTGGCCATACTGGTTGGGGGGAGATGGGAGGTGGAGTCCAGTAATGTCTGGAAGACTAAAGGTTCCCCATCTCTGAATTAAATAGAAATACAATCTCATGATGGCGGGGAAGACTATGAGCTGGTGCTTGCTCTGTCTGCTGTCCAGGCACTCATTGTTGACAGGCAGCTGCAAGGCCCCTGCTGCTCTCCCTTCTTATGACTCTTTATCTTTAAACCAAACTGAGCACAGCCCTCCAATTAGGCAATACCTTCAAGCAGAGATAAGTCCTCTGCAAAGAAGAAGACATTACCACTTGGCAGGGTGGAAAGTAGGGAGGCCAACAGTAGGTGGTGCAAGGGCCAAGGAAAGGCAGAACCACACCCTGACTAGTTTTAAGTAAGCAGGCAGGCAGGCAGGGGCAGACTGGTGAGTCAGTGCTTCAGGTATTCTAATGGACCAGGATCCATTGCCACCTTAATCACCAGTCTGAGCGCCATGGACTGCATCCAGCATTCTCTGCTATCACAACTGGACTGGTGAGTTTTAATGTTGTGTAACACACTAGTTGTCATAAGAAGAGCCCTGTTGGATCAGGCCAGTGCCTGTTTAGCCCAACACCTTGTTCTTACAGCAGCCAACCAGATGCCTATGGGATATCCACAAGCAAGACCTGAGCACAAGAGCAGTCTCCCTTCCTATGTTATGTAGCAACTGGTATTCAGAAGCAATGCTGCCTCTGACTGTGGAGGCAGAGCCGAGCCATTGTGACTAGTAGTGGGAACGTGTTGTGCATCAGTTGTGGAATCTATTGCACAACCAATCTACCAGCAACCTACTTACGCTTAAAAAAACCTTTCTTGAATTTTTGTAGAAGTGCATTAGAAAATTCCACTTAATACCACATATATAAAACCACAAACATGCTTTCTTTTGCACAGCAATGTTGCACCAGCAAAAAACGTTCTGTGAACAGAAGTATACCACCAAGTGACTTAGACACAGCACCAAACTGGATACAACCTGTTGTGTTCATATATGTTCAATGATGCACATAATGATCAGAGCCAGTTTCTCTTTCAGCCTCAAAGGCAGCAGCAACCATTTGGGCCCCGCACATGAAACAAAATCCACCCAGCAAGCTTCATTCTCACCCCACCCCCATCCTGTCCCCACCTCACTTTTCCAAAGACTGGCTAAGATTCTGAGAAGCACATTCAACTTGGGCTGTATCAACAACCTGAGCCCTTCAACCGTGTGCTGTGGACCTGCCAAGTGTCATGCCTTTCTGACTGATCCTTCAGCTGCATCTCCATTTCTCAGCCATGCATCCTCCCTGGAATAATTCATACATGGCTGCAAATAAAAAACAGAGCAGGAAATGCTTTGGTTGGGCTCCAGGGCTCAGTTTTATTCTTTCATCTAGGGGCAGCGAGGAAATCTTCAAGTTCTGGGTCCCAAGGCAAATTCACTCATCTTAAAGAGGAATCTGTCCAAGATGTGAAAGTTTCACAAGCGTCAGGCTCACATCAGGGACCACAGTTGTTAATGTGAAGCCAACCTTTCCCTAGTTTGTTCTCTCTTTTGTTTTGGGTGACAACACCTTTTTGCCCTGGGCCTGATTGGAACTGTAATCAAAAACATCTGGAGGGCACCAGGTTGGGAAAGTTTGGTTTTAGGTTTCACTGGGCAAGAGGGTGCACAGAGGCAGATGTTAAGGTCAAGAGTTGCTGTTCCTTAATTTCTAAGGCAGGGATGGAGAAACTTCTGGTTTTCCAGATGTTGGACTGAGACTCCCATCAGCCCCAGCCAGCATGGCTGATGGTCGGGGATTATGAGATTGCTGGTCTAGCAACATCTGGAGGACAACAGGCTCCCCATCCCTGAGTGAAAGGAAGATACTGCCCAGCCTTCTGCAACCTGATGCCATCCAGATGTGTATGTGTACATGTGTGTTTGAAAATATATATTGGAATGTCAATGAGAGGAGCAAACCCAGATTAAATGTGAAAGTAATATTGGATGTGTTTTGATGAGGACAATGTCATGTGGACAGTGTACAGAATTTGCACGTGTGAGCAGTCTGCAGCAAACTGCCACATGAAAGTGCCTGACATTCAAATAAAATATGTAAACCATTAATACAGTACTAGCAGAGCAGAAATTAACAACAGGCGGCAGCTAGAGTCAATTAAACAGCAGCTTCTATATCCAAGAACCACTCCAGTAATGAATCATAGAATCATGAAGCAGAAGAACTGCTCAAATGACCTAGATAGTGGTAGTAACAACAACAACAACAATTGCCTTTTCATATCAGGACTTGAGGTGCTACTTGCTAAAACTGATTGGGGAGAGTGTTCTAAAGATGAGGTTCCAATGCTCAAAAGACCAACTATCTCAGGGGGAGGCAACTTGGCATTCTCCAAGTGTTGCCAGACTGCAACTCCCATTATTCTCAACCTTTGGCTATGCAGGCTGGAGCTGATGGGAGTCGGAGCCCAACCAACACACGAAGGACACCATTTTGCTTCCTCTTGTGCTAACTTGCAGGCAGTCACCTGCCTCACCTCTAGATAGCATTGCAGCTATCACTAAGCCTTGGGGCTGAAGTCCAGGGCCTCCATGCCCAGGGCAACCACGTCACACCATATGACCACCCGGAGAGCAACAGCTGATAGAAGCAGCATCAAATACCAGCACCAGGGCCTGGGCTGGTTTTGACATGTGGGGGCTCATCGGGGTAACACAGAATCATAGAACTGTAGAGTTGTAAAGGACCCCGAGGATCATCTAGTCCAGTGGTGGCAAACTTTTTAGAGACCGAGTGCCCAAACCCCACTTATTTATCGCAAAGTGCCAACACGGCAATTTAACCTGAATACTGAGGTTTTAGTTTAGAAGGGGAGGTTGGCGCATCCATGTAGAAAGAGAGTGGAGCAACACAGTGGTACCTTGGTTTTTGAACAGCTTAGTTCTCGAACTACTTGGAACCCGAACACTTCAGACCCGGAAATGAGTGTTCTGGTTTTTGAACTTTTATTGGAAGCGGAACATGCTATGTTCTGAGTATAACTTCTGTTTTGATTGCCACACTTCCATTTTCAGAGTGATGGAAGGTGGGTTGGGCAGCAAGCGAGCAGGCACCTGCCACTCTCCAATGCTGGGTCCTTCTGCTGCCACAGCCACAACAGCAACAACTCCTCATTCAGCTTCGGAGGCGCTGAGTGAGGGAAGGCTGGGCAAGCAAGCAGGCAAGGGGGCAAGGGATGTCACCGCCACCCCCCCAGCCTGATCCTGCTTGCAGGCAAGTAGGAGTGGGATCGGGCTGCTCTTTCTAGGCAGCGTTGCTGCTTGCATGGGAACAGGAGCTGGATCGGGGCTGCTTTTATGTATATAGGAGGAATATATTGTATATATACTGAACATGAATTGTAGGCATTTTGTATGAGTTTGTTAATGTTATGTATAATTTGCTAACTGTATAACATACTTATGTTTTAAACTGTTTTGAAATCTCCTGGAAACCTTTGGGTAAAAACTAACAAGCCTAACAAATAATAACAAGTAACAATATGTTAATAAGTAATAATATGTTAACCCCAAAATCGTGGAGCAATGAGAACAACTAAGCGAAGCGTTTGTGCATAGTGAGAGGAGAATGTACAAAATATATGCAAAAATGAAAGTCAGTGGAAGACAACCCAAATGTTCTCATTCACAACCGCTCCCCAACCCCTGAAGATGGAAAAAGAGAAAGGGAAGATATTGCTTCAGAAAAGCCAATTCTCCAGAGAAAGAACAGGCTAGTATTAGCTGGGTGACAGTGAGTGACAACTCTTTCACGTGCACCAGTGTGGCAAAGGAAAAAGAGAGGCTTTAGAAACAGAAGCACAAATGACATCCCATCTCCTTCACAACGAGTTTGGGCAGCAATACTAACAGAGGTCTCTTGCTCTTGGATTAATCCCATTGTCAAAGAGGTTCCTGGCACTAATGATGCTCCCATTTGGGGGCTGTTGTGCAACATGTCATCCTATCGTCTCACTTTAAATCTGTACAGGATTTAGTGCTACAACACATTCAGGGTGACAACAAGTAAAACCCAAACTATGAATCTAGGAGAGGGGGAAAGGGTGGGGTGGGGGGAACCACAACAGGTTTTGAACTGAGCCATCGTTCAGTGGTGGAGCACCTGCTTTATATGCAAAAAGTCCCAGGTTCAAATCCTGGCATCTCCAGATATGCTTGGGGATGTCCTATGCTCTGGAGAGCCACTACAGTCAGTGTAGGCAGTACTGAGCAGGATATACCATTGGTCTAACTTAGGATAAGGCAGATGCCTACAGTCCTGTGTCTCCATCCCTGCACTCTGTGTAACTTTAGGACTGGCCTACTGCAATGCACCCTTTGTGGGGCCTCCCTGTTGCTTGATCTGGAAACCACAAATAGTGCAGAATCCTGCCACACAATTACTAACGGGGTTGACATCCCAGCAGCAAACCATACCTGTTGAATAGTGGGTAGCCATAGCAGGTGACGCAGTGATTTCTCCAAAGCAGCTCTTTATTTGTAAGCTGGAACAGAACTGAACAGCAAACAACTCAGCCGGCCTGCTTTTATAGGCAGCCAGCTGTCAACATTGTAGCAACAACAACCCAGGGTTTGCCGCCTAAAGTAACTGACGTGGACCTGAGTGAAAAATATATACACGATAATTCTGGTGGACAGGGTGAGACCTTCAATACATAACACCCCTCCCTACTGAGATAAGGCATTAGTTACAATCATAGTGGTTCCATTACATACAGCAATACCCTTATTGGTTTCAGTAAGGCACATAAGCATATTAATTGACTCTATTCACCATACAGCTTTTCATGTGCAGTTTGTCCAGTGAACATAGTCTTTTAAATACGGGCTACCGGCCTTGCGGATCTCCTGGGTGGAGCGTTCAGCAGCTTCTGAGGCCACAGCCTCCTCAATGGCTTTCTGTAGCGTGAGGTCTGTCTTGGTGAGGAGATGCCGTTGCAGATGGATGTCCCGGACCCCGCAGACGATTCGATCCATCAGGGCATCATCTAAGTCTCGGAACTCGCAGTGCATTGCAGCCTGTCGGAGGGCGGTGGTGTAGTTGTTGATTGACTCCCCCTCTGCCTGGTTCCGGTGGTAGAACGCATGGCGGGCAGCAATCTTGGACGGCTTTGGCACGTAGTGGTTGCGGAGCTTCTCTTGAATCGTGTCCCACGGCTCTGCCTGGACTGGTAGAGGCGCAACCAATGCTCAGGCCATTGCGAACACTTCGGGGCCACAAAGGCTGAAGAGGCCCCGCTTCTGCTCTACAGACCCTCTTGTCAGCTGATTTGCTTGGAGGTAGCAGTCGAACCGAGCGAGGTAGGAGTCCCATGATTCAGAGGCTGGGGCAAATGGATACTCCTGCTTAAAGACCTACACTAGCTGCTGATTCATTACCAGGTCTGTTCAAAGTGTAACTATTGGTACATAATGTCATGAGGTTCTTGAGAGGAGAAGCAGTAAGGCAAGGCCTACAAGGCCCACACAATCATTCAAGCCTGCTAACTGCTAACTCTTAACAGCAAACTGCTGAATCATTGTGACTCCTTCTCTCTACAAATTTGTATCCTGTTTGCAGGCCGGCCCAGTGCAGTGTCTGGGCTGTTGTTGTAATGCATTGCTGTGAATGGGAAGCTAAGGCAGACAGAGTGGCTCCAGGACTCCAGTCAATCAGTAACTAAGATATGCCTCCGTGAAGAGTCAGAGAGCTGCTATGAGCGCTCTGTGTATGCTCTTTAACTATGCTGTTTCTGAACAAGTTTATTTTATTCAGTAAAGTTTTATTCTGTTTATAAAGAAGACTCTGCGTTGATTAATTTACCGTTGCTTCCAACAGCTTTGTTGTTTTTTAAAAAAATGATATTTATTGGGAATTTAAAGTTACAGAAAAAAGAGAAGATGGAAAAGCAAAGAAAGAAGAGATTAAACAATACAAATCAATAAAAAGAAAATAAAAAGTACCAAACATACAATACACCAAAATCAAAAACAAGAACAAAAAATAAATTTAAAAACAAATTCAATATTCCCATACCCTTATCTTCATTAACTTGTTTCCTCGACCTCCTCACACCTCCCTTTTTTGTATTCTAATTATTAATTATCTCAGCAAATCCTTTCCATCTTTCACTGTATTCTGTCCTTTAGTTGTCTTAATTTATTTTAGCCTTATCTTACCATAAAAAACCCTAGAACTTAAAAACTTATTTATACATAACTCCTTATAACATTTCTACTAAAGCCTAATAGTTTCATTCCAAGATTTTCCAAACAGTCGTTAATTTTGCAATATTTCTCTAAATGAATTTTTAAACTTTCTGCCAATCTTCATCCACCGTCTCTTCTTCCTGGTCTCGGGTTCTGTCAGTCCTTTCTATCTGTTCCATCTAGTCCATCAACCTGGTGATCTTATGTCCGAGGCTCTTAACTCTTTTCCATTTCCCTTCTGCAGATCTTCTTCATAATTGTACCTGCACTTTACTTTGTCTTCTGCTGGTCTTGTTCTTAATTTCCTTCCTTTGTCTCTGAGGAGTAGATCTCGGGGGAACAACCTAAGAGTGTCTTTATCCCTTCTCGGCTGGTCAGCCCGTTCTCCATGGTTAGCACTAAAATCCAAAAAATATTCCAAAACATACTTCAATGCCCCTCCAAAGTTGAGTGCCTCGACCACTCCAATCTCCTCCTGGCTCAAAACCAAATCCCAAAGGTCAGAGCATCCCTGCATAGGAGGATCTCACCAACTTGCCATCTCCAGTCCCGACAGGACTCCGTCTCTCCAAGTCTGCCTCACTCCAGATTCAGTCCTCAGAAAGAACAGCTTATGCTCCTGCAGGGCCGCATCTCTCTCAACTTGTATTACTTGAGGTTCAACAACAACCTCCTCCTATGTCTTCTCCACAACTTGCCCTGTCAGGGCAGATTCCTGGGTCAGTTGTTGAGCAGGTTCTATATCAGTGGTCACTGTTTGACCGAAATTATCAATTGCAGTAGTCATCAAATCCATCTTCGCATGAAGCTGCTCCAACAAAGCACTTGTCCGGCACAAAGCAGACACTAAGGTTTCCTGTGTCAACATTCTTATCCAAGGTCAGAGCCTGTTTCTCACGCTCTCTAATCTCTACAGCTGTAGAGTTCCCCAGGTCCACTCCAACAACAGTTCAAAAGCTCCCTCTAGAGGAAACAATTTCTATTTGTATCCATCCTTTTACAAGCAGATCCAGCAACAAAACTCCTTTCGTTTTTCAAATCTTTGTTCCTTTTTAGTGCAAAAGGAAACATTGGAGTCAATTTGTTTCTCTTATTTAACTATCTGTCAACATGCGTTATTATTCACAGTCAATGAACTTTCCCCAAACGTCTATCTTTGACAGCCCGTTCCCAGGTTCAAGACGATAGAAATTTATCTTTCTTTACTCCCTCTCCTGCAGGCTTGAACAATTTAAGATTTCCCCCCCTCTTCTCCTGCTTCCAAGGGGGGTTTGTAGTTTTAACCTATGGAAATTTAGTCCTTTACAGATGACTTTCCAGACTTTAGCTTACGATGTCTTTGCTTCAAGCTGTTTACAAAAGCGGAAGGTGGACTTCCTGTTTAGACGAAGTTTAGTAATCCAATTTTCCGTTATACTCACGGGTACTTGTTTAGAGTCCAATTGTCCACAGGAAAAAAGTCGGCGCTCTCCGACAACAGCAATGCGGCTTCACTCCGTGAAAAGAGCAATCGATTCGAAGCACCGCGCCGCTCACCCCACGTCACTCCGGATCCCCGTAGCCAGGTTTCCCCGCGAGTAGAGGAGGCGCTAAAGGTGCCAGCTGAATCCCAGGCCCACAGGCTTCTCCCGCCTGTGGTTTTTGATGGGTCTCCGCCTCGCCGTGTCGGTCCAGACCCTGATTTTCACGGAGCGGGTTCCTCCAGATCAGAGGAAGCCCGCCATTGCCGGTGGCGCTAATCCGGAAGTCTTGCTTCCAACAGCTTTGGACCAGTTTACTTGGCCTTCCTTCATATGTGTTCACTTGACTGAGTCAGTCTGTGGAACAGCCACTTTTAGTAGTGCCATAAAATGTTTGTTCTGCAATTGCGGTGCCTTCCATCAGTTTCGGCTGGTGGACCAGCTGCACCCCTGTTTGGACAGCAGTAGCCTAACATTGATGCATTAGGTTAGGTTATTGCAGCACGTTATATGTAGGGCTGCCACTGAAGACAGTTCAGAAACTCCAGCTGGTACAGGATTTGGCAGCCAGGTTGCTCACTGGGACAATTAATTTCTGGGCCCAATTCAAAGTGCTGGTTTTGACCTATAAAGCCTTAAGCAGCTCAGAACCGCAATACCTCAAGGACCGCCTCTCCCCATATAAACCAATCCTGAGGCCCTTCTTCGGGTGCCTCCCTCACGAGAGGTCATGAGGGCAGCAACATGAGAACAGTGCTTTTCTGCAGTGGCCCCCCATTTGTGGAATGCTCTCCCCAGGGAGGCTCACCTGGTTCCTTTGTTACATATCTTTAGGAGCTATGCAAAAACGCACACAGTGGTACCTCAGGTTAAGTACTTAATTCATCCCGGAGGTCTGTTCTTAACCTGAAACTGTTCTTAACCTGAAGCACCACTTTAGCTAATGGGGCTGCCGCGCCGCCGGAGCACAATTTCTGTTCTCATCCTGAAGCAAAGTGCTTAACCTGAAGCACTATTTCTGGGTCAGCAGAAGCTTATGTAACCTGAAGCATATGTAACCCGAGGTACCACTGTATCTTCAACCAGGCCTTTGGCTCATTAACATTCCATGGCCTTTTAAATGTTTCTGCTGTGGGAGGGGGTTATTGTTTTGTTTTGCTTTAGTTTTTTTAATTGTATTTTGTGTTTTCATTTTGTAGTTTTATGTTGTGAACCACCCTGTGATCTTCAGATGAAGGGCAGTATACAAAAATAATCAATCAATTAATTAATTAACAACTTGAGAGGTATAAGGTTTTTGTTTTGTTTTGTTTTTTAGTGTGGCGTTGCACCTCTCTCCACAATTCCAAGCTCAAATTTGAATATTGCTGTGAAATGTATTATTTTCAAATGGCAAAACTGGCAATATAAGTCAGTCCCTCCCTGCCCCCCACCCTAGAATCGTTAGAAACTCTCATGTTGGCTTTAAACATGCCTTCTCGTGAAACATTAACATACCCAACCAGCTAGGATCAGGGAGAGGAAAAGGAAAGAAACCCAAATGAGAACCAGCAAGTGAAGATCACGTGATCACCTCCTGATTTGTTTCCAGCTGTTTTCTAGTCATTAGCTTTTAATTTCAACAGCTGCCTCTTTGTGCTTCTCTCCCCCTACACACCCCAAACTCAGGTATTTTGTGCTGTTAAAGTGATTGTCAGTTCTGTTCTGCTTGAAAGGTTTCAGTGTATGTTGCCATGGCCACGGGTACCAGAATTGGAAATAAATGAAGGGGGGGGGCGGGATCTAGGAATTGACATGGTGCTGTTGGGGAGCTATGAGCCAAAAGGTTGCCTATTAGTGTTGGATTTGGTTTGGCTAAAAGGAAAAATGCTAGATATGGTAAAATAAAAGGAGAATCCCCTGGGTGCCTAGATCCACGTTTGGGTCAAGTACTCTTTGGTTGTACTCTTTAGCAGTTTGAAAGCATGTCAAAGTGCAAGTATATAAACAGGTACCGCTCCGGCGGGAAGGTAAATGGCGTTTCCGTGCACTGCTCTGGTTTGCCAGAAGCGGCTTAGTCATGCTGGCCACATGACCCGGAAGCCGTACGCCGGCTCCCTCGGCCAACAGAGCGAGATGAGCGCCGCAACCCTAATGGTCAGGGGTCCCTTTACCTTTACTCTTTGGTGAGAGAGCCTCAACAGAGATTTCAAATCACAAAACATGCAGCAAAGTAAAGAATGGAAAATTAGGCTGGTAGACCTTTAAAATATCTCCTCCTAAGTCATTTCTAAAGCCCCTTAGCATAGAAAAAGACCACACATTGGGTAAGTTAAAAATGGCTTACTTACAAACTTTTCAATGGTTAGATTCATGCGTTTTTCCTCACAGCCCTAAGAAAAGACAGACAGTAAAACTTAGTTTCCAAAATGGTAACTGTTTCCAAATTATTTATATAGAAACACAAAGATTGCTTGCTTAACCCACATAGATTGAACTTTGGGCATCCAAAGTTTAGATCTTCTTTGTGGAGGTTCACATTGTGGAAAAGAGTGAAATCAAAGAGTTTGATCACCCTTCCTGCCAAAGTGAGCAAGCTGTGACCTAGCTAAGTCTGACAGGACAGCTTACTCTATGGTGTTAACCCCTTCATGCATTATGGTTAAGCATGCTGGTTATATGAGGCTGCTTATCCCACAATTACTTTGGCAGATTCTGCAATGTCTGCTGGAAAATCTGTTTTAATAGAATGCCTAAATCCTTCATTGGAACATGGATTATAGCTAAACAGAGCTATCTATGCCTGGATTCATAATAAATAAATATATTAAAGAAGAAAATGGAGAGAGAGTCTATAGCCAGTGGGGGGAGTTGGGGAACCTCAGAGGTTGGGGGTGGCAATTGTGGCCATCCAGTCCTCTCTAACTGGCCCTCAGGGCTCTTCCCAGGTCATATCCCATACCCAAAGCAACCCCCTTTGCTCCCTCCTTGGGTCTTTTTTGGCTGGCTGGATTGTGTCCACAAACTCCAATAATGCTTGTTTATGTGCATGGAGGATAGAGAAGGGTGTAGGAGTCTGTGTAGCGGAGACTATGGTGTCTTTAGAATATATGGTTTGTTTACACATATATACAATCTGAGCCAGGATGAAGGGAGTGCAGAGCATTCATATCTCAAGAGGAGAGAGATGGCTCTTCTCCAGCCAGACTCATCTCTGCCTCTTGGCTTCCCTCCTCTCTTGCTTCAGCTCCTGCCTCTGATTCTGGACTTCTCTCTGCCATGGACTCTCCCTTCCCACTAAACCCTGTTACCTCTTTAGCTTCTGACCATCCCTCCACTTCCACTAGGTGTGAAGAGGAACGGAGAGAGGAGGCAGAGAAAGAAACGAAGGTGTTGGCTGACTGGCAGGCAAGCCCCACTCCTGAGGCTGGTGGCTGGACTGCTGAGGGAGGGAGGGAGGGAGTGGGTGAGCATCAGGTGGCCATCCGGAGGCCTGACTGAAGTGTGCTACGCTGCCCGGGGATTCATGAGACATTGCCTGTTCGGAAATTCTGTTTTTGTCTTGAAATTATAAGTTTAAACTGGTTTCAGGCAGGGCTATTGGACAGGATCTCTGCCTTGCAGGGAGTTGTACCAGATGACCCCCGCCCCGGGTCCATTCTGGCTCCACAGTTCTATGATTTGACTACCAACTTCTGAGCAGCATCGAGTTCTGGAACCCAGAGTTTTGGAACTGTTTGACTTCTTCATTGGCAGATAGAAATGTTGGAAGTGCAACAGTGACGACTTGTGGCAGAAAACATCATGACAATGAGAAGTGTGTGTGTGTGTGTGTGTGTGTGTGTGTGTGTGTGTGTGTCTCCTGGCCAATTCACTTGCTTTTTAAAATATTTATTTTATTTAAAATGGTATAATAATGCTTTAAATGTATGGTGTAAATATGGTCACAACCAGGCAAGGCCATTTAAGGAGGTCATGGAGCAAGTCTGAATACATGGGTGAATGGAGGAGAGTCTCAGGAGTCCTGGGGCAGTATTTCGACCCAGGGCTGGAGGTTCCCGGCTCTTGCCCTGAGGAAATGCAATCCCTGGCATAAAAAAGCAGCTCATCGCTGATTACAGGCTTGCACTCTAAAAGGGCAATTCTTTTCATGTGTGTTCAGAGGTAAGTCCCATTGATCTCAATAGAGCTTACTCCCCTACTGTGGATCCCAGATTCAAAATATTTTTGGCGGTTTTTCTGAGCGATCTTTTCAGAAATACATGTTGGGGAATGGGTTGATTGCTTTTACATGGGCACAAATCACCCCTTGCACCAACAGATACCTGGTCAGATAAGCAACAGCCCAGTGCCATCTTATAAGTAATTAAGGCAGGCCAGCTCATTACTCAGCCAGCGTGTCTCGAGAAGTGAGTAAGAGTCTGTGTTGCATCTTGAATTGCTGGAGCAACAACAACAACAAAATACTTTGTACTTGTTTATATCTATAGCTGTAAAGTCTACAAGCTGTATGTACAGTGAGGGGAAAAAAGTATTTGATCCCCTGCTAAATTTACCCCCCCCCCCACTTACCAAATGGGTATGTATGTATAGGGTAATGTATACACAGGGGTAATAGCCATAGCTCAGTGGGCAGAGCAGCTGCTTTCTATGACGAAGGTCCCAGGTTCAAGCCCCAGCATCTCCTAAATAGGGCAGAAAGTCTCCACCTTGGAGACCTGCAGTAAGCTACTTACATGGATGTATAATCATTTGCTCCATGTGGGGTAGCTCTGCTGGTAGAGCATGAGACTCTTAATCTCAGTGTTGTGGGTTTGAGCTCCACATTGGGCAAAAGAGTCCTGCATTGCTGAGGGTTGGACGACATGATCCTTGTGGTCCCTTCCAAGTCTGCAATTCTATGATTCTATGTCCAGAACGGTATTACCGAAGCCTAATCATCTGCAGCAGCAAACGGTTTTGGACCTTAAGCTGCCTCTGTGTGGTGACTGGAACTGGGGGCAACTTTTCCTCACCTTAGATTCCTAAGGTCCCATCTGCAGTGTCGAAGGTGGTCAGTTTGCCAGTAGCTCAACAGCTGTTAACTGGGAGTTCCAGTCACAAATATGCAAAGTTTAATGGGGATGCAGCAGCAGCATTCGTAGATCTCAAGCTGGTTCACAGCATAAAAATACAAGACAAAAACAAGAGCAAAACAAAAACAAAACAAAAACCCACGCACAACCTCCCACAAACACATTTTAAAGGATATAAGATATTAGTGTGGCTGAAGAGGAACATTTCACCTGGTGCCTAAATGTGTATAATGAAGGCACCAAGCAAAATTGCCTCAGGAGAGCATTCCACAAACGGGAAGCTACTGCAGAGAAGGCCTGTTCTTTATATATAATTTTTTATTCGTTTTAAACACATTTATATTGTCATACATTTTACAAATTTCCAGCTCTTATACAATCTTTTGGACTTCCGTCAGCTCCTCTGATGATCTCCCATCTTTAAGATTTCTCCTGCATTTCTTAAATTTATATTACCTTTAACCTCATAACCGATATCATCCCTTTCATTCAATCAGGCAATAATTCGAATTACTCCCCTTACAAAACTTCCTGCAAACCTACAAATGTAATCGAATCATCACAATTACCGTATTTTTTGCTCTATAAGACTCGCTTTTCCCCTCCTAAAAAGTAAGGGAAAATGTGTGTGTGTCTTATGGAGCGAATGCAGGCTGCACCGCTATCCCAGAAGCCAGAACAGCAAGAGGGATTGCTGCTTTCGCTGCGCAGTGATCCCTCTTGCTGTTCTGGCTTCTGAGATTCAGAATATTTTTTTTCTTGTTTTCCTCCTCCAAAAACTAGGTGCGTCTTGTGGTCTGGTGCGTCTTATAGAGCGGAAAATATGGTACTTTTCATATAGTCCGTAAATTTACGCCAATCTTCTGTGAATCTCTGGTCCAGCTGGTTTCAGATTCTTCCCGTTAATTTGTCCAGTTCTGCACAGTCCATCAATTTCATCCTCTACTCTTCTTTCGTCGGTAATTCTTCTTGCTTCCATTTTTGTGCCAATAAAATTTGTGCTGCCGTCATTGCATACAAAAACAACTTACATAACTTCTATTTATATCAGTTCCTACAATGCCTAATAAAAATGCTTCTGCTTTTTTAATAAATGTATATTTCAACATTTTCTTCATTTCCTTATATATCATTTTAACCTTTTTACATTCCCACCACATATGGTAAAATGTTCCTTCTTTTTCTTTACATTTCCAACATTTACTGCTTACCTTATACATTTTTGCAAGATTAACGCATGTAATATACCATCTATAAAACATTTTCATCACATTTTCTTTTAAGGCATTGCATGCAGTAATTTTTAAACCTTCTTTCCATAATTTCCCCCAATCATTCAGTTGTATAGTGTACGCAAAGTCTTTAGCCCAATTAATCATAACCGACTTTACCTCTTCATCCTTTAAATGCCATTCCAGCAGTAATTTATACATTTTCGACAAAATGTTACATTTTTACATTTATTACTTAATATCTCAACTTCAAACTTAGACTTATTTTCATCAAATCCTTTTTCTTTATACCGGTAATCCTTTTTAAACATTTCATTTACCTGGTAATAGTGTAACCAATCTCTAACATATTGTTTGACTTCCTCATATGTTTTCAACTTCCATTTACTTCCTTCTTTCTGTACTAACCTTTCATAAGTTACCCAGTTCTTCTGCATATTGATCTTTTTCACACTCATCACTTATAACGGGGATAACCAGTGCGGTATTTTTCTTTCCAATAGGTTTTTATACCTATCCCATACTTCTATTAGTGAAGAAGGCCCAGCAGAGAATTTATTTCCTCAGACTTTTAAAAAAGAACAATCTGAGTGAGAGACTGCTGGTGTCCTTCTACCGAGGCTCCATAGAGAGCATACTTACATACTGTATTTGTGCTTGGTTCTCCAGTTGTACAGCTAGGGAGAGGAAGGTGCTCCAGAAGGTCATAACCACAGCCCAAAGGATTATTGGTCACCCTCTCCCACCTTTGGAAGAACTGTACGGTTCCCGTTGCCTTAGGAAAGCAAACAACATCCTGCAGGATCCATCTCACCCGGGATACAGTCTGTTTGCACTACTGCCTTCTGGCAGGAGGTATAGAAACATCAAGTCAAGGACAAATAGACTGAAAAACAGCTTCTATCCAAGAGCTGTGGCCTTTTTGAATGCTGTAACTCGATAGTGAGACCTGGGAGTTTGGTGGGTGTGGGTGTGGGTGTGGTTGGAAGGTGGTTTGTTTGGTTGTTGCTGTTGTTTTGCTTTTGTTGTTTTTAAGGGATGGCATCCAATTTCGTTGCACTTGTGCAATGTTGCACTAGTGTAATGACAATAAAGAATCTATCTATCTATCTATCTATCTATCTATCTATCTATCTATTAGAGATCTTCGAAATATATTGTTTCTGAGAAGGCCTGTTCTTGTGTTGCCACCCTCCAGACCTCTCAAGGAGGAGGCACACATAGAAGGGCCCCAGAAGATGATCTCAGAGTCCGGGGAGGTTCATGTGGAAAGAGGGGGACCTTGAGGTATTGTGATCCTGAACTGTTTAAGGCTTTATAGGTCAAAACCAGCACTTTGAATTGGGCCTGGAAAGTAATCTGCAGCCAGTTCACTCGGACCACGATTGGTGTAATATGCTCAAGTTGTCCTGAATAATAACGTCAAGTCCTGCCTGTCTGCTGCAGCGTATTATTTTTTTACATTCACCGCACGCAGCCCTTTAAAATCCAGAACCAGAAATACTAATAACACAGCTTGTGGGGCATTTTGTAGAGTTTGTGACTAAGCTGGCCTAGAAAGTAGAAGATTGCCTAGGGCTGCTCCAGATTTAATGAACCAGATTTATCAAATTACGTTCCTTGCCACACTTGTTGCATGACTCCATTTTCAGTGTTACCTCCCACACTTGAAAGATGGAAAGGGAGTTGATGCTGCAGGCTGTTATGCCAGGAATAGAAATCCCCTGAAACCCAGAGTAGTGGAGCCCCATTCCCATGGCTACGGGAAACGCCACGGTGGTAGAGTCTTGGCTTGGCATGCAGAGGGTGCCAGGTTCAATCCCTGGCATCTCCAGGCATGACTGGGAATGATTCCCTGCATGAACCCATGGAGAGCCACTGCCAGTCAGGCAGACAATACTGAGCTGGATGGTTTAATGTTCTGACTGTGTATAAAGCATTTTCCTTTGTTCTTCCTTTCACCTGGACCCAGCTACTCAGAGGTCCAAGATGTCAGTATAAGGAAACATCGCAGCTGTAATCAGCCAGATTGTTGACATCACATGATGCGCCTATCTGTGGGAAAGAAGAATTTCCCAGGAAGTTCACAGGCTGGAAAAGTCTCTATGAAGAGTGCAATTTGAAACCTTCCGTGTGCACATGTACAGGAAGTTTGTCAGACCTGCTAGAAGAACTGAACTGAAAGGACGTGTTTTTCTGTAGAGCTGTAATGTCAGAAATAAACATCATGTAAATAGATTTCTGACTACTTTTCTTTCCCCTGCGGAAGCAGGAGGAGGAGGGGTGTGCATTTTACCCACTCTTGGGAAAATGTCGCCTCTCAAAATCTCCCTGGTCTGTCTGGATGTCAGCCAGAGGAGGTTACCGGTATGCAAGCTCCGAGTACAGTGAGAGGGGCCAGCCTCTGTGGAGGGGGCTTGCAAACCAACAGAAGAGAATTTCTGTCAAGAACAGAAGACCATAGCTGAAGAAGAGCCCTGCTGGATCAGGCCATTGATCTCAGCATCCTCTTCTTACAGTGGCCAACCAGAACCCACAATGGGAAGCCTTGAGCCAGTCACATAGCTAGGGGTGGGGTGGGTAGGGCAGGACACACTGGACCCCACTTACCTTGGGGGCAGCATGCCAGAGCCCAAGGCGATGCCCAAGTCTAGGCACCCCAGAGCCTGGTGCGCCGCTCCCAAAAGCAACACGGCCCAGGGCTGTGCTTTCAGGGCACCAAGCTGCTGTGTCTCCCCGCCGCGGCCATAACTTGCACATGCTGGCCCCACAAGTGGCGCTGGGCCCACAGCGCTCCTGAGTCATGGTGTCTCTCCTGGGAGTGACACGGTGGCTCAGGCACCTGCAGGCACTGCGTCACCAGAAAAAGCAGCGTGGGGCTGGCCGCCTCTCCCTCAGCCACCCTCCAGCTAAGGGGGTGGGGTGGGCAGACCCCCTGCACGCTCTGTGCTGCTCAGAAAAGCAATTCAGGCCTGCAGGGTGCCTGAGCAGAATGTGGCAGCTTGGGCACTGGGATTCCAGCAGTGTGCCCCGCCCCGTCCTGTGGGCAGCTTGCCCCCCCCCCCATGTGTGGCACATGCATGCCCCAGGCACCCAAGTGGCTAGCTACACCACTGCCCAGACCCTTCAAGTGTCCCTATTTTCCAGGGGCAGTTCTGGATTTACAGGCGGCATCCTGATCTGATCCCAGAATGTCCCGCTTTCCCTTAGGAAGTCCCCATTATCATCTGAGAAATGTTGAAGGGTGTGGAGTTTTGCAGCCACCAAATCAAGGAGATAAGTAACTACACGACATTTAGAAGACATATGGAAGCAGCGCTGTATAGGGAAGTTTTTTATGTTTCATGTTTTGTTATGTTTTTATGTATGTTGGAAGCTGCCCAGAGTGGCTGGGACAACCCAGTCAGATGGGTGGGGTATAAATAATGAAATTGTAACAAACAAACAAACAAATTCCTTCCAGTAGCACCTTAGAGACCAACTAAGTTTGTTATTGGTATGAGCTTTCATGTGCATGCACACTTCTTCAGATACACTGAAACAGATGTCACCAGACCCTTCTATATAGTGAGAGGGTGGGGAGGGGTATTACTCAGAAGGGTGGTGGGAATGGGTGATTGGCTGATAGGTGTGGTAAACCTGTTGACGACTGTTAACAACTACAATTGGTCTTACAGGAAAAAGCAAGGGGTGAGATGGCTAAAAACAGCTTTATCATGTATAATGAGATAAGAATCCAATGTCTTTATTCAGACCAGGTCTCTCCATGGTTTTAAGTTTGGAAATAAGTTGTAATTCAGCAACTTCTCTCTCCAGTCTATTCCTGAATTCCTGTCAAAGACAGCTACTTTGAGATCTTGTATAGAATGTCCTGGGAGATTCAAGTGTTCTCCTACGGGTTTCTCTGTCTTGTGATTCCTGATGTCAGATTTATGTCCATTTATCCTTTGGCATAGGGTTTGTCCTGTTTGTCCAATATAGAGAGCTGAAGGGCACTGCTGGCATTTGATGGCATACACAATGTTAGAAGATGAGCAATTAAATAGTCCCAAGATGGTATGTTTGATGTTGTTGGGGCCAGTGATGGTGTTGTCCGGGTGTATGTGGCAGCAAAGTTGGCATCTGGGTTTATTGCAGGCTCTGGTACCAGTGTCCGTGTTAAGTCTGGTTGTTGTATTATTGTGGGTGAGGAGTTGTTTAAGATTGGGTGGCTGTTTGTAGGCAATGAAAAGTCTTCCTCCCAGAGCTTGAGAAAGAGAACTGTCATTGTCTAGGAGAGGCTGTAGATCTCTGATGATGCATTGAACTGTTTTAACTTGGGAGCTTTATGTTATTACTATCGGTGTTCAGTTATTTTCTGTTTGGGGGTCTGTCTTGCAGCAGGTTCTCTCTGGGTATCAGTCTGGCTCTGTTGATGTGTTGATTAACTTCATTGGGCAGATATTTTAGTTCTAAAAGGGTTTGCTGTAGATCTCTTAGGTGAGAGTCTGTAGAGTTGGAACAGATGTTGCTTGAGATTGGGTGGCTGTCTGTAGGCAATGAAAGGTCTTCCTCCCAGAGCTTGAGAAAGAGAACTGTCATTGTCTAGAAAATTGTTGTTGTTGTTTGTTGTTATGGAATAGGACATCTCTATTTTTATCGGAGAACTATTGGCAGATATGGAGGCCTGCCAGTAGGGCTTGAGTGCAGCAGCAACTCTCCCCCACTTGTGATTCCCAGCAACTGGTATTCAGAGGCATATTGCCTCCAATGGGGGATGTAGAATGTAGCCATAATAACCAGTGGTCCTTGATGGCCTTATCTTCCATGAGTTTGTTGTAAAGCTTTCCAAATTGCTGGCCATTGCTACTTCCATAGTTTAACTCTGCACCATATCTGCTGTGAATCTTCCAGGAGCCAAGAATGGCAACACCCTGTTCCACCACCAACCCAGAACAGTTACCCACTAGCAACGGGTATGCCATGATGCTGTTCTCTTCCTGCCACCCTCTGCTTGCCAAGGAGACCAGGGGCTGTGGGACTGCTGCTTATTTAGGGGTGCTCCTTGAGAACAGCAGACTGTGAGCCAAATTCTGAGTTTCCTGCTCATCACACACAGGGGTGCCGACTTATAAAAAATATTGGGGGGGCCCATACCGGGGTCCTGCTGCTGGTTCGCTCGGGTAGCCGGGAGAACGCAGTTTGAGGTGGCGGTGTTGGGGAGAGACCCTCGCTCAGGGCGCCACGAGACTTGGCGGCCGGCGGCCTATCTGGGGGGTTTTGGAGCATATTTCGGCGGAGCGATTGGGGAGGAGGGGGCTTGTTGCCGGATTCTTCAGCTGGGCCAGAGATCCGCTGCTGGGGGGTCCCTGGGCCGAGTTGTGAGCACGGCCTGCTGAAGGGAGATCCAGCCGATTGCGCGACGGGGACGGCCGGGGCTCTCCGGCTAGGGCGCGCGGCTGGCTGGCTGGCGAGGGAGCAGGTGGGGAGGAGGCGGGGAATGATTTCTTCACGTTGCAGTCGAGACGGCTTGGCGATCCTTCAGCGTCCCCCTTCGGATCTGCGCAAGGAGACAGTGTGGTTTGGGGAGCCCGGGGGAGGTAAGGTCTCCCGAGAAGAAGGCTGAACCTCAGGCGACCAGAGATCTCTCTCGGGCTCCTTGCTAGTTTAGCACCAAGTAAAAATTGTTTTATTTTTGTTTATTTTTAACAGAAAAAAGCGTGGCCAGCTTCCCTTGCTTTCCGTTTCGGCTAGTGGGATGCTGACGTCCTCCGGGCTCTGCGGGCAGAAGCTGACGACGCCCCGTGACGAAAACACGGCTGGGGAGGCCGGCTTCCAACGGAAAGCTAGACAAGCCCAGCTTGGCAAGCGCCTCCGCAGCTCCTGCTCTCCACACCCACCACCAAAGGAGCCAACTTCTAGGGGCCGAAGTCCTGTTGCACCCCCATAACATATTTGAGGTGGCGAGGCTCTCCCAAAGTTGATGAGCATTGCCATTCAAATGGCATACATGCGCTGCACCTTGTGATCGGTTATGTGGAGCAGGACTTTCCTGCTCTCCCCCCCCCACGTTTAATTCAAGTTGGCACCCCTGCCCCCCACCCCAAGAGAAGATCTCACTCTTATCCGACCCGGGGAAGTGAAAGGGGGGCTGTTGCGCCGCATCTGCCGCTCGCCTGACAGCAGCAACGTCTCCCTTCCCCGGATACGCGCAAGCGAGCTCTCCAGTTCAGGCTGCCCGCTACTCGCAGCCTTGCCCCGATAGGGCCGCTCTTGGCCCGCCTCCCTTCCCTCCCCTTCACCGGCGGAGACCGGTTTGGGCCGAAAAGAAGCCGCCCGCTCCCTCTGCGCCACGCGTGCCTGTTCCCCGGCAGCGCAGCGGGCCGAAAGTGAAGTGGCTTCAGCTGCAGCCCCGTTTAAAACAAGCAAAAACGCCGAGCGGCTTCCTGATTGGCTGCACGGTCGGGTCAGATGGTGGTGCGTGTTTTCCACCTAGCAATTTCTTCTTTGACGTTTCGAATGGAAACAGAAGGGGAGGAGAGACAGTGGCTGGAGGAGGAGAAAAGGGGATGGCCGTGGGGTGTGATGATGATGATGATGATGATGGGGGGGGAAGAGTGCAGAGCAATCTCCTTCTAAAGCTCTTTTTTTCCTCTTCCTCCTCCCCTTCACTGAAACATGGTGTGGTCCAAACCGGCGGCGGCGCTCTGCTGGAGGGGCGCCCGAGATTATTGGGGGGGTGGAGCCCCCCCAAACGAATTTTTGAGGGGGCTCGGGCCTCCTCAGGCCCCATGGAGTCGGCGCCTATGATCACACACCATTTCCCATGCACTTGAACCCTTTTCATGCATTGCCAGACAGCTGAAGCAATTTGGAGGGACACAGTCCTTGAGTGTGACCACAAAGGGACATAGCTGAGTCCTCAAGTATCTGCTCTGCATGCAGAAGGCCCTTGGTTCAATCTGCAACATCTCTGCTGAATTTACCCTGTATGGAACCCTGGGGAGATGTTGCCAGTCAGTGTACAAAATACTGAGTTAGATGGAGCAATGATCTGATTCAGTATATTAATGCCTGAGGATCTCAAGAGGGAGAGCTGGGGGCTGCTGCTTCTGCCCCCCCCCAGCATCTGCCACCTGAGGCAGTTGTCTCACTCTGCTGCGTAGTAGACCTGGCTCTGTAAGCAATGGAGGGTATACAGGAGCAATTCAGTCCTTAAACACAGCAAAATACTTTTCACCAGCTGTTATATCAGAGGAGCCAATTTGGGTATTTATTGTTGGGGACTTTAAACTTGTTTCTCTTCAAACAGCGCCCACTCACTGCTGTATGCCACATGGCAAACTGCTTTTGGGATGAAATGTGGGGGAGTTGCGCAAGTGGATTGCTAAACAGCAGGAGGATTACACATTCAATTTTCCCTTCTCCCCAGAAAGCCAAAAATTCCACTGGGCTACTAAAAGCTCCTTCAATTAGTGCAAACAGTTCTTTAGATCCTGGTCAAGATTACTATTTATACAGGGTTACCAATGGCATGTGGTCAGTGGACATGGGGAACTAGGCTAGTCCCCTGAATGTTCCTGGTAAATTAGAGTACTAAAATATTAAAGCCTGGAGCCTCCTTCCCAAAGCCAGGGAAGTTTCTGCCCGGCTTAGGGAAGGAGGCGCGATGCTCACTCATGGGGTGTCAAGATGTCACCCCCACAATCACCCTTGTAAGCTGGTGTCTCTGGCCCTAACCATTCCCCTATGAAAAATTTCACTGCACAACACTGAGGCTTACCAATGCTTGTGGTGCTTTATAATAGGAGCAAACAGCAGGCCTCTGCATCAAGGGACTTCCCATCTAAAGTCTGACAGTGATGAGAAAATGGAAGGAGAGCAGACAGGAAAGATGGGCATACTCTGGTACGAAACAAATAAATGAATACTATACATTATTATTAGCCTTTGTGGACTTTCTGCAGACCTTCTACACATGAGCATTTGGAATACACCAATGTAAAAAGAAGAAGTGGCATTCTGATGATGTGCCAATTATGTGCCAATATCACAGACTTGAGAAGACAGACCTGACCAAGGTCATTCGTTCACACTGGTTTAACCTTCAGTCTGGACTAATGTAGCATGCTCTATATGGGGCTGCCCTTGGGAACTTCCATTGGTTCAAACTGCTGACAATGCACTCCTGTCTGGTACTCTCTGAACAAAGTGCATAATGCCATTTCAATTCAATCTTTGTTGGGAAAAGCTCAGAGTATCAGGAGATGCCAAACTTGGGGTAAGTCCTAGCAGGGTTGGGGTTAGAACCTGAGGCTCTGAGACACAACTGATCCAGGGGAGGGTCCCAGTGGATTGGGATGTGGAGATCTAGACTGGATCTATACTGATCTAAAAAAAAATGCTAAGGAAAAAAAGTTACATAACTCTCAGTGCAATTTTCCACTGACTGCTGTACAACACCCCCTGGTATCACATTTTTATAATGCATCTATACTCACCAGTATAGATTAGTCCCATGATTCAGGGGAAGGGTCTAGTGGCGTGTGAGAGGAGCACCCCATCCAAGTGATACACCACTGGCTGAAAAGGTGACTCCAGTGACTTCCTTTTCAGGGAAGGGCCTCCCAAGAAAATAATTCTGATTGCAAGCTGACCCCATTGACTCCACCGCCATCTCCAAAGATGTGCAAGCAGCAGCACAGACCATGCATGCCCAGCCTCTCTAGAGGAGTTCCTGTTTGCTTGTCTGAAACTTAGGATGTCAGCTGTGCCAATATCCTGTGCTCTTCAAAAGGAGAGTCCAGGGGGCATATCACGTTTATCAGTGACTTAGCCAAGCCTAGCCATTAATCTTAGTGCTCTGCCACACTTTATTTCCTCGTAACCTGTAGACCGAGGGACGTGGGTGGCACTGTGGGTTAAACCACAGAGCCTAGGACTTGCTGATCAGAAGGTTGGCGGTTCGAATCCCCATGACAGGGTGAGCTCCCGTTGCTCGGTCCCTGCTCCTGCCATCTAGCAGTTCGAAAGCACATCAAAGTGCAAGTAGATAAATAGGTACCGCTCTGGTAGGAAGGTAAACGGCATTTCCGTGTGCTGCTCTGGTTCGCCAGAAGCGGCTTAGTCATGCTGGCCACATGATCTGGAAGCTGTATGCCGGCTCCCTCGGCCAATAAAGCGAGATGAGCGCCGCAACCCCAGAGTCGGCCACGACTGGACCTAATGGTCAGGGGTCCCTTTACCTTTAACCTGTAGACCCAAAGTTGGGATGCTCCACTGACTCATTAATAAAGCTTTCAAAGCTTCCTGTGATGGTAATGGTTCGAGTTTTGAGTATGGGAGGGAGAGAGAGGAGGGGGACACCTTTTCTGCAGAAAAGTGGAATGTTCATTTTGTTGGTTTATTTTTTAAGGTGATAAAATTAGATGACATCCAAAGCCTTTTTTCCAGTGCTATTTTTCTAGAAAAAGAGGTGCTGGAACTCACCATGAACACCTCTCTTGTTCTCTTATAATGGCAATGGTGCCCATCTGAGAAGTGTTGGAACTGAGTTCCGGAGAGTTCCGGTTGAAAAGAAGCCCTGCTCTCTCTCTCTTTTTTTTTAATGGCTCAAAATTTTGGCAACATTTCACTCTGTGTGGAGTAGGTGGCAGCATTGATCAATTTTTCACTCAGGGTAAAAAACCCAGAACTTAACAGTCCTTGCAGAGGCTGTTCCTGGGCACATTGGATTTATTATTATTATGTATTTGCAAATTTGGTGGCCAATTACTAGTGTTCGCTCAATAGATGGGGAAACCTCAAACAAGCAGGCTATTTAGGAGAGAGCTGGGTCACCTCATGACCGCTGGCCATGACACCTCTCCTCCACCAAGTGGTATTCGGTGACAATATCCTTGCCTCAGAAATTTGCCGAATCTCCTTTGAATAAATCTGACAAATGTGCCATAATAATAAATAATAATAAATTTTATTTATATCCTGCCCTCCCCAGCCGAAGCCCTTGACAAGGTATACCATTCTGTGCTGACGCTATGAAATGCAGTGCTCTCAGCAAGGTTTAATGATGAGATGCACCATTATTAAAGCCAAGGCTAATACAGTAGTCATTGTTGCATCGTGTGGCAGTAAATTTCAGCTATGAATGATGCAAATGGGGTGTTGAGATATCACAAACAGGTAATTGGTGGTAGGCTTCTCTTTCCTACCTGATTTTTTTTCCCTTAACTGATTTTCTGCTAAAAGGGTAAATCTGGATTAATTGTGAAGAGGCAATATGGGCTGTTATTTTTATGACAACACTGTGGTGCAGACTCTGAAAGATGTTTGCATATTACTATTTATTAAATTTATTGCCAAAGGCAACTCAAAACAACTTGCAACTAAATAGATGTTAAAACAGACAAGCAAAAATACATTAAAACAATACATTAAAAACACCCCACCCACTCTAAGATACCCGAGGAGCTCTGATCCCACAAAAAAGCACTCAGCACCTCAGGTCTTTTTCCTTTTATCTAGACTGAATATTCTGGCAATCAATTTCATGGCATGGCCCTCTGTTCTAGGACTCTGAGACAGGGAGAAAGTTATCTGCATTTGTTTTTGCCTCTCCAGGAATAAAATTGTAAACCTCAAGTGCCCCCCTCTGCCTCACCGGGACGAGATGCTTTCCACCAAATGTCACCAGTCGTGCCAGGAGTGCACCAGGAAAGAGACAGTGGTATGGAGGATGAGTGCCCATCTTCAGGCCAGAGGGCTGGCCCTTTAATGCTCTGAAGTAACAACAACAACAACAACATCATATAATAATTTATCCCCCACCCATCTGGCTGGGCTTCCCCAGCCACTCTGGGCAGCTTCCAGCAAAATATTAAAATACAGTAGTCCACCAAACATTCAAAGCTTCCCTAAAAGTCCTCCACAAGTGGATGGGAGCTTGGAGGAGGTAGTCTCAAGACCAAGGCTTAGGAACAGAGCTGTGCACCAGATTCAGCCCCAACCAGGCAAGATCCAGCCTTTGGCTGAGTTGGGTATAGGTAGCCCTGGGTTGCTTCAGAATGATCTGGGGCTGTCTGTGTTAATAATTGTTTAATTGTACATTGAAAATAATTCTGTATGTGTTGTGCTGAAGGCATAGTATGGAAACTTCCACTTAGAATGCTGCTCTGACACGAGATGTTCGATTTAGGTCACATGAAAGAGACTGAATTTCAGGCCTATGCCCATGCTAATCTGTGGGCATCCATTTTGTGTGATTTAGTCTTTGTTTTCAAGCCACCAAAGAGGATGGTGTGCTAATGATTCTCTCTAGGAAAAAAAAAACAGCCTCCAGGCAGAGGAGAGACAGACCTTTGTTTTCAGCTCTGGATAAAGTTATTTCATATTTCTAAGACATTATGCCTGTGCTGGGACCAGTGCATGATTTCATGCAATTACCATGTTTTTGGACTGGACAATTTTAATTTCAGGAAGAGTCAGTTTTTATTCACTCTATTGCTTCCAAATGTGAAATATTAATAACTGCAATAGTCAGGGGATACAGCATGGGTGGGGGAGAGAAAGGGCTTTGGCTCTGTGTGCCTGTTCTTGGCAAGGGACCACACATACACAGTCAAACTGAGCAGGATTGAACTTTCTCCTCCCCAACTGCACCTGCATTCAGGAATACCTGGATGACTGCAGGTTCCCAGCCCCAGCAAGAAGCAGAGCGTTCTAGGAGATTTTGAAGCTGACCATTCAAGCACACATTGCAGAGTTAGTGCAATATTAGGGAAGGTCTGTGGCTCAGTGGTAGAGAATCTCTTTTGCATGCAGAAGGTTCCAGGTTCATTCCCCGCATCCCCAACTTGGGCAAGGAATTTTCTGGGAATGTTTTACCTTAGAAAGCTGCTGCCGATCAATGCATGCCACATCTCAGACATGTTACATTTATTTAATGTTACATAAGATTTTGAGCAAATGTGATTATTGTATTGTATTGTATTGTATTGTATTGTATTGTATTGTATTGCAGGGAACTTCATGCCTGTATTTTTCCATGGGGTTTGAGATGGAGACCTGCTGTAAATTTCCATTACAGAGGTGGAGTGATCTGACTCTTTACACTACAATCACATGCTGCCTTAATACTTGGGTTGGTTTACAAGATGTTTGCATATGTTAATGAAGTAGGGTCCTCCATATGAGAACATGTTGCCTTCTGTTCTCAACTGCCTGAGGCACATAGGCTGGAAATAGGGGAGAGAGAAAGAGCTTTGATTTTTTTTAGTGCAAAAGTTGGATTTTAGCAAAGTTATGTCTTTAAGTCTTGTAGTGGGAACAGTATATGTTTATGTATATCTGAGACAAAGTATTTTCATTGTTTTTGTAATGTTTGAAGCTAAGCTCTGTTAGTAAATCTTTTGAACCATTTTTTTTTACTGGAGAAATTTATTTCTAAACAGGAGTCAGTTTACAAAGAGAAAAACTTCCACTTGCTTTCATTTACAAACTCCTTCAAGCTAGAGGAGTCTTTGTTCAAGGATGACAAGGAGGTCTTGGCCCTATACCCAGCCCTGGGTCGGGATCCTTCTGGGGTTGAGGAGCTAGGATCCTGTGATGAGGCCAAGAAAGTGTCATCCACACCCAGGGTAATTCAGCCTCTGAAACTGAGGCTAAATGGGTCCCAAGGCTGAGGAAGAGGCATTGCCTCACACTCCCCTCTGCTCTCCTCAGAAATAAGACTCTCCTCTCAAAGAGACCGCTGGATGAAGGGAGTTGACAGGAGTCAGCTGAGTTCAGGATTTGGTTCTAGCTGCTTCAGCTTAGAAATGCCAGTGCTAGGCTGGAAGAGCTGCTGGTTCATCTATGTCCCAGCTCCATCCCCTGTCTGTTTTCAGATCTCCAACCTATGCTAAAAACCTGATCACAGACTGCTCTGACTTTGTCTTCCGAGTAACTCTTGATGTGGACTTCTCTTGCTTGGATTCTGAGCTTGGACCAGTTCTGAATACTGTTTTAGTTGCTGCCCACACTGGCATTGCTGTTGACAAATCTTCCATTTGTGCAGAACCCCAATGAGAACAGGACAGTGTGAACAATGCTGATCCGACACAGAAGAAGGAAAATCCCTAAGACCACATGGGGGACAAGATACAGTTGTGTCTACCAAAGTGATGATTCTAATAGGAAGCAATCCCCGAGTCACAGGTGAATGAATTAAAAAGAGTTGGCACATGATGAATGGACATTATACGTTATGTAACTGGAATATCCATTGCCACTGATGAATGCCATAAAATTCTCCCCGTCAGGGCCTATTTTTAAATCTACCATTCATCTAGGCAGACATTTGCTCAAGTTTTTAATTAAAAAGTCTTCATCAATTTGCAAGTCATAAGGAGCTCACTGCAGTTCAGAGAGCTAGGATACAAGGGCCCCAATTCAGTTAAAAGGAGTTATTACTTACAACGCCACCTGAAGTGTGTTTACTCTGAAGTATGTTCTTCTTAGGTCTGTGGAACTTGGTTTTTTGCAAGCATCAAAATTAGTGTTGTTGGGTTTTTTTTAAAAAAAGTAAGCCATGAGGGAAACCAGCAAGTAGGATCTGGGCACAAGAGTTCTCTCTGATCCTGTGCTTTCCATCAACTGATATTCAGAAGCATTGCTGCTTTTAATCATGGAGGTAGAGCATAGCCCCCATCATGGCCAAGACCTTGATAGTCTTCTCCTTCTCCATGAATCTGTCCAATCCTCTTTCAAAGCTATGGAAATTGGTGACCATCACTGCCTTCTGTGGGAATAAGTTCTTTCCTTGCTACTTCTTCCCTTATCATTTTTCTTAGCTTTTAAACATACCCCTATTCCTACATAGCAGGCAGGTCCAACTTCCAAGAGACTACAATCTACTCCCACTATTAAAAAAACCTGACAGTGATCTACCCATTGGCTTGACCAGAGGTGTTGAGCTTTTTTGGGGGGAGGATGAGCCAAAATTGTTGAGCTTTTTTTTCTTTTTGGAGGGGGGTGGTCAGGGTCCCACAATCAACCATGATTAACTGGGGACACCACCCCACATCCCCACATCGACATCCCAGTTTCAGTGTAGAATTGGAATTCCAACTTGGAGCAGCAACGGTGAAAGTGGGACTATGACAGTCCTTTTCCAGATTAGATAATCCTGAACACTTTTCTCTCTGACTCTTCCCGTCATCCACTTTGGCTCCTCCCACTGCCAGCATGGAGTTCACAACAGGAAAAGCCTCCAATGTACAGAACTGTGACCATTTGCTTCATTATGATATTTCTATAAGGTAGCCATGTCATGGAGAAAACTTGTGGTGGTTATCTAAATTAAAAGTCTCATCAGCTCCACCAGAGTTTAAGAACCATATATTTCTCTGGGTTAAGAGTGATATTCAGTCAGCAACAAGTCTTAGGCCTTTTAGCTCATACTGTTACAAAGAGAAATCCACCCCCTCTTTAGCCTTCCTCTGCTGGACAATTTATGCCTGCTATTAGGACAAGATAATGCATCTAGGATGACATAATCAATTGGTCAACAGCAAAGAGAGTGTGTGTCGAAAAACACCAACAACTATCTCTTACTAACGTTGTGCTATACCGATAAGACCATTTGAGAAGGCCTAAATCACACCTCCTTCTGGTGAACTTCTAAAAATAAACCCAATGAGTTAGAAAAGGGCAGGTCAGCTCTGCAAGAAACATCTACTCCTCTGATTAATCACTAAGTCCAAGTCCCTCCAGACATTAATTGGCTGAAAATAGCTGCCACAATAAACAGGTTTTATTCCCACCTTAACCAAGTGGCGACAGGAAAGTATATCTTCTGCCTGGTCTATCTTTTCTCTGTTTTGCTGCCCATATCTCCCCAAGGGATGGGGGTACAAATTTGGTATGGTCTGCATTTTAAGCTGAATGTCATTCACAATTCCAGGAATAATAATACAGTGGTACCTCGGGTTAAGTACTTAATTCGTTCCGGAGGTCTATTCTTAACCTGAAACTGTTCTTAACCTGAAGCACCACTTTAACTAATTGGGTCTCCTGCTGCCGCTGCGCTGACACCACCCAATTTCTGTTCTTATCCGGAAGCAAAGTTCTTAACCTGAGGTAATATTTCTGGGTTAGTGGAGTCTTTAACCCGAAGCGTATGTAACCTGAAGTGTATGTAACCTGAGGTACCACTGTAATAATAATAATGATGATGATGATGATGATGATGGAATTGAAACACAGCTAGCCTTTGAAATCAGCACTTTCCCAAATATTTTGATGCCATTCTCCACCTGCAAAAACCTTTGTGTACCAAAAGGTGTGTATTGGGGAAGCCCATAAGGAGGACCTGAGTGCAACAACGCTCTTCCCACCTGCAATTCCCAGAAACGGGTATACAGAGGCATCTACTATCTCCAATACTGAAGGGAAGAGCATAGTGATCATGGCTAGTAGCCACTGATAGTCTTACTCTCTGTAAGTTTGTCATATCCTTTTTCACATGGTGGGAATTCCAATCAAACAGGATTTTTGCTTGTGTGGAACAGCTTTACATGGCTAGATCTGGACTTGTCAAGGCCACCTTCAGTGCTACTGCTCAGTGTATGTCTGCCAAGGGAGCCTGGCCGGTGGGTCCATAAGCACTGGGATAAGGGGCATGCCTAGCAGGCACAAGGCCTCTCCTCTTCATGTGCTCACTGAAATCATGGAGAGTGGGGCCCTTCTGAATCCCCTGAGTATAGTGGTACCTCGGGTTACATGCGCTTCAGGTTACATACGCTTCAGGTTACAGACTCCGCTAACCCAGAAATAGTACCTCGGGTTCAGAACTTTGCTTCAGGATGAGAACAGAAATCATGCTCCGGCGGCGCGGTGGCAGCAGGAGGCCCCATTAGCTAAAGTGGTGCTTCAGGTTAAGAACAGTTTCAGGTTAAGAACAGACCTCCAGAACGAATTAAGTTCTTAACCCGAGGTACCACTGTATTAAGAAGAGCCCTGCTCAATCAGGCAAGCGGCTCATCTAATCCAGCATCGTGCTCTCTCAGTGACCACCCAGATGGCCATGGGAAGCCTGCAAGCAGGACCTGAACACAACAGCCCTCTCCCCACGTGGGATTCCCAGCAGCTGGTATTCTGAAGCATACTGCCTCCAACATTGGAGATGGAGCGTAATCATCTGGATTAGCAGCCACTGATAGCCGAATCCACCATGAGTTTGTCCAATCTTCTTTGAAAGTCATTCAAATCCTCTGCTGGTATGGTTGACTAGCATCCAACAGGTTTTTTCCCTAGTGTTCTTCAAGCCTTCCATGCCATATTGTCAAAGCTGGGTGGCCCTTCAGCTGGAATCAGGAGTCAAGCTTTATCTAGTAGTGAAAACCCAAGAAGGGCCTCCCCTGTTGATCTCATAGTCTCCAACATGTCAAGGTGAAAAACTGGGACACCATCTTCTGGAGACATGCTCCCACACGAGTCATGTGACCAGCATTATATCGCAACCCCCTCAAAAACTGTACAGGAGAACAGCACCCAAAAGCGCATGTCATGGGGGGGGGGTTGTGAGGTCACACCGCTGAAAAAAATGTTTTTACTGCGTGAGATTGTGGCACGCAAAATGGCTGCTGTGCTCTCATATTAACAAAATGGGATGTCCCAGTTTTTCAGGGACAGTTGAGAGGTATGTGCTCTTAATGCAATTGTGCCTTGAGAGAGAATTGAGCGCATCTCTACGGGTGAAGTCAAACCACTGGAGAATCATAGTATCTGCTGTGGCTGCAGAGACTTGTAGCTGCTGCCTCCTACATCGTTTTTGCTGCATCAGCAGCAGTGAAGTGACCTCCCCGGGCCCAAGCCTGGGCAATGTGTATGGGAGACCTGGGCTGCCCAGATGACAAGATGACTCAGCCTCACTGATGTGGTCCAAAGGAAAGCAAAATAAGATGTTTGGCACCAGCTTGGTTGCAGGAGTTGCTGGAAGGAGACGTACAAGGCACCATGCAACTGTCTTAGGGACTCCACTCTGGAGTTTTGTACAGTTTACTCCTTAGCCTTTTCTTCTCCCAAATATATCCCGCAAGACAGTGGAGGTTTAGGGTCAGAGCTTTCCTCCTTTTAGATCGGCTACCTTGCCAGGTGAATGAGCCCCATCTGCCCCTTACTTCCCTCTAAGGCACATGCAGAAACCGCCTTCTTACAGATTCCAAAGATGAGTATAGTCTTATCCTCTGTAAGTTTGTTTATTTTAAAGCCATCCAAGTTGCTGGCCATTTCTGCTGCCTGTGGGAGTGAGTTCCATAGTTTACCTATGCACTGTGTGTAAAAAATACTTTCTTTTATCTGTCCTGAACCATCCAATATTCAGTTTCACTGGAAGCCCACAAATTCTAATTTTATTAAAGGGGGGAACACATTTTTCTATCTATTTTCTCCCTTCTATGATTCAGAATAGTTCTTAGGGGTATTCAGTACCTATAAACTCCATTGCTTGTTTGTTTGCTGTCCAGCCCAGACTAATTGCACCGCAGTCAATGCCTTTCTTTCTTACTCTCCTCTGTCTTGATTTGAGAACAGATTTCCATTCTGCAGGCATTGTCTAACTGAGATTGACATGTCTGCTCATTTGAGCAAAATATTCATATTAATCTGTCCTAACCATATTAAGCAATGAACTTTACTAATGCTAATACATTGTGATGATTTTGTGGAAGGCCGGCAAAGAGGAGAGACGAGTGCTGAGTATGTCTGGATAAATATTTAATGCAAAATTATTGATTTGATGCTACAAGAGAATGTTATCGTAAGCACTCTGAAGCCACCCGTGGCTTGGGAAGCAGCTCCGTGCAGCTGTTTTCAGCCAGAGGTGGGTCCATTCCATAAATGGCCTTCTGGGAATCTTCTTTTCAAGTGATAAAACTTTATGGTTGGGAATGGGAGGAGAGAAACTAATTTATGCAGTCTAGAACAAGTGTGGTTGGATAATCCTTCTTTCCTTCTACCTAGTGAAGATGACAGTGGCAAGTACAGTGGTACCTCGGGTTAAGTACTTAATTCGTTCCAGAGGTCCATTCTTAACCTGAAACTGTTCTTAACCTGAAGCACCACTTTAGCTAATGGGGCCTCCTGCTGCCACCGCGCCGCTGGAGCATGACTTCTGTTCTCATCCTGAAACAAAGTTCTTAACCTGAAGCACTATTTCTGGGTTAGCGGAGTCTGTAATCTGAAGCGTATGTAACCTGAAGCGTATGTAACCCGAGGTACCACTGTATTATAATGTGTGTGCAACTCCCTATTATAAGGTTACCAGATTTTTTTCAATGAATCCGGGGACACTTTTCAACTTCCTGCTAATTAGATGGATTTTGTCAGGGGACTGATTTGCAAATCCAGGGACTGTCCCTGGGAAACAGGGACATCTGGCAACCTTACCTTATGGTAGGTAATCCTGAAAAGACCATAGAGTTGAAAGAGGAATTGGGAAAGAGCACCACTTTTCCAAGTTCCTCCTTTAGCTGTATCTACTTTCCAAGGGAGTAAAAAGTAACTGCCCTCACCTCCTGAGAAAGGGGGCAGTGTATGTGTGCACGCACACACATTCAGCCTGGAAGCTCTCCCTGGGGAGAGTATTCTGTAATCAGAACCACCACTGAAAACACCTGTAGCAAAAACTGGAATATAACAAGCATCAGCTTAAAAGACAAATCCCCTCTTTTCTCTCCCAAGAAAAGGAACACAGGATGCTGAGAGCATTGATCCTTTTAGCTCCCAATTATCTGCACCACGGATTGGGAATAGGGTTCTGTGGGGAGGACATTTCATAGGTTAGGGGCTCTCTAAGACCACAATTCCCCGCACTTCTGAGAATGGGAAAACTATGACGAGAGTCCCCTTCCCTGCTGCTCTTAACACCCAGGATACAGGATGATGGGGATGGTCTTTCAGATATTTGACACCTAAGTCAGCATGTGTGAGGAAGCACCTGCAGATGGCAGCCAGTCAACAGAGGGTTCAATTCTGCTGGGGTCTGCAACCACAGCACATTTCCTGTGGGGAACACATTGGTGAATCAGATCCCTGTAGCCTTCACCCAACCCCACCACTACCCTGTGACATGCCCTCCAACATTTCTGCAATGAAAATAGAGATGTCCCATTCCATAAAGATAATTTTATTCCTGGGTTGCACCAGCCACTCTGGGCAGCTTCCAACATACATAAAAAACATAATAAAACATTAAACCTTTTTTTTAAAAAAAACCTTCCCTATACAGGATTGCCTTCAGATGGCTCGGTGATCAGGTAATTCCATACCCTCCAACAGTCCTCCAATGAAAATAGGGACATCCTAAGGTAAGGGTTGGGGAAGCGGGTGGCACTGTGGGTTAAACCACAGAGCCTAGGACTTGCCAATCAGAAGGTTAGCGGTTTGAATCCCTGTGACGGGGTGAGCTCCCGCTTCTCGTCCCTGCCAACCTAGCAGTTCAAAAGCACGTCAAAGTGCAAGTAGATAAATAGGTACTGCTCCGGCGGGAAGGTAAATGGCGTTTCCGTGAGCTGCTCTGGTTCGCCAGAAGTGGCTTAGTCCTGCTGGCCACATGACCCGGAAGCTGTACGCCAGCTCCCTCGGCCAGTAAAGCGAGATGAGCGCTGCAATCCCAGAGTCGGCCACGACTGGACCTAATGGTCAGGGGGGTCCCTTTACCTTTAAGGAAAGGTGGAACATTCCAGGATCAAATCAGAAAACAGAACTGCTTCTCTAAATCAGGGATGTCCCTGGAAAATAGGGACACTTGGAGGGCCTGTTGTGACAGTCCTAGATTATCCAGGAGGCCCAACTTGATGCAGTGCTGTCTTGACCCAACTCAGTCCAAGCCCAAATTACAACCAGTAATCTGGTTGAAATGTACAATTTTGTACTGGAAGGTTGTGTTTGCTTATTTCCCTTGCTGGTGTCGCATCAAGCTTGCGAAGAAGAGGATACTTATCTATCATCCACCAAATTCATTACAGTCCACGGTGACACTTGCTTTTTTATCCCCAGCAGGCATTTTTAAATAAAGGGAGAAAGGAGCTGCTTTCAAAAGACCACACTGTTATTCATCAATGTTATTAAATTGCTGTCCCGTTTCATCCCTCCTCCCTCTGGTCCTTGACTCCTGGAGCTACAAATAGCAAATATACAAAATTGCTCAGGAAAAGCAGGATTTAAATCAGGCTGTCAACCAAAGACTCTTAAAAAATAATAATGGGGCGGTGGTGGTTCACAAATCAACAAAATAGCTCTGTTGAAGGAATGGGCATCTTGACAGTGGGGTGCCTAAGAAGTATCACAAAAATTGGTTCAAGTGATCGGCAAACTCGCCTTGCAATTAGCTCAGATTTCCTGGAGACCCGTTGCAGAAGCTTGAGACTTTGAAAGTGCTCTGAAATGCTTTGAATGTTGTTAGGCCAAGGGAGGGAAGAAGCTCTCTGGCAGGGTCCCTACGGACTGATGGTTTGTTTGCAGGTGTATTTTGCAATGTGTAAGGGTGAATAAATATGTTGAGTCCAGCTTCTCTCAGTTCCTCATTGATATGCACATTAGCATCTTAAAATGCAGGAAGGCTGCTTCCCTCCTCTCTCCCCTCGCTGCATTTCAAGTCATGCTTTTATATTGCTGTGCACACCAGAGAGGAGGTGGGGATGTCTTCACCCAACACACATGCTGTTGCAACCACCCCAAGCTCCTGTTCCATGAAGCTGCTGTCTGCACATGTGCAATGACTGTCTTGCATGTGCAGCAGGATTTCTCAAATAACTTACTACAGGATGGATATGGATTGTGGCTAATGTCATGTGTACTTCAAAACCCAGCAGTGGAAGCACAGTGGATGCCGAGTAAATGGCAATGTGTACTAGGAGTAAACTGTTATGTGTGTACAGCCTACAGTTTAGTACGTACTTAAAATGCTTTTTGGGCAATGGATGTCAGTCTTTCGGAGTTGTTTCAGGCTATATATGAAAATACAGTGGTACCTCAGGTTACAGACGCTTCAGGTTACAGACATTTTCAGGTTACAGAGGCACCGAAACCCGGAAGTACCGGAACGGGTTACTTCTGGGTTTTGGCACTTGCGCTTGCGCAGAAGCACTAAATTGTGCTTTGCACATGCACAGAAGTGCCGAATTGCATCACGCGCATGCTCAGAAGCGGCACTGCGGGTTGCAGATGCTGAGTCACTGTGGGTTGCAAACGTGCCTCCTGCACGGATCACATTCGCAACCCGAGGTTCCACTGTAGCAAGAACTTAAAACTGGCTCAGCAACTAATAAGTAGTCAGTGCAGATCCCTTGACATAGGCTTTGCACTTTGCTGTTCACTTCCCAGAGATATTTGGTTGACTTCTGCAGGAATCAGACACCTGGATGAGACTTATCTTTCTTATTTATGTGTATTGCAGATATTAATATTGCACAGCTTGAAGCAATTGGAAGCATAAAAACTGACTCGTTTTGGAATAAAACATTGCCCAGACTCATTAGATTGTTCAAAACTTTACTTGCAGAACATTCTTCAATACAGAACTAAAAAAAGTACATGATGCATCCAAATAATTCTATAATATCATGTGCAAGTTTAGCACAGGTTCAGCATCTTATAAGAAATAAATTAACTTATAATCAGAGCTGATAAACATAGCTCCCTCTTTCACAGGCTCCATTAGTCTGCAATCCAGCCCCATGGCTATGCAGTAAGAGACATATTACTCCCACGCTGGCTAGGAAAAAAGACCAAAGGCAACTCCCTTCAAATTCCCATTTGCCATTCAGTACCTTAATCAACTGATCTATGGTTAAACACCATTTCAGAGCTAGCAGAGAACAACAACAATTAGCTACCAATCCATCAAGGAGCTCAGAGAGCTGAATATAGCTCCATGGAAAATCCCCATGTTTAAAGCCTTCAGTAATACACATTTAGACATTCCTAATTTCAGTGTAAATTAGACAATGAACAATGTATATCCCACTTGCTCTCCATCATGGAACCAAAGAAAGCATACATGTGGTTCCCAGGGTTTTTCTCATCCAAATACTGACCAGTCCACACCTGCTTAGCTTCAGCATGCATGTCTTGGTGTGAGCTGCAAGGGCTCTTGTGTTCATATCAGAGCAGCAACCTACAGCATGTCTAATAGAGTTTGTACAGCATATCCCAGGGGAAGATCTGTAGTGGTGAGCATGCAAAAAGTCTTGTCCGCAGCTACTGATCTTCTCACCATGGAACTTTTTATCAGGGTTCCATTTACTTGCTTGTTAATTGATGAAATATTTATTACATTTCTAAACTGCCCTTTATTTATGCAGAGGTGGGGAACCTCAGGACCTGTGAAAGTATTGTTCTCTAATAAATTACCTAAATTATCCTTTTGCTGGCTTACTGTGCAACATTTAAATGTAAGTTGATTTATTTCCCCAAACTATGGCATTCCACTCTTTTCCCCCTCCGCCAGACAAATGTTGACCTTTTTTGATGGTTCTCCGTGAAGGGTGGGTGCCCCATCTTTCCTCTCTAGCACATGACTCCTGAAGCCCATCAGATGCAGGGTGGAAGAATCCCCAAACCACACATTTCCTGCAGTCTAGGTGCAAAGTTCACCTCTAGTTTTCACATTTCGTTGAAATTAAGGCTGGCAGTGTTGTCCGTATCAATTAAAGTAATGAGATGGTAGAATCAGAGACAAACTGTTTGTGAACATCTTTCTTTTTATGCTGCTGTAACTCTCTGATCTCAGAGGGTTTTCTCATTTTCACCTTGTGATCTCACATGCACTCCATTATTAAAACAGCAGCCAGCACTGAGCAAGGAGGTGTCAGGAGAGACCTCCCAAAGCAGAGGCCAGAAAGTCCTCCTGGTTATTTAGCCCAAGTTTTATAGTCTGTTAAAACAAATAGAATAGTATTGTTGCACAAATACTTGAAGGAAAGTATTCAGCTATGTTCCATTGGGAGTATACCCACTGAAGTCATGCTGACTAATTTCAACGGGTCAACTCTAAACAGGACTAGCATTGAATACTGCCCATTAAAATCTATTTATTGCCTTCCTATCCTGCCTATTTTCCAAGGAGCACAAAGTGGCATCTTTTTTTCAGAGAGCATTTGGAGAAAAGACCTGATTGCAGCTGCTGTTAGTAACCATCATTGAATGATTTGATGTTGTTTTCAGCGGACTCTATGACCTTTGCAAAGGGGTGGCCTATATGCCATCTAAATAAATCATCTAAAGCAGGGGGTCAATGTGGTGCCCTACAGATATTGGCCTCCAGCTCCCCTCATGCCTGACCATTGGCCATGCTGGCTAGGACTGCTCCTTGTTGGATTGAATCAGATGAAGTGGATGTTTTATTTACTAATTATCATTCCTTTTCTTACTGTTGTTAGAATGCAAATAACTATTTCAGAAAAGTTAAATTCACCATCAGTGCACAGCTTATCTTTAGAAGCTTTTAGAGACAAGGCTGTGTAACCTAGAACAATTATGAAACCCAAGGATGCCTAGACAGACTCGGATCACTCTTCTGTGTTTCCCTCTTAACAAAGTATTCACTCTAGGATGGCTAAAGTAAACAAGAAAAATAAAAAGTTTACTCACTTATAAGTCGTGCCAGGATTCAACAGTTACAGCGCTGAAAATCAGTCAATGCAGTAATCCTTAAAAGTTACAAAAGTCTATAGTCCAGTTCAAAATGCAGTGCACTCTCTGAAGGAGAGCTTATAACATATCCTACTGTAGATAAGAAGGGTGTGCTGTGACAAGAAGAAGATTAAATTTCTATTGTTTCCCTCTCCTGCCACAAAAGTTTAGCGGATATGACATTATGCTTTTGTGATTTGGCTTCAGATCAATCCTCCCACACTCCTGAACTAGATAAATGCATTGTTCGGGCCCCCCCCCCTCAATTTTATGTGGGGACTGCCTCCCCCCTGAACAATTGTGTCTGAGAGTGATGGAATTCCATCAAGTCCCACTGCTCCAAGGGAAAGTGGAGAAAAGTATCTAAGTCATGCCACCTATTATTCAGAAAAAGTAACAGATGCCCCACCTTTTTTTACCAGAAGTCCCACCTTTTGATATGAAATACTATAAATATGATATTAAATCATATAAATGATATAAAATTTAAATGCTATAAATGTTAAGTATTTTTTATTTTTGGTTTTCAGTAATGGGAAGTCCTTACTGTGTGCATGTCCCTCAGGTCTCAGCTACAGAAGTAATCTCTAGACTATCTAGGCTCATGCTCAAATTTATATTTCTAATTAATTTAAGATAACATTAATGCCATTCAAGATTAACTTTATATGATTTCATATAGGATTTATAGCCTTTCAAATAAAAAGTGGGGCTTCTAGTGGGAAGGAGTGAGACATTTGGCGGAAGGGGGAAGAACAGCTATGTTTATGGGGAGGAGTAATAGATTATAAGAGTTAGAGAATCATGGAACTGTAGAATTGGAAGGGACCACAAGGGTCATCTAATCCAACCCCTTGCAATGCAGGAATCTTTTTGGCCAATGTGGGGTTCGAACCAACAACTCTGTTTAAGAGTATCTTGCTCTACTTACTGAGCTATACGCCTTACATTCTTCTGAATTGCTCTATGGTAAGTGCTGCCAATCTCGGCTGTGGATGGCCAGATGTCTCAACATTTTAAAAAGAAAGAAAGAAAAATGTCATCAGACAGAGGAAGTGCTGCCTCTAACCTCCCCACAAACAAACTGGACTGAATGCTCAATAAATATTAGTTGTCAAATTTGTATGCCACCCAAAGAAGCCGAGGGCAGCAATGTGCATAAACTGTGCCAAACGAAAATGATGTGGAGATCCAAAAAGATGAAGCTCAGCATGGCCAGGAAATAAAACAAGCACAACCTGTGGCCCAGTGGCATAATAATCCCCAAACTTGGTGCTGCACAGATAAAGGACAACTATGGCTGTCTGACTGAGATTAGGTTGCTGACAGCCTGGTGATTTACACTGCAAAGAACAGTGTTGAGTGCTTTCACTGACAGATACTAAACATTCACCTGGGGAAAAAGCAAAGGTGGTTCACATCTTCTGGGTCTTCTAAAGTACTGTTGGAGAGCTCAAGTTAAAGCTTCTTCTTCATTAGTTGACATTGTCTAATCTCACTGCAAACAGATTTGGATCAACCCTCAAAAAACAGGTCATGTCGAAGTGACTTTAGCTCAATGTAGAACTGTGCCTGGCTTTAATTGGTCCACCCATTCCTACATACTCCCAAAGCATGACTAGCAATGACTGCAGTCCCATCTAGAGGTCACCTACATGACCCTCAGGTCACCTTGATAAACAGGTAATCTGGAAAGCAGCCTTAAATCCCATCTCCATGCAGAACTGAGATGGACTAGGCTTTACAAAACCTCAAAGCATATGACTACCAATGGGTCATTGCCATGGGTGCTCCCCAGCCAAAAGAACACACATGGCAGAGAGTTAACGCTTTATTGTCAAAGCTGACAGTCATTTCTACAACTCTGAATACCCATGCACCCCAGCCTAGCCTATGCTCTATGGAGCAGTTGCAGTAATATTGGGGCATACCCCCTTCATTAGCTTATTTATCTCCTTCCCCCCATGGGCTGTACACACATAGCCCAAGACTACACCTGGAGCATGGAAGTTTCCTCTGCTCTTCCATCTTCAATCCCACCCCCCTGCTTCTGGGAGACAGTAGTGCAGGAGAGAGTGGGGATCTTCTGATAGATCCTGTGCTCCACCTACTAGGTCTGAAGCTTCCCCTGCCCACCTCTTGCCTCCTGGCTGGTACAGTTCCCCACAAATCACTGCCTCCCTCTCCTGAGTCAGACTCCAGGCTCCCTTTCCCCAGTGCACACTCGTCAGTGTCCTGCCAGTCCTTGGCAGTCATACAGCAATGGTACAGCACTACCTTCTAGAAACAGCCATCCAAATGGCTGATGTTTGCATGACTGGTCTGTAGCCTCCCATACAAATATAAGAGTCATATCCATTGCCCTGCACATTTCTGCCAAGTGGCCCCCATGAGGTCATCCACAAGTAAATGTGGTCCTAAAACTGCCACACAGTCTCCTGGTTAGGCCAAAAACTTTGAGGAAAAGATGGGGTTGGAGGAACAGGGTTTGGAAGGATGCTAGAGGGAAGGAGGGATGGGCCTCTTTGGAAAGGCCTGCAAGTGAAATCAATTTGCCCAACCCTTTCTGCTAAAAGATATTCACGAGCAGGAAACAAAACTCAATGTGACTGTTAAGAAGCACTTTGGAACCATTCTGCGGAAGGATGAGCTCTAGGGAAACCAGAGGTACCCCCTCTTCACACTAATGGCTTTGCTGAGTAACAAAATGGGATAAAAACCATTATTATCTCAGGTAAAAGTCTAGGAAATGGTGCCATGTCTGCTGTTTTCTCTGTTACTTGGACAGCTGCAAGATGTTTCAGTGCCCAAAGCTTCTTGATGCTACATGGAGAACAAGAAGGAAGTAATTTGTACTACATCCCAAAGGGTTCTCCTTATTTCTCTTGCTGGCTGTATCACTTTCTTAGGAAGGGGTGTTGCTTATAATGTTGCAGCATGTAGCGGTGTCTAGATGCAAATGCTTACACTTCCATTTTTCAAATTATCAGACATGGGGATGGTCCCTCCTTCTGAGAATGGTGCAGTTTCTTCTGATTTCAACTCCCCTTCCATTACACACACACACACACACACACACACACACACGGAAAGGGGGAATATATGGGCAAGGTAGTGCCCTTTTTATGCATACAAGCTATTTATAGAACCCTCCCTCATATGCAACATCAGGGTAGTATCCAACAAAACTGACAAGTAAAATAAAACTTTAAAAACTTTTTTTAAACAAAAAGAAAATCCAAAATAAATATGACTGACTTGGAATGAAAAATGTTTAAACAACTGAACAGGCCTGCTGGCATAAAAAGGTCTTTGAGGGACACCTGAAGTTCAAGTGTTCTGCAGCATGGGACTAGTCAAGGGAAATGCCCAAATTCCAGCTGAAATCAGTCAGGCTTATGAAACACTGGAGACAGCTTTATGGTGCTCCTGTGGGTCTGGGAAGTAGAGGCTGAGGCAGTTTATGTATGGCACACACAATACAATTAAAGCACATTAAAAACCCATCACTTCCTGCAAAGTATCTGGGAACTATATTTTACTGAGGGTGCTGGGAGTTGTCCCTCTGTGAGAGGCAAACTACAATTCTCAGGATTCTTTGGGGGAAGTCATGGGTTTGAACTGTATGCTGTGCATGCACTCTGTGTCTTCATGGCTGGAGGGTGGGGTAAAAATGCCTTAAGCGCAAGCGTTTCTGATGCCTCCCTCATGAACCTCAGTCAGCTTTGGACACTGAAGGGAGTTAACCTGACCAGAAGGACTTTTTACCCCCCCCCTTATTTATCACCTCCTTTCAAGGAGGTGCAAAGTGTTAGATGGCACAGCTTTTGCTTCGTGCTGAGATAGTGCTTTTGCCCCATCTCACATCAAACACTGATGCAGACAAATTATTCTGTTTGGAAATGCATCAAACGCTACCTTCAAAGTATAATACATCATGCCTGCATATGCACCCCGCACATTCTTTTGAGGCCATCACAGAGTCATTAGACTTTAATGATGTGATTGATGATGTTACTTCCACCAACAGTTGCTAAAGCTTTCCTTTTCTTGAAAAAAGGGAAGATTTTGCAAGCATATTGCATAGCAGTGGCTTGAAGCATCCTAAGCATGCTCATAAACAACTGTGGCCAGCAGTTTCTTTTCTTAGTGCCACTTCTGTAAATCTGCTGAGTAGCTTAATTCATATATTTGCAGGGCCCAGAAAGAGTTCCTCTGCCTTTTATGACTTGCCTGTTGTCTGCAAGCAGGGTGTGTTAAGCACCACCTCTTTGAGTATCAACCATCCTGTGCGTTATCATCCATTCCTTGCCATCTGCAAAGATGCATTCAATGCCGCATGTCAACGGGCTCTCAGAACATGAGACAAGGCTTTTTAGGCACTAATTAAGGATACCCACCGCACCCCAAATTTCTGTTTTCCCTCAGGACAGCAGGGCTGGAAAGGATAAAATTTCGTCTTCATGCCTGATGCTATTAACCCCTAGGGGGTCAATGGGACTGTGCAGAAAAAGAGGCTTATGAGATATAGTGCATAAACTTTATTTAAGAACTATGAGCATAGGCATGTACAGAGTGCACCTGCCTTGCCAATAAAGAACCACCATATTTATAATAAGGCAGTTCTTCAATATTACTTATTGTATACCTTATTTCTTACATTTTTCTTACAGTATTCCTTATTTCTTACATGTTATGATTCCTGGCTGTGGAGAGTAATGATGAGTAAATATTGACCATATACAGATATTCCTTGACATTATTCCATTTGCATTTCTAAGACCCTGAATTTGGGGCTGATTTTAGAACTTTATAAGCTCACCAAAGGTTCGATGAACTCAGGTTTTTGGGCAACACTAGTCTAGACCAGGATTGTCTTTGGACCAGCAGCAGCTCTCTAGTGTCTCAGATAGGAATCTTTCACCTGCTACCAGCAGGGGCGTAGCTAGCTACTCCAGCACCATGGGGGCACTGCACGGGGGCGCTGCGGTGATCCATCCAGGGGGGTGGCACGGTAAGCTGCCTACAGAGTCCACCTGGTGGATGCAAGCCCCACTCTGCTGTTTCAGGCAGTGAGGGCCCCCGAGCCACTGCGTCATTCCCAGGAGAGACACATGCTTCGGGTGCGCTGCAGCCAGGCACTACCTGTAAGTGCTGCCCCCGGTGGTGTGCCATTTTGTCACCCCCCTCAAGAATGACACCCGGGGTGGACCACACCCCCTGCACTACCCTTCCTATGCCCCTGGCTATCAGGTCCTCTTTTTCCTTTTCTTTTAACTGAAATGTCAGAAATTTAACCAACAATGCCCTGCATACAAATGATGTGCTCTTTGCATTCAGGGAGCAGTTGGGGGAGCGAGTGTTGGATTCCCTATTTGCAAATAAAGTGTGTGTTTCTCTCTCAAGTCCAACATTCTGGGCTCATCCACAATTACTTTCCCCCATGTTTTCTAGGCACAGGTCCACACTTTAAAGCTCTGTGTCCAAGTGCTTGGGGTTTGTCTTTTGTTTTTGTCTGGGAGCTTTCCCCTTGAAAACCTACTTTTTAATGCTAAATCTGAATGAATGGCAATTTGGGTTTTCCGTAGATTTTCATTACTCCAATACAGTGGCAAAGAGCGGGGGGGGGGGGCGGTTTGCAAGGAAAGCACCAGGACCAAAAAGAGAAAGGTATGGCTTAGGTATGGCACTTCAAAGTACAGATCTGTGCCTAAAAAAGAGGCCTGGATGAGCTCTCTGCCTTATCTTTACAAAATTTGCTTTTTTAAAAAAATAAAAAAAGAAAAGATCATCATGCTTTCCTGCAATGAGTTTATGCAGCCTCTTGGGGAGTATTGAGGGGATACAGTCTGTCAAACATCAATTATTACATTCATACTCCACACACATTGTGTTTTAATTGTTGTAATCTGCCTTGGAATCTTAAGGTGAAATACAACAACAACAACAACAACAACAACAACAACAACAACAACAACAACAACAACAGGTCAATGACAACCAGGCAGCACCCAGTTGTGCCATCATGCCATCACCAGCAAGGACTGACTTGACAATCCTAAGAGCCAAGATGGTGGCTATTTGGGAAGGTGCATGTTTAACTTCTCTATGGCTCACTGAGTTTTACTCAGTCCAAGGAAAGAGGGGAAGGAGAGATCTGGAGGCCACACAGTTAATTCACTGGCAAAGAAAAAGTTGTGATCCTGGTTTGACGAATCATATGTGTAAGGGCGGGAGGGAAATATGCCAAATCCTTTGGATTCAGAGTATTCATATGAACCTTAACTGACAAACTTGATTGTCTCCAGAGGAGCCCTTAATGACAAAGCAGGAAGCAGAGCAGCTGGGAGTATAAATTTTCAGTGACCTACAGCACCCATCACTGGGTGATGACACGCCGTTCCTTAATGAGCTTCTGCCTGAGAAGGATACAGTAGCCGAACAAGACAGCTGCAGCAGCTCTGGCAAGAATTAATCCCATGCAAAATGAATTGGATATGCAAGCTGGAGAAGCCTACTGGATTCACGTCACTGCTAAAGCATTTATAGGCCTTTTGTTTCAGAGTCTTTAGCGGTTTACCCCACCCCAACCTCTGTGGGACAAGTGACTTGGAGTGATGCTGATGGAAACAACACACAACCATCTTCGGGGGAGGGGGTTGAATTTTCCTCTTGGGTGAAACTACTGATGCTGTGGGGTGCTGACTTCTAATTAGCTTTCCTTAACCCACTCCCCCTTAACCCACTCCCCACTCAGTGTCTCTCCCCCATACAGTGGTACCTTAGGTTAAGTACTTAATTCGTTCCGGAGGTCCGTACTTAACCTGAAACTGTTCTTAACCTGAAGTACCACTTTAGCTAATGGGGCCTCCAGCTGCCCTGTGCCACCGGAGCACGATTTCTGTTCTCATCCTGAAGCAAAGTTCTTAACCCAAGGTACTATTTCTGGGTTAGCAGAGTGTGCAACCTGAAGCGTATGTAACCTGAGGTACCACTGTAGTTCTTTTTCAGGGACTTTGTGCTTGTTCTTACTCAGTTGGGAAGGAGCAATAGTTCAGTGGCAGAGCATCTGTTTTGCATGCAGAATGTCCCACGTTCAATCCCCCTTGGAATTTACAAGGAGGCTTATGCGAGACTCCTCACCTGAAACCCTGGAGAGCTGTTGTTAGTCAATGTTGTTGTTGTTGTTTTCATTTTTATACTGATTTATACTTTAAACCAACCCTTTACTCAGAACCATGAGGACTAGATTTTTTAAAAAACTTTCGAGGTAAGAGCCATAGTTCAGTGGTAGAACATCTGCCTTGCATGCAGAAGGCCCCCTGTTCAATCCCCAGGATCTCCACACAGGACTGGTAGAGCATCCTGCCTGAAACCCTGTAGAGCTACAGACAGTCAGAGTAGACAATACAGAGTTAGATGGCTCTGTGGTCTGATCTGGTATACATCTGGAGGCCCATCTACAGATACTTGGACCCTGGGTCATTTAGGTCTTTATAAACCAGCACCATGAACTGGTCACCGTAGCTCACTGGCTGACTGTGCAGTCCACTTAGGAACACAATTTGTTTTTCCAAAGCCCTCCTCAGTATCTGTGACGATGTTTTCATGGCCCAGTTATTCAACACCCCAAACAGAAGCTTGCATTCTCTTGAAATTCTGGTCCTGGCACTGGAGCAGAGGATGTTTTGGAAAATCTGGCTCAAAGAGTGCATGAATAATTAATACATTCAAATGTCACAAAATGATACCCCTCAAAAAAACAGCTTAATTCACCCTTGTATCAAATGTGCACTCCCCAATCCCTCTTCCTACATGTTCTAATTAAAACCAAAGACTTGGGAAGAGGAGAGGGAGGAGTCTCACAATGTATAATGTTGATTATGCATTTGACTTACCAAAGTGAAATAGCGGGGGGCGGGGGGGGGGGCGAGCAGGGAAAGAATTAGCTGCCTTTAATGCTGTCCTGGACAGTAAGTGGGGAATGATTAATGCTTAATAACACTTGTTGCCATTAATCCCCATTAACCTAAAGTCTTCTTCATTTGTTTTCAAATGGTTTGGCTTCCTGTTGTTTTTAATGAAAATTCATTGTGTTATATGTGGTGATGGATCTGGCTCTTTTTAAGGGTTGCAAAGGAGACTTCCACAAGGTTCAGCTTCTCCAGTCTGTGCCCTCGCCTTGTCCTCTGGGTGATCAACATATCATATCACCAAACAACAACTACTACTACTACCCAGTATGTTTCCAAGCACAATTAAAGGTGTTGGTGCTGACCTTTAAAAGCCCTAAACGGCCTCAGTCCAGTATACCTGAAGGAGCATCTCCACCCCCATTGTTCTGCCCGGAGACTGAGGTCCAGTGCCGAGAGCCTTCTGGCGGGGCAGTTCCCTCACTGCAAGAAGCAAAGTTACAGGGAACCAGGCAAAGGGCCTTCTCAGTAGTAGCGCCTACCCTGTGGCACGCCCTCCCGTTAGATGTCAAGGAGATAAAGAACTACAGTGGTACCTCAGGTTAAGTACTTAATTCGTTCCGGAGGTCCGTTCTTAACCTGAAACTGTTCTTAACCTGAAGCACCACTTTAGCTAATGGGGGTCTCCTGCTGCTGCCACGCCGCTGGAGCCCAATTTCTGTTCTTATCCTGAAGCAAAGTTCTTAACATGAAGCACTATCTCTGGCCAAAACAAAAAAATTCCTTCTAGTAGCACCTTAAAGACCAACTAAGTTAGTTCTTGGTATGAGCTTTCGTGTGCAAGCACACTTCTTCAGATACACTGAAACAGAAGTTTCCAGATCCTTCTATATAGTGAGAAGGCACTATCTCTGGGTTAGCGGAGTCTGTAACTTGAAGCGTATGTAACCTGAGGTACCACTGTATACAACTTTTAGAAGACATCTGTAGCCCTGTATTGGGAATTTTTTTAAGCTTGATATTTTACTATGGTTTTATATATCCTGTAAGCCATCCAGGGTGGCTGGGGAAACCCAGCCAGATGGGCGGGGTATCAATAATAAAATAAAAGTAAAATAAAATAATAATAATAATGGCAGTTTCTGCATGTGCAGTAGAAGGAAGTGTGGGACAGATGGGGCTTGTCAACCTGGGAAGGGAGCCCATCTAGGAAAAGGAAGACTCTGCCCCCAAACCTCCACTGCCTTGTGGGATATCTTTTAGAGAATAAAAAGCTAAGGCGTGAACCCTACACAACTCCAGAGTGGAGTCTTTAAAACAGTTGGATGGCACCTTGTACACCTCCTTCTGGCAACTTCTACCTTGCTCTGCTTTTCTTTGAACCACATCAGTGAGGCTGAGAGGAGGGGTCCTGTCATCTGGGCAGCCCAGGACCTCCAGACACACTGCCCAAGCTAGTGCCCCTGAGAGGTTGTCACTATAATGCTATATTCACCACATAAGTTTGATTTGATGGATATGGCCTGCTCTGTGCTTCTTCCGTGGGAATATAAGAAAATGGAAAACTGCTTTATAGTGAGTCAAAGCATCTAGTTTGGCATTGTAGATGCAAGGGATTGAAACTAGGGCCTTCTGCATGCAAAGCAGGTGCTCTACCACTGAGTGATGGCCCTTCACCATCTAGATAGATGTATCTAGTTTCCAGTTGCTGGGCAAAAACAGTGGGAGAGGGCTGTGCCCCCTTGTCCCCCTTGTGGGCTTCCAAAGAGATATCTGGCTGGTCTATATGTAGAAGTGGACCCTGAAACTGACTGGCAGTTTTTCAGATCCAACAGGACGCTTTTTTCATCCAGGGCTATTGCCACTCAGGTTTGGTTTCCTGTGGATGAGAACACACTGGAGACACACTGTCTCTCTAACTCTTGCTTTCTTTACAAATATCCTGCCTGAGCCTAACCAGAAGGGTAACCTAGTGTGAGTGCGTACAGGGCTGCAATTTTTCTTTTGAGGTTCTTAACAACAACTGTTCTTGTAACAAGATCCCTGCAGAGACCTTTCCTCTTTATTGGCTCATCGAACTCTCAATGCTGTGCCATTTGGATTTGTAACATACAGGCTGCATGGGCCAACTATGACGTTAAGTGTGTGAGTCATCGGCTCAGTAACCTATCACTCCCGGGAGCTATTGATTTTATTGAATTTAGTGGGGGATCTTTTTGCTAGAAAAACACTGAAGCTTTAGCAGGCGTTTGTAGCATGAATGCTGATGGACTGTGCTGCTGTAAGGGAATGAAGGCAGGGTGGGGAGAGTGTGCAGCCGGACTAAGACACAGGGATAGCCAAGGCTGTCAATTTCAGTTTTTCTTGTGTTCTGGGCCAGTTTACAGGATTCTCAAAGGCAGTTGGTTGGCTACTCTGAGAACAGAATGCTGGAGTAGGTGGGCCATTGGCTTGATCCAGCAGGCCCTTCTTATATTCCCTGTTCCTCATTTTTCTTAAAATTCTTAAATTCAGCTCTCCACATTTCCACACCAGCTTTCAATCCCCCCCCCCCCCCCGTTTTTAGTGCTCATGGCAATTCATGGTCATTTTAGTTCAAATGTTTTCTAGCGTACACATTTTTTCCAATACTATTTTTACTAAAGTAATACACTTTCTTATTTGCAGTAATGTATGTGTTTCTAGGATGGGGGTGGCACTGTGGTCTAAACCACTGGACCTTGGGCTTGCTGATAGGAAGGTCAGCGGTTCAAATCCCCACAATGGGGTGAGCTCCTGTTGCTCGGTCCCTGCTCCTGCCCACCTAGCAGTTCAAAAGGACGTCAAAATGCAAGTAAATAAATAGGTACCTCTCTGGCGGGAAGGTAAACAGTGTTTCTGTGCACTGCTCTGGTTTTGCCAGTTGTGGCTTAGTCATGCTGGCCACATGACCTGGAAAAATTGTCTGCAGACAAATGCCGGCTCCCTCGGCCATAAAGCAAGATGAACACCTCAACCCCAGAGTTGTTCGTGACTAGACTTAACTGTCAGGGGTCCTTTACCTTTACCTTTATGTGCTTCTATGGATAATTTACTGTGGCACATGCATCATCATCATCAGCAGCAGCAGCAGCAGCAGCAGCAGCATCATTTCATTTATTAAGGCATCCAAAACCAATTTACAATATAATAACCTATATAAAACAGTTATGCATATAAAAACAGTTTAAAACAACACCACCACATGTTGTTGTTTAGTTGTTTAGTCGTGTCCGACTCTTCATGACCCCATGGACCAGAGCACGCCAGGCACTCCTGTCTTCCACTGCCTCCCGCAGTTTGGTCAAACTCATGCTGGTAGCTTCGAGAACATTGTCCAGCCATTTCGTCCTCTGTCGTCCCCTTCTCCTTGTGCCCCTTCTATTTGCCGGGAGGTGATGGGCCCAGTGGCCATGATCTTCGTTTTTTTGATGTTGAGCTTCAGACCATATTTTGTGCTCTCCTCTTTCACCCTCATTAAAAGGTTCTTTAATTCCTCCTCACTTTCTGCCAACAAGGTTGTGTCATCTGCATATCTGAGGTTGTTGATATTTCTTCTGGCAATCTTAATTCCGGCTTCGGATTCATCCAGCCCAGCCTTTCGCATGATGAATTCTGCAAATAAGTTAAATAAGCAGGGAGACAATATACAGCCTTGTCGTACTCCTTTCCCAATTTTGAACCAATCAGTTGTTCCAGATCCAGTTCTAACTGTAGCTTCTTGTCCCACACAGAGATTTTTCAGGAGACAGATGAGATGATCAGGCACCCCCATTTCTTTAAGAACTTGCCATAGTTTGCTGTGGTCGACACAGTCAAAGGCTTTTGCATAGTCAATGAAGCATAAGTAGATATCTTTCTGGACTCTCTAGCTTTCTCCATAATCCAGCGCATGTTTGCAATTTGGTCTCTGGTTCCCCTGCCCCTTCGAAATCCAGCTTGCACTTCTGGGAGTTCCCGGTCCACATACATAAGATCAATTCAAATCCAAGACAGCTTCCAACTGGGAGAAAGATTTCAGAAGATCTGTTGAAAGAGGAACATGGAACGTATGAATCTGCTGGAGCAGTGCACCGTAAAATTCAAAGAACTGCAAAATTCAAAAGAGGTCTGTGTTTCTGTTTCAGAATGTGCTAATTAGGGTTGTTTTAAATGCAAGATGAATCAAATTTCTCCCTCATGCCTTGGAAGGTTTCAAGCTTGCTAGTCTGCCTGCCTACACAGCTCCTCTTCCACCAGAGTTCACCTGTGGAATCTGCTTTCCTACTATATTAAGATCAACAGGGGAGGCGCTTCTTGGGTTTTCACTACTAGATAAAGCTTGACTCCTGATTCCAGCTGAAGGGCCACCCAGCTTTGACAATATGGCATGGAAGGCTTGAAGAACACTAGGGGAAAAACCTGTTGGATGCTAGTCAACCATACCTGCAGAGGATCTGAATGGCTTTCAAAGAAGATTGGACGAACTCATGGTGGATTCGGCTATCAGTGGCTGCTAATCCAGATGATTACGCTCCTTCTCCACTGTTGGAGGCAGCATGCTTCAGAATACCAGCTGCTGGGAATCCCAAGCGGGGAGAGGGCTGTTGTGTTCAGGTCCTGCTTGCAGGCTTCCCATGGGCATCTGGGTGGCCACTGTGAGAACACGATGCTGGATTAGATGAGCCGCTTGCCTGATTGAGCAGGACTCTTCTGTTGTTCTGATGTTTTAGCTGGTATATTTTAACTTTGGTATATTTTTTTTAAAAAAAGGATTGCAAGAATCCTCATGTGGGCACTTCCGGGATGTATTGCTGTGCTACAACAGCACTTCCACAACATTTATCCATGTTCTGGTAATCCCCTTGTCCCTTAGAGACCTTGAGCAAGCAAAATCTAAGGAACAAGAGCCAGCACATTCTTCACAGCAGGGAGTTTAAATGAGAATTTGGTGCTGGGTTAGCGTCTCCTCTTAGCTACATGAATCAGCCTTTGTCATTTAAGCTCTTCAGATGCTCAGCCTGTGAGAGGGAGGCTGCAATCCTGCTTACTTGGAAGCCTCACCCAAATCTGAGGGGCATTTAAGCAATACTCAGGCATTATTCACACATAGTGTGTTACCGAAACTGATTTGGAGTGGGACTGTGCTTCTGACCTCCCCTCTTACATCATGGCTCCTTTACAGAATCACAGAATCCTAGAACTGTAGAGTTGGAAGGGGACCCCCAAGGGTCATCTCGTCCAACCCCCTGCAATGCAGGAATCACAAGTAAAGAATCCCTGACAGATGGCCATCCAACCTCTGTTTAAAAAAATTCCAATGAAGGAGAGTACACCACCTTCTGAGTCCATTCCACTGTCAAACAACTCTTACTATCAAAAAGTTCTTCCTAATGTTTGGTTGGAATCTCGTTTCCTATAGTTTGAATCCATTGAGTTGTTTAGAGTGTGGTGCTGATGATGCCAAGGCTGCAGGTTCGATCCCTGAATGGGGCAGCTGCATATTCCTGCATTGCAGGGCGTTGAACTAGATGATCCTCAGAGTCCCTTACATTTCTACAGTTTTATGATCCTATGATCCAGGTCCTTCCCTCTGGAGATGCAGAAAGCAAGTTTGCTCCATCATCTGGACCTTGTGACAGCCCTTTCAGTTTTCTGTTCTCCATGTTAAACATACCCAGGTCCCTTAACTGTTCCTTATAAGGCTTGGTTTCCAGACTGTTTGTCAACTTGGTTCTCCTCCAAGGTTCCTGGAACTGGACATAGTACTCCAGGTGGGGTATGACCAAGGCAGAATAGATTGGTACTGTTACTTCCCTTGATCTGGACACTACCCTCCAGAGCAGGAGAAAACAAGCTCACTTCATCTTCCATATGACAGCTCTTGAGATATTTGATGCCTACCATATCTCCTCTGTCTCCTCTTTTCCAGGCTAAACATACCCACTATATGCAGATCAACATGAGAAACTGACTTAAGGGGGAGTGGAATCCCACTTAGGCTGTACACATAATCCTGGATTTTATTACCGTATTTTTCGCTCTATAGGACGCACTTCCCCCCCTCCAAAATTAAGGGGAAATGTGTGTGCATCCTATGGAGTGAATTCAGGCTCCTTGGCTTCAGCGATAGCAATGCGAAGCCTCCGAAGGGCAGAGGGAGTGCTCCCAGTCCCACCAGGAGATGCTGGGGACTGAACCTGATGCCTTCTGCATGCTAAGCAGTTGTTCTACCACTGAGCTATGGCCCTAGCTCACAATATTGCTGTCAGGATAAAATGGAGAAGGTGGAGGCTGAAGTGTGTATGCTCTGTGGAGGAAAGGTGGGATAGAAGTATAAGAAGGAATAAAGTGTGTAAACTAGCCTCTTAGTGAATAAACTACGGTATATTTTTAATTTACTCGCCAAATAATTTGTATATAAATTATAAAAGTGGTATATAAATTTTGTTAAATAAAAAAAAGAGGAAATGTTCAAACAGTATGTTATGCCTGAGCCTTCATTGCTGAAACTCCCAACAGCATTTTCATGCTCACAAACACCTGATGAAGGGACCATTGTGACATAACCCATTCAGGCAGAGTGAAGGGGCAACAGGCTGTCAACAGTGGCAGTAGTTGGGGGCTCCCATCTATTGAAAAGCCACAGAAAGTCTTTTCCTACTGCCTGAGGAATTAATCCCTTCTTTAACGTTCATAATTGCTGGATCGATTTAACAGGACTGGAGCTAACATTTGCTTGGATTTGGCACCATTGATAGGGAACTGCCTGCTGCGTCCTCCGCTTTGAAGTCACCCTGGTCTTTGGGCCTCCAGCACCTTCTTCAGCATGTCCAACCCATCTAAGAGGCGTATGATACTGGTGTTCCACTGGGTTAGGAAGAAGCCCCTGACAGAGAAGCCGTGCTCTACCATCTCGGCCAGACCTTCTGCCTCTGCACCGGCTTGCAACACTCCTCACATTTCACCCTACTTCACGAGGAGCAAGACACAACCCGCTCCGCTCAGGAGGTCCAGCAGGCGCAAGGTGCTGCGATTGCCGAATCTCACCGACCCCAAGTTTTTAAGATCTGTCATTGGCAGCGTTGGCCGGAAGAGAGCTCGCAGGCGTGGCAAGCAAAAGATGCCCACCAGCATTTAAGATATGAAAAGCTACTGGATTTAATCAGGAAGTTATGAGACAGGCACTGATTGGAAGCGAAGCTGTATAGCGGCCCTGAACCTTCTGCAGGTGCAGATTAAGTAGGCTTCCTTTTAAATGCCATCTGAATCAAGTTTGTCCCCCATCCCTATTGGTAGCTATGTGGAGGGTTGCTATCACTTCTTCCTGCCTCCCTCTCCACTCCAGTGTATCTTTTAACATGAGCCAAAGAAGCAGACAAAAGGCAAATGTTTTCCTCTCAGCTCTGTTCCCACTGGAGTCCACTGGTCTCCTCCTTCTGTCACAGGCTCATCCCCCTGATCTCTCCCAGGTACCAGACGCTTTGCAACCAGAAGTTTAGTGATCCTTCCACTTAGTTCCAGATTTGGCAAGTAGGCCATGTATGCCTTCCAGATCTCGAGAAGAGGCCTGCCATCTTCCACGCTTTGATGCTGAGTGTCACAGAGGTGTTCCATAAAGGCTTCCCTTTTACGGATTAGAAAAAAAATACAAATATACAAAAAAAGGAAAATACATGTAATCAATAAAAAATTAGAAAACATTTTACCTCTTCTCATATTTACAATTATTTGCACCTCTACAAAGCAATATTCACAATAACGAAAAGAAATGAAAGTTAAAATATAAAATAAAAGAACAAGAAGAAGATAAAGAAAAGGAACAAATAAGATCAAGAATGAGAATTTTAAAAGTAGATAAGTATTCACTATACACAGCGATTTCCAATCTATATTTATGTTCAATTATGTATTTTCATCATATCCTTATCTATCTTAATTAAAATATTTTTAAAAGACTTCCACCGTTTGCCTCACCCGTTTTTGGTAGTCCATTTGCGTGTGGAGGTCCCCAAGCCACCCCTCAAAATAATTCACAAATCACACATAATTTTTGTTTAAGGTTTTTGGCATAATCTTGGCCACAACTTTATTAAAATACATAATCTGTGAGTGGTTGCTTGGTTATGACTATCTGTCCCCCCACCTGGGACAGAACTGACTTTCTGAACTCCCTCGGAAGCCAGTGAAGGGAAAACAATGTTGGGGATCATTTGAGCTGAGTGACAGTCCCTCACCACTCACCCAACCAGCTCCCCAAGGCTTGCCGGCCCTGGTCCCATTTCAGGGATTGGATGAAATCGTGGCAAGCCCCAGGATTCCTTTAACGAAATTCCCTTCCACACCACTATTGGAGGGGCAGACACAGCCTATCCTGACCCCTCCTCCACCAATTTTTATAATCAATGCCTAACCGCCACACGAGCTCTTACGCTCGCCACCAAACCACTCACAACCCCAACCAAGTACCCAATTTTGCAGCCACCGCATCCAACCAAACATCATTCCCCAAATCGGAGAGGTGGACTCCATCTGCCCGGTAAAGGGCCTCAGCCCTTAATGTCTGGGTGTGAAATCACCAAACCAGCCAGCTCCAATACCTTCTTGCTAACAGCAGAGTTTATGCGCTTCCTGGCCCTCTCAGCGGCCTCCGGGAGGGAAATGCCATGCCAGGTTCGCCTCTGCAGCAGGTGAGACCAAATTATTCTCACTGAAGGTAGTAAGGCTGCCAGTTCTTCCAAATCCCTTTGGATTGTGGTGCGCAACGCAAGGCAATCAGTAGTTGCCACATCATTCCCCCCCCCGCTGCACCACTATAGCCACAAGCTCAGGGGGCAGCGGGAAGGTGGCACACAGCCTTTGCGCTGCTCCCCGACCTGGTCTTTGAGGCTGGCGGTGGGGGAAAGCAGCGCTTCCACCCCCTCCCCCGCCAGCCCCAAAGAGCATGCCGAAAGGAACCCAAAGCCTCCAGAGCCCAGCGGGAACTCCCGCTGCGCTCCGGAGGCTTCAGGTTGCCTTCACTGAAGCCTGGAGAGCGAGAGGGGTCAGTGCGCAGCAACCCCTCTCGCTCTCCAGGCTTCCAAGGTAGCCGCCTGAAGCCTCCAGAGCGCAGTGGGAACTCCCGCTGCACTCCGGCAGCTTCGGGTGAACACACCTTGAAAGCACAGAACGCACCTTGTTTTAGAGGGGGAGAACAAGAAAAAAAAATTCTCCCCCTCTCTGCGCAGCGCCCCTTCAGCGAAGCGGCAGGAGAAATGGAGCCCCTTCCATTTCTCTTGTCGCTTCACTGAAGGGGCGCTGAGCAGAGGGGGGAGAATTTTTTTTCTTGTTCTCCCCCTCTAAAACAAGGTGCGTTCTATGGTCAGGTGCGTCCTATAGAGCTAAAAATACAGTATTTCACTGAAGAGTTGGAAGGTACTCCAAGGGCCTTCTAGTCCAACCCTAGGGAATGCAGGAATCACAGCTAGATTTCCCTAGATTTAGTGAATTCTTACACCACCCTTTATGACACATACTTCCAGGGCATCCCACACAGAAAAGAAGCAAAAACAGTAAATACTTATTAAAATAATGCCAACACTACAGTAGATTTAAAAACAGCACCATAGCAAAATAAAAAGAACGAGTTGAATAGAATCAAGCATTCCCCCTTTCCCTATATTCCTTCTTTACCCACTAATAAATTGTTCCCGGGTTCATGATGTAGAAATTGTCATTAAGAGAACAGTTCCAGGTGGACACATGGTTGTCATTTCCCTGCTGGCTCAGTTGGTTCCCAGAAATGCTTTTTCCACTTCGGACTTTCTCCATCTACCTCTCTGTCTTCCTGTCTCACAATGGTCCGGCTGGTTTCCATCCACATGGATTAGGAGCTGTCCCCCCCCCCCCCCGCCGCCTTTCTTTCCATTTGTTTTTAAATAAAAGACTTCTGAGTGCTTGGGGGAAGATGGCAAGGGAAGGGCTGCATTTTGCAACTGGTGAGGAAGCTTGGCTCCTCTTTGGGAAAGCTTCATCCACACAGGGCTTAGTTTGAGGGTCATTTTTTGTGTAGTTTGCAGTCCATTCACAGTCCCCCCCCCCCCAGCCTAACCTCTCTCCTTCACAAGGTTCTTGTGAGGATAAAATGGGGAGAACTATTTTTGCAACCTGTAGAGAAAAGGTGAGATATAAATTGAACAATAAATACAAATGCACCCCACATGAGAACTGCTTTATATCCTCCTTGAGGGTTTCTCTCTGTCTGGAATGTGTCCTTGAACTCTGAAGATCCCTCTTGCTTGCCAGTATTTGAAATACTGAATTTCAAATTGTTGTAGCCTGCCCTGGGAGCAGCTTTTGAAGGACAGGTAATAAATCTACAACAACGATGATGTTTACATTCACTGCCCCACCCACTTTTGCTTCTGGCCCCACCCACTGGTGGTATGTGGCTCCCAAAAGGTTTCCCAGAAGGGAATGTGACCTCTATTCTGAAGAAGTTTTCCCACTCCTGATGCAGAGCATAGTTTAACGATGGAACTTGCTTCCAAAAGATGTAGCGAAGGCTTCGTACTTGGATGGCTATTGTCATGGACTGGTTGGATGCAGAGGAGTGGTGGGCGAACTGGTGGTGGGATGACAATGAGTGGTCAGAGGGAGAACAGGGAGAAGACTGAAGAGGCAGGAGGGCTTAGTGAGCTGGGAGAGTCTGTGGCAGCGAGAAGTGTAGTTAAACAATGGCACTCGCTCCCGCAGGTCACCAATTTACATGGCTTTAATAGAGGATTATCCTTCATAAAGGAGATGGCTATCAATGGCGACTAGCCATGATGGCTGTGCTCTACCTCAACAGTTGAAGGCAGTAATGCTTCTGAGTACCAGTTTCTGGAAACTACAGGAGGGGAGAGTGTTGCTGCTTATGGGTTTTCCACAAGCATCTGGTGGGAACAGGATGCTGGATGAGATGGGCCATTGTCACTTCTTAATAATTAAAATCAACAGTTTTAAGTATTGTAGGACTGGTATAATCTTTAAATCTTCCTTCCTTCCTTCCTTCCTTCCTTCCTTCCTTCCTTCCTTTATCTATCTATCTATCAGCTGATAGATCTCTTTTCAACTGCAGAAGTCTTTCCCTCTTCCCTCGCCCCCTCAATGTCCTGTTCTTCCTGGGCATATTCTTAAAAACAAAAATACATAACAGGCAGGTTTTATTTATTTTTTTAAGCTGTGGTTTCCAATCATAAATTGGATTTTCCTCTGATAGGCCCCCTGTGATAATCTTGGGGAGCTAATGAGCAGCCATAAAACTCCTTCCAGAAATATAGGCTCCATGTGTAATATGGTCACCTTGCAGAAAACAACACTGGCTTACATCTTGGATTTTTATTTATTATTATTTTTGCCTCTGTCCGCAGCTTGCACAGTAATGATCATATCGCTTGCAGACTTCTAAAAACAGGACATCAACAGCTAACCACAATGCTTTAGAAAGCATTAGATGGTATACAAGAACTGAGGTGTACACGATCCTGGTGCTATTTTTAAGCCAGGGAATGGATTTTGCATGCCATGGAGCAGATTTAATAAACTGTGCTGTGCCAATTTATAAGGAGAGTCAGCTGAAGCCAGGAAACCAGGTTATCCCACAAGAGCTGAAAGGGATAGCAAAGCACTCAGGTGAATGCATAGTTTAGAAAAACAGGGATCAAAATACCCAATGAATAGACCCAAAATGTCCCTTCACAACTGAAAGCCTGAAGCCAAAGAACTGGCTACTCACTGAGCAATTCAAACTAAAGAAAGCCAACTTCAGGTACCCCTGTTCCAAACTCAGTTCAAGAGGAATTGGGAAGGATTTGATTTGCATCACCTTTTTTTTGGTTAAGTTCCTCTGGGTTGGTAGGTCATGTGACCAAGCGGAAAGATGTGTGGAACAGGCGTCAGTTTCTGTCCTGCTCCTCCTATGCTACCCTACAAATCCAGAATACCCTTTTGGGGAGACTTATGCCAATATAGGTTCTGCCATTTTAAGTTCTGCTGGCTGAGCCCTGTCTGGGTGAGGGACATATGTCAGCATATCTTAGACTCAGCTACGGTGAGGGACTTAATGCCAACTTAGGCACATCTTAGCTGGGCAAGCCAAAGACCATCAAATCCAAACTGCCCCATTCTGGCAAATCCTTGGTTTGGATTGCACTGTTAGTCTCTTTGCATCTATAAGGGCCAGTGATTATTATTTTTTAATGGGGGGAGAATCTAGCCCATCAAATTGACCAGAACTGTGTGGTGTGGCCAGAATATGGGGATACTAAGTTAACAAGGCAATATGGGAACTCTCTTCTGTGTCCCAGAAACTTTTCTCAGTCTCCCACCTGCCCAGAAAAGGGTTTAATTGCTGTCAAACTGACAGCTTTCAATTCCCCCACAGAAGCTGGACTGTGAACTGCTCTGTTCCCTGAGCAATGAAATGTTCTGTGGCATCACACCAGTTCTCTGTCAGTCAGTATCAAAGGCTTTACCATCACAAATGCAGTGCAGGCAATGAAAGACATATATAAGCATTGAAAATACCTTCAGAGAGGAACCAAAAGTTCAGCAATAGCCTTGGAGTAACACAGGGGCTGATGGAGATCCAGTCAACAGGCTCACCCATAATTCTGCTTGTCCTTTGCACGGGTCCAAGAGGTTTTCCACTTGTCCTGTGGTTTCTAGGCATGAGTCTGAGCAGTTTTGCTACTTTCTCTGGGAAATTGCACTGTTTACCACTGAATCAGAGCAAACGTCCACTTGCAGAAAAAAACAATTGTTTGTTCCAGTTCAGCAGTAAACAGCAGGTTGGGCAAGCAGGAATGTGGACAAGCCCAAAACCTTTTTCAAAGGATACTTCATTATGTCTAAGAGTGTGGTTTGAAGGCATATGGGGCTACTACCTTGCTTGAAAGCAGGTCTGGGTCTGGTCAGTGCCTGGATAGGTAACTATATGGGAACCAAAGTGGAAGACAAGCAGGATATAAACGTAATAAAATAAAGACAATATAGCCCGTAGTCAAGTGTTGTTGTTATTTATTAATTTATATACCTTTTATATGCAAAAACAGTTTCTAAGCCGTCATCATCTAAGTGTGCACTTCACTGGCAGGGGTGAAGTGAACTAGTGGGTTTAGAGGCCTCTATTATATATTTTTTGGCAGAGTACCTTAGAAAGTGCTCTTGCAAAATCAGTGAAATGTTCCCCGGGATTTCACTCTCAAGGTTATTTTCATCAACCTTGCTTGCTTTTCCATCAGCCCATCAGTGAGTCTTTTGCTTTTTGAGTGTTGTTCTTTCCAGGCCAATCAAGGATCTGCAGAAAGGTTTTTCTTCCCCGTAATCAATCCATCAGTCATGTCTGGCTTGTCACGTCTAAAAAACGATAGAAACTTCAACAAGTGCTTAATATTCCCCATTGGGAAGCCTTAGCACCCTGAAGTTGGTATGATTAACATTACTCCACCATCAACAGGAAGAGTATTAAAGCTTTGCTTTATAAACTAGGAAAAATCCAACAATAAATGGTGGGGGGGGGGAGAAGGAAAAGGAGAGACAGAGATAATGTATATGTAAAATATTCACTGCATTATTGCTTTATATATGCATCATGCAGTATATGAGGAATCTTAAAAGTGAGAATGCAGTTGATAAATCTAGCATGGTTATTTGACATTTAATTTATTTACTTAAATAATTCCTAACTTGCCTTTCAAATAAATTTTCCAAAGCATGTGACATTAACCCCCCCCCCAAAAAACCCCCAAAGCAAATGCAATATAAAATTGCATTGAGAAATTAAAAGCATAGGGCTTATAAAAAAGCTGATAAAAACAGCAGATTAAAAAGAGCCAGCCCAGTCCAAAAATACCGTCTGGAATAAAAACATCTTTAAAATGCCATATATGAATGGGAAGAGAGAAGGAGGAGAGAGAATTCTATAAACTTAGGGGCAGCACTGAAAAGACCCTGAACTTAGTAACCAGCAATTGGCTTTCAGCTAACGTTGAGCCTCTGGTGCCTATCTAAGGCTCAGACAGATTCATATGTGTGACAACAGTCCCTAAAATAATAAATAAAAGTTTTCCCCACAGAGCAACAACTCCCAGAAACCTCAACAAATTACAGTTCCTAGGATTCTTGTGTGTGTGATGTGTTTTAAATGTGCTTCACATGCACGGTGTGATTGCAGCCGGTGCTCCTGGTCACTTCAATGCACACTTTGTGTTCGTTACCCCTCCAAATGTGTGGCTGGTGGCTGAGGGACTTCAGCAAAGGAATCTTCCAGTTCATTGAAGCTAATCAACAACTGATGTGCTTCTTCCCCTCACCCAAAGTCCTTGCTGCCATCTGTTTCATCCATATTCATAAATCTGATAGCTTCACACTCTCCAAAATTGAATTGCCGAGTCTCGCAACCTTAGCTAGATAGGGCGTGTTGTACTGTTTGATTTTAACAAGGCTGATAAGACACATCGTGCATTCTGCTAGCACTCAGTCTCCTTTTGATTTCAAATAATTTAAATGCTTGCCTTTTGACAACCTATCTCATCCTGGGGTGATAATTAAAATGCAGTTTTCTTATTGTGTTTCATGGAGCCCTGAGAGGGCAAAATGCAATCAAGCTTTCACACCATAGAAATCCAGGAAAAGCATTGGTGATCTCGTTTTCTGATATCTTTTGGCAATGGAATTGATTTTTAAAAAACAAGCATTGTGCACAATGGACTCAAACAAAACTGGGACAGGAATAACATCATTGGGTTCTTTAAAACTACCCCCAACCCCCCTGCCACTTTTACAGTTTGTGATTATAAGATGTTGTTGTTTAGTCATTTAGTTGTGTCCAACTCTTCGTGACCCCATGGACCAGAGCACGCCAGGCACTCCTGTCTTCCACTGCCTCCCGCAGTTTGGTCAAACTCATGCTGGTAGCTTTGAGAACACTGTCCAACCATCTCGTCCTCTGTCATCCCCTTCTGCCCTCAATCTTTCCCAGCATCAGGGTCTTTTCCAGGGAGTCTTCTCTTCTCATGAGGTGGCCAAAGTATTGGAGCCTCAGCTTCAGGATCTGTCCTTTCAGTGAGCACCCAGGGCTGATCTCCCCAAGAATGGACAGGTTTGATCTTCTTGCAGTCCATGGGACTCTCAAGATTCTCCTCCAGCACCATAATTCAAAAGCATCAATTCTTTGGTGATCAGCCTTCTTATGGTCCAGCTCTCACTTCCATACATCACTACTGGGAAAACCATAGCTATATGGATCTTTGTTGGCAAGGTGATGTCTCTGCTTTTTAAGATGCTGTCTAGGTTTGTCATTGCTTTTCTCCCAAGAAGCAGGCAATACTCAGCTGAAATTGCCAAAACTGGCTTTTGAGTTGAATGTCCCCTTTAAGATTTCCCCAGTAAATACAAATTCTACCCCCAAACATGTGGCTATCATATTGGAATCTGCCATGGTTTGACAAAGCTTGCCATGCCCTGGGTCACTCCCATAAGTATTCTCTCTGAATATTATATTGTTCAGCTACTGAATGTTGGTAGTGCAATAGCAAGATGATTTTGTGTGCAGCCTAAGGGTTAATTCAGTTTGTGTTAAAGTTAACTACTCAAGAGGGGGGCAGGGGCAGGTAGAGGAATTGCTTGGCAACCAGGCTGTGTGGCTTGATGTTTGCTGGGGTAGCAATGTGCTCTGATTTGCTGCTGATGGAGCTTTTCTTCTGTATGTTTGGTTTAATATCTCCCTACTATGTACAAGGCCTGAAGTATAAAACCTCTCTATTCCTTTTTTTATATATAGAATTTTATTTTTTATTTTGACAAAGTAATAATAATAAATAAATAAGAATAAAAATGTGACCCCACCCCCAAGACCATTCCATTGCAACCATCCAACCACCCAAAATTTCAACACCTCTTGCGATGGTTTGACCCCTTTCCATTTTAACAGTACAAATTCTACAAACACCTTCCATATCTTCTCAAAATCATTTCTCCTGCATATACCCCATCTTACCTTAATAGCATATGTTAATTTATCATTAATATCCCACACCTCTTTATTCCAATCTCTCTATTCCTTTCTCCTCAAATAATAGAATGTTTCATTCCATCTCTGCAGTATTGTCAGCATTCCTTTTCTTTCTGGACTGTCTGCATTTTTTAAGTGCTAACACTGAAGATAGGTGGTTTGTGATCAGGGTGTTTTCACTGGCTAAGGTTGTTGGGAGTTTGAGTCATACAACATCTGGAAGGCTACAGGTTACCTTGTTTTTTTAACTTTCCCCTTGTACCAAAGGCTGACTGGGGCTGATGGTAGGTGTGGTCCGAAACATCTGGAGGGCACCACGTTGGCAGAGACCAGAACATAAGAATGTAAATGAATGCTGCTCTAAATCCTTTCCTTGCTCTACACCAAAGGCTTGACTATGATGGTATGGCAGATACAAGTGTCGGAATGTCTTCTGTGCCTCACTTGCACAAGTCAGGTTGAATTTCAGTCCACCAGGAATAGACAGGGAAGGACGAAGTGGTGTGACTGAGCAACAGTGCTGCAGCATGATGGGTGGTTAGCAAGCGAAGAGATAAGAAAGTTGCCACCGATTTTAGCCTCTCTTTTTTTACCTGTCTAAGGAAATTAGTCTACTGGTACTTGTGCTTTTCTGATGCTGTGCCTTTCTTTTCAATGCTCTTTGAAAGCTCCTGTTGAAATTAATCTGTTTCTCATAAGAATGTTGCCAGGTTAGGTCAACCCAATTGTCTATCAAACAATGCGTTCTTCCTGGCAACAGTGGAGAGTGTGGGGGAGGGTTGAATTCAATTCAGTTTGCATTGAAAGGCAAACTTACCTAATTTGCCTTTTCTAAAACAATTAACAAATGAAAATGCAGCTACCAGTTGCTGGGAACTGTTCTGCAGGCATCTAGATGGCCACTGTGAGAAGAGGACCCTGGAGCAGATGTGCCATCAGCCTGGTCCAGCAGGGCTCCTCTTAGTTTCTTTACAATTTTCATTTCTCTGAATTTTGCAGTGCAGATTTCCAATCAAGTACTATGTGCATCTAGGTAAAGGTAAAGGGACCCCTGACTATTAGGTCCAGTCGTGACCGACTCTGGGGTTGCGGTGCTCATCTCACTTTACTGGCTGAGGGAGCCGGTGTACAGCTTCCGGGTCATGTGGCCAGCATGACTAAGCCGCTTCTGGCGAACCAGAGCAGCGCATGGAAACACCGTTTACCTTCCCGTCGGAGTGGTACCTATTTATCTACTTGCACTTTGACGTACATTCGAACTGCTAGGTGGGCAGGAGCAGGGACCGGGCAACAGGAGCTCACCACATCATGGGGATTTGAACTGCCGACCTGATCAGCAAGTCCTAGGCTCTGTGGTTTAACCCACAGCGCCACCCGCGTCCATCTACTGGGGTACAAAAATGTATCTACTGGGGGTAGTGGGTGCATGGTGTTTCCCCCCTCCAAATATTTTTATTTTCCGAAACAATAAAACTATTAACATCAATAGCTGGGCACAAGTCTAATGATGTAAGCCACATCCAGGAGAGCAAACATGGAATTCCTAGCAGTACCACAACTTTCCTCCCACCTCAGCAGCACTGAGCTCCAGGATTCAACTGCAGTACCAGCCTGCCTGAAGTTCCCATCAACTGAAACTGAAGGGCCAATCCCTGTCTGCCAGACTCCCATAAAGCTTGCATGCACCTCAGACATAGTAACTCATTTCTTGCCTGAAGGAGCTGCCTAGCCTCCGATTCCCCTGCCTTGACCTGGGCCTCCAAATCCTCAGCTGCTGCTTTGTAAAATGATTCCACCCTCCCTGTTCTATACCACTGCCCACTTGGGATGTCAGCTAGCTCTTCCAGAACCAAGCTTCTTGGAGCCCAACCTGACATAAGCAGCGAGGAAATGTTGATGGCAACTGAGCACTGGCCATAAGGGCTTATAACCCTTGCTAAATGTGTGAGCCTTTAATGTGGCTGCCAGATTTCATGGTTGCTTTTATAATAGGGTGTGGCTCCCCCATGGGTGTGGGTCACAGGCCTGAGGATTGTTGAAGAGCATGTGGCAGAACACCTGCCTTGCATGCAGAAAGTCCCTGGTTCAACCCACAGCATCTCCAGATGGATCTGGAAGAGACTTTGCCTGAACCCTAGAGGGCCACTGTCAGTGAATGTAGACAAGAGAGAAAGAGCCAGATGAATCAATGGCCTGAGTTAGCATACAGCAGCTTCACTGCTGGAGGAAGAGGAGTGTGGGGGGAGCACATCGCCCCCGGCAGCACGATCCCAGCAGGGTGCCATCGCAGCTGCCCCACCGTGCCCTCGCTGGGTGCCCTGCCCCCAGGATGCGTGCCAGCCTGCGCTCTGCCACTGAGCAGCTTCCTGTGTTCTGGGGTCATGCAAGGAATGTTGGAAGATGCAGGAAAGCCAAAAAAGAAGCACTTATTCACATAGTAAAAAATAAAGGACTCACTATCATGAAGCACAGTGGTGGTCTCCAGTTTGGATGGCTTTAAAAGGGGTTTAGTTGAATTCACAGAGAGGGAAAGGGTATCCGTAACTAGCTGTGAAAGCTGCTGACCCTACCAGGACTGAAGACACTCTACCTCTGAATGCCAGTTGTTGGGGGCACAAGTGGGGAGAGTGTTGTTGCTCTCGGGTTATCTCTGTAGGCTTCCCATTAGGCCATCTCATTGACCATGATGAGAACAGGATGCTGGACCAGATGGGCTTTTGGTGTGATTCAGCAGGATTCCACTTTTGTGTGTTTGTAATGTACCATCATAGCACATGGTGCTTAAGCTCTGGGATACTTTATATGGTAGAGCACAAGGGACTTAATTTCAGGGTTGTAGGTTCAAGCTCCACATTGGGCAAAAGATTCCTGTATTGCAGGGGGTTGGACTAGATGATACTAGTGATCCCTTCCAGCTCTTCAATTCTATGATTCTATGATTTATAGAGGAAACCATAAACAAAAATCAGCTGCATTCTTTGCCCCAAGCAGCTTATAGGGGTAAATTTGCCATTGCCCCATTATAATTGCAGCAGCAGGGATCGTTCAGTTTGTAACTTAAGGGGTTAATTCTGTTCTTAAAAGGAGGGCTGGAGGTGTTGCATAGTAACCAAACAGAGTGGCATGATCTTTACCAAAGAAGCATGCAATTTTTGTAGCTTTGAGGGATATTTTCTTCTGTATGTTTGTTTAAATGTCTCCAGTCTATGTAGGAGGCCTGAAGGAAGGATGACAAACCCTCTCTATTCCTTCCTTCTCAAATTATACATGTTTTTTGTTCAGCTTGCTTAAGCGATGTGTTATCAGGACTTTTCTCTCTGGCCACCATCTGCATTATTTCATTGCTAACACCCCCATGTCTTGTAACTGTCCCCCTTCCTTTTCTTCCAGATTGGAAAGTGCGGAAATCAGTCCTCTTTAATCTGACTCACATGGCAGGGTTGTAGTTGTTGGTTTTTCTCTTTTCTTTTAAAGCTAGATGAGACAAGAATTGTAAAGTGTGTTGCACACCTTAGAGTTCTACAGAAGCACAATCATTCTTACTCTACATCAAATGGAAAAGAAAAGAAAATAACAATTAAAGCTGGTGATTCAAACCAGAGTGCGGTGGATGCAGACAGAGCTTGAAAATCCTTCACAGGGAGAACTCTGTGGGACTCTGCACCCAGCATAACAAGCAGGTTCTGCTGACATTCCCCATTCATTTATAGTGCTCTGCAGCCAGTTGCCGTCGCTGTTGCCATGGCAACACAATAACTCTAGCCTATATCTGAGGAGGTCCCCTCCGCCGGCATCCCAAGGTTTCCCCCAAATGCTTGCAAGGAAGTGGATGGGGCTCCTGAATGCCAATGAACAACCCTCCCATTGGCTGGGTGATGGGAGAGGGGAATAAGAGTGAAATAGTGCCAAGTGACCTGAATATTAATTTGGGGTGTTGGGGGGGAAGAAAAGAGAGAAAAGAAATCCCCCAATCTCACGACACAAATGCGTCAAGATTCGCAGCTTCCTCTCTCCTGCAGGATCATAAAACCTGGAAGAGCATCCTTTAATTCTGAGATACCTTTGTGTGCAGCTGGGTGAGCCGAAATCACAGTTGTGCCCCAGGCTTTTTAGCAGAGAGTTGGGGAGGAAGTGGGAGAGTTATTATCATTATTTAATTGTACCAAAACGTAACTGTTTATGCAGACCAGTGAGGCAGAGTGGGGGGGGGTGTTTGGGGGGCAGAACCCCCCCCCACCTCATGCACAAACCCTATGCAAAGATGCTCCATGTGTTAATACATATTTGCTTTTTGATCTTTCCCTTCCTTGTGTGGATTCTGTTTTTCCCCCTGCAGCAGCAGCAGCAGCAGCAGCAGCAGCAGCAGCAGCAGCAGCACCCCCGCTATGGAGCAATTCTGGTGACTCACCAAAGGGAGTTCCCTTCTTCTTGGTTTCTGCCTTACAAATGTAACTCTTCAGCATTGCCTTAGTTGTGCCGGTAAGCTTATTTCTGCCGGGATGGAGAAAGGGGCTGTGGAAATAATAATAATAATAATAATAATAATAATAATAATAATAATAATAATAATTTTATATGTACCCCTTAAATGTTGCAACTCCTGTCTGTGATGTGATTGATGTCTGTACTGATGTTACCTTTGGGGAGGGCATTGGAATCTGCCTTATATCACTCAGTATCTTTGTTCATCTATCCCAGTAGTGTCTTTTCCTGACTGGCAGGGATTCTCCAGGGTTTGGGAGCAAAGAAAAGTATTTCCTGTCACACAGTACCTGAATCTTTTAGGTCAGAGATGCAGAAGGCTTTTTTCCCCTTGTTTGCTTTCTTTCAAATATTTTTTGTTAAAGTTTTCAAAATACAATAAAATAGTATCTGAAAGAAATAGAATCAAGAAGGAGAGAAACACCAAAGGAAAAAGAAAAAGAAAATGAGAAGCGGAAGGGGAAAGGAACAGAGAGACAGGAAAAAAATTAAAAATTAGCACCAATAATAATAGTAATATAACGAGGCACTAAATTATATGTATATAGCCCTCTAGCATAATTATATCTTAATCTTCAATCCACATACAAATAAGTGAGTCTTCCCAGCTCCCACCTGGGGAAGCTTCCCCCTTTCTCAGCCTCACACCATGAGGATAAACCTTCTCTGGCCTTTCTCTCACATAGGTCCCTATCTTCTACCCTCATTTCCCCCAAATCTAAATATTCAAAAATCCCGCATCTATGGATGTGGTGAATCAGAAATGTCACGGCCTATATACCAAACGTGTGTGATGGTTTATACCCATTTGCTTCCAGAAGTGTCACAGCTTGTTGCCTCTTGGTACTGACTAAAGATAGCCTTGGACACATGGGAACATAGCACATGGGAAAGCTTGATGTCCAAACAAAGCCACATGGAAAAAAAGAGGACATGTGCAAGTATATAATGCTCATTACTCGATGGCTTACAGTTGAATGTGTGAACTGGCTACATTAAAGAGCGAGGGTGCATTTAAGAACCTAAGAACATAACAAGAGCCTGCTGGATCAAGCCAATGGCTCACCTAGTCCTGTGTCCTATTCTCACAGTGGCCAACCCACTGGGAAACCCACAAGCAAAACCCACAAGAGCACTCTCTGCTTCTGAAGTTTCCACCAGCTGGTATTCAGAAGTATTACTTCCTCCAACCATGGAGGTATATTCTAGTCTCAATCACAGCTAGTAGCCATTCATAGATGTATCCCCCATGAATTGTCCAATCCTATTTAAAAGCCATCCAAGTTGGTGGCCATCAGTGCCTCCTGAGCATGTGATTTCCATTTTGAGCTGCTGCCAGGTGACCTGCAAGTTATCTCTGTGTTGATTAATCAGTGGTGGATTAATCTATTGTGTGCCATGGAAGTAGAGGCAGATGGTACAGTCAGTAACAGATCTCTGGCATCTCCAGGGAGGGCTAGGAGGGACTCATTTTTGAAGCCCTGGAGAGCAAATGTCTTTCAGCGTTGACAGGACAAGCAGAGCCCAATCTGTCATCTAGATCCTAGAGCACAACCATTTAGAAACTTGAGTGCATCCAAGTATAGCTTCAGGGCAGTGGGCTACCTAGAATATAGCTGCTAGAATAAGGATGGTCAGCAACCCAGATATCAGGACCATGGACCATCTGGGAGAGTGTCTCAATTCAGGTGCCGTTTTGATCTGTCATAGTCATAATAAATAACAAGATGAAAGATGAAAAAATATTTTTAATAATTCCAGTGGCACCTTAAAGATCAACTAAATATAAGCTTTCAAGGTATGAGCTTTCGTGTGTGATGCACACTTCAATGTGTTTCAATGGTGTTTTTTTCATTCCAGACCCTGGTTATTCATCCTAGGCCAGTGTTTTTCAGACTTGGGTCTCCAACTGTTGTTGGACTACAACTAGCACCATCCCTGATCACTGGTCCTGCTAGCTAGGGATGATGGGATTTGTAGTCCAACAACAGCTGGGGACCCAAGTTTGAGAAACACTATCCTAGTCTCTCTTTTAAAGGCCCCCAATCCATTCTCAGCTGCACTGGTGAGCACAAACCATGGAGCATGGGATCCCCAGGGAGGAGGGCCCTGGTTCAGGTGGGGAGTCTGGCTCAGGGGGTTGCTGTTTCTTGGAACCTTCTTGAGGAGTTATGGGTTCCAGGAGATCCTGGTTATTGTTATCAGAACTTGGGTCTATTGCATCCATCAATGGTACTGTTCACTATTAATAGAACAATGGAAGCTTCAGCCTTTGGTACATGCAACAGTATTTTTGACACTGACTGATAGTGGCTCTCTAGGATTTCAGCCAGGAGTCTATCCTATCCCTGGCAGGAGATGCTGGGGATGAAACATGGCACTTTCGCATGCCACACAGGTACTCTACCACAGGGGCCGCTTGATCTGTGCCTGGGTTCTAGTTGGTGACCAAGATCATGAAAATCCAAGTGGTATTCCTCTTCAGGATTCTGGTGCTTCAGAGAATGTGCAGAGTGCTCTTCTAGTGTAGAGTCTCTCTCTCTCTCTCTCTCTCTCTCTCTCTCTCTCTCTCGTGTGTGTGTGTGTGTGCACGCGTGGTCAAAAGCACAACATAGAAAGCGGAGGCACAGCAGCAAACAGCAAAAAGTAATTTCCCCTCCTGACTTGGACTGTATCTGATGTTAATCCTACAAAGAGTAGGCCCACTGAAAGCAAAGGATAGGACTCATATAGGTTCATTAATCTAAGTAGGTCTACACTGAGTAGCTGGATGCAACCCTTGACCATCCTGACATCTATCCAAGAAACTATCTCTGGCCAGCCCTCGTTTCCAATTCTGGCTGGCTGTTTCCCAATTCTACATCTACTGTGTGCTCCATTTTCTTCTCAATCACAATCAAACCTAATCATGGAGAATGATCTGCTGCCATAATATGAATTTCTGGGAACCAGAGAAGATCTGACATAAAGTAGAGATGGCCTAGAATAAATGGAATTAACATCTTGCTCAAGGGTACTTATGGGAAAGCCGGTTTAAACAACAGCAACAACAAATTACACACCACAACCATATCACGGAATGTTAGTTAATAAGGGACTTTCCCCCTCATTAAACCTTCCCACATCACCACACAGGTTTGTTGAGGAAGTTTCAGAGCTCAGTGGAGGGACATCTGCTCCGCATGCAGAAGGTCCCATGTTCAATCCCTGGCACCTCCAAACAAGCTTGGGAGAGACTTGCTTCCTGAATGCCTGGAGAGCCACTGCCAGTGAAGAGTAGACAATACAGTGGTTACCTCGGTTCTCAAATGGCTTAGTTGCCGAGCAAATCAGCTCCTGAATACCCCAAACCTGGAAGTAAGTGTTCCGGTTTGCAAACATTTTTCGGAAGCCGAATGTCTGATGCGGCTTCCGCTTGAGTTCAGGAAGCTCCTGCAGCCAATCAGAAGCCGTGTCTTGGTTATCAAATGGTTTTGGAAGTTGAACGGACTCCTGGAATGGATTAAGTTCGAGAACCAAGGTAGTGCTGTACTGAGCTAGGTGGACTAAGCATAAGGCAGTTTCCCGTGTTCCTTTGCTTGTTTGTTGGTTTAGTTTACTGAGACAAAAAGTGATGCCAGTCAAATTTTATTGTGAGCATTAAATTAATGCTGAGTCCGTATCAGAAAAGGAACTGTTTGAAACCAAGACAGCCAAGTCAGAATTGTAGGTCATGAATATAAAAGAGACGAACACCCAGTTACTTTAATGTTCCCTCTCTCTTAAGCATTTATCTACTGTATATACTGATGTGCATATAACACAGTGGTGATGAACCTGTGTGACTCCAGACATTTTTGGAGCATAGCCAGTACCAAGAATGATGGGTGTTGGAGTACAACAACATCTGGAGGGCCACGGGTTCCCCAGTTTATATCATGTTAGTGTGTATTATTGTCTCAATTTTAATACTGTACTACTGTGTTGCTGTAACCCACTCTTGGACTTTGCACTGAAGGGCAGGTTTTTAAAATAAAAAAAAATCCACAAATAAATGAGCAAATGTCAAAACCTCTTTGAATTTTACTGGTAGGTCTTAAGATTTTAGGGAGACTGACCTTGGTCAACAGCCAAATTTGATGTTTTGTTTCCAGTGCTAAAGGATAACACTTAAAACAGCTCATGGGTCAGTCTCAAAAAATGCACCTTGTGATGACACAATCCTTTGCAAGATTTACTTCTCAAGTGCCAAGAAGGGCTTGCAGTAAATGAATCGGTTTCACCCTCATTTCTCTTATTTACCAGTAATTGTCCCATGCTCAGCTCCAGATGATCTCCCTCATCCAGGTTAGAAGATTCCTGCTGGATCAGGCCACAGGCCTATTTGGTCTAGTACTTGCGGTAGCCAGCCTGATGCATCTTCTGCCAAAAGCAGGACCTGAGCGCAACAGCACTCCCCCCCCCCCCGCAGTTTCAAACAACTGGCACACATGGACTTGGAAGCAGAGCATTGAAGTTGGTGGGACTCTACTGAACCACCTGTTTCTACCTAGTCAGTGCAGAATGATGCACTGGTGTGCAATGTTTGGTTAATTATTCAGTTAGGTGTCTTGATTGCAGCACTTTAAATTAAAAGGTGGTCAAAATTAAGCAGACTTCATTTTTTAGAAGGTAGCTTTCTAGAATTTCAAAAAACTGCTGTTTTGGATGTGGAGATATTACTAGCTGTGCTTCATCTTAAAAAAGGGATTAGGAACCTCAGCTGCAGGGGTCAAATGTGGCCCTCAAGGTAGCTCTATTTGGCCTTTGTGACTCCTCCTCCCTCCTTCCCTGGCTGCACTGGCTCTTTCTGAGCCACACTCCTTACTGACCTTGAGTGCTTCTGGCATGCTGGAAAGTATCATAGAACTGTGATAACGGCTCTTGACTAAGGAATCATGTGTGTGCACAGAAATCTCTGCCTTCTGCATGGCTGAAATAGAGCCTACCGTACAAAGAAAAGAGTCACATCTATTGCTCTGGCCTCACCCACCTTTGCCTCTGTCCCCCCACCCCAATACAGAAACATTTCCACACTCCTCAAAAAGGTTCCCTAAGCATGACATATTTTTTTACCCTTTGAAACAATAGTTCTCTCTTGTATGCAAAAATATGCAGATTTAATTGATCAAAACCTTACCCAGTTAATTGACTGCAGGTTTTTTTAGATTATTAACATTATCATCAGGTGACAGCCTTACGGACAACTGTTCCATTTCATATCCCATACAATGTCACTTGGTTAACATTCGGCTAAGATAAGCCATTCCCTTTCCCTCCTTTCCTTCTGCAGACCTATAAATTGTTGGAAAGGGACATGCAAGGTTACTGCTGGGTTAATGCACAGAGTTATTCTCCTCATTATTTGGCATGCGAGTGAAGATAAAAAGCTCAAGTTCAATCAACGGGAAACATTCTTCTATCTTAGAAATTTGAGCATATATCAAAGTCAAACAATATTTGAAATAACGAGCTCTTCAAAGCTGGAACAATTGAGATTTGCATATGTCTTTGCAGTGTGCATGCAAGCAATCAATGGCCTCCGTGTTTCTGGGGAAGAGCGTTGGAAAATCTGAAATCATTTTGGAGCACAGGAGTAAACAGCTGCAGCCAGAGAGGGGGATGCAAGCTTCTTCTTTTTATCGCAGACTCTTTAGCCAAATGTTACATCCCATTGTACATGAGGGGATGTACTGAAAAAGAGAGAGATGGCATTCAGTTAATGCTCAAACAACTAAGGGGAATAGGAAGCACAGCTATCCAAATTACCAATGTCCTACACATGTGCCCCCCCTCTTTCTCTCTGCAGCTTCTCCTGAAGCATTTGCTGGTGTAGGCAGTAGAGGTATCATCTGAATGCGGAGAGGGGGAGGATTCTCATAGGCACCATTTATGAATCCTACAACCTTTCTTTGGGGAGAGATTCTTCCCCTGCACCAAATTACCAAATCACCAAAGAGCAAAGGCACTGCTTTTCCTGATATATAGATCTATTGGGCCAGTTCCTCTCTCCTTCCACACCTGCTTGCATGCTAAGCAACCAACAGGGCACACACAGGAGCAAAGACTTAGAATTAAATGTGGGTAATAATAATAATAATAATAATAATAATAATAATAATAATAATGGTGAGCACTAACTTAAATAGCTATGCCAAGTACCTTGCTACAGCTGATGGCATTTCAGACTGGAGTTGCTCCAATGTTTACTCAAGGGGAAGGTAGAGAGAGTGAGAGACCAAGAGAGAAGGGGCACTTTCTGTTTGGAGCTGGCTATAGTTTCCTTCTGTGCCATTCCCTCCATACATTGTTAACTTTGTCCTCTTTCCTGTAAGACTGAAATGATAAGCCTGTGGCCTTCCTGATATTGCTGGACTAAAGTTCCCATCATCCCTGTCTACTGGTCCTGCTGTCTGGGGCTGGTGGGAGCTCAGAGTCAAGCAACACATGGTGGGGTATTGCTTCCCTTCTCTGCTATTGCTTCTGTACATCTCTCCACCTTTCTGGTTACTGCTGCTATGTTCTTTCTGAAAATATGTGAGTATGTTGTGGATGGGATGGTGTCATGGCAATGTGTAGCAAATCTGGTCTTGCTACAAGATGATATCGAGTGAGGGCAAACAAAACCAGTTGCGAGTGAAGAAGCAGTGCCTCTTGAATCAAGCACCTTGGTCATCCTAGCCAACCAGGGATTACCTGGTGATTGGAGTGATGTAACTGCACTACATATCCAATTGCTTTGGCTATAGGACATTACTGAAGGTAAACAAAGCAGAGAACGAGAAAGAGTATAATATAATTGCATAGGCAAACGTTTTTGTAGGCATTGTGGGGAAATTGTCAAAAGAATGGGCACTTTTTGACACAGGCAAATATGTTCCTGAATAGCAGAGCGATGTCTGTGCTCTCACATAGCTTGCGCATAACAAAAAGCTGGAGGGGGGGGGGGATGCCACTGAAAGGGAGATGTGAACAGCTTTAAAAACTGCACAGTTCCCCCTCCCTCTGACCATCAGTGTCCAAAATGCAATTTAAAAATCATTCAGCAAGTACACAGATGATTTCCATCTGATATAAAAGGGAAATGAAAGCCCCAATGCTCTTATCTCCATTTGCCCACGGAAGGAAAGGAAAGGAAATGAAATCTCACATTTTCACCCCAGCAGCACAGCTGCAAACTTGTAAACAAAAGTCAATAGAAGGTTTCATTTGATTACCGGCTTTGATCCATCAGTGCTGGATTCTGATTTGCTCTTAACACTGGCCAGATTGCTTTCATCTTATAAAATATACGAGGAAGCAAGATGACCCAAGCAGATTTCCTGAAATAGGATGTTCCCTCCTCTTCTCTCTCTCCCTCCCCACCCCCCACCTCTTGGCAACAATGCCGTTTATGTGAATAATACTAGGAAACATAGTATGTCATGAGCTAAAAGGCAAAGTCATCGTGGCTGAATTTCGAATTGAATTTTAAAATCCTTGGCTGACGATATATTAGATGGAAGAGATTAAACCTGCAACGGGATGTTGCAGTCTAGGCTGCTCACTGTGCAGGATTCCAGCCCCTCCACTTGACACCATTCCCTCTTCCCCTGAATTCCAGTTTCTTCCCTGCAACAAAAGAAAATTCAGGGCAGATAAAAGAAAGTAACATCTTCATGTAGTGAATAGTTACTGTGAAGCTCACTCCTATAGGAGGCCACCTCCTTTAAAAGAATATTGATAGGGTGCAGCAAAGGGGAGGAATTTTTAAAAAAACACACCATGGAAAATGGGACGGGAAGTCGATCAAACAAAAGAAAAAATATTATGTATTAGAATGCCTATGTGAAATTTGTGGAAATCTAATGATAGATAGATAGATAGATAGATAGACCGTAGATACAGTGGTACCTCGGGTTAAGAACTTAATTCATTCCAGAGGTGTGTTCTTAACCTGAAACAGTTCTTAACCTGAGGCGTGCTTTCGCTAATGGGGCCTCCTGCTGCTTCTGGTGCACAATTTCCATTCTTTTCCTGGGGCAAAGTTCTTAACCTGGAGCAACCACTTCCTGGTTAGCAAAGTCTGTAACCCAAAGTGTCTGTAACCCAAAGCGTCTGTAACCTGAGGTACCACTGTAGGTAGATGTAGAATGAGTATTGCATAAAGCATGATGGATCCGCTCTGCCTTCACAGTTGGAGGCAACAATGCGTCTGAATACCAGTTGCTAGAAACCGTAGGAGGGACTTTCCATATGAACCTACCCGGACCCCGAGATCATCTTCTGAGGCGCTTTTTCATGTACCTCCTCCTTGAGAGGTCTGGAGGTGGCAACACAAGGACAGGCTTTCTCTGCAGTGGCTCCCCGTCTGCTCTCCCGAGGGAAGTTTGCCTAGTGCCTTCGTTATACACCTTTAGGCTCCAGGCAAAAATGTTCCTTTTTAATCAGGCCTTTGGTTGACTTTGTTGACATCCAAGGCCCATTTAAAATGATGCTCTTTGGGGAGGGGGGTTATTGGGTTATTGTTTTTGTTTTTGTTTTTATTTTATATATTGCGATCTTTTCTGTGAACTGCCCTGAGACCTCTGAGTATAGGGCGGTATATAAATTTAATAATGATGATGATGATGATGATGATGTGCACTTGTGCTAGGGTCCTGCTTGCTCCTTTCCCACTGGCATGTGGGTGGCCATTGTTAGAACAAGTTGGTGGAATAGATGGCCTATTGGCCTGACCAACAGGGCTTTTTAATGTTCTTATGTTAATAATCAGTCAACATCCCATGGCCCCTGGGTCCTAACAGTCCTCACTGCACTGTTCTAGATTCCCTCTCACATAGGTTTTCAACCCCATAACGTTGGGGTTCCATCAAGCCTACTACTGAGACCAATAGGGATGCGAGTGGCGCTGTGGTCTAAACCACTGAGCCTCTTGGGCTTGCTGATCGGAAGGTCAGCGGTTCAAATCCCTATGATGGGTGAGCTCCCATTGCTCTGTCCCAGCTCCTGCCAACCTAGCAGTTCAAAAGCAAACCAGTGCAGGCAGATAAATAAGTAAGTACTGCTGCGGCAGGAAGGTTAAGTGTTTCTGTGCGCTCTGGCTTCTATCACGATGTCCCATTGCACCAGAGGTGGTTTAGTCCTGTTGGCCACATGACCTGGAAAGCTGTCTGTGGACAAACGATGGCTCCCTCACCTTGAAAGTGAGATGAGCGCCACAACCCCATAGTCGCCTTTGACTGGGCTTAACCGTCCAGGGGTTCTTTACCTTTTACTTTTACTACTGAGACCTTTTTCTTGTGCATGGCATCATTTTCACGGCAATAAGGATTCATACTGGAACAATGGAAATAGAAGGGCTGATGTCAGCAACATGGCAACAGGTTACGTTCATTGTTAATGTTTGTTACCTAGAAATGTTAGAACCATGGATGACTTTGGGTCATATATATATTTTTAAGGCATTTCATTGCTGATGCTTCTTGGTCAATTTCCCTTTGAACCTTTCCAAATCCTAGGGCTTACCAGTAAATGTCAACTTCTCCACACAATAATGTTTTGACTAGCTGAATGCTGGGGTGAGCTTCCACAGTAAAGGTGAAGAATAATCAAATTAAATGCCCTAGGGGCTTATCAGCAAAGGGCAGTATATAAGTCAGAAGCATAGATGATTGCGTATGTTTTGGTTTATCTTCGTTTCTCTCTCTCTCCCCCCCCCCCCAGTCAAATTCAGTTTACAACATGGCTGCAGCAACTTGATTTCTTAAAAAAAAAGTCCTCATGAAAATTCACCAGCATTTTAGTTTGCATTTTCTCTAAAATACCCATTTTTGCACATGTTCCTGCCTAACATGCACATTTTGCAAGCAATTTGCCCTAATTTAATGCATCTTTGTGTACATTTTGGATAGGAGAATTGCATTGCAAAATCTAAAGAAGTGCAAATTTCAAAAATAAGCTGTGTTTGCTTATTATCTTATGCTTATTATCTTAGGAAGTGCAAATTAAGCTGGTTTACATTAAGATGCAAACGAAACCAAATTCCTACCCTATGCTTATTCAATGACACTCATGGAGAAAATTATCTAGCTGATTTGTTTGATTGTTTCTAGGGCTGCAAGCTCTGACTAGAATGGTTGAAAGATTAATTGACCAAAGCTTAATCAGTGGGGATGAGAGTTAACCGATGCAGGCAAATTTTAATAACACTGGTTAAAGGTGTGCTATTTATTATTATTTTAGGCAGGCTACTGGAACACTGAATGAAAAATAAAATATTCTCCCTTTCATACCCAGAAAAGGGCCTCTATACTGATATTTGGGTAAATATATGTACATTTCCAAATTTAATCAATCAGCTAAGAGCAGATAACATTTTTAAAAGATATAAAATCTGTTTGGCAGCCCTAATTATTTCCTATAAATGCTCAGTGTAAGTGGGGGAAGGTCTCTCCTCCTTCCATTAGGGCACTGCAGACAGTTATGTTCTGAGAGTGAATGCAATGGATGGGGTGGAGTTATACACCTTCCAAGTGTCATGGTAAAACTGACTGTCAGTTTTGGGGTTCAGAAGGACAACTCTTCTAGGTCAAATTGGCTAGTTATTCCATGGGAAGATCCTGTTTGGCGTTCTTCATTATTATTATTTATTTAGTTATTGCTTGTTCTCTTCTTCCTCATTTACCGTAATCCCCAAAGCAACCCTGTGGAGGTAGGTTAGGCTGAGATGCAATCCCTGGCCCCGTGAGCTTCATGGTTGAGTGGGGATTTGAACCCTGCTCTCTGGGATACAAGTCTTACACTCTAACCACTACAGCACACTGTTTTTCCATCATCTTCATCTTCTTTCGTTGGGTGCCTCTTGGTCTTCACATCAAACTGAAGCCAGTTATCAATTGGCGAATGTAAATGAAGTTGAATTCTAATAACAAGAAATTAGCAAAGGTCCCTTGCTGATGAGAAGTCAGTCTATTTTGGGCGGAATGTGTGGGCAAATCAGTTCTGAGGTAGAAGCAGAATCAGTGATGGGGGCAGCTTGAGATATAATTACCATGGAGATAACATTTGTATCTCATTTGAAGCTGGCTGGCCCCAGACATAATATTTTGGCAGGCAGGCAGGCAGGCAGGCAGGCAGGCAGGCTGTGTGTGTGTGTGTGTGTGTGAGAGAGAGAGAGAGAGAGAGAGAGAGAGAGAGAGAGATTCAGCCCCTTCTTCACAAAATGCACACTCACTTTGTGGAATTTGCCACCACAATATGTGATAATGGAGCCGTTAGACAAAATGGCTTCAGAAGAGGTTTAGACAAATGCATGGCAGATAAGGCCATCAATCGTTGCTGGTCATAATGGCTTTGCACTTCCTACACTGTCAGAGTTAGTGTGCCCCTGAATACCAGTTGCTGGAAATCACAGGTGGGGGGTGTGCTGTTGTGTTCAGGTCCTGCTTTGAGGCCTCCCTGGCTACCACTGCAAGGACAGGATGCTGGGTTAGGTGGGTCTTGGGTCCGATCCACTAGGCTATCTCTTCTTAGGTTCTTATGTTATTTAGGATTAATCTAGGGATGGGGAACCTGTGGCCATTCAGCAGTTCTCCACCTCCCATATTCCCTGACCATTGACCACTGCTGGGAACTGGAGGCCAGTGGCATCTTGAAGACCACAGGTTGCCCACCCCGAATTAGGCAGATTCATGAGTTCTGCCAATGGCAACAAACCATAAGCCTCCATTCTCAGAAGCACTATGCTACTGAAAACCAGTTGCTGTCTGGTTTCTCCTGATTCTGCCGGCTCCCTGGCTGAGTCCTAGCACTGGTGTCCCACCAAGGTTTGTTTATTCCTCCCAGCCCCTGTAGTTACTGAGGTTTGTGGCCAGGCCCTCCTCCACCATCCAGACTATGCAATCCAAACTAGGATGCCAGGACTTCTGGTTCAGACTCTGGTTCAGTCTGATGGGAAATGGCATCATCTGCGCAGCAGAACATGGCTTCTGGTTTCAAGGACTACTCGTGGGCTTCTGAGAGATGTAGTCTGATCTAGCAGGACCAACCTTACATTTTTATTAGCCACGATAGGAAAAGAAACCTCCATGTTACAGGCACAGTATATTGCAGAATATCAGACACTGGAGACAAAGGAGGAAGGCTGTTGCTTTCAAGCCCTGTTTGTTGGCTCTTGACTGGTCACCATGATTGTTGGACATCTGATGGGTCAAGGTGAGAAATAGGGCACAGGGCTAGATGGACCCTTGATTTAATCCAGCAGAGCCTCTCCTCCTCCCAGAGGGGAGGGGTTATGAGCAGGAGCAGCTTCCCGCAGGGGCAGGAAGGCGTACTTAGCTCCCTGCTCCTGAATGCCATGGCCAAGCCTACCAGCCAACCTAAAGGGCCAGCTGGTGGGCGGGGCTAGCCGCATTTAAACAGCCGTGGCAGCGCTAAGCTCCCAGTCTGTTCCTGCTTTCTTCGGATCTCCCACCCTCCCAGGTCAGCTTCTTTTGCATATTGACCTTGCTATGGACTTCTGTTGGTTGCCTTGGTTGCCCAAGGGGCCTGGTAGGACTTCTTTATTCATTTGGCAAATTGGCACCAGCCTCTCGGTTTTTTCGCCTACCTCATAGCAACTCGTCACAACTTTCTGGTATTGGTGGTTAGGCACTGGAATAGGTGTGCTGTGTTGGAGGATTGGGTATGGGCCATCATCTACCCCTCTCTTTTGGGTATTCTGTTAAAGGAATCCGACGGTCGTGGATCCTGTCCAATGCCCTGCTGGTGGCTAGGGCCATGGCACGACCCCCGGTGACGTCATGGGGGAGCTTCCAGTTGTATTTGCATCAACAAGCTCCCCCCACTGGTTGTTCACCCTGAAATGACTCCCTGCTGAGCGGGGTGGAGTCATGTATTGCTGTTTCATCCAATGCCTAAGCCGATGCTACTCACATGCTGTAACCAATAAAAGTTGTGGCCTAATTTTGCCTATTAACCTAAAATAACGTGTCTTTGTGTCTTATTATACTCCTATGCAGGTGGTGGGTCCTCGACTCACAACATTCTTCTGTGCAACTTGCTCCTGCAGGAGTCAGCAACAGGCACCTACCTGTATGGCTTTAAAAGAGGACTGGACCATTTGTGGAGGAAAAGGCTACCAGGGCTGCTAGCCACGGGGGCTATGCTCTGCCTCCACAGTTGGAAGCATGAATGGTTCTGCATACCAGTTACTGGAAGCCACAGGAGGGGCGAGGACTCTTGTGCTCCGGTCCTGCTTGTGGGTTTCCCACAGGCATCTAGTTGGCTGCTGTGTCGATGCTGGACTAGATAGGCCATTGCCTGACCCAGCAGGCTCTGCTTATGTTCTTATTCTCCTAATGCATAGGAGTCTTTAGGAAAACAAATACTAAATAGTATTCCCAGTGCCCAAGCCTGAAATATACGTAGTTTTTTACCATCTTCAGTCTGGAAAATAATTATTTTTAAAATTATCCATGCACAACCAACACACACATCCCTGCTGTGAGCCAAAATCATGCAAACAGGTCACCATGCACTTAATTTTTATAGATTGCAATGCTTTAAGATTTTGTAGACCATGACAATCGCACAGGCTGGGCTGTGCTTGCACTAAACACCAGCTGATGTATCTTGGTGGGAGGTGGAATGTGCCTGCAGGTTGCGTGAGGGTGGGCTGCGAGGCTGCGATGCGTGGCCTCACCCCGTGAATGTGAACAGGTGGTGGTTTGGTGTTTAATAATGTAGACTTGGGGAATGTTCGGGACCTGCGCAATATAAAAAGAACAATCAGAATATGCTATTATGGGTGCTGGAATCTCATTTAAAACCTAATTAGGTCTAGTACAAAGCTAGAGTAGGCTTGTCTTGGGATAAAGAGATTGATGTGTCTGCATGAAATGTGTGGTGCCTATTCATTCCTCTTCTCATGAAAGAAGAAGAATAAAAAATAAGGTTAAGGAAGCAGCATTTCTTTTTGTTAACTCTTCGTTTGTGTATTGCCACTGTTTTGTGTGCTTCTGTGCCTCTCGATGAAAAGGATAATTGTATTTGTCTAGTTTTTTCTTCCTCCTAAGCAAGAGGCACCCAAAATGCTGCCATCCAGAAATTTTGGATTCTAGCCCCCATAAGGTCAGAGATCATGAGGGTCAGCAGTGGTGATGATGAAGGATCGCAGTGGAAGAGCATCTGCCTTGCATGCAGAAGACCCCAGGTTCCATCCCTAGCATCTCCAGGTAAGGCTGGGGTGTTCCCTGCCTGGGGAGCAACTGTCAGCCAGTGCCAACAACACAGATTTACCAATGGTCAGACTTGGTACAAGGCAGTATCCGATGTAGTCGCAGGTTCCCCACCCCTGTTCTACAGGGAGGACAAGGCTATAGCAATGGAACATAGGAAACTGCTTTAGATGGACTCCATCAGGCTCATAGCTGTCAACCTTCCCTTTTTTGGCGGGAAATTCCCTTATTTCAGCGCCGTTTCCCACTGCTTCCCACGGCTACCCCGGATTGTTAGCTATCCCGTAGACTGTCCCTGGGACAGGTGAGGCTGCTGATCCCTTATTTTCAAATCCGAAAGTTGACAGCTATGATCAGGCTACCCCTATGGGGGTGACCTTAGGCATAACTCTTTGCTATGTTCATTTGCCTACTATAGGACTAGAACAGTGTTTCCCAAATTGGGTCTCCAGCTCTTTTTGGACTACAGTTCCCATAATACCTGACCACTGGTCCTGCCAACTAGAGACGATGGGAGTTGTAGTCCAACAACAGCTGCAGACCCAAGTTTGGGAAACACTGGAATAGGTAGACCAATAATCCCGGTAAGTATTTTATTTTCCTTTTGATTGTGCATACTGGGTGGTAGCCAACTAGGTTTTACTTAGAGTAGACCTACTGAAGTGAATGGACTGAACTTAGTCATGCTCATCAATTTCAATGGGTATGCTCTTGATTAAAACCTAGTTGAACACCACCTACTGTTTCTCCCATTTTCCTCTTTTTAGCCTTTGCACTAAATAAACCTTTTGATTGGGTTTTTGGGCCTTCACAGGTTTAGGAACACCAGAACATGATAAGTTGCTTTAGACCAAGTCAGACATTGGGTCCCCCTAGCCCAGTATTGTCTGCACTGACTGGCAGCTCTCCAGTGCTTCAGGCAGAGGCTCTCCCAGCCCTACCTGCAGAAGCTGGGGATTGATCCTGGGACCTTCTGCATGCAAGGCAGATGTCCAATCATCTATTTATGGGAGTCACTGGCCCTCTCCATCAATTGCCCAGGAGCCCCGGGGTGCCTGGAAACCAACCTGCATCCTTCCCAGATGAGTTGTGCATCTTCCAGGTCATGCCCTCAAAGCCTCTGGGTGCTGAATGAGGCCCAGAGACCTCTTTTCACGTTGTTCCTTCCTATTGCATGCTGTAATGATAGAAGTTAGCCCCTCTCTCCCACCACTAGGTGGTGCTGTGCTCAGAACTAGCCAGCCCTCTTGTGTGCTCAATTTCAACAGAGAGGCAGACAGGCAATCAATCTTTGAGTCTAATGGCATCTTGAGCAGTATTTCTTTATGGATTGAAACAGTTAAGATACCCAATTAATTAACAATGATAACAATGAATAAACAAAGTCACCAAAGAACCCAACCCGAAATCACTGTTGGTTACATGACAAGGACGTCAGTTATTTGCCACTAATTGGATCACAGTCTCTTGTCAGAGCAGGCTCCTTTCAGGTCTGTTGCTATGCACCCACTTTCCCTCATCTCAGCTGCACACTCTTCCCTTCCCCTCCCTCCTCTCCCTTAGGTCTCTCTTTGCCAGCCGACTTTTATTCCCCTTGATGTTTCCCTCCATGCTAAACTTCTCACTCACCCCACATTCTGCAACGCCACTGAAGTGAGCGTTACAGCTGTACAGGCAAGCACAGTTTTCTCTTTTCTTTCTGTCCTCTTCATCACTCAGCTCCCAATACGTGCATGGTGCAGAATGCCCCGGTTCAATCCCTGGCATCTCCAGGTAAAGCTAGCAGATATCACTGCCTGAAACCCTGGGGAGCTGCTGCCGGTCAGTGTAGACAATATTGAGCTGGATGGACTAAGGGTCTGACTCAGCATAAAGCAGCATCCTATGTTTAGTGGGCTCATGCAATGAAGAGCTGGTGTGGTACAGTGGTTAACGTTTGCGAGACCAGGGTTCAAATCCTCACCCAGCTATGAACTTCACCTTGGACCAGTCGCTGCCTCTTGGCCTAACCTACCCCACAGGGTTGTCGTGGGGATTAAATGAGAATGCGGGGAACCATGCATGTCTCCTTAAGCTCCTCGGAGATGCACCTCTTTGTCCTTTGACACCTGAGGTATATATGTTCAGGGACATGCCTTGTGATTGTGATTTCTTTTAAGCTGTTTTTGATGTTGTACTTTAAATGCTTGTGACTTGCTCTGGGATATTAGGGCCACTAAATGGGTTTAAAGGAAGCTACTGTTTCTAGGCTGCCCCTTCTAACAGGAGGACAGACTGAAACTTTGTTTTGTGCCTCAAAGCTGCTACCTTTTAAATTATAGCCCTTCTCGGGGGATGTGGAGGAGAATCTACTTGCCAGTTCAGCTAGTCTTGACTATAGGACTATTTTGCTCTCTTTATTTCATTGCGTAATCTGGTTTACCAAGTTAACCCCTCCCCCTTTCCTAAAGTATCAGGGTCAGGAGAGGGTTAAGGATCCCAGGATGCCACATTGGAAGAAGAACACTGGCAAATGAGAGGGCTTCAATGCAAGGGGCATGCAAGGTCATAAGGAGATCCAAAAAGGTGCAACCAGGAAGTGAGGCATATTGAAATAAGATGCAGTTATATTTCAAGCCTCATCTGGAGGACTGTGCCCAGTTCTGGACACCACATTTTAAGAATGGCCTTTGCAAACTGTTGCATGTCCTGAGTAGGGCAGCTAGGATGGTGAAGGTTCTGTCTGGAAAACCAAGTCCTACGAAGAAAAGTGGAATGAGCTGGGTGTAGGTTTAGCCTGAAGAAGAAAAAATTAAGGGGAGACATGACAGCTGTCTTCAAATATCTGTTGGGCTGTCATACAGAAGATGGAGGAGGCTTGTCACTGGTTGCTCCAGAGGGCAGAACTAGAATTAATGAGAGGAAATTGCAAGGAAGCAGTTTCTGGGTAATCATTAGGAGAAACTACCTAACAATAAGCTCTCTTTGGCAGGGGGAGATTCTCCCTTGCGAGGTGATGGGATTATCTTTGCTGGAGGTACTTAGGCAGAGGCTGAACTGGCAATCTTCCAGGGATGTTGCAGTTGGGAAGGAACACGGGAAACTTCATGACTTGGTGCATTTATCTCTGTATTGTCTTTACTGGCTGGGAGTGGCTCTCTGGGATTTCAGGCAGGAGGTCTCTCCCTGCCCTAACTGGAGATGCTGTTGATTGAAACTAGGACCTTCTGCATGCAAAGCAGATGCTCTACCTATGGCTATGGCCCTTCTCTAATAGATGGCAGGAAGCACCTTACCGTAACCAGCATTTCACTGTTTTATAGGCGGGGAAATGACATGGTATTTCTTGAGCTATCATCTGGCTAGTTTTGAGGTTCAACTAAGTTGCTAACCTGAGATATCTCATCACTTCCAGGACCACAAAAGGCTTTGCACTTGCTCTCTTTCCTTTAAATAAGCATCACAAGCCACACCTTTATACCAAATCAGACAGGATTCTCTCCCAGCCTTACCCGGGGATACTGGGACCCATGACATGCAAAAGAGATGGTGTATGGCTGAGCTATGGCTGTTTCCCCCGGTTGCATCCTGCACTGCAGATCCTGCATTGAGCAGAGGGTTTCACTGTGTGACGTCTGAGGCTTCCAACTTTAAATTTCTATTATTCAGGAGACATTAAGCTGGCTGGAAGCTGATATACATCCTGGCTTAGGGCTTACATATGTTCCTGTTTAATGGAATAACAACAGAGCTCCCCCACAACCACTAAGGCCGCCAAAACTAATCTGTAGCATTTTTTTTTAAAAAAACCTATGCTAAAATATAATTACTTAAGGTGTTTTAGGAGCAAACATTGCTTTTTCTTCTTCTTTTCACCCCCAGGCTTTGCCTACCCATCTGGGTTTGCTTGGATGGACAGAATCAAGGCTGTGGTTGATTTGTTTCTCCCTTAGAACTGCCCAACTTCAATTTGATGCACGCTTGACTTCCCCCACATGCTGGAGGAGCCAAGATGTGTCAAGAACAAGGAATTGCTTTTGTATGAAAAGGAGTTTCTCTTGTGCAGGTCTTGAAATGCATTTTGTATGGATAAATCTGGGTGTCTCCATTTGAACCGGGATGACCCATAATGAACAACACATCCCATCTATAAGCCTCACTGAGAACAAGAAAGGGAGGAGCTTTCCTCCACAACATCTTCTGGGGGTCACATGCCAGCGGAAGGCAGGTCCAAAGGCATTCATGTGGGAGAGCAGCAAGTCTTGTTGTTCTGTACCTGCTTTCACCAGGGTGGATTGCAGCAGTCTAAAATTCAATATTAAAAACATTTAAAACAAATTTGTCACAGGAATTGGGAGGGCCCAGAAAACACACACCTCAGATTTCAAAGGCCACGGTAAAGAGGCATGTCTTCAACATTTGTCATAAGTTATATAGCGAGGGTACCTGATGCACCTCTGTGGAGAGGGAATTCCACAACTCAGGAGGAGGGTGCCCTCTCCTGGGCCACTGCACTTCTGAGGCCCCCACCTCTGCTGACCTTAACACCCCCATCAACCCCAGTCTTCCCTTGGCCAGTGCCTCACCTGCCTGCCTTTGTGCAGCCAGCCCAGGCAGGTGGCACTTCCTGCCACCTACCTCCTCCTCACGCTTGGTCTATTGACTCCATGGGTCTACCTTGAGAATGACTAATGGTGGAAACACCAATTTTCAAAACCATTTATTTATGACCAAGATGGGGAACCTCTAGTCTGAGGGCTGAGGGTGGCCTTCCAGGAGTCTCCCAAGGCTAAGTACTGACCAAGGAGGAGATCATCTGGCAGTGGGAGCCTGTGGCATGATGAGTGGGTTTGTGCCTTGAAGGTCTCCATGGCTGAAGGCTGGCTGATGTCTGGCGATGGACCTGGTGGAAGCTGGGAAATGTTGGGAAATGGAAGCCAGTAGCATTCACATTTAGATAATGGTGGACACTGCAATTCCTGAAACAGACTGTTGTTTGGGATGTAAGCGGGTTCAAACTCACCTTTGGAAGCCTGTTGACAGAAATTTTGTGGGTATTTGTGGACTGAAGCTGGGAGCATATATGTGTGTGAATGGAGAGCGGCTGATGAGTGAATGTGTCTCCATGTGTGAATGGGAGGTTTTGAATGCTGTTGAGGCGAACAGTGTGTGCCTGGGTGCATTGTGTTAGCATAGGTAGCCCACCAGATGTGACATTCCTGGGAATTATGTGACAGGAGCCGGCTCCAGGTACAGGGTGGAAGGATGAACCAGCCCAGTGGCTATTCAAAGGTGGAAGCCAGTGGAAGTTGGCAGGCTGAAGTCAGGAATGAAACTGCCAGGCAGATGCAAGTGAAAGTCCCTGATGATACTGTTGGGTGGTAGCCCTCCCTGTTCCTGCATTTGCAATGGGAGATCTAGCAACCCAGTTCTCTGGAGCAACCCTCCCTGGTGCACATGAAGGGTGGACTACAAATGTTTCTAAGGAGCAACCCCAGCCTGAGGAGGCAGCTTAGGGGAACAGCTGGAGATCCAGGAGGGAAATCTAGGTCTATTCCCTCCTATCCACTTGAGTTGCCAACACTTTGTTTTCTCGGGGCTCCTGTGCCTGCCTCACCTCGATAGCTGACAGAAAAAAATAAAAATAAAACCACAATTGATTTTGTCACTCAGAACCCAGCATCACCAATAAACTTGTAAGGACCCCCAGAGGTTAAAAAGACTACTTAGGTGAGCTGTGCCTGCTGGCAATTATTCCCTCAGGAATAATTGCTGTCAGCTTTTAGAAGGAAGAGACAAGGTGCTATGTAGAGGCTCAGCATGTGAGCTACAATGAGCCACAGAGACTTGAGTTTTATTCTCACCTCTTTTCTGAAACTCAAGAAAGGGTTGTGGGGAGAGGGATAGGTTCTTTCTTCAACTCCCCTCCCTTCCACCCACATATTTACAACATCATCCTCCCTGACACTTCTCTAACCTTTCTGAAATCCTTTCAGCTGGCATGGTTTAATATTAAGCGTCTGGCCTTCTTCAAGAAATATAGGACCCTGACTTGTACCCATCAATAATGGTGCCCATGGTGATCCCAAAGTCCTACTGAGTTGCCAGCCCAGCTCCCCATCCTCCCCAACCCCCAACACTGACATGGGATCTGAAGTCTAAATCTGAGGAAGCTGTTCCAGGCTGTGTACACCCCATACATTTATAGCACATTTATAGCACAAGCCATGAGGGACCACAGAGCAACTATGTGATGACAGATTGGTGAGGGGGCAGCAGCCACGGGGAGAGTCATGGCAGAGACAGAAAACAGAGGAGCCATGAGGTGAGAGGTGGAGTCTAAAGTTGGCTCAGCCATGAGGAGATGAGACTTGTTTCTGGGTGACAGGAGAAGAGGCTGCATTTGTGTTTAGGTGAGGAGAATCCCGGGAGAGAGCACCATGGTCCCACTTTTAAAGAGTCATGGTTTCAACTCAAAGAATGCTAGTTATACCTGGATTTTAAGACTTCACACTGGGGACTGTAGTTTGTTAAGGGTGCTGAGGGTTGTTGAGAGGACCCCTATACATATCAAAGAGCTTTAACTTCCAGAGTTCCTTACAAAGAAGGATTGCCAGTTAAGTAACTCTGAGAATTGGAGGATTGATTGCCAGGAGTTTCATAGGATGCTTCACAGAATGAGAACATAAAGGGTATGTGCGAATGGCATCTACCAGCTGACTTGCTCCTTATGACCAAGATGCAAAAAAAGAGGAGGCAGTTTCAATGCAGAATCCAAATCCCCCTACTTGAGATTAAGGTAGAGCTTCCAGTGGCTCGAAAATTTAGTCCAGCCTGAGTATTATAAGCCTTAGAATGAAACCCTTCTCCTAAATTCTTAGTAGGGCAAACTGTGCTTGCTTGGTGGTGAAAGAAGGAGGCTCTGCTAACCCATTTACATTTTTCTTTTTTAAAAAAAACATGGAGCACAGGCCAAAATGGGATAGGTGGAAAACATAAGCCCCCCCCCCCCGCAACAGTACCTGCATGGGACACGCCATGGAAACACTTCTGTCAATTTCAGTGGCCTTTGATTGAAGCGGCAAAAGGCCATTTTAATTCGCAGCAGGTTAACGTTTTGATACCCGAAAGCTCTTCCTGAATGAAAATAGTAACAGCCAGAAAAGATTATGCTGCTTATATTTATGATAACCCCAAGCAACCATTCACAACCCTTGTCCCATGGAACTGGCAATGCCTTGATGCTTCTTATCTACAGCCCTCTAGATAAGAGAGACGTTCACCAGTTAGCATTCTTTCCTGTCATTGGGAGGTGGGACTTCTCTGCAGAGGTTATGTCTGTTCATTCTAGAGCCTAAGGAAATGTTTCGCCCATTATTTTATTCTTGCACAGCAGGGGTGGAGAACCTGTGGCCCTCCAGCTGTTCTTGGATTCCAACTCCCCTCAGCCCCAGTCAGCATGGTCCAATGGTCATGGATAATGGGAGTTGAAGTCCAGTAACAGCTGGAGGGCCACAAGATCCACATCTCTGGCTTAGCAGTATTTGAGCTCACAGTTAGTTGCTTTGTGGGGAGACTTTTTGGTTCAAAAGGTGGGACGCAATATTTTAATTACCATTTTAAATGACATTAGATCTTTTGAAACTTTGCAATGTCGTGATGTACCATATTCAACATTCTGTTCCTCGTCTGATTTGGAAGAAAGTCGATACATTTTAAATGTCAACATGGAAATGAATTCTGATCAAAGGAGGGCAAGCTAAATAGGAACACACGAAGCTTCCACATACTATGTCAGATCGCTGGTGCACTCATCCCAGCCTTTTCTACTCTTCGCTGGCTGTACCTTTTCAGAGCCTCAGACAGAACGCTCTCTTCCAGTTCTGCTACTTGAGTTCCTTTTAAATTGAAGGACCTTTTGCAATGCAAAGCATGCACTTGAGTTGGCAACTCCAGCTGTGCCCCTTCCCCGAGGTTAACAATGATTCAATCTTTCCATATACTACAGAAAGAGGAGAAATTAATTTGGTTCCAGTTTTCAAGTTAACTTGCCCCGTTTTCACGTCCTGAACTGAAATGTCACATAAAATTCAGCTATCCTTTGGAATTCACTCTTCTGAATTTTCTGATACATATCTTTCTTTTTTTAAGCATACCAAGAAGAAAGCATTGGAGGGTTAGTGTGTACTGAAACACACAGGTTTAGTGGAAACAATGGGCAAAATGGCACTAGAGGAATTTGCTTCATGGGGAATGTCTGCATTAGGCAACAGTGCATACAAAAATGTGCCTATTAGGAGGAATGCATGTGAAAATGAATACACATTTTCTGTTCAGTTCATAAGTTTAGTGTTCTATCCAAAGACCATACAAAACTGTAGCAATATTATTAATAAAATAATACAGAACATACATAGCTTGATTTTAGATTAAACCTCCGAATCACCAAAACAACTTATAGTGATTTTATCCAACTCCTTTTTCCTGATTTTATTTTATGCAGCCAGTGTACAGAAGGCCACTCTCTGTATTACAAAGCTATTAATGCCTCTCAAAAAAACCCAAACAATTTATGCTGAGGTGTAACTGCTTGCATGTGTAAATAGAACTCTTGGGTCTCTACACAAGGGGCAGCCTAACAGATAATGAGTAACGTTTTGTACCTGAGGTTGTCCACAGATACAAAGCTTGTCTGTGTACAGCCATCCAAGACTGCAGTGAGCATCACTTGGAAATGCAGCCCGAGGAAACTGGTGAAAGTTTGGTCAGATAACTAGCAGTAAAATACTCTGTTCTCAAGAGTGCATACCAAGCGGGGGAAAGCTGTGTTTCTATTTAGTTGTAGGTCCCTTCTGAGTTCTATCCAGAAGAGGCAATCCCTTAGCTGGCATTTATTCAAGGCCCAAGCAGAGCTCAGTTCTGGAAATTAGTAATAAACAACCAACTCTGGTATCACTCAATTCCATATAGCACAGTGCAGGAAAACACTCAATGGGCATAGTAGCAATTCTTTTAATATACTTTAACTGAGTGCAGTCTGCTATTGCCTTAATTGTTGGCTACTCAGATTAAGTATGAAGAAGAGCTGCTGATATTCTTGATGATAGAGAGTATAGCTTCCCCAAAAAGTTATTCTGCATTGTTTCCAAAACTTTAATGGAGTTCAATACAGAGCTCCAGATTTCAACATTGTAGAGTATTTGACTTAGCACTTTGCTACCAAATATATTTAGGGCAAAGTAATTCCGAAATGGATGAATGGAATTTAAGACTGGAATAATGAGAAACTGGGCAAAACTGAAATAGACAAGATTGTGCTTCCCTGCCCATCCTTACTGTCCCTCTAGTGACTGGTTCTCTTCTCCTGTTCTTTTCTCCTGAACCTAAAGATAAGAAGAAGCAAAATAATCCCATTTAATTTCCCCCTTTTTACCCCTGAAAGTGCTTTGCTAGATTTCAGCCACCAGCATTTAGGTGGGTGGGGTTTTGGGGTGTGTGTGCCAACTCTCCATATTTCTGCATTGCAGAGGTTTGGACTACATGGTCCTCATAATTTCTTCCATGATTTTATACTATTGCTAGGAACACAGCTGAATGAGTTAACCCATTGCTCAACCTTTGGGTACATGCATTGCATGCAATGGATAAGAGAATTAGACAGCAGATGATGGGAAAGATCCCCATCTTAGATGCCAGAAAGTCACTTTTAGCCAGAACTGACAATACTGAGCTCAATGGACAAATAATCTAAGCCAAGCATAAAGAAGTTTTCTATTTTTCTGCATAACAGATTGCCAAGATCTGAGCAAGGCGCCTCTTCTTTGAGCAAGATGGTCCATGAAACACTTCCTTTTAGGGCAACTGGTCCATGAAACTTGCATAACTGATGCTATCGTGGAGACCCCACACCAGCAATATCTGAAGATGCTGGACCAGATAGAGGTTTATGTTGTGGATACAATTTGCAGCACCAAATCCATTTCCCATTCTTTGTCTCCACCGCCCTCCCTTGCAGTGAGTAGCTGAACATTAAATTGGCAGCAAAATCCATTGCAGACCCCTCCAGAGACTCATTAAAGACCCAGATAACTCTGACATTGAGCACAATGGCTTCTGCCTGATCGGCTATGCCAATTTCTCAGATGTACAGAAGGCAAGATGGGGAACATATTTCTTATTAGGGCACACATGTAATGAGGCAATTGCTAAAATGCTCTGGACAAGACTACCTATTAGATGTTTCTTGCAGTATGACTACTTTTGAACCAAGTGGGTTTCAGCTCAAGGCGGAATGAATTGACATTTCAGTTTGACACTGTTACTATTGGTGGCAGTTAAGTAAATGATCCTGTTAGGATCCCATGCTTTAAAAAAACCATATCCTATGACAAAAATCTAATAAATAATCATACTGACAGGATGTATGTCAATGTACTTTTTGTGTTTCTGTGACTTTACTTTGCATACATGCAGTTTAGCAGCTGAGCCAGAGGAGAGGTTGGAATATACAGTAACACCCACTAAGGGTGGTTGCTCCGCCCGTCAAGTTTCTAGCCCTCTTGATTGCAGAGGAAAGCTTTGAAAAGACTGAACTGTGCCCCTGTAGCTCAGTGGTAGAACATTTGCTTTGCATGCAGAAAGTCTAATCTCCAGCGGCATCTCCAGATATGGCTGAAAGAGGCCCCTACACAAACCCCAAAGTTGTTGAGCTTTCACAAAAATGCAGAGAGAGAGAGAGAGAGAGAGAGGTTTCTCGATTGATTTGCCTAAGATCTGCCTTTCGGAAATTTCCCCCGGACGTCTGGTAACATCTAGGAAAATCCAGACGTATGCCAGCCCTAACATAGACCAATGGTCTGACTCTGTATACGGCAGCTTCGTATGTGCTCCCCTCCCCCCCTTTATTCCCATAGGTTCCCAGTTGTAGAAACTGAGCCAGGCCACCCCAGACTGTTTCTGTCTCACTGGCCAGTTATATCCCTGCATCCGTCTCTAATCAAACAGACCAATATTTAATTTCTACAGAGGGCAAACAAATGCAGTTTTCTTTCCTCCTCCTTCCTCCTCTCAAAATGGCATCTGAGTCCCCTGATAGCCATCTGCTTCTCTTCCCATCTGCGATGGATGTAGTGTTATAATTGGACATACGCTTTTGACACCTACTAAGAAGAGCTGCCAGCTTCTGTAGCCAATTTTAAGCCAAGGCTTCTTTGCTGTCCTCCCAAACAGGCTTCTTATTAAGGGACTGTCAGAAGGTGGGGTGAGTGAAGGGTTAACAAGGATTCTTGTCTGGACTAAAAAGAGAAAAAGCAATTATCGCCTCCCCCCCATTGCCACTCCAACATCTATTGTGTTAGGCATAGGTGGCTCCTCTTGCTGATGAAACTATGCAATGGAAAGTTTTCCTGCTCAAACCCCATTGAAATGAGCACTTCTGCATTGACCCATAATGAATTGCTTCAGCAGCAACAAAGCCAGGAGTTACCATGATTTGCAGGCAGGGATGGGGGAAGATATTCAACTCAGTTCACATTTATTTCACCTTTTAGTTTTATTTTGGCAATTTGCATACCGTTTAATCACAGTAATCTCTAAGCAGTGCACAGGAGACCAGCTGCAGAGGGCAAAAGATGAGTGAAAACTGTGAAATTAGAGTTGATTTTAAAAACCTGCTGGGATAAATAATAATAAAAATAGGCCTTCAGGAAGTGTGAGAAGTTCAACAAGGAGAGGACCTGTCTGATCCCAACTGGAGGCAAGTTCAACAAAATTGGACCATAATACTGAACACAAGACTCTTTTGGATCTAAGCTGGGCATCCAAGCTAAGGGGGACCATTAACAGTGACTCCGCTGAAAACCTAGGAAATTGAACAGGGATATAAAAAGCATCAGGTGGTCCTTGTAAATTAATACAGGAACCTTGAACCTAACCTGGTAGTATATGAGGAACTAGTGCAAGCTTTGTAGAGTTCTGTACTGGCAATAGTCTGTCCCCTTTAACAGTTTAGCTGCAGAGTTTTGCAATGAATTAATGAATCTTTATTTGCATCGGCCATCGGCCATAGCAATAAAACAACAATACAATATACAAAGAATGGAAATTAAAAAGTCATTTATATAAAATACATTTTAGGGTTTTGAATCAATAGTCAAATACAGTGGTACCTCGGGTTACAGATGCTTCAGGTTACAGACACTTCAGGGTACAGACTCCGCTAACCCAGAAATAGTACCTCGGGTTAAGAACTTTGCTTCAGGATGAGAATAGAAATTGTGCGGCGGCAGCGGGAGGCCCCATTAGCTAAAGTGTTACCTCAGGTTAAGAACAGTTTCAGGTTAGGAACGGACCTCCAGAACGAATTAAGTTCTAAACCTGAGGTACCACTGTAGTGGATCTTATTCTAATTGCCCCAGCTAAGAACCTTGCAACCTAATTTCTAAATTTCAAATTTGGAGTAGGATGAGTCTTTCCCTGTTAGGAAGAATTGTAGCAATTAAAATGAATGCATTGTCAAAAATGTTGTTTCTCTTTCAGACAATACCGATAATAAGTAATGATGTGTGCTTCAAAAAATGGCAAATAGATATTTCCAAATTTGTCTGGAGCAGGAAAAGGCCAAGGATTAAAAACAAAATACTTACAGATATAAAAGAAAGAGGAGGCTTTTCTCTCCCAGACTTTAATTACGAAGCAGCAAGTCTTACTTAGATTCGGGACTGGATTAAATTAGAAAAGGAGGAGGCATTAGAGTTGGAGGGACACGATAACAGATTTGGTTGGCATGCGTATTTGTGGTATGGGAAGGGGAAAGTACATAAAGGATTTTACAATCATATAATAAGAAAGTCACTAATAAAAGTATGGGGGAAATATAAAGATTTATTAGAACAAAAAAATACCTTGGTGGTTATCTCCTATTGAAGCTTCATTACTTAAACTGTTAAGCAAGAAAGGAATTTGGCCTACATATAAAAGGTAAAGGTACCCCTGCCCGTACGGGCCAGTCGTGTCCAACTCTAGGGTTGCGTGCTCATCTCGCTCTAGAGGCCGTGAACCGGCGCCGTCCGAAGACACTTCCGGGTCACGTGACCAGCGTGACGAAGCTGCAGCTGGCGAGCCAGCACCAGCGCAGCACACGGAAACGCCGTTTACCTTCCCGCTATAAAGCGGTCCCTGTTTATCTACTTGCACTTAAGAGTGCTGTCAACTGCTAGGTGGGCAGGAGCTGGGACCGAACGACGGGAGCTCACCCCTCCGCGGGGATTCGAACCGCCGACCATATGATCGGCATATAGAGATCTATTAATAGAACAAGAAGGAAAACTAATATTGAAAGATTAAAAGAACATGTTCAGAGTTGGCTGCATCACAGACAACTAATTGAGATCTTTAAAGAGGACAATAAGAAAGGATTTAATTACACAATTTCTAGATTTCAAAAGGAAATTATAGAAGATAATTCCAAATTACTAAAGAAAGCGTATAGTATATTATTAGAATGGGAAACTAAAGATGAAGAAGTTAAATCAGTAATGATTAAATGGACACAAGATTTGGGGCATAATATACAATTTGAAGATTGGGAAAAATTATGGCAAGTGAATCTGAAATTCACGGATTGCATATTGTTGAAAGAGAACTACATGAAAATGATGTATAGATGGTATATTACACTGGTAAAAATGGGGAAAATGTATAAAACAGGATCAAATAATTGTTGGAAATGCAAAGAGAAGGAAGGCACTTTTTACCATATGTGGTGGGAATGTAGAGTTGTAAAGAATTTTTGGGAAATGATATATAATGAACTGAAAAAAATGTTTAAAATGGCATTTGTAAAAAAGCCAGAAGCCTTTTTGCTGGGTATTTCAGGTCAAGAACGGCCAAAAGAAAAATGGAAAATATTTATGTCTGCTACAACAGTGGCAAGAGTTTTGTTAGCACAAGGCTGGAAGACAGGAGAAGTACCAATGTAAGAACAATGCCAAGAAAAATTGATGAATTATGCAGAATTAGCAAAGTTAACAGACAAAGTACATGAAAAGGACAATAGTGCTTTTAAAAAAGATTGAGAACCTTTCACAACTTAGCTACAGAAACAAAAAAAAGAGATGGACTCATTGGCAGGTTTTGAATAAACATTCACAACTTTAAGCAGAATATGATGAAAGAACAACATGTATAGTTATTTAACATGCAGAAGATAACAAGTAATGAAATAAACCAGAAAGGGAAGATGAAGGAAGTCAATGGGAGGGTGGGGATTGTAAAATATGAAATTTGGATAATTGTATTTGCAATTTGTTATAACAAAGAAACCCAATAAAAATGTATTTTATTTTATTTTATTTTATATGAAAAAACCTTGCAACCTTTGCTGTCACCTGCTCATCTTGATCTCCCAAGAGAAAGGACACTGTGGCAGTGGCTGGGTGACACGGAATGGGCAATGAAAGAAGGGTGATAATCTTATTCCTCAAGTCTTTATAAAGAGTGCAGGCCAGAAGGGAATACGTCACCAATTCATTACTGCCACCTCCACAGGGATATAAGCGGTTTTTTGTATGGAATCTGTTGGAATCGTCCCTCAAGTACAGCCCAGGGCAATACATTCAATCTTGAAAAAGTAAAAGCGCATCTATATTTTAGAATTGTTTGGTTATACAGATAGGGTGGCAATGCTTGGTGTAAGGGCTGCCAACTTGAATAAAATATTTGGGCCCCCAAATAAGTCCTGCCCTGTATACTCGATCACGTGACACAGCACAAAAACACAATTTGAAAGGCAATGCCCATCAACTGGGGGGGGGGCAGCCCCCTCAGATACTTTATTGAGGGGTGCACAAGGGACCTCAGTCCCAGGGAATTGGCTCCTATCCTTGGCATCTCTGGGCCAGGACCAAGTGTAGGCCCACACTGAGTGCATTACAATAGTTGAGACGAGGTTAAAGGCAATTTTACCTAATTTGCACTTTCTGAAACAATCTGTGGACTGAAACACAGCTACTCTTTGAAATTTACTCCTTTATGATGGTCTGACTCACTACAAGTTATGGTTACCATTAGTTCTGATCCTGCCTGTGTGATCTCCAAAGATACAGTATGAATCCAACTCATAGCTAGTGATTGGGATTCTAGAATTGGAGAGTTGGAAGAGACCCTGCAATGCAGCTGGACTGTGCAGCTGTCCCATATGGGGATTGAACCTGCAACCTTGGCATTATCACCACTATGCTCTAACCAACTGAGCTATCCAGGCTAACTTAATGTGGCAAACCAAACAAAAACCTGCAAAGTTGACAGACTCAGTCCAAAGTTTTGGAACTGAGACCAGGCAAGGGTGTGCTTCCTTCCATGAGCTTGTGAGTTCCAACTGATGGTTCATATCTCAGTGGCAGAACATTTGCTTCACATGTAGTAGTGCTGGGAATGTCCCCTGGAATTTGAGCCCCTGGAGAGATGCTGCCAGTCAGTGCAGGCAATATTGAGCTAGATAAGCTGCTTCTGTGGACTGCAGCATCCCCATAGCTCCAGGCTTGAGAGAACCTGGAGCACAGTTCTGTGGCGAGTTGCCTGCCATTCTTAGGAGGACTTGGAACAGCCCTATTGATTGTGGCATGCAACATCCTGGCTGGGGAGGCGAGTGCTGACTGAGCGCCTGCCTTACCAAAAGAGCAGGAAACCAGCTTTTAATATGGTTTGCTTGGCCGACTCCCTTCATGCAATATTGAAAGGGCGCTTTCAGCAATGCATCACCAGCTTGGCTGTGGCCCATAATGGATTACTGATCTCTCTTAAATGCGACAACTTTGCTCCCATGTTCTATTATGCAGTGGCTCCTTCCCAAGCAGCTCAGGTTCACCAGTGGGCTTGGTTTAATTACAGGATGTGAGCGATGCCAAGTGCAAAGACTCTTTGGCACCAGGATATTCAGGCTGGGCCAACATAGTACTTGTTAATTTATTGATCCATTAATTTTAAGACTGGGCGGGGGAGGGGGGCAATATGTACAATACCAATTACTGGGCACTTTGCATTCCTAAAAGTAAATATATCTCGATCAAGTGAAACCCTGGCACACAGAATCGGTGTCTGGACATTTCCTCCACTCACCCACTTCCAATTATGGTGACTGTTTGCATTTAGTAATCCTATGGAAATGCCAAGGTTTTGTAACGTGATGCTCCGTTGAAGCGAAGGTACGGTTGCCATATGTCAAAAGTGAAAATCCTGACAGAAAAAAAATGGTTGGCAAAGTTTTTGAGCTATTTCAAAGGAAATTTGCCAAAATCTACACTTCCGACATGGGTTGCCATGCATCTGGAAAGTTGCCATTCCCACCTGCACACTGTTTCCTTCAGCCAAATCCCGGCAATGTCCAGAAAATTATGGACGTATGACATCCCTGTCTTAGGTAAACCCCCATATTCATACCAGTTAAAGCAGTATAATACCACTTCAAACTGTCATGTCTACTCCCAAAGAATTCTAGGAGGTTTAGTTTGTTTTGTGTGCTGAGAATTGTTAGGAGGCCCTTATGTCCCTTTTAGAGCAACAACTCTCTGAGCGGTTTAACAATCAACCCCTTTTCACAGGGAACTCTGGAAGTTGTTGCTCTGGGAGGGGGCTAGGGAGTCTCTTAAGAACTCTTGGCATCCTTCACAAAATGCAGTTCCCAGAATTCCATATCCTCCAACATTTATCCGATGAAAATAGGGGTGTCCTATTCCATAATGATGATGATTTTATTATTTATACCCCACCCATGTGACTGGGTTGCCCCAACCACTCTGGGCGGCCTCTAACATTTATTAAAATATAATATAATAGAAAAACTTCCCTATACAGGGCTGCCTTCAGGTTTAGAAGACAGCCCTGTCTTCTAAAGGTTGTATACGTCCTTATCTATTTGGTTCAGGAGTATCTCCATACTCTCCAACATTTCTTCAGTGAAAATAGGGACGTCCTAAGGCATGGGTAGGCAAACTGTGGCCCGGGGGCTGGATCCGGCCCAATCACCTTCTCAATCTGGCCTGTGGACAGTCTGGGAATCAACGTGTTTTTACATGAGTAGAATGTGTGCTTTTATTTAAAATGCATCTCTGGGTTATTTGTGGGGCATAGGAATTAGTTCACCCCCCCAAAAAAAATATATAGTCTGGCCCCCCACAAAGTCTGAGGGACAGTGGACCGGCCCCCTGCTGAAAAAGTTTGCTGACCCCTGTCCTAAGGAAAAGTGGGGCGTTCCTGGATCAAACCAGAAACCGGGACAGCTTCTGTATATTCAGGACTGTCCCTGGAAAATAGGGGCACTTGGAGGGTCTGGAATTCTTTTGAGGAAGCCACGGCTGTTTAAAGTGGTATCATAGTTTTGTAAATGTATGGCCTAAAATTTGTTGAAAGCTCCCTGTGCACAGAAGATTAGTATTTCAGGGAGAGAGTTAGGCTACAGCCCTTCTCCTTGACAGGACCTCTTCTCTGTGCAGGATGGGAACCATGAGCTAATGCCATTTAAACATGTATTTTCACCCATCTGCAATACAAAGTGTTGGGGTCTAAAGTGCTTCTTGGTGCACGCTGAATGTCATTGACTTTTTGCTTCACAGGACTGAGCCTTATTACAAACAAAATACTTGGCTGATATACTCTGGGGCCCAGATATAACTGCCCACCACATCATTAATTGGCCACAAACCTGAGGCATTGACTTCATGAGTATCTTGGCAATGTTCTTGTTTCTCCATAGCAGCCATAGCAATTATAGGGCAGGAACAGAGAGGGCTGCCCTCTATCTTTAGGCCAAGATACCGTGCTTTCTGAAGTGGACAAGATGGTAGCGCCACATTGCCAAATAGGGGCTATAGCTCAACAGCAGGGCATCTGCCTTGCATGCAGAAAGTCCCAGGTTCATTTCCTGGCATCTCCAGGGAGAAACTCTTGCCTGAAACCTTGCAAAGCCACTGCAACTCGGTGCAGAGATGGGCCAGTGGTCTGACGAAGTACGAGGCAGTTTCCTGTGTTCCTCTGATCAACGCTGATTAGGTCAGAGGCAAACTGAACTGGTGAAGCACTGAGTCAACACTAGAAATAAATAAAGAGGTAATGAAGTTGCAAATTTATTAGTAGATAAAAGAACCATAACTCAGTGGTAGGACATCTGCTTTGTATGCAGAAGGTCCCAGGTTCAGTCCCCAGCATCTTGAGATAAGACTGGGAGGGACCTCTGTCCAAAGAGCTCCTGCCAGTTAGACAATACTGAGCAAGATGGATCAATTAGGGCTGCCATACACCTGGATTTTCAAAGGCAAAATTGACATCTGGGGGGAATTTAGCAGCACTTTGTCATGGAAAATTGAAAAATCATGTTTTTTGTGTCCTGGATCAATCCTCTGACAGGCAGCTTCCTAAATTCCTGTATAAAAACTGACCAGACTGGAGGATGACTCTTACTTCAGTACTGGTGATGAGGCAGCATTATCTAATGTGCCTAGGAGCATGAAGGTATCTTAAGGGATGTTGGCAGGCTGAATGGCACCCGCTTTTCCTGCCTTAAAGGGTGGCCTTTAAGTCACAGTCTCCCCCCTCAAGTCATAGGTATTGGGCATATCCATTTCATAAAACTTCCTTCCCTTCCACGCCCCAAACCTGAGTGCTGATTCCACCCTGTTTATTCACAACACATAAATGTATGGCGTGGGGTGTGGAAGGGAGAACTGAGAATAATATGCTAATAAGTGTGTTTGTTAGTACGTACATGTGTGCAAGTAAGGGGGGATGGAGATTAGTATGCTCAAAGGCAAAATTGACACTGGTCTTTTCCAGTATGAACACAGTGAAGTTGTGAGAAACTTACATCCCTCCTCCCCACCGGCCTTTATCACCTCTATTTATAAAAGGGAGCTTAATGTATGATAGCAATAAAACCATGATGCTAGCAAAACAAGCCAGATTCTCTCCCCCCCCCCCCCCTGCTCTCAGTCTGTGAAAAGTGCGTGGGCTGAGGTCTGCTGCATTGCCGAAAGGGGTTTGTTTCTCCTCTTTCATTTTGCTCATTATGTTCCCTCGATTGTCTCAAAATACCCCATTAAGGGATCAGCACTGCTTCTTGCAACTTTTTTTTAAAAAATAAATGTTCTGAGCCATCTAGGATTTGGGGTGGTTGGTAACTCAGATGGGGAATAAGCAAGAAAGCTCGTCAAAAATTAAAAGTGTATAGAAACAAGGAGAGCCATCAGAAAAAGCTCTATTCTAAATTGCTTGTTTCCTCCCAATAAGAGGGTAGTTTGTAAAGGATTGGAATAACCTAATAATGGATAAGATTTCCTTGCAGCTAAATAGGATGTCAAATATTCTGATCACTTCTTAGAAAAATGGCACACATTCTTAGCATACATAGAGTCAGCAAAAAATATTTTGCTTTATGCTTCTTTGTTGTACACCTCACTGTTTCACTGTCAAATATCCAACTCTCTTTCTGCCAATGATTGCAGGTATTAATCAGTCATACGTTCATAAGATTCTGGGTTCAGTCTTCCCATCCCCAAGTAAGGCTGGGGGAGACCCCTATCAGGGTAGACAATATTGAACTAGATGGACAAATGGTTTGACTCAGTATTAAGCTTCCTGTTTTCCATGGCTTGTAAGTAGGGGATGGAGGGGAAAAAATGATTCAGTTCAGATTTAAAAGCAAAACTATTTTTCCTACACTCTCACACTTCCCAAAACAAAATGTGAATTGAAACACAGCCATCTTCCAAATGTTCCATTTCTTTGAATTTTGCAATGCAATTCTCCAGCCCAGCAATGTGCACATAAATTCACATACTAGTAGAGTTAAAATGCATTATATCAGAGGGAAGGTTAGGAAATTTGCACAAGGCTGTTGGATTTTTCTGAGGATTCGCAGACTGACATGGAAATGTGGGCAATGGAACTTAGTATTGGGAAAAAGAGAAACGTAGAAAATCCAAAATTGGAAATTTGTTCCTCCCTAATTGTAAACAAGCGGACGTTGCATGGCTGTCCCATTGTCCCCATTGCATTTTTTGTATTGTATTTGTTAAAGTGAGCAAAAATAATATAGTAGAATTTAAAAACAAAACAGGAGCAGGGTTTCATCAGAACCATGTTATATTCAGTTACATGTGGCACCATGAGATTTGGTTGTGTCCCACAAGGCCGAAGGCATTTTGCATTGGGCAGCGGATCTTTTGCACCTTCCCCCCTTGTTTTAAACTTTTTAATTTTGTTAACAACTTTGCTTACGGGGTAGGTGGGTGTGTGTGGGACCACAGCATGTCCCTGCATCTTAATTTGTCCAGACAAATTTGTTCCATGGGCGTGTTCCCTGAGGTTGTTTTTTTTTTAATCACCTAGCAATGCTCTTCCTAGCCTCTAACACCCCTATTGTCTTCCAAAAAATCTCGGTCTGAGTTCTGCACATCTGCAAATGTGTTTCTGGAGGCCTTGCTCTGTCTCTTGCACACGTTTTTCATTTACTCTGCTTGTCGTCCACAATTTAAAAGTCAATGAGTTGTTCTTTTGGTTTGAAGGTGTATATTTGGCGAAATGCAATTGCCTGGCAATATGCTGCCACAGCTCAAAATAGAAAACAGACACTGATGTTTGTTAAATAGGATGTGTATTGCATGGTGCCTCTTGCATTCCTGCACTTGCATGTACATTGTTAAATAGTGGGTAGACATAGCAGACGACACAGTGATTTCTCCAGAGCAGCTCTTTATTTGTAAGCTGGAACAGAACTGAACAGCAAACAGTTCAGCCGGCCTGCTTTTATAGGCAGCCGGCTGTCAACACTGTAGCAACAACAACCCAGGGTTTCCCGCCTAAAGTAACTGACACGGACCTGAGTGAAAACTGTATACACGATACCCCTGGTGGACAGGGTGATAACTTCAATACATAACATACATCCTGGTTAGAAATCTCCCCTCTCCCCCCCAAAAGAGCTCATGTATTTACATCAGCAGTTAGGAACTGCTCCCTGCCAAGGGCTTCATTTCCTTTGGAGAAAGTGGTGAAGGCTGCATGCCAGTGGTAGACAGGGCCTAAGCCCAAAGTGGATATGACCAAAACACATTCACACAGTCCCCCCCACCCCCAAAATCCACAGTGCCTGAGAGACTGCTTTTCCTGTTCTGTTCCTGTTTGGCTTGGCTCAGCCCCTCCTCAATTAAACATGCTCTCTTAAACATGATGGAGGTGTCTTTTTTGCATTGGCGGGAGCTGATGTGAGGAGCATGCCTGTGCCATTTTCTGGTCCTGGCTCTTTCTTTGTTCTTTTAAATGTGGCAGCCATTTTGTGCTGTATGCCATGCCCCCAAAGCAGTGGCGTAGCGTGGGTTGTCAGCACCCGGGGCAAGGCAAGTAATTTGCGCCCCCTAACCCGTGGATTTTAGAGAGCTGCGAGTGCGAGCGCCCACCCCCAGATGTTGCGCCCGGTGCGACCAGCCTCCCCTGCACCCCCACGCTACGCCACTGCCCCAAAGCCGCCATGCTATGTTAGGCAATGACCTCATGGCAGCCATTTTGTGACTGGTACCCACAGTGCTTTCTTAAAATTCTAAATGTGTCCACTGACCAATAAAAATATAAACCCAGTCCTCTCATATTGGCATTGCTTTTTAAAAGCACCACTGCCTATTTTTGAGTTATGGGGTTCCCATTGCTGGTTTTCCAGGACATCTGTCCAATTTCTGAAAAATAACCCAGGACGCCATTTTCGGAGGTGAATTCCATGACATGTCCTGGAAAAATCAGCACCCCACAAAGGGAGAGTGGTTTTCTGGGAACAAGTAGCAGAAAATGGGGGCCATTGGAGCATCTGGGGTCAGGCCCTGCCTCTCCATGCGCTGTTGTTGGGAAATGGAATTCCCCAGCAAACCTCATTGCGTTGCTTTTTACTCAAACCCCTGTTTTGCTTCACTGATTGCCATTTAGAGTAGTCTTTTTTGAACACCTGCTCTCCATGAAGGTTCAATTCTAAGGCTCAGTCTGCACATGCCAACATTTCTCCGATGAAAATAGAGACATCCCATTCCATAATGATAATTTTACTGTTTATACCCCACACATCTTTCTGGGTTGCCCCAGTCATTCTGGGTGGCTTCCAACATATATAAAAACATAATTAAACATTTAGCATTAAAAAAAAAACCTTCCCTATACAGGATTGCCTTCAGACAGCTTGAGGGTAGGATAACTTCATACCCTCCAACATTTCTCCAATGAAAATAGGGACATCCTAAGGAAAAGCAGGATATTCTGGGATCAAAACAGAAATTGAGATGTCTTCTCTAAATCAGGGACATCCTTAGAAAATAAAGTCACTTGGAGGGTCTGAATGAAGTGGTATAGTCCTCCTGAGACAATAAAATGTACTGGATCTTACATCATAGTCCTTTCAAGAGGGGCTGGTACCCCACAGCAGTGCTGGCAGCCTTCAGCCAGCCTGCCCAGGATGGATCTCAGCTCCTCTTCCTCCCTTCATCCCAGCAACACTGCTCCCCTCCAGCAGTTACTCTGGCAACCTTCCAAATCCTGGGGCAAGGGGGAAAGAGTTCTCTTGTATTTTTAAAGTCCCTCAATTGTTCTTTTGATAATCATAGCTCAGCCAGGTTGTTTTGAATAAGGAATTCCTTTGCAGCTTGCATTCTCCCTTCATATCACATCACAAATAACCAAAATCCTAGCATTTATTAATTTCTAGGGTTTAAGGGGGACCCTCTAAATCTATCTATATATTTATATGCATATAATAAACAAACATTATATATCTCCAGAACACACTCACTCTCTCACACATAAACACACTCTGTTACACAAACTCTTGCAACACACACATATATACACATACCCTCTCACAGGCACATGTTTTTCTCACACACAAGCACAAACTCTCACACACACCCTTACACACACACTGAGAGAGAGAGAGAGAGAGAGAGAGAGAGAGAGAGAGAGCTATTAGCTACAAATATCTTTGTCTTTTTCTCCCCACAACCCTCAATGCTAAAATCAACCTGGTGAAAAGATTATTAATTTCAGTCAGGGAAATGATAGTGCAGAATGGGGGGTTCATATCTGACGGTCATAGCCCGGAGATGCAGTTTTTGTCATGCAACCCTTGGTAAGCAAAGAAGAAGACATCAGCAGACCAAATCACAGGCTTCCCACATCATGTCTGTTGTGGCCTAGGTGGGAGATTATATCTCTGGATGATGCCCTAGTGAACAGCAAAGGGAAAACTTTTTCTCCTCTATGCACCTGTTTTTGCTTTGTTTCTGCTTTCCATGAGCTTCTATACACGGGAAAGCATTAAAAAAAAAGTACACTATACATCTGAAAGGATGCTGTGGCCTAATTTTGCCATGAGTGTAGAAGGGGGATGGGGAAGTTATTTGACTCCAGCTCCCATCAGCCTCAGCGTGGCCAGTGGCTATGGATGATGGCAGTTGTAGTCCAGAAATACCTGGAGAGACACAAGTTTTCCACCCCTCTTGTATACCAAGTCCCACACACACCAAATGTGACTATTGTTAGCAAATGCACTTGAACAATGCAGATGGAATCCAGATGGTATAATGTTCTACTGCAGAAACCAAACAAAAACAGTGCATCATCTGAGTTCAGGCCTTGTACAGAGCAGGCAGAGGCAGACTGAAGCAGCTGCCTTGGGTGGCAGAATCCAGTGGGGTGCTGCCACTGCGGTTGCCCCACTTGCCCCTGCCCCTGCTGCTAGGGTCACACAGTGGAGGTGGCTTTTTCCAGTGAGATCTCAGGAGAGTTCCATGAGATCTCGCTGGAAGTCACTGCACAACCCCAGTAAGTGAGGCTTCGGCAAAAGGCTGCAGCCACAATGGGGCAAGGCAGCAACTTTCCATTTTGCCTCATGTAGTGCAATGGGCACTCATGAGAGCGGGAAGTCATTCAACAAAACTAGGCTTGCCATATGTCAGGAAAATTCCTGATCTGTTCTGTTTTTTTGCTGAAATGGCAAAATATCAGGGAAAACCTGGATGTATGACAACACAATGGAAAAAGCACTGGAAGCAGCTCCAAAAGCTTAAAATCACTATATTTTGTGGGGAGGCTCAACAACTTGGGGGAGGCTTTTTTGAAATATGGCAACCCTAAACAAAACGTACAGAAGAAAAACTCCCTGAGAACTTCACAGCCAATCAGAGCATGTGCTACTTCAGTAAACACCATGTCTGGTGTCTACCTGGTTGCTAAACAACACCTCCACCCACCCCCCACTGGGCTAGTTGACTTTAACTCCAACAGAACTAACCCTTAAATTGCAAATTGAATGATCCCTACTGTTGCCCTTCCAACAACGGTAAAGCTGTTTCATGACTTCAGGCAGCATGTGGCAACTCACAAAAACAACACACACACACACACAAAAACAATAAAAATCCATGCACACAGGAGGCTAGCATGCTTTATTCCCAATGTGCCAATAATTTAACTTGATTATTTTTGGAAATATTCCGGGGAAGGGAGTTTGATAAATATGCTTGTATGTCTCCCCTTTCGCAAATCCACAACCAGCACACACACACACACACACACACACACACACACACACACACAGGCAATCCAACAGGTTTTCTGATTATTCCCCCCAACTCACATACCGCCAATTACATTTGCCTAAAAATAAAACCTCCAATCAAAACCCGACCTCTTATGTAATTAGCTAGGCTGCCTGCCTTTCCTCTCCCACAGAATGCCAAATGAAACCAAAGGGTCTGTGATGCTCATTTAAAGTGAAAGGAGCAGGCACAAAATCTTTTTTGGCCCTGAGTGTGCTCAGCTACTCCATGTTTGCAGCCCGGTTGAGCCTCAAAACTAGTCATAGCTCAAGGAAAGGAAATGACCTCTCCTGGCATCTGTTAGGGAAGGATCTTAGCTCAGTGATAGAAGGTCCTTGGTTCATTCCCCAGCATTTCCAGGTAGGGATGAAAGGGATTCCAGTATGAATAATACTAATACTAATACTAAAAAATACCCTGCCCATCTGGTTGGGTTTTCCTAGCCACTGTGGGCAGCTTCCAGCACATAAGGGGAGAAGAGTGGGGGACGATGACATAGTTTTCAGTACACAGCCAAATCACACCTGGCGACCAAAGAGGAAAGGAAGTTAATTTAAATACTGAATTTTGCGTTAGCAGTTGCACTACTTTAGTACATTGGGCAGCAGACAGACACTGTGTCCTGTGTCTCCGTTTCCCACAGGGAAAACTGTCCCCTCCTTGTCAGTCAGTGTGGACAATACTGAGTTAGATAGCTGAATGATCTGACTTAGTATAAGGCAGCTTTCATTTTTCCTAATAGTTTTTGCTCCCATTAGATTAAGAAATAAAGGAGAAGCTTGAAGATGGGGAGGCTGAAAACACAAAAGCAAGAAAGAGTCTGTTTGACTGCGTGCTGGTCATCAATGGCAGGCAAATTAGACATGGCTCCACAGAGATGGAAGAAGGGAACATATGACATACCTTTAATGTGCGTCATGCTCCTGATCCCAATATGGCAGCTTTCCACAAATAATAGCCCAGTTTGTGGGCTGAAGACCTTCCTGTCTAGCCCATGGGACACTCCCCAAGGCTTTTGCTTGATTCAGATGTGTCCTTGGGTGTTTCCAGACCGGGATTCAATCACATTCCAGCAAATTCAGGTTCTTCTGGAAAGTGGCAGGAAAATGCACTAGAAAATGTGGGATGACGATTGCTTGATGCAATATTGTCTAACCTGGTTGCAAACTTTTGTGCAAACAAATCAGGTTGGTTGGATGCTCAGCAAAAGGACCACCTGGAAGCAACTCTTGACGACCTGGAAGCAAAAGGACCACCTGGAAGCAACTCCTCTCACTTGCCTGGATGGAGGAGGGAGAGAGGTGTACATGACAGAGGATGAGTGTAGAAACCTCCAACTTCTGTGTTGCAAACTTGAGAGTTGCCTCTGTTGTTCTAACCACTTTTGCCTCTGCAGCCCCGTCATTGGCAAGTGGCCCCAAGAAAGTCATTTTGAAGAGGGTTCTCTACACCAACAGCAGCTAAAAATACAGGAGAGCTGTTTGTGTCTTTCCAGCTTTCCTGTCCCTATACCTGGAAGGCTTCCTTGCTCCCAGGCTTAATACCATTAATGATTCACCCTCTCTCAATGCTGATGTTACCTCAAAACTGTTACTTAGTGGACAGTATCTGTGCCCTCACTGGTGCTGAGCAAGCCATGCACCTTCCCATTCCCTCCAGAGCCACCCCATTTTGCAACTCAGAGATCAGGCAGCAGAGAGGGAACTTGCATGCAAAACGGTTTTAGTCCAAAAGAAAAATGTGAGTAGGCTGCCTGTCAGTGTCACACACAGACACACATGCAAACACACTGACACTGCCTTGAGCCTGCACTATAGCTGAAGTCAAAATGACCTGGAACTCCTGCCCATTTTGCCTGCACCAAGGCTTGTCAGTTTCAGCTCCTATGTAGTCCCCCTTTTTCCGGTTGGCACTTATGTGTACATGCGCCATCCAGACACACTGAATTCAGTATGACCTCTAAAACACAACCCAGATTCCTACCTTCCCTTTCTCTTTTAGCTTAGGATCACATCCACACCAAGCATTTAAAGCACATGGCTTCTCCTGAAGATTCCTGGGAACTGTTAAGGGAGCTGGGAATTACAGCTCTGTGAAGGGTAGACTGCAGTTCCCAGGATTATTCTTGAGACAGTGTGAAGAATGTGCTTTAAATGTGCTTTGACTGTATGTTGTGGGTGTGACCTAGGACATGGGTGGGGAGCCTCCGTTCTGGTGGCCAAATGTGACCCTCGGTACCTTTCTGACTGCACCTTGGTCCCTAAATTGCCTCCCAGTACATTTCCGAGCATTTCTGTGTTGGTGCTGACCTTTAAAGCCCTAAATGGCCTCGGTCCAGTATACCTGAAGGAGCGTCTCCACTCCCATTGTTATGCCCGGACGCTGAGGTCCAGCGCCGAGGGCCTTCTGGCAGTTCCCTCACTGCAAGAAGCAAAGTTACAGGGAACCAGGCAAAGGGCTTTCTAGGTAGTGGCACCCGCCCTGTGGAATGCCCTCCCATCAGATATCAAGGAAATAAACAACTATCTAACTTTTAGAAGACATCTGAAGGTGGCCCTGTTTAGGGAAGTTTTTAATGTTTGACATTTTATCGAGTTTTTAGTATTCTGTTGGGAGCCACCTAGAGTGGCTGGGGAAACCCAGCCAGATGGGTGGGGTATAAATATTATCAGTTATTATTATTATTGCTTCCTTGTCACTTAACTGATAACTTTTTAAATGCCCCAGTTTTTCTGTCTCTCTGTCTTTCCAACCAAGTTATCCAACCAAGCCATGTATTTTCCATAAAACAAAAATCAGATGTTTTCTTACCTAACTCGCTATAAAATTTCCTGTTCATAGACTTTGTAACGCCAGCTCAGGGCTTTTGAATGCACATTTGTTTTCCACCTTCCCTGCTATCACCACCCTAGGCAGTCAGCTGGAAAAAGAACAGACTTATTTATTGGGAGAGAAACATGCTCAGAAAGATTTTTTATTTTTTTTAGATAACCCTTACACATCTGTTTCTACAGAAACCGCTCCCCTAGTGTCCTTTCAGAATTGCCAGTCACATGGGGCTCAGAGTAGAGCCCATCCCAGTGCCAAAATTGAAGCAAAATAACAGCAAAGATTAGGGAATGCTTGAAAGAATATATCTCTCTCTCTGGGTAGTATTTGTTAGCATCTTCATTTACTAAAGGCTTTTTTAAGCCTGCTTTTTGACCTGCGTGAGTCTACAAAGCTTGCAAAAACCAAAAGCAAAGCTTTAGACTATAGCTGCCTCTTCCTCACTTCTCCAGACAATCTCGGGTCCTCCAGACTGGGAGATGTTTTCTGTGGGTGTTTCCTGCATTATGTTGTTGATGGACAGTCCACACACATTATTCCTCTTTATAAGTTGTCCTGCAATGCTTCCCTAAGGGCATCACTTTAGCGCTGCCTGAAGCAGCAATCTTGTACTACAATGCAACAAAACCAGACCAAACAACAACACCTTAGAACATTTCCATGGATGTAGCCAGTGGGGGGCAGTGGGGGCAGCAACCCCTCCCCTAAATCAAGTAAATAAATAAAAATACTTAAGTAAAAGTATAAATAATCAGAATATTTGAAATTAAAATGCTTTGTGAGGTCAGTTGGATGATGTCACGGAGCATTCTAGCGACACAACTGGCAACTCGACTGAGCGATAGGTGAGGCCTCTGTGAACTGACCAGTCTCGTCACAGGTAGCTCAGTTCTGGAACAGGACAGGTGGGTGTCCCGCCCCCCGCCCCAACAACATACCGTATTGTTCACTCTGTAGGACGCACTTTCCCCCCTCCAAAATTAAGGGGAAATGTGTGTGCGTCCTATGGAGCGAATGCAGGCTCCTTGGCTTCAGCGATAGCAACGCGAAGCCTCTGAAGCGCAGAGGGAGCGCTCCCAGTCCCACCAGGAGATGCTGGGGACTGAACCTGATGCCTTCTGCATGCTAAGCAGTTGTTCTACCACTGAGCTATGGCCCTAGCTCACAATATTGCTGTCAGGATAAAATGGAGAAGGTGGAGGCTGAAGTGTGTATGCTCTGTGGAGGAAAGGTGGGATAGAAGTATAAGAAGGAATAAAGTATGGAAACTAGCCTCTAAGTGAATAAACTACAGTATATTTTTAACTTACTCTCCTAATAATTTGTATATAAATTATAAAAGTGGTATATAAATTTTGTTAAATAAAAAAAGAGGAAATGTTCACACTTTCAAACAGTATGTTATGCCTGAGCCTTCATTGCTGAAACTCCCAACAGCATTTTCATGCTCACAAACACCTGATGAAGGAACCATTGTGACATAACCCATTCAAGCAGAGTGAAGGGGCAACAGGCTGTCAACAGTGGCAGTAGTTGGGGGCTCCCATCTATTAAAAAGCCACAGAAAGTCTTTTCATACTGCCTGAGGAATTAATCCCTTCTTTAGCGTTCATAATCGATTTAACAGGACTGGAGCTAACATTTGCTTGGATTTGGCACCATTGATAGGGAACTGCCTGCTGCGTCCTCCGCTTTGAAGTCACCCTGGTCTTTGGGCCTCCAGCACCTTCTTCAGCATGTCCAACCCATCTAAGAGGCGTATGATACTGGTGTTCCACTGGATTAGGAAGAAGCCCCTGACAGAGAAGCCGTGCTGTACCATCTCGGCCAGACCTTCTGCCTCTGCACCGGCTTGCAACACTCCTCACATTTCACCCTACTTCACGAGGAGCAAGACACAACCCGCTCCGCTCAGGAGGTCCAGCAGGCGCAAGGTGCTGCGATTGCCGAATCTCACCGACCCCAAGTTTTTAAGATCTGTCATCGGCAGCGTTGGCCGGAAGAGAGCCCGCAGGCGTGGCAAGCAAAAGATGCCCACCAGCATTTAAGATATGAAAAGCTACTGGATTTAATCAGGAAGTTATGAGACATGCACTGATTGGAAGCGAAGCTGTATATGGGCCCTGAACCTTCTGCAGGTGCAGATTACGTAGGCTTCCTTTTAAATGCCATCTGAATCAAGTTTGTCCCCCATCCCTATTGGTAGCTATGTGGAGGGTTCCTATCACTTCTTCCTGCCTCCCTCTCCACTCCAGTGTATCTTTTAACATGAACCAAAGAAGCAGACAAAAGGCAAATGTTTTCCTCTCAGCTCTGTTCCCACTGGAGTCCACTGGTCTCCTCCTTCTGTCACAGGCTCATCCCCCTGATCTCTCCCAGGTACCAGACGCTTTGCAACCAGAAGTTTAGTGATCCTTCCACTTAGTTCCAGATTTGGCAAGTAGGCCATGTATGCCTTCCAGATCTTGAGAAGAGGCCTGCCATCTTCCACGCTTTGATGCTGAGTGTCACAGAGGTGTTCCATAAAGGCTTCCCTTTTACAGATGGTGACTGCATTTCTCTCCCCGCCTGGCTTTCATTTCCTCTAAAGCTGCACCGCTACTGCAAAGCACATCAGCTAATGAAGCTTCTGACACTTCTAGGTCTCAGGGGGATTCCCCCTCCCCCCAATTTTATTTTGCAGGATAAGACGTGATTAAGGTTGTTAAGCAGACTTTTTCCTGATGCACCACCCACTGGGATGCCTCAGTTTTCAGACTCTGATGCCATCCTAGAGTGGGGGTTTGCCATATTCTTATGGATCTGAGTCACACAAGGGTTTGTGCATTTAAACTTTGGTGTCACTACATCTTGGTGTACGATACGATAGACTGAGGGGTGTAATTAGAGTCTCAGAAAACTGTATAGCTGGAAGCAGGGGTGCCAACTTGAATAATCAGCCCATCGGCCCCTAGGAATTGGCTTCTGTGGCTAGAAGGGACCTCAAAGGCAATTTAGTTCCATCCCCCACCAATGCAGGAATATTCTGCTGATATTTCTTCACTTAGTTTTGGGGCTCCCAGACTGTCACTATTTTCCGGTGGGATTCACTCACACACTGTCAAAATGTTGGTTGCGCAATCAAAGATGATTAGGAGCTCTTGCTCTACAAACCTGCCACCCCAAAAGATTGGAGATTTTGCAATAAGAAACACACTGTGAAAATATACTGTCAAGTTTGGGATAACACTAGCTTTGATGCAGCTCTGTCTAGCCTCCCCTCAAAAAATATGCGAGTGAGTTCTCATTAAATAGCCCACATTGTCTTAACTCCCCACAAACAAATCAGAATGAATGCTCAATAAGCTGGTCATCTGGGAAGACTGTTAGTAGCTAATCAGTAAGTTAGCACAATTATTACTCCTTAAGCAATCTGGATTTAGTCGATTTTGGACTGACAACTAGGTATCAAATTTATAACCTATCATTTTTCCTAGAAGAGAGTCCAGGGTGGCTAGCAAGCAAGCAAGCAAGCAAGCAAACAACACATCATAAAAACAGTCAAACCAGCATGACAGTAATTGAGTCCTCCAGTACAAAATGTCACAATTGACTATGTTCCAAGGACTTGGACAAATTGGAAGATCTTAACACCTTGTATGGTCATGTGTGAACTTCCTGACTTCCCTTTGGAGGTAGGGGAAGCTTCATAAATGGACCACTATGAATTCTGTGTCTCTGTGATGTTTCCTGTTCCTCCCTGCCATATGCAGCACAATTTCCATTCTGCTGCAGTTCTTCTGCCCAAAAGCAATGTTTTGTTTTTTAACATATAGTTTTTGATTTGCTTTTTTATCATATCAATTCATTCATTCATTCATTCATCAACGCATACTGTGTTACAGTCATACACAGGATGATAATAATAATAAAAAACATAAATATAAGACATATATACAGTGGTACCTCGGTTTATGAACTTAATGGTTCCGGAAGTCACTTCTTAAACCGACACCATTCTTAAACCGAGGCACGCTTTCTCTAATGAGGCCTCCCTCAGCCGGTGCCCTTCCACCGTTCAGATTCCGTTCTTATACACCAAGGTAAAGTTCACTAACTGGAACACTACTTCCTTTTTTGCAGAGTTTGTAAACTGAATCGTTCTTAAACTAGACTGTTCTTAAACCAAGGTACCACTGTATATGAATATTAATGGAATCATAATTTTCCCCTCCAATTTATTTGACTCTTATAAACCTTAACTTTTGCTCCCCTTCCACTCTGTCCGTGGTTTCCTATCTGCTATCTTTTCAACTGTGTTTCTTACTCTAGTAAGTTGTTTTCATTACCTTACATTATCCCATGTTGTAACCTTTACTGCTAAGTATTTTTTGTGAGCCTGATACGATTATTTTCTTGTTATAATATTTTTCCATATATTCTATATGTAATGTCCAGTCTTCTTTTTAAATTCTTATCATTTTTAGTTCTTAATCTATTTGTCATGCTGGTAAGTTCTATATATTATAATATTTTAAGGTGCCACTCTTCTCGTGATGGTACTGCATCTGTTCTCCACTTTTGTGGTACCAGAATTCAGGCAGCTGTAGTTATATATATCCATAGAATAATTAGATTTTTGGGGATTTCTGTTGTTAGTATTCCCAGAAGGAAAGTTTCTGGGTTTTTTTTTTTGGGGGGGGGGGACATTCTAAAAAATTTCTTAAGCTTGTTATATATCATCTCCCAAAATTATTTTATTACTCTACAAGACCACCATGAATGGTAAAATGTGACGGTTGTTTCTTTGCACTTCCAACATAGGTCACTTTTTGATCTAAATATTTTGGCTAGTTTACTTGGTGTCAAATACCATATGTGGATCATTTTTAAGTAGTTCTTTTTTTAAAGCGTAACTAGCAGTGAATTTTAAATTTGTTTTCCACAATTGTTCCCACAAATTCAAATCAATATGATGACCCACATCTTGTGCCCATTTGATCATAGATGATTTCACAAGTTCTTCTTTCGTTTCCCAGTCAAGTAATATCCTATACATTTCAGATAATTTTTTAACTCTAGAACTTAATATTTCTTTTTTGAATTCTGATGGTTTTTCTGCAAATCCCAATTTCTTATCTACCTTAGATTTTGAATTGATTTGGTGATAGTTTAGCCAGTCCGATACATATTCTTTAACCTCTTCATTTTCCCCATTTTTGGCTCTCCTTCCGAAAAGTCTAACAATTCATTATAGGTTCCCCAGTTGTCACTCATATTCATTTTTTTCCTGGTCTCTGCTTCTTTTGGGGATAGACACCTTGGTGTTTTGTTCTCTAATATATATATATTTATTTTCCCCATACCCTAATTAAGTTTTTTCTAATAACATGGTTGGCAAAACTTTTACGTATTCCAGCTTTGTTGTACCAAACATCAGTGTGCCAGCCATATTTGCCAAAAACAAAGTTCTTTGTCGCAGTGTCCACTGTGGTGAAATTGTGTAACTAATGCCAGTAATTATGCAAATGACATAACTTACATTGTCATTCCAGTGTTGATTTCAATGCAACAGAAGCGCAATGCAAACGGAAGGAAAGCACAATCAATTGCTGCAGATTGAAAGCAGCAGCAGCAGCAAATTCTGATTTTATTTGCTGGCTTGATTTCTGTTCTGGATGTGAAAGAAATAAGCAAACAACAGCATTTTCTTCTTCCATTTCTGCTTTGATCAGATATCTCTGGTACCTCAGTGACACCATCCCCTTTACCATTCGCCCTGATGAGACCATATAATCCAGCATCCTGTTATCACAGATGCTTATGGGAAGGCCACCCTCAGGACTTAAGTGTGAGAGCACTCTCCCTACAGTAGCTGGCATTTTTAGGGACATATTGCCTCTGAAAATGGAGTTAGAAAATAGACATCATGGATTTCCTTCTAGTATGAACCCTTTGGTTCAGGCTCAAGTGGAGTTTGGGGTAAGAGAAAACCATTTTGCTCCATCATCTATAGGTAGGACAGGTGCTTTTTCTCTGTCACTTTTCACATTTATTTATGTCCTGCTATGAAAGCTGGTTTAGGCTATGGGTAAACAAGGCAGTGTCCAGTTAAAAAAAAGAAGAGTTGGCAACTCTAATCCAGCATGAAGGTTGTGTGGTTGAAGCACTCCTTAGAATGTCCTGCCCTACCTTGATCTCTGCTGATATTTACAGTAGTCTTTGCTCTGCTCATACACCAGGGCTGGGCAGATATACATTAAGATACAATATATGCAGCATACTGACAAAGGTTTCTGACTCTTAATTGCTTAATGAGGGCAAACAAAAAGACTCACCTCAGCTCTGAGTTAAGCAGTTAGAATCCCCAGTCTGCAGAAAGTCAGATAGGAGATTTGTATCTGCATATGCCAGGAAGGGCAGTATCTCAGTGGCAGAGCATCTGCTTGCAAGCAGAAATTCTGAGGTTCAGTCCTCGCTGGCAACTCCGCATAGGGCTAGGAGAGACTCCTGCTGAAACCCTGGAGACCTGTTGCCTGCAAGTCAGTGTTGACAAGTGCTAGTCTAGATGGAACAATGGTCCGAGTCTGCATAAAGGCAGATCGTTATGTTCTTATGTCTCATGGGATGTCATTGGTAATTTGCACTGCCCTCAGAGCCACCATTTGGGTTCTGTTTGTGGACATTGTGCAGACCTAGAGTTGGTGAGGTACATTGGTTAGACTGTTGGACTAGGACTTGGTTCAGAACCACTACTCAGCCATGAAGCTCCTTGGGTGACCTCGAGGAAATCACTGCCTCTCAGCAGGGAGGATAAAATGGGGTGTGGGGTCACACGTGCTTGAGCTCCTTGGAGGAAAGGTGAGGTTTAAATGAAAAGACAAATAGAGAAAACAAAATAGATTGCACAAACCTTAATACAGCCCATTCTTCATGTTCCCAAGTGTGCTGCAATGCTCACCAGCCCACAACAATTCCTGCTGAAAACTACAGGCTCAGATTTCATTAAAAAAAGAATAATAATGAGAAAAGAGTTGTTCCCTGGAAGTTAAAATCCTTTGCCCTAAAATGGCAACCTCCCTTTCTTTCTAAGTCTATGTGGTTATGCAGGAGGAAGCACTTTGTGCATGCTCAGAGGCATTGCCACATTTTGCCCACAGAAACTTGGATCAGACACTCTCAAGAGAGGAGGGTTGCTCCAGAGACTTTTCTGTGTTTTCACTTCTGATAGAAGCAATTGGTGGGGATGTGGGATGATGAATCACGACTGCATTCTGTTGAGGACTGGACTGGTTTTGACAGGCAGGCACTGATGTGTTTTGCAGACTGTATCTGATGCTAATGCTCGGCCACAAGGAGCAACCCACTACACTGCCGTTCCGGTGTCTGAGCACAATCCCTTTTCAACACGAGACCTGCTCTAATCCACCCTGGGATTTGGCTGTGTCTCTAAGCAACAGCAAAAATGGATTTGCCTATGTTTTGTATCCATAGGCTTGTATCCCCACACCTCAATGGTACAGTAGCCTCAGACGCCACTGTTATGCTCTCTGCCTTAATCAGAAGTGTGGAAGATCAGAATCTTTCCCCTCATTCTTTTGTTAACCTCTAGGTAATCCTCCCCAACATTATGACTGCTGAAGAGAAGGAGAGAGGCCATGCAAAAATAAAACAAAACATAGTTTTCTCTTGCAATTTGAGCATGCAGTTTTAACATGTATAATGGACTGGATTTAAATTCTACTCAGAGTAGACCCATTGAAAGTTAATCATGCCCATCATGGAAGGGTGAGAGGGGTATGTGTTATCAGTTTGCTTTTTCTTGTTTTTCTTATGAGTTTTGTGTTCTCATTTTTATGTTGTGAACTGCTCTGTAATCTTCGGATGAAGTGCAGTATACAAATGTAATAGATACTCCTGCTACTACTAATAATCTCAATGAGTCTGCTCTGAGTAGGACTAACCATAGGTATTACCCAGTGGTTCTAAGATTGCCTATTTTATTTATATTTATATCTTGTTTTTCACAGTTGTGCTAATTGGTATTTTAAAATGAGTATCTTGAGTGATCCTTTGTAAACCACTTAGAGGTTTTGGTGATCAAGTAAGCAGTATGCAAATGTTGTTCAATAAAACAAAGCAAAACAAAATACCCCAAAGTAAGCAGGCAGGCAGTGTGTCTTCCTTCCAAGGATGTCACTATATTCAACCTGTGTGTTCTTCCATGCAGTGACATGGATGGTGGTGACCTCCAAGCACTCTGAATATGCTCAGAGGCAACTGGAAGAGAGTTCTGAGGGCATATGTGGTACAGAAATGGAGGAAATTATTAGTCTTAAACCGTATTGAATTGCTGCATCGACGCAGTGTGGCCAAACCCTGTAAGATGTGCACTGTTTAGCACCATCTTTGGAGATGAGCCCTTTAGCCTGTTTGTGTCCTGACTGGAAGCTTCAGGTCAGATTCAGGCCATGGAAAGCCATGTTCTACCTCTACTGTTGGAGGCAGTATGATTGAATACCAGGTGCGGATAACGCTGTTGCACCCAAGACCTGCTTATGGACTTCCCATGATATTGGCCACTGTGGGAACAGGATGGTGGTTTAGATGAGCCATTGGTCTGCTGCAGCAGGCTTCTCATTGGCTTGTATGTCCTTCATGCCTAGATGCCATTAATGTGAACTACCCCTTAAGAGCATAGGCACCAGCTTTACACCAGGTGTGACTACCTATTTAGCTCCGATCTAGCAGCAGCTGCCCAGAGCATCAGAGAAATGTATTTCCCATCACTGCCAATGAGAGCTGAGCCATTCCTACCATGAGGCAGAAAGATGGAGCAGATGCTGAAAATTGGCATCAAAATGTTGGACCACAGGGCTGTGCCTGCCACGGGGCTGTGCCTGCCACACTTTCTCTTGGTCTCTTATTTCCCCCTTTTCGGTTCTTCACACTTCCATAACACTATGTGTTGGTCTGTTTTTAAAATCCTCATGAAAGCCATTACCCCTTATATAAACACATTTTTGTATGCAGTTTCGAAACAAAATGCACTTTTTCTTTTGCAAGCATTTCTCCTAATAGGCAGTATTTTTGTATGTCAACTTTCACCATAATATATGCATTTTTCTTGCACACATTGTTTGGTTGAAGAACCACAATACAAAGTGCAGAGAACTGTGGGTTTTGAAGGAGAGCTGTGTTTTGGTTTGTACCTTGCCTTGAAAAGCGTGAATCAGGTAGTTTCTCATTAGAATGCAAAGAAAACAGAATGCATCTCCTACATTCTCTGACCTCTGCTGTCTTGAGCAGGCCTGTTTTGAAGGGCTGTAACTCAGTGGTCGAGAGTGGTTGCTCACCCTTCTCAGGGAGGCGACAGCTGCGGACCTTCACCCCATCAGCCATCCCAGCAGCAGCAGCCCAAGTGCTGCCCAATAGTTAAGGGAATTCCCCAGCCAGCAGGATTTCCCTCCGGAAAGTCAATATAAAATGGGCCAGAGGCCCCGCTGCAAGGTTCAATGCCTAACAGTAGTTCCAGATAGGGCTAGGGGGCTGCTGCCATTCAGTGAGTAGACCATACTGAACTAAATGGATTATCAGTGTGACTCAGTATAAGGCAGCTTCCTATGTTCCTTCAGGTGCAGTGGTGGATGTGACCCTGTCGCCAGCATTGAAGCAAGACTCAGCTGCCATTCCATTCAGGTTCTAAACATGGGATAGTGGAGTGACATTGTGTCCTTTGTCAGGGCAAAACATTCTGATCTGGTCCTTCTTTCTCCAGATGTGCTCTATCCTTAAGCCGTGTGTTCCCATCAAACAAAAACTGCATACAAATAAGCAGTGGGGGCGGGGAGTGATATAAGCCTGTTCTGTGCAAACATTGTCAGCATTGCTGCTACATGGATGCCTTATTAGAAACAAAGGAAGCTGCCCCCTTTTTAAACCATGTAAAACCATCGGCCCATCTCCAGTTGTCTCTCCCAGCCCCACCAGGGATTGAACCTGGGACCTTGTGTAAGCAAAGCAGGTGCTTTACCACTGAATTATGGTCATTCCCACATCATTTAAAATCATGATCACATAACATGAATTAAGACAAGGAGGTATTTCTGGCAGACAGCAAACATCAGAGAAAGAGAGAGAGGGAGGGAGAGAGAGAGGGGCAGAGAGAGATTTTGTTCACTCCAACATTCAACCAGCTTACAGCCATGTCTTCTACTTTCCAATCATATATATGTTTTTAGAGTCCCATTCTGGAGAAATCTCCAGCCACTGAATATCCTAATATTCAGAAACCACCTAGAAAACTAGTCCTGATTTTTTCCTAATGTGGTGGAATCCCATCTGCAAAGATATACATGGATGGCCTCACTTTGATGAAAGAAATATAGAGGCTCGGAGATGGTCTGTAATGGTTTTCTGGGTTGTGCTGACAATGAGATATTGATTGGTCTTGAGCAGTGCAGGAAATTAAAAAAGAAAGAAAAAGGAGGGGTGATTAATCTTTGTCAGCCCCCAAAAATGTGACGCACGACTTCTCTTTCCTACGAGGGACTCTTTGACTCACTTAATCAAAGGCTGCATCTCATTTGGAAGCTAAGCTGCTTTTGTGGAATGGGAGCAGGGATCCCATCAGAGAGGGGTGCTTGGGAAAGTGCTGAATGATTTCTGTACTCCAAATCTCCTTGTCTCAGCAGTTCCCCACCCTCCGTGGGGCTTTAAATGTAGGGAAATGCTCAGTGAAAATCTTGTGGTGGTCATGGTGGTGGGGACACAGATTGAGGGACAATTTGGAGTGGGGAAAGGGCTAAGCACCCCTTCCTCTTGCAGTTTCAACTGATCATTCCCACCTGTAGTGTCTGTTTTTTAATCATTAAAACAGGTCACAAGGCTCCCATGCGGTTTGAGCTTATTGCAGTCCAGACCTAAGCACCCAAAACAGCAGGGACAATGGTCATAGGTGATGGAAGATGAAATCCAAAATGCCTGGAGGGCACTAGGTCAGGGAAGACTGCTATGCAGTTCAAAGTGACTTCAGTCCTAGTAAAGAGTGCTGGTCACACGTGAGTGGGAATTGGGACCTGAGTTTTAACTCTCTAGGTTTTCTCATTTCACTCACTCCCAATCTGAACAACCTCTGAGGTCTTGCATGCCTCCCATTTCTCCAGACGAGCCAGTCAAAACGATCCAGTTTTCTGAACAAATCCACAAGCTGTGTTTTTTTTTAGAAAGTACATCTTAATATAAATAAGTTTATTCAGTGCATGGTTGTATACAACAAATAATAAACATCTCCTTGTACAAAGCAGTCTGAAACAGCTCGAACCGATCCATGTCAGCTTTGTACAAATCTGCAACAGATGCTGACGTTGAGCAATGCACGAAATCGTAACATGTCATGCAACTCTTAAGCCAATATTCCAACTTTCTCCCATGCAACGGATATGAGGAACTAAATGGAAACCTAATGAATTCTTTTTAAATATATATAGGTTTTTGCTTTTTTAAAAAAGGGGAAAGGAGGGCACAATCAAAACTCTGCTGCGGGCAGAGATCAGGGGGCAGATGGGCTCCTTGTAGGAATGCATCAGATCCCTCCCTTCTCCCACCAGGCCATTGTCACACCACTATGACTGCAGTTCATGCAAGGCAAAACCCCTTAAATATTATCCAGGAGCTTGCTCCTTTCCATGGCAGGACCACAATACATCTGTCTGATAGCCCCTTGCACTTTAAGCCCCTTCAGGTGTTACAATCAGGTTAATGTGAGCACACGGTAGGAGCAGCAGGAACAGGTGTGTCAGCCCTACCCCACGACCCCATTATTTATATTATCACACTCCAACTCAAAGAAGGTAAACTTCTGCAACAGGGTGCCATTTGAATTCAGGGCCTGATTAATAATAATAATAATAATAAATTTTATTTATACCCTGCCCTCCCTGGTCAGAGCCGGGCTCAGGGCGGCTAACACCAGTAAAATTACAGTAAAAACATAATAGGAAAAAACCACAATTTAAAATACAGGTTAAAATCAATTTAAAATGCAGACCTTTAGAGACCCTAAGCACTTAAAAGATTTTGGTGCCCCCATATATTCCTAATTCAAAATATAAACAACTATAAACCCTAAAATAAAATTGTATGTTACGGAAAGAAACCAAAACCTACATGCTTCATTTTTGTAATATATATATATATATATATATATATATATATATATATATATATATATATATATATTGGGGGGGTCTACTTTTTCTAGTTGCAACGTCTTTGATCAGACCCTCAGAACTAATCTTACACAATGTGTTTGCTTCTACACTTAGTAGAGATAAGGCATCCAGCCTGCCTCATTGTATAGTTGTTCTGGGACATGGGTGGTGCTGTGCTTTAAACCACTGAGCCTCTTGGGCTTGCCGATCGGAAGTTCGGCGGTTCGAATCCCCGCGACAGGGTGAGCGCCCATTGCTCTGTCCCAGCTCCTGCCAACCTAGCAATTTGAAAGCAGTTCAAACTGTTGGGATTTTTTAATATACTTCATCTGAGAAAATGAATTCTCAGCTGAGTAATTTGTGACCATGAATGTTAAAAATCAGGCAACGGAAAACTTTTGTGGTGCCTCCCTCTTCCCTTGATGCCCGAAGCACGTGCTTAATTTCCTTCATGGTTAATCCAGCCCTGTTTGGAGTCATGGATGCTCCAGATGCATTTCAGAACCATGGCTTTGCAGGCTTCCAAAAATGCATGTGGAGCCTCCAAAGATAGAATGGGGTCCTTGTTGCAGAAGTTTGTGTTCCATGAGTTGGGAGGAGTTAAGAATGATAGCATGGGAAAGCAATGGGGACAGTGTGCTTGTCCCTGCCACCCCACACATGATTATATCAGCCTAAAGGTAGCACCTGAAGCTGGCTTCATTCTTTGTGGGCAGAAGACACTGGGCAATGTTCTCCTTCCCAACAGCATGTAGATATGCTTTAGGGGTTGTTTGTCGTGATGCTTCTCTTCTACCCTAATTTCATGTAAGTGAAAGAAAGAATTTTAATTTTTTTTTACAAACAATATTGATTTTCCTTATAAAAATTAAGTCACCTCAATTCCACAGTTTCTGTCTTTAGAAAAAAGAAGCCACGACAACAGTTTGTTTTTTTTAAAATATGTTACATAAAATGTAATTAAGAGAAAGCAGAGGGAAAGGAGGGGGAGAAAAAGAAACTCTACATATTGGGGATATTTTCATCCCCTCTATTTTTATTTTTTATTTTTTAGAAAAACAACAACCCAAAAACATTATCTTCCACTGACTGGGGGTTAACGTTAACACTTTGGTTCCTACAGACTAGGGTCAGCACAAGGACTTTAAACAGAATACTACAAATCTATTAAAAAATGTATATCTCTCAGTGTAGTTTTTTTTTTTTATCGCAAGAACACTTCTCTGGAGACTGAGACACTGACACTCAGCTCCAAACCTGATTTTTTTTTTAATTTTTATATTATACTACTATTAGCATTATGTTGCTTGAAAAGACACAGCGCTGAAGAAGACCCATTGGAGTTAAGGAATCAGAAAGTTGCACTATCCCAAATTAAAAGAATACATTGGGTTTGTTATCAATATCAAGCCTTAAGAGATATAAAATGGTAAGCTGAGAAAAAAAACCACAGAGTTCACATATCCTGTTTGTTTACCCTCTAATGCTATAGATATAGTTTTCTCTTGCAATTTGAGCATGCAGTTTTAACATGTATAATGGACTGGATTTAAATTCTACTCAGAGTAGACCCATTGAAAGTTAATCATGCCCATCATGGAAGGGTGAGAGGGGTATGTGTTATCAGTTTGCTTTTTCTTGTTTTTCTTATGAGTTTTGTGTTCTCATTTTTATGTTGTGAACTGCTCTGTAATCTTCGGATGAAGTGCAGTATACAAATGTAATAGATACTCCTGCTACTACTAATAATCTCAATGAGTCTGCTCTGAGTAGGACTAACCATAGGTATTACCCAGTGGTTCTAAGATTGCCTATTTTATTTATATTTATATCTTGTTTTTCACAGTTGTGCTAATTGGTATTTTAAAATGAGTATCTTGAGTGATCCTTTGTAAACCACTTAGAGGTTTTGGTGATCAAGTAAGCAGTATGCAAATGTTGTTCAATAAAACAAAGCAAAACAAAATACCCCAAAGTAAGCAGGCAGGCAGTGTGTCTTCCTTCCAAGGATGTCACTATATTCAACCTGTGTGTTCTTCCATGCAGTGACATGGATGGTGGTGACCTCCAAGCACTCTGAATATGCTCAGAGGCAACTGGAAGAGAGTTCTGAGGGCATATGTGGTACAGAAATGGAGGAAATTATTAGTCTTAAACCGTATTGAATTGCTGCATCGACGCAGTGTGGCCAAACCCTGTAAGATGTGCACTGTTTAGCACCATCTTTGGAGATGAGCCCTTTAGCCTGTTTGTGTCCTGACTGGAAGCTTCAGGTCAGATTCAGGCCATGGAAAGCCATGTTCTACCTCTACTGTTGGAGGCAGTATGATTGAATACCAGGTGCGGATAACGCTGTTGCACCCAAGACCTGCTTATGGACTTCCCATGATATTGGCCACTGTGGGAACAGGATGGTGGTTTAGATGAGCCATTGGTCTGCTGCAGCAGGCTTCTCATTGGCTTGTATGTCCTTCATGCCTAGATGCCATTAATGTGAACTACCCCTTAAGAGCATAGGCACCAGCTTTACACCAGGTGTGACTACCTATTTAGCTCCGATCTAGCAGCAGCTGCCCAGAGCATCAGAGAAATGTATTTCCCATCACTGCCAATGAGAGCTGAGCCATTCCTACCATGAGGCAGAAAGATGGAGCAGATGCTGAAAATTGGCATCAAAATGTTGGACCACAGGGCTGTGCCTGCCACGGGGCTGTGCCTGCCACACTTTCTCTTGGTCTCTTATTTCCCCCTTTTCGGTTCTTCACACTTCCATAACACTATGTGTTGGTCTGTTTTTAAAATCCTCATGAAAGCCATTACCCCTTATATAAACACATTTTTGTATGCAGTTTCGAAACAAAATGCACTTTTTCTTTTGCAAGCATTTCTCCTAATAGGCAGTATTTTTGTATGTCAACTTTCACCATAATATATGCATTTTTCTTGCACACATTGTTTGGTTGAAGAACCACAATACAAAGTGCAGAGAACTGTGGGTTTTGAAGGAGAGCTGTGTTTTGGTTTGTACCTTGCCTTGAAAAGCGTGAATCAGGTAGTTTCTCATTAGAATGCAAAGAAAACAGAATGCATCTCCTACATTCTCTGACCTCTGCTGTCTTGAGCAGGCCTGTTTTGAAGGGCTGTAACTCAGTGGTCGAGAGTGGTTGCTCACCCTTCTCAGGGAGGCGACAGCTGCGGACCTTCACCCCATCAGCCATCCCAGCAGCAGCAGCCCAAGTGCTGCCCAATAGTTAAGGGAATTCCCCAGCCAGCAGGATTTCCCTCCGGAAAGTCAATATAAAATGGGCCAGAGGCCCCGCTGCAAGGTTCAATGCCTAACAGTAGTTCCAGATAGGGCTAGGGGGCTGCTGCCATTCAGTGAGTAGACCATACTGAACTAAATGGATTATCAGTGTGACTCAGTATAAGGCAGCTTCCTATGTTCCTTCAGGTGCAGTGGTGGATGTGACCCTGTCGCCAGCATTGAAGCAAGACTCAGCTGCCATTCCATTCAGGTTCTAAACATGGGATAGTGGAGTGACATTGTGTCCTTTGTCAGGGCAAAACATTCTGATCTGGTCCTTCTTTCTCCAGATGTGCTCTATCCTTAAGCCGTGTGTTCCCATCAAACAAAAACTGCATACAAATAAGCAGTGGGGGCGGGGAGTGATATAAGCCTGTTCTGTGCAAACATTGTCAGCATTGCTGCTACATGGATGCCTTATTAGAAACAAAGGAAGCTGCCCCCTTTTTAAACCATGTAAAACCATCGGCCCATCTCCAGTTGTCTCTCCCAGCCCCACCAGGGATTGAACCTGGGACCTTGTGTAAGCAAAGCAGGTGCTTTACCACTGAATTATGGTCATTCCCACATCATTTAAAATCATGATCACATAACATGAATTAAGACAAGGAGGTATTTCTGGCAGACAGCAAACATCAGAGAAAGAGAGAGAGGGAGGGAGAGAGAGAGGGGCAGAGAGAGATTTTGTTCACTCCAACATTCAACCAGCTTACAGCCATGTCTTCTACTTTCCAATCATATATATGTTTTTAGAGTCCCATTCTGGAGAAATCTCCAGCCACTGAATATCCTAATATTCAGAAACCACCTAGAAAACTAGTCCTGATTTTTTCCTAATGTGGTGGAATCCCATCTGCAAAGATATACATGGATGGCCTCACTTTGATGAAAGAAATATAGAGGCTCGGAGATGGTCTGTAATGGTTTTCTGGGTTGTGCTGACAATGAGATATTGATTGGTCTTGAGCAGTGCAGGAAATTAAAAAAGAAAGAAAAAGGAGGGGTGATTAATCTTTGTCAGCCCCCAAAAATGTGACGCACGACTTCTCTTTCCTACGAGGGACTCTTTGACTCACTTAATCAAAGGCTGCATCTCATTTGGAAGCTAAGCTGCTTTTGTGGAATGGGAGCAGGGATCCCATCAGAGAGGGGTGCTTGGGAAAGTGCTGAATGATTTCTGTACTCCAAATCTCCTTGTCTCAGCAGTTCCCCACCCTCCGTGGGGCTTTAAATGTAGGGAAATGCTCAGTGAAAATCTTGTGGTGGTCATGGTGGTGGGGACACAGATTGAGGGACAATTTGGAGTGGGGAAAGGGCTAAGCACCCCTTCCTCTTGCAGTTTCAACTGATCATTCCCACCTGTAGTGTCTGTTTTTTAATCATTAAAACAGGTCACAAGGCTCCCATGCGGTTTGAGCTTATTGCAGTCCAGACCTAAGCACCCAAAACAGCAGGGACAATGGTCATAGGTGATGGAAGATGAAATCCAAAATGCCTGGAGGGCACTAGGTCAGGGAAGACTGCTATGCAGTTCAAAGTGACTTCAGTCCTAGTAAAGAGTGCTGGTCACACGTGAGTGGGAATTGGGACCTGAGTTTTAACTCTCTAGGTTTTCTCATTTCACTCACTCCCAATCTGAACAACCTCTGAGGTCTTGCATGCCTCCCATTTCTCCAGACGAGCCAGTCAAAACGATCCAGTTTTCTGAACAAATCCACAAGCTGTGTTTTTTTTTAGAAAGTACATCTTAATATAAATAAGTTTATTCAGTGCATGGTTGTATACAACAAATAATAAACATCTCCTTGTACAAAGCAGTCTGAAACAGCTCGAACCGATCCATGTCAGCTTTGTACAAATCTGCAACAGATGCTGACGTTGAGCAATGCACGAAATCGTAACATGTCATGCAACTCTTAAGCCAATATTCCAACTTTCTCCCATGCAACGGATATGAGGAACTAAATGGAAACCTAATGAATTCTTTTTAAATATATATAGGTTTTTGCTTTTTTAAAAAAGGGGAAAGGAGGGCACAATCAAAACTCTGCTGCGGGCAGAGATCAGGGGGCAGATGGGCTCCTTGTAGGAATGCATCAGATCCCTCCCTTCTCCCACCAGGCCATTGTCACACCACTATGACTGCAGTTCATGCAAGGCAAAACCCCTTAAATATTATCCAGGAGCTTGCTCCTTTCCATGGCAGGACCACAATACATCTGTCTGATAGCCCCTTGCACTTTAAGCCCCTTCAGGTGTTACAATCAGGTTAATGTGAGCACACGGTAGGAGCAGCAGGAACAGGTGTGTCAGCCCTACCCCACGACCCCATTATTTATATTATCACACTCCAACTCAAAGAAGGTAAACTTCTGCAACAGGGTGCCATTTGAATTCAGGGCCTGATTAATAATAATAATAATAATAAATTTTATTTATACCCTGCCCTCCCTGGTCAGAGCCGGGCTCAGGGCGGCTAACACCAGTAAAATTACAGTAAAAACATAATAGGAAAAAACCACAATTTAAAATACAGGTTAAAATCAATTTAAAATGCAGACCTTTAGAGACCCTAAGCACTTAAAAGATTTTGGTGCCCCCATATATTCCTAATTCAAAATATAAACAACTATAAACCCTAAAATAAAATTGTATGTTACGGAAAGAAACCAAAACCTACATGCTTCATTTTTGTAATATATATATATATATATATATATATATATATATATATATATATATATATTGGGGGGGTCTACTTTTTCTAGTTGCAACGTCTTTGATCAGACCCTCAGAACTAATCTTACACAATGTGTTTGCTTCTACACTTAGTAGAGATAAGGCATCCAGCCTGCCTCATTGTATAGTTGTTCTGGGACATGGGTGGTGCTGTGCTTTAAACCACTGAGCCTCTTGGGCTTGCCGATCGGAAGTTCGGCGGTTCGAATCCCCGCGACAGGGTGAGCGCCCATTGCTCTGTCCCAGCTCCTGCCAACCTAGCAATTTGAAAGCAGTTCAAACTGTTGGGATTTTTTAATATACTTCATCTGAGAAAATGAATTCTCAGCTGAGTAATTTGTGACCATGAATGTTAAAAATCAGGCAACGGAAAACTTTTGTGGTGCCTCCCTCTTCCCTTGATGCCCGAAGCACGTGCTTAATTTCCTTCATGGTTAATCCAGCCCTGTTTGGAGTCATGGATGCTCCAGATGCATTTCAGAACCATGGCTTTGCAGGCTTCCAAAAATGCATGTGGAGCCTCCAAAGATAGAATGGGGTCCTTGTTGCAGAAGTTTGTGTTCCATGAGTTGGGAGGAGTTAAGAATGATAGCATGGGAAAGCAATGGGGACAGTGTGCTTGTCCCTGCCACCCCACACATGATTATATCAGCCTAAAGGTAGCACCTGAAGCTGGCTTCATTCTTTGTGGGCAGAAGACACTGGGCAATGTTCTCCTTCCCAACAGCATGTAGATATGCTTTAGGGGTTGTTTGTCGTGATGCTTCTCTTCTACCCTAATTTCATGTAAGTGAAAGAAAGAATTTTAATTTTTTTTTACAAACAATATTGATTTTCCTTATAAAAATTAAGTCACCTCAATTCCACAGTTTCTGTCTTTAGAAAAAAGAAGCCACGACAACAGTTTGTTTTTTTTAAAATATGTTACATAAAATGTAATTAAGAGAAAGCAGAGGGAAAGGAGGGGGAGAAAAAGAAACTCTACATATTGGGGATATTTTCATCCCCTCTATTTTTATTTTTTATTTTTTAGAAAAACAACAACCCAAAAACATTATCTTCCACTGACTGGGGGTTAACGTTAACACTTTGGTTCCTACAGACTAGGGTCAGCACAAGGACTTTAAACAGAATACTACAAATCTATTAAAAAATGTATATCTCTCAGTGTAGTTTTTTTTTTTTATCGCAAGAACACTTCTCTGGAGACTGAGACACTGACACTCAGCTCCAAACCTGATTTTTTTTTTAATTTTTATATTATACTACTATTAGCATTATGTTGCTTGAAAAGACACAGCGCTGAAGAAGACCCATTGGAGTTAAGGAATCAGAAAGTTGCACTATCCCAAATTAAAAGAATACATTGGGTTTGTTATCAATATCAAGCCTTAAGAGATATAAAATGGTAAGCTGAGAAAAAAAACCACAGAGTTCACATATCCTGTTTGTTTACCCTCTAATGCTATAGATATATATATGTATAAAACATTAAGCATTAGAATTTCCCTCGAAGAGCAAAAAAGTGGTCTTTGATTGGACTTCTCTCTTGGCTGGACAGCAAATTCAAATCAGCAGTTAAGTGCTGCAAAAAAATGTTTTCCTGCTACTTAATTCTGCCCCCCCCCCCCAGCACAGGTGAGATTAAAGAGAGAGTGAGCAAGAGGGACATTTCCTCTCTGTGGTTTTATGCCGCAAGTTATGTTTTGTCTGGCTATCCTTGTGTGATTGCACAAGCACATTCTATGTTACTGGGCTCTCTCTTTTTTACTATTATCATTTGTTTAGAATTATTTTAGAACAACCAGAAGGTCTAAATGGCTGATAAGACAATGTGACCTATGCCAGTTTGTTGGCTTGCCTCGCTGGATGATAGGCAGCTAAGAAAGTGCTTATATCTATGATTCCAGAGGTAAGATTCCATTTACGCGTCTCTCCAGTTGCTCCCTAAACCTGGCTACGTCGATTCGTTTTGGCTCATGGATTTCCCACCGTTTAGCACTCCTGAGACGCTTCTGCTTTTCGTGGGGGTCCCACTGCCAGACCGTGAAAATTCTGTAAGATCATGGAGGGAAGGTTCTTTGTACATAGCCACTGAAGGAGAAGAAAAACAAGAAAAGTGTAAGAGAGTTCGTACATGTAAGGGCCGGTGTCACATTATTCCTGTCTTCTTTTATTCCACTTTCCCTTCCTCTCTTCCCATGCATTTCTCTGCTCTGGGATCTGCTCCAGACGATTGGAGAGACCCCAGAGCATATCGGGGGTGTGGGGCTATGTTGTGGAAGCACATGGAGGGAAGAGAGGGAAGGGACCCCCATGCACAAGTAAAAGTGCTTCACTTAGGTCACACCTGCACTATGCATTTAAAGCTGCATCTTAGCATTTTAAACAGTCATGGCTTCTCTCAAAGGATCCTGGGCACTATAGTCTGTTAAGAGTGCTGAGAGTTGGTAAGAGACTCATACTCCACACCCCCCACCAAGAGCTACAACTCCCAGAGTGGTTTAACAATCAGCTCCTATCTCCAATGTAGGCATGGGTAAATCTGTCAGTTGTGGTTTGTTTCCATCTCTCTCCTCTCTCTCTTTGCATTTTAAGTTCAGTTCTCCACATTTCCGGATCAGTTTCAGATTATTATTATTTTTAAAGCCTCTATGGAAATTCACCAGCATTTTATTGCAAATTTCTCTGAACAGACAGCTTTTAAAAATGCACCCCCCCCCCAATTTAATGCATTTGAATTTATGTGCAAACTTTACCCTGGTATATGTATTTTTTTGTACATGTTAATTACCTGGAGAACTGTACAGTGGTACCTCGAGTTACAAATGCCTCAGGTTACAAACGCTTCAGGTTACAAACTCCGCTAACCTGGAAGAGTTACCTTAAGTTGAGAACTTTGTCCCAGGATGAGAATGAAAATCGTGTGCTGGCGGCACAGCGGCAGCAAGAGGCCCCATTAGCGAAAGCACACCTCTAGTTAAGAACAGTTTCAGGTGAAGAATGGACCTCCGGAATAAATTAAGTTCGTAACTAGAGGTACCACTGTACTGCAAAATTTGGAGAACTGAAAATTTTGAAGGATGGCTGAGTTTCAGCTCATGTATTGTTTCGGAAGGCTCAGATTAGGAAGATTTGCCTTTAAACGCTAACTGACTTGAATTCCTCCCCTCTTCTCTATACTTAGAATAGCTCCATCTCAGCCCTGTAGAAACTCTTATCCATATGAACACAAGAAGCTGCCTTATAATGAATCAGACTATTGGTTCATCAATGCCTTACACTGTCTGACAGCAGCTATCCAGGGCTTCAGACAGAGAATCTTTCCCAGCCGTACCTGGAGGTGCCAGGAATTGAACCTGGGACCTTCTAAATGCAAGGAGGGGGCCTTGCCACTGAACTACACTTCCTCCCTGCACATTTTCTACGAATGTCAGAAAAGCCTGCACTTTGGTAAAGCATGCAGAGGAGTCTGGCATTCCAGTGCACCTGCAGAGCTCTGTGCATGCCTGGATATTTTTTTACCTTTTAATGGTTTGGGAAGGAAATGTGCCGCCGCTTTGTTTTTCTTGACGTGGTTTCCTTTCATGATCTCCCCTTCTTTGTTCAGACCCAAGTACCAGCCTCTCCCTGACTGCTGCTGTCTGTAGATCATGGACGAGTATGTCACATAGTAGTTTTCAAAAACCGACTCTTTGAACTTGCATTCTGGTGTGAAATGTTCCTGCAAAGGAAGGGAAGGGAAAGGATCAATATGTGCCAAACATAACATCTGCTAATGTAAAGGGGAGGGAGGAAACATCTGATAATTTGCAGGCTTCCACAGGCCAAAAGGGTTTCTCCTCCTCCTGCCCATTTAGAGATCAGTGGCCTTCAAAAGAATTAGTGCAAGAAATAACACAATTTGGAGCACACGGACCAATTCTAGGAGCAGCCTGAAGGTAGCGTGATAATAAAATCCCAAGTGAAGAAGTATTGATCAGAAAGAGAATCTTGTTATCAGATCACTAGCACCAGCAAGAAGACAGGGGTGAACAGACCTGCGTCAAGGATGGGAAATGCCTAGACTGAAAAAAAGATTTAGAGGGAGAATGCAGGGAGCAAATGGTCTTTTACCAACTGAATGATGTTAAAACAACATCTACCGGCTACCTCATTACATTGCAATTATTTATTCATACCCTTTTATCAGCATGCTGCAGGCTGGATGCCCTTGGAAGCCTACAATAGCTACTGCAAGACCCGCGATGTAAAACCAAAACAAAACAGGGAGAGCGACAGACAAAATGATGGTCTTAAATTTACATGACTGTCTCTCAAGGATTCCTTGTGTGAGGCCTCTGTGAGCTGACAGGAGTTTTGGAGAAAAGTTGAGAGAGGAAGGGAATGAGGCTTAATGGTAAAGAATGATGGACAGTTGTCAAAGTGATTAGCAAAGGCAAGGTGCTGCTCTTACTTCTTTGAGAAATGGGCTTCAAGCTTTGCTTTCATTTGCAATGGAAGCATATAGGGGGCTTTGTAAGCAATCTAGTCTGCTGCAGGAAATCTGAAGCATCTCCAAGAGAGGCCTGCTTAGACTCTGCATTAAGATGCCGAGCAGGAGAATGTTAAATTTTAAAAGTTACAATTCTCAGATAATAATATTATTTGAAACCATATGCCAACTATATGGGGTTTGACAGCGGGTCAGCATAGATGGACTCTCTGCACCGTAACTTCTTCCAAAAGACCAAGTGATTCATCAGAAAGATAATACTATGCCCCCCCCCCCTTTGAGCAATGGATAGAAGGCATGACAACTCCTGCAATAAACGAATGGATAGCTTTTAGACATAGATTGTGTATGAATAAATACAGTGATATTTGGAATCCATTCAGACATCATGTGAGACCACAGGGAAACTTAGCTTGATGCCTGGACTGATGAACTATGGTTTGCAATCATGACCACAGAATCAGGAAACTTTCTGAATCAACAAAATCCAATTATGCTTATTGCTCCACCGTCAGAGGCTGCTAGAGATAGTATACTTATGAAGCCGAGGAGGTAAAAACTGAAAGCAATTCAAGCAGCTCTTAGCCACCATTTGCCTTTTTAGTATTTAGCCATGGTTTGTATGTTATGTGTTTTGCACAAACCATAGTTTGCCAGAGTCTCTGAAATTGAGCATACTGTGAAGGACTCAAGAACAAAATATGAGTTTGAATTGATTTTCAATTTGCTAACTGCAATGAGAATATTTGCAGCAAAAATCGGGAATGAAACAATTTACCTTCAGTCCAGCACTGGAGTGACAGAGCTTGGTAATCTCGAGTCTTCTAAGATTAACATACTAAATGCAAAATGGGGACATACTTACTGCAATCAGTAAGCGTTTGTTTTCACATTTCCCATATTAGCTTTCTTGAGCCTTATGATCCACGCTATCAGCGTCATCTGCTGCCCCACAGGTTAGAAATAGATTTAATGAGCTTAAGTGACAGGATGGTAGATTTTGATGGAACATTAGGAGACACTTATAAACAGCAAGAGCAGTTCATCAGTGGAACCAATTACCATTGAGGGGGTGGGCAGGCTCTCCTTCACTGAAAGTCTTCAAGAGGCTACAACAGCTATCTGCTGGGGATGATCCAGTTTTAGATTTTATTCATTAAGCAAGTAGTTAGACTAGATTACTTTCAGGGACCCTTCTAATTATTCTGTAATCCACGGCTTGCCACTGTCAGGTTACGTATGGGGCAGGCAGGTATGAGAGAGGTGGTCTGTAGTGGCATCTGAATTCTGTATTCTTAGAACCCAACCATAATCAGCCTGGTTCCACCATAGTTTATATTTTGCAGAACTTAGAATGTTTAGAACAACATTCCCTTGATCTTTTCTAACTGATAATGTGTTTTAGTGGGCTTGTTTCTTACATATTTTAGCTATGGGTGCTTTAATGTAGTTGTTTGAGTGTGTATTTTAATTATGGGTAGCTGTAATTTTTTAATAATTGTTTTTATTCTTGTTTCTTTGCTGTTGGCTTTGATTTGCTTGGCATTTTGTCTTGAAATGAAAGGCAGTTTATAAATTCGAACAGCAACAACAGTACTTTCCCCAAGTAACTGTCTCAAACAGGCATTTGCTTTCAACTGACTGATTTAAACATATTTTAGTCTCCTGTTGCTTTTCTCAAATTACTACTTTTATACAACAATGCAATCCTATGCATCTTTTATCAGAGGTTAGACCCATTGTGTTCAGTGGGGCTTACTTCATATCCAGCATGCACTGGATCACACTATCCAACTTATAGTTTATAAATGTGATTATTTTATAACCTATGGTTTCTACTGCTCTGTGTTTGCTGTTTATGAACAGTTATGGGTCTGTGCTATGGGTTGCTGTATGGCTTTTATTTCATTACATCTTATTTATTAAATTTCTATCCTGCTCTTCTTCTTCTTCTAATTTTTAAAACCATTTATTTCTATTTTCAGGTAAAAACACGCAACATAAAAACAAATAGCCCCTTCCCTTCCCCCACAGAAGTGCACAAACTAGAAAAAATCAAAGAGAAGAATTATTTCCCTCATTGTACAAAAGTGCCATTCTAAAAGTCCCAATGTGTTGCTGGCAGTCTGTAATCATGCTCTTTTGGCATTGCATAAGTAATAGAGTTGTAGCCAGTTGAGTAAAAAGTGTTGGATTTAGTCAAGTTGGAGTAGTTAATTTGTCCATCGATATCAAGCCCCAAAGCTGTGAATGCCAAGCCTCAAATTAGTCTGTATTTAATGTCCTCTCAAACCTGGAGATGCTAAGCTTTGCTGCTGTCATTAGGGTGGGCTATAAGGTCTTTATGGGGGAAATCTTGGGTATCCTCTGCATAATATGCTAACAAAGCAATATTATCTTTTTTCTGTTATGCTTGTGTTGTAAGTTGCTTAGAGACTCCTGATGTAGCAAATAAAATTATTAAATAAATCAAACCATTATTAACTATTATAACTATTATCATTATTTATAAACCACTTTGGGTATTTTGCTTAGAAATGTATGCTTACCATTAATGGAAATAAATAAATGCATACACTGGAGACACAGACTATGGCAAAACAAAAGAAATAACATGACATTTTGTAAAATTTGATAAATACCGTAGATCTTTACGTTTGAGGGATATATTGCAAGTGAATATTTCTGTGAGACATATGGATAGAACCATAAAATTGTAGCCCCCAAGGGTCATCCAGTCCAACCCTCTGCAATGCAGAAATCCCTGGGTGGGCTCGAACCAACAATTTTCTGGTTAACAGCCAGACCCACTGTCCCATCGCACCACAGGATGTTGGAGTGTGTCACACACGCATACATACGGTGGTGCCTCGCAAGACGAAATTAATTCATTCCACGAGTTTTGTCGTCTTGCGATTTTTTTCGTGTTGCGAAGCACGGTGTCGGGAAAGTTTTGGAAAAGCTTCAAAAATCACAAAAACCTCAAAAAAGGCTACCACACCACGTGCTATGAGTTGCTCCTCGAAGTCAAGTCACAGCTGTATTAATGGTGTTAAGAAAAAGGAAACAAACTTGCAAGACATTTCCGTCTCGCGAAGCAAGCCCATAGGGAAAATCGTCTTGCGAAGCAGCTCTAAAAACAAAAAACCCTTTCGTCTAGCGAGTTTTTTGTCTTGCGAGGCATTCGTCTTGCGAGGTACCACTGTATGTAATAAAGCATATACGGTAAATATACTTGTTCCTCTCCTCAGACACATGTATTTGTCGTGTACATCCAGTTCATTAAAAAGGATAAAGTGCTCACAGCATTCCAGACGGTTCAGAGTAAAGCACTTCTTTTGCTGAAGCAAGCTGGCGGGAACGAAGAGTAACACCGTGGAGTACGTCATCCAATTAAGAGCAGTAGAAGCGGAGCCAAGAGCGTGCCGCGGGTGATTATAGCTTGTGTACAGTAATTTGCTGCTGTGCAGAGAGTGCAACACTTGCTCCATTCAGAGATGAATGATCAAATTAGGAGCCAAGCCACACCATCTTCATCTTGCAATTTCTTCTTATGGCCCCCTTGCTCAGTCGTGCTGGAAATGCAGCTGCAACTTTCACCCGGTGGGATGCTTTCGTGGGCTTGCATAAGTTTAGGAGACATGGGTAGCTGTTGACTGATCGGGGCATTTGAACGCTAGTCTCCCAACTTCTATCCCAATGCTTTCTAACCACACTGGCTTACATAAGCTGATAACTATGTGTTTTGGGACACACTAATAGCTACGTGCTTTATCCTTGCTACTGGTCATCAGGGCTGCACAGAACTCAGGCGACATCAGATGTTTGTGGTGCAGGAAACCAAATGTCAAGACAAGTCGGTCTTCTAGGAACCTCAGCTGATGACCCCCTTTGACTCATCCATCCAAGGTATTTCTAGGAACACTTATCTACTCATTGCATCCAGAAGTCTGCCTCATATTGCATCAGGCAATGTGCCCTTCTAGCCCAGTATTGTCTACTCTGGCCAGAAGCTGCTCCCCAAGATCTTAAGCAGAGAAGTGCCATTCCTGATAATCCAAGAAGAAGTGCCAGGGATTCAACTGGGGACCTTTGGTGAGCAAAGTATTTTCCCCTGCCCTGCAAGTTTATTTTTGGAAATGCCCATATAGTGCAGAATCTGAAGGCAGCCAAATGTCCTGTTGAACCCTCAGGGGTTTTCTTCATGAAAAATATCTCCATCGAGTGACTACTCTCAGTCACTCAGCAACCCACTCCTTTGCTACTTGCACATTATCAAGAAGCAGGATCCCATTACCACAGCATGACCACTGAGCTAAAAGTGTCTTTATAAAAAGAACAACATGAAGTTAGCATTTCCATCCAGCTCTTGATACATCAGGATTAAATTATAAGATAAAGCCAGCCGCCTCCGTGGCAGACTGATAGAGATGCAATTTGCAGGATTTTTGTTTTTGCTTTAAAAGTTAACCTTGACAGCCTCCACCATCAGTCAGTTAACGATCAGTCAACAACAATGGGATAAGGGTGGAAGTTAAGTGGTAGAGCACCTGCTTTGCATGCAAAAGATCCCTGGTCCAACCACCAGCATTTCCAGGTAGGGCTAGGAAGAAAACCTGCCTGGAGGAGCTGCTGCAAGTCACTTCAGACAATCCTGAGCAAGATGGACCAAAGTTCTGATCCCATGTAAGGCCACATTCACACCATACATTTAAAGCACTGTAACAAATTACTTTATTTTCTCCCCAAGGAGAAAATAACAACATTGAACTCGTCAATAACCACTGTGGAGGTGCAACAAGCCATTCAAAGATGTAAGATAGGGAAGACACCGGGCCCAGATGGCCTCCCGGCTATCTATTACAAAAAAATTAAAAGAATCATTATTTCTACCCATGAAAGATATAATGAATGATATTCTTTTGAATGATATATTTGTTTTTGTATGGTGTAGGTGTAATGGGTGTTTTTCCTTTTTCTTTGTGTATTATAAAAAACCAAATAATTTTTTAAAACAAACAAACAAATAAATAAAAGCACCATAATTGCAATTCAAAGAGTCAATGTATCTCCTAAAGAAGTTATTTAAGTGTTCTGTGAGTTGTCAGGAGGCTTCCTATTCCCCTCTCAGAGCTACAGTTTCCAGAGTTCTCTGGGAAGCAGGATTGATGACTAGTTGCCAGACTAATAGATAAGGGGTATATAGACAAGGGGTAGCTAACACAGTGCCCTCCAGTCCAATACAATAAGGCCTATGGTCAGGGATGGTGCGTGAAACAACCTTTGGGTGGGGGGCTTCACTTTAGCTATCCCTGAAATAAGCAATGTACTGAAAATTGTCTCAAACCTTTGTTGAGTTAGGGACTTCCCCTGCATGAGAAAGCAGGCTGCAGCAGATTGAGTGGACAAGACCAATAGTGGGTCCAACGATCAAGAAGGCAGTTATTGAACATGCTGTAGAGAGAAGTGAGGGGCCGATGGGCTCGTCCACCTGGGAAAGTAGCCCATCTAGGAGAACTCTGATCCTAAACCTTCACTGCCTTGTGGAATATATTTGGGAGAAGAAAAGGCTATGGAGTAAACCCCACACAAATCCAGAGCAGAGTCCCTAAGGCATTTGACTGGCCCCCTGCATTCCTCCTTCTGGCAACTCCTGCAGCCAAGCTGGTGGCAAAGGGATTGCTCTGCTTTCCTTTGGACCACATCAGTGAGGCCAAGATGGGGTCTTGTCATCTGGGCACCTCAGGAACATCCTCCATACACACTGCCCGGGCCCCAGGGAGGTCACTTCAGTGCTGCTAACGCAGCAAAAACAACATGGGAGGCAGCAGTTATGAGTTACCAGCAGCCATGGAAGGCACTGTGGTTCTCTAGTGGTTTCTCTTTACCCCTGAAGGCACACTCTATTGTGCCTTGAGACAGACAGATGCAAACCACAGCAATACACTGAAAACCCACCATTAGAATGGGTGAGCCATGTTTGGAGAGCAGGCTCATATATTCCAAGAAGTTAAGAGGGTGTTTTTGTCAGGAGTCCAATATTGTCTGTTTGAGGTCTGCAGAGAGACACACACATTGCAGCCAAACTCCACAGCCTGACTGTTAGGGCAGGCCAACCAGCACTGGAAGAAATGGCCACCCACTTGGATGGTTTTAAAAGAGGATTGGATGGATTCATGGAGGACAAGGCAATAAATGACCATTAAGTAAGATAGCTATGCTCTGCTTCCACAGTCGGAGGCTATAGGAGGGGAGACTGCCCTTCTGATGTGGTTCTGCTTGAAAGTTTCCCATGGGCATCTGTTTGGCCACTGTGAGAACAGAATGCTGGACTCGATGGGCCATTGGCTTGATGCTGCAGGCTGTTCTTATGTTTTTGTGAGAACATATGCATCACTCTTGTATAAGAACAGGTCACATATAAAGCACTCTTATAGCACTTTAGAAGTTGTGGCTTCCTCTCAAGAATCCTGGGAACTGTGGTTTGTTAGGGGTACTGAGAGTTGTAAAGGATGTGTTGATACGACCTCAGATCAACCACCTAACCAGTTGAATATTAGTAGTAGTAGCAGCAGCAGTAGTAAAATGAAGAAGTAATAATTCACAACCCCTACAGCAGAAAACAAACTTCTGTTCTAAAGAGAAAAGGCCCAGCAAGTTCCATTTGCCACCCATAATTCTTTGCCCTGCCTGGTGCTCCAAACTGTAAATTAGCCAGACCTTTTGTTCAAACAAAGCAAGTATCTTATTATTTTAAGCTTCTTCATCGTGCTGCTCTGCATAATAACCCCACAGATGGATCTGGAATCTGGTCTATGTGAAAGAGCCCTTTCCAGCATTTTTGCTCCAGAGAGAGAAGAGAAGAGAAGAGAAGAGAAGAGAAGAGAAGAGAAGAGAAGAGAAGAGAAGAGACCTAACCAGCTCTTTTGCAATGGTTGAAACCGCCAACTCCTCTGAAAGCTCAAAGATGTTCAGTAAAAGGAAGGGCTTTCCCCAAAGATCTAACAACCTTGGTCGATGATGAAATAACTCCAGCACTGTTCAAACTCGGGGGCTGCCTTTTCACATCAGGCATACAGGTTGATCGCTAAAAGACATATTACTGCACACATATAGCACCTGTGCTTTAAAAAATGAAAAGAAAAGATGGCACCAACTGCCTCTTGGCAAAGGTTTTATTATTATATTTTAAGGCCTGATTAGCTTGGGGCCGTGCAGTGTTGGGAATCCCCCCCCCCAAAAAAAACAAAACCCCAGAAAGTTTTCAAAGGCTTTGTTTTTCCATGGCCATTTTTCCATTTCATAATGGAACTTTTCATAATGCATTTCCACCCCATTTCATAATGCTTGACAAAACTGATGGCCACCAACCTGGATGGCTTTAAAAGAGAGGATGAATGCTATCAATGGCGATGGGCTATGTTCCGCTATCAGATCCACTGTGTCTCTGAATACCAATGGCTGGGTATCACAAGTGGGAGAGAGCTGTTGTGCTCAGGTCCTGCTTTTGGGTTTTCCACTAGCGTCTGATTACACTTACACTTACACACACACACAGAAACAATTTCACCACCACCTGTTTCCACCCATTTCCCAGAAACATGTAAAGGGGAGAATATTAAACCTGGTCTTGGTTTGTGACATCTCATTGAAATGCATAACTATATATATATATATATATATATATATATATATATATATATATATATATATATATGTTTTCGTAGATTTTCACGGGTACAGGAATGCAGGTTTTGGTGTCCTCGGGTGTCTTCCCGTGTAAAAGTTGGGGTGTCTAGGCGACGTTTCGACGAGGTCTCACTCGTCATCTTCAGGCTGGTGCTTTCGGCTTCTTGTTACTGGAACAGAGCGGGATCTCAGTGTTTGAGTTCCTATAAATACTGTAGAGGGGTGTGGTGTATTGCCTCAAAAGTTCTGGGCAGAGGGGAAGTTCCCAGGCTAGTGTTCTTTTCTTCTTTTGTTCCTTAATTACTTGAGGGATATCTTGAGTGATTTCTTGAGTGATATTCTGAGTACCACTTAGGTGGGTCATTAGGTGTGGATTAGTTGCTAAAGCCTTCGTGTCTTGACCTCTTGAATTTGTGAAGAGTTTTTCTGGGAAGATGGCTGTACTGCACTTAGTTGTGCTTTGGCTTGGCTTCGTGTATAGGGGCGAGCTGTGGTTTTGTGCCCTGTGCCAGCCAGATCTGTGTAGGGATTGCAGGGGGGTGCAGCATCCGGAGTTGCCACCATGGTTTGGTTACTGGATGGTGTCTGTAATTTATCTGTGGAGAGGGTCTGGGTTTGGGTCTGGTGTGGTTGATTGGTGGTGGCGTTCTGTGTGCCTCTGGATCTGGTGTCGGTTTTTGTGGGGAGGGCTAATTTCCAGATGTCTGGCAGGCGGGACGTGTCGTCACGCTTGTTCATGTTGTGAGGGTGTTTCTCTATCTCGATGGCTTCCATGATTATTCTCTTGTGGTGATGTTCCATGTTAAAGAGCAATTTGGAATCTGCAAAATTAATTTCGTGTCCTGTTTCTTTCATGTGTTGGAAAAGAGAGGAAGATTTTTCTTCTTTTTTGACGGCATTCTTGTGTTCTGCGATACGTGCATTTATTCGTCTGTTTGTTTGTCCAATGTACGTGGCTGGGCAGACTTTGCAGGGTATTTCATAGACCCCTTGGTTTTCCAACTGGATTTTATCTTTCAGCCCTATGCAGAATCCATCTCTTCACACGTTACAAACTCCTTCCAGTTCATAGAAACAATAAAGAAGCAAAACCTACATCCCGATGACCTACTTGTGAGCTTCGATGTTGTATCTCTCTTCACACAAGTGCCCATTAATGAAGCCTTGACAGCCATTCAAAACAAATACAATCCCCCCGAATACATCCTGGACCTGACCAACCACTGCCTAACCAACACGTACTTCATCCACAATGGACAAAGATACAAACAGATAGAAGGAGCACCTATGGGATCACCCCTCTCACCGGTCATCGCAAATCTGTACATGGAACACTTTGAAACCAATGCTTTAGACAAGTCAGAACACAAACCCAAACTTTGGCTCAGATATGTTGACGACACCTTTGTAATTTGGCCGCACGGGAAAGAAAAACTGATAGCTTCCTCACACATCTCAACAGCCTACACCCCAAAATACAATTCACTATGGAAATAGAAGCCAACAACCAGCTTCCCTTCCTTGACGTCCTAATCTACAAAAAACCTGATGGCTCCCTAGGACACACTATCTACCGGAAAAAAACACACACCAACCGCTACTTACATGCTCAATCACACCACCACCCTGCACAAATAAACTCCGTAGCCAAGACCCTCATCTCCAGAACCAAACGCCTGGCTGACAAAGACCACTTGACAACTGAGTTACAGAATCTCTCAAATGTGTTAATCGCCAATGGATACCAGCAAAACAGGGTTAAGAAGCTAATCCAAAAAGAAACACCCCCCAAAAACCAAGACACGGAAGAAAACAATGGCATGGCCCTCCTTCCTTATATCAAGGGCACTACAGATAAAATTAGCAAAATCCTCCATAAACACAATATCAAAACAGCCTTTTGCACCAACCAAAAAATAGCCAATATCCTCAGAAACCCCAAAGATAAAATCCAGTTGGAAAACCAAGGGGTCTATGAAATACCCTGCAAAGTCTGCCCAGCCACGTACATTGGACAAACAAACAGACGAATAAATGCACGTATCGCAGAACACAAGAATGCCGTCAAAAAAGAAGAAAAATCTTCCTCTCTTTTCCAACACATGAAAGAAACAGGACACGAAATTAATTTTGCAGATTCCAAATTGCTCTTTAACATGGAACATCACCACAAGAGAATAATCATGGAAGCCATCGAGATAGAGAAACACCCTCACAACATGAACAAGCGTGACGACACGTCCCGCCTGCCAGACATCTGGAAATTAGCCCTCCCCACAAAAACCGACACCAGATCCAGAGGCACACAGAACGCCACCACCAATCAACCACACCAGACCCAAACCCAGACCCTCTCCACAGATAAATTACAGACACCATCCAGTAACCAAACCATGGTGGCAACTCCGGATGCTGCACCCCCCTGCAATCCCTACACAGATCTGGCTGGCACAGGGCACAAAACCACAGCTCGCCCCTATACACGAAGCCAAGCCAAAGCACAACTAAGTGCAGTACAGCCATCTTCCCAGAAAAACTCTTCACAAATTCAAGAGGTCAAGACACGAAGGCTTTAGCAACTAATCCACACCTAATGACCCACCTAAGTGGTACTCAGAATATCACTCAAGAAATCACTCAAGATATCCCTCAAGTAATTAAGGAACAAAAGAAGAAAAGAACACTAGCCTGGGAACTTCCCCTCTGCCCAGAACTTTTGAGGCAATACACCACACCCCTCTACAGTATTTATAGGAACTCAAACACTGAGATCCCGCTCTGTTCCAGTAACAAGAAGCCGAAAGCACCAGCCTGAAGATGACGAGTGAGACCTCGTCGAAACGTCGCCTAGACACCCCAACTTTTACACGGGAAGACACCCGAGGACACCAAAACCTGCATATATATATATATATATATATATATGCACAACACCAGTGATACTTAGGATCCTAGTTTGTTGCTGAAATTAGCTGTGTGTTTTTTAATAAAAATATGATTATTGCATTCATTTTGCTTGCTCTTACTTTTTCTGGCTTATTGCTATCATTTCAAATATCAACCGGCCCCAGGATCATCTGATGAAGAGCTGGTTAAAAACTGACAATAACTAAATAAATGTAAGCAAATAAATGAATCAACTACAATGGCTTTGTTCTGCCTCCAGTGACAGAGGATGCCTGCCTCCTTGCATATCTGAAGCGTGGAGAGTGCTCTTGCACTCAGGCCCTGCTTGTGAACTTATGATAGGCTTCTAGCTTGCCACTGTGAGTACAGGATACTAGACAAGGATGGGCCTTTGGCCTGATCCAGTGGGCCTTGCGTTATATTTTTGTTTCATTGGGCATCACAGTTGTGGATAGTGATGTTGCACTTGGATTCTGTTTGTGGGCTTCACAGACGAATCCTTTTGGCTGCCATGAGACAGGATAGTGGACTGGGGGAGGGGGCGGCCTTTGGTCCCAATCCAGCTAAACTCTTCTTACTCTCTTAAATGAATAAATAAAACAGAAGGCTCTATCATGACAACAATTTATGTAGGAGCTGCCAGAAGATTTCCCACCCCCACGTGCTGCCTTGTAATATCAGAAAAGATCAAGCGGAGTCCAATATTAGAAAAGATAAAGGTTTGTCATGGCAAGAGCCTCCATTGACATCCAAGAAAGAATATTTATGAGGAGAAGAGGAAAGAGATGAAAGATAGTGGCGTTGATGTGGCATGCTTTTGAAAAATGGGCCAACAGGTAATTAAGCCTTCAAAAGGAGAGAAAGCAACAGTGGCTTGCAAGCTTGCAAGAGATACCAATCTAAATAACGGCACGACTTGTTTACCCTCCCTCTGGGACTGCTCAAATCTCCTTAAAGATTAATCCAGAAGAAGAAGAAAACTCACAAACAAAACATTTCCACTTTTTCCTGGAGAAAACTGCTTGAACATTGTAGTCACATGGGAAGCCTGTTGACTGGCATGTTTGGGCCCCTGGTAAGCTCCCACTTTGTAGATTCAAATGCAGCCCAATTTGCCTACCCTAGGGATGGGGATTGTCAGGACTGGGAGCTGAATGTGACCCTCTGGAGATTCTATGTGGCCTTTGGTACTCTTGCAGGCAATGCCTTCTCCCCAGGCTGTGTCCACTGCCAGCCTTGCTCCACACCCTTCTTGAGTGCTTTTTCCTGGCTGGAATGTGTTGAGCTATGAGAATGCCTCTTGCCTGCCTAGATGAAGGATGGAGAGATGTTTTGGTGTGCATGCAAACCTCCAAATTTTGTGTGGCTGGAATGCAACCGGCCATAAAAAAGCAAGAGCCACACCCATTGCTCCACCCATTTTTACCTCTGGCCCTGCCCACCATTGGTATGTGGCCCCCCAGAAGGTTTCCCAGGAGGGAATGTGACTCTCAGACTGAAAAAAGGTTTCCCCCATCCTGGCCTCATCTCTCAGTCTCATTAGTGAGACACCAGATCAAGAGGATTAATGGAAAATGTCATGACATTTACTAATGCTTTGACATACCAATATCAATACCACAAGGTAAATGGTGAGAATGACCATCTCTTACACCAGTAAAATTGGAAAATGTCCCATCTTACAGAAACAGATATGTTTTGATTAAATAAAGGCAATGGTTAGCCAAAAATGAAGAAATGAAATTAGCAACCAAAGAGGAGCAGGAGATCTAAAATGGCCAACAACCCCAAGCAGTTAGTAGACTGAAAATTTAGAAGAAATGCCAGTCAAGAGAACCAGGCCCACAGTTTCAAATAAAAGTTGAAAATATCTAGGAGCCCAGTTTTGCATCCAGAAATGGAAGTGCATTCATGTCAGGAGCATATAAATAGGCTGATCCACCCCTATCATTAATTAGAATGGGCATCTTGTGAGGCACCCACCCTCTGATGACTACTCTGTGCACATTTTTCCAAATAAGTGAACTCCTACTTTTAAGGTATAGATTCAGGAGTAGCCAATGTGGTGACTTCCAGAGGTCGTTGGACAACAACTCTCATTGCCCCCAATGGCCAGGGATGGGGCAATCTAACAATATCTAGAGGCCACATTAGTTTAGAATAAAAGAGGAGGAGAGAGAGGAAGGGCATGTACAGTGGTACCTCGGGTTAAGTACTTAATTCGTTCCGGAGGTCCATTCTTAACCTGAAACTGTTCTTAACCTGAAGCACCACTTTAGCTAATGGGGCCTCCTCCTGCCACCGCGCTGCCGGAGCCTGATTTCTGTTCTCATCCTGAAGCAAAGTTCTTAACCCAAGGTAATATTTCTGGGTTAGCGGAGTCTGTAACCTGAAGCGTATGTAACCTGAAGCGTCTGTAACCCGAGGTACCACTGTATTTAAGTAGGCATGGTGTGAAGATAGCAGACTGGGAGGGAGGGGGTTTCCTCCCCCTCTCACAGTGCTAGAACACAGGGAAATCCAACGTTAGAAGATTCAGAACAGATCAAAGGAAAAACATATCCACAAAGCAGATAATTAAGCCTTTGGAATTTGCTCCAACAAGATGCAGCGATGGCCACCATCTTGGATGGCTTCAAGAGAGGGTTAGAGAAGTTCATGGAGGATAATGCAATGTTCTTCCTCCACTCTCAGAGCCTCTAAATACCAGTTGCACACTAGTACGTACAACTGGGGAGAGTGCTGTTGCACTCACATTCTGCTAGAGGGCTTCTGATTAAGTCAGTTGGCCACTGTGATAACAGAATGCTGGACTAGAATGGCCTTTCGGCTGATCCAGCAGGGCTCTTCTCACATTCTTAGAGAGCATTTTCTTCTGGCTTCTTAACACACCAAGGGAAGTCAGCACAGAAATATTAGTTTTGAAGCTCCGACAGCAGGCTCAGAGCTGATATCTATTTGTGGCAAATCCGTTAACCAGCTTCCCAGCAACAGCTGTGTTCGCAGACCATAGTCTTCCTCTGCCTAAATCACCATCATGCTCATTTGCACATTTCATTTCTACCCAAAAAATAAAAATCAATAATTTCAGAGGACCATGATTGTCAGAAATGTCACAGTTTCAAAAGCAAAAAATTAAACCCAACAGAAAGCTGGAATTTGTTATTTAAATCGGAAGCCACAGAAAAACTTAATTTCAAGGCAAACAAGATTAAACGAGAAGCAGAATGTGCACACATGCCAACAAGGAGGGGAGGGGGAGATATATATTAACAGGACAGAATTTGCAAATACAAAAATATGTTTTCCTCACTTAATTGAGCAAATTGGCATTATTAAATTAATGCTTTCTCGAGCTGAACGCTGTGGATATTTTTCCACCACCGCTACTCCCTGCCAATGTGTATTTACAAAATTAAGAGAGAGGATAAACTTTCCAGATCTGCTTCCATGCTGCAGAAAAGTCAACATCTGTCAACAGTAATGGCTTTGGAAGGACGACTCGCAGCCAACTCCTGCAAATGCGTAACCCCGAGTTAAGTCCTTCTGTGTTTAATGGTGTTTCAGCTAAATGTGGATAATATTGCAGCCCTAGCAGCACCAATGTGACCTCTCCAGGTTGCAAGCCCGGGCAGTGTGTTTGGTGAACGTTCCTGAGCTGCCCATCTTGGTCTCACTAATGTGGTCCAAAGGAAAGCAGGGCAATACATTTGGCATCAGCTTGGCTGCAGGAGTGGCTGGAAGGAGGCATACAAGACACTACCCAACTGCCTTAGAGACTCCTCTCCAGATTTGTGTAGGGTTTACTCCTTAGCCCTTCTTCTCCTGAAGATATCCCACAAGCCAGCAGAGGTTTAGGATCAGAGTTTTCCTTCTCCCTGATGAGCTAACTTCCCAGGTGGACAAGCCCCATCTGCCCTCACATGCAGCACATGCAGAAACCACCTTCTTGGCTGTTGGACCCACTACTGGTGTTGCCCATTCAATCCGCCAAAGCCTGTCTTCACATGCAGAGGGAAATCCAAAGGGTCTACTATTGGTATGCAAATGTTCATATGGCTGTAATGTGGGCCATGGCTCAGTGGCACAGCATCTGTTTTGTATGCAGAAGATTCCACATTTAATCCCCAGCATCTCCAGGTAGAGCTAAGAGAGACTTCAGTCGCAAACCTTGGAGAGCTTGTGCCAGTCAATTCTGTGTCTTGTGACACCACTGTCATAAGAAAAAAATTACATGAGAAATTGGGGGGGGGGGAAATACCTGACCACTGGGGAAAAAGAAAATCCCACAGAAATTGAAGCAGCTGATCAACAGAGCCAGTTCTACTGAACATTTTGCCATATGACCTGTTTCCCGGGTTTGAAGATGCTCATCTCCACCATTTCAGACCCTCCCAATAGGTGCTGTTGATGCCTATTGATTATATTGGACAAAGACATCCTAATGTGGAGAGATCTTCTCATTATCAGTTTAATTTGGAGACAATTAACTTTGCTTTTCTGATTGATATCTGGCTGTTCTTGTTATTTGTATTTAAGTTTTCTTTTAATGTCAGCTATTAATTGTACAATTAAAAGTAATAAATAGTACTCAAAGGGTCAAAACTAATATAGCAATTTCTTCCAGGTCTCAAATGAAGCAATTGAAATGAATGTTGCAGACTGGCTTGTTTATTCAGAGTGCAGCATTAGGTTGTTTTTTGTTTTTTGTTTTTTGTTTTTTTGACACATAATTCAGAGTTTCCTTTATGGAGGATTTGGATGTGTTGGGCAGTGGGGAGTGAAGATCCTTGCACCCCTCTCCCAAGCACCTATGAGATATCTCTCTCACACTGCTCCATTATGCATTGCAGAGAAAATTCTTATCCATGAAGGATTTCAAAGCCATGTGCAGCTCAGATGAATTTGCAAATGCATGTGTAATGAAAACAATGAACCTAGTGGGGTTGTCCGAATGTGGTGGTTCAAACTCCTGGTTGCCTAACTTTCTTGGATAAGGATCCCCAAACTGTGATCCTTGGTCCACCAGTGCTCTGCAAACTTCATTCAGGTGGTCCATGGCATCTGTGGATTTGTGGCTGAAGAAGAGAGATGGTGATCACGTTAAATGTCAACACTGGTTTCTGACTGCATTTTTATTGCTTCTTATATTGTATTTTATTATATTACAATTTCAATTCTATGGAATTCAAACTGTAATGAAATAATACAATATACAGGCATACCACAGAGATACTGCTGGTTCAGTTCCAGACCACTGCAATAAAGCAAATATTCCAATAAAGTGAGCCACACTTTTTGTTTGTTTCTTTGTTTTCCAGTGCATATAAAAGTTATATTTATACTATATTGCAGTCCGTTAAGCCATGGCCCTTGGCTTCAGGGGCAGGAGGCAAAAAACCTGGCTCTAGCCATAGCCAGCTCCACTCCCTTGGCCAGAAGAGGGGCAGTGGTGGAGGGAGTGGGCTTCCTTTCCCTGGAAACGGCCAGGCTGCCTGCAGCTGCACCCATGTCCCCATTAGGAGAAATATCTGCAAAGTGCAAGAAGGCAAAACATAATAATGTGAGGTGTGCCTGAACACATATTGTTGCATGCAATTTGGCTAATGTAAACATTTGCACAAAGCAAGTCCCCAAATACATTGCATTTTGTGTGTGCTACTTTCATTAATATATGCATTTGCATGTACAATTTGAACGTAGTATGTGCATTTTTGTACACACAACTTGACTGGAGAACTGCATTGCAAAATTCAGAGAAGTGCGACTCTTAAAGGATGACCATGTTTTGGGTTGCATATTGTAAATGAGAGGCATTCACTTTTAATGTGAACTGAATCTTTCTCTCATTCCTATAAGGTACTTGGTCGGGAAGCAAAACACACAGATCTGGGATAACCTTTGCTCCCACAGTCCACGAAAGGCCTAGATCCAGGGTGGAGAACCTCTGGTCCAGGACCAAATGTGGCTCCCCATAGCTCCCTATCTGGCTGCCAGGTCTGTTCTCAGTTCCCATCTCTCACTGCCCCTCCTCTATGCCTTGCTTTGGCTTGGCTGGAAGTGCCCTTGGCTGGTGACCATGCCTCTTGCTTGCCTAGATGGAGAAACGGGTGTGCAGAATCCTCTGGCTTTCACCTGGCTGGAACGTAGCCTAGGGAGTGACTGTCGTATTGGATGCTCTGCCCATTATTTTTACCGTCAGCCCCTTACCCAATTTTACTTCCAGCTCCATCTACTACAGACATGCAGGCCCCACTCCCCAAAAAGGCTGTTCAGGGTTTAAAAAGGTGCCTGACCCTGGCCTAGCTTTCCCCCACAGTTCCCCCACAGTGAACCACAGGAATTTGTTCTTATTTAATCTTATAGAAGAGAGAACGGATGAATTCTAAGGATGCCCATCTGACCCAGTGTTAGAGAGATTTCTGGTGGGGCAGAACATGACTGGGCATGTGGCAACCCTCACCTCTACCGATGTGCCACTTCTTGCATTATTCAATTCAAATCAGATCCATTTTTTGAGGCCATTTGGAGCTGCTTTAGCAAGGCAGGGGCAGAACGAGGTTTGCTCTCTCTCGTACGTTAGATCTTCCTTTCCTTTGTGCTAGCACCGAGTTTTTTGGAGGGAGGGATTTTTTCTTATCTTTTTTGAACCATCTCAAAAGCTGCAAGCATCAGCCTCGCAATGACAAAAGGAGTGTGTGGGCGTGCAGTTGATCAATTCTAGACTGTCACTGGCTTTTCATTTACTACTCTGAATGTGATTTGGGGGTGGGGAGGTTTGTTGTTTTAAAATGAAATGAAATGCACAGAAGTCGCATGAAATTCTCAAAAACAGAAAATGCCAAAGGAAGAGGAAAGACATGAGGGGAAGGAAACACCACCGAATGTATTAAAAGCACCCAAGAGCCAGTGCAGTTCACTGGGTGGCCTTGGGACAGTCACTGTCTCCTGGCCTAACCCACTTCACAGGGTTATTGTGAGGATAAAATGGGGGAGTGGCGGGAGGAACCACATATGCCATCTTTAGCTTCTTGAAGGAAAGGTGGGATGCAAATGTAATCATGAAGGAAGGCGCATGGTGAGAGGGGAGATTTGATTAGGTTGAATTTCACACATTGAGCAGAAGTGGCCAGTTGGTTCTTTAGCTACATACTTCTGGTCAGCTTTGTAATGGGAATGTTAGCCTTACATGGGCTCAGGTGCTCCTTTGCATAAAAAATGTTCCTCCCCACTTTGCTTTGCCTGTGGCCCTGCAGGCAGGTTCCCTGCATTGCAGGGGGTTGGGCTAGATGACCCTCGTGGTCCCTTCCATCTCTACAATTCTATGATTCTATGGTAACCAGCACAAGAGAAGCTCAGAAAGAGCCAATGAACCATAGCTCAGTGGTTGGACACCTCCTTTCGATGCCCCAGGCTTAATCTCCAATGGCACCTTTAGGTAGGTGAGGGAAAGTTCCCACAGAGCTACCGCCAGTCACTGCAGACAGTATTGAGTTGGATAAACCAGTACAAGACAGGAAATGTTCACTGTCCAAACCACTGCCAAAGTCACGGGTTTGCATCTGGAAGAAAGCAACAGAAATGGAACTTGTGCAGACTTTGTTTGCAGTGCCAACTCTGCAATGACCTATTGCAGAATGAATCCAGAGGATTTTTAAAAAAGAAAGAAAAGAAAAACCAGGGTAAAACCCTCCCTACTTAGAGGGAGATAATTGGCTTCATATAGAAACATCCCTTCGAGAAGCGGATTCCTGGCTGGAACAATTGAAACATTGCTCTTCTGCCTGTACTGCACAAGCACAAGGTAAAACGGCAGCTGGGATTTTTCTCCCCTTCATAGAATCATAGAATCATAGAATCATAGAGTTGGAAGAGACCACAAGGGCCATCGAGTCCAACCCCCTGCCAAGCAGGAAACACCATCAGAGCACTCCTGACATATGGTTGTCAAGCCTCTGCTTAAAGACCTCCAAAGTAGGGGACTCCACCACACTCCTTGGCAGCAAATTCCACTGTCGAACAGCTCTTACTGTCAGGAAGTTCTTCCTAATGTTTAGGTGGAATCTTCTTTCTTGTAGTTTGGATCCATTGCTCCGTGTCCGCTTCTCTGGAGCAGCAGAAAACAACCTTTCTCCCTCCTCTATGTGACATCCTTTGATATATTTGAACATGGCTATCATATCACCCCTTAACCTCCTCTTCTCCAGGCTAAACATGCCCAGCTCCCTTAGCCGTTCCTCATAAGGCATCGTTTCCAGGCCTTTGACCATTTTGGTTGCCCTCCTCTGGACACGTTCCAGTTTGTCAGTGTCCTTCTTGAATTGTGGTGCCCAGAACTGGACACAGTACTCCAGGTGTGGTCTGACCAGAGCAGAATACAGTGGCACGATTACTTCCCTTGATCTAGATGCTATACTCCTATTGATGCAGCCCAGAATTGCATTGGCTTTTTTAGCTGCCGCGTCACACTGTTGGCTCATGTCAAGTTTGTGGTCAACCAAGACTCCTAGATCCTTTTCACATGTACTGCTCTCAAGCCAGGTGTCACCCATCTTGTATTTGTGCCTCTCATTTTTTTTGCCCAAGTGCAATACTTTACATTTCTCCCTGTTAAAATTCATCTTGTTTGTTTGAGACCCCTTGAGTCTCTTGAAATGCAACTCTCCCTCCAAGGAAAGAAGGGAGATTCCTGCCAATCCTCTAATATCACACTCAGGAAGGGCCCCTCCTGAGGTCCTCTTTATTGTGCATTCATAAAGATTTGTGCTCATGATATTATAAAGGTAAAGGTAAAGGGACCCCTGACCATTAGGTCCAGTCGTGACCAACTCTGGGGTTGCGGCGCTCATCTCGCTTTATTGGCTGAGGGAGCCGGCGTACAGCTTCCAGGTCATGTGGCCAGCATGACTAAGCCGCTTCTGGCGAACCAGAGCAGCGCACGGAAACGCCGTTTACCTTCCCGCCAGAGCGGTACCTATTGATCTACTTGCACTTTAGGGCTGGTCAAACACAGCCCCTCTTTCTATACTGTCTGTGCCTGGACAAACTGCTTCATTTCCAATCATTGCATATCCTTTAACTTCCTGCTGAAACCCCTTAACTTTTCACACGACAAACATTCTGGGGGTTGTTTGACTGATTTTGTTGTGATATGGCCCCTCCAGACACCAGAACTAATAAAGTGGAATGATCTGCAGACAGTATAAATCTACAGCTAATGCACTATTGTTAGCACCTTCCGCACCTTTAAAGCAGTATCATGCCACTTTAACCAGTTGCAGCTTCCCCCCAAAGATTCCTGGGAGCTGTAGTTTGTTAAGGGTGCTGCAAGTTGTTAGAAGACTCTTATTACCCTCACAGCACTACAGTTCTCAGAGTAGTTTGATTTCCAATTCCTTTCCCAAGGGAATTTTGAGAATTGTGACTTTGTGAGGATCTCCTAACAACTCTCAACACTCTTAACATAATTATTTGGGGGAAGTCATGACTGGTTAAAGTGGCACCATGCTGTTTTAAATGCATAGTACACCTGGGGCCTTTGAGAAAAATTCTGCTTGCCATTTTACTCCCCTAGTCCTGATCGTGCTATGATTTAAGCTAAGGTGCAAAACTGCACAGGCTCAAATTATTTCCTTTGAAGAAACAATTCAGGGGTGGCAACATTTTTCTTTCTTTCCTTTCTGTCTGTGCTTTGCACAAGTCTATCAGGAATGAAGCAGAAATGATAAAGCAATGGATGGCACAGGGTGGGGTGGAGCAGGAAGGAAGGAAGAAGAGAAATTGGAATAGTGAGGGTTGCGAGTGAAATCACAGTTGCACATAGCTGTCTAAAAGCCAGCTCCATGAGGCCATTAAGTCCAAGGCCAAAGACAGCCACTCCATTGAACCAAAGCTCTGCCACTTCAGCCCACCTGTAATGTGCAAAAGTAGCTCACAGAGACTGTGTAATGTAGAAGAGCCACACTTCCATGGCAGAGCAAATGCTTTGTGTGCAGAAGGACACAACCTTAGCACTTGGCATCTCCAGGGAGGAATGCCTTCAGTCCTGGAGAACCGCTGGCAGTCAGTGCAGAGAATATGGATCAGTGGTCTGACTCAGTGTAAGCCAGTAGCTTCCTCTGTTCCCTCTTAAGGAATAACGATGAGGACTAGACTCCTAACTTCTTTTTGAGAGCAAGAGCTGCAGCCACATGGTGGAGCACACGTGTTGCATGTGGAAGGTTCCAGGTTCAGTTCAGGCACCTTCAGGCAGAGTTGAAAGCAAAACTCTGGGGAGTTGCTGCCAGTCAGCATAGGCAATATTGAGCTAGATGCACCAATGGTCTGACTCAGTATAAGGTGGCTTCTGATGCTCCTACAATCATTGAGTCAGTTGCACTTGAGCTGCTTCTCTCTGCCGGGGAGCTCTCTCTGTCCCCCCCCCTTTTCTTTTTTGCGATTCTACCAGCAGCATCTTTTTTTGGCTGCAATTTGCAGATGTGAGAAATCTCTAGAAAGATCTATCTGTCAAACACAAGCCTTGGCAGCCCACACATTCATCACACTCCACAGCCTTAATTCCACCCCATTCCCGATTACGGATCAGCAGGCTCCATAACCAGCCACCGCGCCACTGCTTTCACTTGAGCTGCAGAAGGCTCCTTGCTGGAGGAGCCCGGCATGCTAATTGCTATGCGCTGGGGCACGGGCGAACCTGAGCAAACTGTCAGAATGGAATGAGAAAAATAAACTTCCAATTAGCAAGTGGGGGAGGGGGGAGAGAAGCCATTTCCTTAAAAAAAAAAAAAAACCAACCACCAACCTCCTAAGTCCAAGATCATTTATTCATCAGGCCCCTTTCCTTTAAAAAAGGCAAATGATAAGGTCACTGCATAAAGCAATCCTTTTCAAAGGTGTACAGTTAAGCAGATTCTAACTCTCCAAGAATTTAAGAAGAACCCCACGCCCATCTACTGCAGTGTCCTGTTTTCAATAGTGGCTAGCTAGATGCCTCTGGTGTCCCCATGAAGGCAACACCTTGTCCTGCTCCCCGCCGCCCCCCCCAAGATCTAGTAGTCAGAGATAGGCTGCTATGGCACATGGAGGTTCCATTTGTCTGCAACCGCTAACATCCACTGATTTATTGCATTTTCATCCCATCCTTTCTCCTAAGGAGCATAAGATGGCATCCACTGCTCATCTTAACCCTTTCCCATTTTATCCTCACAACAAGAGCCCATTGAAGTAGGTGAGGTCTTTGTGGGTGAGTGGATCTTGTCACTCCCAGTCCAGTACTGTACCCAGGGGAACCCCTGACTCACTGGGTACTGCTGAGCCACCATTTCCATCAACCCTTACCATTGGTCATGCTGGCTAGGGATGCTGGGAGTTGTAGTCCAACAATATCAGGCGGAACAAAGGTTTTCAACCTTCCCTGCCTTAGAATATTCTTCCTCCCCTACAGCCTATGAAAAGAAGCTCTAGAGAAGAGCAGATGGGAAGTCCTGGGCTGAACATAGCTGATGCTGCACAGAAAGTCAATCAGTAGCTATATGCACCAGAAACCTCTGGAAATATCTTCTCCCAGCAGATTCAGTGAAGCCCAAGCATCTCCCTAGGTAACACCAGGGAGGTGATTAAATCTTTTGCCAATAATAACAATAACAATAATTCATCCTGAATGAGCCCAGGGTGGCAGACACGGCAAGGATAAAACAGTTCTAAAAAATTCTAGAAAGAGTTTTAAAACATTATCTCAGGCAAGAATCTCAGGGTTGCTTGGAACAGTGTCTTTCAAACCATCAAATGCCCTGGTAAACAGCAATGTTATACTGTTTCTCCTGAAAGCCAATAGTGAAGGAGGCAGATGCACCTCCACAGGGAGGGCAGTCCACAAATGGGGAACCACCACCAAAAAGGCCCTGTTGTGGGTTAACATCAACTAGTCAACCCTAATGGCAGAACTACTACCAAGTCCTCATTGTAAGATCTGAGATGGATGATAGGGGAGAAGATGCACTTTAGGTACTTGAGTCCCAGTCCTCCTAGGGATTTATGTGATAGAATTAACACCTTGAATTTGGCTGGTACCCTATCTGCAGCCAGTGCAGTTCTTTCACAGTGGCAGCAGCAGCAGCAGCAGTAGCGGGTGATTCATTCCTTGGAGGTTGGATCTGCTGCCCGTGCGGATCCTGCCGCCTGAGGTGGTCATCTCACCTTGCCTCATAGGTGGGGCAGCCCTGCCTTGGAGGGTATAAAACTACTTCCACCCACTTATTCCTGACTACATCATAATAATATGCATTGCACTGCACAACCTCAACCCATTAAAGAAACAATGAGCACTAACAGCAGGTGCAAACATCAACCTCACACTCAAAGTAGCTCAAAGCAGCCTTACACACCAGCTGCAAGCAAAACACTTTGGTTGCAATCATTTGTTTAAGTGAAAACAAAACACTATCTTCTTTCCAAGCTCCCCTTCCATCCTCAATACATATTTACCATTTGCTGTTATGTAGTCGCACCTCATATTTTATGGGCACAGATTCAATGCACTCACTATTATTGCCATTTATAGACCGCTTACCACCTGAAAGATCTCAGTGCAGTTTACAAATACATTAAGCATATATACATGGTGAGCACAATAAAATCATGTCAAATGATGATATCAGGTTGGGTGGGTGAGAAAATACTGCTTCAGCTCCAGAAGTGTGATTGCCACTTCGCCAGGAGAAATCACTGGAGATTCAGCCCCATTCATTGCTACATTTGAGCTGTACATTTACCTGGAAATAAATCCCATAGAACTCAATGGGTAGACAAGTATAAAAGTGCACCGTGGAAGTATAAACTTGTGAGGATTACAGAAAAACTCTTTTCGTGGATGACGTAGAAGAAATCCACCTCTGCAGGACTCCCCCCCCCCTTTTGAGGTTCCACTTTATTGGATATGCTTACTGGCATTGAACTCAAAATGCTGTAACCTGTGTTTTTTCTTGAGTCATATTTCAAGGGTTTTGGCATTGCATTTGGCATATATTTATATATTTATGTTTTTAATAGCTGTTTAGGATTACTTGGCTCTGCGATTGCAGGCTCTCTTTTTTGGAGATATGTTGCTTTAGCTTTTTTTTAAAAAAGCCTAGCAATAATAAAAGTCACTTTTCTCTGTTTTTCCATGCAAATACAGTTGTTGTTTTTTTTGTTTTTATTAAGTATTGCACTGAGGACATATGTTCAGAATCCAAATGCCAACATTACAAAAACATTTATTCCTGATGGAATTCAAACATATCAGAACCCAAGAAATATCCGAATGTCAGAACAATAATGGAATACCAGTCTGTTCACCCCTAATCCCCAACTCTGAATTTGGGATATGGCCACATAACCAGATTCTGTAATTGACTAGCCTGATTTCCACAGACAAACCTGGACCTTGATGTTAAACATAACCACTCTCAAAATGCCTGTTACTTCTAGCCTGAGACTGAGGTGCTCAGGTTCTGCTCATGGGCTTCCCTGGTAAAGAAAAAGGACCGCTGGACGGTTACGTCCAGTCAAAGGTGACTATGGGTTTGTGGCGCTCATCTCACTTTCAGACCCTTTCTGGGTCATGTGGTCAGCAGGACTAAAGTGCTTCTAGCACAATGGGACACCATGACAGAAACCAGAGCACACAGAAATGCCATTTTCCTTCCCGCCACAGTGGCAGTGCCAGATTTACATATAAGCTAAACAAGCTATAGCTTAGGGCCCCACTCTCTTGGGGTCCCCCCAAAAATGTAAAGGAAAAAAATGGATATACATTTCCAAAATATAAGATAAAAAACAAATAAAATAAAACCTACATACAGCAACAGTGTTTTGTGTTGTGTAGGTCCATAAATTACCATATAGCATATATTCAACACAAAAAACAGCAACAATTTGTGGTTGACAAAGGACAGCTGGACACATAAAGGGCCCCATTACGTTCAGTAGCTTAGGGCCTCTTCAAAACTAAATCTGGCCCTGCACAACGGTACCTATTTATCTACTTGCACTTTGACGTGCTTTCGAACTGCTGGGTTGGCAGGAGCTGGGACAGAGCAACGGGAGCTCACCCCGTCATGGGGATTCGAACTGCCAACCTTCTGGTCGGCAAGCCCAAGAGGCTCAGTGGTTTAGGCCACAGCGCCACCCACATCCCTGTAGCATCTGATCAGCCACTGTGAGAACAGGATGCTGGACTAGATGGGTCATTGGACGGATCCAGCATCCAGACTCTTCTTCTGTTCTTATGAAAAGGTTCCAGGCATACTGTTGGTGACAGTGACTTATTATGATTATTACATCATTATGCTGTGGATTTCATTTTTTAATTATTGTATTGCATAAATTATGTTCTTAATGTAGTGCTCAGCCCTGGGATCTTTGGATAAAAAGTGGCATATAAATCCAGATAAATAAACCCTTGGTGGGTTGTTTTTTTTGGGGGGGGTGCAGATCCATTAGCCAATAAACATTTTTAGTAGTCTGCTTAGCAACATCGTAATGGCCTTAACAACAGAAAGCGCCTCTCTTTTGAGTTATGAAATTCCCCTGTGCAGTTTCCTGCCAGTTATCCAAACTTAGCATGGGAGATCAAGTCAGAGGGTTTACATAAGGTGCAAGGCAAAGGATTCAGCTGCAATTCTGCAAAGCAGAACTGAGCAGAGAAGCACGCTGCAATAAACCACTTCCAAAGAGCAGCCCCTATCCCCCATCGTTGCACCAAATAAGCATCATTACATTGTTTCCGGGGCCTGGGTTTCTGACACACACAAGGCAGGATAAATAAACCAAGAGTGTGGAATGCAGTTGACACTTACCGAGGTGTACAAGTATCCTTCGCTGTTCATGGCTAAGTACAGTTTTGTTTGGACGCCTTGAATTGCCACCACTCGTAAACCCACAGGTATGAGGTTAAACAAAGCTAGGAAGGAAGAAGGAAGAAGGAAGGAAGTTAACCTCTCCAGATTTCAGCAACAACTTCAAATCTTTCATTGAAAGAGACATTTTGTGAATATTTAATATGAGCTTCTTCTTTTAAAGCAAAGTAGTACAGCAGGGCATCCACACACCCCCTTTATAAAGGAGAAAAGGCAAGCTAATCAACTCTCCTGGGGGTGGGATGGGGGAAGAACCCCAATGGATAAGATCATTTCAATGATCCATGTATGCAAGCTTCCTGCATCCAACAGCAACCAAACAGATGCCTACAGGAAGCCCTTAAGGAAACTCTTGTCACTGTCGCTCTTTAGAAAATTGTATCCAGAGATAAATTGTCCCTGACCATGGAGGTTCTGCATCTCCATTGTGGCAAATAGCCACTGATAAGTAGGAAAAGACAAAGCTGCAGGAGCCCCAAGTGACAATGAAATGATATCAGAAAGGACGATTATTTGAACATGAACAATTATACATGCAAACACTTGGGTATGCTTATGTAAAATGCAAAATTACAAAAATACAAATTCTCCAAAATATAACCACTGTGTGAAAAACAATGAAGTTTTCCATGCAATACAGATAATTAAGGACGAGAGCTCCAAGATTAAACTTCGCTTCATGTTGCTTCAAAATCAAATTGGAGAATTATTCACAAGTAGCATAACCTGAGATATAATTCTGGACATCTTATCAATTAGTATCAATTAGTATCTGATTCACAGAGAACACCATTTTTTCTTATTTGGTGAATTTGTATTTTAACATTTTGTATTTTATACAAAATGTGGGATGAATTTACCCCACATGTGCCCACTGAATCATTTTGATTTGCGGAACTGGCATTGTTACCAGTACACAACTATACGTGCTCTGTACTTGCAAGGAATCAATTTCTGGAACTCCCTGCCTATTCACATCAGATAGGCAGCTTTGCTGCACTGTTTTGGCACCTCCTAAAACTGTTCTTGTTCAGGCAAGCCTATCCAGGCACACTGAGCTGGTGTGCTTTAATCTTTTTCCTTTTTTAAAAAAACTTGTTATTATCTTTAAAGGTTTTTAATTGTTTTAAGTGTTTTTATTGATAATTTCAATATTCCTTAGAGGTTTTCCTACAATCAGGTGTAGCATCAATCCTGTTAAATAATAAATAAATAAAATAAGCATATACCCACATATGTTCATGTTTCAATTATTATTTTTGATATCATTTCAGTCTCACTTGGGTTCCTGCAACTTCTTCCTTTGTTACTTACACATGATGAACCCCTCCTCTGTTTGTTGTTGTTTTTTGTTGTTGTTAAATAGCCACTGACAGGCATATGATTACATGAATTTCGAGGATGGTTGATCCTTCATCTAGCTGGTAGGTAGCCTGCCAGTCTGTGTTCACGCCTCTCCTCCTGCGATTAGAGCATTGGACCAGGGCCTGGGATGCCAGCAGCTGGTCACAGTCTTTCAGCCTAACCAATCTCAAAGGGCTGTGGTGTGGATAGATTTGTTGCATAATTGCCTAGTTTGTTGTGGTTGCAACCCACCCTGCATAAAGCATGGATAGGAAATCAAATAAAATAGGGGACAAATAACTAAAATGCAGAGGAGGAGAACCTTTGGAAGTCCCAGAAGCAGTCCCAATGATCAGTTGGTTGCCGGGGCTTCAAAGCACCGCAGCATCTGACTTCATTGTGATGGAAGGTGATTGACAGGTGGTCAGCCCCACACACTTATCAAATATGGCCCATACAGGATATAGATGTGTGTATGTAGGTGTGAGAGTGTCAGTGAGCAATCAAAAGAGATGTTAGATTTTGGATGGTACTTGCTTTGGTTTCAGTACATAGATATGCAGCAGTCCATTTAGCAAAATGTATATACTGCTAATCATAAATAAGCAAATCGTCTAAGCCATTTACATAAAACCATATAGAACATTATTATTTTTAAAGAGCAAGAGACAGACGTTGAAAGGCAGCAGGCAGGATAACAATTCTAAAATACAGATACAATCAACAGGTTTTTGTTTTTTATAAAAAAAAGAACTCAAATGTCCATACTAATATTCTATGTGTTGTTCATAGACTGCAGGTGGGACACAGACCACATAGAGTGCATGGGACTCAGAAAACTCAGCTGGTGCTCTATAGCTCAAGGAAAACCTGGCAGCAAAAGGCAGCACTTGTTTGTTTGTTTCTCTTCGAAAGTTGACCTAGATCTGCATGTACCCATATAAATCAGCAGGTGTAATTTTTTGCAGATTTGGGCCTGCACCCCAGGTCTTTCCAGCACTTAGGAACACCTTAGACAGCAAGTCAATAACAGCAATACATATCAAAGCATCTCCCTTGCAGCAGCAGCCTGCAACCAATTCATTTCAAAACATGATAATACAGCAATCCAAACAAATGACCCAATTCTGCAACAGTTCATTTCAATAATGCTGACATTATAATGACATTTCAGCTTCGGTAGAAGATAGGCAGTATCAGCCACTAAAGCTAACACAAAATCAATTATTATTTATCAGTTGTTAGAATACATTTTGTTAAAATACATAAGCCATGAGTTGGATACAATAAAACTTTCCGGTGCAGCCAGGTATCCGTCATCCATCAGTTCTTCCAAAGAGCCAAGTGCTGTGAATAGAAACCAGATACGGGCACCCAGAAAACTGCATTATACTGAGTCAGACAATTGGCCTATCTGGCTCAGTGTTATCTGCACTGACTGGAAGCAGCTTTTCAGAGGCACAGACAGACGTCTTTCCTTGTGGTCAGTGGCGGAGCTGGGCTGATCAGCGCACTGCGTGATCCTCCCCAGCACCCAATCTCGGTGAGGCTGTGCAATCCTCCCCAGGGGCCGATCTCAGCACAGGGGGCACCCCCCCTCATTACTCCCAAGCATACAGCAAGCCGGGGGGAAGGGGGAGAGCCACAGCAGCTGCTGCGCCACTTGCCGCTTTGCCGCTCGCTGGGCTTGGGGGAGTAGCGGGGTGAGTGTGTGTGTGCCGAATGTCACCCCCTTCAGGATGACACCTGGGGCGGACCACACACCCCACGCCCCTCTTCCTATGCCCCTGCTTGAGGTCTCAGGAGAGGCAGGGTACTGGACATGGGACAAATGTGTGCACACTGAATCCCACAAGTCCCCATGATCATCACCCTGTGCGCAACTGCCCTCCAGACATCCTCGTGCTGAGTGTGTGTGGGAAACTGGCCATGCTTTTGTGAGGTCTTCTCCCCCCCCCACAACCCCCACCCATGCACAAATTGATGTGGACTTGTGGTGAACTCAGTTTAAGATTAGAGAAATGAGACACTGAAATTGACAGCTTTATCCATTCCTACTACTGGGCTATGATTAAAATACAGGCAGGTCGAAACCTTCTTTCTCAAGGTTAACTAAGGGGCCATCTACAAAAGCCCATACGAGTGGCTGGCTGAAAATTACTTCTGTAGGACAGTGGTTTTCTAGGGTGGGGGAAGGAGCTGCATAGATAGGAACCCACCATGGGAGTACACCGTGCTCATAAGACCTCTTTTTGGCAATCTCTCTACCCTGCTGTCATTATCATGGTCATTTTTGCTAGTTCCTAATAGCAATGAGAAGCAGGTTACAAAAAGTTTCTACATGAGGAATGGCCACAACATTTTCTGTAGAGTGTATCATAATTTCAGAGCTTTGGGGGAAATGGTTTTGTTTTTGTTTTTTGGCAGCCATTTATTATGTGGTCTTAACATAAACTTGTCTTCCCAACAGATAATCTAATTATTTATGCTAGCGGTAAAAAGGTTCATTGAAAATGAACACATTTTGTCATACGCAGCATAATTGGTATCACTCCTGGTTCTTCCTTTGGCTACGATGAGCATTTAGCAGCCACCAGATTCAGACTGCTGAGAGAGGTGTCTAGGGGCCTACCCACAATCCATCTGCCTCATCCATCACACATAGGAGGGTGCAGAAATTTGGAGTGGCTGAATGGAAGACTATTCAGATGCACTTCCCAGTAGCATGGGATCATCACAAGAAGAAACAGCTCCCATCATATATGAAACCAAGCAAGGGGGCATGGAGTGAGTCCATCACTGCCAGAAGGAGGACCCTTGTTATTAGGGGAGGGATCACCATCCTGGAGCCAAGCTACTTTTCATCAGGAGATGAGGCTGGGGACTCAGAGTGGAGGGAGAGGGACCATCACTGTGAGCCTTAGAAGTACTTGCACTGGAGAAGCCCTAACAGCCAGTACCCTTCTCTCCACCCTCTGACTCAGGAGACTGCATCTCAGAAGGCCCAGAGCAAGAAGAGTCTCCTTACTCCACCCAAGCAAACCATTGTTGGAGAAGGCTTGGGCTTCTTAAATTAAAGAAGCCATATCTATTGAGGCAGAGGTCCAGCTCCTATAAAAGGCTTGGCCTGTGAGTAGCTGTTGCTGAAGCAACATCTAAGCTGTGTTTTGATGTTGCATTATTCATCCTGAGCCATGGAGCTGTCCATGGTACCTCCCTTGCTTTTGTTGAGACCAGAACTTACATCAAAATAATTCATTAATATAGATTCATTTGATTTACTGTATTTTTTTCTCATGAGTGTGGCTTTGAATTGCTCTGAATTTTGATATATGCTTCTTTTTTTTGGTTAAAAATATTAGTCCAATGTTTGCTTTTGAGTGGGATGTTTGCTGTTAGCTGCATTGGGCTTCACTTTGGAATGAAAAGTGTGGCATAAGCAATAGAGGAGGTGTGGAGAAACTTGGCCCCTTCCACATGCTACAACCCCCACCATCCCTGGCCATTGGCCATGCTTGCTGGGGCTTATGGGAGTTGTGGTTCAGCAACATTTGCTGAGCCAGAAGCTCTCCATCCCTGCAATAAATGGAAGTGAATACGAATAAAACCTAGATAACAGATGTTAGGGGTTGGCAGTGCTCTGAAGAGTGTGTGGTGGAGCCAGGTGACCAGGGGAGTGACCCAGGAGATGGAACCAGCGATTTCCTAGGGTGTCATGCCACCTGCAAGGCAGGAGCTGTGGGAGAAGGGAGAGTCTAGGAAGTCTGAGGCAGAAGAAGGCATGCAGGATGTGGCAGAGGAAGAAGGGGTGGTCCAGGTGAGGGGCGGGCCAGTAGATTCCCCACCTTCCCCTGACAAACTGTGTCCTAGAACCAGGGGGGGAGAAGTCTCAAGTTGCAGGCACACAACCCATAAGAAGGTATATAAGCTGGAAGAGGGAAGGGGCTCTCCTGTTGCTGCAGCTGCACCACAGGACTCAGACCTATGGAGCTCTGCCTAGAATCTAGAAGCATGTGTGCATGTTTATCCAAAGCACCGTGGAAGCTGCTAGAAGTGTTTATCTTGCCAATAAGTAATTAACTATTGGATGTGTGCTTCTTCCTTATCTGGGACTGGCTGTGACAGCAGCACCCTTTGCCCCTCCCCCATTTATTTCCATCCATGTAAGATTTTGCTTAATGTGGAACACAAAGATCTGGTCTAGTTGTTTCACCTTCAAATGTGCAGAGAAGGAGGCAGCTCCCTGAGGAGCAAAGCATGGACAGCGGAGTCCATGCAGCCCTTTGGGTCTCAGAGTTTCAACAATGATTGCATGAACTCTCTCCCTTTAACAAAGCACAAGATGACAGGAGAAGCTTCATTTGCGCTGAGTAATAAATGGTTCAGTCCCCAGCATCTCCAGGTAGAGAGATGGAAAGGCTCCCTGAATAAAAATCTGGGCAGTCGCTGCCAGTCCAATGTAGACAGCACTCAGATAGATGGCCAACTCAACATTAAGCAGCTCCCTATTTTTCTTGCAACCGATTCATGGTGGACAGATCTAGTTGTGACTGACTACCTGTGTTAGGCAAAAGCAGAACAACAGCCGAGTTTTGATGCTGCTGCCACACCCTGCTTGTGCACCACCTTGAAGAATTATTTTACTTATTGCATTTCTATACAACCTATTCAACCAAGCTCTCTGGGCTATTTAAAACCAAGACTAAAATGAAAATACATTTTGCAATAAAACCACATTTTTTTAAAAACAAACACAATGTTTTTAAAATAATATTAATAACAATCCCACACAGAAAAAGTCCAGGAAAAGAAAGCCACCTTAAGCTAGCAGAAAACCAAGCCCCCCCAAACAATTAAATCCACCTTAAAACCCAATAACCTGACAGAAAAATACAAGTGTTTGACAGATCATAATGGAAAAGGCATGGGAGAAGAAGCAGCTTGGTGACTAGCAATGTCATGGCCTGGGTGCCGGGCGAGCCTTTCTGGGGAGGCCATTCCATCCGTGAGGTACCACTACTAACAAAACCCTCTCCCTAGAAATCACTTGCCTTTGGCAAGGAAAACCTAGGGAAGAATCTATTTTCAAGGTGTGCTTGAAAAAAGGCATTTCATTAATTCATTCATTCTATACCACCCTTCAAGGATCACAGGGCAGTTCACAATATAAAAACATAAAAATACAGAACACAATAAAAAGCAAAATAAAAAATATCTCCCTCCTGCCCAGACACACACAGAACCTTCCTGGTTGGCCATGATCAAAAGTCTGAATGCTGACGTGGATGAGCCACTTAAATGGACTTGAATACTTCAAGAGTTTTGACACTTGAGATGTGTACCATTAGGACCCATCCAGTTATTGTGATTGCAATTTGTTTTAAATTGTATTTAATGTTGTATTTTGAATGATTGTGGTCCACCCTGGGACCTTAGGGTGAAGAGTGGGTAGATCGTGGAAGAGGAGGAGAACCTATAAACACAAAAAAAAAAAACAAAAAAAGGAGGCTCTCTTCCAGATCACTGTGCATAACTAATTCAGCTTTCCTACAGCTGATATCTCTGCAAGGACTATGTTCTTGAACTATGAGACCTTTGGGTATTGGGCGGTATTAAATAAAATAAATAATAATAATAAAAAATAATGTTTTTAAAATAATTGTCATGGACACAGACTCCTGAAGGAAAGCTGTGCTGGGATAACTCCCACCCTCCAACAAACAAATGATTCAAAGGGTTATGGACATATTTGTGTAAGGAAAAAACATTTTCCCACTGGATATTTTCACCTGACTAAATCCAACTCTGAAGATAGAGAAGAAAGACTGAAAGCAGAATCAATCTGAGGTCTATCACCAGAGTGTGGAACATGCAAATTTAATGAAGTGGGCTGGTTTCTTCACCCTCTCCCCCACAGTTCTTGGTGGGATCATTTGTTTCTGGTAGCTTTGGAGAAGCAATGGCTTGGATTTATTCCAGGCAAAATGAGGGGGTGAGAAAACTTTCTCCAGGTGGAGAACAAAAACCTAATGAGATCCAAAGCAAAGAGATGATCTCTATGGAGATAACATTTGCACAGGTTTTTCAGAAGCCACCACTACCTCCACTGGTTCATTGAACATTCAAGTGTTTTTGTACAGAAGGTTGAACAGCAAACACACAGACAATAATGATGTTGCCTTGATTCCATCTGCCACATGCTATCTCCAAAACAGCCATTGGATTTGGTGTTGTTGTTTTTTTAAGCCATTCATATGGACTTGTAGACTGCACAAACAAACCATTTCCAAGGTGAATACTCACTGTAGGTACTCTCTTCCTCTTTAGTGCCATCGATAGTTCCATCTGCTTGTAGCTGCAAGTGATACCCTTGTCGGCTGTACAGTTTTGTTACAATGCCTTTAAGCTGTGGTTCTGTAAGAAAACAAACAAGTGGAAAAGATTAACAGTTCAGTTATAAAACTGACATTGCATATGCTTTCAGTGAACAAAAAAGACATGCCTCATTTTTCCAGAGATAAAACTCCCAAGCTAGAAGTTTCACAGCTATTTGTGAGATTGCCGAAACAAATCAGCAAATGGAGGATTGGTGGTCACCACTGACTTGGGGTAAGAAATGCAGGTGGTTTTAAAACACAAATCTTGTGCCAGTGGATCAAAATGCCAGCAGTATGTTACATGGCTGAAGGAGCTAGATCTGATTGCTATTAAGATTAGAAATGTGTTGGCAAGGAAAAGATTCTGCTTTTTAATGAGCTTGAGATTCATCAGCAGTAGAATAAAAAGAGAAGGGAGGAAGGAAAAACACTTCTTAAAATGAGAGGACGTGTGCTAACCAAGAACCAAGCTGAGAGGTATAGTTAGTACCACTGCAGTTCCAATTAACCATTGAGCATCAAGAGACAGAAGTACTAAAATATATGCTATAGGAAGGTAATAGGAAAGAGGGTAAGTGTAAGCAACAATACAGCAGAATTGAACCCAAATTATGTTTTTACTTGGTTTCAAATGGTGTGTGTGTGTGTGTGTGTGTGTGTGTGAGAGAGAGAGAGAGAGAGAGATACTCTACAGTGAATATCTGGAATTTGGCAAGTATTGCGATTCCAGACAAATGTTGAGAATGTCCAAAAACACCAAGGATACACTATCCAAAGTTTAACATTATAATAATAATAATAATAATAATAATAATAATAATAATAATAATAATAATAATAATAATAATAATTTCTTTAAAATGTTTAAACTGGGTTGAATGTTGTATTTTTACATTCCTGTAATCTACCCTGGAATCTTATAGTGAAAGAAGAAAGAGAGAGAGAAGGAAAGAAGAAAGAAAGAAAGAAAGAGGATCTGTCTGTATCCAAAAAGTAGGGAAATCTGTCATTTGTCTTTGAATGTTCCCCAGACATTCATCTGGCATTGTCAACATCCATGTGCAAATGTCAGCATGTGCCACAGTCGGGTGATTCACTGGAAAGTCTATGCAGTCCTCCAGGATTTCGGCATCAAGAACCCGCTGGCTCCTGTCCCCCACCCCCTCAGGTGCCCCTGGCTAGAGCAGAGTGCCCCTTGACTGGGATTAGGGAGCCCAGCAAATGCACACCCATGCCTCCATCTGTAACCTGCTATGCAGTTAAACAGACATATGAACATTTCCGAAACTCATGGGTACAACAACATCCTTGCCATCTTGATGGTTAGTAAATGAGACTGTAAGGCTCAGTCAGAGCATCAGAGGAATGTGAAGACTTGACTGAAGAATGACTTGTGACACAATGAAATGTAGCCTCATGAATGGCACGTTTCTTTCCAGAAAGGGTCAACAAACACCTGCGCCATAGATATGGGGATCTGTGCCTGGGGATTTGTCTGGCTTCATCAATTTTAGTTAGTTTGGGACCTCTGCAGTGAAACAGTGAGAGGTGCAGAAGCAACTGTTGTCCACCTCCAGCCACAGCAAAGAAGCTGTTCCCATCTCGTTCAAGTGGAATCTGGCAGTGATGCATACTGCTTCCCAAAAGCAACCTCAGAACATTAGCAAAGCAGACCAACCTGGTGATGCTGTCAAGCTTATTTAGGGCCTCACCATCCATCATGTCCCTCTTTTAGGTTGCATTTAAGTGGCCTTTAGGATGCAGGTGGTGCTGTGGTCTAAACCACAGAGCCTAGTGCTTGCCGATCAAAATGTCAGTGGTTCAAATCTCCAAAATAGGGTGAGCTCCCGTTGCTCAGTCCCTGCTCCTGCCAACCTAGCAGTTCGAAAGCACGTCAAAGTGCAAGTAGATAAATAGGTGCCACTCCGGCGGGAAGGTAAACAGCATTTCCGTGCGCTGCTCTGGTTTGCCAGAAGCTGCTTAGTCATGCTGGCTACATGACCCAGAAGCTGTACATCAGCTCTTTCGGCCAGTAAAGCGAGATAAGCGCCACAACACCAGAGTCGGCCACAACTGGACCTAACCGTCAGGGGTCCCTTTACCTCTACCTTTAAGTTACCTTTGGAATTTTTGTTTTTTGGAAGCATACCTCTAGAAATGTGATATATTGCGATGACAAATGGGGTTGAAAACACACACATCGTACAGGCACCCACCAGGTTTTGCTACCACTTATCATCAGCCACATACTTAATGGAAGATTTTACAGGTTTGGAAGATTTAGCAAAGCGAAACCAAGGAACGGGGATTTGCTAATTCCGTTTTCCAAAGTACGCTAGAGCATTTACATGCTTGCTCATCCCTTGTTGCTGTGTAACATTTGAAATGGCCCATAGTTATCAGACACACCACAAACTGGATTGCTGATTGTTGGCCCAAAATGCTGTTAAGAACGACCCTCTACTTCCTTTTACAGACTCAGGTCCCTTCACTTGTTTTTTTAAAAAGCATATGTGTACACAGAAGATGTGTCTGTACACGCACATACACAAGAAATGCAGCATATGAAGTTGAGACGTGTGTTTGCAAATACATGTCTTGTACAAGTTCCTTGCACCAGAGAGTGTCATAGCTCCTGGTCAAGTGAGCACAGTTAACCCAGGGATAATAGCTAGGCAGTGCATGAAACAACTCTTAGTTCTTCAGCTGGTTAAGAACAACTGGAATATTTAATGGTTGCGAGTTTGGTGATTTATTTATTTTTTAGAAAAGTAAAACCAGAAGAGAGGGAATTGGCTTGTTCCCCTTTCTGCATTTAGATGCTTGCTCGTTCCTCCCCACCCACCCAGGTGCATCCCTTGTCTCACACATTTTATACAGAAGACCAGCCTTACAAAAGAGTGATAGGAAAGTACTGGTGGCAACAGCAACCTGGAGCAAATGCACAGATTTGCAAAGGGATACTAGTGATAGAGTGGGCAGCCTTGGAAAAGAGAGCGCTCCACCAATGCACTATCTGAGCCAAACCAACATTACAGGGTTGTTGAGAGGATAAAGTGGGATAATACCATCTAGGATCACAGAATCATAGAACTGCAGAGATAGAAGGGACCGTGAAGATCCTCTAGACCAACTCCCTGCAATGCAGGAATCTTTTGCCCAACATGGGGTTTGAACCCACAACCCTGAGACTGAGTCCCATGTTCTACCAACTGAGCCATCTCAGTCAGTCCGCAATGGGCATATGCGTGGCCCTGAACTACTTTGGCATAGTTAGTGGGTGGCTAGGAATAAGACAGATTCACATGAAAATGTGGGATGCGACAATGATGCATAAACACAACGGGAGTTGGGTAAGGTTATCTCTCCATCCCTCGCAACTCCATCCTCATGTAACATATCCTGAGTGGGTATGCAGGGGGTGTATGAAATATGGGAAGATTCATGTATACAGATGACAGGGTTGTGTGTGGAAATAAATGGAGCTCATAAGCCAAACTGCATGTGTGCATTCTCTGAGTAAGTCACCGATGGTTGATGTTGGGGGTGGCGAAGGGCCACAGCTCTGTGGCAGAGCATCTGTTTTGCATGCAGAAGGTCCTGGGTTCAATCCCCAGATAGGATTCCTGCCTGTAACCCTGGACAGCCACTGTCTGCCAGTGTAGACAATACTGTGCTAGATGGGCTAATGGTTTTACTTTCTCCTATCTACCATCTAAACCAGGGGTTGTCAACCTGGTCCCTACTAGTGGGCGTTTCAGGATTCTAGGTGGGCGGCAGGGGGTTCTACGGCACAAGCTGAATCCTCCTTCCATCAAGCACTGGTGGGCAGTAAGGAAATTTTACCATCAAGAAAGATGAATTAGTGGGCGGTAGGTATAAAAAGGTTGACTACCCCCTGATCTAGGCAAATGAGGAAAGGCGGTAGCTCAGAGGTACCTCGAGTTACAAACACTTCAGGTTACAAATGTATCTGCATTCAGAAAGTCCCAGGTTCAATCCCTAGCATCTTCAGGTTGGGCTGGGATGGAATAACCCCTGCCTGAAAACCTGGAGAACCACTGCCAGTCAGAGTAGACAATGCTGAGCTACATAGACCTAGGTGGCTTCTTATGTTGCTGATGCGCAAACATACATCTCAAGTGAGTGCAGAAATCTGGAACAGCAGAGAAATCCAGGATGGTACATGAATAAGGTAGAGACAGAAGATGTCATTCACCATTGTGTCCATGGTGCTGGGTGCACAAAGAGAGACACATTCTTGGCATGCCAATTCCTTTGTGTGTGTAGAAAATTAAAAAAAAAAACCTCCATAAGAAACTGAAATCAGCCATTGTCAAAAATGCACAGGAACTTAGGAATGGAAACAAGCGTAGGTAATCCTAAGGACAGTTACAAGTGTGTGGGAAAGGAAAGGAAACTGGTGCCTGTCTATATTAGTGAGTGTGCAAGATGCTCAGAAGGCATAACAAGAAGTCCTTTAGTAAGCATAAGAAAAGGAGGAAAGAAAGAAAGAAAGGGGCTGAAGATCTGAGGCAGAGCAATGAAAGGAAAAAGAGGGAGATCAGGGACTGGGGCGTTTAAAGCACTGGAAATCAAAGAGAAGTCAGAGCAGTGGAATGAACAGAGTCCCGAACTTAGAGCAAGGAGATCCAGGTTCAAATCCCCAGTCATCTGTGAAGCTTACTGGGTGATCTGAGCCAGTCACCCCCCCTCAGCCCAGAGTACTTTACAGGGCTGTCGTAAGGATAAAATGAGGCTGGGCTGTTGCCCACCTCTGAGCTCCTCCGAGGAAGGGCAGAATGCAACTGCAACCAAGGCTGTGTATACACCATATATTTAAAATAAGCCCCCCTCCTGCCACAAAAAATGAAGAATCCTGGGAACTGCAGCTACAGTTCCCAGCACCCTTAAACTACAGTTCCAAATATTCTTTCGGAAGGTGTTTTAAAGGTGTTGCCACAACAAAAAAGGTGGATTTGGGTAACTAATTATTACCATTGGTATTTGAATGCTTGGCTTTCCATTGGCTCAATCAGCCATTATGTTTTGCTGTATGGAAGAGCATAATGATCAGTTGGTTATGTGTCAATTGCCACGTTTCTCTCCCAATACATGGATCAGAAAGCAGAGATGTGCCAATCATATGTTACAGGAAGCCCATCTGTGTCAGAAAGCACATGGAACTTGTGCATAGATACTCATTTGTTTAATTTGATTGTGTGTTGTTGCTGCAACATGGGTGGAGGGGAGCACCACCCATGTGCGAAACATGTCCGAACATACCAGTCCCCCTGATGTATCAGAGATGTACCTGACCCAAAAGCAAAATCAACCTGATACTTCTATGACTCACAGACACTGCAAGCAGCAGTTGTCGCTGGTGTCTGATACTCAGAGGTATACCACCTTTGAATATGGAGGTTTGTTTTCACTATTGTGGTCAACACCCGCTGTTACACTCCACACATCCAACCACAGAAGAGCCATGGTAGCTCCTGGCTGCCACCATACAATGGCCAGACAATGCGCCAAGAGGCCCCATGCAACCAGCCAACACTTGCATCCTGCTCCATTAAAGGAGCATCAGAAACTGGCTTACACTGAGTCAGAACACTGGCCCAACTAGCTTAGTACTGTCTACACTGACCGGCAGCATTTTTTCAGGGTTTCAGACAGGGAGTCTCTCCAGACCTATTTGGAGATGCCAGGAATTGAACCTGGGACCTTCTGCATGCAAAGCAGAGATTCCACCACTGAGCCATGGTCCTTTCCCACACTACAAAGGGCTGCAACTAATCAGGAACTGTTGCAAATATACTGTTTCTTTTCTTTTCTTTTTAAACACCCTTTGTTCCCTCCTGAGCATGCAGGTCACAAGCCCCAGTGGCCACATAAGAAGATGGTTTTGATCCACATTGGGGTGGGGTTGCAGATCAGTAGTGCAGCCTGGGTTGAAGGTCCCCAACTCACTCCTTGGCATTCTCAGCCCAGAGCAGAATCAGAATCAGAGCAGAAATGACTGGAATGGATGGACTAATGTCTGCCTCTCATATAAGGCAGCTGCACAGGCTCCTACAGTATTTGCTCACATCTCCCCCTCCCCCCCCCGTAGGAAAATCAGAATGCCTGGTGTTGGTCCCCCACAGAGAACCCTGCAGGACCACAGCAAAAGGGTCCATCTAACTCAGCATCCCGTTCCCCACAGTGGCCAGTCAGACACTTATGGGAAAGCCGTGAAGCAAGGGAGTGAAGGCAAGAGCCCTCTCCTGCTCTTGCTCCTCAGCACCTGATATTCAGAGGCATTCTGCTCTTGTACATGGAGGGTCAAATTCTTGTGTTTAAGAAGAACGGAAGGAAAGCCCTCTTGTTGCAGACTGAGGATCCAGCTTCCATCTCCTAACAAAAGCTAGGCAGATGCCTCCAAAAGGCCCAGAAGCAGGGGGACTTCCAAGCAATAGCCCTCTCTAACACATTCAACAGTATTCTGACATAAGGAGCTGCCTTTATACCAAGGCAGACCACTGGGTCCATCTAGCTCAGTATTGTCCACACTGACTGGCAGTGGCTCTCTAGGGTTTCAGGCAGGGGACATTCCCAGCCCTACCTGGAGATGCCAGGGAATGAACCTGGGACCTTCTGCCCGCCAGGCAAATGCTCTACCTCTGAGTCTTTCCACAAGGGGCATTAGACACCAGAGTCCAAAGAGCCACCAAGACTAACAGAGCTCACCTCTCCCCAGTGATAGGAGCATCAGAACAGGAGACCAGAGGTCCAGCTAGTCCAGAACCCTCCAATCGCAGTGGCCTATCAGATGCCTTACAAGAAAGCCTACAGCTGGGCAGGGAACCAAACAGCCCACCCCGGTTTTCGCAGGGGTCCATATCTCCCCAACCCGGAGCAAGCCTGCCACCCCTCGCCTCCCCCACCAGCGACCAGCCCACCTGGTTTCCTCCTCCGCCTTTTCTTGGAGCCGAATAGCTTGACCCTGGAGAAGACGCTGAGCTTCTTCTTGTCGGCACAGCTGGTCTTGGTCTTGCTGGGGCTGCTGACACATTTGCAGGCGTTGGACTTCTCCCGCTCCCTCGCTTGCCTCTTTTGTCGGATCAGGGAGCTGGCGATGGCTGCTGCCATAGCCGCCACCCTGGAGGGTCAGACGTCGGGGCTGCGGGGGCTGCCTGCGGGGGGAGCCCCCAGCATGCTGCTCTCGCCTCCCCTCGGAAAAAAATTAATAAACGACGCGAGGCCTGGCGTGACAGGAGGCCAGGCCACCTCCCGCCTCGCAAGAAAGGTGGGGCAGCCGCCTGTTGGGGGCCACGCGGGGAGCGGTGCGTCCGTGCGCCTTTCGGTTTGGGGAGCTGCCCCGACTATGCCGCCCAACCCCGATCCCTTCCTGTGGGTAGAGTAGAGGGAAAGGGGTGGAAAAGAATCCTCCTCAAACTTGGCCCCGGACTGAAAAGTTGCCTGCCCACTCAGCGAAGAGAGGAAGCCAACAGGTCCCTCGACGTCTCCGAATGCTCCCTTGGCGCAGCATTGGGGCTGTCGGGCCCTGAGGGCGCCTCGCGCCGAAGCTTCGTCCCCTTTCCCCTTTCTTTCGACCACTGGCAGTCACCCCTTTAGGAACTCGGAGGGAGACAGGGAGGTGGAGAGAAAGAGAGAGGCACGGGGAGCGCCCGGGCTGCTGTCCGTTCCCTTCTTGGAAATGCGGGCACCAGTTGTGGCGTCTTCTTCAGTAAGTTCTCCAAGCTGCTGCTGCTGCGTGCGGGGCTGTCCGGGTCCCTCGGGGAGCGCCAGCGGATTGGCACGGGCTCTCCTCAAACCGGGAGCGGTAGCCGCAGCATCTCCCAAATCCTCCTCCTGGCTTTGGCGTGTTTTCGGATGGAAGATTGGGAGGGGGGTGCGGGTGAGAGAAGCTGGGTTTTCCTTCGACAGCAGCACCTGCAAAAAAAGGCAGCAGCAGGACTAACGGAGGCTGCGCTCTCTTTGCCAGGAGCCGCACGGCGACGCAGCAAAGCCCCTCAGCAGCACAGCTCAGCAACCCCCTCCTTTTCAGCAAATGCAGAAATCGGACTAGGAGCGAAGGGAGCCGGGGAGGAGGATGAAGCACAAGAAGAAGAAGAAGGGGAGGGGGCGAAGCAGCTTGGAGGCAGACGCAGCTGTGGCTAGAGGAGGCGGCCGTCTCCCTGGGTAGGTAGAGAGGCGGGGGGGGGGGAGGGCGAGGACGGCCCCTCTAAGCAAGAAGCGCCTCTCGGTGGGGAAAGAGGCAGCAGACACCCAAACAGACGTGACTTGCGTTAGAAAGAACTTCGAAGAGCTAGGATGCCGAGTGGCAGGGGAAAGGTGGGGGCGGGGGCACGCGTCGTGAGAAACCCGTCAGGCGGGCACGCTTGGGAGGCGATGGGTGTCCAGGGAAAAGGAGCAGGAGGAGGACTCAGCGGTTGGCTCGGAGCAAACGGTCCACCTTTGAATCTTGCACTTGCATCTTACTCGTTCTCATCCTGTGGGGAAGCTCACACCAGCAAGGCGTTAAGCCAGCAGAAGACAATAAAAAAAAAATAAGGAGGAGAAGGATGGTGGGTTGGCAAACCCCACAAAATATGTACCCAAATTTAGCCACATGCCCTCACCTCAGAACACAGTGATAAAAGAACTGGTTGCAGTGCCCCAGGAAAGGAAACCAATCAGGGTCCTTCTGGGTTTTAAGAAGGGGCAAGGAGCTAGTTCCTCAGGAAGGTTTTCCCAAAACTGGGGAAGGCTTTCCCTGCAGCATGATTTTGGTGAGGGGGTGATTATAAGCTCCTAGTAAGCAGAGACCTTTTGCCTCTCCAATTTTGCTTTTGAGTTTTCTCCGTACGCCTGCAGAGCTGACTTGCTTCCCCATTCCAACATGTGAAAAGTGGCCTTGCTTTCCATTTCCAAATATTAGCCGGGTAGCAAACAGGGGCAGTTTAAAATAAACCCTTAGTGATTTCTTGAATGCAGAGAAGCCAGGCAAAAAATTCCATCAAAACGTTCAAACAACAGAATCTGGATTGAAGTGTGTGGTTCTTCTGAGAAATCAGAACACTGATCTAAAAACAGCTGGCTGTCGAGCTTTTGACCAATCAGCCGCATGTTCATCCAGAATGAGGAAATGGTCTTTCTTGCCATAAGCACATTATTGAGTGTTTGACTTCCTCACTACATCTGTGTCCTCTCGAACAGCTAAGCCCTTCTTGCCAAGTCATCTCCTGAGATGTCATCAAAGCCAAATACACAGACGCAGGGTTGGTTGCAGGGCTTCAAGACTACTGATCCTGTGATGCTGTGAACACTGGACAAAGTATGCACATACCAGGACAGTGCTTACAGAAAGAATCAAAGAAGTTGGAAGAGACCCCGAGGGTCATCCAGCCCAACCCTCTGCAATGCAGGAATCATAGCTAAAGAATCCATGACAGATGGCCACCCAACCTCTGTTTAAAAACGTCCAGTGAAGGAGATTGAGCCATCTTATCTACAAGATACTATAATGCATCCAGTTCCAAGCAGAAACTTGTGTGATGATAACTGGGACCCAAATTACAAAGAGAAATTGAGACAGGCAAAAGTGAATTGATTCATTTGTCGTACTCTCGGTCATCACCTGCCTTCTCATGCCACCATTGCAAGAAGCCTCTGTTATGATCAACAGCCACTCCTTTCTTCTTTCTCAGAAATTTCTTCTGCCATCTTCAGGGAACCAGTGAAGTTGTCAGAGTGTCAGACAAGGACCTTGGAGACCAACTTTCAAATCCCACTTTGGTAATGAAGCCATCTGTGTGACTTGGGTCAGTCATCATCTCTTAGCCTGACCTACCTCACAGGGTCGTTGTGAGGAAAGAACAGGGAGGCGAGTACTATGTATACTGCTTTGAGTTCCTTTGGAGGAAAGGTGGAATACAAATGTAATAATAAAACAATAAAAAGAGTAAGTTTTTGAGATCTTCAGTGAAGGTCTAGGCACATCAGAGGGGAGCAATTCAAATGCAGAGCCTGCCCGCCCACACCTGAGAATGGAAACAGTGATTGCATCAAGGCTTGCAGCTGGTATTGCGAAAGTGCAAATTGTTGTTGTTAATTCAATTTATATACTGCCCCTTATCCAAAGATCTGCGGGCAGTGTACAACATTAAAAAGATAATTTACATAGCATAATAATGAAAGCCAATCATAGAAACAGTTATAACAACAGTCTCCCCCCCCCAACCCAACATTTATTTATTTATTTAAAGAAACATGGATAGTTTAATGGCCAAAGAGGAATGTTTTCGCCTGCAGCTTAAAGATATGTAATGATGGCACATGAAAAAGGGCCTCAGATGATGATCACAGGGTTAGGGTCGGTTCATATGGGGAGAGGTGGTCCTTGAGGTATTGCGGTCCTGAGCCATTTAAGGCTTTATAGGTCAAAACTAGCACTTTGAATTGGGCCTGGGAACTAATTGGCAGCCTGTGCAGTCAGGCCAGCATCAGGGTAATATGCTCAACTTGTCTTTCCCCAGTGAGGAACTTGGCCATCAAATTTTGCACCAGCTGAAGTTTCCAAACCATCTTCAGATGCAGCCCCACAAATGACATGTTGCAGCAATCAAATATGTAGTTCAGTGGCGTTATTAAGAAAGAATGTTGGTTTGCGATCAACAGCTAGGCACTTTTCTCCAGTTTTTACACATAGGCAACTGAAAATCACTCTGCAAAATCCAAGACTTGTCGATAGGTTTATGTCATTTCATGCATAATTCACAGGGTTAAGCTTATATTGGTAAAACCAACTGCTCACCTAGACTCCTCTGACAGCCACTGTGTTATAATGGCTAGAGTTTAGGGACAAAATGGGTCCAGATTCCAGTCCCTGGTCAGACAAGTTGATTCTTTGGGTAGCTACAATCTTTTTTTTAAGGTTAGCTGACCTCAGGTTTATTGTGGGACTAAACAGGAGTGACCACGAGCACATCAGTGCAAGGCCCTGATTCAAAATTCAACAAATCGGTGGCTTCAAAGAGACAAAGTGGCAATGGTGTTTTGGGGAGCTGTTTTAAAAATATTTTATTATGCTTATATATACCACACTTACTCCATAGTAAGTCCAGGGCAGTGGAGGAAGCAATTAAAATACCATAATTTACAACAGGGGTGGGAAGCCCCTAGCCTGGGAGCTAATATATGTGCCACCCAGGACACGCCAAAAGCCACACTCCCTCACGCTAGGAGACATCCTTCACCAGCCTGCTCTGCACCCTTCCTCAGTGCTTTGCCTGACTGGTCTGTGCCCTTGAACTATGCAAATGCCTCTTGCTTGACTGTTTGAAGGACAGAGAAGGGTATTTGTGTGTTCATGTGTACACACACTGACTTTTGTATGGCTGGAATGTGTGATTTGCTTTATTCTGAACTATTTAGATAGTTATTTTATACTGTATACTTTGTTTTGCACGACTTTTTTTAAAAAAATGTTAAGTGGTATACACACTTGCTAGCTAAATAAGAAAGAAAGAAAGAAAGAAAGAAAGAAAGAAAGAAAGAAAGAAAGAAAGAAAGAACAGGCTTCAAAGGGGTTGAGCCCCTTGGAGAGCCCCTTAGTACCTCACGGTAAGATGAAAGCTGTGTACGAGAGTCCCTGGCTGTCATGCATGGCAATTAAAGAGATGCCTTTCAAGATGCCAAGTTGCCAAGATCCATTCCCACTGGCAGTAGCCAGGAATCATCAATGCTACATTTGCAAGGCTGCCAAATGACAGTGTAAGTGCATAATGCCAAAACCGTTCCCGTATTTCTCTTTGCATGGATAAAATGAAGTGTGGTTAATTCAGCCTAACATTACAGACATGGCTGTTTCAGTAAATGACAGCCCCACTAGGGACACGCTGTTCACAGAGGGACTTCTCTTTTGCTTTTGGAGTCACCCACAGTTCCAAATCAAATTGCTAGCCATTCTAACATTTACGAAGTTTGTTCGGGATTATTCAGGAGCAGGAGTTGCAATAGGCTGGGTACGGGGAGGTGCAGGAGACGTGTGGGTTGTTAGGAACCAAGAGACATTATCACATGTCCCATCTGCACTATACCTTTTAAATAAGAAACATGCCACTTTAAACAAGCATGGCTCTGCTCCCCCCCCCCCCCGAGAATACTGGAAACTAGTTTTGTTAGGACACCCCTGTGTCTACAGTTCTCAGAGTGAGTTACACACCAGTCACTCTTCCTTGAGAACTTTGGGAACTGTAGCTCTGTGAGGGGAAGAGTGGAGCCCAAGAGGCCACAGCAGCCATAACAAGCTACAGTTCCCATGAGTTTTTAATGCGCTATGATGCTGCTTTAAATGCATGGTGCAGATGGGGTGACTGTTCAAGAACATATTCCAGGCAGGCAAAAGCACTCAAGGATGCTGATGAGGGGCTTGGTTTTAGCCCCCGGGCCTGAGGATCCCCCCTCCAGTTATTATAGAGTACTTTCAGATGTTTAAGCACTTCACATACATTGTTGTACAATCCTTACAATGTCCCTATCAGGTAAAGGTAAAGGGACCATTAGGTCCAGTCGTGGCCGACTCTGGGGTTGTGGCACTCATCTCGCTTTATTGGCCGAGGGAGCCAGCGTACAGCTTCCAGCATGACTAAGCCACTTCTGGTGAACCAGAGCAGCACACGGAAACGCTGTTTACCTTCCACCGGAGCGGTACCTATTTATCTACTTGCACTTTGACGTGCTTTCGAACAGCTAGGTTTGCAGGAGCAGGGACCGAGCAACGGGAGCTCACCCCGTCGCAGGGATTTGAACTGCCGACCTTCTGATCGGCAAGCCCTAGGCTCTGTGGTTTAGAGACAGCACCTCCCGCAGTGCCACCCGCTTCCCTATCAGGTAGGCCAGCATTATCCTCAGACTGCAGATGGGCATATTAAATCTGGAGTTAAATGAGATCTAGAGCTTTGGTTCACATGCTATATAACAGGCATGTCCAACCAGCAGATCACGATCTACCAGTAGATCCCCGGCTGATCCTGGTAGATCGTGGGACCCTTATCAATCATGGGATTAAATAAAGTTTACCAAAAGTTAACAAATAAAAGCTGAAGAATTCTGGGCAATCCTACCCCCCAAAAGTTCAACAACTCTGGGCAATCCACCCACCCCACACAAGCTCCTCCTCTCTCCAATGACAATGGGTACACCAGAGTAGATTGCAGTCTTTTGGGAGTTGGATGTGCCTGCTACATAACAATAGCGACAACAATAATGCATTTCTGTTTAGCAAAAGAGAACAGGTACGTTTGGCCACCAAGGACAACATACAAGTACTTTGTTGCCTCTGTGCTACCTTGTGAATGTCAAAATAAGAAAAAATGTTATTTTACAGTGTGCTCATCCAACACAAGAAAACAACTCCTCATCGACTTCCCTTTCATATTCAAGCCAGAAGCTCATTGGTAGTTTGTCAACGGGAATTAAGAGGATGAACATTTATTACAATCATTTTTGAAAAGAAGTGTTGCATTTATCTCTTCCTAAGAAATAGGACAGAAAAGTTGTTTTCAGATGATGCCATCAATTTGAGGTTTTAGCAGTGGAATCTATAGCTGGAATGGAGGAAGACTAAATGCATTCTGATGCATTAAACTCTGCATGGACAATGGACTCACTGTAATATTGTGGTTGAAACTCTATGCACAAAACACAATGCAACTCTTACAAACACACACACCAGTTTGTAATATTTCCCCTGTGCCTCCTCCCTTATAAGCAAAACCCACAACCACAACAAAACAACTTTGGGTTAGGAGAACAACAAGCTTTTAGGCCAGGGATGAGGAGCTTCCAAGGTCTTCCTGATGTTGTTGGACTGCACCTTCCATCAACACCAGCCAGGGTGGCCAATGGTCAGAAATGATGAAAACTGAAGTCCAACAACATCTGGGGAACAAAAGGCCTTCACTAGGAAGATATTATGCAACCATTCATCCTTTGTTTTCTTTTCACGTTCCAAATTTGCCTTTTGATTTCAAATGCATGAGTCACAAACAGAATTGTAGAGTTGGAAGAGACCCCAAATATCATCTAGTTCAAACTCCTGCAACGAAGGAATTTTATCCATGACAGATGGCCACCCAACCTCTGCTTACAAAGCACCAAGGAAGGTGAGTCTACCACATCCTGAGGGAGACTGCTCTACTGTTGAACAGCTCTTATGGTCAGAAAGTTCTTTCTTATGTTTATTCAGAATCTCACTTCTTGGAGCTTGAATCCATTGGTTTGAGTCCTACCCTCCAGAGCAGGAATAAAAAAAAGTTTGCTCCATATCCCACATGACAACCCTTTAGATATTGGAAGATGCCTATCACAACTCCTCTCAGTCTTGTCTTTTCTAAAAATACCCAACCCTACCATTCATCATCAGGCTTAGTTTCCAGACCCTTATTCATCTTGGTCACCCTCCTCTGCACACCTTCCAGTTTGTCAGTATCCTTAAGTTGTGGTGCCCAGAACTGGACACAGTACTCCAGCTGGGGTCTGACCAAGGCAGAGTAGAACAGGAGTATTATTTCCCTTAATCTGCACTCTAGACTTCTGTTGATGCAGCCTAGTATAGCATTAGTTTTTCTTGCTGCTGCATCACACTGTTGACTCATCTTAATTAGTGGTTTACTAAGACTCCTAAATGGGACGCGGGTGGCGCTGTGGGTAAAACCTCAGTGCCTAGGGCTTGCCGATCGCATGGTCGGCGGTTCAAATCCCCACGGCGGGGTGAGCTCCCGTCTTTCAGTCCCAGCTCCTGCCCACCTAGCAGTTCGAAAGCACCCCTAAGTGCAAGTAGATAAATAGGTACCGCTTTCTAGCGGGAAGGTAAACGGCGTTTCCGTGTGCTGCGCTGGTGCCAGCTCGCCGGAGCAGCTTCGTCACACTGGCCACGTGACCCGGAAGTGTCTCCGGACAGCACTGGCCCCCGGCCTCTTAAGTGAGATGGGCACACAACCCTAGAGTCGGACACGACTGGCCCGTACGGGCAGGGGTACCTTTACCTTTTAAGACTCCTAGACCCTTTTCACATACACTACTGGCAAGATTGCTGAAACATTCACAAAATTTGCTCTGAAGGTCTAATGTCTACCTGCAATTTTGGTACTACTAGACATTCAGCAGAATGATAGAATCATGGTTCCCTTCTATTGTATGTTGCCATGTCACAGTGTGACATCTCTGCACATTGTGCCACTGGTTTTAATGGATGCTATGTTGTCTTCCTGTGTTCTGTTCTGCCCTAAAGTACATGGCTCTGTTATGATTCGGCATAACCATCAGCTACAGAGACCAGAACATGAGCAACAGTGTTAAGACTATGACTCTTTAAAGACCTCAAGAGGAATTCAGCATAGGGCTAAGTCCTTTAGCAGTGTACTAGTGGAATGGCTTGTGCAAAGGATGGTGCAGCGAGCCAGCATGGTTCTCATGGCTGACTGTAGCCCCAATACTTCCTACTAGCATAACTGTTCTGCTAGAATCAACCATGATTCTTGCCCTTATGCTAGCGCAACTGTTCTTGTGCTGACGGTTAGAGAACATTGAGTCAGGGCCCTCAGTCATTAGTCCTTCATCTGGGAACAAGATGTGCTCTCAGGCAACAACCTGATGTCCTTCAGAGTCTATAACAAAGCGCTGTTTGTTACAGTAGTACAGGGATGGGAGAAATAGTCTCATATCGAGGGCTATGCTTCCTTATGGGCAAACTTCCAAGGGTGACATGCCTCTACTGAGTATGGCTAAAGTATGCAGAGTATGGTAGACTACATCCCAGCTGCACAAAAGTCTAAGATTTCTACACCCCAACACACACACCCCTCCATCCTCCATCCAAACAAACAAGCAAAAGGTATTGTCACAGTTCTAGAACATAACCCAGCTAGGCAAAAGCAATCAAAGAGGTAATGGAACAGTGCCTGAGTGTGGCATTGCCTGGGCAGGATGTGGGAATGGATTTAGATACCAGGAGCGGACATATTGTTTAGCTATGATCCTTCCTTGCTTATGTTAGTGAGATCAGCAGAGGAGCATCCTTTATAGCTTTAAACTTGGAAGCTAAGACAAGGTTGATTTAACCTCCTAGAAACAGTAATCCAGGATGCCTTAAAACAGACTGGATTTTCCTGGTATTACTGTATATACTCGTGTATAGGCCGACTTTTTCAGCACAATTTTTATGCTGAAAAAGCTTCCCTCAGCTTATACTTGAGTGAGGGTCTCACCCAAGCACATTTCCAGCAGCCCCTCGTCGGAGCAAGCTGTTTGCTGCCGCCACTCGTGCCGCCGCCACTCTGCCAAGCCCTTGCGAGTGGCGGAGGCTGTTGCCGGCAGAGGAGGAGCCCTTTCAGACTACTTGTTCTTCCTCCACCACTGCCACCACCAGCCTCTTGGCAGCACCCTAGGTAGGCAGCACCCTAGGTAGGACGGGAGGGGCCGGGGGAGAGAGAGAAGCCCCCTCTGCCGTGTGTGCATGCGTGCACATACACATGCACTCCAGCCCACCAGGAGGTTTGTGGTGTGGTGAACCGGCTTATACTTGAGTCAATAAGTTTTTCCAGGTTTTTTGTGGTAAAATTGGATGCCTCAGCTTATATCCAGGTCGGCTTATACTTGAGTATATACGGTACCCCTTTTCTCCACCTTAAAAATAACAATCACACACACATTGTTTTGTGAAGAAATAAAAACAGCATTTACTTACATAATCTAGGTCTTGAAGCAGCAATTACAGTAGCAAAACAAAACCAGACTCATAAATTCTATCTAAGTTACAAAAGAACAACATGTAAGTTCAAAAATGGTTTCTGAGCTGCAGAGCTCAGACATGCAGGTGTGGTCAGCTTAGTGGCATGACGAAGAAACAGGAGGCTGCCCAGGAAGTAAGGAAGTATACAGTATTACAGCTTCCTGCCAAGGCAGACAAAGGAAGTGATGTCACAGAATTCTCTCTAGCATTTTTTACAGAAAAGATCTGTGAGCCTTATCTCCTTAATGTGCCTATTCCTGTAACAAACATGAATTGTTGGTTTGACTGCAATAATGTCCCACATAGGAGGGGTGTGGTTTGGGCAGAGTCCAAGGGGTCATTTAGAGAGGACTGGAGGGCTGCATTTGACCCACAAACAGGAGTCTCTTCACCCCACTGCAGTAGAAACTAGAGTGAAGTCAAACTTTGGCAGCTGCAGTGTTTGTTCAAATCATGGTGCTCCATTTGACCTGCTGCAAACCTACCCATATAATGTGTTCTTGTCATAACACGTAGCCATTTTTATAGGCTGGTGGTGGTAGTGGAGGGGTACTGGAGGTGGGGGTTTGGTTTAGATTTGGTGGTGGTGATGATTAATAGTAATAATATGCTCCCTTTCATTTCATTGAATCATTTAATTGTAGAGTCGGAAGGGACCCAAAGCATCATAAAGTCCAACCCCCAATCACGAAATCAAGAATGGCTTCTTAAACTGCATCATGAAAACTAACTTACAGTTGGGGAAAGCTTTCAGTTCCACACTGACATATTCAGAAAAGGCATGTGGTATGGGCATCATGAGGCCATCCCATTTCAGAATGCATTGAGGCAGAATCACATGAGGGAATGCTTGCTCACATAGAAACTGGGCAGATGCTGGGAAGTCAGAGAGAAGGTTCAGCATGTCACCATTTCCCCGACATGCTCATTTTACATGTGTGGGACCTGCCCACCCCCCAACAGAAGCATTCATTCATAAGATCTCTCCAACGGAAGGCTTTATAGCTTGGAGTGTGCTGATTTTACGAACTGGCCTGGAGGTAGAGATGGATGAATCTGTTGGTTTTTATTTCTCTCAATCCCCTCCCCACCCATGTCATAAGTTCAGTTCTCCATATTTCCAGTTGTGTGTTTTTTTAAGAACCTCCTGGATGTTTATCAACATTTTAGCGTGAATTCCTCGCAATAAAGACAGGTTTTTTGTATGCATTTTTCCTTAATACACATTTTCCCCCCAATCAGTGCCCCCTAATACAATGCAAATGTGTATGTTATTTTCAGTTTTTATGCATATGTTGCCCCAGAATATCCATTTTTCTACACCTCACTTGCCTGGAGAACTGAACTGCAAAATTCTGTGAACTGCAGATTTTGAAGGATGCCTGTGTTTCACTTCTCGTGTTGTTTTCAAAAGTGTGAATGTGGTAGGCTTGCGTCTAAATGCAAACAGAATCTGATTTCTCTCCCTACCTGGAAGCCACAATTCACAACTCACACTAACATAGTTCCAGTAACTTTGATGCAGAACCATGCAAATAAACCTAGGAGGGCTGTCAGGGGAGGATTTTAGGATGGAAGTCCAGAGCCCCGCTCAGCAGATCAGGAAGGAGGGCCCTCAAGCAGAGGCTTACTACATTTTGCAATCAATGAACAAATGCACATTACCATCTAAAGAGGATAATCCCCCTGTACCAAACCATTAAATCTGAAGTCTAAAATTACCCAGCTGCACCAGTGAATCAACCCCTGAAGAGGAGAAGCTATCCTATGACTGCTAAGCAACATTCATTTAAACTAGCCTGATATGCAACCTAATATTTTGTATTTTTATTGTGTTCTGTAGCAAAGGCCAGAAATAATAATAATAATAATAATAATAATAATAATAATAATAATAATAATATGCACATTTATTTGAACATGTCCCACTGTGACAGGATTGCAGCTGTGGCACATAATCATATGCCGGTTTAAACAGAAGTAAGTTCAATGGAGCTTACTCCCAAGTAAACGTGTTTAGGAGTAAGGCTACTTATCAGTGCTAGAAGCCAAGTTGCTGATTTCTTCTGAGTTTAACTTTTCTTTTCTTTACTAAGGAAAAGTTGAACCAAGTTCAGCTTTATTAAAACAGCTGTCTTTCAGACAATTTTTCCATTTGAGAAAATTCATCATTTTCTTAACTGCATTTTTAGGGTAATGATAGCACTGTGAAACATTTTTGTCAACAACTAGCAAAACAGCCTGTGAATATCAGGCTATTTTCTATTTAATACCTTTGTATTTAATAACTTTGTATTGCAGATGGAGGTGTCAGTCTCTTTACTAATGCATTTTGACCCAAGTATTCACTGTTCACAATAGATGTATGGGGTGTATTATTACTACCACTACTTCTTTTTTTGCTCAACTACAGAATTTAGAAAAATCCAAGGAAATAACAGATTTGGAAATTATATATACACGACGGTATTTCAGTGGCTATCTAGAGAAAAAAGATTGTTGTAGGAATTGTTGGGGTGGTTTTTCTATCTCAGCAAAGGGCGTTGGTTCAACTGGTAATTTGATCATTTCACATAACCAAATGGTTATTTTTTGCATTAAGGGAATACAATATGTGCTGGCATGATGTTGCAGTTGATAAATTTGTATGGAAACAAACTTTTGCTTAGAAACATACAATTTAGCTTATGTACAATTGTATTTGAATTAAATTATTTTTGTTTGTTTTCAAAGTCATGTAGTTATAGACATAGTTGCAACGTTACTCTCCGACTACAAATTAATGGGACCTCAAAATAAACAGACATGACATCAGAATATTAATATAATTTGTAACTATATGTTGCAATGAGAATTAAAATCTGAGAAAGCCGTTGTAAGAAATATTCACCAGCATGCATACTTCATGTGTTGGCAGAGGTAACTGTATCAGTCTCTCTTATATTTCTGTATCAAAACTAGAATCACATCCTGGGAAAAGAAGGCACGTTTGAAAACTGAGAAAGCATATTCGCCATCTCATCAGTATACCCAGATGCCTTCTGCCATACAGTCCATAATGGTGGCTGCTTCTGCAGGTGATTTCAAAAATAAAATTCATTTATGGAGCAGCTGGATCAAATATGTGACATTAAATCTCTCTCTCTCTCTCTCTCTCTCTCTCTCTCTCACACACACACACACACACACACACACACAATATGATGAGGATATGAGTTAATTTCCACCATCAAAAACAAGGCTTTCCAAAACCTTTGGTAGCTGCCAGCCTTTCCCCAAAAGTTTCTCCCCTCCAAATGCTCCTTCTTCTATCCATCTTACCTGAATAAGACTTCCTTATTCCCAGAGCCATATTTCCAGAGGAGCTGCTGCTGCTGCTCCTTTCAGTCCCAGCCTGTATATGAGAGCGAGCTCAGAGAAAGTTTAAAGGCATATTTAAAGTATTCTCTAAGGTACTGGCCAGAAACATCTTTGTGGTATACACAGAGATCATTAATGGGCATTAGAAGCAGTAGACCATTACGACTTTCAGCAGTCATTAAAAATGCATAGCCTCCAAGAGTCGTTTTCTGGCAAACTTGGAACCATTTCTTGGACATTGGTTGGTGCCGCCTCTTCTGTGATCTTTTGCTTAAATGTGTTATTTTGCAAATGGCAGGGTTTTTTTCCTTCCTAGAACAGTGAAGTAAAAGGCGGGAGGGGGAGAGAAAAATGCCCATCAACTGTAACCAGATCCCAGATTACATTAGGCCTTCCTGATGTGTCTTTGTGCTGCTGTATTTCTTTTGCAGCTTTCATAGCTTTTTAGAGGCAAAACTGCACATTACTTCGGTTTTGTTTAAGCTGGATTATTGATGGGCAATGAACACTACCAGGAGTAATAGTAAACATTGACAAGAATCACTCCTGCTGAGCGTTCTGATCTAATTACCACCTGGGCAACTCTATCTTTGTTAAGAACATGAGAAGAGCTTGCTGGATTGGGTCAGTGGATCCCCTACTCCAGCGTCCAGTTCTCACAGTGGCCAAGCTGGTGCTTTTGGGAAGCCTGTAAGCAGGACCTGTGTACAAGAGAACCTCTCCCCTCCTGTCATTCACAAGCATATTGCCTCTCACCATGGAGGAATGGCTAGTAGCCACGGCCAGTCAGTGTAGACAGTAGAGAGCAACGTGGAACAATGGTTTGATCTGGCATCAGGCAGGTTTCTATGTTGCTTCATATGGCCATTCGGGTCCTGCACCCCCAGCACAAGCATGGCTGGGTGAGCTGGCTTTGCTCTTGCCTGCTGCAACATATTGGGGGGGGGGTGTATTTCAGAGCAGCTGCTGGCTCTGTGTTGGAGCCCCCCTTCAGCATGGCACAGAAAACACGCTTGGTTCAGCTGCCCTCAGAGCACATCTCACCACAATTCATTTCATGTCCTCAAGCTGTTTTATTAAATAAGGCCAGTTACTTTTCACAGCTGCTCTTTCATCCTTTCATTTTAAATCACCACACTTTTACCATATGGTTGTGTTGGGTCCCCTCCAGATGCCAACAGGGCAGAGACTCAGCTGGTGTAAATGAGCGTGCACCTTTGCTTTTTTTGCACCAAGTTAACACCTGGGTGCATGCTTTGTCAGCCTCAGAGCTGTTGTTATAATGTGGAGTGCTCCGTTGCATCAGTTCAAGAGCAAATGAAACCCTCAGTGATAAATTGATCCCAGCAGCCGGAAAAACTCAGAAGCAACGCAAACGAAGTAGCCTTCATATTAAAGCCAGTGGTTTAAAATGGCTTAATTGAGAAAGCCACTGTGAAGTGATGGTAAGAGCAGCAGTGAGAGCATCAGACCCAGGGACGTTCAGGCCTCTGCCCCTGCCCCTTTGGACTCTCCCCACCTCATGCCCAGACACACTCACTTCACCCAGGCTATACCCCTTAGCAACCCTCCTTCACACCCTCTTGGAGTGTTTTTGCCTTGGTGGAGCATAGAGAGGTTTGTAAGTGAGGGTGTTTGGAAACTAGCCCACTTTTGCCTCTGGCTTCAAGGACCATTGGCAAGTGGTCTCTGGAATGTTGTGCAGGTTAGAAGGCACCCCTTGGGCCAAAGAAGGTCCCAAGGAAGGAACACTGGACTGGGATTGGGGACGGGTGGAGCTGGGTTTCCATAAGGCTCACAGAGTGACACTTGACCACATTCACACCATACGTTTAGAACATTATGATGCCACTTTAAACAACCATGGCTTCTCCCAAAGAATCCTGGGAGCTGAGAGGGTTCTGAGAGTTGTTGGGAGGTCCCTGCTTGCTTCAGAGATCTCCAGTTCTCAGTGTTCCCTGTGAAGAGGTACTGATTGTTAATCCACTAAGAATTCAACAGGTATGTGGCACATCCTCCCTCCCTCCCTCTCTCTCTCTCTCTCTCTCTCTCTCTCTCTCTCTCTCTCACACACACACACACACACACACTTTCCCTCTGTGTGGCAAGGCAGGAGCATGTGTCTAAAAGTGTTATTTATATTCACTTGCAAGTACATGCAGACAGATCATTAGGGGTGCATGCACCCAAGCTGGATGTCTGCGAAAGTCCGGTTCGTGAAAGCAGAATACATTTTCCCTGCGTCGTCCCTCACCATATGCGAAGGGAAATGGTGAGGAAGCTTCACATCTGCTAACAGGGAGGGCTCCAGCCTCTCACTTGAAACAAAGCCCTTCTCAGCCAGCACATTTGCAGCTGCTGTGAATCAAGTAGCAGGAGAAAGTGTCACCTGAAATGGAGTCATTGCTCCCCAGCCAGTAGAGATGCAAAAGTTGAAAGCACATCTACCTGCTCCAGCTGGGTCCATTTTAGGTAAGAAGCTAAAGCCCTCTACAGCTGTACACACACCAGCAGTGCCAGCTTGAATGAAAAATTGGGGTGGGGGGCAGGTAAGCCCCGCCTGGCATAACTGTTCACATGACACAGTGCACACACACCATTTGAATGGCAATGCTCATCAACTTTGCGGGAGCCTGGCCTCCTCAAATATTTTGGTGCCCACAGCCCCTAGAAGTTGGCTCCTATGACACACAGAGGCACACCTGGCATTCACTGAACACATCAGAGAGGGTTGCAATATACCTCCTAGCTATGCACAGAGAAATGTTGACCATGTGCAAAGAGGCTGCTCTTTTGGTGCTGGTATGAAATGTGGGCAATGTGTGGACATTTAGATGTGCATCGGGCTTCTTCATGTGAGCAACAACTCTGGTTGGCCAAGAACTTCTCCACATGAGCAGGAACCTTCAATGCCCATCAGAAGACCATTCTGTTATTTATAGTCAGGGCTCCAAGAATCTTCAAATCCCCCAGGAACCCTAGCTGTAAGCGATGGTTAAGAACATATGAACATAAGAAGAGCCTGCTGGATCAGGCCAATGGGCCACTTAACTCCGGCACCCTGTTCTCACAGTGGCCAAGCAGGTGCTTTTGGAAAGCCTGCGAGCAGGACCTGAGGACACGAGCAATTCTCGCCTCTCTTCCCCTTCTCCATGCCATCTATAATATTATAAACTTCTATCCTCTTGTCTCTCACTCTCTAACACCACAAGATTTCTTCCCACCCCTTGATCCTTTTCATTGCCCTTTTCTGAACCTTTCCCAACTCTAGGGTATCCTTTCTGAGGTGAGGCAACCAGAACTTCATGCAGAATTCCAAATGCAGCCGCACAACAGAGTTGCATGATGGCATTATGATATTGGCAATTTCAGTCCCTAGCATGGGATTTGCCTTTTTCACAGCTGCTGCACACGGGATTGACATTTTCACCGAGCCATCCGCTAGGACAAGATGCCAACAACAACAACAACAGTGCCAAATTTGGATTGGCTCCAAAATGAGTGCTCTCTTGTTCTCTCTCCCCATCATTTGGAAGAGAAGGGGATAAACCAGCTTATTTCTGAGCCAATTGGGCATGAGTCACAGTAAGTCCATTCACCATTAATTCTGACTAAGCCTGTGTATGTGTAACTGAAATCAGTGCAGAGTCTTCCCTTGTTATCTCCCCTTCCTCTCTAGTTCTCCCATGCTGATTTTCAAACTGTAAGCTTGTTGGGCAGAGACCCGTTCTCTTGCAGAGTGAAAGAACCATCCACACTGACAACACCGCTGGTAACAATATTACTCTCAAACCAATAATAGTCCGTCCAATTCAAGCATGAAACAAAATTAAAAAGTAGGACTCGTGCAGCTTACCCCCCCCCCCCACACACACACCTCGACCTCACTTGTGGCAGAATCTCAGCCAAACTCAGCTGCGGGTTGCAGATGGAATCAGCTTTTCCTTTTGTAAAGTTTTTCATTCCTAAACAGTGGGAGCTAATCCACTTGTCTCACTCTGCCCCCTGGTGGTAAAACTAGGCAACCTCTGCATTTTAAATCAATGCGTTCCATAAATTTTGACACTTACGGCTTATCCACACTTGCATTTTGCTCCTCTCTTTCCTGCGCTTTAAGGCTCCATATCTCAACATTGTATTTTGGTTTGTTTCTATGTTTGTTTCCCCCAGAACTTTCCCCACAAAATGTGGATTGCCATTTCCTCCAAGGAGGCTTAAAGAGCAGGTTTTCCCAGGGAAACCTCTGGGACAAAAGGGGGGGCTTGAACATGGAGTTTTAAAGTATGGACCATGCCTGGAAGGAGTGGAAGAAAGGTAAGTGTAAATAAACCTTTATTTTGGAAAGGGTCAATGGCTCATCAGCATAACAGTACTTGTGATTTATACATATCTCTCATGAGCCTGTGGCCTTACAGATGTTGTCGGGCTCTAGCCCCCATCAGACCCAGCCAACATGGCCAATAGTCATGGATGATGGGAGTTGTGGTCTAGCAACATATTGAGGGCCACAGGTCTGCCATCCCAGCATTAATGCTTTACAGCAAAAAGAGGCTTTTGAGGTGGTTTGCAAGAAATCATCCAACATAAACGATGCTCAAAATCTAGGACAGGAGCAGAAGTGGCATGGTGTCTATATCAAATGTTCCGACAGCATTTCCTGCTCTCATTCTTCACTGGTGCCTTACCAGGCAAGGACTCCCACTCAGGACCCTTGTGGAAAGCAAGTAAGGCTGGAGCTTGTTCAGACTACGGGGAAGAAGCCATCCCTTACTCAAGATGGGGCTGTGTTCTCCCCAAAGGAGCTGGTTTGGCGAGTCTTCTCCACCTTGATTGGCAGCAGCAACCCTGGGACAATAGCAGGGCCCCTTCCCAATGCCAACTAGGCAAGATTCATTTCACTAAATATGCAAGGGGGGATTTTGAACTCGAAACTTTTGCATGCAAAGTGCAGGATCTTCTGTTGCTTTCTGACCTTCTTTGTATATGCCCTTCCTCCTCAATTTCTAGGTCGTGGCTCTGAACAAAAGTCAATTTTCCAGTTTCATTTAGTGTACCTGCTACTCCTGAATGATCTAGAACAGGGTTCAGCAAACATTTTCAGCAGGGGGCCAGTCCACTGTCCCTCAGACCTTGTAGGGGGCTGGACTATATTTTTTTTGGGGGGGATGAACAAATTCTTATGCCCCACAAATAACCAAGAGATGCATTTTAAATAAAAGGACACATTATACTCATGTAAAAACATGCTGATTCCTGGACTGCCCGCGGGTCAGATTTAGAAGGCAATTGGGCCGGATCCAGCCCCCGGGCCTTAGTTTGCCTACCCATGATGTAGAACTTGCCTCAGCTTATATATACCTCAGCGACATCTAGATCAGACTGCTGTAGTACTTTCTGCAAGCATCTACCCACGAATCCTGCTCAGCAACAATTTCTTAAAAGTGCCATAGAACATTAACTAGAGTTGGCTGTAAAGATCTTTAATTGGAGTTTCATCTTACCTTGAGGATTTTTTAAAAGTGTAAGTTTATGGGGGTTTTATTATTATTATACTGCTTAATATAGTTTCATTGATTTGGCTGTAAACTGCTCACCTTTGATTTTTTAAAGAAGAAGGCAATTCTCTGATGGGGGAATTCGCTGAAAGTGGATGGGAGCATTGCAGGCAAGCAGGTTTATTTATTTATTTATTTATTTATTTATTTATTTATTTATACATACCCCGCCCATCTGGCTGGGCTTCAATAAAAGCTTCCCTAAACAGAGCTGCCTTCAGGTGTCTTCTAAAAGTCTGGTAGTTGTTGTTCTCTTTGACATCTGGTGGGAGGGCATTCCACAGGGAGGGTGCCACTACCGAGAAGGCCCTCTGCCTGGTTCCCTGTAACTCGGCTTCTCGCAGTGAGGGAACTGCCAGAAGGCCCTCGGCGCTGGACCTCAGTGTCCAGGTAGGATGATGGGGGTGGAGACGCTCCTTCAGATATGCTGAACCGAGGCCATTTAGGGCTTTAAAGGTTAGCACCAACACTTTCAATTGTGCTCAGAAACATACTGGAAGCCAATGTAGATCTTTCAAGACTGGTATTATGTGGTCTCGGCGGCCGCTCCCAGTGACCAGTCTAGCTGCCGCATTCTGGGTTAGTTGAAGTTCCTGGGTCACCTTCAAAGGTAGCCCCACATAGAGCGCATTGCAGTAGTCCAAGCGGGAGATAACTAAAGCATGCACCACTCTGGCAACAGTCCGCGAGCAGATAGGGTCTCAGCCTGCATTCCAGATGGAGCTGGTAAACAGCTGCCCTGGACACAGAATTGACCTGTGCCTCCATGGACAGCTCTGAATCCAAAATGACTCCTAGGCTGTGCACCTGGTCCTTCATGGGCACAGTTATCCCATTCAGGACCAGGGAGTCCTCCACACCCACTTGCCTCATGGCCCCCCCAAAACAGTACTTCTGTCTTGTCAGGATTCAACCTCAGTCTGTCAGCTGCCATCCATCTTCCAACTGCCTCCAGACACTCACACAGGACCTTCACCGCCTTCACTGGTTCTGATTTGAAAGAGAGGAAGAACTGGGTATCATCCGCATATTGGTGAACACCCAGTCCAAACCTCCTGATGGTCTCTCCCAGCAGCTGCATGTAGATGTTGAAAAGCATGGAGGAAAGGACAGAACCTTGAGGCACCCCACAGGTGAGAGCCCAGGGGTCTGAACACTCATCCCCCACCACCACTTTCTGAACACGGCCCAGGAGGAAGGAGCAGAAACACTGTATGACAGTGCCCCCAGCTCCCAGCTCCTCTAGATGGTCCAGAAGGATGTTATGGTTGATGGTGTCAAAAGCTGCTGAGAGATCCAGCAGAACTAGGAAACAGCTCTCACCTTTGTCCCTAGCCTGCCGGAGATTATCGACCAGTGCGACCAAGGCAGTTTCAGTCCCATGGAGGCCTGAATCCTGACTGGAAGGGATCCAAATGGTCTGCTTCTTCCAGGCGTGCCTGGAGTTGTTCAGCAACCACTCACTCAGTCACCTTGCCCAAGAATGGAAGATTTGAGACTGGCGATAGTTGGCCATAGTGGCCGTATTTAAAGATGGTTTTCTAAGAAGCGGTTTAATAACCGCCTCTTTCAGCAGGTCTGGGAAGGCTCCATCATGGAGGGAAGCATTCACTACCCCATGAAACCCATCGCCCAGCCCTTCCCAGCTAGCTTTTATAAGCCAGGATGGGCAAGGATCAAGGAGACAAGTGGTTGGCTTCACTCGTCCAAGCAGCCTGTCCACATCCTCGGAGGTAACAGATTGGAATTGATCCCACAAAACGTGACTAGGCAGGACTCTAGCACTCTCCTGCCCCGGCCCTGCTCCCACGGTTGAGTCTACCTCTTCCCAAATCTGAGCGACTTTATCTGCACAAAACTTTGCAAAATCATTGCAGGAGATCATGTGGCCCGTACTGGGCCCTGATGGAGCAGGTGGTTCTGCTAAATTGTGAACCACCTGAAAGAGTCTCCTGCTGCTGTTTTCTACAGATGTAATAGAGGTGGTGAAGAAAGTCTTCTTCGCCGTCGCTATCACCACTTGGTAGGCTCGACATTGAGCTCTAGCCCGCGTCCAGTCAGATTCAGAATAGGTCATCCGCCACCGGCGCTCTAGCCGTCTCAACAAACGTTTCATTGCTTTCAGATCTGTGGAAAACCATGGGGCTGTCTGGGCTCCATGCAATCAGAGAGGGCACTTCAGAGCCAGACAGTTAATAGCCCTGGTTAACGCCACATTCCAGCGGGCCACCAGGGAATCAGCTGAAAGGCCATCAACATGGGATGAAACATCCCCTACCACTCACTGGAAACCATTTGGATCCATTAAGTGGTGGGGGCGGACCATCCGAATCGGTCCCACCTCCCTGCAGAGGGGAAGGGTCGTGGAGAAGTCTGCTTCTAATGAAACTGGTAATTCTAACCACATTTACATCTTTGAACATCTTGCAGATCAACAATGAAGAACTATTATTTGTTTGAACAAAGATCTGTAAATGAGGATCAAATGTCCAGATAAATGAGGGTCCAAATTCAGCAAAAATGGACCAAATGCTTAGGTATGTGAAGACCATAATATATTAAGTGAGGATGAAGGTCAGATGTGCACTCGCCATTTATAATTCTTAAAATGTGTTATTAAAATGTGACACCAGAGGGCACTGCAGAGCCACACACTGACAAAGGGAAACTGCCATTGAACCTCACAGAGCGTTCAATTTAATAATGTTTAGAAGATCAATGTAGATCCAGCCCAAATGTCTAAGTAAGTGAGGATTAACTGCCAAGGTAAGTAAAAGTCAAATGGAAGAAATGAGCATCAAATGTCGAGTGTCACTATATGGTAAGTGAGGATCAAATTACTAAGTTGGTGAGTGCCAAATCTGGTGAAAATGAAATGCCTAGATAGGAGTCCTCCCCCCCCCCATCAGATGATTTTGGAAAGGCTGTTTTTATGCCAAACCACTAAGGACCCATTTTCTCAGTGTATGGATGTATCTATCCATTCCGGAAGTCCGTTCTTAAACCAAAACTGTTCTTAAACTGAGGCATGCTTTCCCTAATGAGGTCTCCCTCCGCCGGTGCCCTTCCTCTGTTCAGCTTCCATTCTTAGACTGAGATAAAGTTCACAAACCAGGACACTACTTCTGGTTTTGCAGAGTTCGTAAACCGAATCGTTCGTAAACAGGGCTGTTCTTAAACTGAGGTACCCCTGTATTCCTGTTCCCGCAGTGTGATGCATTGCAGCTAAAGACCAAGAGATGGCAGCAAATTCTAGCATTTAACTATCCTGAACTTTTCCTGGGGCAGAGATGACTTTTCAGAAGAGCTCTGCATTTTCTCCACTGGGCTTACGCAACAAGTGTTCAGCTTTTTCTTCCCATCCCCAGATTTTGTAAAAAACCCACAAACCTTGCTTTAAGTATTAAAAGCTCTCACATTTGTTTCCCTTAAATATCTATCCCCATTTGTAAAAGCATATCTAAACACATAGGAAAGTTTTGACTTTGAAAACTCCTTGGGAAAATTCAAGAATTTTGCTTTTACAGAATGCAGTGCCTTGTCACCTTTCTTGTCTACCATATAACCATTTATTTTCAAGTATCTGCAGAAGAAGACAACCAAGGTGATCAAGGGTCTGGAAATGAAACCTTATGAGGAACAGCAGAGGAAGTTTCATATGTTTAGACTGAAAAAGAGAAGGCTGAGATATGATAGCCATCTTCAAATATCTCAAGGGCTGTCACATGGAAGGAAGAGGGAACAAGCTTCTTTTCTCCTGTTCCATAGGTTAGGACCTGAACCAGTGGCTTCAAGTTACTAGAAAGGAGATTCCAACTAAACATCAGAAAAAAACTTTCTGATAGTAAGAGCTGCTTGACAGTGGAATGGACTCCCTCAGGAGGTTGTGGACTCTCCTTCACTGGAAGTTTTTAAGCAGAGGTTGGAGGGCCATCTCTCATGAATGTTTTAGTTGAAATTCATGCATTGCAGCCAGTTGGACTAGATGACTCTTGGGGTCCCTCCCAACTGTACAGTTCTATGATTGATTAGTCTCTCTCTCTTCGTCAATTGCTGCAGTGGTGGGCTGGTTCATTTGGGTGAATGGTGCCCTGCCCCAGCAACCTCAGTCTGCCCTCACAGTCAGTCCCCACCTGCCTACCTTCTTTCTTGGAAGCAGTCTAGAGGGCAGCCTTGGCTTCCAACTTCTGCCTGCTTAGTTTCAGTAGAACTTGTAGAACTCATCAGGGAGGAAGGCAGGGACAAAACTAGTTTGGTTTGCTCTGCCTGTCCTTGGCTGCTCTTGCACCTGTCATTGACTCTGCCTCCACCTACTGTTGGGGTCCCCACTTCCTGCCCTACCAGTCCTAAGAGGCACCACACACCACTGTGACCTACCACCAAGCTGTGGTCCATCCCTGCATTCCTGGACCTTTGGCCTTTGTTCATAGACCAGGGGTTAGGAACCTGCAAACCTCCAGATGTTGCACTCAATCTCCCATCATCACTGAGCTTTGGCCATGCTGGCTGGGGCTGATGGGAATTGGAATCCAGCAGCATATGGAAAGTTACAGGCTTCCCCATCCCTGGGATATATTTATGAGCAGCAACTCTCAGGGATTTTAGACATGGGCTTTCTGCAGCTCAAGCTTGAGAGTGCAGGGATTGCTGAGACTGCCAGCATTGAAAAGGTTCTGACTCAGCCTGTCACTTGCTGTGGCTCCCTGCCTTCTACCCCACCAGGTCCAGTGTGCAGCAGCCATCACTGTCTGTCAGATGTGGGATTGATGGTTAGCACATTTTGTCATCTGCTGGTGACCCAATGATGGACCCCACATGCCTGCTCTACCTCTTCACCATTGCAACCTGCTTACTAGTTCACCTACCTCTGGTCCAAGCAACAGTGGAGCAGCACACAAAGGAGATGCCATGGCCTGCTTGCTCACTGGTTCACTGCTTCGCGAGCAAGCCTGTGCTAGCAATAATGAGGAAGAGGAGCAGCAACCGCCACTACTGGTGCTAAGGACAGTACTAACTAATGGAAGAAAAGCACTGAGGGTATCTTCCTAAAGGACCCCACATATCCTGGAGCTGGCAGTGGCGTGTATAGGACCCACACAGGTATCCCTTTTCTAGACTTCCCTTTCAGGAGGGCTGCAGCTCAGACATAGAGCATGCACAAAGTCCCACGTTCATTCGCCTGCATTTCCAGGTAGGGTTGGGGAAAGTTCCTTCCTGAAACCTCGAGTCCTGCTGCCAGTTAGTGTAGGTCAGGGGTTGTCAACGTGGTTCCTACCGCCCACTACAGTGGTGCCCCGCAAGACGAATGCCTCGCAAGACGGAAAACCCGCTAGACGAAAGGGTTTTCCGTTTTTGAGCTGCTTCGCAAGACGAATTTCCCTATGGGCTTGCTTCACAAGACGAAAACATCTTGTGAGTGTTCCGATTTTTTTCCGCTTCCCCCCCTTTTCTAAGCCGCTAAGCCGCTAATAGCCTTTTAGCCGCTAGGCCGCTAAGCCTTTAATAGCCGCTAATCCACTAAACCGCTAATAGGGTTGCTTCGCAAGACGAAAAAACTGCTAGACGAAGAGACTCGCGGAACGGATTATTTTTGTCTTGCGAGGCACCACTGTAGTGGGCGTTTCAGGATTCTAGGTGGGCAGTAGGGGGTTTTATGGCACAAGCTGAATCCTCCTTCCATCGAGCACTAGTGGGTGGTAAGGAAATTTTACCATCAAGAAAGATGCATTAGTGGGTGGTAGGTATAAAAAGGTTGACCACCCCTGGTGTAGACAGTGCTGAGCTAGATGGAACAATAAACTGATTTAGTATAAGGCAGCTGCCTATGTTCCTAGATTTTCTGCAGTGCTCCATTATCTCATAGGAAGCTCTTTAAAAATGATCTAGGATGACTCACTACAGTGGTGTTTCTCAAACTTGGTTCCGAAGCTGTTGTTGGAGTACAATGCCCATCATCCATCATGACTACTGGTCCTGCTAGCTAGGGATGATGGGAGTTGTAGTCCAACAACAGTTTCGGAACCAAGTTTGAGAAACACTGTACTACAAGAATGGAGAATCTGTGGCCCTCCAGATATTGTTGGCTTCACAAATGCCATTATCTCCTGTCAAAATGGATCATTCTGATGGGTGATCACTTAGGAACCACATACATGGTATCTTGGGCTCCCTGGCTGACATTTTTAAAAGACCCTTAAAAAGTGACCTAACCATGAATGAATGAATGAATGAATGAATCTTTATTTGCGTCAGCCATCGGCCATAGCAATAAAACAACAGTACGATATAAAAAGAACAGAAATAAAAAGTCAATTATATAAAATATTTTAGGGCTTTGAATCAATAGTCAAATAGTGGATCTTATTCTGATTGCCCCAGCTAAAAACCTTGCAACCCTGTGTTGTCCCCTGCTCATCTTGATCTCCCAAGAGAAAGGACACTGTGGCAGTGGCTGAGCAACCTGGAATGGACAATAAAAGAAGGGTGATAACCTTATTCCTCAAGTCTTTATAAAGCATGCAAGCCAGAAGGGCATTTGCCACCGATTTGGTACTGCCACCTCCACAGGGACATAAGTGTTTTTCATGTAGAATCTGTTGGAATGGTCCCTCGAGTACAGCCCAGGGCAATACATTCAATCTTGCAAGAGTAAAAGCACGTCTATATTTTAGAATTGCTATGTTATGCAGATAGGGTGCCAGAGAGCAGAAATGGGAAGGTGGAAAATAGTCATACTACGGGCAAAATTTTCTTATTGTGGCCAAGTTGTTCTGACGCTCAATATCATTTAGGCACTGGCAAATTAGACTGTTTGCTTTACTTAAACCCAAAGTGAGTAGTAGTTGTGATGAGACCTAACCATGTGTGGTTCTTTTTAACTAAGTGTTGCTATTTATTACTATTATTATTTATTAAATTTATTTACTGCCTTTCATCCGAGGATCATATTTAAAAAAACCACAAAAATACATAACATAATAACAAAACAAACAAACCAAACCAATAACCTACTCCCATAGTTTAAATGGCCATAGATTGTTTAATCAGCGAAAACCTGATAGAAGAGGAATGTTTCTGCCTTTGCACCTAAAGATATATAACTAAGGTGTCTGGTGAGCCTCCACAAGCGGGGAACCACCACAGAAAAGGCCTGTTCTCATGTTCCCGCCCTCTGTGGGAACCTCTTGTGGAGAGGGCACATGAAGAAGGGCCTCCAAGGATGATCTCAAGATCTGGGTCAGTTCATGTGGGGAGAGGCGGTCCTTGAGGTATTGCAGTCCGGAGCCATTTAAGGTTTCATAGGTAAAAACCAGCATTTTGAATTGGGCCTGGGAACTAATTGGCAGCCAGTGCAGTTTTGTCCCGGTGAGCAACCTGGCCACTGAATTCTGCACGAAGTTTCTGAACCGTCTTCAGAGGCAGACCCACATATAATACAGCAACCTAACTTAATTCTTCTTCTGCCTATTTTGTGTCCATAGCATACCTCTTATTTCAGAGTAAACAAACTGAGGGATTGGCCATAGCAATTGAATGGCAATGGAAAAGCTCAAAAAGGGGCACCAAAAAAATGTAAAAGCATGAGTGCTAAGTCTGCAGACAGGTGCACCATATGTGTATCTCAGAAATCTCAGCCAATCCCATGTGGGATTTTAGCCTGGAAAAAAACTTCCCACATTAAAAAACCCAAACTAAGATTTTTTTTCTTAGAATGCTGTAATAAAAATATGCCAGCAGAGGGAGCCACATCACTATCTGATTTAACTTTAGATTCTGGTAGGTAGCCGTGTTGGTCTGATGCAGTCAAAATAAATTTTAAAAGTAAAAAATTGCCCAGTAGCACCTTTGAGGCCAACTAAGTTTGTTCTGGGTATAAGCTTTCGTGTGCATGCACACTTCTTCAGATACCAATTCACTTTGATTTAACTTTAATTATAGACGTTAATATAATCCTTTTCTGCAAACATATAAAGTTTTCTTCATCCTACATCCCTGCTGAGGGAAATATAGAACTCCTTGCTGGGTGGACAACATAGGAGAATAACACACACACACACACACACACACCAGCCAAACTGAGACTTTCATAAGGACATAATAAGAGCCCAGTTAGATCGTAAGAGCCTTGTTAGGTCACACTAAAGCAGGCATGTGGATCCTCAGACCTGGGAGATGCATGAGGCCTTTGACTCTCACACTCTCCCCAGACCTTTACTGGTCCTGTTTTGCAATCTCCTCCTTTTATGCTTGGCTAGAATGTGTCATTGAGCTCTACTTTTCAGATAAGAGGACAGTTCTGTATTTGAAGTGCTGTCTGGTCTAAAAGCAGATTAAAGATAAAGAACCACCAGAGGAGGAACCTTGAAATTAACCATCAAACGTTAGCAGGCACATAAATCTCCTTGTCAGAGTCCAACCCACCATGGTGAGGTGGATTGTTTCTCTATTTAAATGATAGTGATTCTTAGAGTTGTATCTATGCACGTAAATCAGCACGTGCCAATTGCATGGTACCACCATTTGCCCTCTTGTTTAGGGCATTTCCTCTTATTTGGCAATGTGCAATTTGGCACAGGAACATAGAGATCTGTCTTCCGCCAGTGCAGGCTAGTCCAGCAGTATTGCTTGCTCTGACTGGCAACAGCTCTCCAGGGCCTCAGGCACAGAATCACCTTGATCCTTTCCACCAGAGCAGAGTGGGGAACCTCAGACCTGGTGGCAAAAAAACCCAGCCCTTTGGAGTCCCCCTGGGTCTTGCTCCTCCCCAGGCCATACCATTTCATCCGAAGGCCAGACCTGAAGTCCTGCTCCATGTGTCCCTGCCTCTCTCAATACCTTTTGCCTGGCTGGAACGGCACTGACTTCCTTGCTGCTTCATCCTAGTCCCCACTCCCCCCAGTAAGTGACCCACCTGGGAAAACCTGGCTGGAGGAATGAAATTATTATATTTCGCTACAGCAGGGCTGGAAAGAGAATCCTGAACAACTCCCAATGGGTCCTGCTAAATGAACTTTGGAAAGAGGTTGTCTCATTGGGTAGCAGAAGCCATTGCACTCAAGACCAGTTCTTGAAGAAGCCAGCTGTTATCCTCAGCAGGACCCTTGCCTATACCCCTCAACACTTGCAAGGACTAGAAGATAGAGTAGTAGCTGGGAACTTGTCCTTTGAGTCTGACACTAATGTTAGAGCCATGTCCCCTGGCTGGCAAGATGCAGGTTAAAAAAACTGGACATTCTTCCATAGAGAAAGAGGCCTAAGCCTCCCACTCATTATCATGCGGTGGGACCTCAGGATTGAGTCTATGGCAGCAACACAGGGAAGAAGCACTGAGCTGTTGAAGGGAGTCACAGCTGCAGAAACTATGGAACTCTCTTCCACAGGACGCAGCGATAGCACCAACTTGGATGACTATAAAAGAAGATTAGACAAATCCATGGAGGACAAGGATATATATATATATATATACAGCTGCCTTGTCGCAATGGCAATCTGCACTGTTAGAGTCTGCATCTCCGAATACCACTTGCACAAGTGGTACTGCACCTTCAATTTTCTTTTTAAGCTCTTTGGCAGCAAATTTGGTTCCAGTTCTACTGCCCAGTGCCTGCCTGGACTCTTACCAAGGAGGAAAACTATTGCCTGACACCAAATCTAGTAACCAGCCAAGCAACAACTTTTGGAAAAAGCACAAAGCATCTTCCCATTAGAAACCAAATGAGGTGCACCTTCTAACATTCTGCCTCTGTTTCTCTCTCTTAATGCATTCAGGTTCTAATTGTCCTTGTACCAGAGTCGTTAACTTTTTATGGGCTTGTTTCTTTCTTGACATTTCACAGGCAGCTGGATTTACAGCCAAGGCATTCATTAGGGAGAAGGGCTTTAATTCAGGAGACATTTGGAAGTTTCTTGAGCACAACGTCATGTCGCAGACAATGCATCTAGGAAGAGCAGAGAAATGCAATTTACATGAGATGCTCCCCTGAGATCCATAAATTTCCTTCTTCTTTTTAACCTGTGTTGCCTGAAATGAATAAATACTAGCTGTGGCACAGGTGAATTTGGTATCATTTTGGGCCTCAGTGGAATAAGGATGGGAAAAGCAACCATATCAATGGATGGGAATGTACACCATAGAATCATAGAACTGTAGAGTTATAAGGGACTCCCAAGAATCATCTTGTCATCTAGTCCCCCTGCAATTCAGGATTTTCAACTAAAGAATCCATGACAGATGGCCGTCTAACCTCTGCTTAAAAACTTCCAAGGAAGGGAGTCCACAGCCTTCCAAGCAGAGGTGTCACATGGAAGATGGAGCAAGCTTGTTTTCTCATCCTCTGGAGTTTGGGAATTGAACCAATGGCTTCAAGTTACAAGAAAGGAGTTTCCAGCCAAATATCAGGAAAAACTTTCTGACTGTTTGACAGCGGAATGGTCTCCTTCAGAAGGTGGTGGACTCTTCTTTCTTGGAGGTTTTAAAGCAGAAGTTGGATGGCCATGGAATCTGTCATGGATGCTTTAGTTGGGTTTCCTGAATTACAGAGGGTTGGACTAGATGACCCCCAACTCTCCAATTCTATGATTCTACTGTACACTTTAACATCAGAATGTGGTGGAAATGCAACTTTGTTTGAATTTTAATGAGAAACTACCTAATTCACAGTTTCATACCAATGCACAAACCTAAATGAGATGATCCTCAGAAATTCACACATCTGTGAATTTTGCATTGCAGTTCTCTAGTCAACCATGTACAAAAGTGCACAGTGGGAGAAAGTGTGAGTAGACATGAACATATTAATTACAATGACATTAAAATGCATTACACTGTGGAAAGTTGCATCAAAAATATGTACATGACTCAAAAGTGCCAGAGAAATTGCTACAGAAATGTGGAGAACTGAAACAAAGACTGGAAGGAAGAGAAATGGAGAGAAATCAAAATGGACAGATTCATCCATCCCTACTCTTAACAGCACATCAGCAGAGCTCTTCACCAACAGAAGGCGTGCCTGACTTCTCAACTAGAAGCCACCATGACAAGGGGCCCAGGAGCAAACACCAGCTAGGGTTGGCCAGCTTCTCATGTTCTCTTCTGCTTTTTGCCATGTGCTTTCAGCCTTCCCTGTGTGACGCATAACACACTTTGTTTTCATTCTCTTGCTGCAATTAAAACTACAGGAAACACAGAAATGTGAGCTTCCCATGGGGAATTCAGCTTGGCAAGCTATGGGCTAACTACGAGCCATAACATCTAAATGACACTGGCCTCAATTCTTCACTGAATACCGCTTTAGATGAACTCCTCTATTGCTTCTGTCACAGTTAATGATGCTAATTGCGCTGTGTGGAGGGTGGGTGGGGGACCAAGATGAAGAATGCCAGGCGAGGTTGATAGCGATGTTAAGATCAGCAAAGCTCAAAGAGCTAAACACAATTAATAGGACCCGCTCTTCAGCTGCCACCAGCAGTTTCTCTGGGACATAAACGGGGGGAGGGACCCGAAGTGTTAAAAGATGACTCATAATAAGAAGAGAGTCATATTGCCAGCCCCCTGCTGTGCTTTACATACAAAGAGATACTTCATCAAGAGAGAGAGAGGGAAAGTTGCATATCGTAAAGCACTGCAGAAATGTAGCATTTAGAACAAACAGGGAGGGCGGGGGGAGATTGGGCAGGGGGAGATTTGTATGCCACAGTCCATTCGACTTTTTGAATACAGGGAATCTGTCAGGCATAAGTAGCAGCCAATTTCAACCTGCTTTTTTAATCCAGTCTATCAGCAAGACATGGAGGGTGGCAATTTGCATAGCATTATGGTGTACAGGTTACAGCATGAACCTTGACCATCCTTTGGGGCCAGAATGGCTGGCATGAGCTCCCCTGAAATCGGTGAGCTTGAAGATGTCATGGGGGTCATCTAGTCAAACTTGCCACCCATGTCCACTCAGTGCAGGAAATTCAGAGGTAGGGCATCCTCAACAGATGTGTGCACCAGTCTCTGCTTCAGGACCTCTGGCTAGAAGGGGCCCACTAAGGCCATTGGTTCTCTTGTTGAATGGCTCTTGCCATTTCCCCCTAATGTTCAGCCCAAACCACCCTCCTGTAACTAAAGCCTATGGGATTTAGTCTGGCCTTTTGGGGGCAGCAGAGAATAAATATTGGCCCTATTCTCTGTGAGAGCTCTTTCAGTATCTGAAGAGCACTGACCTGTCCTTCATGCCACAGCTGCTGGCACCTATTTTGGAATGGATGGTCGCTGATAGTGGGACAATGATTTTTTACTTGTATGCCATTAGCTAAGAGAGCCAGCCCTTTCCAGGCTGTGAAATAAATAGAAGGCAAGTCATTGAATACAATGTAAAGTAAATGAATTTAAGTAAATGAGCATCATCCTATAGAAGGTGTATATAAAGCAGCATCAAGACGATTTTGGGTATCACATTGCAAGACAGAATTTCAAACAAAGATGTGCTCCCCCAAGCCCACTTTCCCAGTGTGTTCACATTCCTGTCTCAGTGTTAGCTACACTGGCTTGTTCGTGTCCACAAGATGCAGGATGGTGGGTTCCCTAAGGACATGCTCTACGGGCAGCTGTCTTCAGGCACCAGGCCCATTCGCAGACCAACTCTGTGTCTGCCAATGTGACATGAAGGATGGCAACATCAATCCTGCCATGTGGGAATCCCTTGCAGATAACCACAATGCCTGGAGACAGATAGTCAGCTTGTGTATCCGTAGCAGTGACCACTGGGAGGAGCACAGAGAGAAGAAATGGTGCATTTGCAGCAGCACAACCAGACACTTTCATCTGTCCCAGCTGCAACAAAACATGTCTCTACCACATTGATTTCTATAGCCACAGCAGGCGCTGCAACCTTGCAACAGTTTGACCTCACTCCCCAAAGTACTTTCCTCCATTGTCTCCTGAGACAGACAGATGCCAACAAGAATCAGAATGGATAGTGGGGGATAGGGAACAGAGGTGTTTAAGAATGTCTTCCTTTGAAACTTGAAATTTATTTGTTTCAGCTTCTTCACCCTCTAATTGAACCAATGAAGTGTGCTTGAGATGAGGACTTTTGAAGCCAACCAAACCATTCAGGCAGGTCTATATGGGCTCAGGTGGTTCCTCTTGCAGACTCGTCCCAGATTGTCAAGACGGGTCGCAAGGAGTCCCCCCCCCCTTTTTAGAAGGGTTACAATCAACAGGCAGAAATGTAAGGAGGGGAGGTGTCAGTGCTGCTAAGCTGAGGAAGAAGCCTCGGTGGTACAAAGGTACAAAGCCAGCGATGTAACATGAATCATTGACAATGAACTTATTTCCCCAAGAAGGGAGAATTGCCAGCTTTAATGAGAAGGGACAAATCGATAACAGGCTCGCAGAGACGCTGAGAAAGCTGATTCTTCCTCCATAGGCATTGACAACACCCTTTTCAGTCAATAAAGGGGCAGGGACGAGCGGAGTCATAAGGAGCGACAGCTTCACGCTCCATCATGCCTTCTTTGCATCTCGACACCACATCATTCAGAATTAGATTTCGCAGGCGACCGTATGTCCCCAGACTGCTCCTTCCAGCCAATCTGTCAAATCCTTTGCATGAGCGTTACCAATACGATTTATCAAAATGACAGACAAAGCTTCCGTTCCCCCTTCTGCGCTTTGGCTTTGAATCCCTACAGTACGTCAAAAAAAGAGGGGGGAAAAGTCTCAGCTGCTAAGCAACAACTTTTCGGGCTATGAATGGGGAGGCATTTACATGACAGGGAGGCAGCCGTCAGCGCACGGGGAAGCAAATGCTCTTTCAGTCCATGTTTTAAAAGGTCTGGGGATGAAACATTTTGGAGAATAATCCAGGCATGATGTAGTGCTTTGAAGTCCTATGTAGCAAATGTGGTTTGGCCTAATTTGCTGCTTCTGAACTGAACCAAAGCCCAGTTCTCTGACAAAATTCTGAATTTTGCACTGCAACACTCCAGCACACTCTCCAAAATATGCACATATCTGATTGCTTTTAGAAGTTTTAAAGTGTTTTTTTTTTAAAGAAAAGAAAAAAGAAGGCTGTTCAAAACCATTTTTAAAAAAGTTTTAATTGTATTAGCTTGATATATTTGCTGCCCTGGGCTCATTTGGAAAGTGCAGGGTATACATTTGTTTTATAAATTGGTTAATTAATAACAGTTGTAGTAGTCATAATAATAATAATAGGAACTCTGGGAAATGTGGCTTTGGGAGAGGAATAGTGGCCTCCTAACAACTATTAGCACCCTTAAAAAACTATAGCTCCCAGGACTCTTTGGGGTAGTCATGGCTGTTTAAAGGGATATCACTGTGTCGAGATTAAAAGTCTCATGCTCTATCAACTGAGCAATCCCATCTCATGCCTTAAATGTACAGTGTGAATTTGGTCTCACTGAGGGATTTATGGCTACCAAGCACACACAATAATAATAATAATAATAATAATAATAATAATAATAATAATAATAATACTTCCGGGTTGGTGCCTCCGGCAATGGCAGAATTCCTCTGATTGGGAGGAATTTGCCCCATGGGAATTTGGGTCTGTACCGCCACGGCGAAGGCGGAGACCCGTAAAAATCACAGGCAGGAGAAGCCTGTGAACGTGGGATTCAGCAGGCACCTTTTGCGCCTCCCCTCATCCCCATACCATCTCGACCCAGCCAGAGGACCTCTGTCTTCGAAGGATTTAGTTTCAATCGGCTCCTACGAAACCATCCAGCCACAGCTTCCAAGCCTCTGGTCAGTGTGTCCGGGGCCAAGTCGGTGTGGCCACCCATCAGCAGATAGAGCTGAGTGTTATCAGCATATTGGTGACAGCCCAGCCCAAAGCTCCAGACAATCTGGGCAAGGGGGCACATAAAGATGTTAAAAAGCACCGAGGAGAGGATTGCACCCTGTGGCACTCCACACACCAAGGAGTGGCACGAGGACATCTCCCTCCCTAGTGCCACCCTCTGTCCCTGACCAGAGATAAAAGAGCACAGCCATTTATGGGCTATGCCCTGTATCCCCATGTTGGCGAGGCGGTGGTCCAGAAGATCATGATCGACCATGTCAAAGGCTGCTGACAAATCTAAAAGAATCAGCAGCCCCGACCCGCCTCAATCCAGTTGTCTACGGAGATCACTACCCATTGGGCTGCTTTTTTTAATGAGAGGGGTTCTTCCCCAGTTTTCTTCTTCTATTTTTTGGTACTTCTGCAGACTTGGAATTCCTCCAATCTTCCCTTTAGCACATGGAGGTGCCTTTATTGGCTTTGTAAGCACTGGCACACCTAGTCTGCGCCTAGGAAATAGGAGGGATAATATCCTCTGCATAGCCACACTGGAAAAGCGCATGGCAAACAAAAGCATTCTAGCTTTTCTTCTGTTTTGGAAATGCTTGTGGCTGAGCATTCAGCCACGTGAGCAGTTTGAAGCCCCGGCACAAGTTGACCTTGTCAATGAGAACTAGGCACATCTCGAACGCTTTCAGCCTCCTTTTACACTATGACACCTGGCTGTTCCCATGGTTTGGAGAGGTAAACATAGTGGACTGTCCACTTGCACTGATGTATATTGCAAATTCTCTCTTGAAGGAAAGAATTTTGCTCCTAGTGTTGTTTTATTTCAAGGCCCTTTGATTTTACATTTTTTTGCAATACGTCCCAATTTGGTAACCACTAAAACTTGATTTGATTAGAGTATATTGGCACCTCTGACAAATGACAAACCTTTGATCTACTGTTTTCTGCCTTGATTCCCTTCCATATTTTTTCCTTCAAAAGCCCTTCAAACAGAAAGAAGGGCTGACTCATAAATAACCCCTGCCATGAGCTATGTGACATCAACACATCACATCTTCCTGAAGCATTTCCTTGTCACCTGTGTTCTCTCACTATAAAGCCACTGAAGGGTGGGGGGCAGGACACATTACAGAACCCCACTGCAAAATTTCTTTGGATCTACTCTTATTCGAGCACCTCCTAAGATTATTTCTGTGCTTATCTTCAATACCAGCATTTTGTCTACAATGTAGCCATTTGTAGAACCTGCAGAGAACAAATGCAAACATTTACATAATTTGCTACACTGGGAGCCAAATTTACTTCCCTGCTGGAGAAAAAGGATGGGGCAGGAGATTATAATACGGGGAAGAAACCTCTCGCAAGAGATTGGCAGGGTGAAAGGTAAAGGACCCCTGGACAGTTAAGTCCAGTCAAAGGCGACTATGGGGTTGTGGTGCTCATCTTGCTTTCAGGCCAAGGGAGCCAACGATTGTCCACAGACAGCTTTCTGGGTCATGTGGCCAGCAGGATTAAACCACTTCTGGTGCAATGGATCACCGTGACGGAAGCCAGAGCGCATGGAAATGCCATTTACCTTCCTGCCGGAGCAGTACCTGTTTATCTACTTGCATTGGCATGCTTTCGAACTGCTAAGTTGGCAGGAGCTGGGACAGAGCAACAGGAGCTCACTCTGTCGCAGGGATTTGAATTGCTGACCTTCTGATTGGCAAGCCCAAGTGGCTCAGAGGTTTAGACCATAGCGCCACCCATGTAGGCTTGGTAGGCTGACTCCAACCAAGTCCCGTGTGCACTCACCAGAAATTCCAGCTTCCTAAAAACATTGGCTTTCCTCAGAAAATGAAAACAAACTCCTAGTGTCAGATACAGGCTTAGAAAATTGTGTTGTGAAAACTGAGGTCTTGCTAAAAGAGGCATTTCCAGTGGTCAAAAAGCAGGGTTCTAGTGCCCTAACCTCCCTCACAACTTGAAGTATAATTCATTTTTATTGAATTTATATGCCGCCCTCTACCCAGAGGTCTCTGGGCAGCTCACAGAACAAAATTAAAATATAAAACCACAGTATATATAATTGATTTTGCAAAAATAGAATAAACGAAACAGTGATGTGCTCCTGCTCAGGGTTCTATTCAGCCAGCCATGCTCTTTTCCTGTATACTCCATTCCATTCTCCCTCCCAAAGTGGCCTAGGCTGAGTGAAAAGCTACATGCGCCATAGTCACAATAAATGATTACAGATAAATAGAAACTCTACATACAGAGGTAGTCTCTCTCTCTGCATTCTGGATGCTGGGTACAAACAACAGGGGGCAGGTGTTACTTCCTACTCTGCTTGTGAGTGTCCTAGGACACATCTACAGCCACTGCTGGAGACAGAACTGTGGACTGGATGGATGCTGGCCTGATCTGACAAGGCAAGCCATGTGGAAAAATTCATGGAGGACGAGGTTATCAATGGCTACAAGCCATGATGGCTATGCTCTGCCTCCATAGTTGGAACCAGTAATCGTTCTGAATCCCAGTTGCTGGAAACCACAGGAGGGGAGAGGGCTCTTGTGCTCGGGACCTGCTATTGGGCTCCCCATAGGAACCTGGGTGGCCACTGTGAGAACAGGATGCTGGACTAGATGGGCCATGGGCCTGATCCAGCAAGTTCTACTTATGCTCTCATGGAGCATAAAAGCAACCATCCTGGGTCAGTCCCCATCAAGTCCAGGACCCCTGAGTGTCCAACCAGCTGCTTGTGGATGTTCACAATTGGGCCAGCAGTTGGTACTCAGGAGAAACACCTCTGGACCTCCAAAGTTTTGAATCAACTATCTTGCTTATGAGCCTCCTTCATATATGTGCTTAATCTTTTCAAAGCCATGCAAGCTGGTTGCCATCAGGTCGTCTCCAAGTTCTACTCAAAGTAGACCCACTAAAATTAATGTGCCTGCATGAGTTAGGTTCATTCATTTCCATGGGTCTATTCTGAGTAGCCTTAGCACTGGATGCAAACCATAACCTCCAAACCATAACCTCCAATGAATTCCACACATTAATTATGGGCAGTGTAAAGAAGCACTTTCATGAATCGATTTCACTGGGTGATGCCAGGTTCTAGTGGGCGCGATTAAGTGAAAGTCTCCATTCCAGGGTTGAGGAACCATAGGTTCAGGGACTGAGTGTTCAGACATCTCTACCATACCCCTTCCCTAGCCATACCCTCTTTGAGTTTTCTGCCTGGCTGAAAGTGTCCTTAAACTCTGATAATGCTCTTTGCTAGTCTGGAAAGATGACTAAGGGTGTGTGTGTGTGGAAACTAACCTACTGTGCAAAAGTAGAATTTACATTTACTGCTCTGCTCATTTTTGTGTCTCCCTCCCCTGAAGTTTTGATCCCAAGGAAATAAGGTTCCTCAGCCCCACTGGTCCACCTCTGAGGGCCTTCTGGCAATTCCCTCACTGGGAGAAGTCAAGTTACAGGGAACCAGGCAGCGGGCCTTATTGGTAGTGGCGCCCACCCTGTGGAACACCCTCCCATCAGACGTGAAGGAGATAAAGGAGTACGCAACATTTAGAGGACATCTGAAGGCAGCCTTGTATCAGGACTTTTTTTTTTTTAAAAAAAAAGTTTGACATTTTATTATGTTTGTTGGAAGCTACTCAGAATGGCTGCGGCAACTCAGCCAGATCGGCAGCGTATAAATAATAATAATAAATAAATAATAATAAAATTATCATTATTATTACTCTGTCCAATGGATAGTCTTGCCTGATGCAAGCAACTTCCACCAAAATAGCTGTGGGTTGGTTCTAGTCAGAGGAGACCCATTGAAATGAACGGAGTTAATTAAGTCATGTCTATTTATTTCAATAGGTTTGCTCCGAGTAGAAACAGCATTGGATACAAGCCAGTGTCAATATGACAGCAACACAAGCAATCCTTCATTAGTGTTTCCTGAATGCAGAAATGATTTATAAAAGACCCAGCACATCTGCTTTGGGCTCACAGAGCCAGATTTTAGCTTGTTTGCATCTGTGCCCTTTAAGAGTGGATACATGGTCTATTCCCTCCCTGCCCTCAAACAGGCCGGGGGGGGGGAGGGGGGGAGTACCTCCGCATCATGTTGATAAATTCTTGTTTAACAGTTGTCAAGGGAAAGATGACAGATTAGCCCGAAGGACTATCTCAGGGCATGTTGGACTTGCACAGACATCAAAGAGAGAGACCAAGCACAGATGTGAGGAATGAAAACATCACCATGCCAGCCTGTATCTTGTCTTCCTGTAACATATGCATATCTATCTATCTCTCTTACACACACACACACACACACACACACACACACACACACATTATATAAATAACATCACAGATTTCTAGCTGTTGCTAATGCGTACTGGCAGCTGGGGTGGTTTATGCGGGAGAAACAACCTCTTGACTTTACCTCAGGCAAAATGATATTCCTGGAGACCATTTTGGGTCTTAGGCCTTCAGATCATCAGATGTGAGACACACCACACACAGCCATGCATGCACAAACATCCATTCTCCTACAGCAAAAGCAGACATTTTCAGTTCTTTTGTTCCCTGCCTTCTGGAGATATCTCCACTTGTGCTTTCACCAGATCATACCAAAATTAGCATCAGGAGCCAATTGCCTAGACATATGGACGGACACACCTGTCCAATTTTGTTTCTCTCAGTTTCTCATTTCTCCAGTCTCCAGTTTGCCATATTTCCACATATGTTTATTTCAGTAAGGTCCTGATAGTTTCTTAGCATGCTACAGAGAATCTCTCTGAATCTACATATTTTTGTATGCGATCACTTTTGGCAAGTGATTTCCCCAAATACCATGTATTTCTGAAATTGGTTTTGCCTCATATATTAGTATGAGATGGTGGTGGTGGAGGAGAAGAAATAGTCTGGATGCCTTAGTCCCTTCTAATTCTTGGATCCAGCAAGGGTGAAAAATCTAAGGAAGGATTCAAATTGTTGGAATAGCCACACATGCTTCTTGATAACAACCCTCTAAATACAGGTCTTTAAGGTAACAAAGGAAGTGGCTCTGTGCCAGATGGCAAACGGGTGGGGCTCCCTCCCTCAACACGCTTGTGGTTAGTTTGAAAGACAAAGGCAGACTTGAGAGTTGAATTGTGTGAGCTAGAAGCTGGAAGTAAAGCTGCAGGCTAGGAAGCCAGGGACTCAGAGACATGCCTACTGTATTTTTTGCACCATAACACTCACTTTTTTCCTCCTAGAAAGTAAGGGGAAATGTCTGTGCGTGTTATGGAGGGAATGCCTACGGGTGGCATGCCTACGGATTTTCCTCCTCTAAAAACTACGTGCGTGTTATGGTCGGGTGCGTGTTATAGAGCGAAAAATACGGGTAATTTCTGTTGCAATCCCAGGCTGTGGCTATAGGGGAAGCAAGACCCTCTTGGAGTGTTAATGCCGTGATCCATCAAAGGCTCAGGCTAGATAGATGATAGATAGATGATAAACCATATATCAAAAAGTCACCACAGTCTCTGCTGTCACTCATTCAAAAGGAAACATGAACCCTGGGTAAGCATCTGAAACCCCTGGAATCTTGTCCTGCTCAGAGATGCCACAAAATGCAATGGTATGCACCATGTCCCCAAATATGTGGCTTTCTACACTTTTGGGTGGCGGTGGTGAACCCCATCACAAAATTCAGAGATATCCTCATTTTAAAGGATTTCAGTTTGTGCATGAACATAAAAACATAAGATGAGCCTGCTAGATCAGGTCAAAGAACCATCGTGTAGCATCCTGTTCTTAGCCAGCCAGATGCCTGTGGGAAACCCACAAGCAGGATCCAAGCACAAGAGCATTCTACCTTCCTGAAGGTATTCTACCTTCTCCTCCCCTCATTGTTCTGCCCGGACACTGAGGTCCAGCTCCGAGGGCCTTCTGGTAGTTCCCTCCCTGTGAGAACCAGGCGGAGGGCCTTCTTGGTAGTGGCACCTGCCCTGTGGAATGCCCTCCCATCAGATGTCAAGGAAATAAACAACCATCTGACTTTTAGAAGACATCTGAAGGCAGCCCTGTTTAGGAGAACTTTTAATATTTGATTAATTATTGTATTTTAATATTTTGTTGGAAGCCGCCCAGAGTGGCTGGGGAAACCAGGGGTGGGTTATAAATATTATTATTATTATTATTATTATTATTATTATTATTATTATTATTATTCCCACAGTTTCCAGCAACTGCTCTTCAGGGGCATAATGTGTCTGCCAGCAGAGGAAGAACATAACCATCATGACTAGCAGCCATCAATAACCTTGTCTTCCATAAAAATTGTCTAATAATCGTCTTTCAAAGCTATCCTTTAATGTCCCCTGTAGAACTGAGTTACATAGTTAACCTGTGTGCTGCACAAAAATGTTATTTCTTCTACCATTTCAGACATGTAAAGTATGGAGGTTCACATTAAAACGTAAACCAAACTGACCTTCTCCCCTATCCCGACCTTGAGGAGTGATGGGTTCTGGATCTGGTGTAGTCCAGCACAGTAGTTCTCTTCTTAACCCCCCCCCCACTTTTTTGTTTGCAGTGAGAAAATGAATGATACTACAATGTCCAACAAACAAATTTCCCTCAGAGTACCAGATTTTTTTTTGTTCTCTAGTTCACACTGCATTTCCCTTCATTTATTTTTTAACAAAATACACATTTCAGTTTTGGAACATCCAGGGGTGGGGAGAAGTTCAAAAGAAGATGACACCATTGCCATGACACATCATGCAAGAGTGTCCTCATTTTTTGTTCTCTCTCTCCCCCCCCTCCCCCCCCCGTACTGTCAGTTTGATTCTGTCTGCAAGCTATTTTTAAAGTCCTTGGTGTGTTTTTTTTGTTGTTGTTAAAAAAAAATACATTTTGCAATTCAAATCTTCGAGCCTGTAAGTCTAACAGATAATCTCACAGCTCCTTCATATTCTTGCATTACAAACAGAAGCAGGATAGGTGGGCAAACACCAAGGCTGTTAAAACTTCCCTCTTGGTTGCATTTATTTCTAAAAAAGAAGAAGCAATTGTTCTCCCCAAAGAGGGAAGGGAAAAGTTACCTGGGAGCGCCTCGTACCACCAGCCATTTGCATTGCTCTTATCTGTGCTTTGACCCTGTGCTTTGACCCTATTCTGCTTTCTCTATCTGGGCCATAGCTCAGTGGCAGAAGCCCCCCAGGTTCAGTCCCTGGCATCTCCATGTATTGCTCTGCTGAGAACATCCCTCATTCAGCAACTTGTAGAGTTGCTACCAGTTATAGTGGACAATGCTGAGCTAGATGGATGAAGGGTCTGACTCGGCCTCCTATGTCCCTAGCAATGTTACTCTGCATTTTATAAAGCAGAATGTGTCTACGAAGTGCTTTGTATTGCCCTACATTATCCCAGCAATTGTAACACTATCCCTGTAAGGCAGGACAATATCACCAACATACAATGAACTTGCGAGTCGTGGTAAGATATTATTGTACCTTTTTTTCTTTTTTCTTTTTTGCAAGGCAGGGTGAGCAGAGAGTGAAATCAGAGAGATTGCTAATCTAAACCAGTCTCTCCCAAACTGGTGCTCTCTGTGGGTTGTTGGAGTACAACTCCCATGACCCCCAGACATCATGGTGAATAATAAGGAATTATGGGAGCTGTATCCAACAACCCATGGAGGGCACCAGCTTGGGGAAGACTGCTCTGGACCAGGGCTCCTGCTCAAGCCTTAAGAAGTGCCCATCAACAGTTAGTATGTCCCACGGAGGACCTTACAGCCTTCAAATAAAAACATCTTCGAGATCCCGGGCCACAGGGAGACCTCAACCTGAGCCAGGGCTTTTTCAGCCGTGGCCCCAATCTGGTGGAACATTCTGTCACAAGAGACTAGGGCCCTGCGGGACTTGACATCTTTACGCAGGGCCTGCAAGGCGGAGCTGTTCCACCAGGCCTTTGGCAAAGGCACAGTCTGGCCTCCTCTCTCCTTCTGTAATCCTCATAGAACTCTAGCCCAATGGTTGCCATTAACTTGATTCTGAATTGATTTTAGAATGTATTTCAATTAATTGACTGTGATTTTATGTAAACTGTGTTATTTTTACTGTTGTTAGCCGCTCGGAGCCCAGCTTTGGCTGGGAAGGGTGGGATATAAATAAAAATTTAGTAGTAGTAGTAGTAGTAGTAGTAGTAGTAGTAGTAGTAGTACCTGGGAGGCAGGTACTAGGCAGATACACAAGTCACCTGTCATAATATTTCCTATGACCATGAGATGCATTGTATTCCTATTGATACTACATTAACTATTTCAGACTGTTCATCCATATTTATCCAAATTAACACATTCAAGTTTATGCAAATCTGTGTCCCTTCCCTTCCCCACTTTTGCCCCCCCCCCAAGCCTCCCAAGCTTTCTCTCAGCAGAGAGCCACTTCCTCTTTGCACCTCAAATCTCACAGGCAAAAGCAGCCAGCATTATTCTGTCCTCAGCTGGGAGGACATCCTGCCATGCTTTAAGAGATCAGCATGTCCGACCAATGAGAAGACAGAACAACATGAATTATATTTGCTTTTAAAAAAAATGGCTGCACACATTTGGGGCAATTTTGGATTGTGCAAGTGGAAAGACTATTATGGCAAGAGGGTCCTCTCTGTCCCCCCAGAAATGGCTTGTAGACATAATTATGTCTATGATACCTGGTAGAACTTAATGTTCCAATTCCTGTTGCTTTTAACATAAAAATCAAGCTAGGAGAAAGGACCCGGTAGTTACTGAAACAACAGAATTTTAATTATCAGGCACTCTCATTTCCTTAGTTTTTGATTAATACATAGTCACACCTTTTAAAATGAATCACACATCCTTAGGGACTAATATTTATTTCACTTAGGTCACTTTCAACCTCTGGGGTTTTACTTTGTAAGAAGGTTTTTGCACCTCTCTCTCTGAACAATCTTATCTACATCAAAGCCACTGCCAAATTTCTGTCACATCCCAGTATGACCAATACAATCTATGGTGGGTCAATGCAGATACAGGCTGGCTTAAGATGGGCAGTAGTGTGGGATGCAATTTGTTGGGAGAGGAGACATTTAAAACCCCTTTCTCGAAAGGGGGAATGTGATCAAAAGTGGGGTGGTTTTATTCAGACACCTATTGACTTGAATAATTTATTTCCTTTTAAAGTGACCGCTTGCTATACTCTCCTATAAGGAACTGGAATGTGGAAGATTATATTGGAATTGGCTGAAAGATTGCCCGCCACCACTGAAAACAGCTGCCTAGCCTTCAGCCACCTTCCATTAGGAGGAGGGACAGGCCTGCAGATTAATGAGATAATTGTGCAATTTGTGTTGCAAAGCAGCTGTGTGCATTCTGCTGTTGTTGGCATCCAATTGTCTTGGGAAGCAATGGAAGAGTGCACCTTTGGGGATGAAGTCAAAGCACTGGAGAGTTACAGCGCCTGCTGTGTGCTGTAGAGACTAACACAGGAGAGACATGTTTTGTTGCAGCTGGAGCAGGTGAAGGTGTCCGGATCTGCTGCTGTAGATGCACCATGTAGTCATTCCTTCTCTAGTCACTGCTGTGGATGCATGACTTGCCTGTCTGTCTCCAGGCGCTGTGGTCGTCTGCAAGGGACTCCCACATGGTGGGGTTGATGTTGCTACCCTTCATGCTCTGTTGCAGACATCTTTGTAATGCAGAGTTGGTCTGCCAACAGGTCTCGTGCCTGAAGCCAGCTCCCTGTAGAGCGCTTCCTCGGGGATCCTGCCATCTTCCATTCTGCACAAGGAGACATACTGCCCCCCATATCATGTAAGTGCCACATGGCATGCAGACATATGTGTCGTTCTGTAGGCTTAAAAAAAAAAAAAGGCACCATGGCTGTAGGCTTAAATGGAAGGCCACCAGAAGGGGGAAAACTGCTTCCCACCTTATTGCTGGCAGTTCAGTAGCTCATTCCCCCAATGGCTGCTCTTTCCCCCTTTCTCCAGTGCCTCCTGCAGTTCCCACCCCCTTACTCAGCTCCTGCAGCATTTCCAGTCCCTCTTCAGTCCTCTACAAGAGTTCCTTACTCCTAAGCTGATTATCTCCCATTCATCAGTGCTGAGCTTCACCGCCCAGCCACAAGCCAGGTACCCGTATTAATCCTCTTCATGGATCATATTAAATTGTTTCTCATTATCTGCTCCACTCTTCATTCAGCACCATTTGTAAAACTAAAATCTACCATGCTGTACTATAAATCAAGCCCTTTTGTAACAGAGGAAAGGACAAACCAGGTAGCATCTAACCTAGTGCCGTGTGGGAACCTGTCGTATTGTTTGTAAAAAAAGAAAACTTCCCTGTGAAATAGGCTTCCATTTTTCTGCCTCGTTCTCTAAGCACTTTAGGATTTCTTTAGGATTTCTGTAGAATTTCAGTGGGTGAGGGGTTTTCAGCTTACCTTCCAGGTTGTGAGGTGGAGAGAGGTGTGTGTGTGTGTGTGTGTGTGTGTGTGTGTGTGTGTTTTCCAGTAAAACATTTGCAGCTGTCAACACTTCCTGATCTGAAACACACACACACACACACACACACACACACACTGCAATGAAAGGAGTTAACCTCATAACTTCTTCCCCAAGGTGTTAATGAGAACGTGGATATCACAGAAGACTGCAATGTGCCAGGCCACTAGTGAAATTACGGCAGAATGATAGAAAAGGCACTTGCAAAAAAACAAAAACAAAACCCTGACCACTTCAAAATCCATGTACATTCCAACAAAATCCTTCTACCCCAGCCGTGAGCTTTTCACTGAGATTCTCCCTCCCCCTTGAATGCATTTTTGGTGGGCAATCTTCGGGGATGGGATTGTATGCCAGTAGTGGGTGGGTTCAGATGCAACAGAGTAGGTAGAGCAATTGCTGGGACTGTTACTTTTGTACATTCCAGCCACAAAGGTTTGTATACAAACACACACACACACACACACACACACACACACACACACACGTACATCTCTTTATCATCCATCCAAACAAGCAAAAGGCATTATCACAGCTAAGAATATAGGAGCTCTGCTGGATCAAGCCAAAGACCCACCTAGTCATAGAGTTCATGGAATCATGGAGTTGGAAGGGACACCAAGGCTAATCCAACCCCCTGCAATGTAAGAATATGCAGCTGTCTCATATGGGGATTGAAGCTGCAACCTTAGCATTATCAGCACCATGCTCTAACCAGCTGAGCTATCCAGCATCCTGTTCTCACAGTGGTCAAAATGATGCCCAGATGGGAAGCCCACAAGCAGGACCCAAGCACAAGAGAACTTTCCCCTCCTGTGGATTACAGCAACTGGCTATGTGCAAATGTATGTGCATAGGATTCCTCCGTGTGAACAACAACTCTAGTTAGCAGGCCAGGGTTCCAGGAACCTTGCAAGCCCTGAGGAACCCCAATTATAAGTGACAATTAAGAACATAAGAACAGCCTGCTGGATTAGATCACTGGCTTATCTATCCCAGTGTCCTGTTATCCCAGTGGCCAACCAGAGGTCCCTTTGTGAAGCCCACAAGCAAAACCTGAGTGCAAGCAGTACTATCCTCTCTTGTGGTTTCTAGCAACTGGTATTCAGAGGCATGATGCCTCCAACGGTGGAAGAAAAACATGGTCATTATGGCTACTAGTATCCATCAACAGCCTTCCCCTCAGTGAATTTGTCCAATCCTCTTTTAAAACCATCCAAGTTTGTGGCCATCACTGAGTTCCACACCTTATCTATGTGCTGCATGAAGAAGGACTTTCTTTTGTCTTTCCTGAATCCACTAACATTCAGCTTCATTGGATGTCCACGAGTTCTAGTAGTTCAAGGATATGTTCCAGGCAGGCAAAAGTGCCCTAGAAGGGCATGGAGCCAGATCAGTCAAGCTTGTGACATGGGGACAAGTGAAGGGGAGTCTCAAAAGCCAGAGATGCCTGGAGGCCATAATCTGCCCAAGGGCAGAAGTCTCCTTATCCCTGACCAAAATCTCTAGTTCTTCTACTGCATTCACAATGCTCCACTTTATGTCTTTCCTCTGCCTTATCTTCCTCCTTTGCAATCAAGCTGTTGTGACAATTCACTGGTTTCCTGAGTTAAAAGCGACTGTTGCTGTGGAGTTTAATGATAATATATTTTCCAAAGTCCCTCTCTGTTGATGCCTGAACGGGAAGTAACGGAACAGAAACAATTTGTGCCAAAGTGATTCTCTTTGCGTGCTGTTGCCCTCATGGGGATATATCAAAATTCATGGCAGATTTCAGTCAATTAATGCTGCAAATGTTTCCAAGTGGACAGCAGGATTTTGTTCTCCAGTCCTTGGATTTCTAACTTGACCTTGAAACTGGCACGATGATCCCAGCTTGCCCATCCTGTGCCTATTAAGCCGTAGCCACTTGGTGCCTCCAGAATATATTTGTAACCTGCATTTTCTCCTCATAAAACCAGGATAGATTTAACTATTGGTGCCTAGTTATGTGTTCCATTTATACCCCACATTCCTTCTACAAAATTCAAATAAAGCACATATAAGGTTCCCAAATGGCTGATTATCCTGGCATTGATCAGACCCAGGCCAGCTGTGGAGGCAGTATGTAGAGTGTTGAGAGGGACACTAGGTTCAAATCCTGCCTTAGATATAGCCAATGATGTTCAGCACCACCATACTGTTACTATTACTTCAACAAAAACTACCACTACTAAATTAATATACATAGCACTTCAGATTTTACCTAAGTAGAACATGGCGTGGAGGCAGTTTTTGTTGTATGAATGGGAACCACTGCTATAGATCACATATAATTAGTTTATGGGGGGAGTCTTTTCCAGCACAAGTTGCACCTTCCCTTCTAGGCAGCTTTTCAGGTACTGCAAGACCATGGTGGCCAGAACCAGATGCAAAACTAGACAAAGCAATGCATGCAGATTTTACCTCCTCCTTGCATGTGAAGATAGGCTCTGATGCATATGAGACCAATGGTGGGTCCAACGATTAAGAAGGTGGTTTCTGAACATGCTGAAGAGGGAAATGAGGGGCTGATTGGGCACATGAACCTGCAAAGATAGCCCATTTAGGAGAAGAAAAGTGGTCCTCAACCCCCACTGCCTTGAGGGATATTTACAGGAGAAGGAAAAGCTAAGGAGTAAACCCTACACAAGCCCTACACAACCCCCTAAGGGGGTTGGATGGTGCCTTGTACGCCTCCTTCTGGCAACTCCTGCAGCCAAGTTTGGATCACATCAGTGAGACCCTGGGGGGTCTTGTTGTCTGTGCAGCCCTGGACCTCGATGCACACTGCCCAGGCTTGCGCCTTGAGCTGCCCTCCAGAGGCACACTCCATTGTCTCTCATAACAAATGGATGCCAATATTCCATTCCATGGTTTGCTAGTTTCCGCATACCCCTCCCCATCTTCCACCCAGGCCAGCAAGAAGTTATAATCAGAGTTCAAGGCGAAAACGCTAATGAGCTGGCTGGATGAAAGGAGTTTGAGTGAGATAGGTTCTATGTGAAGAGTATTAAGAACTTTAAAAAAAAAAAAAAAGACTGGTAAATATCGAACTGCATATCAAAACATGTTTTTCACTTTGCAGCCCTGATTCCTGGGGTATCAGGGGAATTCAGATTCTGAAGGGCTGTGGCCAAGACATCTGTCTCAACATGGCATGATTACTTGGCCTGAGGCTGACACATACAGCAGGAAGAGTTCATGCCTTCAAGTGGAAGGTTTTTGTTCTGGAGCTGGAATGTTATTGTCATTTTTGCTGGAACATATTGGCAGTTTTGTTGGAACATACTATGGGTTTTTGCATTGCATTATCTATCTTGTGCTCTGTTTTGTACCCCCAAATGTTTTGATGAGTTTGTTTTAGAGTTGAAATATATTGCCATTTCCCCCCAGTAGTGTTGGGGGGAGTTATTTTGGGCAAAAGGAAGGTGGAATCCCCCCCCCCACCTCTCTCCTTCCCTCCTACTGAAACAGAAACAATAGCATAGACTTTTATACAAGGCTTCGGCCCTGTATACCTGAAGGAGCGTCTCCACTCCCATTGTTCAGCCTGGACATTGAGGTCCAGCTTAGAGGGCCTTCTAGTGGTTCCCTCACTACGAGAAGTGAGGTTACAGGGAACGAGACAGAGGGACTTCTCAGTAGTGGCACCTGCCCTGTGGAATGCCCTCCCGTCAGATATCAAGGCAATAAGCAACTATGAGATTTTTAGAAGACATCTGAAGGCAGCCCTCTATTGGGAAATTTTTTGATGTCTGATGTTTTACTGTACTTGTGTTGGAAGGCACTCAGTCAGATGGGCAGCATATAAATAATAAAGTCTTAGTCTTAGTCTTAGTCTTAGTCTTAGTCTTAGTAAACTGCTAATAATTACTTTCTGATTTTCATACATTTTTAACCAGCTCAGTGTCAGCTTCAGGGTTGTTTTTTTTTTTGAGGGGTGGTGGTTGAGGGCTTTGGGAAAGATACCCTCAGTGGGCCCCCTGCCATTGTTGCCACCTGCTGCGGCTCCTCTGCCTTATGATTGCCCCTACCTGTTGGCTCCTGCTATACAGAGCCAATGGGCAAGAGGGTAGTGACAACCCCTGCTCCTCCTCTTCATACCCCATGATGCTACTTCAGTCAGGCCAATAAGCAGGGTGGAGAATGGGAAGATGGAGGAGGAAGAGGAGGGTACAGGTCTAATAGACTCTTATCTTGGGCTCGCTGCTAGAGGGTAGACCTTGGCAGGTGCCAAACCAGCCCTCTTATTCAGCAGCAGATTGCCTAAACATGGAAATGTTGTTGGATACTGGACAAAGAACGAAGATGGAGATCTTGGCACCAGCACAGGAAATATATCTTGTGAACAAACAGGGCTTAATTTAGAACTTGCCGGCAAACACAAAAGTCAAGTCACTAGTGCCTTTCAAAAGCCAGTAATGGACTATGAAGCTATCTATAAAAAAACCCCAACACTTGGAAGGTTTAGCCGAAGCTCTTGCCAGCTATCAGGAAGCCTGCATTTTTGGCTGAGTGTGCACCAGTTTCTTATCCAGAAATAACATTCTAGTCAAGGATTTGCAAGGGAAAATATGGGCATGTCTCCATCTTCGTGTGCTTTGCCTGGAAACAAACTGACCTTAAACAATGACAAGTGATAAAGGGGGAGAATATTTTTATTTTATTTTGGCCTGGCACACATCTATCTTTAAACACTCGACATCTCAAAGTGGTCTTTAAAAAGGCACCTTTAAAAGTTGTTCTAGGTGGGAAGGATCCCTCTGACGGACAAATGGTGAAAGGGAGGGTGCAGGATTTCAAAAATGCCCTTCAGTCTTTTTCTTCTTCATGGAAATGAAACAAGACAGCCACGAAGCAGTCATGAAATTATTCCTGGCTGCATTTGGTTGCATGAGATATCAGGCCTGTGATTATGGTTGCTTTCCCTACCGAAGGAGTAGTAGGAAGAAATCTCACAATAGGGATGCAAGAAGAACCCTGCTGGATTGAACCAAAAGTCCATTTGGGCCACATTTAAAACATGCATGTAATGATAACCACTGTAAAAGGTCCAGCTTCTTCCAAAGAATCTTGAGAGTTGTAGTCTGTTAAGGGTGTTGAGAGTCATTAATATATAGTATACTTATTCCCCTCACAGAGCTGCAATTTCCAAAATGGTTTAACCTTCTTCACAGGGAACTCTGGGAATTGTATTAATCCTTCTTCACAGGGAACTCTGGGAATTGTAGCTCTGTGACGTTAATGATTCACAGCACCTTTAGCAAGCTACACTTCCCAGGATTCTTTGGGGGAAGCCATAACTGATTAAAGTAGGAGTCACCAAGCTTTTTAGGGATAGTGGACATGTTCAGAATTCTGAGAAAGTGCCATGGATGTGTCACAAAATGGCTGCCATAGAGCATTAAACAAAATGGCTGCCACATTGAAAAGAAGAAGAGAGGTACACAAAATGGTGCACATATGATGTCTGTGTTTAACCTGTTCTGTCAGAGGCACTGTGCCTTTGAATACCAGCTGCTGGAAACTGCAGGAGGGGAGAGCCCTGTTGCAATCATGTCCAGATTGTAGACTTCCCACAAGTATCTGGCTGACTGCTGTGAGAACAGGATGCTGGACTTGATGGGCCATTCGCTGATCCAGCAGGGCTTGTCTTATGCTCTCATCCACTTGCCCTCCACCATCCATGCTAACAGCTTACCCACTTGCAGACAGAAGCTCTCTGCATCTCCCTCAGAATAGAGGGAAAGGAGGATGAGTGTCCAGTCCTGGCCTCCAATGAAATGTGAGGCATGTTTAAGGGTGTGTAGGAAACACTGGGCCATCACAAACAGGAACCGAGCAGGAAGAGCAAACTGTCTTACGCACAGTGGATTTCTACAAGGATATTGAGATGATTTGCAGGCATCATGCTTGATACTAGCTCACCCCACCCTTTATGCCTTGCATGCAGAGCTATAATTCACAGAATTCCCTGGGAAGACTGATTAACTGTTAAACCATTCTGGGAAATGTAGCTCTAAGAGGGAAATAAGGGTCTCCTAACAACTCTCAGCACACAAAACAAACAACAGCTCTCAGAGTTCTTTAGGGGAAGCCATGACTGTTTGAAGTGGTATGATACTGCTTTAAATGTGTAGTGTAGATGGGACTCAAAAATTCTACGGCCAACCAACCAATGCAGTATCTAAAGTTCTGACCTATGTGTGTGTGGGGGGGGGGGGGTCTGTCTATTTTCTCCACACCATACCTAATTTTATAAGCTTCTGCTGTCCATTTCAATCATTTGAAACTTAGCAAAAGAAAAGGCCTGACTTTGAATTCCAAAGGCTCCATGCAAGTCATGAGATCACTGACACCAGCAAGAAAATAACTGCATGACAGAAAATGATATTTAAAATACTTAAAATAAGATGTGTGGAAATGAGGACAATGTATGCTCTTGGCATTCAGACCACAATGAGAAGGAACTTGGTAGTTTGGCTTGAAATCTCAGTGCATTCACCATTCCAGAAATGATTTAGCTACCTTGGTCTGTGCTTATAATTAATCAAAGAACATCAGACCTGGCCTTTCATATTGTGGAACAATCATGGCACCCTCCCCTTTCCTGGCAGTATATATATATTTGGAAAGAGCAAAAGTACAGCGCAGGTCACGTATCCTGCAAATATAAATCATTTCTCAGTTGAAAAGAATTCAGCTATTTGCTGACTGAGGTGTCCTCTTCCTTGGTGTTCTGAGCTAACACTCGTCCAGCACACACTGCAGGAACTAGCCAGTGAAAAGAGTTTCAGAATATGCGAAGAGCCCTGCTGGATCAGACTGGACAGGAGTCTAGCATCCTGTCCTCACAGGGGCCAACCAGATATATCTATGGGAACCTGAGCACAACAGTCCTTTCCCTACTTGTCCTCTGCAGTTGATATTCACAGTCAGGCTGCCTCTGGTCCTGGGGGTAGTATATAGCCGTCATGACAAACAGCTATTGATAGCCTTGTTGTTTCTCGGAGTGTTGCTTTTTTAAAAAATGCAGTTCTGTGGTGATGCTGCTACTTCTAAAAAGGAAAAACAGGCTCAACGACGTCCTGAGATGAGGTTCATGGGGCCAGCTCAAGTATTTTTACTGCCCTTTGTGGAATGGGACAAAGGTTCATGTCTTGGAGCAGAGTTTGGCATTTTGTAGTCCAAAAACTGCTGGAGACCCAGGTTTGGGAAACTGCCCTAGATAATGGATGGGGAACTTTTTCCTCTCTGGATGTTATTGGATACCCACTTCCACAAACCCCATCAGCATGGCCAGTTTGTAGTTGTAGTTCTGCACATCTGGAGAGCCACATGCTCCTTAGCCCTGCCTTAAATGGTGACAAAGCAGGCTATGACAGAAGAAGAAGAAGGAGGAGGAGGAGGAGGAATAATTCGCAGGGAAGGGCCTCAGCTCAGCGACAGAGTATTTGTATTGCATGATGAAAGCCCCAAATTCAATCCCTTCCAATCTCCTTGCAGGGCCAGGAGATGCCCCCTACTTGTAATCCTAAAGGGGTTTGGCACTGCCATCTGTGCAGTGGCAATACTCAGCTAGATGCACTACATCCCTAAGTGAACATGCTAAGAAACTCAGTGAAGTGCAGCAGCCAAGACTGAGGCAGAGGTGAGATGGAAACTCAGCCATGAGGTTGGCTGCCGAAGAACAAAGCCAAGAGTCAGAGCCAAGGAACACACCAGAGTCAGGAAGACGGAGACTAATGTGGCTCATGCAGACTCTCGCCCTTTATAGCTTTTCCTGTCCAGGAGAGCCCAATGGCCAGCCTGGGTGGGTGGGGCTAGGGTAGAGCCAAAGGATATTTCACTACCCAGAAAATGTTCTGCATTGCAGTTTCAGCAACTCACCGTGTGGGGCTGCTGCACAGAGGCCCAACTCTTCCTGGTACTAGAGTCTCCAACAGCATTATCATGCAGAGTAAATTAATGCAGCAAGCAGAGAAGAGGCTATAAAAACATGCCTGCCAGTTTCCCAGAGGCCATTGGTTGGTCCAGCATCCTGGGAAAACAGGAATCTGTGCTAGATGGATGATTGGCCTAATATGGCAGGGTCTTTGGTACTTACGTTCATTCACCTGTGACTATGGATAGAATAATCTGTTGATTTCAGTTTCTCTCCATTCCCCCCCCCCCCAAGTTTGTGTTTGTTTTTTTTAAATTAAAAAATTAAGTGCACCCCTTCTGTGGAATGATGAAGACATACTATTTGGGATGGGATGATGTGGCCCTTCAGACGGTGTTGGATACCAACTCCAATCAGCCCAAGCTAGTATGATCAATGTTCAGAGATTATGGGAGAACAAGTCAAGCAACATCCAAAGGATCACAACTTCAACCTACGACAATACAAGGCTGATGCTCAGGGTGAAGGAATCAAAGAATGGGCATCCCTATTTATTGATTAATCTGACAGTTCTAGCCATCCTCTTGGTTGATCTAAATATTTCTGTTTGATGGGGGTGCAGAGGACTAGCTTTTAATAAGAAAGCATTCTGTGGTGTATGTGTGTGTGGAGGGGGGAACACAACGCAACATTTTTCACACATTTTCTCCTCTGGGTTATCTCTCTGCATGCTGGCGGGCTCACACTAACGTTTCACACTTTAGAAGAAATGTGTGTACAACTAAACTGTTTCTATCAAAGACTGATAAAAAGAAAACACCTTTTGACTGGGAGGATGATTTCAGCCGGGGAAGGGGGGGGGAAGGATGTTAGATTATGAGCGTCTCAATACAGAGAAGAAAGCAGGATACAAGCAAATGTATTCTTGAAATAGGCTGTGGGGCAGGGGGAGGGTGAACCTCCAGGTTGTTGGGTCTAATTAGGAGCTGAGTGTTGGAAGATTCTAGGGCTATATTCAACCCCCATAATCCATCCTATGGTTATGATCTGGTGGGCCGGAGAGGCAATGCAGCTGGAGGAGAGAAGGATCTGGACCACCAACTGAATCCAGTTCCTCATCTCCAGTCTAAGACTGGTAAGAGGCTGCATGCAGAGGTGATCCTAGGTCTGTGAAACTTCCAGCTGGGAGAGCAAATGTGACCTATGGACCACAGTTCCTTCCACTGGGCACATCCTCCTTGAGTTTTTTTTTTTGGGGGGGTGCTGGAATGTGTCCTTGAACTGGGACAGTGCCTCTTGCTTGCCTGGAATGAGGATGAGGTGCATGCACATGGGAAAACTGCCTTTTGTGTGGCTGGACCGCAACCTATGGTGAGAAGGTAAGAGTTAAATCCATAGCCCTGCCCACTTTTGCAATGGCCCCAGCCCACCACTAGTATGTGGCTCCTGGAAAGTTGCCCATGAAGAAATGGACAAAAAAAATGTCATGCAGGCCAATGGAAGATGTTGTAAGCTTGTTTTCTCCTGCTCCAGAGGGTAGGACCCAAACCAGCGGCTTCGAGTTAGAAGAAAGGAGATTCTGACTAAACATCAGGAAGCTGTTTGACAGTGGAACCTGGGAAGGTGGTGGAATCTTCTCCTTCCTTGGAGGTTTTTAGACAGAGATCTGTCGTGGAGGCTTTAGCTGAGATTCCTGCATTGCAGAGGGTCCCTTCCAACTCTACAATTCTATGGTTTTATGATTCTCTCCTCCTTGCTCCTATGTACCATTTGAATATCTCTCCCCTCCACTGTAGTAGTGTTAGTGATGCCATGATCTTGGGCTGGGTTCAGTCAGAATTGCTCATCTGTTGCTTCTGGCATTGCTTGGCCATTTGTATCCACCAATTTGTGTTCCAAGTGCAGAACACCAGCATATGGCACTGGGTTACTCAAAGCTGAGAGCTTATTTTCTTCTTCCTCCCCTTTGTAAGTTGGAATTGTTCTCCATTCAGCGAGGTTGACTTTTCCCTTCTCTTCCCATTCCTAGAAACTCTGTGCCTGACATCCAAAGATGGGAGTGCCCTATGTGCAGCTTTTTCGGATGCACACAGCACCCATGGGAGACATATAATGGATGCATGTGCTATATCCACACAGCACAGTCCAAAGGCATAGATTGGAGTATCCTTGCTGAAGCTAAGATGTTCTTGATCTCATCAGTGCGTGGATGGGAGTCCAGTGGGAACCCCTAAGTACACTGCCCTGGGGTCCGTTGCAGGTTTGTGGGACAGAGATGCAACAATAATCAGGCTGTATCCAATGTTCTCTGTCTGCTAGCTGAAGGGCTCTTGTGCTAGTAGATGGGTGAGTTGTAATGTTGTGCAACAGAGGAATCCAATGCATCAATTGTGGTATTGGAAACTCATTGTGCCACAGATTCTGCAATAATTCTTCCAGCTATTGACCTCCATCCCTGATCCATACCAGGATGAATCCAACCCTAGGATGGCTGCATTTTAGTGTCATTGCTGATGTTTGTGTTTGTATCAGTGGTGAAATACATCTGCTACCTAAGGTTTTGTTGCTCTGTATAAATAGGTCTGAACCAAGCTCCAGTTTTCCTTCACTATATGAATATGTCAGTCTTAATTTAGTTGTGGGAGGTGGGGGGGGGGGGAGGAAAAAGAAAGCTAGCACTCAGGGTTAGCCCACTGGCCATGCATGACTCTACAGCTGAGTACATGGAGGAGGAACTTTTGACCCCAAGGCCTCTCCATCTGGCCTTCCGAACTCTCTCTCGGCAACACACCCTTTCTAGCTACATGACCGCTCTGCAGGCCACATCCCTCATCAGTACTAGGACATATTCACAATTCCCAGAATGGTTTAACCATCAGTCCCTCTTCCCTGGGAACTCTGAGAATTGTGGCTGAGAGGAATAGGGGTCCTCCTAACAACTCACAGCACCCCTATACAAATTGCAGTCACTGGATTCTTTGGGGAAAGCCATAATTCTTTAATGTGGTTGCGATAGTGCTTTGAAAGTCTGGTGTGAAGGTTGCCCTACTTTGCACACATCCACACCACCTGAGAACTCTGATAATGCCTCTTGCTCGCCTGGATAGAGGATAGAGGTGTGTGTGTGTGGAAACCAGCCAAGTGCACAAAGGAAACACTTACATTTGTTGCTCTGCCCACTTTTGCCTTTGACCTTGACCACCCTGGATTGTGGCCCTTGGGGTGAAAAGGATTCACCACCCCTGACTTAGTTGGTTACTTACAGCCCACCCAGTGATGTGGCCTTCAGCATTATCATGGTGAAATGGAAGGTGCTCACTTTTAGAGAAAGACCATTCCTGGAAAATAACATCTACTTATAATGCAGTTAAGGATTAGCAATACATCTGCATAATCAAGCTACACTTTACAGGGATATTGAAGTGGGCAACGCTGTTTAATTTTTCATCACCTAATGGATTCAGCTTCATCAGCAGGTGGATTTTGACGCAGCAGGAGTGCAACCAGGGGAATCACTCAGGTCACTTGGCCTGGTGGGTTGGGACAAGCTCAGTGGCAGAAATCAGGAGTGAGGACACTTTATGCACTCTGAGTGGCACATTCCCACCTGGGCACCCTTCCATGGATTACATGCCAGTAGTGGGCGGGGTCAGAGACAAAAGTGAGTGTTGAATGCAGATTTTACCTTTGTACAGTAGGGTATTTTCTGTACAATTTCTGCACATAGGTAGACCTATGACCTCTCTCTATTCTCCATCCAGGTGAACCAGAGGCAATGTGGGAGTTCAAGGACAGCCAAAAATATTTGGGGTGCAAAGTAGTCCCCATGCTGGGGGGAGTGTTCTGAGGAAAGGGGATGGGGCCTAGGGAAAATTCCAAGGGCCAGATAGAGGGCTTGAGGGCCCAATGTCTAAGATTCCCCAAGGTCCCAATGTCTAAGATTCCCCACTCCTGGTGTGGCACATCTGCTTTGTGTGAATGAAGTCCCAGGTCCAGTCCCTAGCATCTCCAGGTAGGCTTGGGTGTGACCCCTGTCTGCATTTCCTAGAGAGCCACTGCCAGTCCTGGTAGACCTATGATTCCCTCCCTCCCCCCTACCCAATGAACCACTTGAAAGTTGCTGAGGACCACTTAATGGTTTTTTAAAATAATAATGATGTTGTAACAATTGCAATGTGCTGTGTTGGATGCTGCATGATTTTGAGTTGAATCAAGATTTAATTAATTCTCGCCTCCCATTAACTTCACTGCTAATCCTCTCCACTCCTTTCAAGTGCCTCCTCTGCTTGTCACTTCCCGTACATCCCACTCTCTTTCTAGGCAGGCTGCTGGGTACTAAGAATAATAGAGCAGCCACTGTGCCTGCTATTTAGTTACTGTTCCTTACAAACATGATGTAGTCCACGTGAATGAAGCTTGTGAACAGTTTAGGAACCCCTGCTATAGACAACACTGAGCTACACAGACCAATGGCAGCTTGCTATGCTATGCTATGGATAGATAAAGGACCCCTGGACAGTTAAGTCCAGTCAAAGGCGACTATGGGGTTGTGGTGCTCATCTTGCTTTCAGGCCAAGGGAGCCAACGATTGTCCACAGACAGCTTTCTGGGTCATGTGGCCAGCATGACTAAACCACTTCTGGCACAACGGGACACCGTGACAGAAGCCAAAGTGCACGGAAACAGCATTTACCTTCCTGTTGCTGTGGTACCTATTTATCTACTTGCACTGGCATGCTTTCAAACTGTTGAGTAGGCAGGAGCTGGGACATAGCAACAGGAGCTCACCCCGTCACAGGGATTCGAACCGCCAACCTTCCGATCAGCAAGCCCAAGAGGCTCAGTGGTTTAAAGCACAGCACCCCCGTGTCCATAATGCTATTAATATATCTAGTGTGAATAGTTTTATCTCAATAGCTTTCACACGTTTTGTATCCAGCTCTGAAATAATCTGATGAAAGGTGAATAAATATCTTTTTTTAAAAAAAATGCATAAAATTGTTATTGTGTAAGGGGAAATAAACCCTCCTGTTTAAAACACAGAAAGTACTTGATAGCTATCCCAAGCTAAGTTTCAAATAGGGCAGGTGAGTTACCTGAAGTCCATCAACCACATTTGATGTCATTCTGTCCTAAGCTTGCTCATCGGAAGCCTTGTCATGAGTAGTTAATCAGTCTCTTCAAGCATGACTCATGACTTTTCTTGTCATTGTGTATACACCAGCTTCCAAGCCTTTTTTTAATAAAAAACCTCCCATGCTCTTCATTAGCAATCAGCATGGCCCTGGAAAATGTATTCCATGTAGAGACAATGCCATGGAAGTAGGAGCCTTGGAGCAAATGATTTGCAACGACAGGGTTCCTGTAGTCTCAACTGAAAAAACATGACTTTAGCTGTACCAAGTAATGGGCCTTTAGCTTAGCACCTCCTCTTCCTCTGTGTCTTCCAGGGACATGACAAATCAGTCAGTGGGAAAATAGGTTCTTCATCATCACCATCACCACAATTTCTGTTTTTTTCTCCTTCCCTTTATGGTAACATTTAAATTATTCAGTTTAAGAACATGCAAACAGCCTAGCTGCTGGATTAGCCCAAAGGCCCATCTAGACCACATTAGCGAACTGTATTTCTAAGGGAAGCCTGCAAGCGTGACCTGTGTGCAACAGCACTCTCCCTCCTGTGGTTTCCAGCAGCAGGTATTCAGAAGCCTCTGACTGTGGAGGTCCAACATGGCCATTGTGGCCGACTGTCATTGAAAGCTTCATGCTGCCTACAATGCTGTTCATAATGGATAAAGGCTTGTTGGTTATGAGTTGTTCTTAGCCTTTCAATGCCATTTCACATGACTTGTAGGGGAGGAAAGGAGCTTCTTGGATGTCATTGGACTCCAACTCCCACCAGGAAGCATGTCAGTGGCCGGAGACTATGAAAGTATGTAGTTCATCAACATGTTGAAGGCTGCAAGCTTCCAACCTTCGCAGGAGGTGGAGGACAGCATCGTCTTATCCACAAATGTAGTAAGCCAATAAAGTGGGAGGGAGAAACTGGCTGCAGCTATTAGGCACAGTACAAAACAGGTGGAGGGCACTGGGTTGGCAAAGGTTGAGGTTTAAGTTCTTAACAACAACAACAACAACAACCATCTAATCTCAGATAATAGCTTCAGATGTTGTCCCAGGTAGGCTACTGACCAGTGACTGCATCTTTTTGGGGGAAGCGGTGTAATCCTTCCATTCTTTTGAACTGGAAATTCTTTGGTGCAACTAGCAAAATTGGGCATTTGGGTAATTTTTTTACCACTTCTTTTGTCTGCAGGTATAAGGAGCTATTTGGCATTCATGGATTTGTAATCTGCCGTTCATAAATTTATGCACTTGTGGGATGGAGCTGGGGGTTATGTAACTTATTTGTTTATGTACCTTTGCAAATTGTTGGACCTGGAGCTATATGTGCTGCAAAGGAGGGAAGTGAATTGTTTGCTGCTAATATCTGGCAGCTGAAGTGAGTTAAGCCTAACTGGGGGGAGAAGGATGGGTGCTGGAATGCTTCATTCCAGGACATCCCAGACAAGAAATAGGGAGGTCATATACAGAGGCTTAATTTTTAACAAACAGCACATGGGGGAGAAACAAAACTTTCAATTTTGATTCCTCTCAGTTCCTCATATTTCTTTCAAGTTCACTTCTCATCTTCACATCTATTTGTAGTGGTGGTGGGGCTTCTTCTAAGTCTTCCTGAGAATTCATCAGCATTTTAGTGTGATCCACCCCCACCCCACCCCCAATATACACATTTTATAGTTTAGGCAAGTTTGCCTAAAATAATGCACTTTTGTACAGATTCTTCTATTGCTAGTCAAAGGCAAATGAACATTAAGTAGCAAAGAAGACCCCACTGGATCAGGCCAGTGGCCCACCTAGTCTGGCATCCTGTTCTCACAATGGCCAATATTTTGCTTGGGCAAAATATTCAAGCAGCACCTCAGCACTCTCCACTCCCATGGTTTCCAGCAAATGGGGTTCATAAGCATTGCTGCCTCAAACTGTGGAGGCAGATCATAGTCATCATGTCGAGTAGCCATTAGTAGCCTCGATCCCCCACCAATTTGCCCAGTTCTCTTTAAAAGCCATCCAAGTTGGTAGCCTTCACTGCCTCCAGTGGGAATTAGTTCCATGATGTAACTCTGCATTGTGTGAAGAAGTACTCCCTTTTAGCTATCCTGCTCAGAGCAGACACATTGAAATGAATGGGCATGGCTAACTTAGATCACCCACCCACACAATGCACTGGCTCTTCTCTGCCTAGCACCCTTATCATTCTCTAGCCCGGTGTTTCCCAGCCTTGGGTCTCCAGCTGTTTTCAGACTAAGTTTGGGAAACATTGCTCTAACCCATCATACTTCTGTGTTTCTCATTGAGGGCTGCCATCCTTCATTACCAGCCTCTCTCATGCACTGACTTGGCCATGCTCCTCTACTTTCTTGTTTAAAAAGGTTATGTGTGCCCTGAGGGAGGCAGACTGTTGCAGAGGGAGGGAAGGAGGGGAAGGGGTGGGTGGGGAATCGCATCAAAACCAGAGGTATGGGCAATGCGCCAAACTATCTATGACGGCAGCTAACCAATGAGTGGTGGTGGGGTGTGTTTGTGTGTGTGTGTTTAAGGGAGAAACACGCACACAACCTCATTATAGCCTCACTGCTCTAAATGTACTAACACAAATTAGGTTTTTGCAGAAACAGGCTTCTCTTTACGTAACCCTGTTTTGGAAAGATAGCAGCAGCTTATGTTTAAACTATTTAGGAGAACAAATAGCTGCAGCATGCCTCTCAGATGGCCTTCCTGCCGCGAGAACCAGATTCCCTGCTTGAGTGGAGTGATACATATGTTCTGTGCTTTTGCCTGGCTGTAATGGAGAATGTGCAAAAGCCTCTGGGGAATCTCAAGCAACCATATGGACCTTTCTGCAACTTCTTCTGTGGGGGCTTCTGAGGTAACCAAGGTTGGTTGCAATGGAGTTAGATGGCTAAGATATTGGCCAAGGCCCACCTTAGGAGACAGAGCATAGCTCGGGGCTAAAGCATCTTCCTTGTATGCAAAAGGTCTCAGGTCCAGTCTTCGGCATCTTCAGATAGGGTTGGGAAAGACCTATGTTTGAAATCCTAAAGAGTCACTGCCAGTCATGCAAAGTAGTTGTTGAGCAGTTCTGTCTTCTCTATGTCATCCAACAGCATTTCTCTATCTTCTCCACACAAGGGCCCTACTACTTTCTTGATCTTCCTCTTGCTTCAAACATAGCCAAATAAGCCAAAGGTTAGGACAGGCTGATATAAACTTAGGGTTGTGTCCAACTAAGTTCTACTCAGAGTAGACCCTTTGAAATTAATGGACCTAAGTAAGCCATTTCTATTAATTTCCATGGACCAGCTCAGAGTAGAACTAATGTTGGAGACAAACTTTAGATTAAGTTGATATGAACAAAAGCACATAAGAATAACTCTGCTGGACCAGGACAATGGCCCATCTAGCCTTGCACCTTGTTATCACAACCAGATGCCCCAATGGGAAAGCCTCAAACAGCACCTGAGCACAATAACACTATCCTCTGCCTTTGACCACTGAGGTAGAACAGGCTTCCTCAACCTCAGCCCTCCAGATGTTTTGAGACTACAATTCCCATCATCCCTCACCACTGGTCCTGATAGCTAGGGATCATGGGAGTTGTAGGCCAAAAACGTCTGGAGGGCCGAGATTGAGGAAGCCTGAGGTAGAACATAGCCATTGTGGCTAGGAGTCATGCACAGCCTTCTCTTCCATGAATTTGTCCAACCCTCTTTTAAAGACAACCAAGTTGCTGGCCATCATTGCCTCTTGAAGAAGCAAATTCTGTAGTTGAACTATGCCTTGTGTGAAGAAGTGCCTTGGTCTACATCATTACATGTAGCCTAGATCCTTCTAGCATGCTGTCCCTGTACAAGCAAAATCTTAAAGACGACTCATATACTTTTGAATCCTATGAGTTGAACTGAATTATGGCATGAATTATGACGAGAAATGCTGGAAGAGGCACCCAACTAACATATTCCCAGATTGTTAGAGAAGAATTAAAATGTGGCAAGTAATCATGAGTACATATCTTCACACTAAACAGCATTCTTTTTTTAAAGTGCAATATTCATGCAGTTGGCATAAGTCAGCATTCTTGTTTCCATCTGTACAGGAACTGACACCCTCTCAACATTTATGGATTAGATAACATCACATTGCCTTTTCTTATCTCGTGCCTGGATGCCTCTTTGTGAATGGAAACATATATCCTCAGAAGGAGAAAAAGACATTTGTCTTTTGCTATTAGGTATGTGCATTAGAATGAGGCAGACCGTCTGGTCTCTTTGGTTCTACAATGTTTTCTGGAAGAACGGCTTAATGATTAAAATATGTCACTGAAATGGAGCAACGGAACTACCATGCTAAATGAAATGCTTCCAGGGCGTGGGGTGGGGGTGGTGGAAGAAGCTTTTTATGAAGAAGAGAAAATTGTTGGAATTCCGGGGGGGGGGGGGGAGAGCGGCATTTGCATCTGGTAGCTGCCCATCTCGAGCTCAATTCTATAAATATCCCAAGGAAAAGAGATTAATATTGTCATGTGCTAATTACATTTGTTAAGGAACAAGAAGGCCACTTGGTGATGCCTCTTCACCAATCTGACCCATCACATGGAGGGAAGGGAGCATGTGCTGTTCCTCCCTGCAAATGCGTCCCAGGACAAAAGCCAATGCACATAGAAATTCAATATGTGTAAGAAGGGGGTGGAATTTTCTCATAATCCCAATGTTGAGTTTATCCAAATGGATTCCTCACTCCACTCCTTAATCCCAACAAAATGCACGGTTCTACCCCCATCCCAGTTCCATTAAACATAGTGAGAGTGCTTGCACATAATATGTTTGATTATATGCATTATTAAATGCAGTGTACACATTTTTATTCCAGGTTTTCCAATGCAACAAGCACTTAAACAGATACATAAAGCAGTGTATATAACTGTATTAAAATATGCATGTATTAATATAAATATTATGCTGAAGAAATACAGCACAGTGTGGGACTTCACCTTTATACATATTACATGAATAATATTCATATTTTTTGCATATAATGAGTCAGGCTTTCTTTTCTTTTAAAGAATGACAATACATGAGCAGTTGAGAGATTAGGTAAAGGTAAAGGGACCCCTGACCATTAGGTCCAGTCGTGGCCGACTCTGGGGTTGTGGTGCTCATTTCGCTTTACTGGCCGAGGGAGCCGGCGTACAGCTTCCGGGTCATGTGGCCAGCATGACTAAGCCACTTCTGGCAAACCAGAGCAGTGCACAGAAACGGCATTTACCTTCCCGCTGGAGCGGTACCTATTTATCTACTTGCACTTTGACGTGCTTTCAAACTGCTAGGTTGGCAGCAGCAGGGACCGAGCAACGGGAGCTCACCCTGTCATGGGGATTTGAACCGCCAATCAGCAAGTCCTAGGCTCTGTGGTTTAACCCACAGCGCCACCCATGTCCCTCCAATTGAGAGATTAGCAAGCACTCAGTTAAACAAGGCAGTCTTATGTGAGCAAAACCTAGTAAGGTTGGAACCCCCAAATTCTGTGATTAAACCTCTGATGGAGGCTTTTTTTTTGTTTTTCAAGCAGGAGATTGACTACATGATTTTGACCTACACCACTTGCATTTTTCACACCTGAACCAAAAATCAAACATTCTGCTCCAGTGGATGGCATTATCAGGATGGCAGACAGGGATGACAGACATTTGTTCTCCACCCTCATAACGGTAGGATCAGCAAAAGGGTATTGTCTGATATGACCCCATGTATATCAAGACCCTTCTATAAAGTGCCTTCTATAAATAGATGCTTCATACTTGTAGCAATAATATACAAATACTGCTACAAACATAAGTTATAACCAGGAGCGATAATACCAAACTGAATGTTCATGAACAAATTATTGTTAAAAATTCAACTTAAAACACTCAGCAATTCTGTTATTTCTATAAAAAATGCATGTTTCTCTCTGACATCAGTAGCATCACTTTTTCTTTTGGGGAAAAAATCAAGCAACACAATCGTTAGTAAAGGACAATTTTCTAGAACTTCTAAGCTTCTCCTTGCAAGAAACTATGCATGAATACAAATGAAACCCAAAAATAATCCAAATGTTGTTTGAAATTGCCAACTCTTGCCAGCCACAACTCACTGCCATTTGAAGCTTCTGGCCAGTTTGTTTGCAGAGCAATTGTTGTTTTTTGAACATCTAAATCTAAAACCAAAGGCCATTGCTTTGACATGAAAGATAATAAAATTCAGAGATTCAGGAACTGTTCCACTTTTATTACACATGTAGCTGCATGAATTAAATCTCTCAGAAGTTGCCTATCTCACATGCCCATGCTAATGAAAGCATTAAACTGAGCTACAATCTACCAAAAAGAAAAGAAAGATTTCACTGTTGTTCCTTTTCCATAGCTATAGATGTTGTTTCTGTAATATTTAGTAAAGCAAAGATCTACATTTGTGGGTAACAGCAACAATCCTAGACAAACATAGGTGCAGGCAAAAGAAAAACACACGTGCCTCTCAGACTTCTTGAAAGTGTTTATTGCAGCCTATCTTCTGACAAAACAGGCAATCATATTTTCCATTTAAAACTGCAAAAACTGTCATGTTACATATGCAATCTTCATGGGCCTATTTGGCTATGGGATAGTTGTATGGCCATAGAATGGGATAATGCAATGAGGCCCATTAGGAATATGTAAGCTCCTTGAAATCAGACACCTGTCTGTTTTGTTCATGTTAACTTTGAAGCACCACTATGTTTATTTTGGGGACACACATGCATACTGGAAACCTACAGAACTTGATAATGGAAAGAGGAGTACCACTAGCAGTATGTAAGCTCACTGAGGGCAGAGACTTACTCCATTTTGCTGATGTAACTGTGAAGCATCACATACACTGATGTGCCCCATGTGTACACATTGTGACTGTAGAAACCAGACAGTTGTGACATGGCAATTGTGTTGCACAAACCCTCATTTTATCACACCTGTATCAGTCAGAGTAGGATCCATTCCTATATATTTATAACCTCTGAAATGCACTCTTTCTTTGTTATAAAGACATCTGCTATTGGACCATATATAGAAGCTCATGTAAAACGTGCAAAGTCTTACCAGATAGGAATTGAGGCAGTAGTGGAAAACATATAAAAACAGCATTACAGAAAATCAAGAATTAGGTTGTCTGGAGAGGGTGGATGTTTAAGCTCATACCCCAAACTGACAGGCTAACAAGACACATTTCCTTATTAATAGTTTCTGGGGAACAAGCAAGCAAGTGGTCACCCATACCTGATTACCATCTCTGGAAAATAAAAAGGAAACATTCCACTCAGACATTAGCTCTACTGCATGCACAGAACTTCTCCAAAATGCAACCGGGCGTGCAGTACATTCAACTTATCCTGCTTTGCCAAACTAAAGCTTTTATAAGCCTTTTTTTTTTTTTTTTTGGACAGCAATGCGCAAAAGCTTTATGAAGTGTAAAAGTGTCAGAGAATCCAGCTTTAAGTGCGATCTAATATTTATTCCCAGCTGAGTGCAACTTTGAAATACTAAGGTGGAGGAGAACTTCTCAGGTGAAGAGAGAGAAGAAGGAGCTGTTAAGATGCTGTTTTAGAAAAAGCAAGCAAGTTTTGGCAGCCAAAAGGCAAGTGTAATGATGAAAATGGACAGAAATAAAAGTTTTGATCAGTAATTTTTAAAGCATTGTCAACTATTATATATATATATTTATATATATACATATACATATATATATACATATATACATACATACATACACACCCACACCCACACACCCACAAAAGGTTTTCCTATATCAGTGAATTATATTTTATACAGTGGCCCATGACTCGTATCAGACATTAACAAGCAAGCAAAGTAGCAGAGGGTGATACATGAACCCCAGGCAAATCGCTGCATCCAGTTGCATTATATTAAACACAGGCCAAAGAACACACAAGACACAATCCGTAGGACAGGCACGCTCTCTCCGAAAGAAACAAAAACAAAGGAAAGGAAAATAAAAAATTTAAAAACCGGGAAAAAGAAAACGAACATGGATCTCGTGGTGCACAAACCTTCAGGTTCTGTGTTCTCTTTGAGGTGCACTTGCTTCAGAGGACAGCAGAAGATTTCGTGACATTTAGCACGAAAGGGGGATTCTTTTTTCTTTAATTCCGTAGATTGGATGGAATCTTGCCGTAACATAATATATTCCTGTGTGCCGGGGGGAGCGTCATCCATAACTGCGGTCACCACATAACAAAATGAACTTAAGTTAGAACGAAAGGGAAAAAATAAAATTAAAACAAAGAAAAAAAATCTAGAGAAGCAAATCAACTCTATAATGATACAGGGAGGGGCAGAGAAGGACATGGGAGCAGGGAGAGGAGGGGAGGGGAAAACATTGGTAGAGAGAAAAAGAAAAGAATGACGAGAATTAACGTACTCTGGCTTATGATGGCAGAGGAAGAGGAGACAAGAGGATAGGAGTCATTTACTTCTATATTTCCATGCTTACACCAGTCTTTCTAGCATTGTCTAGGAAGGGATACTGTGTTAAGAAAGGTAGCTTACATATCTTAAAAATGTATTCGAGAAAAGACTGAATACAAGGCATCTATACCACATATAACCTCTCTATTTTGCTACCATTTTAGTGGAATACATGGCTATATTTTGCATGCAGATTACATACAGTAACGGCTAAGATATCATGCAGGTTTTAATGGCCAGAGCTACTCATTTTATATTCAGAACAGCAATGAGCAATTTGCACAGATACCCAGCATTACTCACATCATATTGCTATTAGACTCTATAGGCCAAGGTACTTTTTTTCAGAAGACGGATCATCATTCACTGGCATTCAAATTTACAGTTCGTTCCAGAAGGCGCAAAGAGAGGGAGCATGTTGGGGTGGGGTGGGGTGGGGTGGGGGGATCTCATGGTTTACCCCATCCCCTAATAATTCAAACACTGCCTTCTACATTCCAGAAAATACTTCCGTGTCAGCTCATATGCTGAGGAACCCCTGGAAGCCTGCCATGAAACCAAATAATGTTTCAGAGAATATTGTCAGGGACATTCCAAGCTACGGGTTAGACCTTTGGGGTATCAAGATTCCTGCTTGCACTGCATCCTGTTCAATCCAGACTTCTTAGAGCTCTCCTCCAAGTCCCCAGATGTGTCTCAAACGCATGGGTTAGATTGGAAACAGGGATGATGAGAGTGGAGGCTAGCATCAATTTACAAATGGCTGACATTGAACCTGCTCCCCCGAGGGATAGCCCCATTGATCCTCTGTGACCAATTCCAGTCGGGCTGGCAGACTGCAGTCCTGAACAACCTCCGGAAATTGGGTTTTGCCCCTTAAGCCCTTCTAAGTCTGGGTTTGGACCAGGCAAAAGCTACGATCAGGCAAAGAATCATAGACACCGAGAGACAGCAGGACTGTACAAGGTGCCCCAACTACAGAATCAGAGAAATCGAGAGAGATATAGCCGCACTGGCAGCATATCTCTTCTTTCTCGTATCTAGGGATGCTAGAAGGGCCTTTACACTCGCCAGAAGCTCGGCTCTTCCCTCGCCGGTCCTGGATGGAGCCTTTAGAAGGGTCCTGTATGCTCAGAGACTTTGCACCTGTCCATTGGGAGAGATAGGAAGCCCAGAACACTTGTTCTTTAGATGTCCCTTTTCTAAAGAGCCACATAGTAAGATCATGGATCCCCTACTGGTGAGGCTCGCCGACCTCCCGCAAAAGCAAAAATTTGACCTTTTGCTGCTGGGCAAAGATCAGAAGATTACCTGGATGGTCGCCAGATTCTGTCTACAGATCTGTAGTCGCAGACCATCGCCCAACTCAAAATAGTCCGGCATGAAAAGCCCCAAACACGGTTCCATGGGTGATTCTGAGTCAACTACCTGGGACAGTTTATTGTTGTACATTGTTTCTAAAATTAGTGTTGTATATTGTTTTAATTGTCTGTTTTAACCATATTTGCACAGCAGTTTTTAACGTTGTGAGTGTGCTCTATTTAAGAGGCTTCTACTCTGCAGCCTCTTATAGTTGTTTTATCTGCAAGTCTTTTAGTTCTTATGCTCTTACAGTTGTTTTAACTGTGTGTCTTTGTTGGTTTTTAGCTCTTATCTGTTTTAATTATTAGTTTTTTATCCATCCATTATCTGTGTTTAATCTTGTATTTTATTCGGATGTTTTATGCCTGTTTCCTTGTCCTCATTTGCCCTAACAATTATCGGTAAAAAATCCCAACTACTATTTTATCTATATGCTTTTCTTAATCCAGGTCTGTGACCGTAATAAAGTTCATTCACTGCATCCTGTGTTATTGGCAGGGCAGTTAGGCAAATGTTGGCTATTTCCAGATCAATCTGATATGTTTGTGGAGATGTCACATGATGGTGTTGCATCAAAGAAAGGGCTATCCCACACTTCCCCTTGAATGTTCCTTTCACTTTCCTTATTGCAAAAATTCCCCATTCATGGCTCCACCACCAAGGCCTCACCTGCTGATTGTAGTCCAAGATGGTTGATACCAGGAAAGGCACTCAGGTCCCAAGCCCATTAGGGCTTTATACGCTGGTTCTACCACTTTGAATTGGGCCCATTAGCTCACTGGCAGCTAGTGTTGTGATTTCAGCACTGGTAACACATGGTCCTATATCTATAGAATTGCTAGTTGTAAGAACATAGTAGATGCTTGCTGTAGTTTAACTACATGAAGAAGCATTTTCTTTCATCTGTCCTACTCATAGCAGACATATTGAAATGAATGGGCATAACTAGCTTTCTCCAAACAAATCTGCTCTGCAGGCGGCATTATAAAATTCAAACACTTGGTGCCCACCAGGGGAGTAATTTTTTTCAAAACCTTAGCCTCATGCATATCCATTGGCAGCTGATTTCTAAACTTGCGGATTTCAAAAAATAAAAATCAGCAGGTTCGATAGCCTGTGAGATGTTGTGTTGTGAAGTCCACAGCCTTGAGTGAAATTTGCAAATGAAGTTGTTTTAAAAATGTGTTTCCCATTTTTAAGTCTAGGTCCCCCAAGCAGTTCACACAAGAATAACAGAAATAGATACTAAAAGCAAGGGTGCCCACAAAAAAGAGGGGGGGGGACAACAACCCAAGGTCACCATCTCTGTAAGTACTGTCTGTGGAATAAGTGCTGTACATCTAAGCACCCCAGACTGTGCTGCAAAACAGCAGGTTGTGACAAGGAGAAAATACGAACAGTTTGCTCTCATGGCTTGCTGTTCCAAAGGCCTCGCAGAAAAGAAATGGGATGAACAGAGCTGAACATGCAGGCTTTCATCAGGGATGAGGAGAAAATCAGCTCAGTTTGAATTTTAATGCAAACCTACCTAATTTGCACTTCCCAGAATAACACATGAAATTAATGCTTCTTTCAAATTTTTCAACACAGTAATTCAGCCGAAAGTGTATAACAGGGACAAAACATGGATAAGAATGTGTATGTTAAGTGAAAATAGCATGCAAATAAATTCCTTTATTTATGGGGAAATCACTTACAAAAGTGAGAGAGTTATATTAGGAGAAACGTACCGATGGCTTAATCCAAGGAATTAAAAATTAATAATCACCAACTAATGCAGAATTGTGGCAAACTGAGTTAAGATGAGGCAGGGGAGGAATAACAGACAGGAAACAAATTCACACATTTGCTCATCCTTACTATGGAAGGAATTTAATCACAGACCTTGCAAGTGTCCCTATTTTCCAGGGACATCCCTGATTTAGAGAAGCCATACTCGGTTTCTTATTTGATCCTGGAATGTCCCACTTTTCCTTAGGATGTCCCTATTTTCATTGGAGAAATATTGGAGGGTACAGAGTTGTCCAACCCCCGAGCCATCTGAAGGCAATCCTGCATAGGGAAGTTTATTTTTTAAATGTTTAATGATGTTTTAATATATGTTGGAAGCTGCCCAGAGTGCTGGGGCAACCCAATAATACGTTGGGGGTATATATATATAAATTATCATTATGGAATGGGACCTCCCTATTTTCATCAGTGAAATGTTGGAGGGTATGTAATAAGCCAGGGGGCATCCCCACAAAAATCCTTTTTCTAGGATAACTGGAGTGGAAGGAAAAAGAGGACTAGCCTAGCCTCACCATGAAATACTAGGGGTGCCCCCTGCTGCATTTTAGTATGGAAGAGCAGTCGGTTCTGCAAGCGCCCACATCAATTGCAAACCACATAGACAATTTGTTCCAGGTCTGGAAGAAGGACACAGAACTTGTCCATTGTTTTATTTGCCCGTCAAAACCTTAATGACTTTTGCAGAAGTAATCAGGCCATGGGATTAGGTAGTCAGCCTCAGGCTGTGGCCTTTGGCCTGGTCTATGGTTCAATTGTCTGTTTGCATGCCCCCTTTAATCACCAGGAAACGCTTCACAGGGTAACAGACAGTCGTTGGTAATGATCATTAACACACTCACCCGAATGCACCACTTAAAAGCAGCCCATAAAGTTAACAGCAGAACAAAGCAGGGTTGTTGTTTTTTGGTGGGGAGGGAGTTGTGGAGGAGGAAGGCAACATAAATCCGGGAGGGCATGAGGCTGTGTTGCTGGGTAACTGCTCTTAAAAATAAGAACCAGCTTTTATTTCAAGGGAATTTAGCAAAGCATGGCAGAGTTGATATCACTAAGAAGCGAGCTTTCAGGAAACTTCGTAGCAGCAGGGAGAAGCTGGAGGTTGTCTTCAAAGCTAGTAATTCCCCCTCCCCACCACCACAAAATGTCATGCCAAAAATTTGGTTCTGCACAGAGCTTGCTAAAGGTGCGGGGGGGGGGAGCAAATATTTCTGCTTGGGATTAATCTGACAAAATGACTCTGAAACTAGGACACTTGCAAGAGAGAAAAAAATAACAAGAAGATCTTAGTTTCTCTCTTGCTCCCTCTCCTCCCCGTTTTGTAGAGATGTATTAATTTACAAAAGCCCTGAACCACTTAGGTCCAGGGTCCCTCAGGAACTGCCTGAACCTTTATATTCCAGACTGAGCAGAGGTCATCAGCAGGAGCATCGCTGGATATTCACCAAGTTGGTGAGGCTCACTTGATAACAGCAAGAAACTCAGCTATATAGTGTCCTCAGCAAAGTACCGTTGGAATACTCTGCCAACAGAGAGTCTGCTGGCAGCTTCTGTGCCAGTTTCCAAAAGCCTTCTGAAAACTTTTCCATTCCACCAGGCTTATGCAGGCAATTAAGAATACCTATTTCCACAATAGCTAGCCGGTGTCTGGTTTCTATTTTTAAAAACATTTTTGTTGTATGGTTTTATTTTCTACAGTTGTAAATCACACACACACACACACAAAAATGAATAGTCATATACAAGATTTTTTAAGTTAAATAAATAAAGTAAGTTTGAAACCTTCAATTTTTTCTTGATCGATATTGCTGCCTTCTTGAAGAACAGCCATCACATGATCTGGACAATTCTGTTCATCAGGATCTTTTCCCTTGTATTTTATTTTTTAGATTTATGTACTGCCCTTCATTATAAGATCTCAGGGGGATTCACAGAATAAAATACAGGATAAAAGCAAGCAAATAAGTAAAAACAAAAGAGCAAAACAACACACACACACCCCTTCCCACAGATACATTTAAAAGGCTGTACAATATTTATCAGCCAACAGTGTGGTTGAAGAGGAACACTTTTGCCTTGCACCTAATGAAGGTGCCAGGTGAACCTCTCTGGGGAGATCATTCCACAGACAGGGAGCCAGTATAGAGAAGGCCCATTCTTGTGTTGCCACCCTCTGGACCTCTCAAGGAGGAGGCACATGAAGGAGGGCCTCAGATGATGATCTCAGGGTCTGGGATGGTTTATATGGAGTGAGGTGGTCCTTCAGGTATTGTGGTCCTGAGCCATTTAAGGCTTTATAGGTTAAAACTAGCACCTTGAATTATTAGTTTCTGATTCAAAGCACTGACCAGCTGTTTCACACTCCCTGGTGCTGCCACTGCCCTTTGGTTCTTCCATCCATTGCACAGCCTGTCCTGGCTAACTGCCACATATCATTTCAGACTTTTGTGCACCAGCCCTGCCAACCCCTTCAAAGCACAGGATTTTCTGGTTGCCCTGCATTAGGTAGGGTGATTTTCTGACTTCTCCTCTCTCCTCCATTGATCAGGCAATACATTACTTGCTTGGGACATTTCTCCACAGCAGTGAATATTCACTTCATAAGCGGCAATTAGCAAACATTCATTGCATCTCTGTTCAGCTCTCACGTCAACTTATCTGCACTTTCTGAATTTTCATCATTTCTGTCCTCTGCATAACCCACTCCTGACTTCTTGTTTCTCTGCCTTATCTCTGCTCCCAGGCTGGAGCTAGTTTGCAAGGAAAGACTTCCTTGAGACGCTGGCAGGCAAAGGGACTGACCGTTGCCCATTCCACCAGGAGGGTGCAATGCTTACCCCACCCTGGGTGCCGGCAACCCACGCTACACCTCTGGGTTACAGCCCCTGTCATTTCAGGGAAGACCCACACCCCACTGAGACACTCTGTCTAGGTTGGCACAGGACGTTGCGTTATACTAAGTCAGACCATTGGTTGAGTCGACTCAGCATCAGCAACATTGACTAGTAGCTGCGTTTCAGACAGATGTCTCTCCGAGAGCTAGATGGAGGTAGTGAGGAATTGAACTTCTGCATGCTGAGTATATGTGCTACAGCTGGGCTATGTTCCTTGTCCTAAAAAAATAATGCAAGGTCCCAGTTGTTATGGGTCTGCATAAAGGGCTGGTTTAAGCAGGAGCATAGCAAGTTGCATTAGACCAAGTCAGGTTATTGGTCCATTGAGCTCATTATTATTTACACTGACTGGAAGCAGCTCTCCAGGATTTAAGACAGGGGTCTCTGCCTGGGGATGTCAAAGACTGAACCTGGGACTTTCTGCATGCCTTGATGGATAGGAAAGTATGATACGGTGATAACCCAGTGTAATATGCTGAGTTGTACTGAGCCAGGGTATTGATCCATCTAGTTCAGCACTGCCTCCAGGGCTCCATTCTGAAAACTGCTGGAGATGCCAAGGATTGGCATAAAAATACTGAAAAATGTAGGAGGTCAGAGTTGTAGCTCAGTGGTAAGAGCTCATGCTTTGACTGTCAAAAGTCCCAGGTTCGATCCCCAGCATCTCCAGGTAGGACTGCAGAAAACAGGTGTCTGAAAATCCATAGAATTGCTGCCCATCAGTAGATCAGTGGTGGGATCTTCAGGTTTGGGGCCCAAATGTGGCCCTTGATACCTCTTTAGGGTCCTTGGGAATCTCCCAAGGCCATGCCACAACCCTGTACCCCCTGGAAGTGCTTTTGCCTTCCTTCCTTAAACTCTGATCCTGTATCTTGGTTGTCACGATGGAGGCTGGAGACCCATCCTTTGTATGAGTGGAATGTAATACACTGTACAGAATTAAGAGTCACATTAATTGCTCCACCCACTTCTGCCTCTGGCTCCACCTGTCATGTGGCTCCTGGGAATGTGATCCATGGCCCATGAAAACAATTCCCCAGCAGATGGAGAAGTGTCATGGTTCCAGTTCCCAAAGGGCTACACCACACAATTTTTCTCAACCTGCTGACTAGCTCTGAATTCTCACCTTTTGGAAGTCATTCCTGGAATCTGAAATTGTCATAAAATATTATTTGAATGCAGAGGGGACTTTCCCTGTGATATGATCGATGCCATCGCTGTAAAACACAGTAAAACATCTCTTAACATGATGAATGGTCTAAAGTCAGGAAAGGAATTCGTTGAAGAACCCAGAATCACAATAAGCCTGGCTTTTTTAAAACAACAACAACAACATGCACACCCGTGGAAGTCTGTTTCTTGATGCAGTGGCAGATATGGACAACTTAATGGAGCCAATGAACACACACACGTCCACAATCTTAAATACTACTCCAGCACACCCATTAGTGTGCTTAAATGTTTAACAGCCTTCCATCAAAGGGGGCATTGACAATATACCCTGGTGAGCTAGGAAATGTTGCAGGTGTGAGAGAGAAAGTCATGTAAGCCACAAAGGGTCAAGCACACAGGAGGGATTTATGCAGTGGAGTCAATTGTCTTATGAACTTTGTGAGTGGAGCTACTTGAATGAGGGATATGGAGATGGATTTCTTCAGAGCAAAGGTGGGGAACCTTAGACCCCAGGCTGAATGTGGCCCCTGAAACTTTCCTCAGGGTTTGCCCATCCCCAGGTCAGACTCCTCATTGGTCCAGTTTTTGAGTGCCTGTGCTTGGCTGGAATGTGTCGCTGAACTGTGAGAATTTCATTTTGCTTGCCTGAATGGAGGAATGTCTGTGGAGTGTAAGAGTCACATCCATAACTCTGAAAGTGCATTCAAACATAGGGATTATTGTGTTAGTTATCCTGGTTATAATGCTAGATCTTCTGTCCCAGTTTCTAATGTTCATTTTACATTACATTACCAGTTGTTATGGAACGGTGACTTTATGATCGATCTACTGCCATGTTGCATTAAATTTCTTTGACAACAGTGATGTGTGGCATGACACAAAAGTGGATGTCATTGGACAATGTTGCTATTCTGCTGCTCTTTCCCCATGTGTGCTTTTCTGTCCCTCCAATATTTTAGCCTTGCCTGATTTTCATTTCTTACATTTAGTAGCTATGAGGAATCAAGGAGACCCTTATTTACATAATCTGCTCCTTCAGCTGCATAGCTCCACCCCAGATTCTGTGTTTTGGTCACAGTAGAGTGTGGCAGAACTCAGCAACCATATAAGCCAATATCTTTCTCTCTCCCTCTCCCTCTTCTTTTCTCTCTGACATGCAAACACACACTCGTCTTACACCAACCAGTGTGACACAGTTGCCTTGATGTCCACCACATTAAAAGGCATGAAATATAACTCAAATCAGCAAGCACAGTGAAGAGCTGGAGGGGGGTAATCATTATATTTCTGACACTGGTACGCAAAGTTAATACCGCAGCAGTTTTGCCTATAACTGTATATCATGAGTGCTAAAGATAAATGCCTGTCATGAAATGAAGATATCACCACATCAATGAGCTATAAATTGCCTCTGCTTTAGAAAGTGGGGTGATGAAGTCTTTATTTCCAGGTGTAAGAAAGTTTTCAAATTCCGTTAAGGTACTAGGCAGCAGGAATGTGCTTGCAGAGCATTCCCTTTGGAAACGCTAGTACACAGTTAAGAGGACTTTACTGTCCCATCATCCTTGAGTACTGGTAGCGACTGACTTCCAAAGCAAGAACCAGGGATCAGAGGGAGCTGGGGGAAGTTGTGAAGTCAAAGTCAGGCAAGATCTAACTAGAGACGAAGGTTTAAGCCCAGGCCGGCAGAGTCAGAAGAAGATCTGATCGGCTTGCGGGGGGGGGGGGTGTTAGCTGACTAGTTCCCAGGCAGGCTGGTACTGCAGCCTAGAGGGCACCCTCAAAGCTTTCTGAAAGCCCCAATTTTAGTTGTCCCTCCACCACCACTCTCTCTCTCTCTCACACACACCTTACAGGAAATGTTTGAATTTTTTTTAAAACAAGGAGCAAGTACAAAAGGATACAGTTTAATCTGTGTTCTTACCCCATCCCCCCGCCCAGGCTGCTCCAGCAATTAAAACAGCCCCATAACTTTGCTGTCCTTGTCTCAGCTCTTGGGCAACTAAATATAATTATTGCATTTTGCATCACACCCCCATTTCACTTATAGCACCCCAGTGACAAGCTGGGAATGATACTGTGCTACTGCAAAGCATCTGCTTCCTCGGCAAAGAGTGAGATAATTGTCTCTGTAAAGCTGATTCCATGTGTGCAGCAAGCTTAAGATGTCAGAATTCTGACAGGGGCAAATGCAGCTCCGTCAGTGATGCTTTTGTGTTACTCAGAAGCTTTCCAGGGGTCCGAGTGAAACTGAGCCACTTCTCAAAAACAGCCTCAAGACTGTGAAGCAGGGGTGCCAATGAGGAGGGGCTGTTGCTATAACTATTATTTTATTTGCATAGGCTCATCTTCCAAAAGTATATGCACATTCTTATTATATTTTAAAATTACATAGTAAATCTTACTGGAAATAAAGAAATGTAGGGGATCCCCCAGGGAAGACTCCTGGCTTAGGACTGAGTCTCCTAGCACACCATATCTTCTCAGCCTGTGATCACATCCAAAACTCCCTGCCTACCTCGGTGGATGACCAAATAATTCTATTATTCCCTGGGGTACTGGTAGGGAGTTAAGAAAACAATCTGTATCCATGTTTTCTACACCAAGCATAATTTTATAAATCTCAATCCCTTTATATTTGTATGGTTGGTTGGTTGGTTGGTTTTCTCAACTAAAAAGGCTCCTTCACCTTGGCCTGTCTTCATGGGAAAATGGATCCAACCAACTTCACACAGTGCAACACATTTTGTCAGATGACTTGACATTTTGATGCAAAAGGGAACAACATCCACAAAGAAGCCAAAGCTGTTTTCCATTTAAAGCACTGGCCGAGGCCCACTTTTTAAAAATTTGGGGCTCTGCACATAAAGGCAGCCCTGATATATCATACCAAAGACTCATCTAGACCAGCGTCCTGTTCTCACCGTGGTGAACCAGATGCCTTGTGGACCAGGACCCAGCTGAGTCCAGTGATGCTCTCCATTATACACAGAGAAAGGCTTTATAGAAAGTTTCAATACTATCCATTTGATTGCTGAAAGCACAGAAACATTTAAAGAGGGAATGCATCCTTCTAAATGTGTAGGCTGGAATGTAGCTTACCATGTAAAGGTATCAGGATCAGTTTCAAAGTACTGGTTTTAACCCTTAAAGCCCTATACGGCCTAGGACCCTCGTACCTACGGGACTGCCTCTCCTGGTATGCCCCATGGAGGACCTTATGGTCCACAAATAATAACATCTTGGAACGCTCTGTCACAAGAGACCAGAGCCCTGCGGGATTTGACATCTTTCCGCAGGGCCTGCAAGACTGAGCTGCTCCGCCAGGCCTTTGGTCGGGGTTCAGTCTGACTCCCTCTCCCCTTTCATAAGAACTTGCATGAAAGTGACCTCCCGATTTTTCTCACAGGCTCATGTAAGTTCAACACAAACAGTTGGGCCTGGTGAGCATTTAAGGTCCCCAACCCTAATCTGCGGGTTGCCATCTGATTGGATTTTATTCTGATCCTGATTGGATTTTAAAGGTAAAGGTAAAGGGACCCCTGACCATTAGGTTCAGTCGTGGACCACTCTGGGGTTACGGCGCTCATCTCGTTTTATTGACCAAGGGAGCCGGCGTACAGCTTCCAGGTCATGTGGCCAGCATGACTAAGCCGCTTCTGGCGAACCAGAGCAGCGCACGGAAACGCCGTTTACCTTCCCGCCAGAGTGGTAGCTGTTTATCTACTTGCACTTTGATGTGCTTTGGAACTGCTAGGCTGGCAGCAGCACGGATCGAGCAACGGGAGCTCACCCCATTGCAGGGATTCGAACCATGGACCTTCTGATTGGCAAGTCCTAGGCTCTGTGGTTTAACCCACAGTGTCACCCACATCCCTTGATTTGATTTTAGGAGGTATTTTAATTGATTGTCTGATTTTATGTTAATGTGTTAAGCATTTGATGTTAGCTGCTCTGAGCCCTGTTTTGGCCAGGGAAGGCGGGGTATGAAAAAGAAGGCGGAGGAGGAGGAGGAGGAGGAGGAGGAGGAGAAGGGGAAAGTGCCACCTCTATTGCTCTACTCATTTTTGCCTGTGGCCCTACAAACCCTGGCATGTGGCTCTTTTAAGCTTGTTCCTGAATGAATGTGACCCTGAGGCTGTCAAGAAAAAAGAATGCTTTCCCCACCCCTGTCCTGCATGCACAGCTGGTGTTTTACCACTGTACTACGGACACCCCATGAAGCTTGTGTCTGATCCCATGAACCTGTTTCATACGTTCCTATGTTTTGGAAGAAACTGCAGAAAGGCTTGCCTGCAATGTTGCCTGGCAAAATACTTTCTCCAGAAACATCCTTGAGGATCTATAACCCAATTAACACACAACCAATGAATCATGCTGGAAGCATCAGGGAAGTGGGGGGAGAGAGAGTCTTCTATTCAGATTCATTGTGCTCCATGAGCTTGTTTCCTGGAAGTCTCCTTTGGACAGCCAACGTTGCCTTTGTTCCCTGCCGCGCTAGTGGCTCTGGAAAGCCTCATAAAAAGGAAGGGGGAAAATAACAGTGTGTTTCATTCTTTCCAACCTTGCAACATTTGGCCAGGAAAGAATATTCTGATATATATTCCCAGCTTTTTGCATACAGAAAAGGGTATTGTGCTAAGTAGCAAAAGCAATTTTACTTCAAGTACATATCGTTCTGTGAACATAGCTGCCTATGGACCTTGACTCATCAGTGAGCAGGTGAAGGAACTTGAGAAGGGACATTGTGGAAACACTGTGGCTAAGTGAGACATGGCTGCATGATGCATGGAAACAGAAAAAAGCAGAACATATTATTGCATCCTAAATGGTGTTCCTGCTTCCTGAATGGCCATTTCCCTTTGGCAGATTGCTGTTTAATAGTCCAGAATGATTGTCTGGTGCTTCTTTAGTGGGGGCAATGGTTAGGCGATAGCTGAAAATCTCTCTCTTGTGTTAGAAAGAGGGGGTTATCAGAGTTTGGAGGGTAGGACAGCTCATCCACACCTCTGCTGAAGTGCACAAATCTGTCAATTTCAGTTTCTCTCTGTTTCACATTTTCCCAATCTTAGGTTCAGTTTGCTGCATGTCCACATCAGTCTGTGATTGCTATTTTTTAAGTCTACATGAAAAAAGTCAGCATTTTAGTGCAATTTTATCTTAACATAAACATTTTTGGTGGGGACCAAAGGTGGACAAACTACCCCAGAAGGAGCATGGCATGCCCCCCCACCAGAGGTACTACCCCCTCCTCTAACACCCACCCTACCCCACCCCACTTGTAACTGGGTAACAAGCCAACACATTTGTGGGGTTCAGCCATTTGGTCCCCCCCCAGACCAAACCTCTTTTAGAGCCACCAGATCAAATCAGAGCAAGTTGGCTTGATAACAGCATTGCTGCATCTTCTGTTTGTGCACACACAGATACACAGCTTTGTGCCTGTGTGTGTGGTTTTTGTATGTGGGCTTGTTCAGTGAGTCTCAGCTGGAAAACAGAAAGGAGCAGCACTTTGCACAGAACATTCCACTAGTGCCCACTGTCAGCGACAGGCAACAAAGACGGGAGGATTTGAGCTCATTCGGGCAGGTAACCTTTTTGTATTTCTTAATGATGTGTAATGCAGTTTAAGAAAAGCTTGTGCTTAACCTAAGACACATTCCTTTGTTTAGAATGCAGGAATAGGAGGGGCGGTGTTTAATTGGTGCTCTCACCAATTGCAGTGTGAGCACTGGGTTCAAGAGAGCACAGTTTGCAAATTCTTTGGCTTGTGTCTTTGGTGGCATTTGACATTATCATGCACACACCATAATTGCACCCACCAGTTGCGCCATAGGGCTCCAGTGTGGCCCTACTTGCTGGCTTTGCCTGCATTAATTGAAAGATCACTCCCAAGGAACAAAACAATGCAGACACCACTAGATCCGCCCCCTCCTTCTCCCTAATCCCAGGCCTCGCATAACTAAATCACAGGCTGCCTGTGAAAGCCACATATATTATCTATATCCCCCTCAGGACACAGAAGAGTCAGGTGGAGGCTCATTGGCTTCAAGTGCCCATGAATCTTTAAAACTTAACCATGGTGTCATACATTTCAAGTGCTCAGATGCTTCTCATACCTAAGCTCAAGAATTCCTACAACCGCCTTACAAAGTCGGTCATAGTTACTATACTCCATCCATATTGTCGGATGCATGCAGAGAGGATGAGGGTGGTCAGGTGTCCTGCTTTAGAGAGGACACTCCTCTACTTGCAAGGTTTCCCAAGGATAGTCCTCTGTTCCAGCCAAGTGCCCTCCTGAACTACATCTGCCATCAGCAAACCTGGTTGGGGGAAGGTTCCCCATTTCATGGTGTACAGCCATACCTCTTGTTATGTTTGCTTCAGGTTGCGCGTTTTTAGGTTGTGTCCCACAGCGACCCAGAAGTACCAGAAAGGCTTACTTCCAGGTTTCGCCACTTGCACATGCACAGAAGCAGTGAATCGCGACCCACGCAAGCGCAGACGTGGGTTGCATTCTGCTCAGGTTGTGAATGGGGCTCCGGAATGGATCCTGCTCGCAACCAGAGGTACCACTGTACTCTAATTGAAGGGATGCCATGCGTCCTAGGTTCCGAGTGACAGTCCTCTATTTCAAGGAGAACTCTATTTGAAGGGCTTTGTGGTCCAACGTCCAGTTTAAAAATAAATAACCCAAAGATGGGAGAGCAGAGCTGGCCTTAAGGGTGTCCATCAACAGCAGTCTGAGCAGGAACACAGGCCACCTGGTTTCTACTAAGGTGAGACGTAATATATTTCTAATCTGTCAATTTCAAATTCTCTCAGATTTTTCATACTGCTACAACTCCCGCCCGGAATCCAATGTCCCCACTGTGGAAGAATGTGTGGATCCAGAGTTGCCTTCACAGTCACTTACGGACTCACTGTTATGACCATATTCATAGAAGACAATCTTACTCGGCTACGAGTGATTGCCAAAGAAGAAGAAGAATCTTAAATTCAGTTCACCACATTTTCACACACATTTGCTAAAAGCATATGAAAATTCATCAATTTTTAAGTGCAAATTTCTCCTACCACATACATCTTTATATTCAATTTTGGCTATTTTCTCCCAAAGTAATTATTTCCCCTAACATAATGCAATTTGCATTTTATTTTCACACTTTGCCTTAGCATACGCCCTTTTGTAGACCTTTTTCAGGGCGACCTCTGAAGGCCTAGATGCCAATAGTGGGCAGGGGCCAGACACAAAAGTGGTGGGGAGCCATGAGTGTCAACTTCTCCTTTGTACAGTATTTCAGTTTCTGCACATACACATGGACACAGGCATGCACGTGCATACATACACACATGCTCTCTCAGAGACCCTCCCTGTCTTCTGTCCAGACAACCAAGAAGCAAAGGCAGATCTAGGGAAATGAAGCCGGTGTGGTTGCACCAGGTGTGGAGCTTCTGGGGTGCTGAAGCAGGTGCTGCAACTATGACATCCAATGGAAGACAAGAGGCAAGGGGGTTGATGTATTTTGCTGTTGCACAGGGCACCATTAAAATCCGAGACACCAAGGTCTGACACTGAGGCCAGTGCGCATCAGTTTGAAATGTATATGTCTCCCTGCATGCTTTCCTCTATGTGCACATGGCAGACTTTGGGTGTTTCTGTCTTCATGATTCCAGGAAAAGGCACTTGCTTCACAGTTTAGCAAGTGCACTCTGGCATATGCTGTGCCTTTGGCTCAAGGAAGTCAGCTTGAGCAGTTCTTCTCTATCCTCCATTCCTCCTTCAGTTTCTACACACACACACACACACACACACACACACACACACACACACCCCTTGCCTTAGTGGACTGGTGAACTACAAAACTAAATGTGGGGAGATGGAAAGCAGTGGTTGTGGGTTGTTGTGGCAAAGCCTTGGTCCAATCTGGGTCAGAGAAAAACCTGTAGCCAGTTCTCCTTCAGCACTCAGCAGGTAGTTCTCCTTCAGCACTCAGCAGGTGGTACTGCCATCGATCCTCTCTTTGTTTTCTACAAGTTGAGCCTGTGTGCTTGGAATGCCAATGCAAGCTGGCTGCAGCTTCAGGCTCCCTCTGGTATCGTTTGCCAATAAACAAAGGGGGGGGGGGAGAGAATGTTTAATTTCAGTTCTTCCTGCCGCAGAAGCAATAAACAGAGCTGGCCCAACCATCAGGTAGGGTGAAGCAGCCACTTCAGGAGCAGACAGAGCTGTGTGTGTGCCATGCAGACCCTAAGCTAGCTTGATGTCCTCAGGTGCAATAGAGGGCACTGTCCCATTGCTAGTGTTGAAGTTCAGAGTCAATAGCCAATTCAGCTGGCATTTGTATGTGGAATTGGTGGGGAGAGGCGAAACTATGTTATCCTAAGAATAACATACCTACCCTAGCCAGGTTTGGTTGTCTGTTGCTCATCAACTTTTGTGTCTGGATTTTTACTCTTTGAAATATGGCAACCCTATGTTATCCTCTGTATGTTAACAGGAAGCAAAATGTGTTGGGCTGGCTCTGGTGATCAAGTTTCCCAAAGGATATCTATATTCTTACATTTGTTTTTCAAACAGGTGATGTTCCCTGGTTGACAGCTGTTTGAGGTGGGGGAGCTAGGCTTCTTCTTGTGCCTTTAAGAGAGGGGTGGGTAACTACAGGCCAGGAATTGCTATCTGGTCCTTGGAACAACCCTACTTTGTGCCTTGTGTGTTTTTCCCTGGCTGATAATGTTTCTTGCTTGCCTGATTGGAAGATGGAGAAAGATGTGCATTTGTTGCTCCACCCTCATTGCTTCTGTTCCACCCCACATACAGAAGTCAGTAGGTAAGTCTTTTCCTGGCAGCAAGATAAGCATGATGACTTGATAATATCAGCACATCCACTTGCTGTTATCAGCACAGGAACTGGTGTTTGTTTTTTGTTCTTTTTTTAAAAAAAGCTGGCATCATAGTTATCAGTTGCAGTATGAACACAAAATATTTTTGATGAAATGTTTATAGAGAGTGTTACCTTTAACATCTTGAAATGTATGTGTTGCTGTCTTGTTACAAATTGCTTACTGCAATGCTTTGTTTATTCATTTATGGCCCTGACCATTAGGTCCAGTCATGACCGACTCTGGGGTTGCGACGCTCATCTCGCTTTATTGGCCGAGGGAACCGATGTACAGCTTCCGGGTCATGTGGTCAGCATGACTAAGCCGCTTCTGGCGAACCAGAGCAGCACACGGAAATGCCGTTTACCTTCCCGCCTATTTATCTACTTGCACTTTGAGGTGCTTTCGAACTGCTAGGTGGGCAGGAGCAGGGACCGAGCAAAGGGAGCTCACCCCGTTGCGGGGATTCGAACCGCCGACCTTCTGATCGGCAAGTCCTAGGCTCTGCGGTTTAACCCACAGCCTACAGATTAATTACTGTATTAGCTAAACTCTGATGAAATGTTGAGAATGAAATAGGTTGTTCAATGACAGTATTGATTATTTACTGATACGAGCTTGTTTCGTGGTATTGTGGTTTGCAGTTCTGATTTCTAAAATATGCTGCTAACATTCAGAATAGTCACCTGTTCTAATTTACAGACAATCAACTCTTTGAAACCCACACAGAAGATAGTCCTCTGTTTCAGGAGTAGTGGACCTTTGCCCCCTCACTATGTTTTCCAGCTACAACCCCCATCATGGGGACCAGCAGCCATTGATGATGGGAGTTGTAGTTCTGCAACATCTGGCGTTTCAAACATTCCCTACAGCTGTTCTTTATGAATGCATCTAGTGTTTGAAGAGCTGTCTGGTCCATGCCTATTTTAAGATTAAAAAAAACAACTCTAAGAAGGGAGAACAGGAACCTTGAAGCTGCCCATCGACAGCTAGTGCCCAGACAGTAGGGTGAACAGCAACACTGACCAGACCACCTGAGTTACAATGAGATATACTTCTATTTAAAGGAACCCCTGACCATTAGGTCCAGTCATGGCCAACTCTGGGGTTGCGGAACTCATCTCGCTTTATTGGCCGAGGGTGCCAGTGTACAGATTCCGAGTCATGCAGTCAGCATGACTAAGCCACTTCTGGCGAACCAGAGCAGTGCACGGAAACGCCATTTACCTTCCCACTGGAGTGGTACCTATTTATCTACTTGCACTTTGACGTGCTTTCCAACTGCTAGGCTAGCAGGAGCAGGGACTGAGCAATGGGAGAGGGGATGCGAACCGCCGACCTTCTGATCGGCAATTCCTAGGCTCTGTGGTTTAACCCACAGCACCACACGCGTCCCTATACCTGTATTTACACTGCAGTAATTATTTCTAAATTCTGAACATTAGCAAATGCCTTCTTTTTCAGTGATATACAAGTGATCACCCTACTCTCTCTTCAGTAACCACAGAGACCAGGAACTTACTCTTTTCTAAAACAAAATCCAAGATTATGAAGGAAAGGAAGGGAAATGGTTAACTCCACTGCTTATGTGAGAGGCATACATTTTCTCACTCATTACTGACAGGATCATGGAGCTAAAACAACTGCCAGACAGAACACTATCTCCCTAATTCCTTAAGTTAGCAAGGTGGAACTAATAGGATGGCACTTCATTCACTTGCCAAACAATCCTCCTATGAAAGGAACAGCAAACTTAAAATTTCAGCATCCATAGTCTCCCCCCACCCAAAAAAACCCCCATTGCATAACGTATTTTTCATTCTATAAGATGCACCAGACCACAAGACGCACCTAGTTTTTGGAGGAGGAAAACAAGAAAAAAAAAATTCTGAATCTCAGAAGCCAGAACAGCAAGAGGGATCACTGTGCAGTGAAAGCAGCAATCCCTCTTGCTGTTCTGGTTTCTGGGATAGCTGCGCAGCCTGCGTTCGCTCCATAAGACGCACACACATTTCCCCTTACTTTTTAGGAGGGAAAAAGTGAGTCTTATGGAGCAAAAAATACAGTAATTTCAGTGTCGTAGTACAGTACATTAGATGTAAATTTGGAGATGTCTCCAAGTTTGAAGTGGTTGGTGACACGGGGCTTTGTGTGTTCCCCACAAGGTAATGGGATGGCCCCCCCACTTCTCCTTAGCTCCATAGATTGAGGGGCACATGTGAATGGGTTTAGCTGAAAAGGAAGCAAACGTGAAGTGGTTTGGGGTCACAGGGGGTCAAAGACCCATATTATTTCTGCAGCAAGGACCCGATAGGGTCCTTGACTCCAGCATCCTAGAGCCGCATAGTCAGCATGATAGCAGATGAGCAGAAGTTGCCAAATTTCTAATTGGAGCAAGAGTGAAAGGAAGTGAGTCAGCCATGGAGGATTGTCTCTTAGGGTCCTTCTGGAAAGAGCACGGAGGAGTTGTTCTGTGTGCTCCACAGCTAAGCATTTAGGAACACTGAAAGCACAAGGTGCTTCAGTATCAAGAGAATGGTGTGCTAGTTCTGTCATGTACAATGGGATGTCAAGGAACACACAAGTTACGTTGCTTGGAAAGAAGATATTGGAGCACTCCAAGTCATTTGCCGGTGTACGTGCACAGAAAAAAGTAGATCTTGCTGAAACGCAACACATCTGCATTGATCATTGCAATGCATCCCTAATTATTATTCTTGCATAATTATAATGTTACTGTATAACCTCAGAAGGCTGTAGAATCTTAGAAAGGGGAGTTGCTGTGAGGGGCTGTGATTGTGGCAGGACTCCAAACTTCTGAATTTGCCACTCCGCTACTAGGAGGAAGAGGAGAGCCACTGCATCATTAGCTCAGCTCCTCCATTGAGCTCTAGAAAAGAGGACCCTAAATTGCAGAGTCAGCAGAAGTGGAGTCCTGGCATTGCCCAAGTGTATTGCTGGCTGAAACTGGGCCTATAAGAACTGGGTATTTCTAAGGTTACCTTTGAAGTGCGACTGCAACCAACCAGCAATCACGCCATGCCATCAACTTCAAGGAATTCTGATTGGCTGCAGCTTCCTGTTGAATGCACACTCAGTATTAAACTGGGCTGACCTCTATGCCATGTGTGAAACAGCCCTGAGGATCTGTCTTCTCCTCTAGTATTTGGAGAAGAATTTCCTCCGCCCCCTTGCAAGAGTCCCTTGGGTATAATGGGTGAAACCTTTCACATTCTCATGACTACTACTATTGCATTTCTATCCCAAACATCCACCCAAAAAGAGCACAGGGCAAGTTTGAACCCCACGTTGAGCAAAAGATTCCAGCATTGCAGGGGGTTGGACAAGATGACCCTCACGGTCCCTTCCAACTCTACAGTTCTATGATTCAAAACAGTTTGCACCTTCCGTTTTGTGTTTAAAGGTCACACCTCAGTGGCTGGGCATCCACTTTGCATGCAGAAGGTCCCAGATTCAGCTCCCTGCAACTCCTGCCTGAGTTCCAGGGGAGCCATTGCCACCCAGTGTAGACCATGCTGAGCTAGATGGTTTAAAGATCTGACTCAGCGTAACACAGCATGCTATGTTCCTGGGTCATCATGCCCAAAGTCTGCATATTGCTGCTGCTGAAATGTCCTTCATTCCTGTCTGAGGAGCTTCATCTTCCTCCTGTTAGAAGCAGTTCTGTGTGCACTTCATCAACCTTGGAAATAAATGAAATTCTCAGGGAGCCTAAAAGCAATTTGCTGCCTCCTTCCCACCCCCAACTCTTGCCTTTATTGCCACCCTGTTCTTTATTCAACACCAACCCCAGTAAGCAAGAAGACCGCCGGAGAGGAATGTCAGAAAAATCCAGCGCGAAAATGAGAAATTCTTTCTCCACTGTCTATTCCCTCCCATAAGCATTTCCTTCTCCAATCTTTACTTCTGACATCACAATCCGTTACCATGGCACTTGGTAGAATGTCAGAATAATTACATCGTAGACCATAACCTTTTAGGAAGGTGAAGTCCAGTAAACGGAGATATATATTTTCTGCTGGTGGGAAGGAGAATTGACAAGGTTGGGGATGGTTTTGAAAGAAAGTGACCCACAAAGGGAGATGACAACCTCAGGTGCTAGATTTTAAGGGATCTACTTGATTCCACCCACCTCTTTCCTGCACCACACTTTTGGGGTTTTTAAAAAGGAGGATCTTTTAAATAAAATTTAAGAAAAGTGAGTGAGAGAAAAACTCAGCTGATTTTTTTATTTTTTTAAAAATGCTGCTACCCAGAATGTTTACAAAAATCCTTAGAGGATCAAGAGCCTTCATTGAGAATATTTTTTTAATATTTTTTTTTTTTAGACAGAGAACATTATTCCCAAGTCAATGCATCTCTTTCATTCTCTTCAAAGTGTACTTAACTGCAAAATGGCAGAGAGTTGTTGAGCAGGCCTTTATTCTGCTGTTTTCCCTCCACTTAAGAAAACAGTAGGCTTCCGATTCACAGATTATGAATTGGGCGCCGAGAAGGCTCCCGAGAGGTTGATTGTCAAGTGTTACTTTCATTTAGAAATAAACGGGACAAAACATGCTCCACTTCTAAAGGAGGCAGGGATGGGGAAGAGGAAAAAAATTAGTAATGAAATATTTGTTTGTGTGTGCAAGAAGAAACATGGCAAAGAATATCATCTCCTCTTTGGGTTTGTAAACTAAAATTCAAGCATGGGAGGAGTATGTCTCAATCAAGGGAAATCATAATCCCACTCTGTTCTGTCTTGGTCAGACCACACCTGGAGTCCTGTGTCCAGTTCTAGGCACCACAATTTAATAAGGATGTTGACAAGCTGGAAGGTGTGCAGAGGAGGGTGACCAAGATGATCAAGGGTCGGGAAACCAAGCCATATGAGAATGGGTGATGGCAGGCTCATGCAGTGTGTGTGTGTGGGGGGGGAGCCTGTTATACTTGCCCCAGGGCTCGGAGGGCTAAGCTGTCTGGGAAGCCCCTCCAGGGGTCTGCCAGACTTATGTTGTCATGCCACCCCAGGCCTCCCAGCCAACTGAGGATTCTTGCCCCAGGCCTCAGGCAAACCAGGCATGGACCTGGTTAAGGGAATTGGGTGATTCACCTGGTCAATAGGTGATGGAGAGGAAACATGATAGCCATCTTCAAATATCTAAAGGGCTGTCACATGGAAAATAGAGCAAGCTTGTTTTTTCCTGCTCTGGAGGCCAGGACCTGAAATGGATTCAAGTTACGGGAAAGGAGATTCCAGATAAACATCAGGAAGAGTTTTCTGACTGTTTGACAGTAGAATGGCCTCTCTCAGGAGGTTGTGGGCTCTCCTTCCTTGGAAGTATTCAAGCAGAGGTTGGATGGTCATCTGTCATGTATGATCTAGTTGAGATTCCTGCATTCCGGGGATTGGACTGGATGACCCTCAGGATCTCTTCCAACTCCACAGTTCTATGGTTTTATCATTCTGTTATATTTTGATCAGAATGTATTTTGGGGGAGGGGGCTTCTTCATCTGAAATTTAGCTGCTACATCACTCTGCTCCTGAGATCCAGTGTCTCTGGACCTTCCCAAGGCTCCTTACCATCTTACCTCAAATTGCAAATTTTCACTCTCCAAAGCTCATTAGCATTTCAAATGGGGATCAGATTCCTTTCTCTTTGGTCCTTGCAAAAAGTTCATAGCTTGCTGTTTTCCAGATAATCAGAGGGGCATTATTACATAACCCCAGCCAGCTGCCGCTTTCTGTGGGTTCTCTGACAAAGCAGTCTTGCTTTTCAAAGAAGCTGGAAGCAAATAACTCTCTGCTCAGAGCTGTGACATATTAATTGCATTTCTACTTACTAAAATTCCTCAACTGACAGCAGACAGTAGAATCTATTTTTAGGACTTCAGGTGGCCATGCTAGAGTTATTTAAAAAACCCAAATCCAAACCATTCACCCATGCATGCAAGTTTCTATAAATTGAATACTGACAAGAGCGTGCCAAGACAGTATTCAGCCACTCCAGGATGACTGTGGCAGAGATTAAAGGAAGAGAAAAGAAGAAAAATCAGATGCAGAAAACCCTGCAATTATGATAAATAAGTGACACTATCCAACATTTAGGAACTTCAGAATGTTATTTTAATACAGAGATGGCAAACATCTGTGACCCTATAGAGAGCCCATACTCCCTCACCATTGGAATCCAAGATCACCTTGAGATGTTGCAGGGAAGGGTTATAGTTCAGTGGTACCTGCTGTGCATGCAGAAGGTCCCAGGTTCAATCCCTGTCCTCTCCAAGTAGGGCTGAGAGAGACCCTGTCTGAGAGTTGCTTACAGTCAGTGTAGGCAGTACTACAGTACATGGACCAATGGCCCCCTTGGTGTAAGACACCTTCCCTTTGTAAGTTAACTTTCCACCTGCAATAAGCCAACATTGAGCAAATAAGTAGTGTTGACAAGTAAGCAGTATATGATTAAACAAAGAACAACATAGGAATATTAGCCATCTATCATAAAACCACATAAAGGTAGCTCGCATTTTACATGAGGGTTTGGTTCCAGGTGTCCATGTGTAAATGCAAGACCACATAATGCCATGAACTCCCAGAACTGGGTCCCCCGACAAGATAGAGAGCCCTCACACCATCTTGCCAAAGCTGGGTAAGGGAGGAGCCAGCCTTTGGAAAGGAGGTGTGAGTCACACCAGAGCCATCCTGCTCCTGCTGCCCAAAACTGGGTAAGCCTGCAATTGCAACTGTGCATGAGTGGGTTGGTGGGAAATATCCAAATGGTGAGTGGGATTTCCCTGTTCTCCATTTATTTATTCCCCCCAGTCACCTGTACTTAAAATAATAAAACAGCATCTGCATTCAGTTAAAAGTGGGTTGGAATCATCAGGCCTTTTAAGGCCCATTTGAAGATTACCAGAAAGGAAATCAAAACACACATCTGATAGGAAGGAGTTCCAAAAGGATAGAGCCACCCTCTCTTGTGCCTGCCAGTCTGCTGGATTTTAATGGCAGAACCATGAACAAGGATCTGCAGCTGATCTCATAGCCTGGGCATGTCCATATAGGTGTGGGCCAAAACCATATCCTTGTCCTACAAAAGGTTATAAACTGTTCAGCCTCCAGCCCATCAAGGCCAGCATGTGTGATGGCAGCAGGGATGGAGCAGAAATTAGTTTCAGTTTTCATTTAAAAACAAATGTACCTAATTCACCTTTTCCCAAACAATAACATGAAATTCACACTTCTCCAAATTTTACAATGCAGTTCTCCAGCCAAATAATATGCTGGAAAAAATGCCTGTTTTAGGGGACGATATGCATAAAAATCATGCCTTGGTGAAAATAACAAGCAGACTGCACTATACTGGGGCGAAAAGCTTGCAAAGTGGTGTACATTAAGCAAAGTTGCAACACGGCCACATTAAAAGACCATTGAGGGCTTTCTATACTAATAGTAACACCTTGAACTTCAGAATGGGAAAAGTGAGAGAGGAACCAAAACTGACAGATTTGCCCATTCTTAATGGCAGACAAGTGTTCCTACCTGTGCACCAGACACCCAGCCATTCAGAGAACCAGCTTCTAGAAGGCCAATACAGTGACATTGACCCCACAGAAGGACTAGGCTAGCAACTCAGCATTACCAGAATTTTAACAAGGTGCTCCCCGAAGGAAAAAGTAGGAACATGAATTTACAAAGGAACAGGATCAGAAAGAGGGTCTGTCCCCGGAAAACAGGTGCAGCTGTGGCACTTGCTAACACTTCCTCTTTGAAATGGGAAAGAGGTGTCTGCAAAACTGCAATGTTTTGTCGTAAATCTGAAGCATTTACCACCTCGAAATTAAACAACCAAGGAGAAATTTACTCCCATAGTCCTCCCAAATTGCTCACCCACGTCTGGAGCTGCAGCGTTTGAGAAAAGATAATCGTGAATACGTCAGAGCCATTTATGAGCCGCACCTATCTTGGCGGAGCACACTGTGCTCTTGCCTGAGGGGAGAGGGCAACAGTGACAAATTGAAGTTTGACACACCAAGCACACAATTAAAGCTAAACCGTGGTGGTGGCAGAGGGGGGAGGGATGGGGAGAGGCTGGGCTTGTTGACGTGCCTGGGAGATGGCAGAATGCTTATTCTCTGGAAGGTTTGTAAAGCACATCGCCCACACTGAATCAAAATTGGACTTCATTTCAATCTTGCACACAGAACAGTCTGTGAGATGGTAACGACTGCCCCGCCCCCTGCAGCAGGAAGCCCATTCTCCTGTGTTGTTTTCCCCTGTGTGAGTTGTTGTTCTCTGCATCTTGACCACAAGAGGGCAATACTAACTTAGGGCTCATACAGAGATGTGAAAGGTGAGCATCCCTCAGAGGCAAGGGAGACAAGGTGATTGTGTTATCTGCGTTAGGAGCAACTGAGTGTTCCTGGTGCATAATGACTCAAAGGGAATGGGCTGGAGAACCTCTGGCCCATAGGTATTATTATTATTATTAATTATTATTAATCTCTTAGGGCTCTTCACAATAAAGTTCCAGAGCAGGCTATCACAATGTAAAAAAAAATATGCAATATTAAACTCAGTCATTTGGCCTTCAAGGCCATTTTGACCAGGTCACACCCACCTGCCTGCACCTGATATCATGTAGGGTGTCGGGATGGGGCAGGTAAAAGACACAACTGGATCATAGAGACTTGGGCATCAGCATGCAAGCCCTGAAAATCAGCTGAGCATCAGTGCAGGCAAAAAAAACCCCAGGACAACTGCTACTGCTATGTTAGGTGATTGACAGGTGGGTGGACCCCTCCACATGTCAAAAATAGCCTTCAGGGGAAGGGGGAGCTAAGGATTGGACATGCCAATCAGGTGTAATGCATGCACACATACACCTCCCTAGAGAAGTCTGGGCCATGAGGAGTCTGGAAAGAGTGAAGGGTTGAGAATTGGGAACTGCGGAGCCAGCCAGTACTCAGGCAAACCAGCTGGTAGGATCGAAGAACAAGCCAGGACTGAGGATGGAAAAGCAACTAAGAAAATAGCCAAGGAAGACCTTGTTCTTCTAGAAAGGCCCCAGCAGATTAGGAAGCCCTCTTCTATTCCTTCCTGTGGATAGCTCAGTTGGTTAGAACATGGTGCTGATAATGCCAAGACTGCAGGTTCAATCCATCCCTGTGTGGGACAGCTGCATATTCCTGCATTGCAGCGGGCTGGACTAGATAGTCCTCAGGGTCCCTTCCAACTCTATGATTCTATTATTTTGTCCAGGAGGACCAATTGTGAACCCAGGTGAGCAGAGTCACTGAGAAGCTGCCATCTGCAGCTCAGAAGACTCACCACATGGAAGCTGTGCATAGTTCCAGCTGCTCCTGACAGCTCCTTGGTAGGAGACAAATTCAAGACAGGAACATATGCAGAGGCATAACAGGCAGCCTCCCCCAACTGGACCACTGTCTGCTGAGCCCCTGTAATGGGAGCAACTGAATGAGCCAATCGAACCTAGTGCAGAGATGCAACAGAAGAAAACTTTGAGTCTTTGCTTTGTTGAAAGCTGCCTCAGCCAATGGAAAGGTGGCCGACATATACCCAAAAAGAAATGGATCAAATTACCCACCCCTTCTCTCCTAGAGCAGAGGCTGATTGGGAAAGCTAGAACACCAACTCATCCAGAGATGGAATCTCCTCTGTTCACTTGCAACTATCTGAATTATTTCATGAACATTGCTTGGCCCGCCAGTCGTTCTCTTGTTGTGGCCTGCCATTTGGGAATCCACTGCTCTAAATATAGATGCCAACAACCAGCTGTTGCTTCCTGGAATTAATTCAGCATACATTCTCATCCACTAACGTTCTTGTTCTGTGCTGATTTATGTCAGGATTACAAAGAATTCTATCCCCTTGTGGCAGGACCCAAGTGATTGCTGAATATATGAACAGGCAACTGGAGGTTGTGGAGGGAAGGGTGGAATCTGGCCTCCGTGTGAGCACCTGGATCCCATGATGTTTCTCCAACTTAACTTGTTTTTCCAATACAAGCTTCTCTAGCCCCATTTAGCATGACCTGAAAGAGAGGCTTTTACCTCAACCAATTATTCCTGTGTGCCTAGGCTAAGTGAGAGTGAGGTGCCCAAAGGATGGGCTCGGTCTGTCAAATTCCCTCTTGCTGTCCACATGAGAGCCAGTGTGGTGTAGTGGTTAAGAGTGGTAGTCTCCTAATCTGGTGAACCGGGTTCGCATCTCCACTCCTCCACATGCAGCTGCTGGGTGACCTTGGGCCAGCCACACTTCTCTGAAGTTTCTCAGCCCCACTCACCTCACAGAGTGTTTGTTGTGGGGGAGGAAGGGAAAGGAGAATGTTAGCCGCATTGAGACTCCTTTGGGTAGTGATAAAGCAGGATATCAAATCCAAACAACTCCTCCTCCTCCTCTTCTTCTTCTTCTTCTTCTTCTTCTTCTTCTTAAAGAGCCATTTGCCTACATAGCTTGAGAATGAGATAGTGGCCGAAAGACTGTTTGTCCATCTATTGCAGTATTGTCCACTCTGCCTGGCAGCAGTTTCCAGGGCCTCAGGCAGATTAGAGTCTTCACTTTCCACTTGCCACCTGGCTTCCTTTTAATGGGAGATGTGATGGATTGAACATGGGATCTTTTAGGAGAAGAGTCTTAGCTCCTTGGCAGATCACATGCTTTGCTCTGTGTGCCGAAGGTTAATCTCCGGCATCTCCAGGACCTATGTCAAATCCTAGAGAGGCACTGTCAGTCGGCAGAGATCAGTCTTCTCCAGTCCAGCAGCCTCCAGAAGTTTGGACTACAACTCCCATCAGCCCCAGCCAACACAGCCAGTGGCCAGGGATGATGGAAGTTTTAAACCAAAATACCTGAAGGGTGCCAGGCTGGGGAAGATGTGGGTGTGCTAGATAGACTGACTGAATCAATATAAAGCAGCTGATCTCCAGGGGAGGCTGATTCATTAGGGAAAATGGGACACTGCCCTACCAACCTCAATCTGCCCTTGACCATCAGTCTTGCTTCCTGCAACCAGTCGAGAGGGTGGCACTTGCTGCCTCTTCCTCAGTCTCACTGCATCTCCTTGTAGGGAGAGGAGAGTGGGTTCAAAGCTAGAATTACTTGGCTCTGCCTGTCATTGGCTCTGGCTCTGCCAACTATTGAGCTCCCTCCCTTCTTCCCTACCAGCATTCATTCATTGCATTGCATTTATGCTTCATCTTACCCTCAAGGAGCTCAAGGTGACATACATGGTTCTGTTCCTCCACATCTCTGATAGGCAGTGACTGCACCAAGGACACCAAATGAGTTTAATTGGCTGAGTGGGTATTGAACCGATCCTGGTCTCTCAGTGTTTCAGTCCAACACTTTAACCACTATGCCATACTGGCTCCTAAGAGGCACTAGCCACCACTGAGATCTACCACCGAGCTGCGGTCCATCGCTACATTGCTTGATCCTTTGGCCCCTGTTAATAGACCAGCGATTAAGAACCTGCAACCCTCCAAATACTGTTGGACTCCATGCCCCATCAACCCTGAGCTTCAGCTGTGCTGGCTGGGGCTGATGGGAGTTGTAGTCCAATAGCATCTAGAAAGCAGCAAGTTTTCTCATCCCTGGGATAAATTGATGGACAGAAGCTCTCCAGGTTTTAAGACAGGAATATTTCCCAGCATTTCCTTGAGATGTTTAAATTATAGTCATTTTTTTCTGCATATGCATCTATATAAATTAGCATGTGCACATTTTATCCCTCCTTGGTCCTCCTTTGTCAGTGATGCTTTTCTTCTTTCTTCACAGTGAGCAAGAGGTCACCCCAACCACTGAACTACATACACCTAGGGATGTTGGAGAATTCTGATGAAACTAGAAATGGGAAATTGCTGGTGTTTGATTATTTGTTCCACATCCAGAATTGGAATCAATCCAGCAAATCCAATCAATATTTGTTGCTGTTGTTGTTGCTGCTGCTGCTTTCAGTCCACAAACGATACATAACTGATTATGAGTTTTGTCCACGTTGTGTTTTCTTTGCATTGAAGTAAATGGGGTGGGAAAATGTAATGACAACAGCAAGAGAAATAATGTTGTTTTTGGTGGAAGATGGATTGCAGCAGAATGGAAACAGTGCTGTGTGAGAATAATACAGCACGGGGTGGAATTTTTTTACCTTCTTACAATGCAAGCTACACCCCTTCCCTTGAAGCACTGCAGAGCATTCAGGAGAAAGTGCTCGGGTTAGTCACTTGCATAGTTTCTGAATAGATAGGTAGATAGGACAGACATGAATGTTCCATAAGTCCAGAAAGCACAATCAGATGCCACACAGCTCCTTCTGTTTGTCCTCACTAAATATTCAAGTTTTCAAAGTTCATTTCACGCAAGCAGAAAATAATGGCATTCTATTTCTCAAGTCTGGCAAGCAAATTTGATTGCCACAGAGGTGCAAGGCTGAATCCATGCCTGATTTCACTCCATTAATTTCAGTTGGTCTACTCTGAGTAGGATGCAGCTGGATACAACCTAATGTGGCTAGGTCGGCTTGGAAATCAAGGAAAATACTCACACAGAAAAGGGAAGAAAGCACTACAGGACACGTTTAAACAGCAGCCACTGCTGGAAGAAGCAATAGGAATAAATGTAAATTTGATAAATCAACATGAAATGCCTTTGGGGGAAGCACCTCTGTGCTTTCCAGAGCTATTTTAGAAAAATAAGTTTCTTGATTAAATGGGGTTAATCCAACATAAACCGATACCTTCAAAATTAAGAGTTGCCACTATGATCTCCAGCTAAACTCCACAGCTTTGTAGCAACCGTTAGCTGCATTTCATTGCACTCCCCAAATTAAACCTCCAGCAGTCTCCAAAAACAAAGGGATAAATGAAGATTAGAAGGCGAACAGTCAAGAGAAGTTTGATGCCCTTTGCAGCAGCCAGAGGAAAGCGCTGCTGCAGAACCCACATTTGGAAATCATTTTGGGGTTGTGTTTATGCCTCAGTGCGAGAAATGCCAAGAGGCAATCAAGGCCCATTGCATGGCCCCACCTGCTGTCAATATAGCTGATGTCAAAATGAGGCTATTTATAGTAAACTGACTAAAGATCAACCAGTCCGGACGTTCAGTCTGCCAGCGTTGTCAGCAGGCAAGAGCGCAGAATGGCTGTGAACAGGGATGGGGATAAATTCCATTCAGTTCACATTTAAAGACAAATCGACCCTATTCCCACTTCCCAAACCATACACACTCCTCTGAATTTTGTAGTACAGTTCTCCAACCAAGTAAAGTGTGCAAAAATGCATGTACTAGGAAAAGTGTGCATAGGAATGCATCTATTAGTCAAAATAATACAAAAATGCATTACATTAAGGAAAATTGTTTGAAAAAAATTGTGTATACTAGGCAAAATTATATACAAAAATATGTGCATTTGGTGCAGTTCACACCAAAATGCTGACACATTTTCACTGAGCAATTTTTTACAATTTTTACAACTGAGGCAGCAATGGCTACATTTACACCATACATTTAAATCAGTTTCATACCACTTTAAACAACCACATCTTCCTCTTCAAAGCATTCTGGGAGATGTTGTTGTTAAGGGTGCTGAGTGTTATTTTGAGGCCCCTGTTCCCTTCACAGAGCTTCAGTTCCCAGAATGGTTTAACAACCAATCCATCTTTCCAGGGAACTCTGGGAATTGTAACCCTAGGAGGGGAATAGGAGTCTCCTAGCAACTCTCAGCACCATTAACATACTAAAGCTCCCAGAATTCTCTGGGGGTAAGCCACGTCTGTTTAAAGTGGTATTATAGTGCTTTAAATGTATGGGATGAATCTGGCCAATGTGAAGAACTGAACTTAAGACTTGGAAAATGAGTATGAGAGAAACTGAAACTGACAGGTTCACCCACCTGTCAATTTGCAAACCACACTACCAACAAACACTAAGATGAGAGACATGAACATGTATGAAAAATGCAGGCATTTTAGCTCATTCCGAAATTGTGATATCTGCTGCGCTTGGAAACTGCCTTAGGCCCTTTAACACTCGTAAGAAAGATAAATGTTAAATGTTGATGATGATGATGATGATGAGGGATGAACGAGGCCTCTGATTTACCTGCTATATGGCTCTTGGTGTATGGACTGTGCTCTCAGTTGTGTAGAGTCTGTGACTTTCTACCACGCCGCACAGCAACTTAATCCAATGTTCTGATCACAGATATTAAACACACACAAAACCCCTGACCTCATCAAAATGATTTACCCCAAAGGCTCTGTCCCACTGCATCTCCCTTCCAGATGTCGGCCTCCTTGCCTCCAGTTTTATGACAAGGAGCCAATGAAGTAATGAACTGGCAATGAAATAATAAACTGAAGACACATCATTCATCCCAACCCAATTATAGTAATTTCTCAGATGCACTGGATGCAAGTTGGCATGCCTGCGAGAGAGATATGAGGGGGGATAGGAGAAGACTTCGCCGTACCAACAATCTGAAATCAGCACAGTCTCTGATCCCTAAAGAAGGAGAACTGTGGCTTGGTGTGTGCTTGCTTTATTTTGCTTTTTAAAAGATTTTTTTATAGTGTTTCCAATAAGCCGTTAAGCATGACAGTAATAAAAAGTAATTGGCTTCTGAGAGCCTTGCTGGTAAAATGTTGCCCCTGCAACCAAGTCAAGGAGAATGCTATTCAACACACACATACACAAATAAGAAAGATGCTGTACACTCAAACATAAAGGTGTAAAGAGTTGTACCAATGTGGCGGCTTCAGGCATCAGAGGTTAGCCAACATGCTGCCTTACAGATGTTGGACTACAACTCCCATCGTCCCTGACTGTTGGTTATGTTGTCTGGTGCATCTAGAGGTCACCATGTTGACTAACCCTTGAGCCAACTATTGTTGGGCACTGCATCAATGAGCCTTGCATGCTTTCTCCTCTCCTCCAATCATGTACAGTAGTACCTCGGGTTACAGATGCTTCAGGTTACAGATGCTTCAAGTTACAGACTCCAGAAATAGTACCTTGGGTTAAGAACTTTGCTTCAGGATGAGAACAGAAATCGTGCTCTGGTGGTGTGGCGGCAGCGGGAGGCCCCATTAGCTAAAGTGGTACCTCAGGTTAAGAACAGTTTCAGGTTAAGAACGGACCTCCAGAATGAATTGAGTTCTTAACCCGAGGTACCACTGTACTGCAATTTGTACCCTGGTTTGGGGAAAAAATATTACCAGTGTGGTGTAGACAGGGACTTAAGACTACAACTTGGGAAACTAGGATTCAAATTCCCACTTGGCCACTTGGGCCAGCTACCAACTCTCAATCTCACCTCCCTCACAGGGTTCTTGGGAGCGCAGCAGAAAGACAGGAAAAGCCATTTATGCCACCTTGAGCTTTTTGGAGGAAAGGTTGGCTATAAACACAATCAAGAAGGAGGAGGAGGAGGAGAAGGAGAAGGCTACCCCAAATATAAGTACAAGCTGTCTCTACACATCTGCAAGTGTTGCTATGAAAGACTGTACATTTGTGGATTTGTGCCACCCAGCTATTGAACACATAGGTGCTCAGGCGGTACACAGTCATTACATATTACAAGTGTACAGCTCAGGTATTTGTGTACTTGATTCTGAGTACAGCCCTCTAATTTCAGTGGGTTCTGGGATAAAGTGGGGGGCTTACACTCTCTCACACACTGCTCCAATCCAATTCAGCTTCTGCTACCACAGCTGCTTGTAAGTGAATATAAAGAAGATCCAATATTGGATCTTCTAACGAAATAATTTGGCACTTAACAAAAGCCTTCTAATTGTCTGGCAAAATGCATCCAAACTTCTGGTCAGAAGTGAATGAGGAACCTCAAGATGGCTCATACTGCAGCTTGCACAAAGCTTGAAAGTTGTCTTTTCAGTTCTGCAGCTCTTCCTACATGCTGCCATCAAATGATAGCACATCATTTGTCCACAAAAGCAGATATGGGATTCCCACCCCCACCCCCCACCCACCCAAAATGTGACTCTTTTGTGTATTGCATGTGTTGTCACCTGTATATCATGTTCCCACTCAAAAGCACAGAAACCCACCAACGTTAGTCAGTCTGGTTTGCTATGGTATATTAGAGAAGGGCCACTGGTCAGTGGTAGATCATCTGCTTTGCATTTAGAAAGTCCCAGGCTCAATCCCTGCATCTCCAGGTAGGATCAGGTGAGGTCCCTGCCTGAAACCCCGGAGAGCTACTGCCAACCACTGTAGACAATAGTGAGCTAGATGGAGCAGTAGACTGACTCGGCATATGTTTTATATTTGCAACTGCTTATGCAGTGAAGGCTGCAACCCTAAACACAGTTTTTAACAAGGGCAGAGCAATCCAACCCCACAATCTACTGCACTTCCAAAGGGGGTTTGGATGTGTGTGGGGATGCATCCTTCTGCTCTGCATTGCCTAGCCATACCAGGATGCACCAGTGGCTCTGCTGCCATGGAGGTCCTCCCTCTACCCACTAATGTCAGCCAGCATAACCCCTTCCTCCAAAAGTAATGTTTGTGGAAGGGGCAGAGCTGAGCCAGCTGAGGATCCCCCTTCAATCCAGTTACCAGCATTTGTGGTAAAGGTAAAGGTAAAGGGACCCCTGACCATTAGGTCCAGTCATGGCCGACTCTGGGGTTACGACGCTCATCTCGCTTTACTGGCCAAGGGAGCCAGCATTCAGCTTCCGGGTCATGTGGCCAGCATGAATAAGCCACTTCTGCCGAACCAGAGCAGCGCACGGAAATGCCTTTTACCTTCCCACCGGAGCGGTACCTATTTATCTACTTGCACTTGGAAGTGCTTTTGAACTGCTAGGTTGGCAGGAGCTGGGACCGAGCAATGGGAGTTCACCCTGTCGCAGGGATTCGAACTGCGACCTTCTGATCGGCAAGTCCTAGGCTCTGTGGTTTAACCCACAGCGCCACCCGCATCCCTTTCATTTGTGGAAAGGCCCCCAAATCCAGGCCTGCTTGCTGCACACGCCTGAATCTGGCTCAGCAAACTTTTCCTGTCCCATGTCCTCCACTCATGCCCCTCGGTTGGTGTGAGCAGCAGTGCTTCAGGTGTGGTGATAGCTACTCCACAGCTTCACTGAGCTCCACTGCTGTGTGCCAGGGGTTAAGATTGAACTCTAAGCCACACTGAAGACAGCAGGGCTTACTTCTCATAGACAAGCATAGGTTTCTGCTTAAGGTGTGGAAAGGGATGAATATTCCCAGTAGTCTTGAAAAAATACTGGATCTGTTCATTTGCAAAGAGAGTAAGAACAGCCTGATGGTGGCTCATCCAGTCCAGCATATGCTTCTCACAGTAGCCAACTATAGGAGCCAAGCACTTCAGCACTCTCCCTACCTGTGATTCCCAGCAGCAAGTATTCAGAGGCATACCGCCTCTGAGAGTGGAGGGAGTTCATAGCCCTGGCTAATAGGCAGTGGTAGCATCCTCCATAGATTTGTCTTGACCTTGCTGAAGCTAAGCAAGTCTAAGTCTGGCCAGTATCTGGATGCATGTCCAGCTGAGAATTACGTACTTCCTCCAACAGTGGAGATAGAACACAGCCATCCTGACTAATAGCCATTGATAGCTGCATCCTCCATTAATTTGTCTAGTTTGCTTTTAAAGCTGGTGTCCATCACAGCTCCTCGGGGGGGGGGGTGTTTTTTTACTCTGTGTACAAATTACCATGTTTCCCAACAGTGCAATCAAAGAGCAGGATGTTGCGGCAAATTCTCTTCTTTCAGATTCTGGACTAGGATGTGCTGCTCCACCTAACGAAACATCATCATTTGCGATTCTGCCCAGTGAGTGCGAAAAAAGGAGGGGGGGAAGAGACAAGAAAAGCCACAAAGGGGGGGGGGTTATGTTTCCTCCCATCACCTCTGACCGCCTTGCAGGCTTTACAAGAAATGGGTTTTTTCTTTTTTTTCAAAGAACAATAGAGAAGAAGGAGCAGGGTATGGCAGATGTTGCCGACAAAGGAGTAACACATTTTGACGGAATTAACTGAAGCGTGATTGTGAATGCTATTGGATGTATCCGATGCACTGGAATCAACTGGCACAGTTTAAAGCCACACACACACACATACACTGTATATATATATTCCTTTTCATATATTATTAACCACTTTAGCGCAGTTTCAAAGGTGTTCTTTCTTTCCTTTCCTTTTCTTTTTAGGAAGAGATGAATTCTGCACCGTGATCCCTTGTGGCAAAGGGGTAGGGCATTCTGTCTATGCTTTGCGAAAAGGAGGATACATTAGGGGAAGTTGTGGGGGAAATGTACATAGAAAGAAGGAGTTACTGTTCATTTAGAAATGCACTCCGTAGGTGCAGAGGTAGTGGAGACTGATGTTTGGGGCCAATGGAGCATTGTCCCACCCATCTCAGCCACAAGTACATAAGAGGAGCCCACTTCAACAGGCCAATGGCCCTTCCAGTCCAGTATCCTGCTTGCACAGTGGACAGCCAGATACCTCTGGGAAGTCTCCAAGCAGGACAGGAGCACAAAAGCACTCTACCTTCCCATGACTCCCAGCAACTGGTATTCAGAGGCATAATGCCTCCAACGATGGAGGCAGAGCATAGCCACCACAGTTCATGAATTTGTCTAATCTTCTTTTGAAACAATCCAAATTAATAGCTGCCACTGCTTCCTGTGGGCAGGAGTTCCTCCATTTAGCTGTGTGCTGCATGAAGGACTTCATTTTATCTACTCTCATGGGTTATGAGAAAGGGAGAAAAACTTTATATCCACTTTCTCCATGCCCTGAATGATTTTATAAACTTACGTCATGTCACCTCTTACTCGCCCTTCCTCTAAGCTAAAAAAATCCCAAATGCTGGATCCTTTCCTCCTAGGGGAGACACGAAGGAGCCCCTTGATAATTTTAGCTGCCCTTTTTGGAACTGTTTTCAACTCTACAATATCCTACTTTAGGGGAGGCCTATGCAGGGGCCCTAAGCAAGCCCCCAGCTGCATGGTGCCTTACTGACAGCAAGCCTAACTATTGGTACTAGCAATCAGGGTCCTCTTCTTTCATCTCAGTGCTGTCCTTGTAGAACTCAAAAGGGAGGAGGACAGAAGCAAAACCAGGTTGAGCTGGCTTTGCTTGTCATTGGTTCTGACTCCCTCCTACGATTAGTATCACAGCTTTCTGCCCTACCATTCTCAATGGGCACAAGTGTCATAGGAGTTAACTCTTTATTAGCAAAAACACGATCTCCACAAACTTGGTTGAGTGTCAGGCCAATGAGCAGAGCAGCTCATTCCCATGAGAACAAGTTGCCAAGACTGAAAGCCCCCCACCTTCCCACAGCTGTCTAAGCTCCCTCCATGAGGAAACGGAGAGGAGATATGGTAGCCATCTTCAAATATATTGGTTGGATTGGCATCTGTCATGTATGATCTATTTGATATTCCTGCATTACAGGGAGTAAATGACCCTGGCGGTCCCTTCCAGCTCTGTAATTCTATGATTCAGAAGTAGGTCATTCCCAGTTCTGCTACTGCACATATGGTGGCCCTGGGACATTCCACATGCAAAGTCTTTGCACTACTGTTGACCCACTGTCCCTTCCCAACCCTCTCTACAGAGTCAGGCCATTGCTCCATTTCACCAAATAGTCTCCATTTCAACTGGCGCTTGGTTCTGCAAGGTCTCAGGAAGGTGTTCCAAGCCCTGCTTCTTGAACTCCTTGAACTGGAGATGCTGGGAAATGAATATGGGATCTTCTGTATGCAAACAGCACATCCCATCTCTCAGCAATGGGCCTTGTCATACCACTTTCTAGGGTGCCGCATGCTAGCTGGAAGGAGGGGACCTCTTGGCCCAATAAATGCCCAGGCTGACACAAAAACTACAGGAGACTTCAACAGCAGATCACAAGTCATGTCCCCCGTTACCTAAATGAATTATCCATTTTTTTTAAAAAAGGTTTAGAATGAAGTGAGGCTAAACAAGATATTAACCTCCCTTTATCATTGCATTAGTAATTATATTAATTAATATAATTAATTAATTAATATAATTAATATAATATATAGTAATTGATAATATAGTAATATAATAATATAGTAATTAATATATTAATTAATAATCATAGAATTGTAAAGTTGGAAGGGACACTGAGGGTTATCTAGTCCAGTGTTTCCCAACCTTGGGCCTCCAGCTGTTTTTGAACTACAATTCCCATCATCCCTGACCACTGGTCTTGCTAGCTAGGGATGATGGGAGTTGTAGTCCAAAAACAGCTGGAGGCCCAAGGTTGGGAAGCACTGATCTAGTCCAACCCCCTGCAACACAGGAATCTGAACACGTGGTTCCTCATCAAGTTTGAAACCATACTGGACCCTGCTTAGCTTTGCAAAGGTGCTGGTAGTTTTATTGATGTACCACTAGGAGAAGAGCCCTTCTGGATTTTGACAGCATCCTAATCTCATGTTGTCAACCCCATGTCTCTAAGTGAAGACCACAAGCAGGAGATGAGTGCATCAGTGGTCTCTTCACTTGAGATTCCAACAACTGAAATTTAGAGGTATGCTGCCTCTGACAGCAGTGATACAGAATAGCCATCAATGTTACAAGCAATTGATAGCCTCATCCTCCATTGATTTGTCTAATCCTCTCTTAAAGCCAATTGACTCAGTGTCTGTTGTCATCTTTATTCCCCACACTCATTCAACATACCACATGATTTGAAACAAAACAAAAAACACCACCCAAACATCAAGGAAGGCTGCCAGATTTCTGGCTGGCACTGAGCAGTAATAGTCAACAAAAAGAATTGACTACAGCTGGGCACAAGCTGATTTGGGCCAAGTCAAAAGCCAGAAAGATAACATCTTGGCAACGGCCAGCACCCCTTCTGTTCTGGCACTTGGGTATTTATTTTTCTACAAATCCACATGACTAATATTCCTGTGTCGCTCATGGGTTAAGAATTTCATTAAAAAAACAGTGATGGAATATGGGCATGGTGTAGCTATCACTGCACCAGAACAGTGAGCAATGGCTCAAGACTGTGCATCCATTGGAACTGGACTCTGCATGCCTCTTGATAAAGTCCCTCCTGGGGATCGATGGAGGATTCTTCTAGGACTGCTGTTCCCACCATTAGCTACGCTGCCTGCCCCCCAGAGCACTGCAGAGGGCATGATTGCCCCATTAGAAGACTGGTGTCATTCAGCAGCCAAGAGTCTGAGCTATGAATATGCTCTGAACTTTACCTCTTCCATGAACTCACTATGTGGTCTCAGACAGCTGCCCCTTCTGAAATAGAGAAGCTTAATGGAACGGTCATAAGAATAGAAGAGGAGTAATGCTGGATCAGACCAAAGGTGTACCTAAGCCAGGATCCTGTTTCTCAGGGCAGAAGCTGATGGAGGGGTCCTCAGGGCCTCATATCTTCCTTTGCTTTGGGCAGGTGATTCAGAAGAAGAGGAGGAGGAGGAGGAGTTTGGATTTGATATCCCACTTTATCACTACCCTAAGGAGTCTCAAAGTGGCTAACATTCTCCTTTCCCTTCCTCCCCCACAACAAACACTCTGTGAGGTGAGTGGGGCTGAGAGACTTCAGAGAAGTGTGACTGGCCCAAGGTCTCTCAGCAGCTGCATGTGGAGGAGCAGGGAAGCAAACCCGGTTCACCAGATTACGAGACTACCGCTCTTAACCACTACACCACACTGGCTCTCAGCCACTGATGGAGGCTCTCCTAGGACAGCAAGAGCCAAATGACAACCCATCCAAGGCAGGCCAATAGAGGGGGCCTCGCTGTCTCACTTCTCGGATTCAGGTAGCATTCACAGGCCACTTACCAGTTGAGAGGTTGGCATGGTGCAAATGTGCTAGCAGGAGTGCTGGATTGGATCTGTCGGTAGGTTAGCACCACACTCATCTCTCTGTGGCCTTGCCCCAACCCCTCTCCCATCAATGTGCAACAGCAACCCGCCTGCCAGAAAGTTTGTGTAGCAGCTCTGCCCCACCTGGTGAGGCACTTGTGGTGGAATAGTTGGCAGTGGAAGCATCAAATGACGATGAAGGGAGGGGGACTCACTGTCTCGCCTCTCCTTCAGGGGCAGTTATGCTGGAATTCCCACCAGTGACAATTGCTCTCACAGCTGGGGAAATGAAAGGGGTTTTGGGTATCTACAAGTTCTGCTTCATGGAATATTTCACAGACAGACAACTTCCTAGCTCAGCTTCTTGAGATTGTGCCTCTTCAGTTTTGTTAGAAACTCAAATGGCTCTTGAGAATAACAACAGAAGTGTAATTATAATGTCGGAGACAAGTTAGAAGTGCAGTTGGGATATCATACAGCACAGTCCCTCATGCTGAAGTGCATGAGATTTGGAGGAATCCATTTGTAGCCCATTATAAAAATGGTGAGGTCTAAAAAAAGACACCCATCCACTCTCTCCCTGTGGTTTATTCAAGGAGCCTGTTCATCTCACACCCTGGGAGCACACAAAGGCTAAGGGAGCTGGCATCAGGTTGCTCAGCAGTTTCTTATGAAAAGATATTATCCTTTGAATACCATCTAAATGCAAATATATCCATTTTGTCTTCTATTAAAGAATGCTGTGAAACATGGTGTTTTGTCCAGAAAGCTGGACAAACTTCCAGCTGGTCAAACATTATTCTTTCTCTCCCCCTCACCCACATATCCCAGGTTCAAAGCAGTAAGACAAAGCTAATGATATAGCTTACTTCAGAATGTAATTTTATTCTTAGTTTTGTGCTGCTTCCCATCATGATATTGTTTTTATCTTAATGTTAGAAGGAAAAGAAACACTTGCAAATGAAAGAAATAATTAGGATCACATTCCCCACCCTGTGCTGAGCAAGGAGTTATAATTTGCAAACTTTATTTTGCCCTCATGAGAGAATACATGAATAAAAGAGATGGGGGTGTGCTAAGTGGTCCTAGCCCACCCCCCAGAGCTCACCGTGCTTCCCATCATGGGATAACTGTGCTCAGGATCGTGGGAGGAAAATGCCTGAATAAGTGTGTTGGACTCCTCCAAACAACCCAGAACTAGCGAAATCTGATTCAGCTCTCATTGAAAGGCAAGCTTACCTAGTTCACAATTTCTGACTCAATACACATGCTGAAATGCAGCCATCCCTCAAAAACATCTCTTCAAATTTTGCCATGCAATTCCCCAGCCAACTAATGTGTGAATTGGTGACTAAATTCAGCAGGGCTTACATCCCATTTATATACATACTGCACTAGTACTTTGTTTTTAGGATCACAAAAAACTGCCTTATGTCCCAAGCCAGACCACTGATCCATCCAATTCAGTATTGCCTGCACTGCCTGGCAGTGGCTCTCTAAGGTTTCAGGCAGAGGACATTCCCAGTCCAAGCTGGAGATGCTGGCAATTGAATGTGAGACCTTCTGCATGCAAAGCACACCTTCTATTCTCAGTCTCCATCCCAGTTGTGTGTCAAGGTCCCCAAGCCACCCCCCAAATAAATCACAATTCACACAGAATTTTTATTTAAGGTTTTTGGCATAATTTTGGCCACAACTTTATTAAAATACATAAATGTGAGTGGTTGCTTAGGCATTGGTTACAACTATCTGTCCCCGCCCAGGGACAGAACTGACTTCCGGATTCCAGCGTAAGCCAGTAAAGGAAAACAATATTGAGGAGAAAATGGAGCTGGGCACCAGACCCTCACCTCTCCCTGCATGCTCCCAGGGGCTTGCGCGGCCCAAGCCCCACGCCAGGGATTCGGACGAAAGCATAGTGAGCCCCTGGATTCCTTTAATGGAATACCCTTGCAGCAGCAGCATTGGAGGGGCAGGCACAGCCAATCCTTACCCCTCCACCAACCAATTTTTAACCAATGCCTAACTGCAACCTTACAAGTTGTAACGGTTTGCTATGCAGTAGGCAAAAACCAGATGGCACCAGCCAATCAGCCAAATGGACAAAATTCCTACCAGGCCCCTACCCCGAAAGCAGACGACCCCATGACAGGCATAGCAAGGTTAAACGCAAAAGCCCCAAATTAGGGAGGGTGGGTGGGTGATCCGGTGCACGCAGCAAAAGAGAATGCTCAATGCTGCATACTTGTAAATAAAACCCTTGGTCTATCCCACAAATTGGCAACATCAAAATTTCCCCAGTAACTCAAACAGCCCAATCACTGCTATGGCCATCTATACGATCCTGCCCTGTCAGACCCCACCACAACACTCCATGAAGGAGAACACGCTATCTTCCCCTTCCAGTTTTTACCATTTTCTCCTTGGCTTTTATTGCAGTGTATAAATCTTTATATTGGAATCATTTCATGATTTTGTTTGTAAAGGCAGCATGCGCATTAAAATCAGAGGGGAAATCTGCAAGGAAATTAGTTCTTCAGAACTAGCCAATCAAGTGCCACTGTAAGCTTCCTTTGATGAATATTTAACTTCTAAGGAGCTGTGATGTGGCTGGTGCCAGGATCAGAAAGCAAACACTGCTTTTGTCCCCACAACACCATGATAAAATAAAATAAAATACTCTGTTGATCAGACAGATTAAAGACAAATCAACTATGTCCCACTGAAGAAAAAAGGAAGACATAACATAAGAGGAGCCTGCAGGATCAGGCCCATGGCCCATCTAGTCCGGCATCCTGTTCTCACAGTGGCCAACAAGGTGCCAAAGGCAGGACCCCTCCTGCAGCTTCCAGCAACTGACATTCAGAAAAACTGCTGCTTCCCACAAACATACTCTTTTAAACAATATCTCAACAGGTGTTAGCACTGCACACACAACTCAGGATGAATGACTCTGTTAATTTGGGTTTCTCTCAGTTTCTCATTTATCTCACACTCAGTTTGCCACATTTTCATTTCAGTGTGGACTAGAGGGAACACATCTTCCAATGTCAACATACTAAGAATTCAAGACTTGCAATTACCAAGCAGAAGGTTAGAAGGTTCAGATAAAAGAAAATCCTTCTTCATGCAACATACAGTTAATCTATGGAACTCTCTTCCACAGGAGGCAGTAGTGGCTGCTACCTTAGAAGTCGTTAAAAGAGGATGGGACAAATTCATGGAGCATAAGGCTAACAATGGCTACTAGCCATGATCAGTATGTTCTACCTCCTCTGTCAGAGGCAGTGCTGGTAGCCACGGGGGGGGGGGGGGCTCCTGTGCTCATGTCCTGCTTTGTGGGCTTCCCATGGGCATCTCATTGGCCACTGTGAGAACAGGATGCTGGACTTGACAGGCACTTGATTCAGCAGGGCCATTACATTCTCAGCCTTTCCCAATTAGGCTACCTCCAGATGTGCTGGTTGTGGATGATGAGAGTTGCCACCCAAAACATCTGGAAAGCATCAGCTTGAGAAAGGCTGTGATGTCCACTGAGCTATTCAGAACAATGCTGATCAATGTAAATCTTAAACACTCTTCTCAGTCAAATCGCAAATGAACCCACTACCTTTCAGTTTATAGCCAGAATTTCTCTCCACCTCTCTTTCCCTTCCTCAGCGCGTAACTCAAGTAATTGTTTTGGATTTCTGCCTGAAGCATTGCCCTTCGGTAAGTAACACATTTATGTCTCCCAGACTTATTACTGTTCTCTGTAATTTGTTTCTCAGCAGCCACTACAAAAAGAGCCCAAGGGGACGTGAGATGGAAGGTGTGGGCGAACGCCTCCTCTCTGGAGATGCTCTGTGGCAACTCTTCTTTCTTTCTGTTTTGTTTTACTTTTGTCCCTTGCTATTCCCACACTTGTCCCCCTGTGCTCAGGGAAGGGCTGAAGCATCTGCTTTGAGTGCAGGAGATGCCACAAAGGCATCTTCAGGAAGGTCTGTCTGAAACCCTGGAGGGGCTGCTGATCAGAGTAGGCAATACTGAACTAGATGGATTAACAGTCTGACTCAGAATAAGACAGCTTCCTATGTTCTTAGGGATGGCAAATATGCCAATCTATCTCTTTCATTTTTCCAGTTTAGTTCACCCTGTTTCCAGGGAAGTTTGCAGTTTGTTTTGGAAAGTCAGCATGAAAATTCATACATGGTGTGTGTGTATCTGTGTGTAAACAAATTGGCTTCCCCTGAACCACATGTATTTTTGTGCACTGCTTTCAAGAATATATGCATACATATTTTTGCATAATTTGCATTATTAGTATAAATCAGCCTTTCAAGCAATCGTGGAGAAGTAGCTATATATTTTTCCTGCCATCCCTCAGTTATAAAAAGTACGGTACTTCCTAGATATGTTGATCAACAATACTGGGACATGGCAAGGAAGGTTTTTACAGGTTGTCCTTAAGAAAAGAGGAAGTGTCCATCATATTTACACCATATGCCACCTGTGCTACACATTTAAAATAGTAATATACCACTTTCAAGAGCCATCTCCTTTAGGAATCCTAGAAACTGTAGTGTGTTAAGGGTGCTGGACTAGGGTGCTGGAGACCCCTATTCTCCTCAAAGAGTGACAGTTCTCAATTCCTCTTCACAGGGATCTCTAGAAATCATAGCTCTGGGGTGGAAATAGGCATGCCCTAGCAACTCATAGCACCCTTAACAAACTACAGCTCCCAATTTTAAAAAGCAAAAAACTACAGCTCCCAGAATTCCCATGAGTCCTTAAAGTAGTAACATGAAATTTTAAATGTATGGTGTGAATGTGGTCCTATAGGATGATTTGGTGAAGGACGGGGGGGGGGGGCAGGGAACAATTCTGATGCTTTCAATACAATTCTGATGCTTTCAATACAGTTTCCCTCAATGACTGTGCTGGGTGGGAATGTTGTCAAAAGCATTCAGAGGGCACAGGGATAGGGAATACTAGCTTTAAGGCTACAACTAGATTTTTATTTTAAAGAATGTCTCCAAAGTCATGCCTGTCATGCCTCAAGTGAAACTGATGAATCAGCTATGATTCAGCAGACATTACCCATATCGTTATGCAGGATTCCAGCACCAAAACCTGGGATGATTCAGAAAAGAGCTGTGCATTCTTTATCCAAAGGCACTCTCTCTCATTCCCTCTCTCAGAGGTGACCTTCCCTGTGTCCATAATATATCTTTTATATTCATCTTTTTTCAGACTTCCTCTATGTGGTTTTAAATGAGTATATCTGATTAAAAGTTGGTGAGTTGCTATGGCCTTTGGACACAGCCTCATGAATTCAAATGACATTTATTACTCCTGCAGAAGCACCTTCTTTGGATATACCAAATCATGGTAATCTAGAAAAGGAACAGCTAGTATATTTTACTAGCAGGAGGTGATTTTCCTATTGATTGATTTACTGTGGATTGGTTTCCTTTACACACCTCTCTGCCAAGGCACTCAAGGCGGTTTACAATTTTAAAAGACAAAGGACTGGTATAAAATGTTGAGCGATGAGAGTCCTCTTAGGTAGACTGGCTCTTCAGCAGCTGAATGTACAAGCTTTCTGGCCTTGGTTTCCTTAAGTCTGCTTTTCCCCAGGGCACCCACATCTCTAAGCAGCCCCAGGGGAGGTGGGAGAGGCTGCTTGATGCTTCAGTCTGATGGTTTTTAGAACTTCTCTGTGCTTTTAGTGACTTATTTGGCATTGCAGTTATCTAAGGTTTTTATTGCAAGCTCCTTTAGGGGGGAAATAGTTTGTGAAAGAGTGGGGAATATAAATAAATGTTTGTGGTGTGCATGTACAAGTGAAAAAGCACCCACGTCCTGAATACCAATCCCAATTCAATGGTCCATTGTGTGGAATGAGTATTCCACTTTTTTTTTTATTCCCCTTTTTGTACATGTGGCTGCCTACATGCTAAAGTCACATAGGAGTGCAAAACAGCTGCAACAGGGACATGGAATTCCACTTCCTGCCATTCTCCACTTTCTCTTCCTTGATTTGAAAATGCAAATTTCTAGTGTTTATTGTTTGCTGCAAAGGTAAGTTTGAAAGTGTGTGAACTACAGCTGTTGCAAACTCCAGAAGTCAAAAAGATGGCTGAACATGATTTACCAGTGAAGATGGATAAGGGTGTTCAGTGTTCTTTGGCTATTTAGGGGGGGCGGGGAATAAGTTACACAAAGGTTGTATACAATGCTAGTCCTCCTCAGGGTAGACACAATGAAATGAATGGACCTTACTTAGTCATCTCCATTAATGGGTCTGCTCTGAGTATTCGAGACAACTTGACCTTCTTAGTTTTTTAAAAAGATTGGGGTTCTGTTTTGTTTTGCAAAAAGATCACATGCAAAGATAATCAATTTGCACAATTTATGTACATGGCTGTATGTATGTATGTAACTATGTATTTGGTAAGTGTGACCTTTTCTTTCCCTAGACTCTGACACTTTCCTCTCAGAGCATTCACACTTTCACAGAGCACAAACTGTCCTGGTTGCACAGCAAGCACTAAGCCTCCCTTGCATTCCATTCAGAGTTTTCAACACACTTTCTTACAAACACCCCCTCACCCCTCTCTGCTAGTCTCACTAGATCCTTCAGCAAACACTCAGTGTTCTGCTTTTAGCCAGTCCACCACCCTCCAGCCATCTCCCACAGCACTTGCAGTTGTCAGCAGACTCTCAGCACCCTTCATCACACCTTGCAAACTCACAAAGAAGGCAAAATAAAAACCTACTGCCAAAGCCATCATTGACCAAAGAGAAGGAGGGAGAGTACAGAGGACGCTTCACAATATGTGATGGGATTTCATGACTCAAGAATGAACCAAAGAGCTACAAATGCTTGCGTTTTTGCCAGCTCCAATTACCTTTTTCTGTCTCATTCTTCTCCATTATCTACCCTAGCTCATAGCACTTGTCGTAGGGGCGGCCTGGCCTTGTTCAACTCCAGCAAACAGGAACGTTAAGAACTCCTTGATCGGATTAGATCAAGAGTGCATTTAGCTCCCTGTTTAATCTCTGGCTCAAAGCCAAAAATGACAGAGCCAGCAAACAGGTGCAGAGGGAAATCTGCTGTTGTGTGTGTTTGCCGGTGGCATCCTGGAATGTATCTACCTGTGAAGGACGACAGCTGTGTGTACCCATATTTCATCATGAATTTTCATAGAAATATAGGAAACTGCTTTATAGTGCATCAGACCATTGGTCCATCTAAACAACTTTGGCCCAAAGTACTTTAAGGACTTATGCTCCACTTTGACTGAAATCATCTAATGGGGCACTTCTGGCAGTTTCATATGCCCCTGAGGCTCAGTTGGCTTTCACCAGAGGCTGGGCCTTTGGTGTGGCAGGCCCTGCGGAATTCCCTGCCACTAGAAGGTTTGGCAGGAAGAACATCTTCGTTCCTTCAGGTGTCTTTCATAAGCTTGTTTTGTGTTCTGACTTGCCATGTCTTTTATGAAAGTGAGGATTATTAATTCATAAACAAATATGTGAATGAATAAATACCTAGCTCAATATCGAAAGCCAGCAGTGCCTCTGCAGATTTTCAGGCAAGATTCCCCCCAAGCCCTACCTGGAAATGCCACTGCAGGTTGAGCCTGGGACCTTCTATATGCAAGGCAGGTACAGTGCTACTGAGCGAACCCCTAAAAATTATTTATATCAAGATCCAGGAAATCACAAGGTTTTCTCCCTTATTTTGCAGTTGCTGGCAGCAACCAGTTGTCGTTTCTTGCTTTCCCCCTTCCACCCTACCAGCTTGGATTTATTAGCAGCTGGGTTTATTTCTGACTGAAAATGACAAAGGCTTCAAATTGCAATATAGATTTTGACCAAACTCCTACCAAACCTCCCTTGCTTTACTCCCTGACTGACGTCAGCTGAGGCCTTTTATATCAAGACCCTTCATCTTGTGCTGAATGCTATTAAATTATAACGGGGTGGTGCGGGCTTTTTGTTTTTTCGTTTTGTTTTTGCTGACACACCACAAAGCCCTTCCACATTATTCTACAAGCAATTTAATCCTTCCAAAATAGGGGAGGGAGGGTTGGGAGACAAAAATGAAACAGCAGCAATCTCATTTCTGTGCTTCTATTAAACCCCAGGAGGGACCAGCCTGTTTTGCTTTTAAACTCCTCTAACCATCTGGTTTTGATCTGCATGCAAATCAATCATTAGCTGCACTTATTGGCTCGTTTGTTACATTGCACCTTTGTTATATTGTCAGATTAATGGAGCAAACCTTCCGCAGCGTGATCCAGTTTAGGAGCCAAAGTCACCATGACGTTAAACCTAACATGAGCTCTTGTGCAGTTGGTGGTGCAGAGACAACTGCATTGGGATCGTGGCCCCTCTCTGAATCAGACATAGGCTTCCATGGGGTAGCAGAATGGCATCACTTAGGGTTACCATACGTCCAGAATTTCCCGGACATATCCAGAATATCGCCTTCATCAGCAGTGTCCGGACGGAATGTCTGGAAAAAGCCTTGCTGATTTCCCCTTAAAATAGCTCAAAAGTGGCTTCTTCTTTTTTGGGCAATCTTGCCAACAATCTTTTTGCCAACAACCCTAGCATTGCTCCTCCTTCACTGTGTAAACCAGTGATGGCCAAACATGGCCCTCCAGCTGTTTTGGGACTACAATTCCCATCATCCCTGACCACTGGTCCTGTTAGCTAGAGATGATGAGAGTTGTAGTCCCAAAATAGCTGGAGAGCCAGGTTTGGCCATCACGGGTCTAACCTAATACTCTCCACATGGTTTGGACTACAATTTCCATCAGCCCCCAGTGAGCAATGTGCTAGCTTGGGCTGATGGGAGTTGTAGTCCTAAAAGTCTGGAGGGCGCCTGGTTGGCAAAGGTTGCCTTAGCCTGTGTTGGTGTGATAGAAAAGGCAGAGGAAGGAGCAGGGGCGCAGGAAGAGGGGTGTGGGGTGTGTGGCCCACCCCGGGTGTAATCCTTGAGGGGGGGTGACCAAATGGCACACTGCGGGGGCCTGGCCTGCAGCACACCCGAGCCATGCGTCTCTCCTGGGAGTGACGCAGTGGCTTGGGGCCCTGCGCTGCCCATAACGGCAGCATGGGGCTTGCATCCGGCAGGCGGACTCACTGTGCTGCCCCCCTGGGTGGATCGCCGTGGCACCCCCGTGCGCAGATCGCCCCACCCCCGTGGGCGGTTTGCCCTGCTACTGCCGCTCCAGATGTCGGAGCAGCTAGCTACGCCCCTGGGAAGGAGGAAGCTAGCAGAGTCCATGCAATGTCTTATTTCAACTGCAAGAAGGCTCACACTTTTCTATTTTTCCTAGAGAAAAATGCTTAGAATTACAGAAGGAACCATGAGGAACATTTAGTTCAACCCCCTGAAATGCAGGAATGGGATGGGGCTTGAACCCTGGGATTAAGAGTGTCATGTTCTACTGACTGAGCTATCCAAAAATTGATTTCTGTGATAGACCTCATATAGGCAGCTCCCAGTCTAGTGTGTGAATTGGAACATAGGTGTTTTGTTTTTTTATTGAGTTTATATCCCAGTGTACAGAGTTCTCCCTCTCCTTATTTAATCCCCACAATTAGCTTAGAGGGTCACCATGCCAGAGTGTAGATTTGAACCTTCATGTCCCTAAATTCAATGCTCTCAATTGAATTTCACATTTTTATTTTTATTTTTGTGATGCAACTCATGTCTCTGAACCCAAACCAAACTGCTTTCTTTTAAAAATTAAAAAGCCCTCTTTTCAGGAATGTGCAAAATTAAAAGAGGGGCCACTCCCTTACTTACAAGTAAGCTTTGTCATGGCTAATGTGGCAGCAGCACACTATAATAATAATAATAATAATAATAATAATAATAATAATAATTTATTTATACCCCGCCCATCTGGTTGGGTTTCCCCAGCCTGTCTGGGCAGCTCCCAACAGAATTAAAAGCACAATGAAGCATTAAACATTAAAAACTTTGCTAAACAGGGCTACCCTCTTCTTTGCCTCATTCTGAGGAAGGAACAGGGGCTCCTTCCTCAGTCCAAGGCATCCTGGAAGTGGTGCACTGTGAGAATGCCTTGCCATCACTACTTTTCCAGGGTGCTGGGACATTCTTTGAAAAACACTTTAAAAGTTCCAAGTAGTTCAGAGCAAAACAGAGAGAAGGGGGCTAAAAGTTAAGCAGAGATAAGAGCCGGGAAGGGGGCATCTCTGGCTTGTTTCACTTCATGCGGCACCGTGCCTTGCACTGGTGCTGGGAAATGAGATGGCATGCACTTGTGAATGAACCCATTCAACATCAACACAGGCCAGGAATGAATTTATCCATCCTTTCCTGATCATGGTATCCAACTAAAACTCAAGGGTTTCCTCTTGTGCAATGGGACTGCCTTCCTCTTTCCTCTGCATTCCCCCAAATCTGTCCTAGGGGTTTCCTCAAGCCTCCAGAGCAGAACTGGGAAGGGCATGGAGAACATGAGGGGCGGGGGGAGGAAAGGGAGGGGAGTTATTTTGCACAAGCATAAATTCTTGCACTGATGGGACACTTTAGTTGGATACCCGCTATGTAGTTCCCATCCTGTTTGCACTTCATACCTTGCAATATTAGGGTTGCCAGGTCAAGAGAATCCCAGGCCCTAAGATTTCAAGGTCCAGACCTCAGACCTAAGGAGTGGCCGCTGGTGAAGCTATGGGGGGCAGGCCACCGGTGATGTCATGGGGTGAGTCCCGGAGACAGAAGTTAGTTGGGAGAGAAGAGCGAAGAAGGACAGCCCAGCCCCCACCCCCCGCATGTGTCTATGCTATAATTTGAAGCCAGCCTTTCACTTGGAGATCTGGCAGCCTTATACAAAATACATGTGTCTCCCAACAGGGAGTTGATCTGCGTCTAAGAGTGAGGTAAGAAACATCTGTCATGTTTAGGAAGGAGAACTTCGAAGTCATATGAGCATCCATGCTGTTCATGGGAAATCTATTCCCTCTCATTCTTACAGATCCCACTACAATATTTTGATGGGAGTGGAGAGAAATGAGGGAAGGAACAACACATCTTGGGACTTGATACACACAAGAAATCAGTTCCTCATCAAAGCAGCTGCATTGGTTTGAAGGGCTACTCCTCTGATATATAAACTGCCATTGCTGCTGATTTACATAGATAATAAAAATGAAGCACCCACTTAAATTCCTAATCATATCTTTTTTTTAAAGAAACAACAACAGCAGCTAAGATACAATAAGCTTCTCTGTGGAAAAAGCAAGTCCTGGGGGTGTTCTGTTTAGTATGTTCTCCACTTCCCTGATGGCTAACATGTTCTAGGGTTGCTTTCCTTTGGATGAGGGAGGGAGGGAGCACACTGGAGATGTGCAGTGTTTTTGTAATATTTACATGTCATAAGCAGAGCAGAAGTGAAATCAAATTACATGCGTGCTCCTACAAGGCTTAGGTGTAGGCCACATTCAGGCCATACACTTAAAGCACTATAGGAACCGTGGTTTGTTAGGGGTGCTGAGAGTTGCTAGAAGACACACACACTCCAAACACATTCCTCTCCCAGAGCTACTATTCCCAGAATTCTCAGGGAAGAGGGATTAACTGTTAAACCAGCTCTTGGAGGGAAATAGCGGTTTCCCAAGAATTTTCAGCACCCTTAACCAACTACAGCTCCCAGGATTCCTTGGAGGAAGCCATGACTGTTTACTATAGCATTATAACACTTTAAATGAATGGTGTGAATGTACCCTACTTCATGCCAGATCTCCAGAGTGAGGCCTTGTTCCCCTAAGGTGTTTTCAGGCTTCAGTCGTCTCAACACTCCTCTCCGGTTCTACATCAGCCAAACTGTGCATGGCTCTCTCTTTGCATGCATACTTGCCCCCACCTCCTAATGGGGCCATGTTAGGGAGAGGGTTGCCTTCCCAAGGCACTGATAGCCATCTCCTTCAAAAGATCTCCTTCAAGAGAGATCTTGACCTGTCTCTCAACCCAGGGAAGTGCTGCAGTTCCTTGGATGTAATCTGTTGATGTGAATAGCATGTTGGGCTAGGAGGACAGAGCCCCTTCTCTCCCCGCTCTCTCTCTTTCTGACATCCCATAACAATTTCAGAAGAGAGCTGGAGCAGGCCAATGGCCCATCTAGTCCAGCATCCTTTTCTCACAGTACCCCATCAGATGTCTGTGGCAAGCCGGCAAACTGGACCTGAAAACAATAGCAAACTTCCCCACTTGTGATTCCTGGGGACAGTATTCTGACAGTGGGGGTAGAACAAAGTCACCTTGGCTAGTAGCCACCAACACAACCAAAACAAAGGAGAAAGTCTCCTATAATTTCCTCCATGAATTTGTCTCATCCCTTGTTTAAAGCCATTCATTTTGGTGGCCCACACGGTGGGAGAAATGTCCATAATTTAAATTTGCAATGTGTGAACAAACACTTTCTGAATTTTCCAACACCTAGCTACATTGAATGCTGAATGCTACTGTTATGAGAGAGGGAAAAGAACGTAATGCCCATGAAATACAAGGGGGGGAAACACCACTTATCCTTATTCAATGATGCTACAAGATCAGAAGAGCGTCTTGAACTTAAGAACAGAATGTCCTGGAGTTCTTCCTTTAGAAATGCTCCAAGGCATTCCTTGCTTCTCTCTCCTGCCCGCTCCGTTTTAACTCAGCCGTATAAATGAACAATTAAAGCTGACTTTTTTATTTTTATTTCTTAAAAGAAAAAGTTAGTGTGACATTCAAATAAAGTGCCCACCCAAGTTGAAAAAGACGCTGGGCTCAGATTCTTCCTACCCCAAATGTTCTGAGAATATTAATAACTGAAAGACTCCCAAAAGGCCCAGAAGAAAGTTTGCAGGCATGTATTTAAAAATTAATTTTAAAATTATAGAGAAAATGGTTGACACCCCACCAAATAAAAAAATAAATCACCCACCCAGTGTCATAGGAACAAAGTACTACCTCCTTTCTGACACAGAATTCTTTTTTTAAAAAAGTGAAGTGAGCTCTAAGTTAGTAGCAAACCCTTTTTTGCTTGCAATGAAACTTGAAGAATTTCCATGAACAATATCAGAACTGTCTCTCTCTGATTTGCTTTGCAGAAAACTTTGACCATTCCACCCCTCATTTGTAGCTAGGGGTGCTGGAGAATTATGGAGAAATACAGAAAATGTATTTTCCAGTGCCCACTTTTTCATCCTATGTTCAAGATGGAAATCAGTTTGGTGAAAATGATCAGTACAGTGGTACCTCTGGTTACAAATGTTTCTGGTTATGAATGCTTTAGGTTATGAGCTTCGCTAACCTGGAAGTAGCTGCTCCTGGTTGCAAACTTTGCCCCAGGATGCGAACGGCAACCAAGCGCCAGAGGCACACAGGCAGTGGGAGACCCCATTAGCAAAAGTGCACCTCAGGATAAGAACGGCTTCAGCTTAAGAACAGACCTCCAGAATGAACTAAGTTCGTAACCAGAGATACCACTGTACTCACAGTTCCTGATGTTGCTTTCAGAGTGCAAAAAAGAAGCAATTAATTACTCCCCACCCCCCGTTTGGATTGTTCTTTCCTTTGCACTGAAGTGAATGGTCTGGAATGAGAGAATAGCAATGTAATGCACCCAATCAAATTATGTAAATTAAGTAACATAATTTCATCACAGTCAACCGCAAATCAATTAACATAGTCATTGGTGGTGTGCAAACTGCAGCGGAATGGAAACGCTGCTATGTGCAACACATACAGGGCAGAACAGAAAAGAGTGCCTTCTCACATTGCTACCTCCTTCTGCCACATTGAGTAGTCTTCAAATTAGCAGAACAGACGCCTTATTCCCACCACATTATCATATTTCTGCTCTTCCTTCCCCCTCAAAAAAATCAGATCCCTCAGGAGAATATTTTCTTCTCTCGCCATCAAAAAAATCCCCCTCAAACAGAATTTGACATGTCAGAGTCTAAATTGGACTTTGCTCAGAATAAAATACATTCAGAATTACATAACACAGATGTAAAAAGAGGTTTAGGGGTGGGGAAAATCAATGAATCAAACTAGATCAAATCTCTCTCCCCCTCTCTTGTACAGCATGACGGCAGGGAGGCTTTCGATGAGGCGCTGAATTAACAGGAGAGTGAATCTGTTCACCATGAAACACAACTGAAGGAGAATTTCATTCAGCTCTGTCATTCCCAATATGTGGCTCTTGTGGTTACAGGATGGGGAAAAGAATGTTGCTTTCAGCCCATGGACTGCACTATTGACTCAAAAGCCGGGGAGGGGGTCCACTTTTTAGAGCAGAAAGGGTTTGCAGCAAAGCAATCTCATTTGAGGGCCTGGAGTATCCACAACCTGACCTGAGATTTTTAAGATTCTGTACATAATGCTGAGGACTGGCAACTTGATGTTCATATATCACACAGAGATATATATACACAGAGATATAATTTAGGAGGCAGTTCTCTCAATACGCTTCATTGTTAATCCATCCCCGATACAGCAAATGCCTTAAACGACTTCATACCATGAAAGGAGCAGGACTTTTATGTGCAGATAAGAGCTTGCAACTGACCCAGCCCCATCTATTCTTCTGAGATCTGATATCACAACCAAAGCAAGTCGATTCTGCAGGTCCAAAACATTTCCGGGCACAGACATTCGTTTTGCAGAAGTTAATGGATTTTGCAAGTGCAATTAGCCTTAATCTAGATGTCAAGGCTTGCCTGTCATGAAACCCTAGGGCCTGTGACATTACAAAGGGAAGGCTGGTGCCCTTAGCACCCATTATGAGATCATTAAATAATTTGTGAATGTCAGCCTGGAATGGTAAAAATCTCATGAAAGAGGGGTTGCAATATAATAAAGGAGAACAGAGGGATGGGTGTCCCTGTTGTTGTCCACCTCCCCTACTTGTCTCCTTCCTGGACGAAATCCATTACAATCCTCTGGTCAGCGTGAGGGTCTGTTCCATTGGTGAACAGAGGCACAGATGTGGCACTTAGGGTGCATTCAGTAGGGGGCTTATTTTGCTGATTATAATGGTGGCATTTACGCCCCACTTTCTAACATTCATTTCACACTGCAGTAGAATACTAAACAATGTTGAGGACTTTTGATTTACAGTTAGGGTTTATCCACACTTACTTTTTGCCTTGCTCTTTGCAGACACAGGTCCACACTTAAAAGTACCATGTCCAAGTGTTTGTTTAAGTTTTTTTTGTCCTGGAGCTTTCCCCATGAAAACCTACTCTTCAGCAGTCATTTGAAGCAAATGTCAATTTGAGTTTTAAGTGGATTGCTCTTTACTCTATTACAGGCCAACATGTGGAATATACCCCAAGTTTGGGATTGTTAATTATTTTTAAAGAAGGGCACTCTGACCTTTGTTATAAAGAACTGTGTAATTACTTTTCTTTTAGTAGCATCATACCTTCTAGTGGTGCAGAATTGGAAAGGACTGGAACATCTGTGTATCTCTTGTTGGAAACAGAATGTACTGTGTATTGCTGTTTCAGAAAAAATTAACAAAGAGATTACATGCATTGAATATGATGTAGACAATTTTGTTGAAATATGGCATTCCTTTTATAAAATACTTTACTGACAACCTTGAAAAATGGAAACTACTGAAATCACAGGTTGGATTTCAGCAAATTTAACTGGTTTGACCTGTCCTGGAGAGGGAAGGAGAGCTGGGATTTTATTTTCATATTTTGTAGTCTGTACTAAGGAGAAACATACCTCTCGTGAGATTAAACATTCTTAAATTTCAAGAAAAAGAACCTGCAAGCATTAGATCCCTTGGAAAACCCTTGCAGGAGCAGACCACTGAAGAGCACATGAGTACTACTTACAGAAAACGGGGGTTCCCAAGCTGTGACCCTTGGCACGAGCAGTGATGTTACAAACACATGCATCCCTATGGAAGTTTGGAAAGTATGTGTGTCTATGGTTTGGAATTTCTGCTGTGTAATCAGGTGAGTTGTACTCAGAGTAGACCTGATAGAATTAAAAGATCTAAGGTCACAGCCACATAAAGCATATAATTGTACCTCGGGTTAAGAACTTTGCTTCAGGATGAGAACAGAAATCGTGTGGCAGTGGCAGCACAGCAGCAGCGGGAGGCCCCATTAGCTAAAGTGGTACCTCAGGTTAAGAACAGTTTCAGGTTAAGAACGGACCTCCAGAATGAATTAAGTTCTTAACCCAAGGTACCACTGTAGTGTGTTAGGGGTGCTGGAAAATGTAGCTGTGGGTGGGGTCTCCTAACAACTCTCTGGGGAGAGCCAGTGTGGTGTAGTGGTTAAGAGCGGTAGTCACGTAATCTGGGAAACCGGGTTCGTGTCTCGCTCCTCCACATGCAGCTGCTGGGTGACCTTGGGCCAGTCACACTTCTCTGAAGTCTCTCAGCCCCACTCACCTCACAGAGTGTTTGTTGTGGGGGAGGAAGGGAAAGGAGAATGTTAGCCGCTTTGAGACTCCTGAAGGGGAGTGAAAGGCGGGATATCAAATCCAAACTCTTCTTCTTCTTCTTCTGTACCCTTAGCAAACTGTGGCTCCCAGGATTCTTCAGAGTGGAAGTCATGGCTGCTAAAGCGATATAATAGCGTTTTCTCTGTGCCGTGTGGATGTGACCTATGTCAGCCATTCCCATTAATTTCAGAAGTCTAGTCCAAGTATATTTAACCATGGGTACAGCCCTCTGACTTTGTCCCAGGCTATAAGGAAAAGCACTGTGCCAGGTTCCCTTTCCCTTCTTCACTCCAACAGCTGGGAATAGTATCTGACATTGCTCTTTGGAGATGTTGCCTCAGGCGCTATCACATGGCTTACCCATCTGATGGGCTATCCACACTGCCTTGACTTTTGTGATGTAACTCCAGATTGCTTTCTAGCCCAGAGGAATGTATTGCTGCACTTTCAGGCTCATTTGTTTCCTAAGCTGCTTCCCAATGTGTTCAAATCAATAAGCAAAACATTCTTCCCATCACAACTTGTGATGATGCTATGGGTGGTGGTATCGAAAACATGCTTCGCCTGCTTACAAATCAAGGGCAGAAACATCCTACCTATCCATCCCAAGCATTTTCTTGTTCACTTTATTAAGGCAACCTCAGATGGAGGGGGGGGGAGAAATATAGGACAGCAACCAATAACATATCTATGCTCATTATATGCAAGCTGCAGTTACTAAAACAGCTATTCAACTGATAGTAAACAAAACTGTCTTCCAAACTCGCTATTGGCTTTAAGGCACTATTGCAGAAACCCATTTCTCTCTCCAGTGTGCCCATCGTATATTCTCATGCTGGCATTCATCATCCAGTTAAGATGAATTATTGAATTGCCGAAAGAAAATTAAAGTGAAAAGTGGATAGTGATACTTTCTGGTGCCCCTACATGCCACCCTTAATCGTACATTATACAAACCCATAAAAAATTAAAAGTGACCGTGTCTACACAATTACACCTAACTTGGCAGAGAGGAATTGAAATGCCAAATGAAATAAATCGCGTCATATCAGGGGCTTATCGCACATAGATAGTCATGTATATATAATGATAAAATCCTCTCTCTGCTAGGAGGCACAAGGAGAAGCCTTCATCTTTTGAAGCGAAGAACCTCAACTTCTGCAACGCAAGGTGTACAATTTTTATTTATTGCTTTTTTATCATCTGCAGGAGCTAGCATGGTTTCATGTCTTTCCTGGGGCTGTAATTTGCCTCCATTCTTTTTATGCGCAGCAGACAGAAAGTGTTCTTACACTTATTTATTTATTTCCACTTACCTTCCCAGCTCTTAGCATATTACATTCATTAAACTCAAGCAGAACATTATCAAACTACAGCCAGCAAATGATGAAGAGAGGAACAGACATCTCTGGGAATGGAGAAACCACTGCCAGTCTGTACTTGTGATTTAAAAATAAAATAAAATAAAACAATCTTCTCCAAAAAGAAATACCTGCCCGCAGACTGTCTCACCAGATAGACAAGTCCCTTGGGCCTTATCCGGCCCTTGGGCCTTAGTTTGGGGACCCCTGCTCTCGTTATCTCCCGCTTGGACTACTGCAATGTGCTCTATGTGGGGCTACCTTTGAAGGTGACCCAGAAACTACAACTAATCCAGAATGCGGCAGCTAGACTGGTGACTGGGGGCGGCCGCCGAGACCATATAACACTGGTCTTGAAAAACCTACATTGGCTCTCAGTACGTTTCCAAGCACAATTCAAAGTGTTGGTGCTGACCTTTAAAGCCCTAAATGGCCTTGGTCCAGTATACCTGAAGGAGCGTCTCCACCCCCATCATTCAGCTCCAAGGGCCTCCAAGGTCCAGCGCCGAGGGCCTTCTGGCGGTTCCCTCATTGCGAGAAGTAAGGTTACAGGGAACCAGGCAGAGGGCCTTCTTGGTAGTGGTGCCTGCCCTGTGGAATGCCCTCCCAGCAGATGTCAAAGCAATAAACAACTATTTTACTTTTAAAAGACAACTGAAGGCAGCCCTCTTTAGGGAAGTTTTTAATGTTTGATGCTGTACTGTTTTTAATATTCAGTTGGAAGCCGCCCAGATGGCCACCCAGATGGGCGGGGTATAAATAATAAATTATTATTATTATTATTATTATTATTATTATTATTATTATTATTATTATTTAATATCTGATGAATTTTTGTATTTTAATGTTTTGTTGGAAGCCGCCCAGAGTGGCTGGTGAAACCCAGCTAGATGGCGGGGGGGTATAAATAATAAATTATTATTGTTATTACTATTATAGAAACACAGGAATCTTCCTTGCACTGAGACAGTCTGCTTGTCCATCTGGGTATTGTCAACACGGACTGCCAGAGATTGACCCTGGGATCGGTGGCAGACTTTGGGCTCTCAAATTTCAGCAGTGGCACCCTGTGTGATGCTAAAATTCTGTGTCCCCTTACCTCTAACGCAACATTTTCTACAGCATTGTTTTGGCACTCCCTGCAACACAGTGCCCAGTGCAGCCGGTCATGCTACTCTAAAACTGCCTCTGCTGGGACCTTCTGCATGCAAAGGTGATGCTCTAATATTGAGCTTCAGCCACTACCTTCAAAAAATCTTGCCATGGGTGTAATGCAACTTAGCAAGCATGACATCATGTTCCAAGCTAGCTCATGTTTCCACTTGGGTTGAGAGTGCAGTCATGTGCAGGAGAGGTGTGTTACAGGGAATATAATCACACCACCTTTCCAAAGATGGAATTACTACTCTGTGAAGAAAGGCTGCAGCATTTGGGAGTTTAGTTCAGAGAAAAATATAAGATGTGACATGATGGAAACTTATAAAATGATGCATGAGTTGGATAAAGTGGATAAAAATATGCGTTTCTCCCTCTCATAACACCAGAAGTTGTGGACATCCAATGAACTGAACATCGGAAGATTTAGGACTGATAAAAGAACCTCCTTCTTCACCCAGCACCTTGTTAAACTATGGAACTCCCTTCCACAGAAGGCAGTGATGGCCACTAACCTGGATGGCATTAAAAGAGGGTTAGACAAGTTCATGGAGGAGAAGGCTATCAATGACTACTAGCCACAATGGCTATGCTATCCATCTAATCCTTCTGAGTTGGTGAAAACCACAGGAGGTGAGAGTGCTGTTGTGCTCAAACCCTACTAGAGGGCTTTCTGCAGGCATCTAGATGGACACCATGATAACTGTATTCTGGACTAGATGGACTTGCTTTGGCCTGATCCAGCCAATGGAAAACCAAGCAAGACCTGAGCACAAGAGCACTCTCCCCTCCTGTGGGTTCCAGCAACTGATATTCAGAAAAATCACATAACGATTAGCTGAGGCCCTTCTCTGTGTGCTTCGTACATGGGAGATCCAGAATGGCAACACAAAAACGGGCCTTTACTGCAGTGGCTCCCCGTTTGTGGAATGCTGCCCCCAGGGAGGCTCGCCGGGCACCTTCATTACACAATCTTTAGGCACCAGGCAAAAAAGTTTTTCTATAACCAGCCACCTTTGGCTGATTAACATTCTATGGCCTTTTAAATGTGTCTGTGTTCTCATTTTATATATTTTTGTTGTGAACCACCCTGTGATCTTTGTATGAGGGGCAGTGTGCAAATTTAATTATTATTAATAATAATATTGCCTTTGACCGTAGTCTTTTGGCGCCTGCTAAAAACAGTTTTGTTTAGACAAGCCTACCCAGTTATGTAGAATGTTGATGTGTGTTTAGCTCATTATTTATTTAAGTTATTTTTGAATGCTCTAAATAGCTGTTTTTAACTTGTTTTGGTGATAAATTTTATTGTTTTATTTGTTTTGCAAACTGCTTTGAAAGTTGGTTGGTTGGTTGGTTGGTTGGTTGGTTTGCTTGTTTGTTTTTTATAAATAAGTGCTATATAAATGCTATGAACTGAATAAATAAATGCTTAAAAGAAACTCTCAAGTCTTTTTTGGTTCATTCCAGATCCAGAAAAGTAATGCCCCTTTCAGTACCTGCAACACCATGATCCCAGATGCTTACCTCCCCATCCCCTTCCCCCAAATTTGCTTGGGAGTGGGCACATCAGTAGAAGCATTGATATGACAGCAGCAAGCACTTCCTCCTCACCTGCCACCATTCCTGCCTTGTTCTGTCAAGGCACCTAGAAGACAGCTGAAAACAGCAGTGTTTCAGATACAAGGAGGAGCCATAGGAAACCAAGTTCCCCAGGGATCCCAAGTCCAATGGTAGTGGGTTGTGAACATGAAGCAAGGCAAATTGATCCCAGGCCCCAATCCCAAAGGATCTCCACTTGCCTTAAATGGACACGAGGCATTTCAACTGGACAAGAGTCTGTAGCTTGCTCCATCGCTGTTCAAAACATGGTCCATTTCCAACCCCCCCTTTTTTAGCTGTCAAAGCAAAGAAGCTGGAAATAGTGCATTAGCTTTGTAGCATAATGATCTTTGTTTTTTTTGTTTCAGCTCCAGCTGCTTGCTGACGATATTAATTTCTGCGTTCTCAGAGGCTTAACAAAGCAATTACAGCAATGCACTTGCTTCTGTCGAGACTTAACGAAGGAATTATATTTCTCATGAAGCCAACATCAAAGTTCTATCAAAACCTCTATCCAGCAAAGCATTTGGAAATGCTTCCTTTTACAAAACAATGTCTCCTTCCATTAATGAAAGGCTTCTAATATTTGTACCTGACACAAAGTGAGATACGTTTTTAAAACTCCTCTTAAGAAGATCTCCATCTTCCTTTCATGCTGCTCCAGAGATTAAGAGACTTCCTTTCACAAAAACACTAAAAGCAATGTTCAAAAAACTAATAATTAGTGGAAGCTTGTCTATCAGGGCAACACAATGGTCTTATCCTGCCGTCCCAATTGTCTGCCTTCTTACTTGCAAACAGTTCAGGGGGCAACACCACCAATCAGCTTTCTCCTCCTTAGTCACAGTGCTGTCCCCCCCAGAACTAAGCAGGGACGAGGATGGAGACAAGATTAGAATTAGAGCTCTGTCTGCTTATGCTCCCAGCATTCCACCTCACCTGTGCTGATGGGCACAAGCCAACATTGCAGGGATGCAAGGTTCTTGCATAATTACTTTCATAAGAAGCAGCCTTAAACTCTCAGACCACTGGTCTATCTAATTCAGCACTGAGCCACCTTCTCCAGGGTTTCAGGCAGGAGTCTCCTCAGTCTTAGCTTCAAGTGCTGGGGACTGAACACGGTACCTTCTGCATGTAAATCAAATGCTCTACCACTAAGCTATGCCCCTTCTCTGCAAGACTCTTGTTTTAATCTGACTGGTAGGAGCTCTCCACAAGAAATCAGCCCTACCTGGAGATGTGGGGAATTGTGTGCAAAGCAGATGCTCAACCAGTGCTATTTTTATAGAAAAAGAGGTGCCGGAACTTACCCTTGCACTGGCGAAGGAACTGGGGGGCAGGGGGAGCGCACCACCCCCGGCACCATCGGGGAGGGGGGTACCATCATGGCTGCCCCCGGACACGCGCCACACCCACTGTGCCAGATGCCACAACCCCACAGGCAGGGTGCCACGCCCCAGGACGCACGCCATGCCCCCGGGACGCACACCACACCCCTGGGACACACGTCACACTCCTGCAGGCAGTGTGCCACATCCCTGAGATGCATGCCACGCTCCCGCAGGAGGCATACCACAACCTTGGGACGTGTGCCAGTCACGCCCCCACCTGCTCTCTGCCCCCAGTGCCAGAGCATGCAGCTTCACCACTGCTCCCTTGTTCTCTTTACAGTGGCAATAGTGCCCACCTGAGAGGTGCCGGAACTGAGTTGTTGTGAGTTTCAGCTGAAAAACAATGCCCTGTGATCAACTGTCAGGGACTGGTTGGAAACAGAGGAATGGCGGGAGGAATCAGCTGAGGAACCCCAAGGGAAGAATGCTCAGAACCCAGGGAGTGGTGGTGGGGAAATGATGAGTGGCCAGAGGGAGAAGAAGGAGAAGACTGGGAAGAGGAGGTATTGGAAGCTGAAGCGGCAACAGGACTTAGTGAGTGGGGGGAGTCTCTGGCAGAGAGAAGTCCAGAATCAGAGGCAGAAGCTGAAGCAGGAGAGGAGAGAGGACAAGCAGCCAAGATGAGGCAGGCTGGTGAGGAGGCACAGGTGTCTCCCTATCCTGCTCCCCTCCCCCCTGGTCTCCCAGAAGCAGAAGAGGTGTGGTGAGGGAGGAGCAAAGGCAGGCACATCAGCATAGTCTCAGATTGCTTGGGAGGGACCCAGGAATGGAGGAGACTTAGGCAGCTGTGGGAAGGTGAGGACCTTCGGTCTCCACAACTGCTTCATAGGGGCAAGAACTACCGGAGATGAGTTGCTGTGCTCATTAGGCCTGACACTCCTGTGCAATCATGTTTTTGCTTAAAAAAGTGTTAACTCCAGATTGCATGGTGTGATTTACTGCTTCCCCTCCTCTGACATCTACCTCTGAGTACCATATCTCCCCTACAATGGGACTTCCTGTGGGAATGTTCAGGGTGGCAGAGGAGGATATATTGTTTATTAATATCCTTCCTAATGTGCGCTTGCAATTTCCTTTACTTAGCAGAGATCACATTCCCTTCTCTTCACAGTGGAAAACTAGTTGCAAACTCGCGTGAGTTTCTTAAAACAATACACAATTCAATCTGGCTTGTCCAGATTGAAATCTGTTTTAATATTTTTCTGGTAAGACCCCCTTGAATTCCTCCTAAAAGAATAAAGACACCACAGTCTTATTCATAAGCAAAAAAAAGAGAGAAAGTTTACTCACGATCAGGCAGAGCACAGTGTGATCCCTGAAGGCAGGCTAAAGGCTTAAAGTTACAAACTTATACTAACAGGATGATAAAGCAGATGACCTGGGGGACTGCTTGGCTGGCAGCCAGCAGTTCATTCCAGGAAGTTCACAGGAGGAAAAGAAGATGGAAAAGAGAGAGAGTGGCAGCATGCCTTGGCCTTTTACCAGGTCTGGAAAGGGCACATCCACCTACTAGTCACATGCAAGGAAGGATGCTCCAGGCCAGGAGGAACAGGAAGATTCGACTGTTTGGACCAAACATTCCCTTGCATGTCCACTCTAGCAAAACAAGGAATGTTGTATTTGACTGCTCCCAGCGGATTACATCCTACACTTTATTGTATGTAAATAGCCATAAGATCACCCTGGACATTCTCTATGTATGTTAGTTCCTGTCTATTTCCAACACACACCCAAAGTTTTAAAAAACGGTGTCCTGGGTGTCACCGAACTGCAACTCCCACCATTCCTGGCCATTGGACACAATTGCTGGTGTGAGCTGCAATTCAACAACATCTGGAGAACCAAAGGTTTCCCGCTCCTGGAGTGAAGCACTGCTTTGGGATTGGCCCTCTTATTTTCCATAGCAGCAGACAGCTGGCCAGGACCTTGGCAAAAGAAGAAAAAGAACGAATGACTTCAAGGCCAATCTTATCAGCAGGAGGCAGCCTAAATGGCAGCAAATATATCACAGTGGGGAGTAAGGAGAGATAATTAAATCCAGTATGGTTTAAGCAGAATAGCAGGTGATAGGCGCAGCTGCACAGATGACAGGTATGCTACTGAAAAGCTGAAATACAACACAGACACGCACATCAAATCACAAACTCCTGCTGGAGGAAGATTGGAAAACAAACAGGCAGAAACAGATGAGATTCTGGAGGATTCTTCCCCTTTTCTAAAAAGAGGAAATGGGATGAGGTGGCTCAGTTGGTAGATCATGAGACTCTTAATCTCAGGGCCTTGGGTTTAAGCCCAACACAGGGCAAAAACCCCACACTGGGCAAAAGATTGCAGGGCCCTCGTGGTCTCTTCCAACTCTACAGTTCTATGAACTATGATTTTTAATGAACACAGGAAGCTGCCTTATACTGAGTAAGACCATTCATCCATTGGGTTCAATGTTGTCTACTCTGACTGGCTCAGTTCCCCAGGTATCAAGATAGGAGGCTCTCCCAGCCCTACCTTAATTGAACCTTGGAGCAAACCTGAGATCTTCTGCATGCAAAGCAGGTGTTCTGGCACCAAGTTGACAGCCACCACCTTCTGTGGGAGCAAATTCAACCATATGCTATGTGAATAAGTACCTTTTTTTGCTCATCCTGAATCTTCCAATATTCAGATTCAGTGGGGACGGTATTCAGCTAAGTTTATTCAGAGAAGACTCATTTAGTTCATTCATTAGTTGGATTTTAGTGAACTCTCCTTCACTGAAGGATTTTAAACAGAGGTCTAACAGGATGATCTAGTTGAGATTCCTGCCTTGCAGGAGTTGCAGGGGGTGGACTAGATGGCGCTTGGGGTCCCTTCCAACTCCACAATTCTATGACTCCACCCTGGATGTCCATGAATTCAAAACTTCACAAGTTGGTTTATTCCACTTCTCCAAAGTTTCCCTAAAGCTTCACATGGCATAAAAGCGACTTCTAGAAAACTAATGGAACATGGTGGATGTTTAATGCTAATTTCTATGTAATTTGATTCTAGAAAAATCCCTTTGCAGCCCTCGTGGCCTGGAATATCATGAGAGTAAAATGGCAAAATATGGGGCTGCATACTAGCATACAGTTCTTTCATGTTTTCATATGGGGGACAGAAACTTGCATGTGTGGAAATGGTGGGGGAGTAGTGCTGTTGTCCAATGAGGTTCTTTGATGTGTCACGCTATGCCCACTGATGTGAATGAAATTTAGCACAACATTCCAGTATATCAGTTGAAAAGCAGTAGTTTCACAATGCAAGATTGGCCAATGGTCCATCTAGTCCGCACAGTGGCCAACCTGGTGCCTGCAGGAACCGGCAAGTTGGATCCAACAGCCCTCTCCTCCAAGAATTTGTCCAACCTTCTTTTAAAGCCACCCACGTTGGTGGCCATCAGTGCCTCCCATCATTTTAACTAGGCATTGCATAAAGAAGTACTTCCTTTTATACATCCAGAATCTTCCAACACTCAGCTTGGTACAGCACTGTAAAAGGAACATTGGAAAGCAGGGCAGAAGCACTAGCATTGTAATGAGGGAAACCAGCAAAATATTTCAGACATTTGAATGCACCCACAGTGCATCCAGCTTGCATCCAGAGTGGACCAACAGTCCACTTTCTCCATACCATGCATAGCTATGAGGCAGACAAGCCTATTGTGTCTCCTGTGTTCCCAGAGCTATGCCATAAGGAAGCCATAAGGATCTGTGAGATAGAATATGTGAAGCGTGTTGAACACTTAAGCTGTGCTATATAAATGCTGTGAGTTGTTATTATTAGCATCAACAAATTGAATAAACCATGCTAATAAAGCACGCTTCGTGATTCATCATTGAAGGGCACCATTCCGCAACAAGGCATCGTGATGCTGCGGTTTTGCCACCAGATAGGATTTTGAATTTCAGTCCAGAGGCAGTTGTATCTGAGTGATCTTCAGATAAAAGGCATGATAAAGATGTTCATTAAATTAATCTAAATGGGCCTGCGGCAATTTAGTCTCAAGTAAGAAAATTAATTGCGTCATCTGAGTGGCAAATACATCTAGTGCAAATTTTTATAAAAAAATAACCGTAACTGTGGCAGCTGCAATTCAAAGCTTGACAACAAGGTATGGAAACAATGTGGGGCATACAAAGCTGCCTTGAAGCAGGGCAGACTGTTCAGCAATCCACTCTTACTGGTTCTCCAGGGCCTCAGACAGAGGTCTTCTCATCACCTGCTGGGAGGACTGGTTGGGCAGAAGACCAACCAGAGATAAAGCAGAGTCAATGACAGCCTGAGCCAACTAATCTGCAGTATTGTCATAAGAATATAAGAAGGCCCATCTAGCCCAGCATCCTGGTCTCACAGTGGCCAATCAGTTGCCCTGGTTGGGAAGCCCACGAGCAGGACCCCTTCTATGGTTTCCAGCACCTTGTGTTCAGAAGCATGACCACCTCCATTCATGGAAGAGAATAGCCATCACAACTAGCAGTCAGCAATAGCCCTCTCCTCCATGAATTTGTTTAATCCTCTTTTAAAGCCATCCAAGCTGGTGGCAGTCACAGCCTCCTCTGGGAGTCAGTGAAGAGCTCCTTTCTTTTATCTGTCCTGAAGCTCCCAACATTCAGCTTCATTGGATATCCATGGGTTCTAGTGGTGTGTGAGAGGAAGAAAAACACTTCTCTACCCTCTTTCTTTGTGCCATGCATCATTTTATAAACATCTATCACGTCACCTCTTACTCACCTTTTCCCTAAACTTATAAAATAAAATCCCAAATGCTGCAACCTTTCTTAATAAATGAGTAGTTCCATTATCCTCCTCTTGCTGAGTTCTACAAGGGCAACACAAACTAAAGAGGAGGAAGCAGATAGATGGTGTCAGCCCCTGCGTTCATATGGGCAGGTGGTCTGGCCCTTGGGACCTTTTCCAGACCACCTCCCTCACTGCCCCTACTTTGCACATGGAGTATTTTTTCCTGGCTGGAATGTGTGACTGAAGCCTGGAAATGCCTCTCTCTTGCCTGGGGGAAGGAAACAGAGGTATGTGCATAAAAAGTTAAAGGGACCCCTGACCATTAGGTCTAGTAGTGGCCGACTCTGGGGTTGCAGCGCTCATCTCGCTTTACTGACCAAGGGAGCCGGTGTACAGCTTCCGGGTCATGTGGCCAGCATGACTAAGCCGCTTCTGGCAAACCAGAGCAGCGCACGGAAAATGCCATTTAACTTCCTACCGGAGCGGTACCTATTTATCTACTTGCACTTTGACGTGCTTTCGAATTGCTAGGTAGGCAGGAGCAGGGACCGAGCAACAGGAGCTCACCCCGTCATGGGTATTTGAACTGCCGACCTTCTGATCGGCAAGCCCAAGGCTCAGTGGTTTAACCCACAGCACCACCCGCGTCCCTAAGTATGTGCATAGAAATGAGATTACTGTACAAAGGTAAAATTGGCATTTGTTGCTCTGATCATTTTTGCCTCTGGTCCTACCCACCCATGGCATGTGGCAAAACATTTTCCTGACCTTGCTTTATATGTACAGGGAAGTGTGTGTGTGTGTGTGTGTGTGTGTATGTGCAGTGATCCTCCCCACCTGCATTCTGAAATGGTACAGTTCAGAAACAAGTTCATCTGTCATTTATGTGAACTAGTATAGTATTGCATTTAATTTTACTTTATTGCAAGAGAAGAAACTGGCAGTGTTGGGAGTGGAGTTATCTCTAAAAAAGTAGCTGCCCAAACCCACTTCTGCATCATAAACAGCCTTTAGCCACAGTTTAGGCCTGGACAAGCTGATCTGTTCATCTGTCTGAGGATGACATGTACGTTTCAGATTCACAGGCAGAATAATTTCTGTGGCCCGAGGTGTTCTACGCCGCGGCTTTCATTCTGCAGCTTATGGATCAAGCTCAAAATTATGTGCTGCTCCGCAGCCGTGCAGCGCTCGCTGCTTGAACTTCAAAGTTAATCCAGATCTCAGCAGAGTTTAATACCTGAAGATCTAACTCATCATCTGCCAGTTGACAGAACAGCAGTAATTAGGAAGACTGTTAAAACAGCTGAATGTGCTAAAAATAAGAGTCTATATTGGGGATGTTCTGCCCCCAGTTAGCAATTAGCCAGGGTCCTTTTGAAGGTTGAGAGTATGTATTAGGGGTGTGAATGCTTATAAGATACTATCAGACACAATCAGGCAACTGTCCTTGAAAGAGAGTCTGAGCTTGCATATTAACTGTGGTGGTCCACTGTCATGGACTGGTTGGATGCAGAGTAATGGTGGGAGGAACCAGCTGGGGAACCCCCAGGGGAAGATGTCTCAGAGCCCAGGTATTGCTGGTGGGATGAAGATGAATGGTCAGAGGGAGAAGTGGGTGAAGACTGGGAGGAGGAGGTGTCAGAAGTTGAAAAGGTAACAGGGCTTAGTGAGCTGGGAGAGTCAGTGGCAGAGAGGAGTCCAGAATCAGAGGAAGAAGCTGAAGCAGGAGAGGAAGTCAAGAGGCAGAGATGAGTCAGGCTGGTGAAGAGTCGTGGGTGTCTCCCCCTCCTGCTGTGACACCTGCAAACACCTCTCCCTCCTTGTCTCCTAGAAGCACAAGAGGTATGAAAATTGTGGAGGATGCACAGAAGCAGTCTTTGATTGCTTGGGGAAAACCCTGGAGGGGAGGGGGCTTAGTCAGCTGGCCAGCTGTGGGGAGGCGGGAACCTTCAGTCTCAGCATCTGCTTCATGGGGATGAGTCCTTCCAGATATGAATTGCTGTGCTCATTAGGCCTGAAACTCCTGTATTGATTGTTTTTTTTTGCTAATAAAGAGTTAACTCTAACTTGCACAGTATGATTTACTGCTGGCTCACCTCTGACATCCACATTCTCCATTGCACTCACACGACACCCAACATACAGGAGGACCAAGTGTGCTTGCTCTTTATTTGGGCTAGAAAAATGGCATCTCCCATTAAACTTCTGGATAAGTGAAACTCAGCTCTAGAACTTCTCTGTTCATCACGATGCATTAAGGAATCAAACCCTTCAGAGGGAGATGTGTAAGGCAAAACTCTTCCCATTTCATAGCTGGGAATAGGCTTTCTGAGAGAAAGAAAGAAAGAAAGAAAGAAAGAAAGAAAGAAAGAAAGAAAGAAAGAAAGAAAGAAAGAAAGAAAGAAAGAAATGTTTTAGGATAATGTGCAGGAAGGGTGGGGGCAAGAGGGAGAGAATTGTTCTTGAAAGGTGTAAAATCCAGATTCCAAGACTGCCAAAATGTGGAGACAAGGCAGTTTGAGATCTGTCAAATCCACAGCCGTAAGAAGGAAAATAAAAGAAACCCAGATATGCAATATCAGGCAAAATGTGCCCATTGATGTCCTGGGTGACTCTGTCTTCTTTTAACCTAACACTGGGTTTATGTCTGAATTCATAGTGACCTGCTGCCAGTCAGTACAGACAGCCAGTCAATTTAATGATTATCTGCATTGTTTTTAGCAGTGTTTTATATTTTATCATTGAAAATTGGCCAAATATTTTATGATATGGCAATACAGCAATACTTTTTATCAATAAACAACATTACATTTTATTTACTGGCCACCCCAAAACTAAATGAGCATTGTGGCACCATTTATTTATTTATTAGCAATGGTGAAGTCAAGATTCCAGAAAGAGAAACAGACCTCAAGGGCATTCTAATTTAAGAATTAATTTGCAGCAGAAACCAATTTGAGCAGCTTCCTTAAGTTTTCACCTTCTGCAAGCGGCATCTGGTCCAAGTCTGCCACATAACTGAAAGCTGAACCAAGCAATCACATGTCTAGGGGCTCAGCCTATACTGTACTTGAGCTTCAACCTCATCAGTGAAAGAAAAGCTGAATCACAGAATCATAGAGTTGTAGAGCTGGAAGGGCCATCTAGTCCAACCCCCTGCAATGCAGGAATCATTTGTCCAATGTGGGGCTCAAACCCTTGACCCTGAGATTAAGAGTCTCATGCTCTTCCAACTATATTGGAAAAAAAGGAGCAATGAGACCTCAGAATAGGCCTCCACCTACCCAGTGACACCTACAGTGGTACCTCGGGTTACAGACGCTTCGGGTTACAGACTGCGCTAACCCAGAAATAGTACCTCGGGTTAAGAACTTTGCTTCAGGATGAGAACAGAAATCATGCTCCAGCGGAGCAGCGGCAGCAGGAGGCCCCATTAGCTAAAGTGGTGCTACAGTTTCAGGTTAAGAACGGACCTCCAGAACGAATTAAATTCTTAACCCGAGGTACCACTGTACTCTGTCTGGCAGTAGCTCCTTGGGGTCTTAAGCAGAGAGGGCTTTTGTTTACCACTTCAAACCTGAGCCTTTTAAAAGAACTGATTATGCCAAAGATTGACTGGAGAGTCTTCTGCAGCTGAGCTAGGGTCCCATGCTGCTATTATATCTATCATCGATCTATCTTTCTATCTATCTATATCTATCTAACTATCTATCTATTTAACTATCTATCTATCTATCAGCTCCCTATTTTTCTGTACGAAATGGTTCAGAGCAGCTAACGAGAGGGTAACTGGCAGGGTGCAAAGCTTTGCCATGTTACTGAAATGATCATATTAAAGCATATATAAAACAAAGGGAGCAGCACCAGCCAATCAAATTATCTAAACAGCTCTCCTTGCAAAATAAACCCTTGGTGGAATAAATAAATAAGGCCCATCTCGTCCAACATTCTGTTCTCACAGTGGTCCCAATGGGCAAGGCTTGAACACAACAGCACTCTCTCCAGTTGCAGACCCTCCAAGTGTCCCTATTTTCCAGGGACATCCCTGATTTAGAGAAACCGTCCCAGTTTCTGATTTGATCCTGGAATGTTCCATCTTTCCTTAAAGGTAAAGGTAAAGGGACCCCCGACCATCAGGTCCAGTCGTGGCCGACTCTGGGGTTGCGGCGCTCATTTTGCTTTATTGGCCAAGGGAGCCGGCGTTTGTCCGCAGACAGCTTCTGGGTCATGTGGCCAGCATGACTAAGCCGCTTCTGGCGAACCAGAGCAGCGCACGGAAACGCTGTTTACCTTCCTGCTGGAGCGGTACCTATTTATCTACTTGCACTTAAGGGTGCTTTCGAACTGCTAGGTGGGCAGGAACAGGGACCGAGCAACGGGAGCTCACCCCGTCACGGGGATTCGAACCACCGACCTTCTGATCGGCAAGCCATAGGCTCTGTGGTTTAACCCACAGTGCCACCCGCGTCCCATCCACCTTTCCTTAGGATGTCCCTATTTTCATTGGAGAAACGTTGGAGGGCATGGAGTTATCCAACCCCCAAGCCATCTATGGCAATCCTGTATAGGGAAGGTTTTTAAAAAATGTTTAACATTTTATTGTGTTTTTATATATGTTGGAAGCCCCCAGGGTGGGCTGGGGCAACCTAGTAAGATGTGTATGGTATAAATAGTAAATTTTTTATTACGGAATGGGATGTTCATCAGAGAAATGTTGGAGGGTATGCATTTGTGATTCCAGAAAACTGGCATTCAGAGGCATGATGCCTACGACATTGGAGGGAGAGCACAGCCATTGTGGAAAGTAGCCACTGTTAGCCTTACCCTCAGTAAATTAGGTAGCAGCTACCCTTATTGAAAGCTAAGCAAGGTTGGGAGGAAAAAAGATCGGTCAGGAATCCTAGAAAATAAGTAAATAAGTATATACTACCCTTAGAGACTGCGCCATAATCTAAGACGCACTAGGAAAATTGACATCTCTCTTTCCTACCCAAGACACTAATGACATCTTTGGTCAGCATCCCTGTTAATGCAATTCTGAAAACACCAGTTTATGAAGTGGCGGGGGGGGGGGGCATCTGAGTGGAAATATTCCAGAAAATGCATCAGTTTGTTGTATGTCATGGGTAGGCAAACCACATGGATCGCCAGTGCGCGCGTTCTTTTCCTCTCCCTCATACGGCGGTGCCACCTCCGCCTCCTCCCTCCCTCCCTCCTCCTGGCTTTTCCCCGCCCTGCCTAGAGGAGGAATGGGGCTGGGCTTTGTTGGTGCCAGCAGCAGCAGCAGCGCTCCAGCAGCCGCCATTTTAAGCAGCCCCTCTCCGGAGCCCTTTTGTGCGCCGCTCATCGTCCTGCCACCACTGCCAGCCCCTGCCGCTCACAAGACACAGGAAAGCAGCCACTGGGGCTTGTGGTGTTCTTGCATCACCCCCCCCCCCCAAAAAAAATAAATATAGTCTGGCCCCCCACAAGGTCTGAGGGACAGTGGACTGGCCCCCTACTGAAAAAGGTTGCTGACCCCTGTTGTATATATTTAATCTGAGAACTTACAATTTGTGTGTATATATGTGTGTGTGAAATATAGTGAGTTAAAAACTCAACCTTCAAGTCCAGGCAACTGTGGGATTGTGTTCAGAAAAGATTGAAGGGAGTAGGGAGAGAGACAGCTCAATACATTTTATGCTACTTTGTTCTTTCAGGAGGAGTGAAGGATTTTGAAAGAAATCCACCTCCATGTAAGTTAAGTATAATTATCTGTCTTCCCCCCAAAAAACCAAAAGCATTTTTGAAAGTATAATACAGCAGGAAGAAAGAAAAGGCTGTGATCTCCTCCCCCACCACCTAGCCAACCCAAGTAAACAACATTAAATGCAAATTCAGAAAAGGAAAGTTCACGGCCAGGGGTATTGAAGTGAGGTTGGAGTGTGTGTGAAAGAACAGGCATGCATCTCAAAGTTTCTTCATATTTAGGGCCGCAGTGAAAGCTGAAATTTCTAGATGGAGGGGGAGATGCTGGAGCACAGAGCACAAACAAACAAAACAAAACACCTTTTCAAATCTCAACACATTTGTTTTGCAAAATATTAAAATAAATGTACCAGCTCATCTCTGGTTCTGCCTGCTTTGCTTAATAAATGCTTTGGTTGATAAAAGATCAGGCTGAAGACAGGGGAGTGTTATTCTCCCGCCCCACTGCTAGCCTGTTCGTGGTAGTGCAACAGGTAGTGCCCATGAGGTAGAACATATTCATTATCCCTTTGCCATAAATGGTCAAGCAGGTTTCGTGTGGCTTTAGAAACCTAGAAAGCTGTTTGGCCTGAGGCAAAGGAGGAGCAAAAGAGATGTTTTTGCACATGGTAGTAAGAAAGTGCCTCTGTCATCAGCTCTCCCAAAAGTTGTGTCTGTAAAAAGAGCTCTGCTGGATGAGAGCAAAGGTCCTGCTCCTCCAGTGTTCTGTTCTGACAAGAAGCCTTTGGCAAGGCTGCAAGCAGGTCATGAGCACAATCACACTCTCCTCTTCATATTCCCCAGCAGGTGGTGTTTAACAGCTGCTAGCCATGACAGTAAAATAGAACCTCCACATTCAGCTGCAGTCTAGCTCTGAATACCAACTGCTGAGGGGCAAAGGAGACAGCTGTTGTCTTCAAGCCATGCTTGTGAATCTTCCAGTGACATTCAGGTGCTCCCTGCTGGAAAAAAAAACACTGGGCTCAAAGAAGTTTCCATGCAGCAGATTTTTGACCAGCAAAAACTGCAGGGAGTGGAAGAGAGTTTATATACATATCAGAAGCGGTGAAACTTTTTAAGCCTGCATTCCCACCTGGGCAGGTTTCAGAGGGCCAAGATGCCAGAGGAGGGCCAGGCACAATGTAACCACATTTTATTGGATACCAGGATGCTGCCTTTTGATCAGAGAACTGCTTCTCTCTGTGAGCAAGTGTAGCATACCCTCCAACATTTCTCTGAAGAAAATACAGGTGCCCTAAGGAAAAGTGAGACATTCTGGGATCAAATCAAAAACCAGGACGACTTCTTTAAATCAGAGGTGTCTCTGGAAAATAGGGACGCATGGAGGGTCTGGTGTAGCAGTTTCTGAGGTGTATGTCAGACCCTCCAAGTGTCCCTATTTTCCAGGGATGCCCCTGATTTAGAGAGGCCGTTCTGGCTTCTGATTTGATTCCGGAATGTCCCATTTCTCCTTAGGCTGTCCCTATTTTCAGTGGAGAAATGTTGGAAGGCATGGAGTTATCCGACCCCCCAAGTCATCTGAAGGAAATCCTGTATAGGGAAGTTTTTAAAATGTTTAATGTTTTATTATGTTTTTATATACGTTGGAAGCTGCCCAGAGTGGCTGGGGCAACCCAATAAGATGTGTGGGGTATAAATAGTAAAGGTATCATTATGGAATGGGATGTCCCTATTTTCATCAGAGAAATGTTGGAGGGTGTGGTATGTGTTTATTTCATTGATGGCAGGCTGATGGGGGTGCATTTTCCACCCGCCCTCTTTTGGCTCTTTTAGATGTGGAAGCCATTTTGTGTGATGCCAAACCCCTATGGTAGCCATTTTGTAACTGCGGTGCTCGTGTCACTTTCTGAATGTTCCAAATGGGTCTATGGGTCCCAAAAGGCTAGTGCCCCATGTTGTCACTTGTGCCTGCCGTCACTGAGGGGCAGAGAGGCTGCAGGGCCCCAGAGTTCTGCCCTGAAATCTGGTTCTAACCATAGGAAGACCCCAGCACCTAAAGCAAGCATTGAAAAGTAAGCATGCAAGCCTTACGGCTCAACAATGTCAGTCCCATCAACCCCAGAAGCTTTTCAGAGCTGGCTATTTATGACTGCAGAGCGAGTTCATTTTCTGGGAACTCTGAACTGGTGTCTCAGCCACATTTTCCTGCTACTTCTTTCCATTCTTTGCATCCTCTCTTCTCCCTGACGCCTCCCTCCAAATGATTTTAATTCAAGTGACGTTTGTCCTGTGTAGAAGGTTTTGAAGATAATGAGCATTGGCAGCCCTTAAATGATCTGCCCATGTTTTACATTCTCCCCTATCAAAAAGGAGGGAGGTAAATACTTAATTCATGAGCAATGTGTTCCATGTGAGATATCACACACACAAGATTACCTTGGCATAGATTTTCCTCTGGCCCCAACAAGATAAACAGCCTGCATGCGGTTGCTCAGAATGGGAGAAAGTTCAATGGGGCTTAATTTCAAGGACACATACATATGTGCAGGATTGTAGACAAGTTATTCCCATTGCTTCTTTTTTTTTTCGTAACACACTGCTGACATGTAGGATTGAGGTGCAATCCTATAAAATAGGGAATGGGATTTTAGCCATGCAGAAGTTGTAAGTTTCTACATGCAGACCTCATGGACGCCTCTTCATTCTCCATCCAGGCAAACAAACGAAAAGGGCAAGCAAAGTGATCCACATGAAGAAAGTTTGCAACCTTCAGGACTTCTTGGTTTCAAGAAAAGGTGACATGGTAGACGTTTAGAAAAGTATGAATGATACAGAGAAACTAGGCAGAGAGATTTCTTTCTTTCTTTCTCCTTTTTAAAACTGTTTTTATTAAACTATTTCTATCTCCCTGGGCAGCACTGACTCTTTTACAAAGCCAACTTATTTCCAAAATGTCATCATCCGGAACTGCAAAATGTGGCTCATCTCTGCTTCCTCTATCTTACATCTACATAGGTGTTATTAGCATCCTTCTAAATATGGCTAAGAGATTGAGCCTTTCTTCTTAGCCTTTCTAAGTTGCCATGAGAAGCAGTGTTGACTCCAGGCTCCAGAAGGTCTGGGAGCAAGACATCATTCATGCTCGTCCTCCCTTGGAGAGCTGGCCTCTTCATTGCAATGGGCGCAATGAGCTCTTGGCAGTCGGCCCCTGCTGGGGATTGAGCCCTCTCCAGAGGCCCAAATATGCTGACTTTTGTTGCCAGCCCTAATGCAAACCAAGGCTGCATTCACACAGTTTATTCCAGTTCCTGGGTGTTTTTGTAACTGATTTTGCAACTGATTTGAGTTTTCACCTGACAGAGGGACCCATTTTGGAAAAGTAATGGAATATAGTACACACTTGGCACTCATTTCCATGTTATTTGGTTCCAGAAAAGAATCCATTTGCAGCCCCCTTAATCCAGGAAAACTGTGGGAGTAAAGGGATGAAATTTGAAGCAGCATACCAGCATAAAGTTCTTTCCTGCAGTTTTCATGGGGGAATCACAGGGGAACATAAGCACACAAGTGTGGCAAGGGTGGGGGAATAGCAGCATTGTCTAGAGATGTCCAGTGTTGTGCCATGCACTCACTGGGGTGAATGACATTTACCCTGGCATGCTGGCATTTCAGTCAAAAATCCAGTTCCGTAATGCAACAACGGGTATTGCAGTGTGAAAGGAACATTAGAAAATGAGACGGAAGTACTAGCATTGCATCAGGAAATGTAATGCTATATTCCTCATTTCTTGTAAGCATATATTGCATCTAAAGTTGCCAGGCCTTTGCTTGCAAAACTGAGGGTTTTCACGATAAACATCTCAATAAGCAAAAGCATTGGTATAAATATAACTCTCTCTCATATGAAGCTGGCTGCAAGAGAGGCTTAAGTCACTGGGAGAGGGAAGAGATGACGATCCCTAAATATTTATATCTCAGCAGTGGAAAGCGGCACCAGAGGCTCAGGGGGGAGCCTGGGCTTTAAGAAGACAGGAGACAGCTCTGTTCAAAGGCTTTGCAAAGGCAGGGGGAAACAGGTAGTCTGGCACAGCACTAGCAGAGTGACAGAACTGTAAGCTAGATCAGGAGAGGGGAAGTTTTCTCAGTCCGGGGACCACATTCCCTTCTAGACAATCTTCTGAGGGGCCCATGCTGATGGGGGGGGGGGATCATAGGCAAAAGCAGGCAGAGCAACAAATGAAAATTTTGCCTTTATGCAGTAGGCTGGTTTGTACACTTGTGAACACACCTCTTTGCATCCTCCACCCAGGCAGGGAAGAGGAATTTATCAGAGTTCCAGAACAGTGCAAAGCAGGACCACCAGTGAGGGTCTGTGGCCTGGGAAAAGGGAGTGTGGCAGAGCATTCCAAGGGGTCTGGGGGGCCACATTCAGCCCTGGACCTGAGATTCCTCACTCATGGGCTAGGTGGTCCTTGCTCTGATGCTCAGGAGCATGGAGAATCCAGAGATGACCCAGGTGTCCATTGGGAGCTGGGTGGTTGATCAAGAAGGGGAAGGAGCTACCCGATATAATATAATGCCCAATATTTATATATGATATAAATATCTCCCTCTTTACAGGAGCTTTGCTGGCATAACAGCTGTCTAGTGGACAGCTCCAAGTGACCCTGACCTCAGCCACCATGCACCTCACTCTCAGGTGTGGGGATCAGCCTCTGACAATAATGCCTCCACAATAACCCAGCAAGGCAATTCTACTAGCACAACAAGCAAGCCATAGGTGACCCAGTTCCAGAAACAAAGGGCCTCAGATGCACACACAACACCGACATTCAAAGCTGCCTTACCTCCAGTTCTGTGGGTGCTTGAGGCTCACCTATGGAGCAGGCAACACCCATTCGCAAGTTGGAGTCAGTCAGAGAGCATACCAGACCTTGGATAGCTCCAATGAGACCTGCTAAAGCAGCTTCCAGGTAAGTGGGGTCTGCAGGGAGCTGGCACCATTTGAAGCCTTATGTAGGAGGAGCTGCCTGGTTGGTTAAAGCATCCTCTGCTTATTCTGTAGCCTTTGGCTTCTGGAGAGGCACAGGCATTGCAGCAGGCTCATCCTCTGAGTCAGAAGATGGTGATGGGGCTGTGTCCTCTAGGTATGAGGCCTCCAAATAAGGTTGTTCTGAACCTCAACCATGTCCTCAGCTGTCCAATGCAAGGTCCCCAGGTTATGGGGCCATGGCACCAGATAGACAGAGTTGGACCATTGTTCCATCTAGCCTAGTGATGCCGGCTTCTACTACAGCCCTGTTGCCTGCAATTGCATCTCACTCTTAGCTAGATTTTAGATTATGTGTGAGGAGAGACTTGCAACCACTTGCTATTACTGAGGTGACTCTAGAAGGGATGGGGTTATTGGAAAAGTAGAAGCCAATCCATTTTAAGGCCAGCTGAGATGGCACATGGGAGATATGTGGTCAGATTTAACAAATTAGGATGGGTGTTCTACATGTCACAAAACAAAGAGATGAGGACAAAGAAAGAGAGATTTGCAGGGAAAAAATGCATTGATTTGTGTCCTTATTTGCAAATTTAGAAGTATTTACTATTATTTAAATAGAAACACGATCAATTTCATCACAGTACAGAACGCTGATAGCCAAAGACCAGTGTGACTGCCCTGTCCAATGTACAGCTGTTAATTTCTGGTGGAAAACATTAAAGCCTCACTCTCCTTCCAAATGGTTTTTAGCCTTTAAAGAAAAATCTCCCCATACTTAGGGATGTATAGTCCGTCAAATAGAGGAACACTTCAAATAAAGACTTTCCTGTATGGTCACCCAAACCCAAAACCTTTCTCTTTGGTTAATAGCTGCCATGAAATTGAGGCAGGGCCAAGTGCCCAGGGGGAGATAGGAGTTAGTCCTTTGCACCTGCAGTTTCCAGCAGATTGAATCCGACTGTTCAGAAGCTATTAGCTTCAGAAAGAAGACAAGGCGGGTACAAAAAACACCATGTCTGCCACTGCTGCCTCAGCATCATGGTTGCATCCGTCATCATTAGCTTTCTTGACAGACTTTCATCTATCTGACAGAACCTTGGCCTGATGTCTTGCAGGTGTTGGACTACAGCTTCCATCAGCCCCAGTGGCCAGCATGGCCAATGGTTAGGGGCAACAGGAGTTGGGAGTTCAATGGCATCTGGGTGGCACCAGGTTAAGGAAGGCTGCCCACAGATGAGTGAGAAACAGAACTCAGCAGTGGGGAGATGCAAATAAAGGGGTGGAGCCAGTGAAGGCTTGCCAATAAGGGTAAATGGGGCAAAGAACCACCAACCACAGTCTGTTCTCAGTCAGACAACCATGTCTGCCTTCTTATTTCCAGCCAATCAAAGAGTTGCTCTGCCTGTCATTGGCACTGGAACCGCCTACTGTTGGTCTTCTCCCCAGCAGTCCCAAAGGGCAGCAACCAGCCCCTGGGTGGGACTATGCAAATATCAGGCCCAATTCTCATTGGCTGAAGATTAAACCAGATCAGGGCCACTCCAAAGTGAAAGATCAGGCTCTGAATTGCATTGTGGGGGGCGGGGCGGGGCGGGGCGGGGCGGAGGGAGGCTTGTGAACATAGCCCTAGCAGTTACTCCTGGGTGGGGAAAGTAAAATTCTGTATTTGTAGATTGCATTTGCTATAAGGCTCAATAAAAGGCATTAATTCAATATTAAAACTCCCACAGACATACAAAAAAAGCACCTGTTATAAGGACAGGCTGTGAACTAGCGCTTAATAATAGTTACAGATGCCCATGCAAATCTATTTTTGTCTAGTCATCTTTTAATTTTTTTAAAGTAAAAAACAGCATTTTCTTTCATTCTTGCCAAAAAGCTGTTTGAAATCTGCTTCCCCTGACCCATGCTGAATAAGCCTCTTAGTTTCTATATTCAGAGCACAGCTGAGGCCAAAGTCTCTTAACACCCACCGAAAATGAATAATTTATGCCCCCTTCTCCTTGTACAGAGAGATACAAAGCAACTTAATCATGGGGACTCTTCTTTGGGGTTGGAGGGTGGGACTGAGAATTTTCTGTGAAGAAAGACAAAAGGGAATTGTCCCAATATATATAGTCAGGCAGACCATTCTAAAAACACGCACGAAAAACGAAACACCAACCAAAATTCACACTAATGTATGTTTAGCAAAACAACTTTGAAGAAGGCAAATAAGAAGGCAAATGGGAATTTAAATTCTTAATGGGTTGTAGCTCAGGGATGGAGCAATTGCTTTGCATGCAGAAGGTCACAGGTTCAATCCTGGGCATCTCCATGAAAGACTAGAAGGAAATCTTGTTCTGAAGCCCTGATGAGCTGCTGACAGTCAGTGTTGACAATACTGAGCTAGGTGAACCAATTGTCTGACTTGATATAAGGCAGTTTCCTGTGTTCTTGTTTCCCCAGTGTCATGGGGCTTCGTCACTCAATAGCAGAGAGCTCCTAACACACATAGCCTTCAGATAATAGCAGCGTGTTCACAGATTATATCTATTGAGTCCACAGTTTGTGTAAAGAACAGTTGAGAGGCACAAATTAGCATGTTACACTCTTTCCCATGAACAATTGTCTATGTGCAGAGACAGTGTGCTCCTGTGCTCAGAGTTATGTGTGAACAATTCTAATATATGGAGACATCCCCCCCAATACACACACACATCATGTTGGGGTGGCCAAATCTGATGCACGAAGTAGGTCGCCATTTGAATCGGTCGAGAAAATTTCCAAGAAACATGTCACTGTACCACAATGGATGCTGGCTTTTTATTTCTTTTCTTGCACACTTTATTTTTCTTTATATGGTATTTCATCCTTTATGTCTTGGAGGTATAATTTCATTTTTTCCAGGGATGGAAGAAATCAATGGTACTGCTTTTATCTAGGGAGCCACACATTTCTGATCGTTAAGCCAATGAGACAACTACCAAAGGGAGTAGGTTGCCATTTGCACAGGAGCTTTTCTGCCTCTCACCAGGAGAGTTTGAAAGGATCTGGTGCCATGACAGCCTGCATTCTGCTGTTGTCCTGGCTTTCAGTGACGACAAGCCTTTTCGCCACCTGCATCTCACATTTATACATGGTCATTACATGAACTCCACAACTAAGAAATAAAACCTGAGTTTTCTTTTCCTTTCTCCTTTCTCCTTTCTCCTTTCTCCTTTCTCCTTTCTCCTTTCTCCTTTCTCCTTTCTCCTTCCTCCATCCCAATCCCCTTTCCTTCTACGTTATGCCTTTTTAGACCATAAGCCTGAGAACTTGGGCTGTCCTATCATGAACATTTGTGTCCTGCCCTGGGAGCCTGTTCCCTTTTTTATTGCTGAAGAGCAGGATATAAAATGCTTTAAATAAACAAATTAAAATAATATTTGGTGCACCCACACCAAAGTCATTTTATTTCATTCCAAATTCCATTGTTAGCCTGGGGCAATTACCCGCCTCTTCAGCTGGCTCTTTCACGCTGACTTCCTGAAATATCTTCATATTGGGAGTTCACATGTTAAGAATGGAACAGGGAGATGTGGGAGGAACTATTAAGACCTTGAAAGGGGGCAGAGGAAGAACCACCTTTGGGAAGAGCAGGAATCTCCCAACCTCTACTGGAGCTGTTCTGATTTCCAGGTGTTGGATAGTGCCTGCCCACAACACTAGGTTTGCTTCTGTTATCATGAGGACTAGAAAACAGATTTGCCAGAGAGGGAAACCTCTCTCTCTCTCTCTCTCTCTCTCTCTCTCTCTCTCTCTCCCTCTGTCTGTCTCAGAGCCACCCTTGGTCACATGATCCTGTTCTGAACACCAACAACAAAGCGTGTTCTCCTTCATTGAGAGCACGTGTTGCGGGTGGGGGCCGCCAGGACACTCCAAAGTTGTGGGGCGGGCTAATTGATCGTTAGCCACTGATGCGATTGGGCTTCTCTTGTCGTTGGGATGAAGTTAATGTTGCCATTTGTTGATTGACAGCCAGAAATGCTAAAACTCCTTGCACGAGGCTAGGGCTTCCTCTTTTCACCCGTGCATCGGATTGCCCGTCCCCCCCTCCCTAGAATTAGGGTTGTTCGCTTGACCTTGCTATGCCTGTCATGGGGTCGTCTGCTCTTGGGGCAGGGGCCCGGTAGGAATTTTGTCCATCTGGCTGATTGGTTGGGGCCATTTGATTTTTGCCTACTGCGTAGCAAATCGTCACAACTTGTAAGGTTGCTGTTAGGCATTGGTTTATGGTTTGGTTGGTTGAGGGGCATGGATTGGCTGTGCCTGCCCCTCTAATGCTGCTGCTGCAAGGGATTCCGTTAAAGGAATCGGGGGCTAACTATTGCTTGTCCACTCTGTCAAGGGGGCTCGGGCCACTGCAAGAGCTCCTGGCTGCATTTGGGGTGGGCTGAGGGCAGGTTCCCTGCTCCGTTGCTACCCCCAAGTGTATTCCCCTTTTCTGATTTTCACAGGCGTGCGGAATGTCAGACTGTCCCCCACGGTGGGGGCAGCTAATTGCAACCAATGCCTAAGCAACCACTCACATGTTTGTATTTTAATGAAGTTGTGGCAAAAATTATGCCAAAAACCTTAAACAAAAATATTGGTGTGATGTGTGAGTTATTGGGGTGGCCCTGGGGACCTTGACACGCAACCCTGATGCTGAACTCCAAGAGAAAAGTTAGGTTGCTTCTGATGCCTCACCCAATTCCATTTACAAAAGCAATCATGCCGGCAGTTGAATCTTCAACATACTACACTTATCCTGAAGGCAGAGGTCTATGTTAGGGGGCCGAAAGAAATCTCCTTCCACTGCCCAACCCTCAGCATTTATTTATTTGTTTGTTGTATACACCACTTTTTAAAACAAAGAAACTCAAAGCAGTTTGCAAAAAGATAAAACAATAAAAATGAGGAAAAATTCACACCCATACTTTAAAACATATGAAACTTAAAATACTAAAACAACTTGTAATTGTTTCCTATGCATCCCAAGGCTGCTGTCTGGTAGTAGAGCTGACCCTGACGAGCCCAGGCTGGTGTGTCTGCCGGCCTTTCATCCTCACAACAACCATGCAAAGTAAGCTAGGCTGAGAAATTACGCCTTGCCCACGTTTGCGGGTTAACTTGATGGCTGGATAGGCATTTGAGCCTGGGTCTTCCCTTGATCTGTCCACATTGGGTGGATTTGTATTTGATATCTCGCTTTATCACTCCCCTTCAGGAGTCTCAAAGCGGCTCACAACCTCCTTTCCCTTCCTCCCCCACAACAAACACTCTGTGAGGTGAGTGGGGCTGAGAGACTTCAGAGAAGTGTGACTGGCCCAAGGTCACCCAGCAGCTGCATGTGGAGGAGCAGAGACACGAACCCGGTTCACCAGATTACGAGTCCACTGCTCTTAACCACTACACCACATTGGCTCTCTTGGGTGGGAGAGATGAGGTGTCAGGATCACACCCAAACTGTTTATGCCCCCCACCCCTTCTGTTCCATGTGATAGAAGGTGCAGATCTAAATCTTGGACCTGAGTTCAGACACTTGACACCCACATGTTCATGTGGGGGGGGGGGCTTTTGTACTCTATTTAGTTGCAACCAGATTGCCATCATTTTGCAGACATCAGCACTAAATTATTCCAAAAAGCTGGTTATGAACAAAGAACTCTCTTCTCTTGCTGAGTCACATTAAATGTCATCTAGTCTAGCATCCCATTTCCCAGAACAGCCATCAGGATGCTTCCAGGAAGCCCAAAAGATGAAGGAAATAGGCCTTTTCTGGTGTTTCTTTCCAACAACTGAATATCAGGTGTAAATTGCCTCTAAATATAGAAGTTATTTGGCTGTGTTCAGATGTTGAATTAAACTATGCTTTCATGCAGGTATGGGGAATCTTTTTTCCTCCAGATGCTGCTGAACTACAACTCCCATCATCCCTGACCACTGACCATGCCTGCTGGGTTGATGGGAATTGTAATTCAGCAACATCTGGAGAGCCAAAGGTTCCCAACACCTGGTTTAAAGGAACAAGAATGAAACCATCCTCTCCTAAACTCACATGCTCTATCCTACACGCTCCTCTTCTGATGTGACATCAAGAGATTGGAACTGCCCACTGCCATTTTAGAGTAACCATAGTTTAGCATGTCATTTTCATCCCAAACTCTGGTTGACCTTACCTAGAATTAATGGAAACAAGCCAGCTTCATAAACTAAGTGTTGAAATTGATTTATTTCTACTAACCAGATTTAAGATTAAACAGAGTTGATTCATGTTTGGATGACACTGTGTATACTGTGGTTAATTTGTACGTATAATGGAAGCAAAAGCTGTCTAGCTCCTCATTTTAACAGCACGGTGGGGAGGTGGAAAGTGCGAGCCCAGAGGCTACACTTGTTATTGCAATGCTAAACCAGGGTTTAGTGCTATACTGAACTAACTCATTGCAGGAATGGAAGAACCTGTCAATTTCTACATACATTTGCGATTTAAAAGAAAATTAAAAATGACATGAAAATTTGTACACATTCCCATGGATGTTTATTGTAATATACAGATTTTTGCAGTTTCCACTTAATAGAATGTATCCTTGCATGCTATCTTTACTAATACACAATTTTTTGTACACATTATTTGAAGAACTGCATCATAAATTTGGAAGAAGTGTACATTTCAAAGGAGGGCTATGTTTTTGTTTGGGCATTGTTTGGAAGGTGTGAATCTGGCGAGTTCGCACCAAAATGTAAACGGAGCAAATTTCACCCCCATCGCTAGCCTGCTGACATATTTCTTCTTGTGAATTTCTCTAATCCTCTTTTTTAAAAAAAAATATTAAAAAATCTCAATTAATGGCCAACTTTACCACATCATGTAGCATCTAATCCCACAAGGCGATTCTGCATCGTGTACAGTCGTACCTTGGAAGTCGAATAGAATCCGTTCCAGAAGTCCGTTCGACTTCCGAAACATTTGACTTCCAAAGCGTGACTTCTGATTGGCTGCAGGAGGTGCCACCAGACATTTCGCTTCCTTGGGCCAGTCACACTTCTGTGAAGTCTCTCAGCCCCACTCTCAGTCTCTCAGCCCCACTCACCTCACAGAGTGTTTGTTGTGGGGGAGGAAGGGAAAGGAGAATGTTAGCCGCTTTGAGACTCCTTAAAGGGAGTGAAAGGCGGGATATCAAATCCAAAAGAACATTAGAAAACCGGAACACTCCATCATTCGGGAGCCAAAACATATGAGTTTCGGGCCTTCAAGAATTTAGGTACAATAGTACTTTCTTTTGACTACCTTGATGAATCTCCTTTCAGTCAGTTTTGTTTGACACTCCCAAGTTCTTATATTATGAGACAAACATCTTTCTATCTTCATTCTACACACCACCCACCATTTTGTAAACCTGGACTCTTTTTTTGGAGGGAGGGGCTTCTTAACTGGTCTCCAATCCCCTGATCAGTTCAGTTTGGCCTTTTCTATATTCTTACTAATTTTATGATATCCCTTTTTTGGGTAGATCAACCATGCATTCTATATGGGATCCACTTTGGGATTCCATATTCCCTGATATGGAAGCTCCAACTGGTCCAACGAGCAGCAGCTGGAGTGTTGATGGGCTTGCCAGCACAACATGAATCCAGGGCTAAAAGTTTGCACCAACTCCCCATACACTACTGAGCCTAGTTCAAAGTTCTTGAATTAATTTGCAAGACCCTTTACAATTTGCATCCAGGATACCTTAAGAATTTCCTGGTTTCTTAAAACTGTGCCTGATCACTGAGATCTTTGATGGTACCCAAAAGGGCCCTTTTACCAAGTGCTTAGAAGAGGGAAGTCATTGTGGGTGTGACAACACTTTAGGGAATTCCATTCCTAGGTAGAATTCCACAAAAGGGCAGAACTATTTAACAACAATCAATAATTGGCTGGCCCATGCTATTCTTGGTTATTTGGAAAATTATTTTTATTCCCTGTGGGTTACTTTTGCTGGCTGCTTGATATAAACCTGGAGTTTTGCCCAAATAAACTGCATGCCATTTCCACCCCTCAGGGGTTTTCCAAAAATAAAAATTAATCACCAAGAGGCACTGTTTTATTATTTTTATCCAGCACAAACTCTCCTTACTTGGAGAGACAAGTTGAAACTGAATGTGGCAGGGGCCAGCAAAGCCAAACATTGTTATTCAGTTACAAAAATCACGGGGTGACACTGCAAAAGGGGATGTGATTTTTGTTCCCTGTGGAAATGTTGCCAAAACTTCAGTGACCAAAGAAAGGGTCTTGTGGCAATAGAAGAACCTTAACAGTTAGGGCCATTCAAAACTTAGATACTGAAGCCACAGCTGCACTATACATTGCAAGTAGCATGATACCACTTCAAACAGACACAGCTTCCCCCAAGAAAAATTGGGAAGTGTAGTTTGTTACAGGTGCTCGGATTTGTTAGGAGATCACAGAGCTACTGTTTCAGTGCGGTTGAACGATCAATCCCTCTCCCCAGGGAATTCTGCCTATGTTCAGTAGAGCTCATGCTCAGTGAGTAAAGATATGGAGCTTTAGTGATTGCAAAAACAGACAAGAACTGGTATTGGCTGCCTTTAGCCATATACAAAAAACCCTTCCTCCAAAGCTGGCTCAGCTGCGCTTCTAACCCAGATATTAGACCACTGAGCACCACAACCATCTAAGAAATATTTTCATTTACACAATGCCTGTCACACAGACAATTCCCTAACTCAAAAATCCAGAACTCTCACCAAAACTGTGTTCAAGATAAGCCTCCACCAAGTTTGGAAATCATCTTACATGGAATTGGTAAACAGCCTGAATTCCTGCTGCTTGTACATTGTTTGATGGTAGCCACTGTGGATAAGAAATTATTGGGGAAGGGCTGCAGCTCTGTAGTAGAGCACTAGGTTTGCCGGCAGAATGTCCCAGGTTTGATTCTGGCATCTCCAGAAAAGGCTGGGAGAGACCCCTGCTTGAAATGCTGAAGAGTTGCTGCCACTCAGTGTGGAACAGTGCTCTTATGTGCTGTAAGACACCTTGATAGAATCACTGAACTGCAGAGCTGGAACAGACCACAAGGGTCATCTAGTCCAACCTACTGCAGTGCAGGAATCTTTCACCTAACATGGAGCTCGAACCCAAGGCCTTGAGATTAAGAGTCTCATGCTCTACCAACTGAGCTATCTCAGCTATCCTGTATGTTTACTGTATAACTGTTTGTATATCAGATATCCTAGCATTCGTGGGGGATCCTTTGAGAGCAAAAGCTGTTATAGTACAGGTGAGTATCAGATATGCTCAGTGCACTTAAGCCTTAAATTCATATCTTATTTTCCCCAGACAAATGAACTGCATAGTCAGAGAAGAGGTATGATGCAGTCCCAGAGGTTGGTTATAAAAAAGATAACCAGCCCCTCCATGTTGCCATACCAAAGTCCACAGCTGAGACCCTTCCACAGAAAGGGAGTATGGCTGCAAGAGAAAGGACCTTTTAGTTGCCCCCACACCCAAGTTATCTCCCTAAAGGGGATTCTCAGAAACTACTTTAATATGTTTTTTGCACCAGGGAAGGAATTCCCCCCATGCCAAGCTTTCAAAAAAATTTTTTAAGAATAATTCATTTTAGTGTTTTAAATCTCTGCATTCTGCTCCTGTTTGGGGGTAATAGTTAGAGGTTGTTGTTCCTTTGTTTTAGTTTACAAGGGTTTTAAAGAGTTATTTGCATCATATGTGCTAAAAGCATAAGAAGAGCCAAAGACCCAGCCAGTCCAGCACTTTTTTCTCATAGTAGGCAGCCAAGTGCTCTGACGATAAGACCTCAAGCAGGACATAAGTGCAGCAACACCTCCCCCGCCCCCAAGTCCAGAAACTAGTATTCAGAGAGACACTGTCTCTGGCAGTGGGGGGGTACACAGACATCTATCTCTAGCCCAGCATCCTGTTCTCATGGTGCCCACCAAGATGCCAATGGAAAGTTTGCAAGCAGCACCTGAGTGCAACAGCAGGCTCCCCACTTGTAAAATCCAGCTGCCTGTATTTGGAAGCATGAAGCTTCCAAAAGTGGAGATAGAACACAGCCATCATGGCTAGCAGCCATGGGTAATTTTAGATGCTTTGATATGATCCTTGCTTCTGTAGGTCTTTTTGTCCTGAGGTTTTGTTTTTTGCACAATGGGTTTCACTGGCATTGCAATTTGCATTATGGAGGTTGGTGTGTGTGATTTATTTATTTTTTGCCTGGCCTGGAAAGATCATTGCTTAATTATCTCCGTCTTTGAGTTTACTACCATCCCCTTTAATTAGGATATTTAAGAACGGATGAGCTGCTTTCTTGCAGGTAGTAAAAAGTGCCTTTGCGCTTTTGTCTTTTAACACTGCCGTTTATATACCAACAAGAATATATATATATATATATATATATATATATATATATATATATATCCCCCTGCCATGCCGGCAAGTTAATTGCTGCTTTTGTAAGAGGAGCCCAGCAAATGAATCTTCATTGGGGATCCTGATGAGAACATCTGTGACTTTGTCATTTCAGTCTAAGGTTAATAAGGCCACTTCCCAGCAGGGGGATCAACTAGTTGTCTTCACTGTAAGGTAATCAGCTCAACATCAAAAGGTAATGAGGGAGCGCCAGCTTTGAAGCTTACTTGCATCTATTCCTTTCCTACCTTGAAAACTGGCTGCCTTGCTGCTAGGTGCCCACTGTTTGTTTGTTTATTTTACATTGCTGCTAATTAAGGTCATCAGCTTAAGGAAGAACCTTTCCCCTTTAGCCTCACCAACCCACCAAATGGATTTCTTGATCAGCACAGGAGGCAAAGTCATACTGCAATGTGCGATGGAGTCTAGAGCCTCTGGTGACAATTGGCTAACCTGCACTGACATCACAGAAGGAGAGGACAGACATAGAATCTCATTGGCCAGACTGTTTGGGTGGAAAGGGGGCATCTTATTATTAATCTGAAGATTTAAAACCCTCAATGCAGAGAAGGCTATTGAAAGATCCAAAATATGTACTACACGCACATATCCAAGGAAAAACACCCAAGGGTTGTATGCAAGGCAAGGGTTGTATGCAAGGTTAGCAATAGTTGTTTCCATGAATTCCAGTAGGTGTATTCTATCAGCAATGTCTCCAAGTAGATGCAGGGAAGGTCCCCTTTCCTGAAATGCAGGACAGCTACTGCCTGTTAGTGAAGATCATGCTGCGCTAGATGCATCAATGGTCTGATGTGGTATAAGGCAGTGATGGTTGTGAGACTTTGGCTAAACAAGGGTATTTAATATTGGTTACTGTTTGTGTCTCTCAAGCTACCCAAGGCAGGGCATTCCAAAGGTTAGGGTAGTGCAAATCTACTGCAAATCATCCCATGATTTACAGGTACTTTCTACCTAACTTTTGTCTGTGTGTGTGTGTGTGTGTGTGTGTGTGCGCGCGCGCACGCGCCTGTGCGCACACACTTATTAAAGGTTTTTCTTGAGTAACAACAGAACTCACAGAGTCTCTGCTTTCAAGTCATAGAATCCCTCAAACAAGTCAGTCATATTCAGAGTGAGACATTGTTATAGGCAATATGGGGTTGAGGGAGGAAGTGGGAAGAGGGGAGGAAATGGGAAGACAGTAAAATTTCATTTTGAGCAAAGCTTTTGTGTCACTGCCACTTAAACAGGTGCTTTGTTTTTGCTGGCAGTGCGAGAGAACAGAGGGCCCAGGTGTGGTCAGTTGCAGCGTGTGTGTTTTGGGGGGGGGGTGCTGCTGTTGGGTCAAGTTAACCATATTGATTTGTATGTGGTGGGGGGGAGGTATTGGCTGGTTATTGTCTTGCTTTCTTGCATATGTAATAAAGAGGTGATTTTTAAAAGTATGATGACTGTTCAGATGCAGCAATGAAGCCACTTAAATGTAGCGGTGGCTGCATGGTTCAAGAAACCCCTGCATATCTCTCTCTCTCTCTCTCTCTCTCTCTCTCTCTCTCTCTCACTCACACACACACACACACACACATACATACAAAATTTACTTAGTGTAATATCCGCACAATACATTTAAAGCACTCAAAGCATTTTAAGAATCATGGTTTCCCCCCATAGATTCCTGGGAGCTGTAGTTTGTTAAGGATCTCCTAACAACTCTCAGCACCCTTACCAAACTACAAGGTTAAGGGCATCTAGTATGTTGCTCTTATTTAAGGCTGGATTTTTCTCCTTTCTCCTTATTGTTTCCCTATCCTCTCCCCACCTCTCATGATTGGCCACATAATAATGAGCTGGTGCTCAGCATTTGAAATAAGCACTTCCCAGTGCGGAATAAGTTCTCACTGCGGAACATGCCATCCTGAGGCAGTGAGTGGAGAATGTCTCCCCAGATGCATGAAATATTAACATTTTTCCTCCTTAGTCCAAGACAAGTTTCTTCCACGTTGCGTGAATCATATTCTAGCAGCGTTGCAGCTTTTCGGTGCAGCTGCAGCTTTTGTATTGGTTTGGAAAAATACTGGCTGTCATTGCCTGCTTTCTGACTTCGCTTTTCCATGATACTTTCCCTTCACAGTGGATCAAGGCAAACTCGCAGGAACTCACAGGCTATATGCCCCCATATAGTCAGGAATGATGGTGGGAGTTAAAAAGGAACTATGTAAAGGTTTTTGACATCACACACACACACCCCAAAGTGCACTCCTCCATTGCCTCCCAACTACGTAAAAGTCATAGCTCAATGGTAGAACATCTGCTGGGTGTGTAGAAGGCCCCAAATTTAATCCTCTGCATCTCTAAGTTAGGCAGGGAGAAAATTCCTAGTGAGCTGCTGTCAGTCAGTGTAGACAGTACAGAGCTTAGTAGGGCAATGGTCTGATTAGGTATTAGGAAAATTCTAGGTTTCTTTTGTTCTCAGATTTAGCTTGCCTATGCCCCCCCCCCGCAAGTGAACAAAGCTAGGTTATTATTATTGTGAATGTTGTTTATTGAATTTATACCCCACCATTCTTCTTCAAGGAGCCTGAGACAGCAAGAAAAAGCACACTTTAAAAACAAAGTAAAAACAAAACAGTTTTTAAGAATTCTAAAAGCACTTTCTGTCAAAAACATTCTAAAAGTAGATTATGGTTAAGAACATTCTTCCATCCAGGGTGGCCAAGAACAGTATTCTTCCTCCTAAGGAAAACAGGAATGTTTTCAAATTCTTTTTCAAAGTTACTAATGATGAATATGGCCATACCTCACCAGGAAGCCATTCCTAAATAGAAATGTTCCATACTGCAACATTTTGTTGCGGGGCCCACTTAAAGTTTTTTATATGTCAAGTGCAGGAGTTCTTAACTAGCCTTGTCCTTTGAATGTTTGAAATATGGCACAGGGGATTTGTTTTCAAGGGGACACATTCAAACTATATTATCCCTAATCTTCTGTCTCAGATTACGCAGTCCAAGAACAGAGTGGTTGTTTTTTTCACTTGCTGTTTGTGATGTGAAATGAGCCCCAAAAGCTGCACAACAGACACCTAGAAAGAGCTGTCTTTCCATTAAATAACTTTTTGATGGATTAATTTTCTGCCTTTTCATGAATTCATTCACTTTCAAAATCATAGCATTTTGAGAGGGGGTAACTGATTCTGCCTATGAAAACCTACACAGTACTTCATGATCCTCAGTAAATAATGAGAAACAAAGACAGGTGAGTCACAGATGAATAATTATTGGGATTTTCAGGAGCTTTTGTGTAAAAATAAAAAATAAAATAAAAATACAGTTATTCTCCTGTACACACACGAGACATGACTCAAATGTCCAAATTAGCATACCTAACATGACAGCATCAAATGCATCTAAAAGTAACAAGTGGTGTATTGGTTTTAACAAGCTTTTTGCTTCAAGTGCTTAATTAACTGTACAATTAGTGATCCCAGTGTTAGGTTTTCAGAAAGCAAAGTACAAAAGTCGTGCTATGAACTGAAACAGACAATGGTGCTTAAGGGATTGGAAGTGATTTGGAAGAGACATCACTTCCTATGGTATACGGCACACCTGTGTTTTGCACCATTACTGACCCAGGTTAAAGAGGTTTGGCAGGTTTTGGAAAACATACAAACCCCACCAAACCTATTGAACCCAAAGCAAAAGCGGGACAAAGGTATGCAAAACAAGCAGCTATCCATCTTTCAAACTCCCTTTTCTATTCTCTATTCTGTTTAAAAAAGCCATTTATCTTTCCCATAGGTAGCACAATCTTCTAAAGACAAATATTCGTATCTGTCTCTCCTATCCCCATTTGACCCAGAAACTTACTTTATTTATGTATTTATTTATTTATTTATTTATTTATATAAATGCATTTGTATCCCACTTTTTTCTCCTGTGGCCCATGACCCTGAGCCCTCATGCTGCCTTCCCAAAGGCAGATGGGCAAGGCACCAGGGTTTGGAAAGGAGGTGTGAGGCTCTGGCAGGGTCCTAGAGCCCTCCCATCTTCTTCCCAAAGCAGGGAAAGTGCTAACTATGCTCTGGGGAGGAGACTAGAGGACTCTAGAACCTGTCAGAGTCTTTATGCAGCATCCCCAAGTGCCTTAATTACTAGGCTTTGGGAAGGTATTGTGATGGTTGTGGAGGGGGGCATCAAATGTTCTTGAGGCCCACCCAAAAAGGCCTTGAGGGCCACATGCAGCCCTTGTTCTAGATGTTACTGAACTATACCCCTATCATCCCTGGCCATTGGCCATGCTTGTTGGGGCTGAGAGGAGTTTTCCTCAGCAACTTCTAGAGCACCAAAGGTTCCCCACCCATTGGCCTCATTTGGAATTGTAAGCCAGCTAAAAGCAAAATTAACTGAATGGGAGAACAGTAACAGAATTTTAAAAGATTGACTCTACCAGAGGCAGTGAGCTCTCTTTACAAGATGTGCCACGATAAGACTGAAGCACCAACTGCAAAGAAATGTATTAACAGAGAGAATAAATCCACAGGAGAATGATTGAACCAGTGAGTGAAATGTCAGCTAATTGTCAGCACACTATGCAATGGCAGATTTTTTGTCTCCCTTCCCTACCCCAGCCCAATGAAAACGAGCTGGCAAAATTCCAGCTACCATAACACCATCCAGAGGAAGATAAGCAGTGTGCATTTATTAAGTGATCACATTTTGCTGAATCCAGGCTTGCAAATTTAGCTGACAAGAGTTATCAGCCTAACGGGCTGCAAGTACTTGTGCTGGGGATTCATTGACTAGAAGAAATAAAGAGCACAGGTGGTCACTTTTGTTACGAATTGCCAGAAGAGGTGAAATGCATCACAAACAAAAGCAGGCAAAGAAGACACCAGCTTGTCTAAAATGTGCATTTCCTAATTTATATGTTTAGATGTAAATTCAAACATAAAGGCTTTCCTGGAAACATAAATGGAGTCATCCAAGCTCATCCCAGCAAAAACCCTATGAGAGGTGTTAGGTTGTGACGTCAGTGATTTGCTTAACACAATCCAGTGCACCGGAATTTGATCTTGTGTCTCCCTTGTTATGAGTCTAGACTACAAACTATATAAGCACTTACCTGGAATTTAGTTCCTTTGAACTAAGAGGAATTTGCTTCTGAGTGGACACACTTAGGATTGCAGTGTTGTTTGGTTGTTTGTTTGATTACAGTATTTTTAAGTCACCCTCCAATAAAACCTTCTGGGTGTCTCTACAACTAAGTAATAAAATCAACAACCAATCAGCCAAAACAGATGAACAGATAAATCAGTCAAAAGCATCAATTTAAAATCAGCCTTTAAAATTCAGCAGGATTGAGTAGCCAGCTAGATGCCAAATATAGCCTGCAAATCAGAAATAAGAACAATAGCTCTCACTCTATTGATCTTCAGCAATGATAGCCAGATCTTAGAGGCACTACACAGTAGTGCCTCGGGTTACGTACTTAATTCGTTCTGGAGGTCCATACTTAACCTGAAACTGTTCTTAACCTGAAGCCCCACTTTAGCTAATGGGGCCTCCCGCTGCCGCCACGCCACTACTGCATGATTTCTGTTCTCATCCTGAAGCAAAGTTCTTAACCTGAAGCACTATTTCTGGGTTAGCGGAGTCTGTAAGCTGAAGCGTATGTAACCCAAGGTGCAACTGTATAGCCAAGATCACTAGTAGCTATTGGTAGTATCCAACTAAATGGTACTCAGAGCAGACTTTCAAAAATCAATGCAATTAGGTTAACTGATTTAAATAGGTCTACTCTGAGGAGTGCTTTATTTCTGGGAGTGCTCAATGGTACGCACTACTGGCACCTTTCTTCCTAGAAGAAAAGCACTGACTCTAAGGATTACTTAGTCACATGCTACCCATTGATGCTGTACAGGAATTTGCCATTAAGAAGCTTTCAAATAAGCATACTTAGCATTGCAGCCTCATGGCGAGCCAGTTTATGAATAAGTTATAATGTGTAAAGGACATGGGCTACTTGTAAGGCGGGCACTTGCCTCCCTGTGGTATCACTTATGGCTCTGCTTTTTCCCTAATGTAAGTGTCAGGTGTGTGTGTGTGTGTGTGTGTGTGTGTATGTGTGTATGTGTGTATGTGTGTGTGTGTGTGTGTGTGTCACAAACTGGCATGTCAGGTGCAGGGCCCTTCCCAATGCAGCTTCACATTCCAAAGCAACAAGTTATTTGATTTTGGCAGCAGCATCAAATGAAATTAGAGATGATGAGTCAGAAATGCCGTTGTTCCTGTAAATACTGCAAGCACCACTATGTTAACAATATATCACTAATTAAGAAGGGGGTGAAATCCTAGAGAGACAGACTTTCAAACTCCCACCAACTTCAAAGGGAAATTTGGATGGATCTGAATTTCAAATCACAGAGGTGAACATCTGTTCTCATCGCCCACAATGTTTAATATTAAACGCTTGCCGACGCAGGAGGTGGCTCCCTGCAGCCAAGCGCCTATCAATCATGATTCAAGACTTAGGTTAGATGTCAAATTCTTGACACTGATGAAATCTGCTTGCTTTACCACCAGCACTACTCCTGGTTGCAAAATCCACAAGCAGCAATCCTTTTGACAAAGGTAAAGTTGGGGAAATGTGCAGTCACTCCACCTGCGTTCAGGTCAATAGAAGGGCATAATCCTCTGACTTCATCCCCACAGTTTATTTTCAACCCAGCTCTGATCTGGTCAGGGCTGGGTTTAGGTTTGATGAGACCCTCAGCTACTGAAGGTAATGGGGCCCTTTATATGTCCAGCTGCCTTTGTCAACAACAAATTGTCGCTCTTTTTTGTGTTGAATATATACTATATGGACCATGCAACCAGTCCATGCAGAATGTAAAGGTAAAGGTAAAGGTGCCCCTGCCCATTTGGGCCAGTCGTGTCCAACTCTAGGGTTGTGTGCTCATCTCGCTCTAGAGGCCGTGAGCCGGCGCCATCTGAAGACACTTCTGGGTCATGTGGCCAGCGTGACGAAGCTGCATATGGCGAGCCAGCACCAGCGCAGCACACGGAAACGCCATTTACCTTCCCGCTATAAAGTGGTCCCTATTTATCTACTTGCACTTGGACATGCTTTCGAACTGCTAGGTGGGCAGGAGCTGGGACCGAGCAACGGGAGTTCAGCCCGTCGCGGGGGATTCGAACCACCGACCATACGATCGGCAAGTCCTAGGCACTGAGGTTTTACCCACAGCGCCACCCGTGTCCCATGCAGAATGTAGGCACCCTATATATAGAAATGAGCAAACCAGTGATATTTTAGGGAGCAGGCTAGCAGGTGGGGTCCATTATTTTACATTATAGGAGCCTACACAACACAAAACACTGTTGCTCTATGTAGGTTTTATTTTATTTGTTTTTTTATCTTATATTTTGGGAATGTACATCCAGGTTTTTTTCCTTTGAATTTTTTGCCGGCTTCCAAGAGAGTGGGGCCCTGAGCTATAGCTTGTTTAGCTTATACGTAAATCCAGCACTGAATCTGGCTATAGTATTTCTGCCCATTGCACATTTACTAGAGCTGTCATCTGATGAAAGGGAACTTAGTTAATCATATGAGTTGTGTTTGATTCATCAGATACTAAATTGGTAAAATCTGCACCAGTTTGTATATAAGGAGGGAGAGAAATCCGCCCCCCTCAACTCCAAGAGGTGTCTCTTCTGTCTGCAGTTTTTATATCTAGGAGGAACTGTTGAAAGGGCCAGCTAAGTTTAGCTTGGAGCAGATAGTGTTAAGAGGACACATGATACTAGCTGCCTTCAAGTTCAAGTACTTTATTATGGTCACAGACCAGCATAAGCAAAGCATCTAAATAAATAGCATGACAGTATAAATCTAATCATTATTAGATAAATAGGAGCAAGAACCAAACGTAGATTTAAACATATACATAGAATACTTAATTAAACATAGATAATGGGTGAGTAAAATTTATAAGAAAAATTAAAAGATCAGTTAACACAGCTATATGGGGTGGGCTTCAGAAGGGCAGATGTAACAATATGGGCCTTCAGCTTAGGACTGAATTGTAGCATAGACCATTCTTCGTTGAATATCTATCATGGCAGCGCAAAATTTGGCGACTGAATATGTGACTTCTGGGCTCTCGTCTTGTTATAATAGGGAGATGTTGTGTTGTTCTGAATGCCCAGGAAACTTATATAAAATGAGTTGGATAAACCTAGTTTCAAATGTCTATATAATACTGGCAATGAAGAAGGACACACTCCGTTGTTTCCTGCTGCCCAGAGCCACATGGGCATTTCCTCTCCTCGTAAGGTGTCTTCCTATAACAGCCTTCCTGAATTGCTAAAGGGAGGGCCTGACAATGGGCCAAAGTGAAAGCCCTTTGTTGTTTTTGTATTTCGAGATTAGCTATGTACGGCATTTGGGAAATCAAGTATCTTCCAGTTTCCAGTTTCTTACAGTATCTTCTAAGTATCTTCCAAATTTGGGGGGACCTGGCTAGGTCTACCTGTCGTTCTATATCTGCCACACACTGTTTAATGTTGTTTTTTGCTTGTTCGTGCCCCATGTTGAATACAATCTGTGGATTGAATCCTAAAATTGTTATTATATGTTCCACTGCTCGTTTCCATATGGACTGAAATTTGTCTATAATAGAGAAGCAAGGCCACTCGGAAGGAAGGCTAGTCTCACTAGCTGCCTTCAAATGTCTAAAGCAAAGTTAGGGAAAAAAATTAAAGTCTGAGGGCCACATCCCCTTCAGGTCACCCTTATAGGGCCACATGCCAGTGGTGTGAGGGGGGAGGGGCAAAAGTGGGAGGAGCAACAAGTCTACACTTTACCATTGCACCATAGGCTGCTTTCATCAAAGACTCACACACCTGTCTCTATCCTCCATCAGAGAAAGCAAGAGTCATTAGCTTGGTTCATTTATTCATGTTTGGTGGAGTATTTCTCATTATATCTGCAATTTCAAGCCAACCCCTTTCTCCAAATCCTGCCTTAGCCCTACTATTTTTGGACATAGACTTAGGCTCCACCCCAAGGGCATAGCCAAGATTTATTTTAGGTGGGGCAGGCTTTATGTTGGGAAGGGGGACAGAACCAAGTTATCTGTGATGCAATTGGTCAGTGAATTAAGTATTTTTATTTATAACCCCCTGGCTATGCCCTGAATCACAGTGAACTAGTAGGCTTCTTACTGGCTGCAGTATGCTTACCAATAGCTCAGCAATGGAAGGACAAGACTGAAATACCCCTGAACGTATGCAAACATAAGAGATGGGATATAGCAATGTCTGAGTATCTCACCAGGCACACAGAGCAATTAAAGGCATAGTGAATAGAGACGACTTCCAGGGAACATGGACATGCTTTAACTATGTTAATGACCAAAACCAAGACCTTGTTATACCAACTGCTCAAAATTCTGAGTGAAGAGGTTATGTTAAGTAATATGTTTGGATGTTGAATGTGTATGTCTAGAGACAATGGATAAAACAAACACCATTAGATGTACTGCTGGATATGTGTCTAATGGTTATTGTATTTGTTTAAAAACTAATAAATTTTTTTTTTGTAAGAGTCATTGTCAGAGTTCAAGAACAGGTGAAAACACAGAGAAGGGTGCAGCTGGGCAATGGGTGTAGCCTGAACAGAGTTACAAGGGCCAGAGATAGAGGCCGGAGAACCATGTTTGACCCTTGTGCCTGAGCTTCCCCTCCCCAGTCTAAAGAGTTGTGGCCCCATCTGTCACCAACTGGCTGGATACAGAGGAATGGTGACAGGCACCAGCTAGGGAACACCCAAAGGAAGAGGGCTCCTTATCTTAGCATTACACAGAGCTGGAATTGGAGAGCCCAGATCAGCCACTGCTGGATCTCACCCTTTGCATCTTCCACGGATGCTAAGAGAATAATGTTGAACTAGACAGGTTTTTAGTTCGATCCGGTGGGACAGTGATGGCCTCCAACTTGGCTGGCTTTTGAGGATTGGGCAAATTTATAGAGGGTAAGCTATTAGTGGCCACTACTAGCCACAATGGCTGGAGATTAGATGGTAGACTAGTTGGGCAACTGGCCTGATCCAGTAGGACTCTTTTTATGTGCTCATGACTCTTCCTACGCTCTTATCTTAATTACAGATCTTCTTCAACAACTTGTTATTCTAAGAACTATTAGTATTTATATTGCTCTTCAGAACATTCAGAGCACTTTGCAAAGATTATGTGACCTAGCCAAGAGGTGTAATTTTGGAATACTTCTTTTGAATGTAGATAAACTCATCAGGTGAAGAGAACTGTGATCTGGGAATTAATGTTCTTCTGGCAGGAATAGAAGTGGATATGGAAACTAATGGCTTGGATTCATGCTAATTTGAGCGAAACATTTTTATAAAATTCAGTTCCAACAGGCTGACTATATCAGGTGTAGCCAATGCGATGTCCTCCAGATGTTATTGAACTACATCTCCCATCAGCCCCAGCCAGCATGGCCAATGATCTGGGGTGATGGGAGTTGTACTCCAACAACATCTGGAGGAAACCTTGCTAGTGCTATATAAACAAAAACAAACACAGCAGTACCTCTGTTTAAGAACAGCCCTGGTTATGAATGATTTGGTTTATGAACTCCACAAAACCGGAAGTAGTGTCCAGGTTTGCGAACTTTACCTCAGTCTAAGCAGCGGGAAGCCTCATTAGGGAATGCGTGCCTCAGTTTAAGAACGGTTTTGGTTTATGAACAGACTTCCAGAACGGATTAAGTTTGTAAATCAAGGTACCACTGTATACAATTTGGCAAAGCACAACTGCTGAGGAAGCCAATTTCTAATTCTCTGCTTCTTTCAATAATATATTCTTGTCCCTTCATAATGAAATTTTGGAAACAAGTAATACAATTTCTTCATGAAAGGACAGGTTGTTTTATACACACAGCTAATTTTTAATTTTCCATCAGCATCTTATATGTCCTGGATCCCTGAGGCTGCAGTTTTATGCATGCTTACCTGGGAGGAAGCCCCACTGGATTCAATGGGGCTTACCTCTGAGTAAGCATGAATAGTATGATACCATTAGAGTCTAAGGGAATTTTCAACTGGACCTCTGTGAAATATTGTCTCTACAATTAATTGCAGCAGTGACTTAAATGTTTCTAGTTCTAATGATGAACAGCCTATTTAAAACACCACAAACACCTGGCTTGGACATTTAAAACAAGCAGTCTTCACAGAACAGGATGTTCGGAGCTGACAGCACAGCATTGTTTGGAAAAGATTGATGCAGAATTTCTTGTTTAGTATAAAGGTGTTGCTTTTTTGGCTAGAGATATGAAACACGGATCTGAAAGACAAATTGCATGTTATGGTTCTGCTAATACTGTATTACTTCCTAGAACAAATGTTAAGCTTTTTATTGCACTGATAAGATTGGCATTGGGAGGGAAGAGTGGGGAGAGAATTTGTCCTGTTAGCAGGTGCATTGTGGGAGACAAATTGGGACCTGCCATATTCCTGTAAATGTGCTATACCATACCCTCCAACATTTCTCTGATAAAAATAGGGACGTCCCATTCCATAATGATACTTTTACTGCTTATACCCCACACATCTTACTGGGTTGCCCAAGCCACTCTGGGCAACTTCCAAGATATACAAAAACATTATAAAATGCTAAAAGTTTTTTTTAAAAACCCTTCCCTTTACAGGATTGCCTTCAGGCACCTCCAACATTTCTCCAATGAAAATAGGCAAATCTTAAGGAAACGTGGGACATTCTGGGATCAAATCAGAAACTGGGATGGCTTCTCTAAATCAGGGACATCCTTGGAAAATAGGAACACTTGGAAGTGTTACAGTATTTGCACATACAATTCCCAGGTCAGGAGCATCCTGGATCCTGAGATTTTAGGGTCCAAACCTGAGACCTAGGGGTAGCCTACAGTGGTATCACAAGGAGTGGCCCCAGTGACATCATTAAGCATGGCACATTAAGCATCAGTCACAGTCTCTGAGAACATGTCATTCAAATAAAAGCCACAAAGACTGGCAAATGAGCAAAAATGTAAATTGGTTGGAAATTAAGATAGAAACCCTAGCTAAAGTGGGTGTCCAGCTGAAGTGAGAGACCATTCCTTCTAACCTGCTCAGAGAGGCTGGGTAGAGAAGGCACTCTCACCCACCTGGAGGTTCAAGCCTTCTGCCTGTAACCTGAGGGGAGGGGGCAGGCAAACCTGGAGACTTCAGGGCAGCCAGGGGGTCTGGCAACCCATTAGCTGCCAGTCTCTCCCCACACAACTACATCTCTTCCACAGCTACATCTCACTGGGCCATGCCCCACATTGTGCCATGCTTTGCACTCGCCTTGTGTGCCTCGTCTGAGTGAGATGTGTCTTCAAACTCGCATGTGTCGAGGAAAGAGAGGGCTGTGTGAAAACTAGGTGTAGCAACTAGTCTCCATCACATTTGTCACTCCATCCACTTTTGCCTCCGGCTTTGTCCATCGCTGGCTTGTGGTCCCCAGAACACACATGGTTCTTGGGCTTGAAAATTTCCCCTGTGCTCAGTGGCAAAGCTTCAAGCTCTGGTGGGGGAGGCATGGAGAGCAGGCGGGGGCATGGCTAGCATGCGTCCCGGGGGTGCGGTGTGCTGCCTGCGGGGCATGGCGCCCAGCGCGGGGAAGCAACCGCGATGGCACCCTACCAGGATCATGCCACCAGGGGCAGTGTACTCCCCCCGTACCCCCTGTGGAGTGTTTTCCTCCACTAGTGCCTGTGCTTGCAGTAAAGCAAAACATCTGGAGCATCAGAAATCCTCCTTCCTAAACTTCTGGATGCTTTTCCCCACACTTCAGTTCCTGGGTGCTGAGATTTCCCAGAATGACGCTTCTTCTCATCTGTCAGCATGTCATGGACTGGCTGGATGCAGAGGAATGGTGGGAGAAACTAGCTGGGGAACCCCCAAGGGAAAAAGGCTTAGAGCCTGGGGATTGGTGGTGGGACAATGGTAAGTGATCAGAGGGAGAAGACTGGGAAGCAGAAGTGTTAGAAGCTGAAGAGATAACGCAGTTTAGTGAACAAGCAGAGTTTGTGGCAGAGGGAAGTTCAGAATCAGGGCCATCTTAAGCACATCCTGCACTGTGGTGCAAAGCTCCCTACGGAGGGCCCCCCCTCCAGTTTTCCAGAGCCTTTTAGGGAGGATGGCGCTGCCGGCGGGGCTGGAGGAGGCGGGCAGTGGCTGGAGGGTGGCTTCTCTGGTGGGGAAGAGGCAGAGGCTGGACGCGGCCCCTCCCAGCTCAGCTGGCCGCTTTGTGCCACAGTGGCCATGGCAGACGGAGGGTCCACACTGCTTTGGCGTGGCATGGTGGAGGCGGGAGAGAGCTGCAAGCTGATGCCAGGAGGCGCCATGTCCAGCCTCCACCTTTTCCCTGGCGCCCTCCAGAACGTGGTGCCACTAGCCTCTATGGGTAAGACACCCCTGTTCAGAATCAGGGGCAGAATCCAAAGCTGGAAAGTGGGAGAAAGGAGGCCAAGAGGCAGGGATGAGTCAGGTCAGTGAAGAAGCCAGGTTGTCTCCCCCTCCTGATGCAAGCTCCCCTCACCACTGGTCTTCTAGGACCAGAAGAGGTATGAAGTGGGCAGAGGAGTAGTTAGTTTCATGCAGGTGCAGTCTCAGGTTGCTTGGGGAAATACCTGGAGAAGAAGAGACTTAGGCAACTATGGGCAACTGATCCATGGGGCAAGACCTACCAGGGATGAGCTGCTCTGCTTATTAGGCATGACACTCCTTTGCAGATCCTTTTGCTAATAAAGAGTTAATTCCACTCACTTGGTATGATTTACTGCTGGCTCTCTCTTGTCACAGCATCTGATGTGCATTTGTCAGAAACTTGAGACAGGGCCCTCTTAGGGGCTGTGTTCTGTTAAATACCAAAGGGGTTGCTTCGCTGATGGCCTTCCACCAGCAGGCAAGAAAACATTACCTTCAAAAACAAGTGCATGGCCTGCAAAGCTGCTTGGCTTTCTCTGCTACTCTGTGCTTCAACCTGTATCTTTCAATGATGCATTTTCTGGCTGCTATTTTTATGTTTGATTCTCCCCCACGTTATGGTTTTTTATAGTGCTTGCTATGTCACAGTTTTCATTGTGGGTTTTACTGTGGTTGCCTGCCTTATAGATTTGTAAGGAAAGGCCGGGCACAAATGAAATGAAATGAAAAGTGAAGAAGGGAGGAGATGAAAACCAGATCTGAAGAGTTTATATGCACAAAACATTTGGACTGTGATTTCTTCTTGACCCCAGACCCCAGAGAAGTAACAGCTGCTGGGAATTGCAGGTGGGGAAAGCGCTGCTGTGTTCAGGTCCTGCTTCCCAAAGGCATTTGGGTGGTCACAGTAGAACAGGGTGTTGAATTTGGATGTAGGCATGATACAGCTTATCATGCATGGTAGCCACTGAGAGCCTTAGAAATCCATGAATTTATCTAAACTTCTTTTAAAGCCATCCAAGTTGGTGGACTTCACTACGTCTTGCGGGAGGTAGTTTAACTATGCTGCTTTGTGAAGTGCTTTCTTTCCTCTGTCCTGAATCATCCAACACTCAGTTTCATTGGACTGATCTCAGTTCTAGCATTGCAAAAGAGGGAGAAGTACTTCTTAACTCTATCCACACCTGCCAGTTCTCCCCTTTCATCATCCTGCCAAGTCCATCTCTCCCCAAGCCAGAATTGGTTTTCAAGTCAAAACACAGGTGCAAAAAATATGGGTTAAAGATGGCCAAAAACAAGCACTCGCTGTAAGCCCACCCACACATTCTCTCCTGCCTCCATACTAGCCTTGCCAGTCACCATGCTTTCACAAAATACACAAAGCAACCTTGCCCGGTTTGCAGAATTTACACCAGGTCATAATACCTTCCTTTTCTTAGGACACAATTGGGTGCACCTGCATTTGCTACATAATATGTACTTCTGTTCACAATGGTCTTCAGCAATGGCTCATGCTGCCTTTCATAAACTGGTCTTGTTGAAGCCTGAGAAAATGGGGGCATCATGGATGGCCAACCCCCAGGGGCGGAAATTATGAAGGTGCCCTCTTCTGGAGAAGTGGCTGTGGCAACCCAGTAAGATGTGTGGGGTATAAATAGTAAATTTATCATTATGGGATGGGATGTTCCTATTATCATTGAAGAAATGTTGGAGGGCATGAGATTCTAATTTGTTGCTGGAGGCCTAAGTTCCTCAGTGGCACAGAGTTCCTGTTCCTAGCTCCAGCTGGTCCAGCTGGGGCAAGGCTAGCCTAGCCATAGCTAAACTTCCTGTTTGGACTACTGTAATTCACTCTATATGGAGCTGCCCTTGAATATGGCCTGAAGGCTGCAGCTGCTGCAAAATACAATGAGCATGTCTTCATGGACCTGATGGCGCAGGATCATAGAATTGTGGTATTTCACCATTTGCCATATTGTCAACAGCCCCAATTCCAAATCTTTAGTTTTGATTGATAAAGCCTTCCATGGCTTAGGATCCATCTACCCAAACAACATGGCACCCCTTCCTGCGCTCCATAGTTAGCTAAGGAGGCTCTGTTAGTAGAGCTAACTTTGTGCAAGGCACACATAGCTTTAGAACTTGCAAGACTTACAGGACTTACAGGTAGGGCCTTTTCAGATTTGAAACAGTCTGCCCTATACCCCAAAGTTCAGCTGGCACCAACACTAGCTATTTTGAGGGCCCAGCTGAAGTTATTCCTCCTCTGTCAGGTTTATGGGTAACACAATCTTTGACCTATGGTGTCAAAATATTCAGAATGATTGACACCTTGCTTGATTTTCTGCTTTGATTTTTACATTTTAAACCTTCTCCACCCCAAGGTCTTTTGACACAAAGCAAAATAGAACTTGCTCAAATAAATACATACACAAATAAATAACACCTGTCCATTGCCATGAAAATATTGTTGGCGGGGGGCGGGGGTTGAGGCAGAGGAGAGAACCTGATTGAAATGGTTACGAGGCTGCCTGCCCCTTTGAAGGGTATGTTCATCCCATAAATTGATAATGTGGGTTTATCTCCTTGCTCTAAGCCTGCCTGTGATGTTTGAAGTTCAAAGAACACAGCCTCAGTTGCAATGCTCTTTAAAATATCTGCCACGTCTTCCTGGAGCTCTCTGTACTGAAGCTAATATACTGTTGGATCCCCTTAGCCATACAGGCTAGACAAAAAAATTAACTTCTGTCTCTTTGCTTTACCAAATGAGGCTGTATAATGAGGTTGTACAAATGCTGATTATGTCAGGTCTAGCAGTGCAACCAGCAGACATTAAGATATCCTAAACGGTCTGTGTAACTTTGAAAAGCTTTCAGTTGAAGCAGAACTTTCAGCTGAAGCAGAACTTAGTACCATGAAAAACTACCCTCAAATCATAGAACTGCAGCGTTGGAAGAGACCCCGTGGCCATTAAGTCCAACCCCCTGCAATGCAGGAATCTCAACACATGGTCCCACCGTCCACTTTGAAACCATACTTGTCCCTGCTTAGCTTGGCAAAAGTACTAGCAGTTTTATTGCTGAGCCACCAGGAGGGTCCCGCTTTGCCTATTTAGGGTACAAACAGATCCAATGAACACTACTGTGACCTCTGCATTTTGATGTGCATTCTTCGGCTGGAGAACTGCCATGCAAAAATTAGAGGTGTGAATTTCAAAAGAGAGCTGCTTTTCACTTCTTCTTTTGGTCTGGGAAGGGCAAGTTGGGTTCCCGTTAAAACCCAACAAAGCATATGGCTATCTCCCCTATTCTGGGAGGGTGGGGCAAGGTTCATAGAATCATAGAACTGTAGAGTTGGAAGGGACCACGAGGGTCATCTAGTCCAACCCCCTGCAATGCAGAATTTTTTTGCTCAATGTAAGGCTCGCACCCACAACCCTGAGATCAATAGTCTCATACTCTACTGAGTGAGCAATCCCTCGTGGAGAAGACATGGGGAGAAGACAGCAAATTTCACTAACAGGGAGGGACATAGTATTTTTCTTCATTAGAACTCAAAAGGCTGGGTGCCAAAGAGCAAATTTAGAATGGGCATTTGTACAAGGGTATTGGAAAAATTTTCTTCAAAAAAGTGGGCTGTCCTCATTCCATGGCACATCGAAAAAATGCTTTTGGAAGTTCCCTCAGTTTCAATTGCAGTTTGTCATGATGTGCAGTATACCCAAGAAACCTGAACCCAAATCCCCACAGGTTTTGAGGAACGAGCTGCTCTGCTTAATGCATCCCAGTTTGGGAGTGTTGTTCATGATTTTTGAAATAAGAGTTTAATGCTAGTGCCACACAGCATGCCCAGCTGTAGGGCGAAGCCAACTGAATTTATACCACGTGGTTCAAAATGGGCACAAGGGCAGACTGCTTCACATGGCCAGAATGAGAATCTCAGAACTCAAACGCCCCTAGAGAGAAGCAAAGAATAATGTTAGCACTGGAGAAATGAGGAAGCAATTGTTTGCCACTTTCGAAATCCTTTCAAAGCATGATGTCTTGGGAGGATTTGCCTTCTCATATTGCTTCTTGCCAAACAGGGATCTGAATGAGCAAGGGGACATTCAGTGGTCTCCATTTTGCCACTACCTCTAATACTCAATCCCCTCTCGCCCATGAAGCTCACTGGGTGACTTTGGACCAATCACTGCTTCTCAGCCGAACCCACTTCACAGGGCAATTGTGGGGTTTAAATGAGAAGCAAGAGAATCATGTACATCACCTTGAGTTTTGCGGAGAAAATGTGGGATAATTTTTTTTAAATGTTGCTAGTGGTTGAGAGCCATATGTTGGTATGACACTGCAAGATACTTGCATGATACTGCAAGAGTGAGTCTCAGCTATTTCCAGAGGCAGGTAAAGTGATGATGGAGGCATTAACAGTAGGCCTCTGTTACATGAGAATTCATGTTTTCTCCTACTCTGGAAGGTAGGTTGTGTACCAATGGATTCAAGAAAAAAGATTCCAACAAACATCTGGAAGAACTTTCTGACAGTAAGAGTTGTTCAACAGTGAAACAGACTCCCTCTGAAGGTGGTGGACTCTCCTTCCTTAGAGCTTTTAAAGCAGAGATTGGATGGCCACCTGTCATGGATGCTTGAGCTGGGATTCCTGCATTGCAGAGGGTTGGACAAGATGACCCTCCAGGTCCCTTCCAATTCTACAATTTGATGATTCTAGGAATCTTTAGAAGTAAGTCCCAATGAGTTCAATAGAGGCTTACTCATAAGTTCAGAAGCACAGGACTCTGAAATAAGCAATGGGGATTTGCACTTCAGTGAGAAACTACCTGAACAAATCAGCAAACTGAAACCCAATTATCCCTCTAAATTCCCACTTCTCTGAACAACCAACAAGAACAAAAATGTGCATTCCATGGGAAAGAGCGCATATACATTGGTGAAAACATAAAAAATGCATTATATTAGGGACAATTGTCTGCAAAAAATGTGCATATTAATCTAAGCTACCCCCTTCATGGATCACTGCCTTGCCGTGGTGAAGGGGCTTGAATAACTCAGAGAAGCTATGAACTATGCCGAACAGGGCACCCAAGATGAACAGGTCATAGTGGAGAGTTTTGACCAAACATGATCCACCTGGAGGAGGAACCGGCAAGCCACTCCAGTATCCCTGCCAAGAAATCTCCATGGACAAAGACAACAGGCATATAAAAGTTAATACGCTGGAAGATGAGCCCCTCAGGTCGGAAGGCATCCAACATGCTACTGGGGAAGAGCAGAGGACAAGTACAAGTAGATCCAGAGCTAATGAAGTGGCTGGGCCAAAGCCAAAAGGGCGCTCAGTTGTGGATATGCATGGAAGCGAAAGGAAAGTCCAATGCTGTAAAGAAAAATATTGCATAGGAACCTGGAATGTAAGAACCATGAACCTGGGTAAGTTGGATGTGGTCAAAAATGAGATGGCAAGAATAAATATTGACATCCTGGGCATCAGTGAACTAAAATGGATGGGAATGGGCGAATTCAGTTCGGATGACTATCATATCTACTACTGTGGGCAAGAAACCCGTAAACGAAATGGAGTGGCCCTCATAGTCAACAAAAGAGTGGCGAAAGCTGTACTGGGATGCAATCTCAAAAATGATAGAATGATCTCGATACGAATCCAAGGCAGTCCTTTTAACATCACAGTAATCCAAGTTTATGCACCAACTACTGGTGCTGAAGAAACTGAAATTGACCAATTCTATGAAGACTTACAAGACCTTATAGAAGTGACACCAAAGAAGGATGTTCTTCTCATTATAGGGAATTGGAATGCTAAAGTAGGGAATCAAGAGATAAAAGGAACAATTGGCAAGTTTGGCCTTGGAGATCAAAACGAAGCAGGGCAAAGGCTAATAGAGTTCTGTCAAGAGAAAAAGCTGGTCATCGCAAACACGCTTTTCCAACAACACAAGAGACGACTCTACACATGGACATCACCAGATGGGCAACATCAAAATCAGATTGATTATATTCTCTGCAGCCAAAGATGGAGAAGCTCTATACAGTCAGCAAAAACAAGACCTGGAGCCGACTGTGGCTCAGATCATCAGCTTCTTATAGCAAAATTCAAGCTTAAACTGAAGAAAGTAGGAAAAACCACTGGGCCGGTAAGATACAATCTAAACCAAATCCCTTATGAATACACAGTGGAAGTGAGGAACAGGTTTAAGGATTTAGATTTACTGGACAGAGTGCCTGAAGAACTATGGGTGGAGGCTCGCAACATTATACAGGAGGCAGCAACTAAAACCATCCCAATGAAAAAGAAATGCAAGAAACCAAAGTGGCTGTCCAACGAGGCCTTACAAATAGCGGGGGAGAGAAGGCAAGTAAAATGCGAGGGAGATAGTGTAAGATACAGGAAATTGAATGCAGATTTCCAAAGAATAGCAAGGAGAGACAAGAAGGCCTTCTTAAATGAGCAATGCAAAGAAATAGAGGAAAACAACAGAATGGGAAGAACCAGAGATCTGTTCAAGAAAATCGGTAATATGAAAGGAACATTTCGTACAAAGATTACCATAATAAAGGACAAAAGTGGTAAGGACCTAACAGAAGCAGAAGACATCAAGAAGAGGTGGCAAGAATACACAGAGGAATTATACCAGAAATATATGGATGTCTCGTACACCCCAGGTAGTGTGGTTGCTGACCTTGAGCCAGACATCCTGGAGAGTGAAGTCAAATGGGCCTTAGAAAGCACTGCAAATAACAAGGCCAGTGGAAGTGATGGTATTCCAGCTGAACTATTTAAAATTTTAAAAGATGATGCTGTTAAGGTGCTACACTCAATATGCCAGCAAGTTTGGAAAACTCAGCAGTGGCCAGAGGATTGGAGAAGATCAGTCTACATCCCAATCCCAAAGAAGGGCAGTGCCAAAGAATGCTCCAACTACCGCACAATTTCACTCATTTCACACGTTAGCAAGGTTATGCTTAAAATTCTACAAGGAAGGCTCAAGCAGTATGTGGACCGAGAACTCCCAGAAGTGCAAGCTGGATTTAGAAGAGACAGAGGAACCAGAGACCAAATTGCAAACATGCGGTGGATTATGGAGAAAGCTAGAGAGTTCCAGAAAGACATCTACTTCTGCTTCATTGACTATGCAAAAGCCTTTGACTGTGTCGACCACAGCAAACTATGGCAAGTTCTTAAAGAAATGGGAGTGCCTGATCACCTCATCTGTTTCCTGAGAAATCTCTATGTGGGACAAGAAGCTACAATTAGAACTGGATATGGAACAACTGATTGGTTCAAAATTGGGAAAGAAGTACGACAAGGCTGTATATTGTCTCCCTGCTTAACTTATTTGCAGAATTCATCATGCGAAAGGCTGGGCTGGATGAATCCGAAGCCGGAATTAAGATTGCCGGAAGAAATATCAACAACCTCAGATATGCAGATGACACAACCTTGATGGCAGAAAGTGAGGAGGAATTAAAGAACCTTTTATTGAGGGTGAAAGAGGAGAGCGCAAAATATGGTCTGAAGCTCAACATCAAAAAAACGAAGATCATGGCCACTGGTCCCATCACCTCCTGGCAAATAGAAGGGGAAGAAATGGAGGCAGTAAGAGATTTTACTTTCTTGGGCTCCATGATCACTGCAGATGGTGACAGCAGTCACGAAATTAAAAGACACCTGCTTCTTGGGAGAAAAGTAATGACAAACCTAGACAGCATCTTAAAAAGTAGAGACATCACCTTGCCAACAAAGGTCCGTATAGTTAAAGCTATGGTTTCCCCAGTAGTGATGTATGGAAGTGAGAGCTGGACCATAAAGAAGGCTGATCCCCGAAGAATGGATGCTTTTGAATTATGGTGCTGGAGGAGACTCTTGAGAGTCCCATAGACTGCAAGAAGATCAAACGTATCCATTCTTAAGGAAATCAGCCCTGAGTGCTCACTGGAAGGACAGATCGTGAAGCTGAGGCTCCAATACTTTGGCCACCTCATGAGAAGAGAAGACTCCCTGGAAAAGACCCTGATGTTGGGAAAGATGGAGGGCACAAGGAGAAGGGGACAACAGAGGATGAGATGGTTGGATGGTGTTCTTGAAGCTACCAGCATGAGTTTGATCAAACTGTGGGAGGCAGTGGAGGACAGAAGTGCCTGGCGTGCTCTGGTCCATGGGGTCACGAAGAGTCAGACACGACTAAATGACTAAACAACAACAACAATCTAAGCTACATTTTAAAAATTGTTCATATTAGGGTAAATCCACATGAAAATGTTGGTGAATTTTCATGAGGGGTTTTGCTGTGGAAATATGAAGAACTGAACCAAGGATTCGGAAAATGAGAGACTGAGGCCACGTTCACACTATACTTTTAAAGCACTATGGTACCACTTCAAACAATCATGGATTCCCCCAAAGAAGTTTGGGAGTTGTAAGGGCACTGAGGATTGTTAAGAGACCCTCATTCCCCTCAGAGAGCTACAATTCCCTGTGAAGAGAGACTGGTTGTTAAACCACTCTGGGAATAGTAGCTGGGAAATAGGTTGGGAAAGATGAGTTTCTTTTGTGTCTCCTGCATGCCAGCCTGTTATCCATTGTAGATCAGGGGTGCCTAACCTCTGGCCCTCCAGATGTGGTTGGACTCCATGTTGAACTCCATGCCATCACCCTGAACATTGGCCATGCTGCCTGAGATTGATGGAAGTTGGAGTCCCATCAACATTCAGATGTCCACAGATGTTCCTCATTCCTGTTTCAGATTGAAGACATTTTTAAAATGCTTTCGGTGAATAAATAGAATATGAGGCTTCCTGCAGCAGATGTTCGGCCTCCAGATGTGGGTGGGGGCTGCAGGAACTACAGGGAGGGGATGAGGCCAATGGGTTCATCTCCTACTCTCCTTCTTATGTCATACTAATATGGGGATGGAGCAGTGGAGAGGATGACTGAATAGATCTTACGAATCTCCAAAGTTTGGGTTCAGCTAGTAACAAGCCTTATACTGCTTCAAAGTATTATTGCAACTGAGCAGTATAGAAATGTTGTGAACTAAATGAATAAAAACATGATGCCAAATCAGACTAGCTCAGCATTGTCAACACACTGAGTGACAATGACACTCCAAAGTTTCAGCCCTGCCTGGAGATGGTGAGGAACTGATCCCAGCACATTCTGCATGCCAAGCAGGCTCTCTCCTACAGAACTATGATCCTTAACTCATAAATTGCTTTTGCCCTGGGCACTACCATTACCTTTCCCACTGAAACTTACCAGGATGAGGTGGCAGTGAGGAGAAGGGCTGCTTCTGGGGTCTTCATTAGGTCACGGTAGCATTACAAGGGCCAGGTCCCCTGGGAAACACAGTTTCCTAGGGCTCCTGGGACCCTAATTTCATTTCCCATGGGTCTAGGGAATGCTGTTGTGGTAATGGAAACCTCGGCCACCACTCTACTCACTGCTAGTCAATAAGGAAAGATAAGTTTGGGGCAAACAAATTGGGGGAGGCATGAAGGGTTGGGATAAGGAGCCCCCCCCCCATCCATCATGGTCATGCCTATATGGAGAGCAGCTTTGCTTGCTTGTTTGTTATCTATTTATTATTGCATTTATATCCCATTTTTCCCTCCAAGCAACTCAAGGGGCACACATGCTACTCCTCCTCTCCTTCTCCTCACAACACCCCTGTCAGGCTGAGAAACAGTGACTGGCCTAAACCCACCCAGTGAGCTTCATAGCCAAGTATGGATTCGAACCCTGGTCTCCCACGTCCTGGTCTGGCACTCTAATCACACCACACCACACCACACCACACTAACTCTTCCAAAGTAATGCCTCAAGATGTCATTGCCATTTCCTATGAACCTGTCAGGAGAGGCAGAGAGATGAGATTCGGAGCTCAGAATATGCCTGTCCTGAGTTAGTTCATTTTAAGGAAGGCACTTGTAAGTCGAGCCCAGTAAAGCTCCACCCACCACTGACATCAAGCTATGACTGGCCGAATGTGTGAATGGGCCACTGTAAATATATAACACCACGGATATAACCTCACATCACTTAAAATGCAACACTTCTCTGTGCAAAATCATTTTCAGACATGCAGCTGCCAGACGTCCAGCAGATGGTGGTGACGTCTGGAGAAGTGATGCACTGTTGTATTTGCTGAAGCATTCCTACTAACTTTTCATACTATTTGACTTTGTTTTGATGGAGTCTGTCTGGAAATTGTCATACTATGTGCAGCAAACCCTTCGGAATGATTAGGTGCATTAGGTGCACAGCATGTTGCAGTCCACGCTTTAAGGACCACAGGACTGGGTTTATTAAGGAGCATGTGCTGAGATGTTAAGAAATGTATATTTAAGGACACTGAATAACGTTCATAATGGTGATTATGTCGTGCAGCAAACCGGTCTGCCCAGCACAGGAAATAATGTACAGGGGAGGGAGAGTTTATCTGGGACTACAGTGGAACCAAAATTCTTGAAAAAGGCAAGAAGGAATGATCAACAACCCAGCCCCCTAGCAAGTCCCCAACTATATGCATTGCTTCTCACGCTATTTTAATACAGAATTCCAAAAACAGCCATGACTGGGTCCGTGCAATGAATGATAAACAGCAAGAAATAATAATAATAATAATAATAATAATAATAATAATAATAATAATAATAATAATAATAATAGCAAATCAGGTCTGAAATGTCTGGTCAACACAGGGCTGACTTCAGCGGAGTTCTACTCAGAGCAGACAAATTAAAATTAACGGAGTTAATCACGTCCATAGATTTCAATGACTTTACTCTGTGTATGACGAACAGTGGGCGGGAGGAACCTAGAAGGGCATTGTTTCACCCGTGAAAACTCCGGGAAGAATCATTCTAACAACTGATACAAGGAAGAAGATAAAAAGAATACCAGACAAATTGGGGGTGGAAAAGGCTGGCCAGAAAACATCACGCGGACAGTTAGATAAATCAGCCCCACCATGCACAAGATTTTTGTTTTGTTTTTTACATACTCGGCTCTCCAGAGCAAAAGGAGCCAGTGGCGTAGCGTGGGGGGTGCAGGGGGGGCCGGCCGCACCGGGCGCAACACCTGGGGGTTAGGGTTAGGGGGCGCAAATCCACGGGTTAGGGGGCGCAAATTACTTGCCTTGCCCCGGGTGCTGACAACCCACGCTACGCCACTGAAAGGAGCTAGAAACATATATCAAAAGTACGGCATGCATTGATACTGAATTGACGGGGGGGGGGGTCAAATTGTACAGTTGGAACTAGAAAGGTTACAAAGGGAGGATGCATCTAAAATCAACACCCTCGTCCCGCAAGACAACTTGTTCAAGCTGTTTCGGGAACGTAGGAGTAGAGTCTCCACTCATTGTAACAATAAGGTTGTATGTTGATTTAACACGCACACTCATCTCTGTACTGTATTCATCTTCACTGAAAAACGACACCTGGTCAAACGGTAACTTTATAATGCCCCTCCTCCCCAAAAATAGATGTCGCCTATAATGCTCAACACCAATCTGTTTATCCGCAAACCACTTACACTAAATGAGGAGTGGGGAATGGAAGCAGATCTTGAGTCCAGTCAGAGGCTAGTAGTGGGAATACAACAGTTTAGCCACCACCAACCCACAAAGGGTTTTTGGCATAACCATGCTGTGTAGCCTGAGACGCGAACGATTTTCATTAGGCCCTAATTTGTTTATTTTTCGAGGTATGTGCGTCTGAACCACTGGCTCCTGGTCACTCGGGTGCAGGCAGGGTCATGCACGTACAAACTGCTGCAGAATCAGTAGCACACCAGGATAAAGTCATAATAAAAATCCCCAGCCTGGAGATGTTTCATTTCAAGAACCAAAATTTAAAAAGCTCCGTGAACTCGCGCGTGCCCGTGAGCGCGCGCTGTATAATAGGAGGGATTAGAGGCTGGTGCACCAAACGTGTGTGTGTGTGTGTGTGTGTGTGCATGTTAAATTTAGTAAGGTTAAATATGGCAAGTGAGATGGCAATGGACACCTTTGCACCAACCTCGTGCGCGTGGAACGGATTGTTTGGGAAGCATCGCTCGCTACTCTTCCCCACAACACACACATACACACAGAGGTAATACGCGCGCGCGCACACTCCTCATTCCGATTTCCCCTGCTCTCTCCCAGGCCCAGCCCACGAAGAGCTTTGGTCTACCTTCCGTGCTAGTGGGGCTGTCTATGAAAGTAATCCGCTGGCGCTAACCTCTTACAGTCCTCATCTCCATTCCTGTCCCCGCCCCCCCGCCCCAACTCTATTTTGTCTCCATGGCAATTGTTATGCATACAAAAGAAGAAGAAAAGCAATCCAGTCCCTTGCATGGGGAAAAGCTTGAAAGTCAGTGTGGGTTTGGGGAGTGGCTGAGAGAGGGAAGATAAGATGCAAAGCACCACATGTCCTCTTTCGGACACATGCAACCTTCGGTGGACAATTTGCAAGAAGCCCCACCACCAAGCCGCACCACCAGCCTTCCACCCCTGTCCCCCGCTTCTTTGCAAGAGCTGTATCTAAACGTCCAGGCCACCTGGCCTGAAAGGGGCTATGACCATAATATCCTATTGTTTCCTCACCAATGTGGGCTGGAATAACCCACACGGACGGATGCGGTAGTAGATGGGCTCCAACACCAGGTAGTTAAACGGCCTCTTTTGCATAGAGTTGCCGGGGGGAGGGGGCGGCGGTGCCAGAAAGGACACGAGGAGTGGTGGTACCCCATGTCTCTCCTCCATCTGTGGCACCTCTGAAGATCCCTGGGAATGTTGCAGGGTTATTTGGCAGGGGCGAAGTAACAGGGCGAGAGAGACGCGTGTGAAGACTTCTGACTTTTGCCAAGCACCGCATGAGTGAGCATCGCCGGCTATGTTCGCAGCTACTACCCACCCCAGGAGGAGGGGGGAATGGCACGTTTCCCTTGCGCGCATACGCGCAAACACACACACACCACACGCCCCACATATACCAGGCTACAGCCCCAGCCCCAATTGCTACCACCAAGATGATAATTATACAGAAATAAAGGAGGATGTACTATGCGGGGTTGATATTCCCACACTTCCTGGTGCCTCCAGATCTGTTGCAGAACACGGGAGCCGGCGAGGCACATGCTGCCTCTCCCCGCGGCGCTCGCACACAAAGGAAGGCACCCCAACTGTCAGCGCCAAGGAAGACACTGCAGCATTAGAAAAGGTCTACCAACACCCCCAAATGTGATTTTCCCGCCCTTCACAATGCTGGAAAGAGGGAGGTAGAAGAGGACCTGTCAAACCCAAACACCTTGGGAAGCCAGCCCCCACCCACCCAGGCAAAATAAAATAAAATAATGCCTTAAAGCAGGTGAACTGGGGGAGATAGGAAAGAGGCTTCCGTCGTCCCCATTTATTCTCCCCCTCCCGTTCTTTCTTCCCAGAGCTCAGTACGGAAAGGGAAAGGCAGAAAGAGAGACAAAGGAAATTCTGGAGAGGAGGGGGGTGTATAGACAAAGGAGTGTTGCGCGGGGTGGGGGGCTGTGGAGAATGCAGGAGGAAGAGGAGGAGAAGGGGTCGGTAAAACACACAGAGAGAGACACACGCACACACGCACACACCTGGCCGGGCCCCTTACCTTTAGATGCATCTTTCTCTTCCTTTGACTTGATCACCTTCCCGCTCATAGATCCCAGTTTGGTTGTAAAATCCCCCCAAGAGACCTCGTGTGGACAATCCGACTGGACTTCCAGGAAATGCAGGCAGTGGATGGAGATATGTGGACGGAGCGATGAGAGCGCCTTCTTTTCCCCCCACCTTTCTTTTGTGGGTAAACGAAGAGGGGGTTGGAGAGAGGAGGGAAATCCTAAAAGCAAAATGTATTTTTCTTTAAAAATAATAAATAAAAAAGGAAGGGACGGGGGGAAGAAGAGAAGGGGAAGAGGGGAAGAAAGGAAGAATCAGGACGAAATCTTGGTGGCTCCTCGTGCTTTTTCCTGGTGCAGGAGGGTTCTTAAAGCCCACCACCACTGCCAAAGACCGTATTGAACCTGCTGGCTGGTGCTGTCTCTCTCTCCCCCCTCCTGCCTAGTACAGGAGAAAGGGGGGCAGTGAAAGCGAGGGGGGTCCCCTGGACATCCGCAGGATTCTCCCTCGCCTCGGCTGGGAGGTTTGCAAGAGACAAAAGCAGTTTGCTGCCTCTCTCTCCCCCGCCAGAGATTCCCTCTCCTCCTTCCACCTTTCCCAGGCAGCAGGAGAGGAGGAGGAGGGGACCACCACTCCTAATAGCTCCAGCCCACCCCCACCCCCACCCCCCAGATGCTACTGGCAGGCAGAGAATTACACACACCTCTCTTGTTCTCCCCACTCAAGCAAAGGGCGGTGGGGTTGCCGCTTGGGGGAGGGAGCGTGCAGTCTCCCTGCCTCCCCCCGCTCCTACACACACGATTCTTGTAAAAGTCTAGGGAGGTGTTGGAAGAAACGAAGGGGGGGTCATTACACTGCAGAGAGGGGCGTGGATAAAACTTGCAGGGTTTCTTTTCAAACACAGGAGAGTCGCTCAACAAATTGTATGTTCAGGTAGGGAGAATAGCTATGGGCAAAGCTGTTCCCCAGGTGGAGAGAGAGGCGCTACCTGTTGGGTCTGGAGTGAAAGAGGGATGGGCGGGGGCTGCTTCTGCGTGGCCAAAAAAGAAAGGAGAGCAAATGCGTAATAAAAGAGGGTTTCGAATTTGCATGAAATTTGCATATGAAATTTGCATAGCAACGCAATGCTTCTCCATGGGGAAGCCTATGACCTGTGTGCCTGCTCTCCAGGTTCTGGATGTGGAGGAGCAACTTCCAAGGGCTGCCTTGCCCTCCCTTCTTGATCTTTAAGGCAGACTTCAACCCAGCATCTCTTCCAACCAAGGACACCTTCCAATAAAGGGCTGGCCTCTAAGAGAGGGTTGGCCTCTGTTAGGGAAGGCAGAATTTTACTTCCCTGGGACAGCGGAAGTAAAGAATCCAAGACAGCAATCCTATTGGGCATGCTGGACTGGTGGTAAGTCCCATTACACACCATGGAGCTTACTTCCAAATAGACATGCCTAGGATCATGCTGTTATTTCACAGTGGGTGAAAAGGGCAAAATACCACACCACCTGCACCCAGCTGCTTAGCTCAATATCTGGAAGGCATTAACGCCTTTAATTTTCAGCTGCAACCACCCTGTGTGGATTTAAGCATTCACTAAACCAGAGGGTAGATTTACACCAAGGGAAGGAGGAAGAAACTCTAGGACCACTTTTTTGAATGGGGCTTTGATGAGACCCAAGCTGGAATTGTGGACCTTCACAGCTTCCTTTTCACCCATCCCCTTTCACCTTCATCAAGTTTTCATCTTACAGCTGAAGAAAATGCAAACAGCTCCAAGTTTTGGGGCTGCTCAGGCAAGACACCCTCCATGGGACCCCCCTTCCGCAGTGAGGTTCCCACTTCACTTCCATTGTTGCCATCCACTGCCCCTCCTCTTCCTCACCATTGCAGCCTCCTGCTTGCTTGCCAGTTAGAGAGCCAGTGAGCAAGAGGGCTGTGACATCTCTGGCATCTCAACATCACTGCTCCTGTTACCTGGGCAAGAGCAAGAGGAGGGTGAAGCAAGGAGGCTGCAATGGTGAAGAGGAGGCCCAGTCCCAGGAGGCTCTTGTCAGCAGCCCCCAGGAAATGCCTGGCTGTGCTGACTCTTGATGTCCTGCAGCCCCTGAAGCCAACAGAACCAAAGCTGAACAGAGGAGTTGGAAAGGTCCACCAAGGCAAGAACCATGAGGATAAGAATCCACAACAATTGTTCTCCCACTGCTTGTGAATTCTTCTTCCTAATTAAGAGGGGGGGGGATAGTGTTTGCCATCCTTTCTCCCTCAGGTAAGTCCCCATCCAACAGAATGGTAGGACTTGCCAAGTCACCTGGTGAAAAGAATCATAGAATCATAGAGTTGGAATAGACCACAAGGGCCATCGAGTCCAATCCCCTGCCAAGCAGGAAACACCATCAGAGCACTCCTGACATATGGTTGTCAAGCCTCTGCTTAAAGACCTCCAAAGTAGGAGACTCCACCACACTCCGTGGCAGCAAATTCCACTGTTGAACAGCTCTTACTGTCAGGAAGTTCTTCCTAATGTTTAGGTGGAATCTTCTTTCTTGTAGTTTGGATCCATTGCTCCGTGTCCGCTTCTCTGGAGCAGCAGAAAACAACCTTTCTCCCTCCTCTATGTGACATCCTTTTATATATTTGAACATGGCTATCATATCACCTCTTAACCTCCTCTTCTCCAGGCTAAACATGCCCAGCTCCCTTAGCCTTTCCTCATAAGGCATCGTTTCTAGGCCTTTGACCATTTTGGTTGCCCTCCTCTGGACACATTCCAGTTTGTCAGTGTCCTTCTTGAACTGTGGTGCCCAGAACTGGACACAGTACTCCAGGTGAGGTCTGACCAGAGCAGAATACAGTGGCACTATTACTTCCCTTGATCTAGATGCTATACTCCTATTGATGCAGCCCAGAATTGCATTGGCTTTTTTAGCTGCCGCGTCACACTGTTGGCTCATGTCAAGTTTGTGGTCAACCAAGACTCCTAGATCCTTTTCACATGTACTGCTCTCAAGCCAGGTGTCACCCATCTTGTATTTGTGCCTCTCATTTTTTTTGCCCAAGTGCAATACTTTACATTTCTCCCTGTTAAAGTTCATCTTGTTTGTTTTGGCCCAGTTCTCTAATCTGTCAAGGTCGTTTTCAAGTGTGATCCTGTCCTCTGGGGTGTTAGCCACCCCTCCCAGTTTGGTGTCATCTGCAAATTTGATCAGGATGCCCTTGAGTCCATCATCCAAGTCGTTGATAAAGATGTTGAATAAGACCGGGCCCAAGACAGAACCCTGTGGCACCCCACTAGTCACTCTTCTCCAGGATGAAGAGGAACCATTGATGAGCACCCTTTGGGTTCGGTCAGTCAGCCAGTTACAAATCCACTGAGTGGTAGCATAGTCATTTTACCAGCTTCTTTACAAGAATATCATGGGGCACCTTGTCAAATGCCTTGCTGAAATCAAGATAGGCTACATCCACTGCGTTCCCTTCATCTACCAGGCTTGTAATTCTGTCAAAAAACGAGATCAGGTTAGTCTGACATGACTTATTTTTCAGAAATCCATGCTGACTATTGGTGATCACAGCATTCCATTCTAGGTGCTCACAGACTGTTTGCTTAATGATCTGCTCCAGAATCTTCCCTGGTATTGATGTCAGACTGACTGGGCGATAATTATTTGAGTCCTCTCTTTCCCCCTTTTTGAAAATAGGGACAACATTTGCCCTCCTCCAGTCTGTTCTCCAGGAATTCTCAAAGATGACTGCCAGTGGTTCTGAGATCACATCTGCCAGTTCTTTTAATACTCTTGGATGCAGTTCGTCTGGCCCTGGAGACTTGAATACATCTAAACTAGCCAAGTATTCTTGTACTATCTTCTTAGTTATTCTGGGCTGTGTTTCCTCTGCTGAATCATTTGCTCCAAATTCTTCAGGTCGGGCATTGTTTTCTTTATCGCAGAAGACTGAGGCAAAGAAGGCATTGAGGAGTTCAGCCCTTTCTGTGTCCCCTGTTTGCATTTCACCATCTTCTCCTCTGAGTGACCCCACTGTTTCTTTGTTCTTCCTTTTGCTACGGACATACCCATAAAAGCCTTTTTTGTTGCTTTTAACCTCTCTAGCAAGCCTGAGTTCATTCTGTGCTTTAGCTTTTCTGACTTTGTGTCTACATGTGCTAGCTATTTGTTTGAATTCCTCTTTGGTGGTTTCCCCCCTTTTCCATTTTTTGTGCACATCCTTTTTTAATCTTAACTCAATTAAAAGTTATTTAGATAGCCACCCTGGCTTCTTTAGGCACCTTCCATGTTTCCGTCTCATTGGTATTGCCTGAAGTTGTGCTTTTACTATCTCCCTCTTAACAAACTCCCAGCCATCATGAACTCCCTTTCCTTTTAGTATTACTGTCCATGGGATCTCACCCAGCACTTCCCTAAGTTTTATGAAGTCGGCTTTCTTAAAGTCAAGAAATTGAGTCCTAGTATGCTTGGCTGCTCCTTTCCGCTGTATAGTAAACTTCAGAAGAGCATGATCACTCGCGCCTAATGATCCTTCCACTTCTACCCCACTAACCAGGTCATCAACATTGGTTAGGACCAGATCTAAAATGGCTGTTCCTCTTGTTGCTTCTCCCACTATCTGGACAATGAAGTTGTCTGCAAGGCCAGTGAGGAATCTGTTTGACCTTATGCTCTTGGCTGAGTTTGACATCCAACAAATATCCGGGTAATTGAAGTCCCCCATTACTACTATCTCCCTTCCTTTTGCATGCTTGGTCATCTGTAATCCATAGGTTATGTATTGTCCACGCCTTCAGCCGTAAACAAATTATGAAAAATCTGGATTTTAAAATTCTTTAAGTGGTACGTGTGTGTGTGTGTGTGTGTGTGTGTGTGTGACTTTGATGAGTTGAGGAAGTTCTCCAATCCTGGACACACATCTTGGTGTTCAGCAATACTGAATGGCTTCCAAAGGTAACATCATCTTCATCGTAAATGCCAAATAACTCCCCAAGAAGGATGTTGAGCATTTTCTTAAAGAGGAAAAGAAAAGTGATGATTACCTTTGGTGTCACTGAACGTGCATTTTGGAGGAGGGAGAGCTGCGCCCTCCACTCAAAGTCTTGCATTGCAAAACTTAAAATGCAAATTTTGACTGGATTTGAATGCATGCTGAGCTTCTCTTGGCTGATATTCTGGAGTCAGTCAATAAATCACTTTATGCCTAAAACAGCAATCTTCCATTAATCCCAGGGGTGTGAAAGCTTTTTTTCAAACTGAGGGCCACATTCCTCTCCAGGTGACCTTCTGGGGGCCATATGCCAGTGACAAGTGGGGATGGATGCAAAAGTGGGCAGGGCAACTAATGTGAATTATACCTTTGTTCACTAGGCTGCTTTCTGCCCATGCTCACACAATCCTTTCTACCCTCCATGCAGGCAAGCAAAAGGCATGATCAGTGTTCAAGGACACAGTCTAGCCTGGCAAAAGCAAGACCAGAGAGTGGATTGCAGAGATGAGGGGTGACTTGGGGCAAGTTTGAAGGGCCAGAAGGAGAGACTCTGCAGGCCTGAGGTTCCCCATTCTCAATCTACTCTGATGCCCCACTCCAATAATGGGGATGTGTCCTACTTTGCAGAATGCAATCCTCTATTTTATGGACTGTCCAGTCCAAGTTTGGTTTAAGGATAATGGATCATAAGAAGGGAGAGCAGCTGGATCCATTAAGTTGCCCATTCACAGTCAGCACCGAGGACAGCAGACAATGTCTGCTTATGTGGGTTGATCCACACAATTATATGATAGATAAGTAGGTGCAGGGGTTTATTTAATCAGCTGGAACTCACTGCAACAAAATTCCAGCACCTCTCAGTTGGGCACCATTGCCATTATAAGAGAACAAGGCGTTCATGGTGAGTTCTGACACCTCTTTTTCTAGAAATATAGTACTGTAGGTAGGTAGGTAGGATCATAGAATTGCAGAGTTGGTAGATGCCACAAGGGTCATCTAGTCCAACCCATCGCAAGGCAGGAATCTTGCACCCAATGTGGGCCTTGAACCCACAACCCTGAGATTAAGGGGTCTACCAGTTGAGCTACCTGATAGATGACAGCTGCCTTGTTATCTGACGGAAGCAATCTTTATGCATACATGTATGCATACATTTCACACAGTGAAACAATGAGGAGGTTGAAGAGGAGGGAATAACACTTTTTAATGGTTTGTCTTTACATGTTGCCCTAAAGAGAGGCCATCCCTCCTGCAGAAGACTGAAGGGAGAAGACCTCATCTGAAATGGCATCTAATGTCTCCAGCTACTTATACTAAGAATAATCACCTTTTATGTTAAACAGTGTCACCTGATTAACTGGAGGTGTCTTATTAATTGATGCAAACTTCAAAAGAAGAAGATTAAAACAGATTCAAAATTGCAGCCTTAGAGAGGGAACGATGTGGGTTGCTACTAGAGGACACTAGGAATGCTCCAAACTCATGCAATTCATATCTCAATAGTTCTTTTGAAGGTTTCCCAGCTTGAGTTTTAAGAATGCTTATCAGAAATTATACACGTGCCTCAGATTTTTGCATCAGTGGAGAAGGGTTGTAAGTAGTGGCCCCTCAACAGAGGTAACCGCACAAGAACATAAGGAGAGCCTGCTGGATCAGGCCAGTGGCTCATCTAGTCCAGCATCCTGTTCTCACAGTGGCCACCCAGATGCCCCCATGGGAAGCCCGAAAGCAGGATCTGAACACAAAACCAACTCTCTCCTCCTGTGGTTCCCAGCAGTGGGTATTCAGAAGCATTGCTTCCTCTGGCCATGGCTGCAAGGTCAAGCCCAGCAGCTCACCTCATCCAGCGTCCTGTTCTCACAGCAGACCTGATGCCTATTTTAAGCCCGCAAGCAAGACTTGAGTGGAACTGTAGCTCTCCTACACTGACCTGCACTGCTAGTTGAATGTAGCCCACTCAATGAGCCCTGCACACTGCCAGACACAAGAGGCACCACATGTGGTTGGTGAATTGTTTCATGGGTCACAGGCTTTGCAGGCAAGAGCTAGAATCAGATCTAATTAATGGCTGGCTACATGTGCATAGGATATATGCTCGCACTACCCAACCCTTCCTGCTCTGTCCCTTCCCAGCCTTTCAGGAAGCACCAGCATTTTAAGAGTGTTGGATAATGATAAGGAGGTGTGGATGTTCCCAGCTGATGTCATCCATCTCCTGGCCAATCACAATCAATGGGGTCTTTCTGCTTCATTGCCCCATTTGCTGTCTGAAAGTCAGAACCCCCAATAGTCTGACCCAGGCACAATGTCACAGACAGAATTTAATGAGCAGGAAACATTTGCCTTCTGGAGCTGTCTGGAGCTAGGCAGCAATTAATTCATAGACCACAGCAGAGCTGCATAAGATGTCAGCCACCACAAGCCCTTTCAGTCTGCTTGCTTTTTTCTTTTCTTCTTTTCTTTTTAAAATATTTAGCACTCCCAGAACATTTCCATATCTGGAGCATGGTTTTCTGCAGATCACAAAGGCACATATTTTGGTATGGTTTTATTAAGGGTCTAATTCCAGGAATGGTTGGATACAGCCACCTCGGTCTGGTCAATGCCTGGATAGGAGATCACCTGGGATCCCAGTGGAGCACTACTTTGAGTTCCATAATGTTAGAAAGTTGAGATACGAGTATTAGAGTCTTATATTCCAATACTTATCTCAGGTCTCCGCATATCAGTCCTTCTGTAGCCAAAAGGGCATTTGCCAATGCACAATAGACTGTAAGAAGAGCCATACTGGATCAAGCCAAGAGGGGACCCATCTGGTCTAGCACCCTCTTCTCACAGTGGCCAACAGATGCCCATGAAAAGCCCTGAAGCAGGACTCTCCCCACTTGTAATCCTCAGCAACTGGTATTCATTCACCCATTCCAACAGTGAAGGTGGAATATGCGGATTGTGGCTAGCAGCCATGGAGAGCCTTCTCCTCCATGGATTTGTCTAATTCTCTTTTAAAGCCACCCAGGTTGGTGGCCATCACTGTCTCTTGCTGTGTGGTACAACAATGTGCTATGTGCAGAAGGCCTTCCTTTTGTCTGTTATGAATCTTCCAACATTCCTCTTCACTGGATGGCTCTATGTTCTAGTGCAATGAGAGAAGGAGAAAAAAAAACTTTTCTCTACCCACTTTCACCATACCATGCGTTCTATTATACATTTATTTAATGTCTCCCTTACTCAAGGTGTAAGAAGGCTTGGTGAATCCCTTAAGTTAGCAGAAACACAGAAAATCTTTAGAAGGCAACTCCAAAACAGCCGAATGGGAACTGAGCATGCTCTATGGCCACAGAGTAGGACAGTGGGTAGAACATAATCTCAGGGTCATGGGTTCGAGTGCCATGTTGGGCAAAAGATTCCTGCATTGCAGAGGGTTGGACCAGATGACCCTTGTGGTCACTTTTAATTCTACATTTATATGATTCTATGAAGTAGGGTTGACCTCTTTATCCAGGACATGCCCTCTTTTTCATGGATATGTAAAAAGGTCATCATAAAGATCCATAGTTAAAAGTAGACATCAGCAAATGTATCCTCTCTTTTTTGCTCTTTAAAATACAGTAACCCTACACTGGCCACTGTGGGGCAGGGGACATGGAAAACTGTAAAAAAGCAGAACAGAGGAGCTAGAATCATAAACAGCAAAACTTTGCACTGCAACATTCTTTTGCAGCCCTCACTTGTCACCCTGAATTGGAGAAGAGCCATTGTACTCAGTACAATAACAAAGAGAGACAGAGTTTATAACACATATTTTAGTGCCAAATAGTCTTTCAATCATTAACACAGCCACTTTTAGATGTCTAAATCTGGGTTGGGGAATAGGTGTTTTTTCTTCCTGTTACTGAAAGCCTGTGGAACCAAGCAAAGTTGGACCAGGAGGTGAGAGCGAGGAATGATGAAATGGTGTGAGCATCAGACAAAAGCAAGAGATAGGACACTGGATCAAATCTCTGCTCAGCTAGGAAGCTTACTGGGTGACCTTGGGCTAATGACTCCTTCTCAGCTTCACCTACATTGCAAGGTTGTTAGGGGAGGATAAAATTGAGAGGGTGGGCAGGGTTAGGCCGAGATCCTGCCCTGCAGGGAAGGGCAGGTTTCAATGGCAAGAAATGAGAGTAAATAATAAAAACAACAAATATTTTTTTTTAAAAAAAAATACCCAGAACAAACTTAGTTGGGCTCTAAGGTGCTACTGGAAATTTTATTTATTTTATTTTTTTATTTTTTATTTCAACTGTGTCAGACCAACATGGCTACCTACCTGAACAAATAAAATTGTGTTTTCTGTTTGGGACACCTTGATAGGAATCAGAATGACACTCTTTACAGGTGGTGGCAAAGATGGCACATTGTGCTTCAGAGAGTGCTAGCTGATTGCTCTCAACAGCTATTTCTTTCTCTCCTGAAAGCTGACGTGCTTCTCCACACACACTTCCAACAACAAACTCGGCTAAGGATGATGTGATATCAGAACATGCTTTATACTAAGCCAGGCTTCTGGTCCAGCAAACTTAGTATTGTCCACACAGCAGGCAACTGTTCTTCAGGGTTTCAGGTAGGAATATTTCCAGCCCTACCTGGAGATGATGGGGATTGAATCTGAGACCTTCTGCATACAAAGCAGATGGTCTACCACCAGGGGATGGCAACAGAAGGCCCATGGGCCACAAGCAGCCCACGGGGGTCATTTAACTGGCCCATGAGCTGCCCCCAAACCAAGCTGCCCACTCGTCGAGTCCCAGTGTGCTGCGCTAAACTGGCACAGTGTGGTGTGGGGACTCGCTTCAGCGGCACTGGAAATCACGTCTGTGCAGACGCAGACACTGGAAATCGCAAGCATGCACGCTCACGCACATGAGCAATCTGGCCCATGGAGGGATCTTTGCTTGAGTTAATCAGCCCAGGCGAGGTAAACCTTGCCAACCCCTGCTCTGCCACTAATGTGTGGCTGAAGGAGCAGTGGTTCAGGGTTGAAGATCCATTGCTATTACTGCAGCAGGGTCCCAGCAGACTTTCTGGCTCCAATTTCCTTCAGCCACTCAATTAGCAGGAAAGTGAGTTTTTTAGCCTCTGGAAATAAATCTTCTCACCCTTTGAGCTGATTGGAACCAATTTGAGCTGATTGGAGGGGAGGAGTTTTTGTTTTTGCTCTTGTTCTTGTTCTTGTTTTTATGTAGTTTGTGTTCTTGTTTTGTATTTCTGTGTTGTTAACTGCCCTGTGATCTTAAGATGAAGGATGGTATGCATATTTAAAAAATCATCATCATCATCATCATCAAGGAGGTGATTTAGCCTCTTATTGGCTCCTAGGGTCACTCTGGAGAAGGTGCCCAGGAAGAACACAGAGCACAGATTGTTCTGTGTGCTCCAAAGCACACAGGAACAGTGAAAACACCAGGTGCTTCAGTTTCAGGAGAGTGGCTGCAAGTTCTGCTACGTACAATAGGACTTCAAGAAAAACATGACTTACACCACTCTGAAAGAATATATCAGAACACTTCCAAACTGTCCATTCTACTGCAGAGAAAAGAGTAGCAACATGTGGACATCTGAACTGGTGACTGCAATGCATTCCTAATTATAATATTATTGCATAATATTAAAGGGTTGCATAATCTTAGAAGGGTGTGTTGTGCGGCTGTGACTACCCTGCACTTCTGAATTTTCCATGCATGGTGTCATGGTAGTAAGGAATGGATTCATCTTACATTTTACAGAAATTCTACAAACCACTGCAAAAAAGGGGATCAGGGACCAAATCTCCCCATCACCCCTACATTTTCCATCCCAACCCTTTCCGCTGTTATTCCATGATTCAAGTGAAGCCATCTCCAATTCAGGATTGCATTTCATTTGCTGCTGGAGAAGGCAGGGTTGTTGACAAACACAAGGAGTCTGGAAGACTAGGGAGTCTCCAGTAAGAGAGTCATGGAACAAAGACGGTTAAATGTTACAGCACAAACAGAAGTGTTTTCTTTGAGGGGCAGGGAGGCAAAGATTTGTCACTCCAAGCCCAGGATATCTTACCCCATTGCCCTCCCCTTTTAAGAAAGCTTTAAAAAAATACTTTGCATAAAAGGGCACCAGGGCAAAATGATGGTGTGAGACTTCAGCTGCCCATCATCTTAACTTCTCCAGAGAATCTATATTTGTAAATTAGCATTTGAAAATCTGGTGAAAACCTGTGTCATGGGCCAGTGTCCCACATCCTTTATGTACCTAGCAATGCAACCCAAACATGATCAGGTGGTTGGGAAACCTCCTCCAGAAGGAAAGTTTGAAAGCATTTGAATAACTTTTTATTTTACTTGGAGTGGCGAGCAGCATAGCACCACAGGAAGCTGCCTCATGCTGCCTCAGACCCTTGGTATTGTCTACACTGACTAGCAGCAGCTCTCCAGGGTTTCAGGCAGGGTTTCTCCCATCCGTTGCTGGAGATGTTGGAGACTGATGCTGTGACCTTCTGCGGGTAAAGCATATGCTCTACTTCAGCAATGAGGGACAGGACAGCACTGAAAGAGCTTCTCGGTGGATGTGGAGAAAATGGCTATGCTACAAGGACTTCCCCCCTCTGTCTCTCAAATCATCAAGAACTTAGGATCTGTCGAAACTGGAATAAAGGGCGGATGATTCAAGTCAGACAAAGAAAGGACTTCTTCACCTGTACAGTTATTGAAATTCAAGGCAGAGATGGCCACTAGCTTAGAGGGAATTTTAGGCAGTCTTTGCCAACTTGGCATCCTCCCGGTGCTTTGGGCTACAATTCCCATCAGCCTCCACCAGCACTGGTTGGCAAAGATTGATTCTGGGGGGAAACACAGAGGAAGAAGAGAGATTGGCCACAAGCTGCGAGAGTTAAATGGACCCTCCATATTTACAAGCAGTATATCCCGAATGCTGCTTCCCAAATGGGCAACAGCAGGAGAGGGATATTCACCACTACCCACTCCTTGCTGGCTTCCCAAGGCCACAGTAGAAAGAAGGATCCGGTCAGACCCAACCAGACTATCCTTATCCTCTTTGTAATTCCAGTTAAACCATAAGGGAATTATGCGAGGGGGAGATGGGAGCTTGTAAAGAACCTACATAAACAGTGCAAAAACCAACGATACCCTTTCATGTTCTTCCCTGGATGCACCAGCTTTTTATTTTCTTTCAAAGTTGGATCCAGTTCACCCAAACAACGCTCCCCTCCCCACCATCACTGTGTCACCTACCTTAATCCGAGAAAGGGCCGTGAGCTGTGTGCCTTAGAAGCTATTCCTGGCCAAGAGTTCCAGCGCTCTACAGAAGTAAAAATCCTGAATTAATCCTATGCGTTTAGCATGTGCTTAAAAAATCCCCAAGAACAATGGCACAAAAACAAAACAAAACACAAATCTCTGTCTTAAAAAAACAACACAACTCCTTCTCCTAGTTTCCCGAGGCCTTGGGAAAACACTCCAGAGGAACAACCCTCTGAACCTGGTAGACCGTGGGGAGGGGGAGGTTGACAGAAGAACAACCCATGCAGTAAAAAGGGTCAGAGGCCTGCCATGCCCAGCCAAAGAAGCGGCAAGTCACAGGGTTTCTCCAGCAGCTATTTTTAGTGAAACAGAATTCCTCAAGTTGTTTTGACTTCCCAAGTTGCTCTCCTCTAAGTGCTGGAGAAGGCAGCTGTGCACCAGATCACCTTACAGCATGGAGGATCCCTTTCAGAGCCAAAGTTGGACAGGAGAGGCCCCAGGAAGAGACGAGTGGTCAGGGGTGCTGTCAAGAAAGGGCATTAGGGCAGCCGTCCATGGCTCCCCTCGGAGGAGGGCCAACAAAAGCGCTGGTTTGCCACATTTTGAACACATGCCCACCACAGTGATGCATACGTATGTACACACAGAGAGTGTTCAATTTCTTAAAGCATACCACAGCGAATGCAGGGACTCACTCAGCTGCATGCATTGAGGTAGACCAGCTGTAGAACCTCACTCTTTAATAAAAAGTACAGTGATACCTCTGGTTAAGATCTTAATTTGTTGTGGAGGTCTTAACCTGAAACCGTTCTTAACCTGAAGCACCACTTTAGCTAATGGGGCCTCCCGCTGCCGCCACCGCGCGATTTCTGTTCTCATCCTGAAGCAAAGTTCTTAACCCGAGGTAATATTTCTGGGTTAGCGGAGTCTGTAACATGAAGTGTCTGTAACCTGAGGTACCACTGTATGTATATATGTTTGTTAATTTTTGAGAATACAGCTGTAAAAGGTCAATCAGATGTGTAAATCCAGCAAGGGGGGGGGGCACTCATAACTGTGACCGTGATGGTGACTGAGTGAGGTACAGGGGTTGTTTATATCACTGTCTTCTTCTTAAATATTAAATATGGGACAATGAGACAGAGTTTACATTTCTCTTTAACCACCCCATTGTACTCTCAGGACCTTCACTATCTGCTTCTGAGTTTTCTGGGAGCACCAGGCTGGTCATTGCCGATGGGCCTTTTGGCCTCATTTCAACAGAGCTGCTTCTGAAGGTCACTGTACATAGAATCACAGAATTGGAAGGGACCGCAAGGACCATCTAGTCCAACCCCCTGTAAAGCAGGAATATTTTGCTCAGCTTGGGGCTTGAACCCACAAGCCTGGAATTAAGAGACTCGTGTTCTGCCAACTGAACTCTCTCATTTCCCCATCCTTTTTGGCGTCTGCCAACAGGTGCAAAAAAGAAACTTGGATCAGTGTTAGTGATTGCAAATATAGGAGCAGGCACTCCTGCTGTCTAAGATCCTATGAGAGAGAGAGAGAGAGATAGAGAGAGAGAGAGAGAGAGAGAGAGAGAGAGAGAGAGAGAGAGAGAACAGCTGTGATTGGTACTGTTCTGGCCTGACCAAGACTGATGGGAGTTCTTCTAATAATAACAATAATAATGATTTATTATTTATACCCCACCCATCTGGCTGGGTTTCCCCAGCCACTCTGGGCAGCTTCCAACAGAATATTAAAATACAATAGTCTAATAAACATTAAAAGCTTCCCTAAACAGGGTTGCCTTCAGATGTCTTCTAAAAGTCTGGTAGTTGTTTTTCTCTTTGACATCTGCTGGAAGGGCGTTCCACAGGGCGGGTGCCACTACCAAGAAGGCCCTCTGCCTGGTTCCCTGTAACTTGGCTTCTCGCAGTGAGGGAACCACCAGAAGGCCCTTGGCACTGGACCTCAGTGTCCAGGCAGAACAATGGGGGTGGAGACAATCCTTCAGGTATACTGGACTGAGACCGTTTAGGGCTTTAAAGGTCAGCACCAACACTTTGAATTGTGCTCAGAAACATACTGGGAGCCAATGTAGGTTTTTCACAAACTGGTGTTATATGGTCTCGGCGGCCGCTCCCAGTCACCAGTCTAGCTACCACATTCTGGATTACCTTCAAAGGTAGCCCCACATAGAGCGCATTGCAGTACAGTGGTACCTCAGGTTAAGTACTTAATTCGTTCCAGAGGTCCGTTCTTAACCTGAAACTGTTCTTAACCTGAAGCACCACTTTAGCTAATGGGGCCTCCTGCTGCTGCCACGCCGCCGGAGCCCGATTTCTGTTCTTATCCCGAAGCAAAGTTCTTAACCTGAAGCACTATTTCTGGGTTAGTGGAGTGTGTAACCTGAAGCGTATGTAACCTGAAGCATATGTAACCCGAGGTACCACTGTAGTCCAAGCAAGAGATAACTAGAGCATGCACCACTCTGGCGAGACAGTCCGTGGGCAGATAGGGTCTCAGCCTGCGTACCAGATGGAGCTGGTAAACAGCTGCCCTGGACACAGAATTGACCTGCGCCTCCATGGACAGCTGTGAGTCCAAAATGACTCCCAGGCTGCACACCTGGTCCTTCAAGGGCACAGTTACCCTATTCAGGACCAGGGAGTCCTCCACACCTGCCCGCCTCCTGTCCCCCAAAAATAGTACTTCTGTCTTGTCAGGATTCAGCCTCAATCTCTTAGCCACCATCCATTCTCCAACTGCCTCCAGACACTCACACAGGACCTCCACCGCCTTCACTGATTCTGATTTGAAAGAGAGGTAGAGCTGGGTATCATCTGCGTATTGATGAACACCCAGCCCAAAACCCCCTGATGATCTCTCCCAGCGGCTGCATGTAGATGTTGAAAAGCACGGGGGAGAGGACAGAACCCTGAGGAACCCCACAAGTGAGAGCCCAGGGGTCTGAACACTTATTCCTCCACCACCACTTTCTGAACACGACCCAGGAGGAAGGAGTGGAAACACTGTATAACGGTGCCCCCAGCTCCCAGCCCCTCAAGACGGTCCAGAAGGATGTCATGGTTGATGGTATCAAATGCCGCCGAGAGATCTAGCAGAACTAGGAAACAGCTCTCACCTTTGTCCCTAGCCCGCCGGAGATCATCAACCAGTGCGACCAAGGCAGTTTCAGTCCCATGATGGGGCCTGAATCCCGACTGGAAAGGATTCAAATGGTCCGCTTCTTCCAGGTATGCCTAGAGTTGTTCAACAACCACTTACTCAGTCACCTTGCCCAAGAATGGAAGATTTGAGACTGGGCGATAGCTGGCCATATTGGCCTCATTTAAAGATGGTTTTTTTTAGAAGCGGTTTGATAACTGCCTCTTTTAGTGGGTCTGGGAAGGCTCCCTCACAGACAGAAGCATTTACCACCCCACTAAGGGCAAGGATCAAGGAGATAGGTGGTTGGTTTCACTCGTCCAAGCAGCCTGTCCACATCCTCGGAGGTAACAAATTGGAATTGATCCCACGCAACTTGACTAGACAGGACTCTAGCACTCTCCCGCCCCAGCCCTGCTCCCACGGTGGAGTCTACCTCTTCCCGAATCTGAGCAACTTTATCTGCAAAAAACTTTGCAAAATCATTGCAGGAGATTGTGTGGCCCGTACTGGGCCCCGATGGAGCAGGTGCTTCTGATAGATTGTGACCACCTGAAAAAGTCTCCTGCTGCTGTTTTCTGCAGATGCAATAGAGGCAGTGAAGAATGTCTTCTTCACCGTCACTATCACCACTTGGTAGGCTGACATTGAGCTCTAACCCGTGTCCGGTCAGATTCAGAATGGGTTATCCGCCACCGGCACTCTAGCCGTCTCAGCGATTGTTTCATTGCCCTCAGCTCCGAAGAAAACCACAGGGCTGTCTGGGCTCCATGCAATCGGAGAGGGCACTTTGGAGCCAGACAGTCGATAGCCCTGGTTAAATCCACATTCCAGCGGGCCACCAGGGAATCAGCTGAAAGGCCATCAACATGGGATAAAGCATCCCCTACTGGAAACCATTTGGATCCGTTAAGTGGTGGGGGCGGACCATCCGAATCGGTCCCACCTCCCTGCAGAGGGGAAGGGTTGCAGAGAAGTCCAGTTGCACCAGTTGTTGTCCAAACTATCTGGAAAGCACCAGCTTGGGGAAGGCTTGCCCATGGTTTCAGTGAGAGTGAACATGATATGAACATGTCATCACCTTCTCTGAAGACTCTGGACTTCTTTGCCTGCTGCTTCCCCCTTCCCTGCATTTCTTTCAGAACAGGGATTAGACCAATGGTTCTCAAAGGTTGTGGCATGACACACTGGTGTGACAGAAAAAGAGGGTGTGTATGGCAGGAAGATTCAAGGACAATCTAAGAAACATTTAAACATTATAGTACAGTACAGTATCAAAACAATATTTTTATTTGCAGAATATGGATAAGTAGGGTTTTGTTTTGTTTTCAGAATGAGAGCAAGAGCATCAAGAGATACTGAGGACAAACCTAGCTGTGATTCAGAATCATTGTTTGAACCAGATTGCTGGAGAATAGCATTGGCTATTCTTGTACAATTCTCCATGACGTTGTGAACAAAGATTTTTAGCTGTGACAAAAGAGAAAGGTTTCCTTGTATTGATGAGGAGGTGAGAGCTTGCTTGTCTCACATTAGACTTCATATACCCTGCAAAAGCAGGCTCATGCCTCTCATTGAGTTTGTCTACATACTCAAGGTACATATGCATGAGACTTGTTTATAATTATATTTTGGGAATGATTCATGTTCTTAGGTAGCTGCATTGTTTTATACTTTCTGGATGCTCCCTGATCACATTATAAAGTACGGTAGTTGTGTTCTGTGGTATAAATCAAGTGCTGCTAGGAGTTCTTTCCTTTTCCAATCTATTTCCTATCAATAATTCGGTGTGGCGCGAGAAAAAATTTATTCTGAAAGTGTGCCCCAGAGGAAAAAGCTTGAGAACCACCAGATTGGCCTGAATGACAGAAGGCACATTAAGTATGAAACATCTCAAGCCAAACAGCTTCATATATGCATGTTTGTAAACTGGTAGAATTGCAAGGTGTACATTGCAGAAGGAAACATGCAGAGTCACAAAGAGAACCTTCTCATCCTCTTCAGGCATTCGAATTAGCCTCCTACCACACCCTCCATTCATCTACTGCCCTATTACATTGCTGCAGGGGCAGCGAAGCTTTATCAGCTCAAGGGCCTCATTCCCTTCTGTGCAACTTTCTAGGGGCCACATGCCAGTAGTGGTCTGGGCTAGAGGCAAAAGTGGGTGGATTAGAAACTGGAAATTGTATCTTTGAACAATATGCTAGTGCATGTAGTCACTAGCCTACCATACAAAGTTAAAATATATATTTGTTGCTCCACCAACTCTGGTCTTGGCTACCACTAGAATGTGGCCCCCAGAAGAGAATGCGGTTCTCAAGCTGAAAACAGTTTTCCATCTATGATTCTAAAGCATGAGATTTCACATTTAAACACATATTTTAAATGTATTTGCTCACAGAATAGACTTTGAAGCATTATCTGATCTCAATGTGCACATTTCTCCATGCATTTTGGTACACTTCCTTGAGCCTAAAACAACATTGCGAAATTCAGTGGAGCAAGAAACTCACTGAACAACTACAATCCAAACTGCATTTTAATTGGTGAGGTGAGGATCCAGTGAGCTCATATCAACATTTGGGCAAAACTGAATCCCTACAGGAGATAAGAGCTTGCCGCCAACTAAACACAAGAGAAAAAGATTCTTTTTGTCTGGTGGTGGCAGAAATGAAGATGGGCCCCTCCCTGCTTTGCATGAGCCCTCCTCCATATCCATCATTCAAATGGTTTCCATATTGTCAGCCTGCTTCTTTCTGGCCCGGAGAGCTGTTAAGAGCCCTGACTCAGCAGCAATCTTAACGTACAACTGAGAGTTCCCTTGGCTTTGGCTTAAGCTTAGTGTAACCCAATCGTGTGTGTGATGTGAAGAGGCAAACCCGCCAACAGGTGGTGGCAAAGGTGGGGGTGGGGAGTATCAAAAAAGATTTGGCTCCGCAGCATGCTGGAGAGGAAGGGAAGTTTGTCACAGCCCTAGCTGCCTTGGTCTCAGAAGGGGTAGATTCACCTTTAAACGTGGATAGATTAGATTGTCTCCTCCATCCTTACCTGTGCGGCTGTCACTTCCCACTGAATTCTCACCATTCCAAGAAAACATGGCACGCAAATGTAACTGTTAGGACGTTCGGGCATCACAACTGGGATGACAGCTTCTCACTGCAGCAAGGTGCTTTCATTGCGTTTTGCAAATGGTGCCCTTGTGATGATACAATTGGCTAAAGATTTTGGATATAATATTCAGTTAGAATCGTGGGAAAGGCTGTGGAATGAAGGTATTAATTTTACTGCATGCAGTGCACTTAAAGAAAATGTGATGAAAATGATTTATAGATGGTGTTTAACACCATCAAAACTTGCTAAAATGTATAAGACAAGATCCAACGAATGTTGGAAATGCAAAGAAAAGGAAGGTATCTTCTACCATATGTGCTGTACTTGTAAAGAGGTAAAGGCTTTCTGGGAAATGATATATAATGGTTGAAGAAAATGTTTAAAAACACTTTTGTTAAAAAAAACCAGAAGCCTTTTTACTGGATATAGTAGGTGAAGAGATACAAAAAAGAAGAATATAAAAGACTGTTCATGTATGTAACAACAGCAGCAAGAACTCTTTTAGCCCAAAAATGTAAACAACAAGAAGTACCAATGAAAGAACAGTGGCAAATGAAAATGATGGACTTTGCAGAACTGGCGAAGCTGCCCGGGAAAATCTGAAACCAGCACAATCAAGTATCCCAAAAAGGCTGGAGTAAAATTAAACAATATTTGAAAAATCACTGTAAGCAATTAACAACACTAGTACAGTTATCTGAAAACTTGTAATTAGACATTTCTTACCTTTCTATATTTAAATTGTGAGGTATTTTGTAATGAGTTATATTAGAATTGGGAAATATATAAAATGCTGTGATATAAAGGTTCGTTTTGAAAGCCAAGAGGCAGGAGGGAAGGAAGTTGACAGGCTCTAAAGAGCCAAAGAAGTAAAGCAGATAACAATGATTAGATTATATATGTTTAAATGGAAAATTAATAAAAAATGTTTATATATAAAAAAGTAAATGGTGCCCTTCACTCCCTTGTAAACCAGCCAGTCCCCTGTTGCTGCTCTCTGCCAAAGGCTTGTTTCTCTGCACCAAGAAAGATTGCAAATGTCACTTTGCATGATCTTAATTGGTTTCTCCTGCACAGGCAGCAAGATGACCTCCCCATTGGGGATCTTTCCATGAACGCAGCTCCCTCGCCACTTCATTTTCTCCCAGTGTTTGTATTTGTGTATATGTGTGTGTGTGATGAAAACTGACCAGGTGAGCAGGAACTTTTGCTATGGGTGCATTGCCATAACCAGTAAGGAGGGGAAGTTGAGCTTCTTGCGGATATGCAAGCGAGCTTTTTGCTAGTTCTCAGTAATATGCCTTCCATCACGGTTTGCAAAAATGTTCATTCAATGACTTGGATAGATTAACTGGCTTTAAAAATAAAGTTTACTGAAATGGGGGGGAGGGGGAGAGAATGCTTGGATTTATTGGCCAGCAGACTCAGACCTGCTAAATTCAAAAGTAGGTGTCATATATCCTTATATTGGCCAGAGTGCTGCATTCCTTTCTGAGCAACCCACCTGTATAGGTGGGGCCAGGAACAAAAGTGAGTGGAACAATAAATGAATGTCAATATCACCTATGTACAGAAGGCAGGATTCCTTCTGTAGGAAGGCATAAAGCATTCAGTCTAGCCAGGAGGGAGAACACCCAGAAGTACTATGTATGATTAGGGCTGGGGAGAGGAGGTCTGGTTTAGGAACCCAGATTAAAAGGCCTTGAGGTCCATAATTCACTCCTGAGCCTGGCATTTCTCACCCCTGCACTGAGATATTTAAACCTCCTAGGCTCTGTAATAGCATCATCACACTGATTCTCAAGCATCTTACAAGAAAGAGAACGGCAAAACCCTCAAAATCAGGGATCAGAAGAACAATCTCATAATAATGAGAATAGCAAAACAACAACACAATAGCAAATGTAACAGTTCTTATTGGGATCCATCTGTCTTGAGAGACAATGTAATTAGTTTCTGGGGGTGCATTAGCAGAAACCAAGTGACGTCCCTGGGGCCCAAGCCTGGGCAGCGTGTATTGAGTTCCTGGGCTGCCCAGACATTGACACAAAGGCAGGGGGTGATATAGTGGAGGAAATCTCTCCCATGACATCGCTCACAGGCCCTCTCATGAAGTAGCTTCATATAGGAAGAGGCTTTGTGACAGGCAGGACTGTTGATAGAAAGAAATTCTAATTCTAAATAACGGTTTTTAGGAGACATCTAAGAGAATGCAGGAATTATTGTTCCTGGCCTTCTAGTGGCAGAGAGTTCCACAGGCTGAAGCCTGCCACACTGAAGGCTTGATCCCTAGTACAGGTCAACCAAAACTCAGCACCAGAAGTGTCTTGCCACTGCACTAATTGCAACTTCTGGACCAGATATATAATCACTGCCTCTTGGCACCAGCTCAGCCACTCAGACCCCCCCACACACACACCCTGAGCCATCTTAAATAATGAGCAAAAGTGACCCAATAAAAACAGAGGCAGTTTGGATGCTCACTTAAATAGCAGGTGCTCAGACAGAGGCAATGATGAAACTTGAATCCCAGCTCCTTGCATGCCAGGAGGCTTCTTAATTTGCCAGAGAGCAAATTCCAGAGGGGGTAGCCAGTGGCAGTCAGTTGCAGCAGATCACAACAAAAGAACCCTGGCGCCGTTTTGGCTAAATAAAGTGCTTGGTATCAATATATGCAAGCAGGGGTGGGGAACAGCACCTGCTCAGAATGCAAGCCAGCTAACGTATGACGTTTTCAGAGAGCCCTCTCCCATTTCCCCATTCACAAATAGCCCACTACAGATACCCACCATTCACAATGGAATTCATTAATTATTTTGGAGAATAAGTTTTCTCTTCCTCTCTCTCTCTCTCTCTCTCTCTCTCTCTGTGTGTGTGTGTGTGTGATATGAAAGATCTGTAGCATAGTGCTAGAGCATCTGTTTTGCATGCAGAAGTCCGCAGCTTCAATCACTGGTATATCCATCCAGGTACAGGTGACAAAGAGCCCTGCCTGAAACCCTGCACAGCTGTTGCCAGTCATCGCAGACAATACTGATCTTCCTGTGCTCCTAGATGCATGTGCAGAGATACTAAGGGACCACAAAGGCACAGCCTACCGCTTCCCAGGTGGCAAAGCTCACTTAGAGAAACAATTCAGATTATACTTTGCACCTCAAAGAACGAACAACTTCTCAGCATTTAAAATAAGGCAGCATTAAGTGATTGTACGGTAAATGAATGCAGTCGGTAGAACACAGCCTCCAGCAGTGTGCACGCGAGACAGAGACTTTGGCACTGCTCCAGAGTATAAGGCCAATGGCATGACAAGCATCTCCCTGCTATCTTCTGTGACATGTTGGAGGGCAAGTTGACCCATCTTGAATTATTTCATTTTCTTCCAGTAAAACAAGCACCTGCCGTTTGCCATTTCGTGGAAGAATATGTCAAGTGAAGTTCAGCAATTGATTCTCAGCTTCACCCATGATCACGAAGAACAATGAAGTCGGAACAGTGGGCCCCTTGAATGTCAACTAGTCCAACTCCTTTCTTGATTCACAGAACCCAACAAACCTCAATGCAGCCTCTGATTCTCTTGCTGCTGTAGAACTGCTCTACGTTTCTCCTCAAGTTCAGACATAATCTGCACACACACACACACACCCCATAACTTGATCCCTTGAGACCTGTCCTTTGGGGTCAGCAGAGAACAAGTCTTTGTCCTCTTCTCTGTGACATCCTTTTCAGGTATTTGAAGAGAGCTATCTTGCCTAGAGATGGGGGAGAAATCTAATTACCTTCACATTTAAAGGAAAACCTACCAAGTCGGCACTTTCCAAAGCAATTTGTGAACTCAAACAACAACAGCCTTCTGAAATTTGTACTTCTCCAAATTTTGCAATGCAGTTCCGCACCCAAGTAATGCAGACAAAAATGCTAGCACAAAGATAAACTGAGAAGAGAAATGCATGCATGGGTGGAAATAATATTAAATCACATCGTAATAGGGAAAACTGATTTGCGGAAATGTAGGCAGATTTGAGTAGAAATGTGTGCACGTTGTCAGTCTGGCCATCAGGAGGAGGGGCAGGATATAAATTATATATTAGGAGAAATTCACTGGTGAAACTTCATGAGGACTCTTTTTAAAAATAAATAAATGCAAACTGATGCAGAAATGTGGAAAACTGAATTTGAGAGTTCATCTACACTTATTTTTGCTTTGCACTTTCTAGGCACAGGTCAAGGCTTTCAGTGATCCATCTCTGAGTGTTTTGTTTTGGTCACAGCAGTTTCCCCAGGAAAACTCACATTTCACCACTGAATTGGAGCAAATGGCAATACATGGAAAAACTGCTCACCGTTTGCTCTGATTCAGCAGTAAAAGCGTAGATTTTCCCAGGGAACGCACAGGGACAAAAATAGAAAGCCCACTGGGGAAACAGACTTGTGCCTAGAAATGTGGTGGATGAGCCCTAAAATTTGAACAATGAGAAACTGAGAGATTTACCCATCGCTAATTTTAACCAAAATGGTCAAAGGTCTGGAAACAATGCCTTATGAGGAACGGCTAAGGGAGCTGGGCATGTTTAGCCTGGAGAAGAGGAGGTTAAAGGGTGATATGATAGCCATGTTCAAATATATAAAAGGATGTCACATAGAGGAGGGAGAAAGGTTGTTTTCTGCTGCTCCAGAGAAGCGGACACGGAGCAATGGATCCAAACTACAAGAAAGAAGATTCCACCTAAACATTAGGAAGAACTTCCTGACAGTAAGAGCTGTTCCACAGTGGAATTTGCTGCCAAGGAGTGTGGTAGAGTCTCCTTCTTTGGAGGTCTTTAAGCAGAGGCTTGACAACCATATGTCAGGAGGGCTCTGATGGTGTTTCCTGCTTGGCAGGGGATTGGACTCGATGGCCCTTGTGGTCTCTTCCAACTCCATGATTCTATGATTCAAATTTGGTGCCATGTGCCCATTGCATGTCCCTAGCTGTTTCAACCTTTCCTCATAGGACTTACATTCCATACTACGTGCCACCTTTGCTGTCCACCTCTGAACCTGCTGCAGTTTGTTTACATCCTTCTGAAAATGTGGCAGCTATCTACAGACGTGACTGTGAAAGATGACTGGCCATCTATTTTAAGTCCCGAGGCAGACATGCTAAACCTTCATAAGCAGTGCTGTGCCTTTTGCTGCTGAGCATAGCTCACGTAAAAGCACCTGCTGCTCACAGACCTGTGAAGTTCCATCTGGAAGCAATAAGGATCAGCCCCATGAGAGATGACCTTTTGGCGGGAGGGGGGGTGCAGAGGAAGAGAGCAGACAGCTGTGGGGCTAACTCTGGAGTTGGGAAGCTTGGCTAGGCTTTCACATCCTGTGTTTGCTATAAAAACCAACCCTCCTCACTCGACGTCGCAGGGCCTCGCTCCATTTTAGAAGTCTGAGGTAGCGGAAAACACAAGGTGCCAAATGTTTAATACTAAACATTTGTGCATGTTTACATTGGTTCTCTGCTGATGCTCAGTGTGTTTGGAGCTTTTCTGATGTAGAAAAAAGGGGCTATGGAGGCCCTAATTAGTTGAAGCAATGGTATAATGTCCTGGCTTTTTAATCTATAATAAATAGTTGCAGGGAGGGGAAGATTTGAATCAGACCCATGATGATGAAGGGGGTGTAACCCTGGACATGTGGGGGGGCAGTGCCTAAATTGCTGTCAGGCACTGGCTGGATGATGAGGAGTGCTGGAAGGCACAAGCTGGAGAAACCCCAATGGAAACCTCAGAGGAGGAAGGCTCTGAGCCTGAGGATAGATGGTGGGACACTGAGGAGAGCTCAGATGGAGAAGATTGGGAGGGGCTGGACATTGAAGAGGCAACAGAGTTTAGTGAGCAGGAAGCACCAGTGACAGAGAGCAGTTCAGACTCCGAGGCCGAAACATATGGGGGTGGGTCCAAGGGACTGCTGAAGAATCCAGGAAGTCTCCCTCTCCTGCTGTGAAAAGCTCCTCTCTCCCCTTGTGTCAGGGTCTCTTCACGGCAATCACCACTTCACACTCGTTGAAGTTTTTATGGTCTTTATTTACAAGTATTTACAGAATTCATAATAGCTCATCACCATTAGTCTGATCCTGAAGATGCAGATACCGCCAATGATTTAAGGCGGCGCCAACATGCAAAGTGTGGGAACTTTACGACCTTTTGCTGATTCTGTCTCTTTTCATCCCGCTTGACGTAAAACTCCGCCCTCCTTCTGAATCAGAACTTAACCCTTGAGGTGCCTGCGTGACTGCCGACTCACTGGCCACTTCTCCCTGATCCCCTGCATTTTCAGTGTCTAACGCCTCTGTGCTGGGCCCTTCCTCACTAGACGCCCCTTCCTCTGCTGCTGCTGGCTCCTGCCAAGTGCTCTCTATCATGTCAGGTGATTGCGAGCGTCCCAACTCTTCTCTGACACCTTGTCTCCAACAACGCACAGGATAATGAGGAGAGTGGAGCAGAGGCCACAGGTGGAAAGATGCAGTTTGAGATCTGCTTGGAAAACGTCTGGGAGAGGGTGGAAGGCAGGGACCTTCAGTCCTGGCAACTGCTACAAAGGGACAAGACCTGAGGGATAGCTCAGTTGGAAGTGTTGCTGAGTTGTATGCTATTTCCTTGAATAAGGAGTTACTTCACTGATAACGGAGCCTTACATCTTGCATGCTGACCTGTGTCTGACTCCAGCCCTGACAATTGCTATTTAGCTAGTTGGTTAGGTTATACTGTATACTGCTTCATATTCTAACAGAAATCTCTAAGCAGTTTACAAATTCCAGCAAAAGGGAATCAATATAACAAATACAAAAGAAATTCCACATTGGGGGGGGGGATTGTTTCTGCTACTACTAGATATATTAATAATAATAATATCAACATGTATCCTGGGGCAAAGTTAAGGTTGCCATATGTCCCCTTTTTCCTGGACACATCCTCTTTTTCATGATTAAAATTTCCGTCTGGGTGGATTTTTGAAATTTGGAAAAATGTCCAGATTTTTTGTTTGGGGTTTTTTTGTTTGCAGTAACCCAAGAAAAAATTTCTAGTGCATTAGACTCAGATCTAAGGCACCCAGCTAAGCTTGTCTGCAGCAGAAAGTCACAACAGAGCAGCATCTTAAACTAGATACATACTGTACTGTATAAATCCCTTCTCTTGTGGCTGAACTTAAAGGACGCTGGCTCAGCTACAAGATCTTGGAGATGGAGTCTGGGAGGGCAAGAGTTAACATCCACCTGCCCTTAAGGAGAGTCCATATGTACATGTTAAACAGTTTAATAAATTGTTCTGTGCACACATATGTTCACAAAGATGTGAACATGAGCCCAAATACTTTCATGTGGCAAGTGAGGGAGCATTATATATTATTATTATTTTGAAAGTTGAGAACATCGCTACTAGCAATTTGTCACAGCTTCTATAGCCTACATATAGTATTTAAAATGAGAGACGTCATAGTGGTCCATAGTTAAAAGTAAAAGTCAGCAAATGTGTTTTCTTTTTTTACTCTTCAAAATATGGCAACCCTAGGTAAAGTGAACATCAAAATGTATATATTCATGAAAAAAATATAGAGAAATGTGTTGCATTGGGGAATTTATAAACACTTGATTGTTTAAAAAGAACTCAAAGAATAAAACAATGAAATTATAATTTTAAAGCTCAGTTTAAAAAAATTATTTAAAACATTTTTAAAAATAATTAAAATCGACAATAAGCTAAAAACCAGATTTAAACACATGTCAGCAGTTTACATACCTGGATAGGCTTGCCTAAACAAAAATGTTTTTTTCAGGCACCAAAAAGAATATAGTGAAGGCACCAACCTGATTTCTCTAGGCAGGGAGTTCCGAAGTGCAGGTACTGCCACACTAAAAGATGAATGTATTACAGATACAGAACAAGTGTTATGGTGTGCCTGTAACAGTGCCGGTTCTGCATATATAAATTTGTTTATTAGGCAAAATTGCATGTGTCCATTAGGAGAAACTTGCAGCAGAATGCTGATAAATTTCCATAAGGACTTTTAAAAAAGATATCACAGGCTAATGTGGAAATATGGAAAACTGACCTTAAGACTGGGGGGGAGGGGAGGGGGGCGAGGGAGGCAAGAAAACGAAATTCACAGATCTGCCAGTCCCTTATTACCACCAGAGGATATTGCACAATCAAAGCTGTAATGCCACTGGGGAACTGGCCTCCCTTGCATTGCGGTGCCACAGAGCTTTGTAAAAGCAAAAAGGTACATCAGACAACCTCACATCCCTGAAGAGACTGATGCAAAGAGACAGCTTGATTTCGAGAGGAAGAAGTGGATGGGTCAAAAAGCATATCCTGCTGTAGGCTACAGTGTTCTACAAGGAAAAGTTAGCATGCCTATGTCTGGAAAAAGTGAACAAAGCCAGGTTGGCTTAGCAGGAGTCTGTTCTGCCAAGCACCATTAGGAAGGGCTCAATGGTAGAGCAACTGCTTTGCCTGCAGAAGGATCCCAGCCATGTAGGGCTGAAAATGTCCTATGTCTGAAACCCCAGAGAGCCACTGCTAGCAGCGTTGAACTAAATGGAGTTCTTTCCAGGCAAAAGTCTGCACTTTAAATCTCTGTATCTGAGGATTTTGGAGCAGTTTTGTTGTTTGTTTGTTTGTTTTTTGCCCCAGAGCCTTCCCTGTGAAACCAGCTCTTTGGTGCTCTTTTGGAGCAAACATCAGTTTGTGTTTTTCATGGATTGATGTTTGCTCCAATTGAGCACTAAAAAGTGGGGTTTTGTGGGGAAAGTTCTGTAGCAAAAGAAGCAGGGAGTGCTCAGACACAGAGCTTTAAAGTATGGACTATGCCTGGAAAGAGTGGCTAAGCCCTCGGTATTACGAAGCAGATGTGTTATGTTATGTTGTGTTGTGTTGTGTTGTGTTGTGTTGTGTTGTGTTGTATGTGTGTGTTAAGGTCACATTTGGAATCTGCAGCTTGTTAAGGGCACTGGGAATTGTAGGATATAAAACGAGATTGCCTGGAATTCTTTGGGGGAATGTGGTTTAAGTGTGTTTTAAACGTATGCTGTAGATGTGAACACATTGTCTGAAAAGTTTTGCTCGCTCTTGCTTGAAAATGCATCCATTGGGCTTTGTCCCTTGAAACACAGAATGTTGACTTGGATAATATAATAATAATTTATTATTTATACCCCGCCCATCTGGCTGGGTTTCCCCAGCCAATCCGGGCAGCTTCCAACAGAACATTAAAAACAATACAGCATCAGACATTAAAAACTTCCCTAAACCTAGCCGCCTTCAGTTGTCTTTTAAAAGTAAAATAGTGGTTTATTGCCTTTACATCTGCTGGGAGGGCATTCCACAGGGCAGGCGCCACTACCGAGAAGGCCCTCTGTCTGGTTCCCTGTAACCTCACTTCTCGCAGGGAGGGAACCGACAGAAGGCCCTTGGCGCTGGACCTTAGTGTCCGGGCTGGATGATGGGGGTGGAGACGCTCCTTCAGGTATACAGGAACGAGGCCTTTTAGGGCTTTAAATGTCAGCACCAACACTTTGAATTGTGCTCGGAAAGGTACTGGGAGCCAATGAAGATCTTTCAGGACCGGTGTTATATGATATCAGCGGCTGTTCCCAGTCACCAGTCTAGCTGCCGCATTCTGGATTAATTGCAGTTTCTGAGTCACCTTCAAAGGTAGCCCCACGTAGAGTGCATTGCAGTAGTCCAAGCAGGAGATACCGGTAACTAGAGCATGCACTACTCTGGCAAGACAGTCTGTGGGCAGGTAGGGTCTCAGCCTGTATACTATCAAGTTGGTAGACAGCTGCCCTAGACACAGAACTGACCTGTGCCTCCATTGACATCTTTGAGTCCAAAATGACTCCCAAGCTGCACACCTGGTCCTTCAGGGGCACATTACCCCATTCAGGATCAGGGAGTCCTCCACACCAGCCCACCCCCTGTCCCCCAAGAACAGTACTTCTGTCTTGTCAGGATTCAACCTCAATCTGTTAGCTGCCATCCATCCTCCAACTGCCTCCAGACACTCACATAGGCCCTTCAACCACCTTCACTGGTTCTGATTTAAAAGAGAGGTAGAGCTGGATGTGTGTCCCAATGTTCATTCCAACATCTCAGTCTCCAAGGCAAGATGCCACACTGCATTTTAGGTACTCCCTCACCTATGTTGAAAATAAGCTGGTATTCAAGCTTCAAAACATAGAACTGAGCCCTCTGGGTGTGTCATTCAGATCTCCCTTCTAACAGTGTTACAGACAACCTGACAGAGACTTGCAGACAGAATGTCAAGCGGTCAAATAAAGCCAGAGGCCTCGCATTACTCAGCCAAACATATATCATCTATTTAAAAACTAACTTATTAATAAGAAGCAGGATGCAACAGGTTCTACACTTAGCTACAAGATTCAAGTTTTGGATACGTGTCTAAGAGGGGAATAAGGGTCTCCTAACTCCTATAGGAAACTATAGATTCATTAGGGAGGGCTTGGCTGTTAAACTGGTCTAATAGTGCTTTAAATGTATAATGCAGATGTGGCTTATGTCTGGGATTATGTGGCATTAAGTAGTGCCTTTCCTTTTTCATATGGTCAGCGAATAGTATGGTTTTAGGCTAAGAAACATGTTACTGCTGTCACACATGCAGTGGTCTGATCTCATGCAGAGGAGTCAAGTGAAATCCTACTAGATACAAGTACCGTATATTTTGCTCTATAAGACACACTTTTTTCCTCCTAAAAAGTAAGTGGAAATGTCTGTGTGTCTTATGGAGCGAGTGCGCGGTCAATCGCTGGCTCCCTTTCTGGCCCCACCCCCTTGCCCAGGCCTCCATTGTTGAATGTTCTGCAGGCGGAGGCTGTTTGTTTCCCCAGCAACATTTGACTGGCTGATTAGATTATCTGTCTGGAAACTGTAGAAACAGCTCTCTTTCCTTTCCTAAAGAAGCTGCAGAACTGTGAGTTGAACCCCATAAAAACAGGATTTTTTTCCCTTTGCAAAGTAAGCTCAACAACTTTGACCTGATCCTCAAAAAAGGGGCTTTTCCCCTTTGCAAAATAAGCTGCACAACTGTGAGCTGATCCCCCCCAAAATGGGGCTTTCCCCCTTTCCTCCTCTAAAAACTAGGTGCGTCTTATGGTCGGGTGCGTCTTATGGAGCGAAAAATATGGTAAAGGCCATAGTCAGTGAAATCAGAAGTTCCTCCAAATTTTCTGGTAATAAGCCTCAAGGTGTTTTGTAAAAGTTTCCCAATATGTATCCACTCTACAGTTTGTTCACTATGTATTTGGATGCAAGATAACCAGATTTTGCATGATGATTCCTTACATCAAGGAGGAGATTTGGATACAAGCGGATGCCATTTTGAATCAAGACAACAAGCTGCACCTTCCAAAATTGCAGAGCTTAATCACTGATTTCAAAACTGATTTCACAGAACCACAATTCCCAGAGGCTCCTGGGAAGAGGGATTGACCGTTAAACCACTCTTAGAATTGTACCTCTGTGCTGGGAATAGGGGTCTCTAATAATTCTCGGCACCAGTACCAAACTACAGTTCCCAGGATTCTCTGGTGGAAGCCATGACTATTTAAAGTAGTATGGTGCTGCTTTAAATGGGCAGATGGAGCCTCGTTTCAACAGGGGCACGGGGGCAGCATCCTTTATCACAGCTGAAATTAGCAGAATAACAGGGTAGATCACATGAGCTCTGTCCTGCAGCAGAGGGGAATGGCAAGTGGGGAGCTCTGGCGAAGGTGTGGGAGGCTACCCCCACTGCCCACCCACCACAACTGCTCCCTGAGATGGGTGCTTCACTCTGTCTAATGGTACAGCTGACTCAAGGGCAGGGGGATAAATAATGTGGCAGAACTTACGGTACTCCCCACAAATAAAACATTCCAGATAGATGTTTCCTTATATCCATCATGCTGAAGCACAGCGTCTGCAGGAGTCTCAAGAGAGTTTTAAAAGGGGATGATAATACTAATATGTCCACAAGATTGTTGTTTTACCAAGATAACATAGCTGTGACACTCTGAACACCCCAAAGGTCCCAGATAACCATTAACTGATAGAGCAGCACATGGTGACAATGGCCAGCACAAGGGACTGTGGCATGCTGTACAGGAAGCTATTTTAAAGGCCAGATCCCCACTGACCACTGCAGAAGATAAGATTCTGGGTCTGTGTGTGAATGGCGTCCTTGGCGGTTTTTGTATGTCTGCCAACCTAATGGGAATGTTATGCAAATTAGAGGATGCATGTAAACAAAGACATTAAGTTAGTGGCAGCTCTCCACTCCATTATGTTTCCAGCGAGGCTCTCAGTGCTGACGTCTCCACCTCTGCTTAGATGTGAGGAAGGGGGGGGGGGGAGAGAAAACTGCTGTGAACAAAATTTCCCCAACAGGCATGTCAATCAAGCTGCACTCAGCAGAAGGGAGAAAAGAAGGAGGTTTCTCGAAGATGTTGATACGCCATGGCCTTGTGTTGGAGCCATGGAAGATGCCCAAGGATTCCAGGAGCTGACACTGGCCCTGAAACTGCATAGAGGACTTTCCTTTATCCAAGCGCTTTAGACATCCTGCATGCTCTTAGAAAGCTGCCTTATGCCAAGTCAGCCCATTAGTCCATCTAGATTGGTATTGTCAACACTGGCTGGCAGCAGCTCTTTAAGGTATGGAGGTGCTAGGTGTTGAACCTGGAACCTTGTGCATGCAGAATGATGTTCTGCCACTCAGCTACAGCCTGCCCTTCTCTACACAGATTTACAGAATTATACAAATGCACTTCAGAGGAGGAAATGATGGTTCGCCTTATGTTATGCCCCTGCATAATGTTTGCATTATATTTCATTTACTTCCTCCAAAGCGAGTGACGCTTCCTTTGTTTGAATCAGGCAGAATCACCGGAATCATTATTCTTTTTTGTGCGTGCACGCACAAAGTGCTTTGACAACAAAATGTGCTCAGTGCGATCAGCACAGCATCATTAGAACAGAAGTCATGGTACATATCTCTAAAGTAATTTCTTCAAACATCAATTCATGTGAACAGCCAACGGCAGCGGGTGGGGAGGGCGAGCAGGAGAGAGATTCTAGCAGACACCATAGCTCATAACAGACGCAGAAAACCTTATCTAAAGGGGCAGGGAGAATGATAACTAAAGCAGCAACAAAAAACACAAAATAATAATTTTTAAAAATCATTACCAGAAAGTTATCAGCTGATGGTAATCATTGCTGCTCTGAAGAATAATATGTCATGGCAGGTTAGCAGATAGAGTTCTTCAGGAAAACATAAACTGAGGACGATCAGGGGCTATTAGCCATGCCTGGTTGATCAGCTCACCCCTCATGTACCCAATCAATCACTGCAAGGTGAGGGCCTCCTGCAGAAATCATCTTATCTGGAGGCCTATAACACACAATGCAGAAATCGAGCCTTTTAGTGTTGTGGCAACTCCTCTTTGGAGTCTCACCTCCCTCTCCTTGAATATTTGTCAGGTTTCGGCAACTACTGAAGACCTTCCTCTTTCAAAAAACCTTTTACGGTGGAGATCTGTCCCAATCTGCATCTGTGTTGGAATTGTTTTTAGATGTTTTAAGGGTGAGATATAAATAAACTAGAACAATTTCTTTCTTTCTCTACCTAGATAAGCTTGTAAGACACGTTTTGGAGCATGGATAAATTCAGTCTTCAGGGGTTTTGTGCCTTTAAGTGGAAGGAAATGGCACCACTGCACCCAAGAACCAACCACCCAAACCTTCATGTTATTTCATATTAAGGCTGGCCTTGCTATTCCGTTCCCCCTGTTATTTTGCCGCCGCCCCCCCCCCGACTACTGTTTTCCTCCTTTCAAAGTGCTGCTAGTTTTGGCGGAAATAAAAACTCATATTTTGTCAAGTTTTTCTCCAATGGCTGGCAGACTTCCATGGAGGTCTTTGCCTGCCACCTCGGGGAGAGGGGGAGGGGACAGAAAATCTCCTCTTTGCTGGAAATGGTGCCAGAACTTCATTTAAGATGCAAGAGCCTGCGCCTCCTGGAGCACATCTTGGGGTCCGCACCAGCACTCAAGAAACGATGTAGAGGGAACAAACATCTTTCTCAGGCTGTTGTGTGACAGCCTCAGAAACTGGCACTCACCTTCTGATGGGCTTTCAGCATCACACACTTGTTTTTGTCATGCGTCATTTGAGGACTGCAAATAAACCTCCTGTGCAGATGCTAAAAAGCCCATGCCAGAAATTTCCTCACTCTTGATGAAAGGGTAATAATTGGCTGCATTTTATTAATTATTACAATATTGTTATATGTCACTATGGGGTGTATGGGGTGTTGGGGGAGGCGTAGTACCTATGGTGCTCCACATCATGCTCCTTCTGGGGAAGTTTGTCAACCTTTGGTCCCCACCCTGCATTCAGCTCTCAGCTCTCCTAGAAGCTGTCGGCATGTGACAATGGCAATAACCTGGGAAATGGCTTTGACTGGCCAGCTAACCCAGGTCAATTCATCAGTGAGCTAGGAACTTCCCCTGCATGTCAAGACAGGCTCCATTGGATTGAGTGGATGTGACCAATAGTAGGTCCAATTATCTTGGAAGCAATTTCTGCACATGCTGTGGAGGTAAGTGAGGGGTAGATGGGGCTCATTAACCAGGGAAGGTAGCCCATCTAGGAGAAGGAAATCTCTTGTTCTAAACATCTGCTGCCTTGTGAGATATCTTCAGAAGAAAAAGCTAAACCCTACAGAAATCCTTAAGATGCCTTGATGGCACCTTGTATGCCTCCTTCCAGCAACTCCTGCAGCCAAGCTGGTACCAAATATATTGCTCTGTTTTCCCTTAGACCACGTCTGCAAGGCTGAGAGGGGCTGGTTCTTGTTGTCTGTGGAGCCCAGGGCCTCAATACACACTGCCCAGGTCACTTTGGTGCTGCTAACACAGTAGTTTGACAGATGGGTCAACAGACATACTTTCCTTAAAGTGGGGGTACGAAACATGAGGCATTGTTGGACTACAACTCCAACAGCCTCAGTATGGTGAACTGTCAGGGGTGATGGGAGTTGGAGTCCAACAACATCTGGGGGGCAACAGGTTCCCCATCCTTGCTGTCAAGAATACCAGTAGCGGTCAGTTGGGAGGTAAAGCCTTCATGCCAACCCAGGTGTCATTGCTGTTTACTTGGACAAGGATGGGAGGGATGGCAAGATTGGGGCAAAATTGGAGTGCTGCATTAGCTTCACCAGTGCTTTTGCCACTGCCCTGTGAAGCCAGTCACATACCCTGGCAAACTACATCTTAGTGTTGGGAACATGGCTTTGTGGCTGCTAACAGATGGGCCACTTCTATTGTGGAAGGACCTTGTGGAGGCAGAACTATGCTCACAACATGCCTAAGATGTCTGCAAACTGGTTACGTTCTCCACGGACCCCTCTCTGAAAATGAGCTTATTGCTCAATCATTCAACATACTGGATATGCCAAGTAATTAATCTCTACAGCAAACTTGAGTAGAAGTTGGGCAAAATAGCAATTAGTTATCCTCAGGAAAGCCAATCCATTATCATAATTGCTGATGGATGTGCCGATTCTCTTGTTTAGGCAGGCAGGCACAAATCCCCTCTTTGATCTGTGTGATGGGGATTCTGATTTGGTTGGAATGCTCTGACAGGTAATTAACTGGCTCAAAGATGAACCAGTGCTAATCTGGGTGTCTGCAAAGGAAGCAAAGGGATGGTGGGGAGGGAGGGGGAGATGAGGATGGACATCTGAAATGAAGATGTAGAATTTGTAGTAAGGATCTGAATGTATTAAAGCATTTCAGGGGTGGGGTGGGGAATGTGCACAAGCCTTGGTTCTCAAAGCTCAAATAGGATGCTCTTCTCTTCCAGCAGGAGCTGGGCAAGGAGTCTCCATCTTCCCATACCAGGTTCTTCCACTTCCCCAGCCACATTTAGAAGATTCAGTCCCAAGGCTATCTCCATAGCAGGCTGGAGGAGCCAACAGCTGTGGATCAAGGCCCTTTAAGGCAACCTGGTCTGCTGCCGATGTTTTTGGACTCTATCAGATCCAGCCAGGGTGGACACTTAAGTCCAGTCAAAGGCAACTATCAGGTTGCAGCACTAATCTCACTTTCAGGCCGAGGGAGCCAGCATTTGTCCACAGACAGCTTTCTGGGTCATGTGGCCAGCAGGACTAAACCGCTTTTGGTGCAATGGGACACCGTGACAGAAACCAGAGTGCATGGAAACGCCATTTACCTTCCTGCCACAGCAGTACCTATTTATCTATTTGCACTGGCATGCTTTCAAACTGGTAGGTTGGCAGGAGCTGGGATAGAGCAGCGGGGGCTCACCCCGTCATGAGGATTCGAATCACCAACCTTCTGATCTGCAAACTGAAGAGGCTCAGTGGTTTAGACCACAGCACCACCCACGTCCCTTAGACTTAGTTCCTTTGTGGGGTTAGCTCAATGGTATAGCACTTACTTTTCACACAGAAGTTCTGAGGTTCACACACACACACACATAGCATAGCTGTCAACGTTTCCCTTTTTTTAAGGGAAATTCCCTTATTCTGAATAGGATTCCTCACAAGAAAAGGGAAAGGGTGACAGCTACGACACCCACCCACCCCAAATCATTATGGGGTTTGACACCTGAAACCCTAGAGAGCTTCTGTCAGTCAGCCTAGATAGTGGCTAATCTTTGGCTCTCCAAATATTGCTGGACTGCAACTTCCATCATCTAGCTCATTATATTGCATCTTCCTATGTTTCTAAAAGGGTCACGGGTGGCGCTGTGGGTTAAACCACAGAGCCTAGGACTTGCCGATCAGAAGGTCCGTGGTTTGAATCCCCGCGATGGGGTGAGCTCCTGTTGCTCGGTCCCTGCTCCTGCCAACCTAGCAGTTCGAAAGCACATCAAAGTGCAAGTAGATAAATAGGTACCACTCCAGCGGGAAGGTAAACGGCGTTTCTGTGCGCTGCTCTGGTTCACCAGAAGTGGCTTAGTCATGCTGGCCACATGACCCAGAAGCTGTACGCCGGCTCCCTTGGCCAATGAAGCAAGATGAGCGGCCACGACTGGACTTAATGGTCAGGGGTCCCTTTACCTTTACCTATGTTTCTAAAACATTCTTCTGATCCCATTTTTTCAAGGACCTGTTCTTTCGAGACTTTGTGGATCTCAACTAGGCAGAGGGTTTTCCAGGTATGGTGCTCCACTATAATAATGCCTATTATTATTATTATTATTATTATTATTATTATTATTAGCCATCTGCATATAGGACTCTACCCCAAAGATTGTATAAGCTAAAGCAATGAATATAAGCAATGCAATAAAAAAAACTTAACATGAAGTATTCAGCAACCATTACATCAGATATAATAGAACCAGCTAACCAGCTCAAGGGTCGCATAGCTAGTTATTATCTATTATTATCTTTTAGGTGCATACTCCCTTTTTTCCATCCAAGCTTTTCAAGTAGCGCAGATCTGAACACTTTTGCCAACTGTTTTTATCTCTGCATTTTATGGTGTTGTTAGTAGTAGCAGTTTTAAAACTGTTGTAAACTGTAACTGTTGTAAACAGGAGCCAGTGTGGTGTAGTGGTTAAGAGTGGTAGACTCGTAATCTGGTGAACCGGGTTCGCTTCCCCACTCCTCCACATACAGCTACTGGGTAACCTTGGGCTAGTCACACTTCTGTGAAGTCTCTCAGCCCCACTCACCTCACAGAGTGTTTGTTGTGGGGGGGGGGAGGGAAAGAAGAATGTTAGCCGCTTTGAGATTCCTTAAGGGGAGTGATAAAGTGGGATATCAAACCCAAACTCTTCTTCTTCTTCTTAACTGCCCTAGAATACATTTTTTTAAATTTTATTTTCATGAAGGACAGCATATAAATATTTTAAATAAATAAAAAATGCATTTACATACATTTACAAAGGAAGAATAATAATAGTTGATCATATACTACAATTTCAATGAGACATTGCTTATTTTTATTGATTAATTGATTGATTGCATTTATATTCTACCCTTTTCTCTGAGGACCTGAAGGTGGCATACATGGTTCTCTCTCTCCTCAGTCAGTTCCCACACCAACCCTGTGAGGAAGCCATGGCTGAGAGGCAGTGACTGACTCCAAGGCCACCCAGTGAGCTTCATGGCTGACTGGGGATTCGAACCCTGGCCTCCCAGGTCTTAGTCGAACACTGCAACCTTTTTACCATACTAGCTTCAACATCTCCACCCTCTCCCCAGATGCTACAAGGCTTAGAATATTTTCATAACCATTCTGGAATACTTCCTTTTACTCGGAAATGGAATGAAGTGGTTTTGGTTGGTAGTTAATAAGATTGCAGCACTAGTACGCCATTCAACTCATTATTACCTACTTTTCATTACAACACTCCAAGTCGTTGTTCTAACGGAATATTTAAATGACTGAGAACCAGGCGCAAATCCAATGATGTGAAAAAGACAGGGCAATTTAAATTCTCTTGAATTTTTTAGGAACCAATAAATCATCTGGGTAACAAGATGAAGCCTGCTGGTACACAACCATACATAAAATAATATTCTGTATATCTTTTTAAAAAAACCCTCTAAGCAAGCAGTGTGGGGAGCATATTCATAACTCCTTTAAAGCCACAGTAAGGCAACTTTCACAAAGTGCTCACCCTAATTTTTCAGTGTGTATTTATTAAAGGCTGTTGTCTTTTATTATTTTTATTATTTTAAAGAAGACTGAACACTAAAGCACAAGAGCTATAGGGTTGCCATATTTCAAACAGTGAAAATCTGGACAGAAAAATTGTTGAGCTTTTTATTTTTTGGCACTGCTTCTGAATTCAGTATTCCGGATATGTCCAGGAATTTCTGGACGTATGGCAACCCTATCTAGTTTATTATCACCAAAACCTAGAACCCCGCTCTCATGTGTGAATGGTGACACTTTCCAAGATGGAATTGTGCAGTGATATTTGGATTTCACAAGGGTTGTTGAACAAAAAATCACAGAGGCAAATCCTCCTTTTCCCCCAGAGGTATTTGCTTGGCCACTGTGGGAACAGAATGGTGAGCAAGATAGGCATTTGGCCTGATCCTGTAGGGCCTGATCCAGTGTGTTTATGCACCTGTTATGCTAAATCACTGTCCATATTTTGTCTCGATTATTGCCTTTGGGAAATGCCTCGTTCAACTTTTGTCAACACAGGTTGCTAAAGTTTGCTTTTTCTGGATTCAGTTTCCTCGCCACCAACTCTAGAAATTTAACATTTCTGAGTGTTGTGCCTCATTCCGAAGGAAACACAGTGAGAGCCATTTGGCAGTGGAACGGTCTCCTTCGGGAGGTTGTAGACTTTCCTTCCTTGGGGGTTTTTAAGCAGAGGTTGGATGGTCATCTGTCATGGATACTTTAGTTGAGATTCCTGCATTGCAGTGGGGTTGGGCCAGATGACCCTTGGGTCCTTTCCAACTCTTCAGATTTTATGATTCTATGAATCTTTTCTCTACTGAGTTTTACAGAGGCAACACTGACACTTAACAGGAGGAAGTTGAGAGGCAGCAGGCAGGTGGGGACGAGGATGGGGGGGCAGAATATCATTTCCCCAAAAGGACCAGCTTCCACTGCCTCCAAGTATTAGTCCAAAACAGCAAGGACAGACTATTTCTCTACAAAGCTTTCCTTCCATTGCCTGCTTTCACCTACCTTAATACTATCCAGAAGTTTTCAGACATAAATCATGTCCTATAACCTCGTCGTCCATTTCAAGGTGAGCTTAATGGCTGAGTGCAAACTATTTTTTAAACTATTTTTTAAACACACACACACACACACACACACACACACACACACACACACACACAATTTTCCACACAGCACTAGTCTGTCTACCTACCAATGTTGCATTATAGCAAGTGTTGTGCCATGATTCCCAATGCTGATTCCTATCAGTGCAAAACAAAATCTGATATTTTGGGAAAGAGGGTTTATTGTACAAATCACTCCCCAATCCACTTTAATTACACAGCCTGAACTGGGTGAGTGTATGGCATGTGACTAAATCCCACCTGAACACAGTGACTGTCTGCAAGTTCCCCCAGCACTTCTTTAAGCAAAAAGAATAGAACCAAGTAAACGTTGACTTGGCTTCCAAGACAGGGCTGGATTTAGGTTTGTTGAGGCCCTCAGCTACTGAAGGTAATGGGGCCCTTTATATGTCCATCTGTCCTTCGTCAACAACAAATTGTTGCTGTTTTTTGTGTTGAATATATGCTATATGGTAATTTATGCACCTAATAGGTATCTGAAGCCATTTGCACATAACAGAATATGTATTTTTCCACAATGGGGATATTTTGGTTCAAACCTAACTTATTAATGTACCAAATGCTGACATGTTTCCAGTTTTAAGTCTTTCAGCTGTTTTCTGTACAAGATGGTTTACAAAAAGTCAAGATACAGAAATTGCGTATTTTAAAAGATTGACTCTCTGTAAATGAGGGTTTCATAAATAAATGTAATCTAAATCTTTTTTTAAAAAGCCAGCAAGGAGGCGATAGGGAGCTCAGGCATGGGGTGTGGGAGGATAAGAAAAGCACAGAGATCCTTGGTATCAATGTCTCTATCCTTATCTGTAGAATAAAAATTCATTCCTATCCTTCACATATTGTCCAAACGTAGTTCAGGACGATTGCTTCCAAACATTGCCACCCCAGACTTGACAAAGGGATCAGCATTAATCTCATAACAATGGGGAGGATTTCTTTTAACCAAAAGAAAAAAGAAAAGAAAATCAGCAATGAAAGTCAAACATGATCTAGTCTTCATTGACCTATAATCACTTAAAGCATGCCAAAGTGTTCCCCTGGGTGCTTTGCCTGATGGAAAGAGGCATCTTCGTTTATTCCATGCAGCTGGCGTTTATTCTTAGCTCAGAAGGCTCAGAGAGCTTATATTATTGATTTGATGTACCACAGGACCAGTCCCTTGGTACTTTTCAACCTCAGTGTGTTAAGTCTGAATAATTGCAAACACCTCTGGTTCCGTGCCACAGCGGTGGCTCTACCTGTGGAATGTGCCCTCCTACATGCAGAGACGTAGTAGTAGTAGTAGTAGTAGTAGTAGTAGTAGTAGTAATTTACTATTTATACCCCATCCATCTGACTGGGTTTCCCCAGCCACTCTGGGTAGCTCCCAACCAAATATTAAAAACACAATACAGCATTAAACATTTAAAACTTCCCTAAACAGGGCTGCCTTTAGATGTCTTCTAAAAGTTGGATAGTTGCTTATTTCCTTGACATCTGACGGGAGGGCACTCCACAGGGCAGGCGCCCTCTGCCTGGTTCCCTGTAACCACACTTCTTGCATACACGTGGACACAGAAGCAAACAAACAAAATCCCCACAGGGACTTAGCGGCTCTCTTTCTGCAAACTCAGATCCACTCATCCATCTCACTCAGCATTGCTTACACTGACTGGCAGCAGCTCTCTGGGCCTGCATGGGGACACAGGAAGCTGCCTTATACTGAATTAGATCTCTGATCCATCTGGTACAGTGTTGTCTACACTGACTGGCAGTGGCTTTCCAGCATGTCAGGAAGGGTTCATCCGCCCCTTCCCTACTTGGCGATGCTTGGGATCTGAACCTGGGATTTCTGCACCCAAAGCATATGCTCCACCACTCAGCTACAGCTCTCCCCTGGGCCATCAAACTGTTATGAGGTTGTGGAATGCGAGACACCATAAATTTATGGGTCCAATAAAAGTCAGAATTAATCAAGGCTCGGGGAGTTAATCAAGGTTTGGGGAGCTGCCCCTCCTACATCAACTAAATAAAAATAGTTCCAGTTACAGATAGGTAGCCGTGTTGGTCTGCCATAATCAAAATAAAAAATTCCTTCCAGTAGCACCTTAAAGACCAACTAAGTTAGTTTTTGGTATGAGCTTTCGTGTGCATGCACAAGTGTATCTGAAGAAGTGTGCATGCACACGAAAGCTCATACCAAAAACTAACTTAGTTGGTCTTTAAGGTGCTACTGGAAGGAATTTTTTATTTTAAATAAAAATACTTAACTAACTAACCAATTGTGTCACCAATTGCCCCCCTCTAACATAAAGCCTGCCCCCCAACCCCTGGCTACGCCCATGGCCTGGTGATAGCTCACTGACTCTGGGTCTTTAGGGGAACGTAGTCTGGGAATGACCTGGGAGATGAGTCATTGTGTGGACAGGCGGAGTCCCCCCAACCCCAGGTGACTCCCGAGTGGAATAATGACTCAAGACAACGTGCTATGGGATAAAAATTGGCCACAACTTTCTCAAGTTTCAGAGGTAGGGAGACCTTGGCTCAGGCATTGGGCGTTTATCCTTCCCAGTCCCCAGCCGGGGATCTGGGCGACTTCAGGGTTATGTGTGGGGATTGGGCTGGCTCTGGAGAACATATGTTCAAGTAGAGAGCCCGCCCCCCATTTCGCCGGCATATGGCCAATGCCTCCCTCAAGACACATTTAACGGGGAACCCTGGGATCACCGCCGCAAGGAGGGTGTGGGTCACCACTTCAAGCCCCCCCCCCCATTTAGGAAGATAGACTAAAGGATTCTGCCCAAAGCCTGAAACCGCCAAAGTTGGGCTGTTTTGCTATGGGGAAGGCAAGACCTGCCAATGCAGGAAAATTCCTTTCCGGCCCTTCAACAGCGACCCTGACGTAGCAGCACCCGCATACCTGTAGAGAAGAGGTTAACCTGCAAAAGAAGGCTTAACTGAGGGAGGGGAGGGTGGGAGAAGCTCTGAAGCCAACTGACGCTTAGCAGGTAAGATTCACCTTCTGTTGTGTGGGCAGGGCAGTCCCTCCCCTTACCTGGCCAATCCCCTGGCAACGCCTCCCCAGGCGGGATTGGCTGAGGTAGGCAGAGACCTCCAGGTATCCAGCCTGGGGAGGGCGAAGCCAGCCTGTACTACCAGGAGCCGCACTGGGATCCGGGGGGGCTCCATGCGACCATGCAAATGACCATTTGATGTGGGGAGCGGTCATTAAACCAGAGCATTAGTGGGTGAAGAATGTTTCAAACCAGCAAACGGATGGAGCCCTGTCCTGAGCAGAGAGATAGTCAGAGATTATGGGAGTTGTAGTGCAATGGTGATGGGAGTTGTAACAATCACCAAGGCATGACGATTCCTGCAATGGAATGTATTTCCAGTCTCCCTCCTGATTTCCCCCATTTTCTTTGTCATTCAGATTTGTTTTTATGTGCATGAATTACTTTCTCTAGTTTAAGATTAAAAACGCCAATCAAGAGTAAATAAATTTTAAAAGCTTATGCAATCAGGAAATTCTCAGATTTGTGCCTGTCTGTTAAGGGAGAAGAGCAGGAAATAATGTGGGGGGGGGGGAGAGAGATGAATTACAGTCGGTAACAGCTGAAATCAAAGCAAATTGCTGTGTGTTTCACAAGAGATCAGAGAAGCTCTCCAGAGGCTCAATGAGGGGGAAATGGAAGGTAAAGCTTTAGCAATAAAGCTCAGAGACAATAAAACAATGTTATTAATGGGAATATTGGGTTGGGTGGGTGGGTTGTTTTGGCATGAGAATGATTGTAATTTATTCCCATTTCCTGTTGTATAGTTATGTATTAAGATTAACAGAATAGTCCTGAGCATTATTTAAATTAATTAAAAGGTTGGTTAAAAAATAAATAAATCTAGTTCTTCAGCCAAAAACAGGTTCCGAGGAGACAGGGCACAAAAGGAAAGCAAGTTGGGAAGGAGAAGGAAAAAAGAAAACTTGGTCACAGTTTCTGCATTGCAGAGTTCTTGCAATGACTAGAGGGATTTCAGAGAGCAGCCAAAATGTTCTGGTGTTGAAGCAGAGATGATGGACATGAAGCACCATCTGTCTCTGATAGCCTGGTGAAATGGCTGTTGAAGATGACCACTGAAGGAGGACCACAGACCCAAGTCTCTCATAGTCCCACATGCCAGTGGTAGGTGAAGCCCAAGGCAAAAATGGGTGAAGCAATGAATGCAAACTTTACCTTTTTTACTGTAGGCTGTTTTCTACACATGTTCACACAACCCTCCCTGTCCTCCACTTAGGCAAGCAAAAGGCATGATCAGAATTCAAGGCCACATTCCAGCCAGGTGAAAATGTTCCATGTGCAAAGCAGGATCCATGAGAGATATGGGCTAGTGCCAGAAAGAGAGACCTGGAGGGCTGCATGTGGCTCCTACATGGTGAGCTATTAACTATGGCTCACTGTGACGCACAGACGAGACCACAGCATCATTTGCTGCTACTATTCCCACCACTCTGAAATTGCACAAGCTCTCTTCCCTCCTCCCCACTCCCCACTCCCAACTGCCATAATAAATGGAAAGTAAAATGTTTGCTTTCTCTAAATACGTCAGAAACTTGAGCATCATTGTCCTTGTGCCGATTTTAAACAAAGGGTGGTAAAGAAGATCTGCCAATTTGCAGCAAGAGAGATCCTGAGAGCAGCTCCCATTCATCTCATTGTATCCCAGAATATCTTTGCAGTCATAGTTGGGGGAATCTTTGAAAGAAGAAGCGGGAGGGGGAGAGTTGACAGCTAACCCTTCCGCCTTGCGCTGCAGCAAAAGAAGAAGAAAAGCTTTATGGTTTTACAGAGCATAGCTAATTGAAAGCAGGAAAGAGACATTTGCTTGTCATCCTTGTCTCTCTCGCTCTCTTTGGTTCCAGCTTTTGGGCTGCTGTGAAAGGATGGATCATATCCCCAAATGAGGAACACATTTCCTGTTGCTGCTTTGAAGTCAATGGGAGGCGGTTGGGTGCAGAAGGCTAGCATCAAAGGGTTGGCTTGCTGGCATCTATACCGCAGTAGAGTTATTTTCTGCATTCGAATGACGACACTGGGGAATGTTGTTTTATCGTCAACATTTTTCATTGTAGGAGCTATTACAGGCAAGGGAGAAACATGATTAGATGGAAATTTTAGACTATATGTCTGCAGGTGGGTGGCTTCATCTATATTCAATACCCTGCTGTGCTATTTGAATGCTGGTAAAGCAGGGGTTGCCAGCATGTCACTCATGGGTGCCGGTGTGTCCAGCAATACCTCCTGTGGTACCCTTGAAAGTTCTCTGTAAATATCTCCCCACTGCACTGTTTGCTTTTCCTCCTCAGTTCCTGATCGCGTTGGCTCAACATGCCTTTGGTCTATGCCCCCTTATCAAAGGAAATTTTAATGACTCTCAAGGAGAACTTTCATAATTGCACCCAATCACATGGTGGGTCTTTTTTTTTTTCCTGCCCATGTTACTCGGCATCTACCACTTCCTCCCTCCATTGCTGGGTCCTGCTCAGGACAAGCCTCTTAGCCACAAATTTATATTCATCAGAATACAACAACACCCTCTTGGAGGCCCACTCTCCCATCACAAGAACATAAGATGGGCCTCACTGCTGGTGGGCTACCTAGGTGGCCCACAGAGTTCAGCATCCTCTTTTCACAGAGGCCAACCTGTTGCCTGTGGGAAACCTGCAAATGCTAAGTAGGTGTCATGGCCTGTGAGGAATTAACTCTTTATTGCCAATAGTACACTTACAAATTAGGAAGTAAAGCACATCCCTCAGTCCTACGTCTCTTAGCTACCCCTAGTTGTGCACATGAGGCAGCTGCCACAACAGAGAGACCTCACACTTACCCCATTCAGCTTATGTATCTCCTGCACCCAAGCTGCTGCACTATGCCTGAGTATAACCTCCTCCCTCTTCAATCGTCTTCTGGTCCTGGGAGACAGTGGAGACAGTGGAGCAGGAGAGGTGGGGGTAAGAGGAGGAGGTGTAGCAGCCCTTGACTCTACACCAGTCCGACCCATCTCTCCTACCTCCTTTACCTGCATTTTTCCCCCTCTGCCTCTCATCTTCCTGCTGTTACAGGCTCCTCCAGTCTCTGACCCTCTTCTCCAGGTGCCCACTCCATCAGTATCCAACCTCCTCAGTGTCCAACCAGTCCCTGACAGTAGGATCCAAGCACAACAGCACTCTCCCCTTCCTGTGGCCTCCAGCAATTGATATTCAGAAGCATATACTGCCCCTTGACAGTGGAAGCAGAACATAGCCATCAGAATTAGTCACCACTGAGCAGAAGCAAAGCTTTCTTTCTGTGAGCAAATGTGGCAGTAAAAAGAAAATGAAGGAAGGGGCTTTAAGGGCCAGGTTTCGGCCCCAGGTGAGGTTCCCAACCCCTGACAAACATTGTGCATGAAGGATACCAGGGTACGCACAAGTCTTCAACTGTTTACCAGGGGGACAGCAATCAACTTGTGTTCCACCTCAGCTAATGGAAGGCATTGCGAGGAGACAAGCCACATTAGCCAAGGTAGCCTCTTTGGAGCAGTAAGTCAGAGCAGCTGAAATTCTCCCCTGACCCTCCTAATCTGGTTTGGCTCTGGCAGCCAATAAAAGTCCCTGTTGGCCTTATATGCAAACTCTGATCAACTTAGATCTCTGAGAGAAGAGCCTCTGCCTTGCCTCTCCTTACAAGAGCCCTGCAAGGGAATCCGAGAGAGCTGAGAAAGAGTCACTGGTCCAGGATCACCCAAGTGAATTTTGTGGGTCTTCTCTGGCCCAACACAGCACCATGCCGGCTCTAATATGACTTTGGCCTCAGCTGGCTAGCCTCGAAAAGCAGTGTCAGCATCTTTTGCAATGTGGAGTTTGCAAGTGGGCAGGTGGGCAAGGAGGAAATATCATTCATGCATATATATGTATGTGTGGGATTAGCATCTTCAAGCATTTTCTGATCAAATCTTCCCCCAAAAAAGAACTTGGAGACGGGATTGATTTTTCTCCTCCCTGGCACCAATGCATCCCTCATGCATGAAGGAAAGATTCCAACAGCAGATGCCGGCAATATTATTAAACATGGCTGAGTTTAAAATACCAACAGCGTGCTATTTATAGCACAGGCAGCACCTCCCCCCCCCCCTTTCTCAGTTTAGAGATAGCTTATCAGAATGAAATAAATAAAGGCAACAGTTAGGGCTGAGAACTAGCTCTCGTCTCTGTTTCCATGACATCCGATCTGTTACCTGCAGCATCCCAAACAGAATTTGTGATCAGCCCCTGGGATGGCTGACCGTGGTCCTTGTTGGGTTGATTCGGAAATATCCTGTGGCCATTATGGTGAAATGGCTTCCATGAAGCCCTGGAATGAAAAGACTTCTTTTTGTTCAAGGATACAGAGGGGAATTTTAAACATCTTTACTGATTGATTCTTTTTAAAGAAAGCATAACCTATTTTTAGAAGTGCCTGCTTTGAAGGTGCATTATGGTGTTGCAGGAAAGGCATGTCATTGCTAACCGCATGAAACAGGCCTGTCACTGGGAAATGCGAAACTGTAATTTAGGCCAGCAGCAATGGGTATATTACCCTGGAAGGAAGCAACAGGGAGAGGATAGATTAATTTGGTTCCTCTGAGTGAAGCCAGAATTCAGGTAATCTAATTAATTTAGGGCACAACTCCAACACAACATTTTCTCCTTCTTGTATCTCAATAAAATTAAGAGGAAGCCTGTGCAACATCCTACTGGAATTGCTTCTATAGCACTGAAAAGACAATATGGCATTTCTGTCTCTTGGTCATATACCACTTCAATACCTGACTCAATTATACAAATATAATACAACCAATTGCTTGAAAGAAGGACCACCTAACTGTTCCAGTGATGGAAAGGGGAGGAGCGTTAGAGAATTGTTTGCCAAACAGTTTTCTGAAGTGCCTTCCACTCTCCATTAAAAAGCTTGCCTAGGCTGCCTGCCACCTTTGCTGCTTGCCTGCCTGTCTGCTGGTCTGTCATCATGCTGGAGTTGTCATGGCCACCTATTGGCAGCCATGGGAACCACAGCATGATGACAGCTTTCCAATTTCATTATACGGTAAGAAAAAACTTCACATGAAATTTCATCAGCCTTTTAGTGTGAATTTACACATACACATATTTATATGCATTCGTTTTTCAGATGTACTCATTTTTCCAAGCAGTTTCCCCTAATATAATCACCTTTGTATATTTTTTCACTAATATATGGATTTTTATGCACACTTTACCCCGGTGTATGCATTTTTGTACCCATCATTTGACTGGAGAACTGCATTGCAGAATTCAGAGACATGTGAATTTTGAATAAGTGTTTTGGTTCTCATATTTTTTTGGAAAATGCAGATTAAGTAGGCTCACCTTTAAATGCAAACTTATCTGAATATATGCCCCCATCTTTAGTCATAACATAAAATGGTTGCTCAAAACGTGCAGCAGAAAACAAAATTGTTGCCACATCTAAAAGAGCAGCAAAAGAGACAGCGCCAAAAATATATATTTTGGAAGGCACCTACCTCACTCACCCCACCCACAAAGAACTTCTCCTCAGTTCAAATGGACAGGTGTGGTGAGTATCCACTCCAGGCATTCTGTAAAATGTGGAAATGGTTAAGTGGGTATAATCAGTATAGAAAAAGCTGAGCTGCTGCAGATGCTATCTGAGCAGGAAGAGCAATCATGCATTGTGGATTTTTGAAGCAATATGTTTGGAGACCTTTTTTCATATCCATCTAAACATTTAAAGCAGCATTGTGCCACTTTAAACAGTTATGGCTTCCCTCAAGGAAGCTCGGAAACTGTAGTTTGTTAGTTGGAAACTGCAGTTTGTTAACTGTTGAGAGTTGGTAGTAGATCCCCTGTTCCCCTCACAAAGCTACAGATACTTAGTGCAACTTTGAGTTGAGTACAACTCTGGGGCTGCCCAGCTGAGCTCCAATGTAAACACTAGGTTCCCAGCATGGATCCAGGGAACTGGTTTTATTTTTAAAGGTAGGTAACACAAGACTGCCTACCCTGCTTTACCATGATGCGTGAACTGAGCTAGTTTATTAGTTGATATAGGACTGTGAAGCTAGTACAGAAAAGGGAAAAGAAAATTTTGGAAATAGAATGGCAAGGTTTTCTGCAGTACCACTGAATGTATGTGATGGGACCGTTTCTGGAGCTTAGGTATTTAGCTATAGTGGCTAAATTTGAAGTGTTCATTCTCCAGTGAGGTTTAATCTAAGGCTGTGATACATGTGTAAGAACGACATACCCTTTCATCTCAGTCTTCAGGGGCAAGCCAGATCCCATTAGATTTTTCATCTTCGAGCTAGTAGTTCCAGTACCTCTCTCTGGCAGCTAGTCACTACACAGCCATTGCTGTCATGATTTGCTTAATATGGGAGGCCGGGGGAAGATGCCTGGGTTCTCTTCAGCAAATGTGGAGAAACAGCAGCAGGTGTGTACCTTTCCACAGCCTGGTTTAAACCTTTTCCCCTACCAGCTCACCCCTACTATTACCTTTTGCAGAAAGAGGCATTCATTAACATTCTGCTCAAATATTCCATTACTCAGAACTGACCCACACAAACAACTAAGGCTGCACATTATTTTCTTAAATAGATTTATTAGATGCATTTGTCAGGACAGAAGGCAGCTCACAAAACAGCAGAAATTTGAAAACAGAAACAACAACAGCTTACCTGTATAATACTAAAACCCATACCACCCTGTGAAAATTAACTGAATCATTACCTGCAACTGTAACCAATTAATTAGAGGATGAGCCTTTGGCAGGTGCTACCTTGTGGAGCTCTTCTACTGACAGGGAGTTCCACAGGGTAGAACATGCCACCCTAACAGTTCAGCTCCAAGTGAAGGTCAGCTGAAACTCAGGGACATGGGACACTACCAGAAGAGCCCCGTCAGCAGATTGTTGTGATGCAGCAGATGGAGTACAAGGGATAAGGTGGCCTTTAAGGGCCCAAATTGTTTAGGACTTTGCAAATAAACACCAGAACCTTGAACCTGGCTTAGTAGCAAATCAGTAGATGTTCTCTGGGCAGATGAACATCCCCCTCCAACACTTGATTGCAATGCTCCCTGAGCACCAAGAGCACATGCAAACAAGTTGTGATTTGTGCTCTGAAGCACCCTTGATAATTAGGGGGAAAGGCTTCAGTGCATTGGGAAATAAAACTAAAGCCACTAGAGAATGACTCCTGAAAGCTGCTGTGTGTGTGTGTGTGTGTGTGTGTGTGTGTGTGTGTGTGTGTGTGTGAATGTGAATGAATCATTTTGCCAACACCAACCTATATACCCTGCTGAGAGTTAAAGCCTTTTGCTTTATAGCTTGTGACTGCTCAGCTTTTTCCTTTGGAATGGAGTCGGTGCTTAGAAGTAAACTGCAAGGCTCACACTTGGCTGCTATTTCCACAGAGAGCACTTGGACAATTCCCTTTCCTTGTTCCCCCAACGAAAAATTACAGAGTAGTTTTTATTCAACACTGGAGTCTCTGTGGTATGGAAGCTAAGCAAACAAGATGAGGACATTATCAGACACCAGTATGCTGGAGATGACATGTCACAAGAGCCCTGCTTGATCCGATGAATGGCCCATCCATTCCAGCATTCTGTTAATCAGATGTTCCTAGGAATCCTGCAATCAGAACATGAAAGCAAGTACTCTCTCCCGCTGCTTGGCTCCCCAACGGCAGATATCAAAATAAAGTAGCATTTGGGGGAATATTCAAGAAATGCATTTAAGCATTCAGAGCAGGAATGATGAATTTGTGCCCTTCCAGATGCTGTTGGAGTTGCAATTCCCATCATCCCTGACCACTTACTGTACTAGTGGAGGCTGTTGGAAGTCCAACAACATCTGTATGAACTACGGGTTCCCTACCCAATTTAGAGTATGCACAAGATCAAGCTCTTTGACAAGCTTTGCCAACCTGGTGCTCCTCCACTAGCCCCAACCTGCATGGCTGTGTTTTCTGTGGCTGATGCACAAGTAGTAACCCAAAAGATCTGGAGAACACAAGGTTGGCAAAGGCTTATCTAGGAGAAAATTCTTTGTTAGCAAGTCCAGAGAAGAAAAGCCACCGACACTTTACTGTGCAAAAAACTGAACAAAACAGTGTATAATGTGAGGAGGAATAAATGGAGAGCTTTTGTCTTTCTTACATCAGGCCTTCCACTTAGCAGGCTAGCTTCTTCGTGAGCTAATGGCCCCCTAAGTATAGGTAACAAAGAAGTGGCTCTGTACCAGAGGGCAAATGGGTGGGGCCCCTCAGGGTTGACGTGGGGGTGGGTGAGTGAGTGATCTAGGCTAGGAGCAAGCAGCAGGCATGTTATGTACTGAGTTGAATAGAATCCAAAAGGCAGCAGTCTGATTGGTCCTAGAACAATAGGATTCAGAATGCAGCAGTCTGATTGGTCCTAGAACAATAGGATTCAGAATGCAGCAGTCTGATTGGTCCTAGAACAATGCAGCAGTATGATTGGTCTGCAGGAGCCACCCAATCCAGCTCCAGATGGAAGTGAATCCACAACCTGATTGGCCTACAGGAGAATCCCGGAATTAGCCAATCACGTGCAGCCCTTTGTGTAAATAATATATATAAAGCAGATATTTTGGGGAAACTTTCATTCCTCCTCTCCACTATGAGCTGAATAAAGAGCATGAAAACCACTCTCGACTCCGAGTATATTTCAAGGCAGAAGCCTAAGAGGGAGAGCCTTGCTTGATTTCTGCTTGAAACCAAGGGTGTGGCTATGAGAGAAGCAAGACCTTCTTGGGGTGTTAACATTGCGAGCCCCTCCATTGTTCACTCAGGTTTTATATGTGTGTAAATAAACCATATATCATCAAGGCACCGCAGTCTCTGCTGCGCTGCCCTAATTCCAAGGAAAACGAACCCTGGGTAAGTGCCAGGAACCCCTGCAATCTCACACTTCTTGGAGATTGGGGTGACATGCAACAATATTCTTACGAGACATAGGAGATGATGGAGAGAATGGTGGCTGCAGTAGACACAGGCACCAAAGGGCTCGGCCGTGCAGAGGCAGCAAGCACTGTATCAACACCTCCTCTTTCTCCACACCTGATGATTTTATTTACTCAGATTTTAGTTTACACTCTCCTGTTTCATTGTTTGAGTTTGCAGCTGCTTTTACCATGTCAATTCTTCATCCGGCTCCCTTTCAACAGCAGGCTTATCCTGTGTCAATCCTTCCTCCAGCTTGATCCATTTTAGCTATCAATTACCTTATAATGCCATTTTAATGGTAGCACTTTGCTGTCGAGCGCCGATGTGCTGATGCGATCTGCCATTCTTCACAGGCACAATTTGGCTATTTCAGATTTTTGTCTCGGGAGCTTGTTCTTTTTAATCATGCTCTCAAAAAACTGTGCCTAAGGTAGGTGATCATGGAGACACTACATTTTGCTGTAGTGGTTAGCAAAACATTAGGAAAACAGAGCCATCAAAAATAAAATAATATAAAGCTGATGAGCTATGCATTTTTCAGCCAGTGTGCCACATTTCCTCCTGGGCTACATGCTGAGGTAGCTGGGATCTTAGTATCATAGAATTGTAGAGTTGGAAGGGACCCTGAGGATCATCTAGTCCAGCCGCCTGCAGTGCAGGAATACACAGCTGCCCCATAGAGGGTTCAAACCTGCAACCTTGGCACTATCAGCACCGTGCTCTAACTTACTGAGCTATCCAGGATTAGAGGCAAAAGTGGGCATAGCAACTGTACCCCAGTACACTTGCCTATTTTCTTTACACACTCCTCTCTATTCTCCTTTCTGGCAAAGAAGTTCAGAGAACATATTTCTAACCAGGTAAACCCCAGGGGTGCAAAACAACAAGGAGTGTGGCCAATGAGGGGTGTGGCCTAATGAGATTTCTGAGGGCCAGGCAAAGGCGTTTGGAGAGCCTGAGGTAGATACAACCAGCCTTAGCGGATATGGAGAAGGTTCCCTGCAAGTACAGTGTTTGCAAATGACCGTGCTATTCATTTTCTTGATTTAGCCATCATGAAATGGCAATAGCTTGCAGCACACCAGGAAGAGGTGCACAGACTGTCCAAAATCACTGCCTGCCTGCTTTGTCCTGGCTTCGTGAGCCTGATTTCCTGTCCCCCAGCTCCTCAATAGCAAGCCGTAACTCTCTTTTGCTCTGACAGAACACTGAGTAGCTAAGGAGCTCCCAGCTGGTGCCGATTCAAGGCCCGTTCCATCAAGTGTGTGTGTAAGCAGAGCGCAAGGAGTCTCCCCATGGGCACAGAGTACATCCACTCACTGACAGGCTCATCCAAGAGTGACCTTGCATGCAAGGGCCAAAAAGCAAGCCACACATCTAAAGAGCAGAGCAACAAATCACAATGTGGTGCTTTTCCTCCAGTGTTTGTTCCCAGTGTACAGCTTATTCTCCATTTCAAAATGTGATTGTATTTCTAGACTGGAGGAGTGCCTAAATAGCAGGTTCAATCTGGACTGTCTCCAGGTCTGAGAGGTTTTAAAAAAAGAAGAAGTTGACCCAACAAACAATAAGTCAGCTTATCCTTATGCCATTGTGCCAGCTCCCTAATTAAGCACCGTAGTGCACTCTGTTCATGACCAAGTTAACCATGATATTAATCACATAGTTTGCTCATAAATGCAGAATCAGTGGAGGACAAAGAGCTGACGCACCTCATCTGCCACACAGGGATCTGAATCTCGACTGAGCCACCTGTGAAAGAAAAAAAGACTCTGAACGTCAGGGCAAACCACATAACATAACACATCCTTTGTCCCTGACTTCCCCAGGTTGTCTCATTGTTTGGGCTGGCCTTGCTGATCCCTAATGTCCCACACGCCTAAGCCCCTGGGGCTGCTCTTGTTCTCTTTCTGAGAATGCCATTACTCTTTCTTTTTCATTTAGAGCCAAGTACCCCCTTCCCCACCCCTGTAGTGTTCATGTGCACAGTGCTCTCAGACGAAACCATTAAGCACTTACGCTGACGCCGAACGGCATCTGTGTATAATCAAATTGAACTGAGTCATTAGATCACATAATCAAATAATATTTGCATAATTTGCATCATTTAGCCAGATCATGGTGGATTTACGCAATTTGACTTTCCACATCACAGCACTTGGAAGGATGATTGTTTGACTTGTAGTGAGGCCTCACAGGGACCAGGACAGCTATTGCCTCTGAAGCGAGCTCTCCTGGTGCTGGAGGAATCAGAGGGCTTGTTCTGCCTCAGGCACTGTGTGCCAAGTGCTGGGAGGATGGAGTTATCGCTTTAAATGCATGGTGAGGCTTCAGGTGGCCAGAGACTGTGGAGACTGGCAGTGTTAGGCTTGCCACACATCAGGAAAATTCCTGACATGTCCTGGTTTGCGGGTGTAAAAATGGTGTATGGGGGGAATTTTGCTGAATCAGCAAAATGTCAGGGAAAACCCAGATGTATCCTAATGTGATGGGGAAAGTATTGAATTCAGCTCCAAAAGCTTAACTTTGTGGGCTTCAGGAATTTTACGTTTGAAATATGGTAACCCTAATGGTAAAGGTAAAGGGACCCCTGACCATTAGGTCCAGTCATGACCAACTCTGGGGTTGCGGTGCTCATCTCGCTTTATTGGCCGAGGGAGCCGGCATACAGCTTCTGGGTCATGTGGCCAGCATACTAAGCTGCTTCTGGCAAACCAGAGCAGTGCACAGAAACGCCGTTTACCTTCCCGCTGGACCGGTACCTATTTATCTACTTGCACTTTGACGTGCTTTCGAACTGCTAGGTTGGCAGGAGCAGGGACCGAGCAATGGGAGCTCACCCCATCGCGGGGATTCGAACTGCCAACCTTCTGATCAGCAAGTCCTAGGCTCTATGGTTTAACCCACAGCACCACCCACGTCCCTATGGCAACACTAGGCAGTGTCAAAAGGCAGGGGTTCAGAAGTGCAGTTCTTGCACTTGTGGTGGGTTCAGAAGTGCAAGTTCCCTTCATAATAGTCCACCCCCAAACTCCTCATATTCACACACCCTTTCAAGTTAATGCAACCTGCTAAAATTATACAATAATCTTATAATTATACAACAATTATAATTAAAGATGCATTTCAACAATCAATGCAGATCTCCATATGTTGCTTTTCAGCTAGATCTAATGTTTTCTGTGCATGTACATAATTTGGAGGCAGGGACACAGGTGGCGCTGTGGTCTAAACCACTGAGCCTCTTGGGCTTGCTGATCGGAAGGTCAGTGGTTTGAACCCGCATGACGGGGTGAGCTCCCATTGCTCTGTCCCAGCTTCTGCCAACCTAGCAGTTCAAAAGCACACCAGTACAAGTAGATAAATAGGTACTGCTGTGGCAGGAAAGTAAACAGTGTTTCTGTGCACTCTGGCACTCATCACAGTGTCCTGTTGCACCAGAAGTTGTTTAGTCATGCTGGCCACATGCCCTGGGAAGCTGTCTTTGGACAAACACCAGCTTCCTCGGCCTGAAGCAAGATGACTGCCGCACTTTTACCTAAAGTATTCCAGTATCTTCTTTCAGTGACTAAAGCCACATTGTCCTTGAAATTTCACTGCAGACCTTTGGACCCCTTTCAGTTGGGTTCCAGGCCCCATCACAGATGGGACTGAAGCCGCCCTGGTCAGGCTGATTGATGAGCTCTGGTGGGTTAAGGGTAGAGTTGAAAGCTGTTTCCTGGTTCTGCTGGATCTCTCAGTGGCTTTTCAAGCCCTCAACCACAATAACCTCCTGGACCACCTAGGAGGGCTGGGAGTTGGGGGCACTGTTATGTAGAGGCTCTGCTCCTTCTTCCTGAGCCATGTCCAGAAAGTGGGGGGGGGTGAGTGCTCAGACAGCCCATGGGTGTTCACTTGTGGGGTGCCTCACGGCTCTGTCCTCTCCCCCCCCCCATGCTTTTCAACATCTATATGAAACTTCTGGGAGAGATCATCAGGGAGTTTGGGCTGAGTATTCACCAAAGTGACAGAAAATATGAATGCAATTTAAGCTGGCAGTGAATCTTATAGTACATAAACACCTAGATCTAGCTATTCTTAAAAGCCTACAGAAAGTGAGCATGACAGTTTTGCCACAGAACCCACACTAATAGCAAGGCAATAAATAGAAGGTGAAGAGTATACCTTCACTTAAGGCAGATTGTGTGTTAATATCATGAGGAACTTCCTTGTTGGAGCTTGGAGAGTTAACCAATCATTGAAAATATAGGGTTTGTACTAATTTTAGCCGATGTATTCTAATGGAGGAGACTTTTAGATGAGCAATTCCTATAATTTCAATATTTCTATTGTTCTGTTGCTTCTTTCTAGAGTTTCCTGCCTATTTCCCATTTTGTTTATTCTGCTTAATTAAAAGTGGAAAGAATATAATCCTAGTGAGCAATGACTCCACTGGTTATCCTTGTTTGTTTCCTGTCTTAAAGCTAATTCACTGTTTGTCCATGTGGACACCATCATTTCACAGCAGGTGTTGATTAGATTTTGCTGGTAACTAGATTGCCTGTGCTGCTATTTACGCAAAGTATTAGGAGTCTAGGATGTCTCTTGAGCCCTTCCAGAACATGTTTGAGATAAGGCTGGCATCAGGGTCAATAAAGTTCATGATGAAGATCTTTACACATATTATTCCTTGCCAACTTTTACTCATTGTATGATATACAGTAATAAACCACACACACACACACACAAATCAGATTGGCACACACCTAGGTTCTGGCTAAGGTTCTGTAGGTTCTGGCTAAGAGGAAGGTGATGCAGACATTTTGCATGGAACTGCAAATTCTACTTTGGATCAAATCCTAAGCCAGTCTTCCCGATGCCCATGAGGAACCGACTTTTCTTCTTTGCTCCTTGGTTCTCTCCCAAGACATCACTGGAAAAAAGTTATTTCAAAGAACCTAAGAAAATCTTGGGACTAGCAATGGAACTAAGGTATATCTTTTTTTCAGTGGGTGGGTGATAATGGTTGTAGCAATAAGGAATTTGCATTGGGGCAATTTTGCACAGAAAAGGCAGCGCCTGAAAACGTCCCTCTTCATCTTTCCCATTTCCTGAAATGTGCATTCAAAATTGAGGCAAATAGTATCATTACACATGCAAGGAAATGGCTGGGAAAGATCCCTGTCTGAAATCCTGGGAAATTGCTATTCCTATGTTTAATATGAATATGAGCTATTAAAAGTGGGGGCTTTTGAACCCAGCAATTTCCCCTCTTTACTAGCTGTAAAACCTTCCATTTTGGGCCAGAAAGATGGGTTTGTTTGTTTGTTTGTTTGTTTGTTTGTTTGAGCAAATGATTATATTTTATTTATTTTGTTTCTGTTTATTAAATTTTGGTGTGTGTTTTAATAACCCCCTCCCTATTGTTGTGAGCTGCTTTGAGAACATGTTGGAAAGAGGGCATATACGTGTCCATGTTAGTCATCGAGGGGGAAGATTACCTTTCCTGCTCTGGCTCAACTGAACTGATTGTTACAAGCTGAAAGAAAAATATTGATTTGTTAAGGGATAGTGTAGAGTTGCTTTTAATTATAGTTTCTCTTCGAGGCATCAGCCTTTTTGAGATGTCCCAGACAAGTGCCTTTGGGAGCACAGAGTCTTGATTGCTTGGCCAAATAGATGAAAAAAGGGGGCATAAACTGCTTATCCCTGCCAAGGGCTCCCATTAGATTGCAAAAGGATTAGCCAGTGGGGCATGGTGTACCTTATTGCCTGCCTCAGATCTATGAGGTCCTCTTGAATCCCAGAAACAGCACCTGTAGCGTCGAACTGATTTATGACATAGAAGACGTAGGTCGTGTTTATGCCAGCTCCAATTTTCATACCCTCACACTCCAGATCTTCCTATACTGTGTACATAAAAATGTAAGGGTGCCATGCTGCAGCTGTGTGCCTGCCATGAGGTTTGTGTGCAGCACTGCAGCAGGGTGACAGGTAGCTCAGGGTGACATGTTTAATGAGAGGAAGCTGCTTCAGAAAACCACTCTCTGAAGTGCCTCTCTTCTTTAAAACAGGCGGCTCTTCTGGCTGGTTGTGAGAGGAGGGGATTGATATGGTAGGGGATAGATGATGGGGTGGACAAGGTGCAAAGTGGGGGGGGGTATAATGTTGGGGGAGTTGGCCAGATGTGGGGGAAAGGGGGTTGGTTAAGGGCTTGGTGGGTAGGTGGGGGAGTGAAGCAAGCGGATGGCAACCCTCCATGTGTCTGTGCATTTGTATCCATCAAAACATACTTCACATGCAGAAAGTCCCAGGTTCATTTCCCAGTATCACCAGATAAGGCTGGGAGTGACACATTTCTGAAACCCTGGAAAGATGCTGCCAGTCAGTGTAGGCAGAATCGTGCTCTACATTTCCGATTGAACCTGGGACCTTCTGCATGCAAAGCATGAGCTTTACCAGTGAGCTGCAGCCCTTCCGATAAACTCATGTGCCCCAAGCTTTTTAAGCAGTTTTGGCAAAGCTACGTTAGATGCCTGTTAGACCCCAATTGCTGAGGAGACGGCTGTGTGAGAGACGGACTGGGAGAAGAATGGGAGGCGAGGTGGTTCTATATTTTGCATCCTGCACAGAGCCAGTGCCATGCAAGACTCCTCTCCTCCCGCCGCTGCTGCCGCCACCAACATGTAGCCTAAGCAATTAAATTTTCCCCCTTTTAAGATTCAAATACATAGAAGTAGGTCATCTCACTGTGATTAAAATTGGGGGGGGGGGGCCTGGAGAAATCTCCAGCCATGCAATCTAAAATTGCCGGTTATGGACAAGGATTTTTTGTTGTGACATTCGCCACCAGGGGGCATTAAAACAGCTTTGCAAAGTTAACAGCAAAAGAAATAGAATGGAAATAGTACAGTGACAATTCTGGATTAAATAAATGGCTGTGGATTAGAAATGGCAAAAAACAAAATTGCAGAAATGGCAAAAAACAAAATTCTGATAAGTGCAAGGCAGCTGGAACTCACCAGAACTCAGTTCTGGCAACACTCAGGTGGGCGTCATCCCATTATAAGAGAACAAGGGCGGTGCTCATAGTGAGTTCTGGCACCTCTCTTTCTAGAAAAAAATAGCACTGGTACGTGTAAATGTAGGAGGATGGCTGTGTTTTGGTTCTTGCATTGCTTCAGAAAGTGCAAATTTGATAGGTTCATCTTTAAATCCAAACTGGACTGAATTTCACCCTACCCCTATGCATTAGGCATTCACAATGGAACAACTACACTATGCTCACTTTTTAACATTGTGGACAAAAAATTACCCCCCCCCCCTTTATGGTTACTCTGCTCAGATTCCTTTTCCCACCCCTCACAAAATCCAAGTTCTTATTAAAGTCAATGGAATAGTGGTGCAGGTGGTGTGTTATCACACTGTGGATTATGACTGATGGTGATTAATCTTATTTATTTATTTATTTATTTATTTATTTATTTATTTATTTATTTATTTATTTAGCTAGCTATTACAAACAGGCTCCCCTTTATTGTGAAAGCAGTCAGTACCAGACCCAGATTTCCTAGATTGCTTTTGCCATATCTATCTCTATGTTCTGCCACTTTTCTCCAGGAGTGTGCTCTTTCCAAATACAACTGCATTTGCATCCACACACACAAACAATCCTGCTAAATTGCGACTGGGAGGTCAAATAATGATTGAGAGTACAAAACCTTTTAACCACAAACTGTGGTCCCAATCAAAATTTCCCTCTCCAACATTTGGGGCTGGAGAAAAGGGATTTCCCTGATTGTTACAAGTTACCTGTCAACCCTTCACCGATGAAAATAGGGATGTCCTATTTATTATTATTATTTTATTATTATTATTACCCCACACATCTGACTGGGTTGCCCCAGCTACTCTGGGTAGCTTCCTACAATAGAAACATCATAAAACATCAAACATTAAAAATTTCCCTATACAGGGCTACCTTCAGATTTTTAATAATAATACCAACAACAACATTTATACCCTGCCCAGCTGGCTAGGTTTCCCCAGCCACTCTTGGGGGCTTCCAGCAGAATATAAAAATATAATAAAACATCAAATATTAAAAACCTTCCAATACCAGTTGTATAGTGCCTTATCCCCTTGGCTCAGGGATCACTTAACTCCACACCCTCCAACATTTCTCCAATGAAAATAGGGACCTCCTAAGGAAAAGCAGGACATTCTGGGGTGAAATCAGAAAATGGGGTGGCTTCTGTAAATCTGGGGCCATCCCTGGAAAATAGGAACACCTGGAGGGTCTTCAAGTCTGGAAGTGGAACCATTGTTCAACTTCCAGCTTAAAGCAGAGCAACCAGTGATTGGAGTGGGGAATCTTTTCCAGCCATTTTTCAAAACAATTCTGGGCACTTTTAGATAAAGACAAGGACAGTGTCCCAGCTGCTGTTTAATCATTAAAAATGTCTCTGTAGGAGGAAGTGAAAGTTGGGACTTGTCAGTGAATGCCAACTTGTTCCTTAAACTGTTTGCACAGAGTCTAGGGTTTCGTTTGCCTGTTTTTCTTTCCAGATGAGACAGTTACCAGCAGATTAAAACAAAATCTGAGAATACATTTGCTTTCAGGAAAAGAAATAGGATAGAACATTATTAGCTCTCCAGCAGAATGCACCATTTGTGATGAATTAATAATTGTATTTACTCATCTCATTGGGAATCTTTCAGGCATCCTGGGTTTATTCAACAAGGGAAGTTGCCTTTGAACAGAAGAGTTTCAAAGCCGTGTGTGTGTGTGTGTGTGTGTGTGTGTGTGTGTGTGTTTCAATTTAATTTTTGTAGAGCCAGGCAAGGATTATGGGGTTTTTTCCCTGATAGTTGCTTCCTGTAAATATTGGACAGGAGATGATGAAAGCTGGATTTATGTTGTGAGTTCATCTGCAAGCCTAATTAAAAGAAAATAAGGAAGAGATGAGGGAATGATCTGTACCCCTGAAGACAGACCCGCCTCCAGAGAACTTGGTTAAAAGAACTGGCCCAGCTCATTTGATGTGCTAATTGCTGAACCCAGGGCAAAAGAGGGGAACCTGGTGCCCTTCAGATGTTGTAGGATTGCCTGCAAGAAGCCCTAGCTTCAGTCCCTGACATAGGGCTGGGGGAGACTCTTGCCTGAAACTCTGGAGAGCCATTATAGTATTTATTGTCAGAGTCACCAATACTGAGATAGATAGGCCAATAGTCCAACTTAGTATAAGGCAGCTTCCTGTGTAAAGGGCTCAGCTAGATCTGCAAAGAAAAAGCGATTTACAGTGGTACCTCGGGTTACAGACACTTCAGGTTACAGACTCCGCTAACCCAGAAATAGTACCTCGGGTTCAGAACTTTGCTTCAGGATGAGAACAGAAATCGCGCGATGGCAGCAGCGGAAGGCCCCATTAGCTAAAGTGATACCTCAGGTTAAGAACAGACTTCCAGAATGAATTGCCACATTTTTCGCTCTGTAGGATGCACTTTCCCCCCTCCAAAATTACGGGGAAATGTGTGTGCGTCCTATGGAGCGAATGCAGGCTCCTTGGCTTCAGCGATAGCAACGCGAAGCCTCCGAAGCGCAGAGGGAGCGCTCCCAGTCCCACCAGGCGATGCTGGGGACTGAACCTGATGCCTTCTGCATGCTAAGCAGTTCTTCTGCCACTGAGCTATGGCCCTAGCTCACAATATTGCTGTCAGGATAAAATGGAGAAGGTGGAGGCTGAAGTGTGTATGCTCTGTGGAGGAAAGGTGGGATAGAAGTATAAGAAGGAATAAAGTATGGAAACTAGCCTATAAGTGAATAAACTACAGTATATATTTAACTTACTCTCCTAATAATTTGTATATAAATGATAAAAGTGGTATATAAATTTTGTTAAATAAAAAAGAGGAAATGTTCAGACTTTCAAACAGTATGTTAAGCCTGAGCCTTCATTGCTGAAACTCCCAACAGCATTTTCATGCTCACAAACACCTGATGAAGGAACCATTGTGACATAACCCGTTCAAGCAGAGTGAAGGGGCAACAGGCTGTCAACAGTGGCAGTAGTTGGGGGCTCCCAGCTATTAAAAAGCCGCAGAAAGTCTTTTCATACTGCCTGAGGAATTAATCCCTTCTTAAACGTTCATAATTGCTGGATCGTTTTAACAGGACTGGAGCTAACATTTGCTTGGATTTGGCACCATTGATAGGGAACTGCCTGCTGCGTCCTCCGCTTTGAAGTCACCCTGGACTTTGGGCCTCCAGCACCTTCTTCAGCATGTCCAACCCATCTAAGAGGCGTATGATACTGGTGTTCCACTGGGTTAGGAAGAAGCCCCTGACAGAGAAGACGTGCTCTACCATCTCGGCCAGACCTTCTGCCTCTGCACCGGCTTGCAACACTCCTCACATTTCACCCTACTTCATGAGGAGCAAGACACAACCCGCTCCGCTCAGGAGGTCCAGCAGGCGCAAGCTGCTGCGATCGCCGAAATCTCACCGACCCCAAGTTTTTAAGATCTGTCTTTGGTAGTACTGGCCGGAAGAGAGCCCGTAGGCGTGGCAAGCAAAAGAAGACTCCAGCGGGAACAGGAAAAGGGGTGAGGGCTAGGCTAGAGGCAAGAAGGCTCCCAAGCTATTTGCGGGGTGGGATTGCTTTGGAAGATGCCTTCTCACAATCTCTACCCTTGAACCACATAAGGACATAAGAAGTGAAGTGCCTCCTGGATGAGGCCACATTGGCCTGTCTAGTCCAGCATCCTGTTCTCACAGTGGCCAACCAGAGGCCTGTGGAAACAAGAGCATTCTGTATTCCCTTCCTGCATCTTCCAGCAACTACTATTCACAAACGTTACTGCCGCTGACTGTGGAGGTAGAGCATAGCCATCGTGCCTAGTGGCCATTGATAGCCTTTCCTGCATAAAACCATCCAAGTTGGTGGCCGTCACAGCTTTCTGTGGGATTGAGCTTCCAGAGGGGTAGCTGAGCATGCCTGCTGCAGGAAAAACAGGCATTAAAAGCACATTTCTCCCAAAGAATTCCTGGGAATTGCAGTTTGTAAAGGGTGCTACAAATTGTAGCTATGCGGTAGAAGGGTAATCTACAGTTCCCAGGATTCTTACAGGGGAGAAGCGATAATGCTTTTAATGTATGGTGTGTACACAGCCTCAAATTAGCTCCACCAGCTCTGTAATACTAGAGCAGAGATTATAATGCATATTGTTGTTGTTGTACTTTTATAAATATTATAAAACCCATTCCTGCAAGCCATGTAGTCTGGAATAAACTGAGTCACCCCTCCCATCATTAATTGTTTCTACTAGGTGGGGAGGGGTGTTGGATCTGCTTCCCTGCCTTGAAGAAAGGCGCAGGTCAGATGTGTGCCCAGACCTGGCCACGCTTTGCAAGAGAGGTGTGTTGGTTCAAGGTGGCCCCGCTGCCTGCAACTTGCACTCCTTCCTGACGTGTCTTCCCCAAACCCCTTCTTCCAGAGGCTGTGTTGAAGTTTTCCATCACGTGGAACACAAACTGGCGGAACTACCTCGAGGCTCAGGCAGTGGTGGAAACCCTCCTCAAGCATGAGACACCAGAGAGCCTCTTGCAATACGAAGGGATCAAAGAAGCTGTGGAGTCTCTCCTACCATACACGGCACTTCCAGAGGCTGGACCGGTTACTGCAGGCCTCCATGTTCCTTGATTTCATGGGACAAAACATGAAGTTGCCTGACGCCGCCAAGTGGGACAGGGAGATGGACACGTGATGAGCTTTATTTATTTATTATTAATTTTATTGAGTACAAATTAGAAAAAAATACAAATACACAAAAAAAGGAAAATACATGTAACCAATAGAAAATTAGAAAACATTTTACCTCTTCTGATATTTACAATTATTTGCACCTCTACAAAACAATATTCACAATAAAGAAAAGAAATGAAAGGTAAAATATAAAAGAAAAGAACAAGAAGAAGATAAAGAAAAGGAAGAAATAAGATCAAGAATGAGAATTTTAAAAGTAGATAAATATTCACTATACACAGCCATTTCCGATCTATATTTATGTTCAATTATGTATTTTCATCATATCCTTATGAACGCACCTTGAACGCACAGAACGCACCTTGTTTTAGAGGGGGAGAACAAGAAAAAATAAATCTCCCCCTCTCTGCGCAGTGCCCCTTCAGCAAAGCAGCAGGAGAAATGGAAGGGTGCTGAGCAGAGAGGGGGAGATTATTTTTTTCTTGCTCTCCCCCTCTAAAACAAGGTGCGTCCTATGGTCAGGTACGTCCTTTAGAGCAAAAAATACGGTAAATTCTTAACCCGGGGTACTGTAAAGGCGTTGTATATGTAATATAACATTGTGCCACCAGGTGGCGATGTGGTCTAAACCACTGAGCAACTCTTGGGCTTGCCGATCAGAAGGCTGGCAGTTTGAATCCCCACGACGGGGTGAGCTCCCGTTGCTCTGTCCCAGCTCCTGCCAACCTAGCAGTTCAAAAGCATGCCAGTGCAAGTAGATAAAGAGGTACCACTGTGGTGGGAAGGTAAATAGCGTTTCCATGCACACTGGAACTTGTCACGGTCCTTCATGCGCCAGTCCTGCTGGCCACAAGACCCAGAAAGCTGTTTGTGGACTAACCCCGGCTCCCCCAGCCTGAAAGCAAGATGAGTGCTGCAACCTCATACAGTGGTACCTCTCGTTACGAACTTAATTTGTTCTGGAGGTCTGTTCTTAACCTGAAACTGTGCTAACCTGAGGTACCACTTTAGCTAATGGGGCCTCCTGCTGCCGCCAGAGCACGATTTCTGTTCTCATCCTGAAGCAAAGTTCTTAACCCGAGGTACTATTTCTGGGTTAGCAGAGTCTGTAACCTGAAGCATCTGTAACCCGAGGTACCACTGTAGTCACCTTGAACTGGACTTAACCGTCCAGGGGTCCTTTACCTTTTTTACCTATTACAGATAGGTAGCCGTGTTGGTCTGCCATAGTCAAAATAAAAAATATTCCTTCTAGTAGCACCTTAAAGACCAACTAAGTTAGTTCTTGGTATGAGCTTTCGTGTGCATGCACACTTCTTCAGATACACAGTGTACCTGAAGAAGCTCATACCAAGAACTAACTTAGTTGGTCTTTAAGGTGCTATTAGAAGGAATATTTTTTCTTTTTTACCTATAACATTGTGCCACCAGATGGTGCTGTGGAGGCCCATTTTTCTCCACCTGTTTTCCCTGTTTAAATTTACGACATGTTTAATTGAAACATTTCTTTGATGCATCTAGATCCAGCCTAAGTATCCCTTTGATCAAAACGTTGAGAACTAGAATCTTACTTAAGGGATGGGCCATTGCTGAGTGGTAGGGCGTCTGCTTTTCATGCAGAAGGTTCCAGCTTCAATCCCTGGCATTTCTGATGCGAGAGGCTGAAACTCTGGAGAGCCACTGCCACTTAGGGTGAACAGCGCTGTGCCAGATGGAGCAATGGTCTAATGTGGTATAAAGTAGTTCCTATGTTGCAGCATTGGAACATGAGTAACGCAGGGCACGCACCATCGTTTGGAAATTTAATTAGCTGCCCTTTGACAATTATCAGTACAGACTAATGCAAATTAAGCCGGATCAGGATTGCTGGGCTGTGATCTATTGTAGCATGGAAGCTTTCCTTCTCATTTTGAAATGCAAATCTCAGAAATGAGGACTGAGTTGGAGGAAGTTAAATGTTTTATTAGATACTACAACAAACAACCAAAATGGAAAATTAATATGCTTGTTTCCATTATTGCAAAGGTTTCTTGAACAATTGTTTGTTGGAGAAGGTTATTGTGGATATTGGGTCTATCTGTTTGCATCCAACAAATTATTTGCTTCCCTTGTTTTCTCACATTTGCATATCTGCATATACAGAAAACAAATAATAATTATGACTCCTGCAAAAGTGGTTAAACAATCCCTCTTACCATGGAACTCTGGGAGCAGTAGTTCTCTTGGGGGACATCATGGTCTCCTAACAGCTCTCGGCAGCCTTAACAAACTGCAGTTCCCATGATTCTCTGGGCAAAACCATGGCTGTTTATGGTAGTATGATACTACTTTGATGGTCTGGTATGGTCGTGGCCTTAGTCATTCCCCCACCTCCCCAATTCTCCTCTCATAATCCGACACCCTAAACTGTAGTTTACTTAACTTGTGCATAAATCGACACCACCTGGAAATATTCATTCAGGGCCTTAAAGTAAGAAATGAACTGAGGGTTGAGCCCAAAATGAAATAACTTTTTACATAGGGGCAACCATTTCAGAAATGTCCTGAAATGTCTATCCAGCGACCTAAAATTTAAATATGACCTTGGAGTCAAGCCAAAATCAAAACAAATATGTACTTGCACTTCGGACCCCTAAACCAAGAGACTTCCCAGTCCACAATTCATTAGCAAACCAGTCGTGGTGCTTTTAAGAAGATGGCACTCGGCTTCTTCACCCTTGCTGCCTGTCTCCTAGGATGCCTCCTCTACGCTGAATGTGAAGGTGAGTTCATTTTAAAGCTATCTGGCCGCCTGTGCTTCTTCTGACTTGAAATGAGAGAGGAGCTCTGGCATCGGACAGGGGACAAAACATTTACAAGCAGCATGAAATCTTTAAAATCCTAGCTTCTAAAGAAAACTCAGCCACCAGAGGAGTATCTTGCATGACCCAACTTTCATTAACAGCTAGAGCAGGGGTCAGCAAGCAAAGGCACAGGGGCCAGATGCACTCTACCTACCTACTTAAAATGTCCACTAGCACCTTAAGAGACCAACTGAGTTTGTTCTGGGTATAAGCTTTCGTGTGCATGCACACAAACATGCTACTGGACTATCTATCTATCTATCTATCTATCTATTTATTTATTTCGACTGCGTCAGACCAACACAGCTACCCAACTGAATCTGATATGAGTTGGGCAGTCAGGCAGAGGAAGTTCTCGCACAATCTTAACCCCCTTCAATAGCACAGAACAGGGACTGAAGTTGTTATCCGTACACATTTCATCAGCAGTAACTCTCACTCTGCTACACAGGGTTTCTTCCCAGGTCCGAAGAACAGATATTTCTAATCTAATGTGATCTTTGTCTCCATTAGAGTACGGATTTAAAATTGACCCACTTGCGGGGCAGATAGGCAAGGAAGAAGGAAGCAGCTCCAGTAAACTTGACGTCATATATAAGGTGTAGACTAATAATAATGAAAAACAACGAACTCTGAGAGCCAGAGTTCTAGCGTCAGATTAGGGTTCCAATCCCAACCCTGCCAGGAAGTTCAGTTTGTGACCTGGGCCTATCACTGCCTATCAGCCTAACCCACCTCACAGGGTTGTTGTTGGGATTAAATGAGGAGGAAGAGGAAGAAGAAAACCATGAACACCACTCTGAGCTCCTTGGAGGAAAGAAGGGACCATGAGGGTCATCTAGTCCAACCCCTGCAATGCAGGAATCTTTTGCCCAACGTAGAGCTCGAACCCAAGGCCTTGAGATTAAGAGTCTCATGCTCCACCGCCTGAGCTACCCCAGGAGACATTGCCATCAATCAATAAAATACTTTTGATGTTGGAGTATAAAGCCAAATGGATAATTTTTTTAAAAAAAAGGAACATCTGCAGGGAGTTCTCATTAAATCAGCCTTCATAATATCAGCTTGTTGCCCCCCTGATAATTTGGACTGCAACTCCCCTCCCATGCTAGCTGGGGCTGATGGGGATTGTAGTTCAAAACATCTGGGCAGCGCAGGAGGTTGAGAAAGGCTTTGATCAAATGGATATTTTGTGGGGGTTAAAAAATTGGGATCACCTTAAAATCTTGGGTTCCGTGAGGTACATAGGAACCTGTCTTATATAGAATCAGACCATAGGTCCATCTAGCAACAGCTCTCCAGGGTTTAAGACAGGGGGTTCTCTGTTCTACCTGGAATTACATTGACATCAAAATGTCAACTCGTCTTTCCCCTCTATTTTCCCTTTCTGGAGTAAATCTGGTAAATTAAAACAAGATTTGAAAAACCCTTCTTGTCAGCAACCCGGAAGGAAGGTCCCTTGGAATAGAGTAAAAAAATATGCACATTTGATTTAATGATTAAATGCTTCCTTTTCCATTCATTTAAGGATGTGTCTGTGGCTGCATAATGCAGCCAAACGTCCAGCCAAAGTTATGCATTTCAGAGTAGCCTTGTTTTTGATGAGGAGAGTTGAGCCCCTGTTCACTGCAGTCAGCAGGACTAAAGAGCATATAACTGGCTCTGCAGAGTGTTCTTCCGTTTTGGCAAATAAGCCATGGGTGGCAATCGGAAGTTTAATTATTACCTTAAGTCAGAGCATGGGGTAAAAAATGGACCCCCAAAGACATGGTCAGTCTGACTTCAGCTTCGCATCTGTCCTTGGATTACTCCAGGTCTGTGTTTTATAATCTTGGCATTTGTTGCTCATGAGATGTAGCATAATGTAAGATTTACATTTTACACGATGCATTTCAGTAGTACAAAACTCACAACTTTATTCTGCACTTGGGTTAATATCTGCAGGACAATCTTATCTTGGTGGAAGAGCAAATGCTTTACTTTAGAGGAACAGCTGCAGCCCAGAGGTAGAGCACCTGCTTTGCATGCAGAAGGCCCCATGTTCAGTCTCTGGGATCTCTGGGTAGGGCTGGAAAAAGACTTCTGCATGAACCACAGAGGGATAATAACAGCACCTGTAGACAATGTTGTGAATATATATGTGAATAGGTATCAAACTTTATTTCGATCATAGACCAGCATAAGATAAAACATATGGATAAACTGAACACATAAGACTTAAAACAGGTAAAGGATAAAAACTTGTAATTAAGATGTGATTATATCATACATGGGACCTGGGTGGCGCTGTGGGTTAAACCACAGAGCCTAGGACTTGCCGATCAGAAGGTCGGCGGTTCGAATCCCTGCCACGGGGTGAGCTCCCATTGCTCGGTCCCTGCTCCTGCCAACCTAGCAGTTCGAAAGCACATCAAGTGCAAGTAGATACCGTATTTTTCACTCTATAACACGCACCCGACCATAACACACACATAGTTTTTAGAGGAGGAAAATCCGTAGGCATGCCACCCGTAGGCATTTCCTCCATAACACGCACAGACATTTCCCCTTACTTTCTAGGAGGAAAAAAGTGAGTGTTATGGTGCAAAAAATACGGTAAATAGATACCGCTTCGGCGGGAAGGTAAACGGCGTTTCCGTGCTCTGGTTCGCCAGAAGTGGCTTCGTCATGCTGGCCACATGACCCGGAAGCTGTACACCGGCTCCCTCGGCCAGTAAAGCGAGAAGAGCGCCGCAACCCCAGAGTCGGCCACAACTGGACCGAATGGTCAGGGGTCCCTTTACCTTTATATCATACATACTTTAAAAGATAGAAACAAGGACAAACAGTTAAATGCAAGTATAAGGGAGAGAGCGTGAAGGAGCACAGGTCTTGCATTTGGGGTCTAGTTTGTGGCACAAACAATCCTAGTTTCCCTTCAGAACGTATAATCTTTCACTGTTCTAGCTTAAATCAGCACTTTATTCAGAATCATAAGGATTGGGGGGAGCGTTTGCGCATAGTTAAACTGTGGACCTCATTCCCACAGGATGTTATAGTAGTAGTAGTAGTAGTAGTAGTAATAAAATATTTATACCCTGCCCTCCCCGGCCAAGACCGGGCTCAGGGCAGCTAACACCAAACATAAAATACAGTTTAAAAAACAAACAAAAACCAATTGATTAAAATACAGCTTAAAATGGAGCCTTGTTTTACTGGCGGCCCATAAATCAAGACCATAAAGGGAGGAAACATCAAATATTCACCAAGACCAGCTATCCATGTTGGTCCTACATGGGCCAGCAAAGAGTGGAGGGAAAATTTATATACAGGATCCTGTATAAGGGGTTCCATAAAAAAAAAGAAAGAGGGAGTCAGACTGAGTCCAGACCAAAGGCCTGGCGGAACAGCTCCATCTTGCAGGTCCTGTGGAAAGATGTCAAATCCTGCAGGGCCCTGGTCCCCTGCGACAGAGCTTTCCACCAGGTCCGGGCCAGTGCTGAAAAGGCCTTTGCCCTGGTTGAGGCCAATCTAACCTCCTTGAGGCCCAGGACCTCCAAAGTGTTGTTATTTATGGACTGTAAGGTCCTCTACGGGGCATACCAGGAGAGGCAGTCCTGTAGGTACGAGGTCCTAGTGATGATGGCCGCCAACTTGGATGGCTTTAAGAGAGGGTTTTAAGAGAGGGTGGCTTTTAAAAGAGGATTGAATAAATTCATGGACACGCATGCCACCTTGCCACTGTGATTGAGGGGGCCGGGCGACGTCATGCATTCACACTGCGGGGTGCAAGGACATGTCATGCGGACGCCCCAGGGCTTGCATGCTTGGCACAAGCATAGCCCACAGCATGTGGGCACGGACACTGCTGACCCTTGAGGGGGCCTGGCATGCCTGCTCATGGAGGATAAAGCTATCAGTTGCTACAAGCCATGAAGGCTATGTTCTGCATCTACGATCAGAGGCAGTAATGCTTCTGAATTTAGCTGCTATTTTCCAAAAGAGGCATCTGGTTGGCCACTGTGAGAACAGAATGCAGGACTAGGTGGGTCATTGGCCTGATACAGCTGGACTCTTCTTATATACTTATAAAGCAGTAGTTCTCAAACTTTTTTTTCCCTCTGGGCCACACTGTCAGGATAAATATTTGCTCACGCCACACTGATTATTATTTTTTTCTTAATAAGAACTACATTGCTACATTGGAAAAGGGACATGGGTGGTGCTGTGGGTTAAACCACAGAATCTAGAACTTGCCAATCAGAAGGTCATGGTTTGAATCCCCGCGACAGGGTGAGCTCCCGTTGCTCTGTCCCTGCTCCTGCCCACCTAGCAGTTTGAAAGCACGTCAAAGTAGATAAATAGGTACTGCTCCAGCAGGAAGGTAAATGGCATTTCCGTGCACTGCTCTGGTTCACAAGAAGCGGCTTAGTCATGCTGGCCACACAACCCGGAAGCTGTACGCCGGCTCCCTCGGCCAATAAAGCGAGATGAGCGCCGCAACCCCAGAGTCGGTCATGACTGGACCTAATGGTCAGGGGTCCCTTTACCTTTACATTGGAAAACAAAATGAAAAAGCTCCTAGAAGTGCTTGATTAATAACATAGAACACAACTACAGTGGTACCTCGGTTTAAGAATAGTCCTGTTTAAGAATGATTCAGTTTACAAACTCTACAAAACCATAAGTAGCATTTGTGTACTTTACCTCGGTCTAAGAATGGAATCTGAATGGTGGAAGGGGACCTGCTGTGGGAGGCCTCATTACGAAAAGCTCGCCTTGGTTTAAGAACGGTTTTGGTTTAAGGACGGACGTCCGGAACGGATTAGGTTCGTAAACCGAAGTACCACTGTACTTTAGAATGTGATCATGGGACATCCCTGGTTCGATTCCCAGCATGGCCTGGTAGCGCCGGGAATACAGGGCTGGCAGCAGCACCAGTGATGCAATTGTGGGAATGTTCTGGGGTGCAGGAGAGGATATATTGACTAATTATATCCTTATCCAACTTGTGCTAACAAGTTCCCAAAATATCAGCAGAGTTTATATACATTCCCCTTTAAGTTCGCAACGGTAACATGTGCACAGGTTCGCTAGAACCTCTATAATAATTACTCTGGTAATTTCCCCTTTGTTCCCTCTTAAAATATAAGACACAACACAGTCTTTATAAAAGTATAAAAGAGTTTACTCACGATCTGTTCACAATATGATCCCAGACGGCAGACAGGCTTAAAAAAGGTTACATATACTTAGAATCTATCTTATAGCAATATAGGCCTTATCTCCTCTCTTGGCTGGGAGCCAAGAGAGCATCCTTAGATGTTGCTTCATCGAAGGAAAATGGCAGAGAGAGAGAGATGGCTGCCTGCCCTGTGCTTTTGTCATTACCTGCACAGGTGAGGCCCACACCCACCTCTGGTCACATGTGGAGGAAGTCCATCCCCAGGAAGTTTACCTGCTTGCTGGACAGACATCCCTCCCCATGTTCTAACATGTACACTCTAGGAATGTTGTCATTGACTGCTCCTGTGTTTACATCCCACAGCAATGGAGAGGGCAGGGAGGCCCCCTCCCACTCATGCAATTCCGAGGGACGGGGGGGGGGTGGACAACATTGGAAGCAGCCTTCTCAGTGGATTTCTAATTTCTTTTCATGTTTAAGTTTTCGTTGACAAGAATGAGGCAAATGCTCTATTGCACCGACATAAGAGGCACAATACTGGCTTACTGGAAGAAATTCTGCAAGGAAACCTTGAGCGCGAATGTATTGAGGAAGTATGTGATTATGAGGAAGCAAGAGAAGTCTTTGAAGACGACTTGCAAACGGTAATAGTGAGATCTCAAATGCTGGTCACTGAGTGCTTTGGCGAATGAGCAGGTGGGTGGGTGGAAATGTTAGTAATGTTCTTTACTAAACGCAACTAGGACCACATCCACAGCAGGCACTTGAAGCACCAGGACAGCCCCTCAACAGTCATGGCTTTCCCCCAAAGCATTCTGGGAACTGTGGTTTGGGAAGGGCGCTGAGAGTTGTTAGGAGGCTCCTGTTCCCCTACCAGAGCTCCAGTTCCCAGAATTCCCTGGAAGAGGGACTGATTGCTAAACTACTCTGGGACATATTTCAGAACAGATGGGCAGTGCTGACCTATGGTGTGAACCTGCCAAAATGCTTGTGAAATGCCTGGATGTCAATACTAAAGTAATATGAATGTTCTATAAACCTGTTTGCTGTTTCTCTGCCTGCATTTACCATTGAGGTTAATGTTAATATTTTTTCTTCTAGGTCAGATTTTGGAATACATATGCTTATGGTAAGCAGTATCTTTTTGTCTGACTTTGGTTACCTTCACCAACCCGGCTACCTTCACCCACCAAATTGCCTTCACTAGCCAGATGGTTTGGACACCAACTTCCATCAGTCGCAGCTGGCATGGTGTGGGGCCAATGAGTCTTTTGGTCCACAGTTTCTGGAGCGAACCAGGCTATCACAGGCTGCCACAATATTCTGCGTTCATCAAATAGCAGCCCACAGACCACTGAACTGTTTTATCTATTACATGGAAGAAGCTTGGGTCTTTAATATTACACTGAATATGCCTAGCATCACACTGGATTTCAACAATGATAGCTACACTCCCATGGATTTGCTTTGAACTATTTTTGACAATAGGTGGAGACAGCAAAGACTGACGCATACGCAACCACCCATCCCTTGAACAGTGGTGGAAGGAAGGGGTGCAGTGGGTATAGGCCACCCTGGGTGTCATCACTGAGGGGGGTGACAAAAATATGAGTTTTAAAAAATTGGCCTCATGAAACTTTTAGTTCAGTCAAGAAACATAATGAAATGCAGCTGGCACTGGGTGCCACACCGCGGGAGCCGGCATTTACCAGGGGACCTGCAACATGCCTGAGCCATACGATATGATACGATACGATAATCTTTATTGTCATTGTCCCACACAGAACAACGAAATTGGGGGGGGGGGAATCTACATAAGACATTCAAAACCAACAAGCCTGCTATCCCAGCTATCCCAACCTAGTTAGCTCCCAAAAAACTCTGATACCCCGTTTTTAAATACACTCCCATAGAGACGCCTTACACTGCATTTAAAACTAAAATCACATTTGGATAGAAACTGTTTCTCAGACGGCTAGTCCTAGTCTTTATAACCCTATACCTTCTTCCAGAAGGCAGAAGCTGAAAGAGATCATTTCCAGGGAGTGCACTATCCTGCGCTATCTCTGCAGCTTTCTTATAGCACCTGGAAGCATAGATTTGATCCAAGGTGGGAAGAGTGCACTCTCCTGGGAGTGATGTGGTGGCTTGGGTGCCTGCAGGCTCTGTGCTGTCTGAAACGTCAGTGTGGGGCTTGCATCTTGCCCACTGCCTCTCCCTCAGCTGAGGGGCGGCGACGGAGAGGCTCCACACAACTCACCCCGCCCCCATGGGCACCTAAGCAGCTAGCTACGCCACTGCCCTTGAAACTATAAAGGTTCAAAGACTCTGATTCTGCTAGATTCCTCCCTTGATTTCCCTATTCCCCAGATTTGTTTACCAGAGCAGAGGTTCCTTTGATTAATGACAAGTTTAAGCCTATCACTAAACCATAATTTAGCATGAGTGAAGCAGCTTGAACCTAGAGCTCTTATGCTCTCCTCTCTTCTCCTTCAGAGGAACTTCCAGGAGGGGACTGGAAGAATCTGCTTGCTGGTTTAAACTAACCAGAGTTTCTCATTGCATCCAAACAAGAAATGACAATTAGTTTAAATTCTGCTTTGCTGAAACAATCCAGATACTAAACCACAATTTGATCTCTGACTTGTTTTTAATAATAAGGCATAATTTAAGCCAGCCACAGCTGTCTCTTTTTTTGGATGTGACATTAAACCATAGCTAGCATTAAGCAAGGGAGTGCATACTTCCAACGTCCTCCTTGCAGTGGGGCTGGAGGAGAAGGCGGTGGGGCATGCTGCTCCTGACTCACTGCCCTGCATTTTCTTTTATCTTTTGCTTCTGCGGTAAAATGCATTGATAGCCATTTGTAGATCACAATATGACTCATGGATACCCTTAGTTACAGTTACAATTGAATCTTTATTTCCAAGGTGGCGAGGGATGCAAGTCAAGGCCATGCATGAATGGTGGAACATGTCAATGCAAACCCAGTGACTACCAATGTCTGTGCCTAGATGGATATGAAGGAAGGAACTGTGAGATTGGTATGTTGATGGGGAATGGGTGCTCAGTTGCCTAGAACCACAAATAAACCACTGAGCCTCTTGGGCTTGCTGATCGGAAGGTTGGCACTTGGAATCTGCACAATAGAGTGAGCTCCCGTTGCTCTGTCCCAGCTCCTGCCAACTTAGCTGTTCAAAAGCATGCCAGTGCAAATAGATAAATAGGTACCGCTGTGGCAGGAAGGTAAACGGTGTTTCCATGCACTCTGGTTTCCGTCACGGTGTTCCGTTGTGGCAGAAGCTGGCCACATGACCCAGAAAACTAACTGTGGACAAACGCCGGCTCCCTCAGCCTGAAAGCGAGATGAGCACTGCAACCCCATAGTCACCTTTGACTGGACTTAACTGTCCAGGGGTCCTTTACCTTTACCTTTGATAATCATAATAATAGCAACCTAAACAAGTCAAGGTGTTCTTTTTTAAGTAGCGCTGTAGGAACACACTAGAAAGTGAACAGCAATGCTAAAAGGTGGACCTCTGGGTGGCTGTTTCATATTTGAAGTGCCACAAGGAGGAATTGTTCTGCATGCTCCAAAGCCGAGTATTTAGGAACACTGAAAACAACAGGTGCTTCGGTTTCAAGAGAATGGTGTGCAAGTTCTTCAACGCTCAATGGAACTTAAAACAACAACGTACAGTAAGCCATTCCAAAAGAAGTTATAGGAGCATTCCAAATCATTTGCCCACAGAAAAGAGTAGATCCATCTGAAAGGCAATACATGGCTATCTGCACTGATCATTTTGCAATGCACCCCTAATTATTATTATTGTATAATTATAAGATTATTGTATAGTCTTAGAATATGGTATAATCTTAGAAGGGGGTGTGGCTCTGAGGGGGCAGGGTGTGACTATCACACAGGGACCCTATACTTCTAAATTTGCCGCTAAACTACAGGCTGTGGATCTGTGCCAATGATGTCATCAGCATAAGACTATTTTTTACTCAATGATATGATGATGCAATAAAGTTGAGGAGGAGTGGGGTGTTCTTTTGAAGTAAGGGTCTGATCCAGTACCTATGACACCTGTAAGCTGTGGTTTTAGACCTTACTGATTGCAGGACTCAATCTGAATTCCCACAATCTTGGGTTATCAAAGTCTCTTAAAGCATTGTCCATGAATAAAGTGTTTGCTCTTCTGATGTTGTTGGACTTCAACTCCCATCAGCCTCGCTGGCTGGAGGTGATGAGTTCCACAGTGCTTTGGGGGCACCACACTGACTAGCCCTACCTTACAGGGTTGTTATGAGGTTAAAATTGAGGAGGAGGAACCATGCATGTTGCCTTGAGGCAACACAATGAAATGCAAGTTTTAAATGGAGATCATGAGATTACCATGCCAGTGTGGACCAGATCAAAAATGTGGTTGATTAGGGGACATCCTTGTTGCACCTGTTTCATGCCACAAGTATGTTCTTGTATTTTGGCAAGTTTCAAGTAAAATTTAATTTAATTTCAACCCCCCCCCCATCAGACCTTACATGCTCAGCGAACAATGGAGGTTGCAAGCAGATATGTGAGAATGGCCCTAAAGGGAAGGCAGTCTGTTCCTGTGCTCTTGGGTACAGACTGATGGAAGACCAGAAGAGTTGTGAACCAACAGGTAAAAGATTTGAGCACTGTTTAGTAATGTTTGACCTATGAATCTTCTACCCTTTTAGCAGAATAAAACTCCAAACCTGGTGGGAACAGGTTCCATTGAAATAAAAGGTTCTTCCCTTCCAGGTGAGGGATTTGTTTGCAGTCTATCCAAATCTGGGTGGAAAGGGTACTAGCCAATAGCTACCTGCAGTTGTCATACCAGAAGGTTCGCTAGTCAGTTGCATCTGGGATGGGATGGGATGGGGAGGAGGCTTTAGTTTTTCCTGCCTCTTCATGAAGTGCTAAAGAAGCCTTAAAAAAACATGTGAGAAGTCAGGGGGGGATGTTTCTTAGATCTCAGGCTCATGTACCATTTTGCTATTAATTATATTTTTGTCTTGGTATGTGAAATATACTCGGGGTCGAGAGTGGATTTCATGCTCTTTATTCAGCTCATAATGGTGAGGAGGAAAAATGGAAGTTCCCCCACAATATCAGCTTTATATACATTATTTACACAATGGGCTGCACGTGATTGGCTAATTCCATGATTCTTCTGTAGGCCAATCAGGTTGTGGATTCACTTCCACCTGGAGCTGGATTGGGTGGCTCCTGCGGACCAATCATACTGCTGCATTCTGAATCCTATTGTTCTAGGACCAATCAGACTGCTGCATTTTGGATCCTATTCAACTCAGTACATAACAGTATGTTTACCATTAAACTTTAGTGTGAATTGCTAGTGGGTTGCTCAGTCTTGGTGGTATGCAGTATACTGTAATGTGAGACAGCCTGTGGTAATGTTGAGTATGTGCTTATTTTAAATCTTGCTGATACATTCCAACTGCAATGTGCGGCAATGGATTTCCTTACTACTGGATTCTTTTCCGGCATTGCTGTGAGCTGCTTTGGTTCATAGCTGCATGGTAGAACACCTGCCTTGCATTCAGTAGGTGCCAACTTCAATCTCTGGTATATCTTACTATGTCTCAGTCAGTGGAGGCAATCCTGAACCCAATGGACAAATGGAGAAAGGCTCTAGCTCGGTGGCAAATCACCTGTGATGCATGCAAAAGTCGGATGTTCATTCCCCATCGTGTCCCAGGAGTGCTGGAAATGCCTCCTGTCTTATTTCCTGGAGTGCTGTTGCCAGTCAATATGGACCTGATCCAATGGTCCAATTTGACATAAAGCACCTTCTTAAGTTTATGGCTTACCCTTGAAAAGCGGACACACGAATGAGCCGATGATGCTTGCAGCAGCAGCCTCACATCAAGGAAAGGCTAATACTTAAATTCTGGCAGGTGCGCTTGTGCACCGGAGCCTACTTTCCGGCGCATTAGTGATTTTGTAGTTTCTCCACAGTGCCCTTTCCATGCGGGAGGATTGGAGCTCCAGAGGTAGCGAAGAACAGAAGCAGCAATGCTACCAATGACCCCAGAGATGTGTCTGTCAATAAAGCCCAGACTGCTCTCGTGGGACCAACGCCTCCCAGTCCAATCAGCACAAACAGCAAGAAGGGGGAAGTCCCATGGCAGGTAATTCAACAAGAGTTCGCTGTTTTGCAAATGTGGTAGCTATAGAAGGCCCCCATCAGGCAATCTACAGGAGAACCGTTCCCTCTAGTTAAAGGGGTGGGAAACATTTTTCAGTCTCAGGGCCACACTCCCTTCTGGGCAATCGTCTGGGAACCACATGACAATGGTAAAAGGAGTTTGGATTACTGCAATGCATTATACATGGGGCTGCCCCTGAAGACAGTTCGGAAACTTCAGCTGGTGCAGAATTCAATTGCTCACCAGAACAAGACAGTTTGAGCATATAATGTCAATCCTGACCCAACCGCACTGGTTGCCAGTTAGTTTCCAGGCTAAATTCAAAGTACTGGTGCTCACTTATAAAGCCTTGAACGAATCAGGACTCCTATACCACAACCAGCCCAGACCCCGAGATCATTCTGTGAAGCCCTTCTTCATGTGCCTCTTCCCTGAGAGGTCTGGAGGGTTGGCAACATGAGAACAGGGCCTTTTCTGCAGTGGCTCCCCATCTGTGGAATGCTTTCCCCAAGGAGGTTCAGCTAGCGCCTTCATTATACACATTTAGGTGCCTGGCAAAAAAAAAACCTGGCCTTTGGCCATTAAATACTCTATGGCGTGTTAAAGTTGTGAGGTGAGGGAGACTGTTACTATGATTATTATTTTATTATTATGCTATCTATTACTATGCTTTTTATTTTTGCTTTAATTATGCTCCATGAAATGTGCTCTTAATCTTGTACATTTCGATAAAGGGTGCTATAGAAATTGAAATCCAAGTTAGTGCCTATGTAAGACCAGTTGAATTTTTCAACTTTCAAATTCCAAAAATGATGGGTGCTAAAAAGTTGTAACATGACTTTGGAATTCAAAGGTTATTTTGGTTAAATTAATATAATTTAATTTTGCCTGGCTAGTAAAATGTGTGTAAAATTGCATAGAAATCATTAATGTGATTGCCAAATACTTGCAGTAAATTGTTGCTGTTGTTTAGCATTACCTGACATTTTCAGAAGGTCAGATTAAAATTCTTTGGTTTTCTGAAAGCAGTTTATGTGCTTCTTCCTCAAATGTAGACTTGCCCAGTCACAAAAATAACAGCAGAATTGAATTCCTCACACCCAAAAATGTATTTTTTCAGACACCTCACTGAAGAAATTGGCAAAAACTAAGTTTCCCTACCTAAAATGACATACCCTACCATCACAGCCTCTTGCAGGAGAGAATTCTACATTTTAACTAAATTACTTCACTTTACTGCCAGGCAAATCTGCATAGGATTGTATCCTGAAACATTCACTCAAGCCTCCCTGATTCTTCATTTCTATGCAATTAGGCATAAGTAAATACACTTTACCTGCTACTGTATTTCTCTCTGTTGTTTATATATATATATAGAGAGAGAGAGAGAGAGAGAGAGAGAGAGAGAGAGAGAGTGTGTGTGTCTTTTGTTTGGGTTCTCTTCCATTTCTTCTTTGCAAATTTCAGCGTGCTGCTGCACCATCCAGCCTTTGCTGCCCTCTAGAGGCAGCTGCCATTAACACTGCCATTGGGCTGTAACTGCATATGTACTTTAAGGGGTCGATCCTGATCTTATACAGTTTTCTCCACTCGCAGGTTTATATGCTCAGCTACGAAAGAAAAGAACTTTGTGGAGGCACAATCATCAATGAGCAGTGGATTGCCACCGCAGCACACTGCATCGAGTATGGGCTACACACTGTTGTGGCAGGTAAGTGATAAAACAACTTTGAGGTGTGGCTGGAATTTGGCTGCATTTTTGCCTAGAGTCTCAGGAGGGCTGGTAAAATGAGAAAGCTGGATACAGGTTTATTAGGGGCCTTATTCTGTTCCTAGACTTTGGGGTGGGGTGAGGTGGAGAGAATGCCATTGAGCATGTATAAAGTACATTCCCTTTCCATGGGATCATTATTTATGCCCATCTATTTATTTTCCTTTAACAATGTTAATGTGCCATTTGATTGTAAGATAACCTCTAAGCAGCCCATAAAAATCCAAACAAAGCATCTAAATTGTTGATAAGAAACAGATAACTTAAAATATTCAAAAGACAATCAAACTTGAACCAATAGCTTCAAGTTACAAGAAATGTGATTCTGACTAAACATACAGGGGAAAAACTTCTGACAGTAAGAGATGCCCGACAGTGGAAGAGTCTCCTTCAGAAAGTGGTGGACTTTCCTTCCTTGGAGGCTTTTAAGCAGAGGTTGGGTGGCCATCTGTCATGGATGCTTTAGCTAAGATTACAGGGGCTGGACTGGATGACCCTCAGGGTCCCTTCCAACTCTCCTATTCTATGATCCTAATCAACAGTAGCTGAAAAGAAATAAGTATCTTAGATTATAAATATATTGCATCCAGTTCATTAGCCTGAGGCTGATTTACTGAAGAACAGAATTAATATATCCATACTCTCCAGTTGCTTGAAAACAAAGAACTCCCACAACCAAGATGGATGCCCACAGATTAGCATATACACAGACCTGTAATAGTATCCCTTTCATGTGACTGAGCCAGCAGATATACAGTCCTGTGATACAGCCACTCTAATGATTAACCTGTTAGGCTGCTCTTCAACAGAAATATACATGCAAGGCTTCACAGTTTGACACAGACACGTTGTAGAGTTATTTTTTCCATTTCCGTGCATATTGTATACTTAACACTAGTGCCTTGAGTTCAGTGCTGGACTCGTTGCTTTAATCTGACACAGCCTGGAGCATGCTGTGTTGACAACTAAGTGTATGTCCAGAATGCCAAATTTCCCGTTTACAGAACCTATGTGTATCCAATGGCTCTTTTTTCATCAGGTGAGCACAATACGGACGCTTTCGACCACACTGAACAACAACGTCGGGTGGTGAAGGCGATTCGCTACCCCGCATACAACACTACCCACAGGTACCACAATGACATTGCACTTCTCGAGCTAGATTCACCGCTGGAGCTGAACTATTACGTCACCCCGATTTGCATCGCAGGCGAGAAGTTCACAAACAGCCTTCTGCAGCATGGATCAGGCACGGTGAGCGGCTGGTGGAGGCCAAAGGACCAACGAAAAAGAGCCGGTGTTCTCCAGGTTCTGAAGGTGCACCGTGTTGACCAGAGCACTTGTCAGAGGGATGGCGAGTCTACCCTCTTGCCAAACATGTTCTGTGCTGGTGTCTCTGCCACAGCTAAGAGAACGCACCAGGGAGGCAGTGGCGGCCCTTATGCCACAGACGTGGAAGGCACCTGGTTCCTAACAGCCATAGGCAGCTGCTGGGAAGAATGTGCATTGAAGGGCGATTACGATGTCTACACTGAAGTTGCAGACTACATTCAGTGGATAAGGAACACAACAAAGCTTGCATAATTAAGCCAGGGGCTAGATGTCTTCAGTTCCTTAAAACAATCATCTCATGGTAGTGTAAGGTGGGTAGGGGCAGGTATAATCATCCTAAGGTATTGTTCTGAATTTGTTTTCTAGAATTAAAAACAAAGAAGCATAGGAATTGTTGTCCAGAAGAGTAAGAAAAAATAAAAGGCAGTAGAAGGCCAATATTTAGTATCACAAGCCACACCATTGCAAAACAAAGCTCTGTAAAGTACTTTGGAAACTTAGCATTTTAATGCACTTGCCATGCTATCAGCACTTTGTGCATTTGTGTATCAGAATGAAGTGCCATAAAACCACAAATAAATTACAGCATCAAAAACAGCACTATTTTGAATTCAAAATGTCACAAAACTCGCCACATGGGACAAAAGGTTCAGTGTGTATGTGTGAGAGAGACTCTTTCAACAGATAGATTTAACACATATTTACAAATATGCTAACAGTATAGTTTCTATTTCAAAGTGAGAGGAATTTTTTTTTGGTGTAGTTTGGAGTTCCCTGGTGTTATGAGCTGATGGGCAGGAGAGTCGGCTGAATGCCAAGACCCTTCTAATTCCCGGATCCGGCAAGTGTTTAAATCTAGAAGTTGGAAGCTGGAAGCAGGAGGCCAGGAAGCCAGAGAGACAGAGCCATGTCTGATTTCTGTTAGAATCCGAGGCTGTGGATTCTACCCAACAACCTCCCCTCACTGCCCCATCATAGTCTCAGGTTGTACATAAAGGTAAAGGGACCCCTGACCATTAGGTCCAGTTATGACCGACTCTGGGGTTGCGTCACTCATAAGCCCATGAGGCTCAGTGGTTTTGACCACAGCGCCACCCGTGTCCCAGGGTGTACATATGTATGTGTAAATAAACCATATAGGGAAACTGCAGTCCCTACTGTACCTCATTCCACAGGAAACATGAAACCTGGGTAAGTGCTTGAAACCCATGGAAATTTGCAACTGTTCGGTATTGGGGTGTGGGATTTGTATGTCCTGGAGGGGGACTTGTGACCAAGATGTGCCAGAGCTGATGGAGGAACAGCAACACTCCTTGAGCACTTCAGCTCCAGCAACAGATGAAGCAGTGAAGCCAGCAAGACATGGGGCAGCTTGAGCACATGAACCAGCAACAATTTGCTGAGGTGAAGCAGCTGCAAGCAGAGTGTGTGAACGCCCTCCTTGGAGAGAAGGGTGTGACTCCATGCAAGTTGAGGGCCCTGCTGAATGAGATGCTACCGGGGGGGGGTGAGAATGACCCAGGACCCAGCTGCAAGGCACCCAGATGGAAGGGGTGGCCAAAGAGATCCATAGTGTGGGTGGGCGGCTGAGGTAGCTGAAAGCAAGGGGGGAAGCCACATTGGGGAAATGTGAGGTGGCTAGAGTTGAGAGGCTGCTTCTTATTGATTTCTCCACTCCCTGCGAGCCTGTTGTGGAAGAGGCGTGTGTGGGAGAAATTGTAGGTGTGTGTGAACATGCAAGAGGAAGAGCCAGTGCCTGAGGAATCGGCAGTGGAGGAAAACATGCAGGAAAATTCAGAGACCTGTGTTCAGGCACCAGGGGAGCAGCCGGTGTCTGCTGAATTGGGTGAGATGAAACCCTCCAATGGGAATGTAAAGCTTTTAAAAGTCTTAAGATTGCAATCCTAGACCTGTCTACTCAGAAGTAAACCCAATGGAGCTTTCTCCCAGGTAAGCAGATATAGGATTGCATTCTAAGACAGTACATTCAGGTTTGCAGAATCAGGCAGCTTCATCAGTAAAAGTGCATACAGATCTAGCAAGATGAGATTAGAAGGCTAAAATACTGTTGCACCCCACTCTCTGAGCAGTGTGAGATTCCAGGGGTTCCAGGCGCTTACCCAGGGTTTGTGCTTCCTTCAGAATGAAGTACAGCAGAGACTGTGGCCATTATAATATATGATTTATTTACACACGTATACAGTCTGGGCCTATGATGGGAGGGTTCACGGCAATAACACTCCAAGATGGTCTTGCTTCTCCCATAGCCGCAACCTTGGAGTCAAACAGAAATCAGGCATGGCTCCAAGCCTCTCCCTTCCCAGCCTGCTAATTCCAGCTACTTCCAGCCTTTGTCTTTCTAACTACCACTGAGTTAAGGAAGGAGGGTCCACCCATTTGTCTTCTGGCACTGAACCACTTCCTTTGTTTCCTTAGTAGCCCATTCTTAGACCATTACCTTACCAGGAAGCTAGCCTGGCTAATCTAGGAACTAAAATCTTTCTTTAGATTTTTAACAATTGCTGTACCCAGGAATTAGAAGGGTCCTGGCATACAGACTGCTCTTTCCCCACCCAACTCATAACACTATGTTGTGTGTGTTCTGGTTGCCTAGACAAAGTATTTAGGTCTGAAATTTATTTATTTTAAGTGAACCCTACCTCTTTTTAAAGTGTGTGTGTGAGAGAGAGAGAGAGAGAGAGAGAGAGCCAAATTATTGTTATTATTATTATTATTATTTTGGTGGAATTTAATATAGACATGGCTATCTTTTAAAACTGCTGGAAGCCAAATATTTGGCGCCTGATAGCATACCATCATTCAAGCTATAATGGATTCAAGGTATCATTTTCTTGTTGAGTGGTATAATAATACTGTTGAACTAATACATTAGAGGAGCTTCAGAAGGCATTAGCAATTTAGCATTTGTAGATGCATAATGTACCCTGCAATCAGATGGCAGCTTCGCTTTAGCTCAGTAAGTGTCTGCTACAACATCACTACCCAAAATAAACACGCATGCTCTTTTGCAAGCCTTGCAGTAAAACTGTGGTTCAACAGCCAAGACTGATCGCTTAAAAGAGTTCCAGCTCTCCTACAGGAACAAAACTCCAGACTTCGGGGACCATTTCAGTAATCTAAGGGTCACCAACTTGGTGCCCGTGAAGCCTCCGAGCCCTGAGCTCCTCACCCCCCCCCCACTCCCTTGCCCCCTTGACCATGAGAAGCTGAGGGTGCTTGACATTTTCTCCCTTGATAAATGCACAGAGGTGAAGGAGGAAGTTGGTAGTTTCATTTTTAATGTCGCAGGATCTATTCCAGTAACATATTCCATAGATAAAGATGCATAGCTACAGAAAACTGAGTGGGCAGCTTGCCCTGATGAAGGTTTGAAGCTGACCAATCATTTTTAAGCCTCTGGTCTCAGGCGGTCTCTCCACCACCTTGTGACTAACTACAGTATACGTTCTTAAAGGACCAACCCTCTGGCCTGGTACACTTCCTTCAGTGCTGGGCTGGTAAGGTCTTGACGGGGGGGAGGGTGTTCCTCAAGGGAAGGTGCCCATGGAGGTCCACGCTCTGTCCCTACAGATGCAGAAGGTCAGTACAGGCTGGCCCATTAGGGCAGTTGGGACACAGTATACTGTCCCAGCAACCTCAAATCTGCCCTCAGCCAGTGCCCTCCTGATTAATAATAATAATAATAATTTATTATTTATATCCCACCCATCTGGCTGGGTTTCCCCAGCCACTCTGGGCGGCTTCCAACAAAACACTAAAATACAATAACCTATTAAACATTAAAAGCTTCGCTAAACAGGGCTGCCTTCAGATGTCTTCTAAAAGTTTGGTAGCTATTTTTCTCCTCCTTGCTTGGATCCAAGTCCAGGGGCTGGCTGCCATCTTCTCCTCCTCAACCTCAGTGTTGCCCTTATAGAACTCAGCAGCAAGGAGGATGGGGACAAACCTAGACTACTGTTGGCCTCCCTGCTTTCTGCCCTCCCATTGGACATCAGCCATCACTGGAGGAGGCTCTTGGGGGGGGGGCGGGAGCTCATGTTCATCAGCTTCAGCTCCTGTTCCACCAGCAGACTTACAGCCCTGCACCTGGTCTGATTCCTTGGGTGGATCTAAACACAGGGGAAAGCACACACTATAAATAAGTTATAAATCAAATTGTTATAACAAAAGGAAACAATTCCTACATAAAATCGCCTAGAAATGTTTTGTGCTCTTCAGCGCCATCTGGTGTTGCATGTTTATAATGCTGGAGTTTGTTTGGGTTTTTTTACTAATGTCGCTGAGTCCCTTCACTGGAATGTCTGCAGCTCCTGACTCACAAGCCTTGGCAGCTGCTGGATCCAGAGGTCATGACATTTACAGGTGCTTTTCAAAGCCCATGATTAATTCTACTTTTAGTCAGATCACTTGGAAAAGCATTGGGTGTGCATGCACACCTTCTCTCGTTCTGTTTCTCCTGGGAGGAAGCTGAGTAACCAGGGTGGTGCCCGTAGCACTCACCCAAAAAATCCAAATATGCCTATTGACTTAAGAAGGTTGGCAACTCCTGCACTAATCCCTGTCTTGGATTCTGCCTTCAGTCTCGACACAGCACTTTCTCGGTTTATTGATGCCATCGCAGATAAGCTTTGCACACAAAAAAGTAATGAATTATGTTAATTAATTAATGGGGTGGGACCATTCTACCCCAATGCAAGCTTAAATAATTAAGATAACCAAAAAGTACAGCCTTACTGCAGACAGGAGCATTGCTGTTTGGTGCAAATGTAGATTTTGACCTCTGTTGCGGCATGTGTGCACTGCAAAAAGCAGAAAGTAAACTAAAAAGAACAAAGGCAGCCATGCACATCAATAAGAAGGAAAGTCAGTCAGCCAGCAGCTGGTAACACCTTTATTAAAAAGGTAAAGGGACCCCTGACCATTAGGTCCAGTCGTGACCGACTCTGAGGTTGCGGCACTCATCTCGCTTTACTGGCTGAGGGAGCCAGCGTCCAGCTTCCGGGTCACGTGGCCAGCATGACTAAGCCGCTTCTGGCAAACCAGAGCAGCGCACGGAAACGCCGTTTACCTTCCTGCCGGAGTGGTACCTATTTATCTACTTGCACTTTGATGTGCTTTCGAACTGCTAGGTTGGCAGGAGCAGGGACCGAGCAACGGGAGCTCACCCCGTCGCAGGGATTTGAACCGCTGACCTTCTGATCGGCAAGTCCTAGGCTCTGTGGTTTAACCCGCAGCGCCACCCGCGTCCCAACTCCTTTATTAGGTCCAACCAAAAAGTCACAAAAAACACAACATACTTCTGGATCCTCTGGAGTTCTTCCTCAGGTAAAAGGCTACACTTGCTAGGAGGTGGTTGCATGAGGGGAAATGATAATAAACACAACAGTAGAATAATTCGTTAAAGCTATGAGGTGGCTCAGAGATTTAGTCTAAAGCTCCATGTGCACTATACATTTAAAGCACCACCAGTCCACTTTAAACAGTCATGGCTTCACCCAAAGAATACTGGGAACTGTAGCTTGTTAAGGATGCTAAGTGTTGTTTGTAGACTCCCCACTATTCCCCTCCCATAAAACTACAATTCTCAGAGTGGTCAATTCCTGTTCCCAGGGCACTCTGAGGTTTACAGCTCTGTAAATAGAGACCTCCTTACAACTCTCAGCACCCTTAACACACTATAGTTCCCAGGGGGAATCATCTCCTTGATGGGCAGGCATCTCTCTCTTAGAGTGGCATAATACTTCTTTAAATGTATAGCGCAAATATTCCCCAAGACAGAGATTTCAAGCTTATTCCTTCTGAAGTGCTGAGATCAGCATGCTACATATTTGGATTACTGGGATCAAGAAAGGGGGAATGGCAGTGCTGCTCCATTTATTTGAGAAATACTCAGTTTATAATCCCATTCTTTCCCAAATGAAATCTGCGTAGGCAGGGAATAGAAGTAAGGAGAAGCTTCGCAGTCTTTCCTTCCCCTCTCTATCCTTCTGAGGTGTTGATGCCTGATGATGAAGCAATGTTGAGGAGGAGATGGGGGCAAGTAATTGATGACAAGATGCAGCGCGCGCACACACACACACACATCATTTGAATAGCAATGCCCATCAATTCTGGGGGGTCCTCAAGTATTTTATTGGAGGGACTTCAGCCCCTAAGAGTTGACTCAAATGCGTCTACTCCAGTGCCTATGGTTTATAGACCTTATTGACTCACAAGCCAAGATAATGAAAACTCACTTTGGGTTCTCTGTGAGCTCCACCAACCTGGTGCCCTCCAGGTGCTGCAGAATGACAGCTCTCCTGACCCCTGTGCTGGCTGGGGTTGGTGGGAATGGTGGGAGACACCAGATCAGCAAAGACTGGTCTGAAGACTGCCATGCTTCTCCTTACTTCTATTCCCTGCCTACACAGGTTTCATTTGGGAAAGAAAGTGTAGAAACCAACGTGCTTTGCATAGGTAAAATTTGCATCCACTGCCCCACCCACTTTGGCCACCAGCCCTGCCCACCATTTGCATGTGGGCCTTGGAAAGTTACCTAGCAGAGAATCTGGTATTTGGCCTGATAAAAGATTCCCCAGCCCTGCTTTTCAGAGACCCTAGCCCTTTGTCTGTGAGGTTTTATGTCATGGCCATGCTGAAACTGGTGTTTCAATATAGGGGAAGCCATTTTAGAAACTTCCGGAGGTGTCCACCCAGGGACTTCCTTTTAGAAGATGACCTCAAAGCTGAGCCCAAAACAAAACAAATATGTACTTGCCCTTTGGACCCCTTAAACTGGTGGCTCCTAGTCCACAATACATTGTTAGCAAAGCAGATGCACTGCTTTTAAGAAAATGGCAAACAGCTTCTTCGTGCTGGCCATCTGTCTCCTGGGATGTCCCCTCCGTGGCGAATGTGCAGGTGGGTTCATTTTAAACAGAATGAGTCACTTGAAATGAGACCAGGGTCCAGGAGGCAGATATGCGATCAATAATTTACAAGGGAGGAGAAACATTTCACTCTTGTCAAATGTTTTTTATGTATAGGATCTTTTTCTTTTTTTTAATGTAGTTGCCAAAGGAATAACATCTGTTGACCCAACTTTGATTAATTTAAAGAACTGAGGGGTGGTGGTGGCTTCATATAGCCACATATATACACAGTTCACAGTGTAGTTAAATTAAGAAATGCAATATCTCGGTGCGCATTTTGACAGATACGATTTAGTGCCTGGCTACTGTTTTATGAGTAGCTTTGATTTGTCGATAATGTTAATGTGCTTTCATTTTTAAAAAAATGATACTTGCACTGTATATTTTTTTGATGTGTATTTATTAAAACATATAAATATTTATATACCACTATTCATTACAAAAATATCAGAGCTGTTTGCAATTGTACAAAAAGAAGCCTGCTACAAAAACCATGGGGGGGGGGGGAGTTGAAACCAGAAATCAGCAAACTGTCATAGAAAGATGTATTCCTAACTGCCTTCATAAACCTGTGACCAAAGAAAAATTTCAGGAGGCATTTAAACGTTGAAACAGAAGGTACCTGTTGAATCACTAGAGGCAGAGTATTCCACAGGACTCAGCTGATGACAAGGAAGGCTGATTTTCCTCTTCCCAAATGAGCCTCTCTTGAGACTCAGAGGACAACTGACTGCATTCCTGCAGACGATCTTGGTGATCAAGTTGGGATATAAGGGTTCAGGTAGTCGCTTAGGTACTTTACCTGTTCAGGGCTATTCAAATTATTAAAGGAACTTGAACGTGGCTCGGTAGTAGATGGGCAGCCAATGATAATGTTTTAACAATGGTGCCTCATGATATCCATCAGATGCCCTCTTCAGCAGTCTGGCCGCTGCCTTCTGCACCAGCTGGAGTCCTGGGTTCCGGCAGAAGAAAAAACAATTAATATAAATAGATTAAACAAGGAAGAAGAAATTGTGACAGTTCCAATTAACCAGAGGCTGCAGTGTTGTGTTTAGAGTGTTGGACTAACACCTGGGAGACCAGGGTTCAAATCTCCGATCAGCCGTGAAGCTCACCGGGTGACCTTGGAGTCAGTCACTCAATCTCAGCCTAGCCTAACTCAAAGGGTTGTTGTGCAGATAAAACAAGAGGGAGAACTATGTGTGCCTCCTTGGAGGAAAGGTGGAATGTAATAATAATAATAATAATAATAATAATAATAATAATAATAATAATAATAATAGTTAAAAAAAAACATTGCATAGACAAATAATGATGAATGAAAATAAATATAATTATTTCCACATTTGGCATATAAGCCTGAACAGATATTTAAAATGCAATTTGGGATATTTACAGGGCGTTCACCTTAAGAAATGAATATTATTTTGTGTGGTTATTTCAAATTTGGCAGCTGATTCAAACCTTGTTTATGGAATAGATTAGGAATACAGTAAAAAAAAAAATATATGCATAAAATGCACTTTGAAGCTTCCTTGAAGCCAGTGTGGTGTAGTGGTTAAGAGCGGTAGTCATGTAATCTGGGGAACCGGGTTCGTGTCTCCGCTCCTCCACATGCAGCTGCTGGGTGACCTTGGGCCAGTCACACTTCTCTGAAGTTTCTCAGCCCCACTCACCTCACAGAGTGTTTGTTGTGGGGGAGGAAGGGAAAGGAGAATGTTAGCCGCTTTGAGACTCCTGAAGGGGAGTGAAAGGCGGGATATCAAATCCAAACTCTTCTTCTTCTTCTTCTTTTTCTGCATTTTAGGATGTACATCCAGCTGCATACTTCAGGCACAATTCAGCCAGAGTTATACATGTTTAAGTCTTGTGGCTTTTGATGGATTTTGATGGGCAAGTTAAGCTCTTGCTTGAACTTGTCCTACTGAAATCAATGGTATGAATGACCACATAACTAGCTGTGTGGCTCATTCCTTAGCTTTGGCAAATAAGTCATAGGTCACTACTGGGAGTTTAATTATTACCTTAGTGAGAGCTGGGAATACAGGAGTTGAGGGAGCCTCCTTCAATAGGATTTCTGTATGGCCAACTGCCTTGGATTGTGATAGTTCTGTTTTTTATAGTTCATATCATGCTTATGATCTGTGCAACCATCCCCTCTGTTTCCGAAACAGGGTTGCCATATTTCAAAAAGTTGTTAAGCTTTTCTTGACAAAGTTCTTTGGTGGGTTTTGTTTTGGTTTTGGTTTTGTTTTGCCAAAGACGTTGTTGCGGGCTTTTTTGTGAAATCTCAACAACAACAGAAATGTGTTTTTATAGCTGCCACATGGCCAGATCTTCCTGGACATTTAAGCGTTTTCCGCCCAAATGCTGCTTTGGGGTGGAGGTGCTGAATACTGGCTATGTCTGGAAAATTCCGGACATATGGTAACCCTAAGAAGACAATGCAGCCAATTTGGAGGGGGGGCGGGGTGAGAGGGTCAGGTGTAGCATTTTTATCTACCCCATTTCAAGAAGGAAAACACTTCTCTCATAGATAAGCCTCAGGCCTGGATGGGGGCAAATGCAGCCCCCCGTGTCTCTCAATTCGGCCCTCAGATTCTTCCCCAGGCTCCACCGCTCACCAGCCTTGCACTTGAGTGTTTCTGCCTGGCTGGAATGTGTCCTTGGATTGCAATCATGCCTTTTGCTTGTCAGAGTAGATGGAGAAAGGAATGCAGTTGAATGCATCCCCCTTTAAAAAGGGAAATCACATATTTTGCTCCACCCACTTTTCCTCTGACTCCACCCACCACTTACATGTGGCCCCTGGAAAGTTGCCTATGAGGAATGCAGCCCCTGAGGCAAAAATATTTCTCCCCTCATGGAATGGATGTCACAGGTTTGCATTTTCAACACTCCCCGGTGTTGCAAACTCTCTGCAACCAGAAGGCCAACACTGAAGCGAAGTGGCTGCGCTAGAATCTCCCAGCCTGATGGAGTCGCTTTCTACTTGCAGAGCATTTTTGACACATAGGAGCAGTCTGAACTTGTACCTCCAGTCTGCATTCTGAACTAGGTTGGGCTGGTCTTCTTCCACCTCATTTTACTGCACTCAGCCTCAGTAATCCTTACAACACACCTGTAAGCTAGGCTAGCATTGTTGGTGTTGGCATCCATCTGTCTTGGGACACCTTCAGGGGTAAAGTCAAAACTGTTGAAGAGTTACAGTGCCTGCTGCAGTTATAGACACCAAAATGGGAGAGACATTTTTTATTGCAGTGGGGTGTCTGGTTTCACTGGTGCAGAGGAATCATGGTTTTTCGTCTCTCTGTGCCCTCCCAGCAGCCATTTCTCCTATGGTCATTGCTGTAGATGCACAACCTGACTGTCTGTCTCCAGGCACTGTGTCTGCAAGGGATTCCCACACGGTGGGGTTGATGTAGCCAGCCTTCATGTCATGTTTGCAAATATCTTTATGATGCAGAGTTGGTCTGCCAACAGGCCTGGTGCCTGAAGACAGCTCCCCATAGAGCTCTTCCTTGGGGATCCTTCCATCCTCCATTCTGTGTAGATGACCAAGCAAGCATAGATGTTGCTGAGACAAGAGTGTGAACATGCTGGGAATGTGGACACATATTGCCTGATACTTGTTTCTGCCATGTGATGCCCAAAATAATCCTGACACAGCACATATTGAAAGCATTGAGGCGTTTCTCCTAGCAGGTGTAAATTGCCCGTGACTATAAAGTGTGTGCTCACTGCACAAGCCTGGTAGACCTTCATCTTGGTATTGGTCATCACATTCTCCCATATCCTTTTGGAGCGGTAAGCCATTGCAGTGGCAAAGCGATGCCTTGCCACTTGTCTAGCTCAGGGTCCATTGAAAGGTTAGACAGGTAGACAAAATTGTCTACCACCTCAAGGGTGTGATCACCAATGCTGATACCTAGTGTGCTGGGAAGTGTCCTGACCCAAGAGGCTAGTCTTCATCAGGCTGATGGTGAGACCAAACTCGAGGCAGGCTTGGGCAAAACAGTTGATGAGTCTCTGGAAAACTTCCTCAGAGTACACCGTCAGAACAGCATCATCTGCAAACATCTCTGTCAGGATTTGAACCCAGGTCTTAGTTTAACACTCTACCCATGGCACCACACTGGCTGTAATAATGTCTTGCCTACATCCATCCAGGTGAATTTGTGGCTGTGGTGAGATTTGAGTGGTGAACCTCTTGGCTTTTTCTATTTACCAGCAAGTCTCAACCTCAAGAGCATCCAAGCATCCAAACAGCCATGGCTTTCAAAAGCCATCAGTTGTCCCAGGGACTCTGGGTAGTTATTATTCCAGTTAATTCTTTTGCTCATTTCGCTCTCTGACCTGTTGCTTCTTTGCAACTTGAAGTTTTTATAAACCAGGATGAGGCGAATGCCGTTTTGCCACGCTACAAAAGGTACAATTCTGGGCGGCTGGAAGAAATGGTTCAAGGAAACCTCGAGCGCGAGTGCCAGGAAGAAAGATGCAGCTATGAGGAAGCAAGAGAAGTATTTGAAAATGATGAGAAAACGGTGAGTTCCAGTTTTTAGAATGCGAGATCTAGAACTTCACCATGGGTGTGCAATTGAAAAAAGAACCTGCTATGCAATCTAGAGCTGTTTGCAAGGAGTCTTGTGAAATTCCCCATCCTACTGACAGGCAGATAATTTTTATTTCTTTCTGAGCGGGTTGAACTATTTAACTGAATTTCTCCCAACAGGAGGAGAAATTCTCCCATAGTTTGTTGCAAGTTAGAAAGAGCAGCCCTTCCCAAAATGTGTGTGAGAGAGAAAGGTTCCACTAGTGTGATCTCACTGAGTTCAATGGGGCTTTTTAGCAGGTAAGTATGTACAGCAGCCTTAGTGTTCTTTACCAAACCTCTTTAGTAAATCCCAGTGAACTCTATGATTCTGTGCCAAGGTATCCAAATTCTGTACTTATAAAATTTTGTGGCCTACAGACAAAGTAGATGCATGTGAGTCCCCTTATTTTGCACATTCTGCCACTTTTACTTTTTTGCATAATTATTATTTTGCTGGGATAGGGAGTGAGAAGGGCTTGAGCCCTTCATTGGCTTCTGAAAAGCATATTTAGCTGCCAGTTTAGCTTTTGCACTTATGGTAGGCACAACACCTCAGACTTTAAAGTATGCCTTAGTTTGGCAGCAATGAGGACTAGAATCCTGGTTTTCTTTTGAAATGAAAATAGAAGCTGACTTCCACAGCAAAAAACATAAGATGTGGGTTCTCTGTGAATGTACTATCCTGATTATTTCCGACTGTAGATGATTAGAAGGAGTTTGTTATGTACTCAGTCATGGGTTAAAGGCATTGACATCACCCTTGCGCATGATTTGAACCCACAAATCGGTGCTGGGTCTGGATCATTATACAAATGTTACATAGATGGCTTATATGTGTTACTTGCTTTCCTGCTTTCATTTTCATTTGAATTCAGCTTTACCATATTTCTTGCAGATGGAATTCTGGAAGGTATACCTTGGTAAGTAGGCTTTTTAAAAAAAAAATGACACTTCAATTGCATTGCAGTACTTTATTCTCAAAATGAAACAGTTGCATTCCAAGTGGAATCATGGAAAGGGCCAGTAAATGGAAGATGATTGACTCCTGAGTTTTAGGGCACTCTGTGTGTGGTGTGTGTGTGTGTGTGGGTGTGTGTGTGTGTGTGTGTGTGTGTGTGTGCAGGGCCTTGCAGAGCCAGGCAGAGGCCCGGGCCAGGTAGATAAGTTGCCCCCCCCCCTTTCACCCTGGGGATAAATGAAGTCTTATAAATAAGTATATAAATACGCTGACCGAGGCCCCCTTTGGAATTGGAGACCCGGGCCAAGTGGCCTATATGCCCCCCCCCCCCGTCTGGACCTAGGTGTGTGTTCGCTTTTAACATACTGCTGTACAGTTGCATGCATAAGTTCTGTCGCTAACATTCTGGAATGCAGAAGAGCAGAACCCGAAAGAAACCAGCATAGTGGGAAAAACAATAGAAGAAAACTGGGGGAATCCATTAATTCCTACCTGTAAGATGTTAATTTCCCATCTCTCTCTCCCACCCCCTCCCCTTTTATGGCTCATTGGTAGAGTCCATGCCAAAGTTTCCTTGTTCAGTCCATGACATCTGCAGGTGGGTCTGAAACTCTAGAGAGCAACTGCAAGGCAGGGTGGACAGCACCGAGCTAAATAGACCCATGATCTGGCTTTGTAGAAAATAGCTTCCTGGATCTACTGCTGTATTTGGATTGGGATAATAATCCTTGATACTGGATTATTGCAGCAATGCACTTTATGTGGGGCTGTGTTGGGACCGGTGTGGAACCTCCAGCTGGTGAAGAATGCAGTGGCAAGACTGCTGATAGGGGCAGGCAGCCTTGCAAAAATATTTGTACTGACTGCCCATAGGTTCCTAGACTAGGTTCAAGGCTCTTATGCTGGTCTACAAGCCTTCAACAACCTGGCCTTCCTCTCCCAGCTTCATCTCTGAAATAATGTAGAGAAGCCTTGCATGTTACAGAGGCCTCACTAGCTTCAAATTAGTAGAGACACACTAATGGTCCCTCTTGCTGGCAGCTTTTAGGAGCTACAGGTGAAGGCTAAGTGCAAGGTGGGGACTGAAGGTGGATAAATGTCCCCAGAAGAAGAAGCACAATTTGCCCCCCCCCCCGAGATACTACCCCTACCCTAACACCCCTTCCACCCTGTCTTTTTTGCTTATGTTCTAAAGTACATGATAAAGATGGGTAAATAGCAATGTAACTGTTGGATAATGCAAGTTCCTATTACATTTCCTTCTTCTTTTCCAAGATGGAAACCAGTGTGACTCAAACCCCTGTTTGAACGGAGGTCGGTGTGAAGATGATATCAGTAACTACATATGCTGGTGTCTGGGTGGTTATGAAGGAAGGAACTGTGAATTAGGTATGTTAAGTGGGAGTCTGTCTCTGTTGCACAATGCCATAAATCAAGAGGGTGTTAAGCAACCGACCATTGCCGAATATGGTAGTGTGTCAAAGGCCCTATCTGCACTGCATTTTTAAAGCTGTACGGCACCACTTTAAGCAGCCAGGGCTACCCCCAAAGAATTCTGGGAGCTGTAGTCTGTTAAGGGTGCTGAGAGTTGTTGGGAAACCCCTTCAAAGCTACAGTTGTCAGAGTGGTTTAACAATCAAAACCTCTTCCCAGAGAGCTGTGAAGGGATGGAGGAGGACTTTGGGGACAAGCTTTGAGGGGAGGGGTCGGGGTCTTTTGGGCAAGGCATAAAAGGGGTTGTGGTTGGCAATGGGGTGAGATGTTTGGTGGGGTTGGCGAGCAACATGAGCAGCAATGGCAGGCCCTAGTAGAAACATAAATGCTGAAGTCATTTTGTAAGTTTTCTTGTGAGAACCATCCCTTAATGTTGATCAGTGATGGGGCTTCTTCATTGTCTCCATGTTCTCCACCCTCCACAGCCCTCTTCTGCTCTTAACCCATGATTAAATTTGATTCCCTTTACCCCATTGCAATCAGATGCTACTTGCTCCACAAAGAATGGAGGTTGCAAACAGTTTTGTAAGAATGGCCCAGGAGGGAAAGCATCCTGTTCCTGTGCTGCTGGCTATAGGCTTCAGGATGATCAGAGGAGCTGTGAGCCAACAGGTAAGTCTCCTTTTTGTTACAGCTTTATTAAAGTTTTGAGCTGTAAATCCCCCACACACTCTACATATTTAGTATTTCAGGCCTCTGTTCCTGTCATGGACACATGTTCCACCAAAATAAAAAAAAATGCACATTCCTTCTATTTGATGTATTTAAGATTGGGTGGAATGGGTGCTGTCCAATAAGTGCTTGCTATCTTCACACTAGAGCATACACTCATCTGTTTCATCACCTCTAGTGGGCTGTGGCTGTTCTGTTTTAAAACCTGTAAGGCATAAACTAGATTTGTCCCACCAACCTTCCCATTTGACCCACAAGGCCATTTTGGCCAAGCTACACCCACCTACCTTTCCTGTGGGATAGGGCAGCGTTAGGCAAGAAAATCTTTGCAGGCACTGTGTTCCCCAAGCACAGGACATGCAAAGCCCCTTGTGGAGTGTGGGGAGGCGGAATCTCCATAGGGCTGCAAGCCTCTTCCTCCAAAACAGTCCTTCCAATACTTGGCCTAGCCTCCAGTTCCGAGTCCCAGTTCCTGGCTTCCATATGGCTACCATATGGTTCTCCTCCAGCGTCCAACCACTAGAGCACATCTGATTGGGGAAGGCTGCTTGATGGAAAAGGCTGCTCAAAGAAACCTTTGCCCTGAGCTGCCGGAAGTAACTAATTCTTGCCTACCAAGTACAGTGTCAAAACCAGTAAGTCATTACTAAGCAAGAGGCATTTGTCTGCAATGCTGTTGTGGGCCAGAGTCCCCTCTGTCAGATGCAGGGGTGTTGTCTTCTTCTTATTTTGTTTCCCCCAGTGCCCTTCCCATGCGGAAAGGTCACAGCTCAAGAGGCAGTAAAGAAGCTCACCCGCTCAATGCCAAATACATTTGACGACTGGTTGCTCACCAACACTACGGATGACCTTGAGGAGGAGTCAGGAGACAATGCCACCCAGGTTGTTTCCAAAATAGGAGCCAGAATTCGAGTGGTTGGTGGCATGGACAGCAAGAAAGGGGAGATTCCTTGGCAGGTACTGTAGTTGTCATGGCTGCTTTGTCATCTGGGGGTGCCTAACCTTGCAACTTCTTGTTCGCCATCAGGAAATTATGTAATACTTTATTCCTCTAAGGCAGCAGTAGCCAGTCTGGTTTCTTCTAGATGTTGCTGTGCTGCAACTCCCATCATCCCTCACCATTGGAATGCTTCCTTGGGGCTGATGGGAATTGTAGTCCACCAACATCTGGAGGGCACCATGTTGGCCATCCCTGCTGTAATGAACACTGGGCTTTAACTAATGTAGGAGGAGGGAAGCAATTCCTATAGCTAACCTTTCTCACTCTGAAACAAACCTGTCACCCACTCAGAACAGCTGAAATCAAGGAAAAGTTACTCATCAAATTTACAAACTCATTCCTTTTCTCTGTTCCACTCCTTGGTTTAGGGCCACAGTAAGATGGATTAGTCCTTGAGGTGACACAAAGCTCTTTGTTATATTTAAGATGACAGCAAGTGTCTGAAATTCAATTACTGTTGACATTTGCAAGGGAGAAAGGACAATTCCAGACACATTTTGTGAATGTCCCCAAGTCACATGAAGTCAGATAATGGCCTGTGAGCAAGGGACTGCCCACCTCTGAACTAGAAGCAGATGTTTCTTGGAGAGACTAGATATTATATGGACGATGTACAAAATGCTGTTCAGATGTGCACATTCCACAAGTCCTTTTTGAGAGTGTGCGTATTTGCCAGGCAATGTGTATCCTTCTCATGGGCACATTCTCCATGAGGCATAGTGAATGTGTAGAACAGCTGGTTGATATGCACATCAACCACCCAACTCACATGATTCCTAAAATACATTGAACTGTAGGTATTTTCCCTTCCGCAGGGTACCAGCGATCACATCCTGCTAACTATCAAGAGAGGCAAGCATCTCTCTGTGTTCAGGGGCACTCACACAATGTAGCTATGGTCAAAATCACTTCTGCATGTAAAATTCCCATAGCCTTTATGGATTGAACCAATGATATTCTGTTCCCCAGGGTGCCCAAACCATAGCACATATGTCCCAGTAACGTAGACAACAGACATGCTTTCACACTGAAGTGCTGTACACACAGTTCTGCAAGCCCCCTCCTCATAGTCTTGTTCTTTGCTATCAGGCAACCTTCACCTTCCCTTTGAAAATGAGTCTTGCCCAAAGTTGAGTGGGTCTCCAGGCTGGTTATATAAATTTCCCATGGTCTAGTCCAGCCTTCTCTGCATGCAGGTTTATATCCTCAACGAAGAGCAGAAAGGATTCTGTGGAGGCTCAATCGTCAATGAAAGATGGATCGTCACTGCAGCCCACTGCCTTGAGTATGTGCCTCACACTGTTGTGGCAGGTAAGTCACGGAGTAATGTTTGTGTGAGTGCTGTGTTCCTCCTTGCCACATTTTTGCCAGAGCAGGGACGGGGAACCTCAGGGGTATTTACAGAAACAAGGAGGTAGGAAGAGAACAATCCAAGCTGAGTCCAGGTTTTTGGTCTGGAAAATACCTGTGGTTCCTCCCACCGTTCCTCTGCGTCCAACTAGCCCGTGACATCAAACATGATGGCAAGCAGATGGGGGGAGCTGGCTAAGGTTGGGGGGCAGTGCCCCTATGTGCTCTAATGGATCAGCCCCCTCTTCCATTATTATTATTACTATTATTACTTTAAAAGGATGCTTTGGCTCTTTATCAGGTGAGCATAACGTCAACATCGATGACGGTACTGAACAGCGTCGCCGGGTGATCAGAACGGTCCCCCACCCAACCTACAACGCTAGCAACAAGTACCACAATGACATTGCCCTTCTTGAGCTGGACTTGCCGCTGGAGTTCAACCAGTATGCCGTTCCCATTTGCATCGCGGACAAAGAGTTCACAAACAGCCTGCTCAAGCACAGCGTCGGCACTGTGAGTGGCTGGGGGAAGCTGGCGTTCCAAGGAAGGCTGGCTAGCATCCTACAGGTTCTCAAAGTGAAATACATTGACCGGCCAACCTGCCTAAGGAGCACCAGGTACCCCATCTTGCCCAACATGTTCTGTGCTGGCTACTCAGATGAAGAGAAGGATACATGCCAAGGGGACAGCGGGGGCCCTTACACCGCAGACATTGAAGGCACCTGGTTCTTAACAGGGATAACCAGCTGGGGGGAGGAGTGTGCGAAAAAGGGCAAATATGGCGTCTACACCAGAGTTTCAAAATACATTAAGTGGATAAAAGACATGACGAGTTTGAATGCAAATTAACCCAGAGTTGTGATAGGGGGAGAAGTTTTGAAAATCCTTTTAGATTTGCATTTCTCCAAATTTTCCAAAGCAGTTATCTCCAGCCCAAAGTACCTGGGGTAATATATGCACGGAAATGGCAAATATATTATTCAAGAAAATAACATTTAAAAAAACAAGAGCATTTGGTGAAATCAGCATTAAAATGCTGGTGGATTTTCATAAGGAATCCCTGCCCCCAAAGAGACTGCAAATTGGAGGTGTGGAAAACTTTATTTTAAGATTGGGAATAAATGAGAAACAGGGAGAAATTGAAAATGACGGATTTGCCCATCCTTGCCGAAATGTATTCCAAAGAAACATATGATTGGAGGAAGGGGGCAACACATATAACCCCCCTCCTAAGCCATTTTAAAAAAAAAAATAGTTTCACAAAATTAAACGCAACTGAGCAAACACCTTTTAGAAAAGTGTTTACAAAGGAATTGCTACCTAGAGGTAGTGTTGGGCAATGGGTAGAATATTTGGCTTGGATTACTAAAACTAATGTTAATTATCACAGCTGCGGGAATTTCAAACAAGCCACATCCCTACCTGTGGTGTTTAAGAGTAAAACACGAGATTTTAAATGTATTGTGGAAAATTAGCACAGCGGGTGCATTAGAATGCAATCAGCATTCAGTGTGTTTATTATGAAACTGCAAATAAAATACAATGTAAAAAGCTCCTCTGTTGTTAATTCAAGCAGCATAAAACTCCACACAAAATGAAAATGTCTCATATATATATATATTTTATTTAACAATGTTTATAATTCTTTTTAAATATAGATTTAACACATTTTTACAAGTACATTTACAGTATAATTTCTAGGCAGGGCAGAAACCCTTCTGGTTTAGTTTTGATATACATTTTACAGCTCAAGTGGTAAACCTGGCTACTCTTAAGGTGTCGTCAAAGATTTGTGCAAATTTTTCCAAAGTCCTAAGAGTACAATCCTATATGTGTCTACTCAGAAATAAGCCCAGCGGATCTTATTCCCAGGTCAGTGGGTGCAGGTTGTAGCTTAAGACTGTACATTCAGGCTTGCGGAACTAGCCAGCTTCATAAATAAAATAGTGCACACTTCAGAACTAGAAAGACACAATTAAAAGGCCAAGGTGTGTATTTAGGTGTGGAGGTTTGGGGGGTTTTTTTTGAAAAATGATCTCCACAGCATGACTGGCTTCTATATGGCAGTAATCTACGGTAAAGAGTAAAGAAGAAAGGAACCCATTTTATATCTAACTAGTAACTAATGTAACTTTGGATGGTGCTTTATAGAATATCTGTTAAAACGGTCCATTTGGAATCCTCACAAGGGGCCCGCATATTATAGGATCCTGCCATTCATTCTACAGTGTCGTTTTCTTGCAGAGTGGTGAACAAGCCAACAAATGGCACTGAACAGAACAACAGAATTGTAGAGTCAGAAGGAACCCAAACCACCACCTAGCCCAGTGTTTCCCAAACTTGGGTCTCTAGCTGTTTCTCCCCCACCCCCAATCGTCCCTGACCACTGGTCCTGCTAGCCACGGATGATAGGAGTTGTAGTCTAAAAACAGCTGGAGACACAAGTTTGAAAAATACTGATCTAGTCCAACTGCCTGCAATGCAGGAAGTGCAGCTAAAGAATCCTTGAAAGATGGCCATCTAGCCTCTGTTAAAAAAACTCCAGTGAAGGAGACTCAGCCACCTAATATATCACACAGTAAGTATTAGCATTAGAGGTGACTATGAAATGGGTGGTTGGAGGAGAGAAACTATCCCCGCCCCCAATACACACATTACCAGTGTTTTTCGAACTTATGTCCCCAGCTGTTGTTGGACTACAACACCCATCATTCCTAGCTAGCACGACCAGTAATCAGGGATGATGGGAGTTGTAATCCAACAATGGCTGGGGACCCAAGTTTGAGAAACACAGCATGATTAGGCTGATGAAATGTGTGCTAATGCACTGTGGCAGTACAAGCTTGGAATCTGTGGTTCAGAAAGCCAAGTCTGATTTTTTAAAAAAATGTGTTTCTCCCCTTCACATTGTGGTACGTAAGAAATAATAATAACTGCAGCTTACTGAGACTGTATCAGTTCTCGTTTGCAAGCATGCAAACAAACACCTGTCTTGAGCCGTTGTGAGTAGTGAGGTCACAACACCTACCCTGTGTTTATTGTTCCCATATGAAATTTGAATTACACACATTACGTAGAACTACCTGTATGGACACATGAATGCTAAGGGCAGAGATAGAACAAAGAAGCACAACAGGAAATAAATTATGTAAACTTCATTTTAAAAAGAATGAAAGAGAGGGGACATACTCTCTCTCCTCCATTCCAGCATCACGTCATTCTCAATAACAATGCTGAAGAGTACAGTCTTAGCACAAAGAAAAACATTGCTTTTTTAGTGCAAACAGGGACACTGAACTCAGTTATGGCACGTGTGTTCCCCAAAAAATCACAATGTAAACTTGGACACTTATTAGATCACCCAGGAACTCCAGGGAACCCAATGGGAGTTTTGACAATCTTGAGTTGTCAAATATGATCTTGAACCACGTCCTACAGATACCCTGGGCTCTGGATCAAAACCTTAGTGCAAAAGGAGACTCCACTCCTTCGCAAAAGTATTGCATCATCCGGCCTGAAAGATGGTCATATGTTGTTGAGATATATTCATGCCTGTTCCAGAGGGGCAACAACCAATGAACTAGAAAACAGCTTATTGTGACTATGTGGTCTAGACCCAACTGAACATAGGAAAGTGCAGCCAACCGCAGTGACGTGTGGTTGGGAAACACACCTTCAAGAGGAAGCATCAGGCATCTTAATAAAGGCAAAAGAAACCACCCAATTAGTTATTAAATGTAGTTCAATGGATGCCATGGAGAGGACAGAGAAAGTCCACTTCATGTGAAAACAAAATGGTACCCTATTTTCCATTGGTGGAAGGAGGTGGGAATTAAATATGCCAAAAAAACAAAAATGACTTCTACTGATGGCCATGGGGAATGTCGATGGAGCTGTGATGTGCTGCAAATGTTGATGGATGACAGATAGAGGTGGATCTCCAGCCATGGGTAAGTCCTCCCTCTTGAACAACCACTTCAAATCGCCACTGCAGCATTCAAACATGACATGATATGAGTTCTCCCTTTAAATTCAGGGGGAGCTTAGCTTTCTCGTCTTATACACGGCAGCGTCTATAAAGCAACAAAGAGCAACATTAGCATTAGGAGGAGCGTATTCCAATAATACATAGGTTCTCACAACCATGCAGCTTATAACTCCTCCATTCCCGAAAGCACAAGGCAGCGTAGGACACTTATGGAAAGGAAGAAGCTGGCCAGAGGCAGGCTGCCTTCTGTTCCGAAAGCCAGCAAGAACGAACAAATAAGAGAAAACTCAGTTCAACAACTCTGCATTCCACGGACAAGTCACAAATCATTAAGGCTACATAGACACGCAACTTAAAGTGCATAAAGAGTGCAATCCAGTGCATTTAAATAGCTTTGCAATTTGACTGGTTGAGGTTCTGCTACAATTTCTTTCCCCGAACACTCCTCCACCCAGCCCCTTGATAATTGCAAAATGTTATCCAGCACACTTGTGAAAAGTGGAAATAAACCCATAGTTGTCTCCAGCTGCTCAGGACAGACCCAGCGCAATTAATGGACCTACATTCATCATGTCCATTCATTTCAATGGGGCTACACTGAGTAGAACTGGTGTTGGGTGCAACCCCTCCCCTAACCCAATTCCAAACCACCAAACACCAGCTAAAAGGCAAGTTCACTTTGTTAACGCAAAGCTATTGGCCAAGATCCTCCCGATAAACAAAACTCTTATCAGAGATTTAATAAACTGGCACCAAACTGGCCTATTAACAGCTGTCAGTTCTCAGAGGGAACAGACCCAATATTCCCACTGAGATGCCATCAAGCTGGTCATACTTTCTTTCTTAGGTGCCTTGAACTCTGGACATATCTTACAATGTATTTGTCAAGGTTACAGCCCTAGGCCCTGGTTTACAAATTGCAGCCCATCAAGTGTTAGCTCAACTTTTTTTCTTTTGGCGATTCTAGGCAAGATTAGGCAATCTGCAGCATTTGTGCATTCTTTGGCATAAAAGATAATAAGGTGGGATTCATTTCGAACCATGACCATTTAAGTGAGAACTATGAGATGCCAGGCCACAAAGACATGGAAGCATGGAATTAATGCAGCGTGCAAAAATTCATTTGAAAGCAGAATAGACCAGGAAGTTTGGGGGGGGGGGAGAGATCTCTTATTAAAAGTGCTACTTCTTGGTTGAATATGATATAAAGGATGGAGTATAAAGCACGTGGACATGAGAGACTGCTTTACAGTAGGTAAGGAACCAGCCACATTTTGGCCAGCAGAACAAGCCATTTGCTTTTTCTTTTCCTCAAGGAGCTTAAGGTGCTGTGTGTGCTTCCCCCTCTCCCCATTCTATGCTTACAACAACCCTGGAAGGTAGGCTAGGGGGCCACCCAGTGAGCTTCATGGCTGAGTGGGGATTTAAACCCTGGCCTCCAAGGTCCCAGTGTGATACTCTTACCATGACACACCAGGCTAGCTTACTGTGTCTACTATGAGCCAACTGAGCCCACTTTATTCTTCCCTGCTTAGAGCTGTATCCAAACCAATTGTTATGGCTTGTTTCACTCCAAACAAAGCATTTAGATCAGTGTTTCCTCAAACTTGGGTCTCCAGCTGTTGTTGGACTACAACTCCTTTCATCCCTAGCTAGCAGGACCAGTAGTCAGGGATGATGGGAGTCCAATGACAGCTGGAGACCTAAGTTTGAAAAACACTGGTTTAGATAAACCAAGGTTTGCTCTTGCCTCACCAATCCTACTTTGCATGAGCGAATGGAATCATGGTTCTTTGGTTCAGGTGTAATGGCAAGCCAGCAATTGTGTCTTGTTTTCCCCACATGCTAGTGGGGAAGAGTGGAGCTGGTAAGATTTGCTTGTGCATGGTAAACTGTGGGTTATGGCTTACTTTGATGTCTAGACACTGCCCATATATCTATATAACCAGCATTGCCTGCTCTGACAGGCTCCCTATGGTCTCAGGCAGAAGTCTTTCATATTACATATTACCTAATCCTTTAAAGAGGAGATCCAGGAATTTAACTTGAAGGTAGGAAAATCTCAGATAGAGAAGTCTTAGGTGGATTGGTTTGGATTCAAGGCTATACCATAGTTTATCATTACAAGAATGAGCTGCAGTGAACCTTGCAAATCTCTTTCCTCTGTCTGCCCTCAACCCCAGGATAGCAACAAGGTGAAGTTTGGAAACTTTTTCTTCCATTTTAGATTTAAAAAAAAAGATTTGACCATGTCATCTACATGCAGACAAACAGTGATTAATCCTAATTATGGGTTAGTTGAAACTAGTCAACTTCAAACCATGGTTTATGAAGCTGGCTCGTTTCGACTAACTATAATTAAGATAAACACAGTTTAGGATTTGTGTGAACCACTAAACAGTGGTTAATTTAAAATCACTTTGGATCTCCTCTTCCTCAGGGTCATGCTGGAAGTGAGGGGAAGTGCTTGTTCTCCTAATGCTAAACAATTGTTTAGGTTTACGTCCTAATACAACCATTATCTCCTGGCTTTTATCTGCACTTTATCCTCTCCCAGTGTAAAAAACAATAAATTGACAAATGAACCCTTGTTTCAAAAGAGACAGTGTGCCCAGTGACAACAAAAGGCCCTGAATTGTAAGAGGAAAAGAACTGGGGAGTAAACAAAAGGTATCCCATTAGAAACAAAGGTTCTGGACAAGAGGTGAAGGATTTCAGGTACGCCTCTCTGTTGAATGCCACTCCCTTTCCGAGACCCACAGGTCTCTGCCTCCACCCATCCTCTGTCACTTGATATTAATATTAGCACTGGATCAAATATATTTTTTCTACTCAGAAAGAAGAAAATAACCTACAATTAACTGAGTGCAGAGGAATGTGTGGCCATTACTGGAGCATGGATGAAAAGTCCAGCCTTTCTACGTAGAATCAGGTTTTTGCACAGAATCTTAGCTGAATGTATTAGCTGTCATTTTGAATGAGCCAGCATGTTCCTAGTCCTTATTATTTGCAGAGGAAAATGTGTGTGTGCAGGTTCTGCACACTAGAGGGCTTGAACAGGCCTCTCACGAACCAGGGAACAAGTGTGTCCTGGTGGTTAGTTAAGTGATTACATGTTCACCTGGATTAGATGTTAAGTCTCCTGCCTTTAGCACTTATTACCATTATTATTATTAATTATTATTATTATTATTAGGCAGTTCCATATTTGCAAGAAGTAAAATCAAAGTAAGCAAATGAAAAGGAGAGGGGAAAGATTGTATCATACTACTGATAACTTTTTGAAGCAATTCAGATAATTGATTTTTCTCCCCTGCTCAGCGTAATTCAAAAAAACTGTGGCGAAAGCCAGGATTTCCTCTAAGCAAGCAGCCAATGCAAAGCAGCCAGTGCCTCCAAACTCCTGCAGATTCCAGTTCCAAAATAGTTCAGAGTGAGATACATATATATATAAATATATGCTCATCATCACAGGATACCTGCATCTCGGGCATGGCGAACACGACAGTCCCCGAGAATGATTTGCAAACTATTGATGGGCACCCAACCTTCTTTTCTTCGGTTGAGGTTTTTGACCAGCCTTTTAAGATGATAAAAGAAAAGAAAAAATATGCATTAGAAAGGTGTACAAGAAAACCAATGTTTGCATATCTATACACAGAATGCAGGATGACCAATCTAAAGCACAGTTTTATGGCACCTTAAAGGCTAACTCATTATTATGGCATAAGCTTTCGTGGATTTACATTCTTAGGCTCATGAAAGACAAGGCAACCAATGGCTATGAGCCATGATGGGGTTGTGCTACCACCAGTGTTAGACGAAGTGTGCCTCCAAATGCCAGTTACCACAGTGCACAAGTGGGGAGAAGACCAAGGTACTCATGTCCTCCTTGCTGACTTCTTATTCGGGCACCTGGTTGGCCACTGTGAGGTCAGGAAGCTGGCTCAGATGGGCCTTTGGCCTTGCTCTTCTTATGTTCATAAGACTAGAGCCCAGATCCATAAGGCAAGGGCCATAGCTCAATGGTAGAGAACTTGGAGGGCATGCAAAAGATCCCAGGTTCACTCCTCGGTATCTCCAGGTAATGCTGGAAATTTGGGGGAGACAACATTGAGCTCTAGGTCCAACTCAGTTTCCTATGGAGTGGGATATCATTGCCAAGTGAATGAATGCACAAGGAGGTGGGTGGGGTACGTAAAGCACAGAGTTAAATGTCAACAGCATGTTACAGTCTGCGGCAACCCAGTTAGAGCCATCAGGTGTCAAGGAGATAAAGAACTACACAACTTTTAGAAGACATCTGAAAGCAGCCCTGTACAGTGGATGCTCAGGTTGCAAACATGATCAGTGCGGGAAGTACGTTCGCAACCCGCAGCGCCGCGTGTGCGCATGCGCGGGTTGTGGTTCGGGGCTTCTGTGCATTTGCAAAGAGTGATTTAGCGCTTCAGCACCAAAACCTGGAAGCAACCAGTTCTGGTACTTCCAGGTTCGGCGCAGTGCGCAACCCGAAATTGCACAACCCGAAGCATCTGTAACCCGAGGTATGACTGTATTGGGAAGTTCTTAATGTTTGACATTTTATTACTATTTTTAATACGTGCTGGAAGCTGCCCAGAGTGGCTGGGGAAGTGTGCAGAGTGTTGACAATAACTGGTGAAAGAACAATAATCTTTCAGCACTGCTGAGTAGTTTAACGATGGTAGTGAAATAGGAAGCTGTTCTCTCTATTCAAAGCCACTTAAGCTGAAATTATATTGCCATTTTCATCACCAATGCTAAGTTTAGTTGCTGAAGGTTTGCTTAGCACAGCATTGAGCTGGTTGAATTCTCACAGGCTGTGCTTTTGAATTCTATTCCTATTTAACTCCAGTCTCTCATCTATCTATCTACCTACTATCTACGTATGTATGATATGTGTGTGTGTATTGTGAGTAAATTCACCCAACCTCTTGCACTTGGAACTGGGTAATGGGACACAGCTGTGGGCAGCCTGAGGAAGGACCCTCTGCCCTGTGTGGATTTTCGTAATATTTTGTCCAGGTTTTTTGTTGCTGCTTCAATTTCCTGTACACAAGAAATTGTGTACAGGAAGATATTTTAAATATAGGAATTAAACAACCAAATAATCAATCAAAGTATGTATTTGGCAAATGAGGAGCACACCATGAAGCGGCCTGTAGTCTAATAAAGCTAATTAAATTTGTTAGTCTCAAAAACAATTACCGTATTTTTTGCTCTATAGGACTCACTTTTTCCCTCCTAAAAAGTAAGGGGAAATGTGTGTGTGCCTTATGGAGCGAATGCAGGCTGTGCAGCTATCCCAGAAGCCACAGCAGCAAGAGGGATTGCTGCTTTCACTGCGCAGCGATCTCTCTTGCTGTTCTGGCTTCTGAGATTCAGAATATTTTTTTTCTTGTTTTCCTCCTCCAAAAACTAGGTGCGCCTTGTGGTCTGGTGCGTCTTACAGAGTGAAAAATATGGTAGTTTCTTTAAAAAATAACATTTGTTAGTTGTGGCTGGCACCCATTGGGATTGGTATGGTGTAAGGCTGGAGTCCAGCGGCAGGTGGTGCCAGAGCCAAGGACTGTCTGAGCCAACTAATTCTGGTTTTGTCCCCATCACTTTCTCTGCTGAGTTCTAAAGGGGCAACACTGAGACTCAACAGGGAGAAGCTGAATAGCCATGCCATCCCTGAGCTGGTTGTAAGCAGCAAAGAAGGCCGGGGGGAGGCTGGCTGAGGGCAGGCCGAGGTTGGTGGGGCTGTGCCCCATTTGCCACAGTGGACGAGCCTTTCCTGTTTGTTAGTCTTTAAAGGGCCACGAGACTCCTTGTTGGTTTTGCAGCAACACAGGCTGACATGGCTACACCTCTGAAAGAAGTACCTACATATTACCAGATTCAAGAGATTAAAGCTCCCTCTTCATTTCTCATTGTTTGTGTGTTGAAGCTATTTCTATACTGCCTTTCATGTAAGAATCACAAAGCAGTGTACCAAAGTTCAATGAAATCACACCGAAACGAAACTCCAGAATAAATAAAACAGCAGCCAACATAAAGCCAAAACAAACACACTGGGCTGTGTCTGGCATTCTCTGTCTGCTATTGGGGAGTGAGTTTCAGTGCTGGTATCGCAGAGGAATCCAGTGTGGCAGCTGCACGAGGTGCACTCATTGCACCACAGATCGTGTGATCTATTTTGCAACAAAGTTATCGGAAATGTGCTTGTGTGTTCTCTTGGGCAACATTCCACTGGGACAAAACATTTTGCCAGCGGAACAAAGTTACAGCTGAGTGAATTTAACTCAGTGCTGCATTTGTTGTTGTTTAGTCGTGTCCGACTCTTCGTGACCCCCTGGACCAGAGCACGCCAGGCCCTCCTGTCTTCCACTGCCTCCTGCAGTTTGGTCAAACTGCATTAGATACAATTAGATACAAAGTTTGGTCAGTGCTGCATTAGATACAACCAATTAAATTATCATGGGTATCAATGTCCAGAAAGGCCTGAGAGAATAAATGAGTTTTAGCAGGTGCCAGAATGCCATCAATGTCAACACCTGCCTTAATTGTTGCTGCTACTCCTTGCTGAAAAAGAAGATCTGGGGTGCTCACCATTGTCCTTCTCCATCTTCGTGCAATAGTTGAATCACATCCCCATTTTTCACTAGCAAGTCTTCTGAATCGCTCATCTTGCAGTCTGCCAGGGCTTTATATTTTCCTGGGGACTGAGACATCAGGAACAAAGATATGGCTTATTTCCAGAGAGCAGTGCCAGCCTCCCAGGATGCCAAACCTCCCCTTACAAAAAAATAAATAAATAAACACTCTCACACACTCCAAATCTATTTAGAGCAAGGCCACATCTGCACTATGTGTTTAAAGCACTATGGTATCATGACTTCCTGCAAGGAATCCTGGGAACTGTAGTTCATTAAGGGTGCTGAGAGCTCTTAGGAGACCCTTATTTCCTGCAAAAAGGTACAATTTCCCTTGGAAAGAGGGGTTTGTTGTTATTATTCAATAACAGGGAGAAGCAGCAGTACTGGGCCCAATGTCTCATGGTCCACAGAGTAGCTTCAGAAATTTACAGTTCCCAGTAACATACCATTCACCCGAAACGAATCTGGTATGTGTATTCTGCAAAGTTGTGTCAGGTTCTAAATCTGCTATTCAAGTCATTCTTAGATAAATTGTTATAATTCGTGTGCGTATGTGTTAGTGTGTTAGTTGTTGGTTTTTTATAAAAAAAAATCAGTTACAAACGAATTTGATATAAAGGGGAGAAACAACAATAAAAATATCAACCGTAATAACAACAATAGGTTACAGGTACAGAGCCATCACAAAAAAGAGGAAAACATAACAGGAGCAATACCAGTTGTGATTCATGGATGTTGATATTTTTATGGTTAAATCACACCAGGATGTTTTATAGGAAGTGATTCCTATGTGGAAATAAATCAATAAACGGTTCAAACGGTTCAACTAACCAACTGGTTCCCATCTTCTTCTTCCGTGTCAGAGCACGTCAAGAAGTAGTTATGGCTGGACCAATCATCAAGTCCTTCGCAGATTTCCAAAGAATGAGACATTCCTGGCCAAGCTGCATGGGGAGAAAGGGATGCACGGTCATCACTGCTTACAAGGTCACTTGCAGAACATTACTACAAAATCCGGGAGGGAGAATCTCCAGCTCCCATCATCCCAAACCACTGGGCCATGCTGGCTGGGGATGATGGAAGTTAGAGCCCATCAGCACTTGAAGGTTGGGCTTTTTCTGCATGCCTCCTATGGGAGGTGGGTGCAACCAGAAATGGGGCATGCATCGGGGGCAAACACTCGCTTGCTCCCCCCCCCTATGTAGACGTGTGACCAGGGAAAACACACCAACCTAGCTGGAGAATGGACAGGTGTCCCTAGATACATTTGGGGAAGAAGAGATGAGATTTACACAGGCAACACAGAGAAAATTGCACACTTGGGCCAAAGAATGAAGAAGATGCTATCAAGCTGCACATACGCCTGCTTGGCTTGTTCTGCGGTGAGGAAGCCACGCTCTCCAAGGCCACGGGGCTGGTACGCTCAGAATCGTTTTCCTCTGAGCTTACGGAGGCTCTTGGTTGTTTTCTGAAAACACACAGAGTCTGTTTAGAGAAACTGAGGCAACAAGACCGACCAAACTATCCCAGCGATACCAATGTGGCACCCATTCCTAAGCATATGCAGTGGGGGTGTAGGTGCTGATCCCCCCTCCCATTCTGGGTCCTGATGCAGTTCCTCCAAGCTCTCCACCGACTTTGCCAGGTACAATCGAAAGCAGTGGGTGAGAATTGTCTTTTGAGCACTTGAGCACATGATCAAGCTGCTATGAAATAGGTGCACTTCAGTTTTTAGCCCCCTATAAATGATTCATGTGCTTTATAGTATAGATTTATTAACGGCTATGTATTCCATGATATACAATTCAGCTGTTAAGAACTATGCGCACTTCAAATTTTTTAGCCTTTGTGAACTTACGTGTTTGTTTCAATATTTTGAAATTGCAAGCTATCATGTCTGCCTTGGCAGAAATGCAGTCTATAAATCCATCAATAATTTATATACACTTGGTTAGTTTTTGTACCACGCAGTGGCTGCTGGTTATATTATTGCTGGCATGCAATTGCACTGGAATGTTTATTGTATTTGTCATTAATTGATAAGGTTTAATGATTGATAGTTTGTTTTATGATGACTTTAAAATGTTACAATGTTCATACTGAATTATTCAGTTGAAACTGAATTACTATATGCTGGAATTCTGTGTTATGTTTTGAAATTGTGTAGTGTCTGATTGTTAATGTAACGATACACTGATTCACATTTTAGGAGCCACTTGGAGCATATTTATACAGAAAATCTTCAAACAGATTTAAATAATAAATACATAAAAATTTAAGGAGAGAAAGGATTGAACCGGGTGGAGCCCAGCATCTTGATGTGCAGAAATTAGCTATTTTGTCTCAGGCCATGCTGACTTACCCATCACTCAGAGGAGGGGAGAGTTGGATCTGGTCTGTACATGAAGGAGCTTGTAGCTTCTCAACTGTGAATATAATGCAAATATGGATTAGCTTTTTGTCATGTATCAGGCGAATGTTCATAAAATTAGGTGATGGAGACCATCAGGTGCCTAGGTCTGAACTAAAAATCCTGAAGCAGGTAAGTCCTTGGCTTGATGCAGCAGGCAAATGGTTTATGGACCTCCCCTTTTAACTAGCCCTGCATGCTGACCTCATTCTTGGTAAATGTGGGTTCAAATTTAAATTTCTCCAGTGCCACCTATTAATCTCAACCAGGGGTACAATATGTTTTGTGGTCTGAAGGCTGGAGAAAGATAACGCATGATTATAGATAGAAAAAATATTCTATGGATAGAAAACAAATTCTATCTCAATCAGACTTTACCTCAGATTTGCAAAGTGGATCCCCAATGAGTGTTTGGAGATTTTTCCAGAGGGGAAAGCTAAACTGCAAATGTTTTGAAAGAGCAGTTCGTTCTATTTCCCTTTCTTTTAATTTTCAAAATTGTTCTACAGCATAATTCCATCAATGCACCATTTTACAAGTTAAAACAAACCCTATTTAATATTTTGCTTTTGAGGTGCAAGCATTCAGAAGCTGCGTGCCAGAATTTGAATTTCTGACCAGAATTAAACTGGGGCAGAACATACCAGGTATCTGAATCCCGGAATAAATGGAAGTACATGAGTTCTCACAAAACTTTGGTGAGATCTTGCAAGATCTCACTGGAAGTCGGTGCCACACAATGCAGGTGAGAGAGTTGTACTGGTACCAGTGGGGCAGCAGTAGCAGGAGGAGTTTTTCCATTTCTCCTCAAGCGGCAAAACAGGACACACCACCCCTGCTATTCACAACAGGGAAATCCAGAAGGTCCACCCTCCAGCCAATCCTCCAAGGTACCTTTGATGAGTTCCTGCTGCTTAAACAAAACCTTTCTTATTTCATTTAGCCATGCCATCTTCAGCTCAACCGTTTGTGCCTGACAGAAGAAGAGAGAACATTCACTTCTCTGCTACCAGAAGTTAAGAAACATGCCCCTCCCAAAAACAACCAAAGGAAGGTGTGGAAAAAAGAACAGGTGTTGGCAATCCCATAATTTATTCATCTATTTTGATTGTCTGATTACATTTATATACCACCCTTTCTTCCATGGAGCTCAAGGCAGCATGCATAGTTTTCTCCTCCCCATTTCAGCCTCACAACAACCCTGTGAGGTAGGATAGGCTGAGAGATGGTGACTAGCTCAAGGTCAACCAATGAGCTTCATGCAAAAGATGTGAGGAAGACCAGTTAGATCAGATTCTTTTTTTAAAAAAGCTGAGATAAATTCACTAAATTGGCCAGTGGAGATTATGACAGTGCAAATGAAGCCTCCATGGCTGAGGGCAGTATATCATAAGAACATCAGAAGTATTTGGCTACGGAATCAGGCCAAAGGAAGGCCCTTCTAGTCCAGCGTCCTGTTCACACAGTTGCCAATAGGATGCCTATGGTCTGATCCTGCAGGGCACATATGGGTGCAAACAAGAGGCATGAATATGCTGCAGTAACCTACCTGGACATAATTTGAGGGGCAAATGCTTAACCTGGTGGAGCCAATGGTCTGGCTTAAAAAAAAAAGAAAATCCTTACAAAAGCAAAACAAACCTGAACAACATAGACCTCTTCCCGACCGCTGTACCAGATCTCAAACTTCCGATGGTCTCCTTTCACATTTTCAGTGATCCCAACAGCGCTCATCTAAAAATTATAATAATAAAAAAGCACTCATAGTGATTCAGTGATGGACAGACAATCTAAGTGGGCTGCATTATATTTCTGCATGCTTTGACATGGGCCTCCATTGGATGGGAGAGTGCATCTCTTTTACAGAGAGCCAGTGGTGGTGTAGTAGTTAAAGAGTCAGACTAGGACCTGAGAGACCCGGGTTCAAATGCCCCACACAGCCATGAACCTCACCGGGTGACCTTGGTGGGCCAGCCACCTTCTCCTAGCCTAACCCACCTCACAGGGTTGTTGTGAGAGGCTAAAATCAGGCAGAAGAGAGAGCCAAGCACACTACCCTTGAGCTCCTTGAAGGAAAGGTGGGAAATAAAGGTGCAATCAATCAATCAATCAATCAATCGTTAACAGCCTAGTCAGAAACAGAGCCCCTGCCATGGAGGAAGGAGCTCTCAAATATTCTGCACCCTCTTGTGGGGCTCCAACATTTCATGTAGACCCAAACTCAGGGCAGCAGTGATACCATCTTCTCTGACCCCTGAAGCTAACCATGCCCCTCATCTGGTGCCCCTGAAGCCTCTGACTCCATGTCCAGATCACTGCTAGAATTGGGGGTCATGGCATTATTTATTTTTATTTATTTGTTACATTATAGGCCACCTTTAAATTCCAAGGTTCTGAAGATGGTCTTCCCCATTCCATCCTCACAACAGTAAGGTAGTTTAGGTTAGGAGGCTGTGACTGGCCCAAGGTCACCCAGTGTGCTTCACAGCTGAGTGGGGATTCAAACCCTGCTCTCCCAAGTACTAGTCCAATACTCTAACCATTATGCCACACTGGGTCTCTCCACTCACCTTCTGGCCAGCATTATGAACTCCCTTTAAGCAGCTAGTTTACTAGATCTACATCCCCTTAGGGACCCAGGGGGAAGGGGGGTAAGAACCAAGGCAAACCAGTCGTTCCTTATAAATATGAATAAGCTGTTTATAAATAGATGTTCAGTTTACAGTTCCCATTGTTCACCCTTAATAAAACACTCTGTGTTCTGCATGCACAAAGAACAATACTGTCAGGTGGCCTGAGACATTAAACCAATGAGGCCACCTGGCTAAACCTTCTGTTCCTGCCTCTCTGTTTTCTCTTCTTGGCATGGCTATAATCAGCTATGGAAGGCAGCCTCAGGGACACAAGAAGCCGTTTGCCAGTTAAGTTTTGTTTCTGCAAAATTGGTTTCCAGGCACTGCTGAGAAAACAAGCTGTACCACCAGCTTTGGGAGCTGGGGTGCCCTTTTTCTCACAGCTGTGGCCACTCTTGCACAGAAATGGACTCCATGCTCTGGTAACTTCCAGACTGGGCTGTTGCCATGTGCTCTACATGGGCCTGCCCTTTAACGGCAACACAGAATCTTGAATTGGTCCAGAATTCAGCAACCAGATTATCTCACATAAACACCTGCCTTGTTGGCTAGTTCATATCTGGTCCTAATTCAAGGTGCTTGCATTAGTGCAGGGGTCAGCAAACTTTTTTGGGAGGGGGCCAGTTCACTGTTCCCCAGACCTAGTGGTGGGCTGGACTGCACATGCTGGTCCTTTCATCTGCAGAGAACAGGGATCGATCAGGTATAGGAGGGGCAAGATGATCTTTCAGTTCAATTTAGCTTAAGTTACGGTCTTCCACCCTCTTTCTGAAAGCCAACATTTGTATTTTTGTTAACAGTTCAGCTGAAATAATCTTGGAAGATAGGAAGCCTTTTACAGAGTCAGAGCATTGGTCCATCTATCTCAGTATATTGTCTACACAGGCTGGCAGCAACTCTTCTGCGTTTCAGGCAGGAGACTCTCCCAGCCCCACATGGAGATGCCAGTGAATGGAGCTGGGACCTTATGGATGCAAAGCAGGTGCTCCATCACTGTAATTAGCCTTCCCTTGCATGAAGCAGCTTTTACACTCAAAGGAAATGTAAGTAACACCATGATTTTTCCTGGAATTACATATCCCTGAAACGTTCGACTTGTGAGAACAAAGGAAGGACTTGACACAAATGCACACATGCCTGGAGCGTAACAAAAGGCAGTTCACCAGAAAACTGCAAATCTGCAATCAGTGAGAAGAAAATCCATTGTCGCAAATTCTGACAGAACTATCATAGGAGCAGATGGCTGGTTGGGCACCCAAGGCAGAAGCAAGAAGCTGATGAGTATCAAACCAGAATGAGGGTCTTTTAAAAAGAGGCTCAGAATCTGCTTTTATACTGTCAGTTAATGGAATTGTTATGAACTTATTATTATTGATGCAAACTTTCATGCAAACCGCTCTGGGCACTGCCTGACATAAAGTGGTACAGAAGAATCTGAAATAAAGGTAGATAAATAAATAAAACCATTTAGGGGAGCAATACACCTAGACTTTATATATTGTTGTCTGGTTGGGAAAATTTCCTAAATATGTTCCACTTCAGATCAGCAGTGTAGCACCTGTTGGCACTTAAAAAAAATAATTAATGGAACAGGAAGATTAACAATGACATAACAGCATATAATTCTTTCCAATTAATTTAATCTAATTTTGTTCCATGCTAGCCACTTATCCACTTTTTTTGTTTTTGCATTTGAAAAGGGAAGAGAAAGGGAGGGGGAAGGGGGTGGATAATCTAACCCCCCCCCCCCAGGGAAAACAATGTCGCGCTGTGTGTGTGAGAGAGATGCAGTGATGAAGCACTTTGCTAAAAACCGACAACAAATGAAATGCCAAAGGTGGAATGCTGAATCTCCTTGAGGCTCCCACTTACCTTCAGAAAGTGCTTAAAACTGTACGAGGAGCTTTTGTCGTGGCTGTCGCCGTGGTCCTCTCTCTTCTTGCAGAAGACCAGCGCTTTCTCATAGAGGAAGAGGTGCCTTTGCATCGGCTTGAATCTGGCCAGGTCCTTCATTTTTGTGGGACCTTTCCTGTGCCCCGTCCACACACTGAAAGATCCTTGCATCAGCACTTTGCCCAGCTCACCGATGTCTCCCTGGTAAGAACAATTGTATTTTGTTTGCTTGTTTTTAATGCACACAGGGGTTTCTTATCACAAAAGTGACTTACAAAATAAAACAAAGCCTTCCGAAGACCCTTTCAAAGAGCTGCCTTGTCCTAGATTCCAGACTCAGTGGCCTTACTGGGGAGAGAGTGCTATTCAGATAGTAACACAGAGATGGCTGATCCTCTTTAATTATTATTATTATTATTATTATTATTATTATTATTATTATTATTATTATTATTACCCCGCCCATCTGGCTGTGTTTCCCCAGTCACTTTGGGCGGCTTATAGCAGATCTAGATGGAAGTGTACTAAGCCAGTCTTCCTGCATTCGGAGCCCCTTCTGCTCATTCTGCTAAGTGGGGCCTCGACATTTGCCCCCCAAAGTCCTGCCCCGACAGCCCCACTGCATCCCATTCCCACTTAATGGCACGACGGATGCCTTCCCAACCAAAGAAAAGTCTACTTACATCATAGCCAGTTATTGAAATCTGATGCATGGAGTCGTTGACTGACTTGAGCAAATCCAACATGGCGACCAGTGCCTCTTGGAGCTCCTGGACACCTTCACAACTTGTGCTGTATTTCAGCAGCTCCTGAAGAAACATCAAAGTCAGGATTCTGAAAACATCCTGAAGTCAGGATTTTCTTTGCACTCCGGGCCGCTTCACATAGAAATATGTCAAACGTTGCATTGACTGCAATAAGAATGTCAGACGAGCCTGCTTGCTGGATCAGAGCAGTGGCCCATCTAGTCTGGCATCCTGTTCTCATGGTGGCCAACCAGATGCCCTGAGAACAACAGTGCTCTCCTCACTTGTGAAGCTCAACAACTGGTATTCAGAGCCACACACTTCTGACATCGGAGGGGCCACATGTTCACTGTGACTAGTAATCATCAATAGCTGTATCCTCCATGCATCTGCCTAACTGCCGTATTTTTTGCTCCATAAGACACACTTTTTCCCTCCTAAAAAGTAAGGGGAAATGTGTGTGCGTCTTATGGAGTGAATGCAAGCTGCGCAGCTATCACTGAAGCCAGCAGAGCGATAGCTGCGCAGCACCTCTTGTTCTGCTGGGTTCCCAGCGAAGCGTGAGGAGGAACGGAAGGGAGTCCTTATGGAGCCCCTTCCATCCCTTATCCCGCTTCGCTGGGAAGCCAGCAGAGCAAGAGCCACTGCACAGCTATCGCTCTTGCTCTGCTGGCTTCAGCAATGGCTGTGCAGCTTGCTTTGGCTTCTCCAGGAGGTGGGAGACGGGACAGAGGGCAGCCCGTCAGTCCCTTCTCCCATCTCCTGGAAAAGCCAGCAAGAGCTGCTCTATCTTTAAAGAGCCACGCCGAGCTTGCTGGCTTTTCTTGTTTTCCTCCTCTAAAAACTAGGTGCGTCTTATGGTCAGGTGCATCTTATAGAGCGAAAAATACTGTATATTTTAAAGCCATCTAATTTGTTGGCCTTCACTACCTCTTGTGGAAGTGGATCCCAGTGCTTGGAAGTTTAGGAGACTCCCCTCACAGAGCTACAGTTCCCAGAGCTACCATTCTGTGAGGGGGTGCATTCCTGAAAGATGGAAGTGGTGTAGATCCATTATTAGGAACAATGACATGAATACCTTCAGGAGCAGCTGGTATTTTGTTAACCGTTGCACAGGTTTGAGCAGATAGGAATCCAACGCAAGCTTATGCTCCAATTTCCTTTGGCATTCCTGCAACGAAACGGAAAGGCAAAATGTGGCACATTGTGTATGTCATCTTTTAAAATAAAAAAATATTAAATTCAGTACATGATTTTGGACTGGTGTAAAATTTTAACAAGAGGCGTTGAGGTTTATAAATTAAATGATTGGTAGCAATGTAATCTTAGCACCAAAATAGGCAGAGTAAACGATTAAGACTTGGAATTTGCAACAGCAATGATCATAGCAGACAGACTAGCCATTGGAAATCAGTTAAGTCCACTGACATATTGAGATGGTATAAAAACATATCGTATGTTTTTGTTGTTCATATTGTGAAAGAGAAATTAAAGGAAGGGCACCAAAGTTACTGAGAAATGGAGTTTGTTAAATATTGGAATGCAAAACTCAAAGACAATGTCAAGCCTTATATATTTTTGCATTCACATGTATAATTTAACACCCAGTTTAAAATATAATAGTTACCAGGGATGCTCAAGAAGTGTATACAGCACTTTTTAATTGACTTTTGGTTTCAGAATACAGTGATATTCCAAATTTTATCAAATATTTTATATATATATATATATATATATATGCTTTCGTAGATTTTCACGGGTACAGGAATGCAGGTTTTGGTGTCTTCGGGTGTCTTCCCGTGTAAGAGTTGGGGTGTCTAGGCGACGTTTCGACGAGGTCTCACTCGTCATCTTCAGGCTGGTGCTTTCGGCTTCTTGTTACTGGAACAGAGCAGGATCTCAGTGTTTGAGTTCCTATAAATACTGTTGAGGGGGTGTGGTGTATAGCCTCCAACGTTCTGGGCAGAGAGGAAGTTCCCAGGTTAGTGTGCCTTTTCTTCTTTTGTTCCTTAATTACTTGAGGGATATCTTGAGTGATTTCTTGAGTGATATTCTGAGTACCACTTAGGTGGGTCATTAAGTGTGGATTAGTTGCTAAAGCTTTCGTGTCTTGACCTCTTGAGCTTGTGAAGAGTTTTTCTGAGAAGATGGCTGTACTGCACTTAGTTGTGCTCTGGCTTGGCTTCGTGTATAGGGGCGAGCTGTGGTTTTGTGCCCTGTGCCAGCCAGATCTGTGTAGGGATTGCAGGGGGGTGCAGCATCCGGAGGTGCCACTATGGTTTGGCTACTGGATGGTGTCTGTAATTTATCTGTGGAGAGGGTCTGGGTTTGGGTCTGGTGTGGTTGATTGGTGATGGCGTTCTGTGTGCCTCTGGTTCTGGTGTCGGTTTTTGTGGGGAGGGCTAATTTCCAGATGTCTGGCAGGCGGGACGTGTCGTCACGCTTGTTCATGTTGTGAGGGTGTTTCTCTATCTCGATGGCTTCCATGATTATTCTCTTGTGGTGATGTTCCATGTTAAAGAGCAATTTGGAATCTGCAAAATTAATTTCGTGTCCTGTTTCTTTCATGTGTTGGAAAAGAGAGGAAGTTTTTTCTTCTTTTTTGACGGCATTCTTGTGTTCTGCGATACGTGCATTTATTCGTCTGTTTGTTTGTCCAATGTACGTGGCTGGGCAGACTTTGCAGGGTATTTCATAGACCCCTTGGTTTTCCAACTGGATTTTATCTTTGGGGTTTCTGAGGATATTGGCTATTTTTTGGTTGGTGCAAAAGGCTGTTTTGATATTGTGTTTATGGAGGATTTTGCTAATTTTATCTGTAGTGCCCTTGATATAAGGAAGGAGGGCCATGCCATTGTTTTCTTCTGTGTCTTGGTTTTTGGGGGGTGTTTCTTTTTGGATTAGCTTCGTAACCCTGTTTTGCTGGTATCCATTGGCGATTAACACATTTGAGAGATTCTGTAACTCAGTTGTCAAGTGGTCTTTGTCAGCCAGGCGTTTGGTTCTGGAGATGAGAGTCTTGGCTACGGAGTTTATTTGTGCAGGGTGGTGGTGTGATTGTGCATGTAAGTAGCGGTTGGTGTGTGTTTTTTTCCGGTAGATAGTGTGTCCTAGGGAGCCATCAGGTTTTTTGTAGATTAGGACGTCAAGGAAGGGAAGTTGGTTGTTGGCTTCTATTTCCATAGTGAATTGTATTTTGGGGTGTAGGCTGTTGAGATGTGTGAGGAAGCTATCTAGTTTTTCTTTCCCGTGTGGCCAAATTACAAAGGTGTCGTCAACATATCTGAGCCAAAGTTTGGGTTTGTGTTCTGACTTGTCTAAAGCATTGGTTTCAAAGTGTTCCATGTACAAATTTGCGATGACCGGTGAGAGGGGTGATCCCATAGGTGCTCCTTCTATCTGTTTGTATCTTTGTCCATTGTGGATGAAGTACGTGTTGGTTAGGCAGTGGTTGGTCAGGTCCAGGATGTATTCGGGGGGATTGTATTTGTTTTGAATGGCTGTCAAGGCTTCATTGATGGGCACTTGTGTGAAGAGAGATACAACATCGAAGCTCACAAGTAGGTCATCGGGATGTAGGTTTTGCTTCTTTATTGTTTCTATGAACTGGAAGGAGTTAGTAACGTGTGAAGCGATGGATTCTGCATAGGGCTGAAGTTGCTTAGCGAGAAATTTAGCGAGATTTTGTAGAGGTGAGCCTATGGAGCTGACTATTGGTCTGAGTGGTGTTCCTTCTTTGTGTATCTTGGGGAGACCGTAGAGTTTGGGGCATCTGGATGATTTTTCTCTGGGGATGATTCTTAGCTGGATTTCTTCACTGATAGGAGAGGCTTTTATTTTGGATTTGGTGGTTTTTTCCAGATAGGTGGTGGGATCTGTTTTTATAGGTTGGTAGGTAGGGTCTTGGAGTAGATTTGATAGTTTTGCTTGGTAGTCCGATGTGTTCATCACAACAGTGGCATTACCTTTGTCTGCTGGGAGAATGATTATGTTGTTGTCTTTCCTCAGGTTGGTGAGTGCTTTCTGTTCTTCTTTGTGTAAATTGCTTCTGGGTGGTTTGCTGGAGCAGAGGATGTTGGTGACTTCAAGTCTGATTTTATTGGCTTCATCTGGGTTGATTTTGGTTAGGCTAGCTTCGACTCCGCATATGATGTTTTCCGTGGGGATGCGTCTCGGGGCGACTGCAAAGTTGAAACCTTTGGAGAGTACTTTGGTTTCAGTTGAGGTGAGGATCCTGTCTGATATGTTATGTACTGTTTGTTTCATGGGTTGTTGTGGAGGGTGGCTGGGCTTCTGGCGTTTCTCTAGTTTGTGGAGTTTGTTGGTGTGTCTGTCTGTCTTATGTGAGGTCTCAGTTTCAGCTCTCCAGACGGCTAGTTGTTTGCATTTGTCCCAGAGTGCAGGGTGGATTTTGTTACAGAGTTTGAGGTGAAGAGTGAGCAGATCTTTGTTGGTTTGGTTTAGTAGGTATCTTTTCTTATGTATTTCGTTTCTGATTAGGGATAGTTCAGTTCGTTTCAGGATCCTTTCGGTAGCTGGGGTTTTAGAGTGGAATTTAAGTTGGAAGCATGTGGGAATTAAGTTGTTGTCTCGGCAGTTGCGTAGGAACAAGAGATCACATAAGATGGTGGCTCTTCGGATTTCTAGTTTCTCGTAGGTTCTTGTCAGCTGGAAGGTTTCCTCCCCGTAGAGGTGAGATATTTGCTTTCGTAGATTTTCACGGGTACAGGAATGCAGGTTTTGGTGTCTTCGGGTGTCTTCCCGTGTAAGAGTTGGGGTGTCTAGGCGACGTTTCGACGAGGTCTCACTCGTCATCTTCAGGCTGGTGCTTTCGGCTTCTTGTTACTGGAACAGAGCAGGATCTCAGTGTTTGAGTTCCTATAAATACTGTTGAGGGGGTGTGGTGTATAGCCTCCAACGTTCTGGGCAGAGAGGAAGTTCCCAGGTTAGTGTGCCTTTTCTTCTTTTGAAACCAATGCTTTAGACAAGTCAGAACACAAACCCAAACTTTGGCTCAGATATGTTGACGACACCTTTGTAATTTGGCCACACGGGAAAGAAAAACTAGATAGCTTCCTCACACATCTCAACAGCCTACACCCCAAAATACAATTCACTATGGAAATAGAAGCCAACAACCAACTTCCCTTCCTTGACGTCCTAATCTACAAAAAACCTGATGGCTCCCTAGGACACACTATCTACCGGAAAAAAACACACACCAACCGCTACTTACATGCACAATCACACCACCACCCTGCACAAATAAACTCCGTAGCCAAGACTCTCATCTCCAGAACCAAACGCCTGGCTGACAAAGACCACTTGACAACTGAGTTACAGAATCTCTCAAATGTGTTAATCGCCAATGGATACCAGCAAAACAGGGTTACGAAGCTAATCCAAAAGGAAACACCCCCCAAAAACCAAGACACAGAAGAAAACAATGGCATGGCCCTCCTTCCTTATATCAAGGGCACTACAGATAAAATTAGCAAAATCCTCCATAAACACAATATCAAAACAGCCTTTTGCACCAACCAAAAAATAGCCAATATCCTCAGAAACCCCAAAGATAAAATCCAGTTGGAAAACCAAGGGGTCTATGAAATACCCTGCAAAGTCTGCCCAGCCACGTACATTGGACAAACAAACAGACGAATAAATGCACGTATCGCAGAACACAAGAATGCCGTCAAAAAAGAAGAAAAAACTTCCTCTCTTTTCCAACACATGAAAGAAACAGGACACGAAATTAATTTTGCAGATTCCAAATTGCTCTTTAACATGGAACATCACCACAAGAGAATAATCATGGAAGCCATCGAGATAGAGAAACACCCTCACAACATGAACAAGCGTGACGACACGTCCCGCCTGCCAGACATCTGGAAATTAGCCCTCCCCACAAAAACCGACACCAGAACCAGAGGCACACAGAACGCCATCACCAATCAACCACACCAGACCCAAACCCAGACCCTCTCCACAGATAAATTACAGACACCATCCAGTAGCCAAACCATAGTGGCACCTCCGGATGCTGCACCCCCCTGCAATCCCTACACAGATCTGGCTGGCACAGGGCACAAAACCACAGCTCGCCCCTATACACGAAGCCAAGCCAGAGCACAACTAAGTGCAGTACAGCCATCTTCTCAGAAAAACTCTTCACAAGCTCAAGAGGTCAAGACACGAAAGCTTTAGCAACTAATCCACACTTAATGACCCACCTAAGTGGTACTCAGAATATCACTCAAGAAATCACTCAAGATATCCCTCAAGTAATTAAGGAACAAAAGAAGAAAAGGCACACTAACCTGGGAACTTCCTCTCTGCCCAGAACGTTGGAGGCTATACACCACACCCCCTCAACAGTATTTATAGGAACTCAAACACTGAGATCCTGCTCTGTTCCAGTAACAAGAAGCCGAAAGCACCAGCCTGAAGATGACGAGTGAGACCTCGTCGAAACGTCGCCTAGACACCCCAACTCTTACACGGGAAGACACCCGAAGACACCAAAACCTGCATATATATATATATATATATATATATATATATATATATATATGGTAATGATTTGATTACTCTTAAGATTTGCATTTTTTAATGTTTACAAAAGTTAACACTAAGTTTTTTTGCAGAAGCTAATCTGGATGACTGCTGAACATACAGGTCATTGGGAGGGGCCCAATGCTGCTTCCTCAGCCCCTGGAGAGCTATCACAAGGCCCAGTAGATGACAGTAGGCTAAAGAGGCAAAATCTGAAGCTTGTACAAAGCAGCTGATGAATAAATTTGTTTCTAGCTGTATTTTCAGATAATTTCTTAATCCACGTGCCAGGATCTCATTAATAGGCTGCCTGCAATCTTCTATGTCCTCCAAATGCGCCTCTCACAATCAGCATTGTGGAAATGATGCAAAACTAGAGCTATCAAAATGAATGAGCAAAAATTTTAGAAGTTGTTGCCCAGTTTGGGATACAGATATATTTCCGGTTTGTCGAAGCAAGTCCCCTCAGTAGCGCTGGGCTGAGATATTACAGCACCTGAGGTGGACCCCAAAATGCTGCACCACTCCCTAGTGGCAAAGCATGGGAGGGGGCCACAGGGAAGGTTGTCCCAGGTACAAAATTGTTAGGGGGCACAGAATTTCAACACATGGTGCTGCCTCAGTACAGCTGTGCACTTCCATTGCTGGGCTTTGTTAAAAATGGCTTCTCTATGCGAACCAGGAAGTGACCTCTCCAGACAACAGAACAACTCTTGTTTTCTAACTTTTGCAGCTGTGATCCCCTGGGTGATGTGGACGGCATTAGGCAGTTGAATGTCATGAATGAGCCAGCTCCCAGTGACGGTTTGCAACCAGCTGAAGAAAGCAGCCAGGAACAGAGAGGGTCAACTGTGGGTTGATAAGGGAATGGATGAGTGAGCCAGAACCCAGCCAACGCTCTTGAGAAGTGCAAACTGGCACGAACAGAGAAGGAAGCAGTTTGTCAGAATGGGAAGAGATTGGAGCTGAGCCAATCCCTCCTAAGAGTACACTGTCTCCTAGGGGGAAGTCACAAACCCACAAAGGAGGAATGGATTTGTAAACTAAATGAATATTTAATTTTGGCAAAATTAACTGCTATAATAATAAATCAGTCGAATCAAAAATTTAAAAAGGAGTGGAAATGTTTTGATGAATATATGGCAAAATATTGCTCAAAAAAAGATATGCTAATACGCCCAGATTAAAATGTGAAGTAGTGGATGGAAGAAAAATTAGTAAGGAAAGATAATAAGAATATATAGATGATTTGAGAAGACTGTAGAATGCAAAGATTATTGTAAATTGTATAATGTGGAGGAAATTGAGTGGGGGTGGGTGGAAGGAGAAAAGAAGAATATGATGGATTGAGGAAATATAAATATACCGTATTTTTCGCTCCATAGGGCGCACCGGACCATAGGGCGCACCTAGTTGCGCTCCCTGGGCTTCAGGCTGCAGGCTGCTATCCGCAAGCCTTCGGAACCCGGCGGGAACTCCCGCCGCGCTCAGAAGGCTTGCGGATAGCTGCCTGAAGCCTGGAGAGCGAGAGGGGTCGGTGCGCACCGACCCCTCTCGCTCGCCAGGCTTCAGCAAAAGCCTGCATTCGCCCCATAGGACGCACACACATTTCCCCTTCATTTTTGGAGGGGGAAAAGTGCATTCTATAGAGCGAAAAATACGGTAGATGTAGGGGGGGATGGGGAAAAAATGGTGTTGGCTTTGCTACATCTGTATTGTAATGTAATATGAGAAAACCAATTTTAAAAAAAACATTGTAACAAACAAATAAAAAGAGTACGCTGTCTCATGGGTGGGCTGGCCTTGCACCACATCATAAGACGAGCCTGAAAAAATCAGGCCAATGGCCCATTTAGCCAAGCATCCCATCCTTACCAGTGGCCAACAAGGAGAAGCCTGCAAGTAGGACCCGAGCACAGAAGCAACACTCTCCCCTCCTGCAGTTTGCAGCAACGTGTTTCCAAAAGCATTGCTGCCTCTGATTGTGGAGGCGGAGAACAGCCATTGTGGTTAGTAGCCACAGATAGCCTTATCCTCCAGGAATTTGTCTAATACTCCTTTAAAGCCATCCAAGTTGGTGATCATCACTGCCCTCCTGTGGGAGTGAGTTCCGTAGTTCTTTGCTCCTCTTTCCAGGCGGATGGCGCAATAAAAATAAAATATATCTGCAAACATATTTATTATTACATTTCAGGGGCAAAGTTTTTATCGGTGGTTGCAAGAACCAATGATCCCTACCTTTAAGTCTGAACAAAATGCTTGTTTAACCTGGAGGTAGGCTGTCTGAATTGTGCATTGCTTTGTAGCGATTTGCTGGGTCTCTGGACCATAATAAAGATTCATTATGATTACATTTCAATCCCAACCTTTCCTCCGAGAGCTCAGTGTGCCATACGTGGTTCTCCTCTCCCCATTTTATCCTCAGAACCACCCTGCAAGGTAGGTTAGCTTGGCAGATAATGACTGGCCCAAGTGAGCTTTTCGCCTATCACCATAACAATGTGAAAATACCTGGAAGAAGAGGCTTTCTGCACACTGCCTCCACAGGTATTCAGATCGTGGCTTATTCTGACAGTATTTCTCGTACATCTGAAAATCTTCCCGCTGCAGGAGGAAGGAAAGAATGATAAATATATAACACCCCCTTGATTCTAAGTACATCCATTGCAGGGAACTTGTATCAGACAGCCACAGAACCTGTAGCTGTCTAATTCAAGTGGAAAAAGCCATAAACCTGGACCACAGAATTGTAGAGATGGAAGGGATCCTGAGCATCATCTAGTCCAACCCCCTGCAATGAAGGAACCTGTTCTGGATCATAGAAATAGAGCACAGGCATTGCATGCTAAAGGTCCCAGGTTCAAATCCTAATATATCTAGGTAGGACTAGGCAAGATCCTAGTTTGAAACTGGGGACAGTGGTGGCGTGTCAGTATGACTGGGGTGGGGCACCTCAGTCCTGGGGAAGACTGCACATTATTATTATTATTCATTAAAATTTAAATGCCGCCCTTCTGAAGATTACAGGGCAGTTTACAACATAAAAGCACACAATGCATAACATAATGACAATGACAACAACAACAACAACAACAACAACAACACACACACACACACACACACACAATTGGAAAAGCCATAGATTGTTTAATCAGCCAATGGCCTAGCTGAAGAGGAATGTTTTTGCCTGGTGCCTAAAGCTATGTAGTAATACTAATAGTGATGATAATAACTTATTATTTATATGCTGCCCATCTGACTGGGCTGCCCCAACCACTATGGGTGGCTTCCAGCAAAATATAAAACCAGAGTAATGAAGGAACCAGGCGAGTCTCCCTGGGGAGAGCATCCCATGAACACTCATCCATCCTCTTTGGCCTCTGAGTCTGACCTGTCCACTGTGGCCCTTGCAAGGGGTCCCCAGAAGGGAATGTGGCCCCCACACTGCAAAAAGCACCGCCCCACACAGAGACGCATTGCTGCTCCTGTTTAGTGAGCGAATAGGAAGCAGAAAAGTAATGCTGTTGGTTCTAGCAACATAGGAAGTTGCCTTATGCTGCGCCAGGCCATTGGGTCAGTCTAGCTCACTGTTGCCTACTTCAACAATGGGGAAGCTTTTTCTGAAGTTAGCTACATTCCCTTTGGGGCAACCAGTTGGAGGCAGGATGCTGGTGGTGGGAGGAAGTGGGGCTAATCTCCCCCCACCCAACCGCCTTGTCTACCACTCACAAACCAACAGGCGAGGGACAATTTTTTCTTACTAGTGGTCTAAGTTGAACACATGCAACAGGCTTTCCTTAAACTTCATACTACAAGACTGGGGAACGTTTTTCGACCATGGGCAGCCTTCCGAAGGCCACAGGCTGATGATGTTTGGGAGCACAGGTGAAAGCAGGCAGAGCAGAGAATGTGGGTTTTACAGGGACACGGGTGGCGCTGTGGGTTAAACCACAGAGCCTAGGACTTGCCAATCAGGTTGTCGGTTCGAATCCCCACATCATGGTGAGCTCCCGTTGTTCAGTCCCTGCTCCTGTCAACCCAGGAGTTCAAAAGCACGTCAAAGTGCAAGTAGATAAATAGGTACCGCTCCAGCGGGAAGGTAAACGGTGTTTCCGTGCGCTGCTCTGTTTCGCCAGAAGCGGCTTAGTCATGCTGGCCACATGACCCGGAAGCTGTACGCCGGCTCCCTTGGCCAGTAAAGCGAGATGAGCGCCACAACCCCAGAGTTGGTCACGATTGGACCTAATGGTCAGGGGTCCCTTTACCTTTACCTTACTTCTTAGACCAGACCATCCCTCTCCATCCTCCACCGAAACAGGTAAGAGGCATTAGCCGGGTTTAAGGACACATTCAGGCCAGACAAAAACAATCTGGGTGTCTAAGTAGGGACAGGAATCATGGCCTGGGGAGAGTTCTGAGGGCCAGACAGAGAGGCCCGGAGAACTAAGGTTCCCCACCCCTGATCTGGAGCAAGAAGGATCACGAGCACAGCTCTAACAACATGCCTACTGACCCTTTCCAAGAAGCAATAGCCAACTTTCTCTGGGGCTTCCACGCAGCTCTCCAGATGGTGGAGGAAAATCCTGCAAGAAAAAAGAAAGAGGAAGAGGATGGAGAGGGTAGGAATGAAGAGTGGGTTACGTTTGCTTCCGGAACTCATTTTTAAAGGCATGGGGTGGTAGAGGTGGGGAGAGACTGACAATGCAAAGTTTTGGCGGTGTCTTACTTGTTGTGAAAGTCGTAAATCTCTGGCATGTTTCCAAACAGAACATCTTTGCGGTTTTGCAAGGGGGGTGGCAAGAGAAAGGCCATGGTGGGGTTGTCCATCTCAGCTCTGTAGCCCTGCCGACAGCACAACCCCAAATGTAGTATTAGGCACACATGCAGATTGTCTGACCCCAAAGGGCCACGTTTAGTAGCATCATCACCTCTTGGTCCTAATGCTAAAAATCTCTTTGCAGTCGTGCACCAGCCCCAGAGGTGTGTTTGTTTGGCTTGTGTGTTTTCAGAGTATTATGACACTAAAAATACGCCACTGAGTGGCATGTTCAACAGGAGAATGTGAATGAGAATAAGAAATGTTAAAACTGGAATGGGGAGTAGGGATAGATCAGTCTGTCAATTTTGGTTTTGCTCAGTTTCACATCTTTCCCATTATTAAGTTCAGTTCCCCACATTTTCACATCAGTTTGCATTTATTTATTTTTTAAAGTAAAAAGTTCTCATGAAAATTTATCAGCATCTAGTGGGCATTTCTCCCATTATACAAATTTATTTCTGCATGTGATACTGTCTAATATGGTGGTACCTCGGGTTACATACGCTTCAGGTTACAGACTCCGCTAACCCAGAAATAGTGCTTCAGGTTAAGAACTTTGCTTCAGGATGAGAACAGAAATCGTGCTCCGGCAGCACGGCAGCAGCAGGAGGCCCCATTAGCTAAAGTGGTGCTTCAGGGTAAGAACAGTTTCAGGTTAAGAACGGACCTCCAGAACGAATTAAGTACTTAACCCGAGGTACCACTGTATGCATATTTCAACGTTCATCAATTTTGTATGCACAACTTTCTCCTAACATGTTTTTTGCGTATTTAATCCTAATGTATATAATTATATTAATTGTTCGATGAATTTGTTTTTGCCTTATTTGTATGCTATTGTGTTTTTAATATGATTACCACAATTGTAGCATTGTCTTGAAAATATTAATGCTATTGTTATTGTGAGCTGCACTGAGATCAGCATTGTTGCTGGAATACAAATATGAAATCATTTTTTTAAAAAAAAATCATGTATCAACATTTTTGTACGCATTATTTGGTTGGAGAACTGTATTGCCAAATACAGAGAAGTTTGACTTTCTAAGGGCAGATGCATTTTGGTTTGGGTATTGCTTCAGGAAGTGTGAATTAGGCTAAAACGTGCACAAAACTGAATTCCTCCTCATCTTGCACATCTGTTAGCATCTAGTTTACTTGCAGTCAGATACAGAAGTAAAATAAGTATCCCAGATACATCCAAGGGCGAAGCAAGAAGAAACAAAGGCACACTTACCATCAAAATGGTGAACAACTCCTCAACGTAAACCCGCTCAGTTTCTATAAGCTCGTTTATCACATAGCTAAAATGAAGAAGGGGGGGGGGGGAATCAAGGTTGGGTACATGTAGAAATTCCACAAAGAGCTGGGAAAAAACAGTAGCATGTACAATCCAGCTTTCTAAATGTGCAAAAATTTATTGGAGGAAGAAAAACATAAATATTCTAGTCCTCATGTTACAAAGATGTGCTTGAAAGGGTGAGAGTAAAGCCTGGTTATTCCTCACCCCTCCAACCCTCTGAAGGGGAGTACATTTTGCTTTGGATGAGGCCTAATCATCACAGCAAGGCCAAGGTCGTTCTTTGAATGCTTTGAGTAAAAGGAACAGAGAACTTTCCCAAGCACAAATCAGAGAAGTTGGTGGATTAAAAATGGGGTGAAGAATACCTTTTCAATATGTCTAAACTGTCTTCACTTTCTGATATGCACAACTGCAGCGAATTCCTTTTCTCCTGATAATCGTGCATCACTTCAATCTGGAGGGAAACAATATGTTTTAGGAAGAGGAAAAATAATAATAAAAAAAGCTTTGAAGTGACGACTTGAAGCCTGCTATTTTAAAATGATTCCTGTGCTGCCCTAAACGTGAACTTGCATTTTGCAATGTACTAGTGGGGTACATCGCTGCTAGAGGAACCTTTTGCAGCATGGGGGCCTCATTCCCCAGAGGACAACTTTATGGTGGCCACACAACTGCGGTTGGGGGCAAAAAGAAATAAAAGTGTAGCCAGAGGCAAAAAAAGGGGGAGCAGAGCAACAGATTTGATTTTCACCTTTGTACATTATGCAACATTCCAGCAATGTAAAAAGTCAGAGGTTTCCAAGCACGTGATAAGCATAATTACTGATCAAGGATTTATTGCACCTAGGCAAAAGTAGACAAGGAGGTCACAGAGCATGACCAACAAACAGGAGTCAAAGAGGGCTGGGTGGGTAGGGGCTACATTTGGTCCCAGGTCTGGAGTTCCCCATCCCTTGCTTACTGTCTAGAATCTGACACAGAAGAGTCAACAGAAGAAGAGGAAGGAAATAGTAGCAGGATGGAAGAATATGGCCTGGTTTGTGCACAACACTAAACCAAAGTTTAGTGCTACATGAATGAGCTTGAGTGAGCTTGCTCATCTCCCTCCCCTCTCTTCCCCTAGCACAGCCTCAAGGAGGAGACTAGAAGTATCTGCTTCCTAATTTAAACAAACCACTGCCTAAAGCAGCCCACTCTAAGCTATTGTTAGTTTAAACTCCGGCTCTTTGAAACAAGAGAAGATCAAACCATGGTTTCTGAACCAAGATTGTTAAATAAACCATAGTTTAAATCAACTTCTGCACCCCAGACTGGATGCAGCAACAAACTGTGGTTAGTTTACACTCGGAGGAAAATGCTTCCAATCTCCAAGCCACACCAAAGGATCAATGAGCCTTGATCCAACGGCTTATCCAGGTTAGTTTATGTAGCACTAATTTAAAGCTTGGTTTGGGCATTTCATCTGAACCGGGCAAGTGAGTAGGCATAAGACTGCACTGATAAAACTTCTGTCCCATTTACACATTTTAGCTATGTGGTCCCCAGTCCATCTTGTTTTTTTATGCTTGTTCTGGACAAGGAGTGTAGATGCTGCATCAAAAGATGTGGTTTGAGGAGCACTTTGTTAATGGTATGCAAGATTTCCCTCAAAGTCATTCCTTTGACTATGATATGTAGCCAAAACAGCACCAACCATGCACAACAGAGAGGAATCAATGGCTTAAGGAGGAGAGGACCTAAAAAAGCACGACAAGGATAGATCATGTTCAGTGTCCTTAGAATGCTCAGCATCTATTGCAAGTAGGGAGACAAGTTGGTGAGGATTGGAATAGAGTCCCTTAGAAAAGGGCATGGCTGGTTGGATGGCAGGTAGGAACATGGAACAGGACCGTTCTACATTGATTTTGTGGATGTCACACTTGTACTTAAACATTTTTAACCACCTACCTTGCGGGAACTTTGAGATTTCCTTGAAGTCTTCTTCCCAGGCAGTGAGATATCAAATGAAAATTTCAAACTGGAATTAAAATCTACACCTTGGACATGAGAAAAAGAAGAAGGGCAGATTATAGTCTACAAGTTACCGATTACTTTTGTGCAAAGGAATTACATTAAACTACATTACACCACCTGTTTAAAAGGTAGATATGTTCAGTTAGTTAATGCTGGAAACAAAATAGATGTGAGTGTGTTCCTGTGTGCACACATGTTTTAACAAAGAGGATGAAACATTTTAAAAGAGAAAAAAAGTTATTGGGGGGAACTATTAATTATAACAAAAGATTTGAAAATAAATAAATGGTGTTTAGGAAACAAAAGATTTTTTTTACTAAGTAATCACACAGAATTTGAAATGAAGAAAATCTGAGATTAAAAGTTAAAAATTCATAATCTGACAAGGTACCAGGAAAAGGTCTGAAGCATCCTATTTTGCTTTACTGCCTCTTCAAGTTGCATTTTTATTTTTTATACCACCATTCATCTGCAGATCACAGGGCATTGGGTTATATCCTACTCGGAGTAGACCCATTGAAGTGGCTACATTTGGACTATTTAAATGTCACTACTCTTGACTGTCGTTAAGCTGGCCACTATTTGACTTATTTTATACACAACTCTGAGATCTAATATTATTATTATTCATTTATATAACTCTTTTCACTCCAAAAGCCCCCCCCCCAAAAAAAGAAGAGTGGCTAATAATATTTTAATAAACAACAGATAATGTGCTATATCCAGCTTTGATGGCATTTCTTGGGTAATTAAATTTCCCACGCAAACCCGCACCATCAAGCCACCATATTGTTGTGGAGCTAGCATTTATTCATGCAAAACTTTATTTATTTAAAGTACTTCTACACCAAACTTCAGCTTAAAAACACCCAGGACATCTATCTATCTATCAATCATTTAGAAACACTCCTGACAAACTACAATTCCCAGGATTCTTTGAGGGAAGCCATGATGTCTGTTTAGAGTGGTATAAAACTGCTTTAAACTCATAATTCAGCTGGGCCGCACTGAAAGGATTTCTGGATATAATGGAAGGGTGGAAATACTGATAAGGCTACACATATCACTCTACCCAGCCCAAGTCCTTTAATACACATATTTCCTATAAAATCTAACCATATATATTTTCTAGGTTGAAAAGAATCTAAAATAAGGCCCCTCAAAGGAAAGGCAATGGACATCCTTTCCAGGAGAAGATGCAATTGAGGAAGAAAAGGAACAGTATCTAATTTTATTGACATAGATAAGTGTTGAATATCCGTTAGATAGAAGAAGCACCTTTAATGAAGTAATGGGCAAAGGATGTTGGGAGAAAAACAGACGCAGAAGAATGCAAACAGATATGAAGAGAAGCTGCCCCATCTTCAAACTGCGCTGTTGCAAAAATAAAACGGTTACAACATTACTACTTCCACAAGGTCTCATTGATGTCGGACAGCATCATCAGAAAGAAAACTCCCAAGTAAGGTAGAGGGTTTAAACTGCATTTGCCCTGCTGCCTACAAGCTCTTAAGATGACAGGCAGCACTTCAGTGAGAGGTCCCTAAGGATGTTAACTGGGAGAAACCCTAAATTAGCATATACCATATACATAAATAGCACAATCCCAGTTTGGGCTGGACAACCAGTGGTTTGCTGAGCACAAATGACAGTTCCCGGGGGGGTTCAATAAAATGATCATTTCTGCTGACAGTCTGAGATTATAGAAATCAGAACATCTTGTTCACATGTTACACTGAACACAGGTACAAGTTGTCTATGCATGTATAACTATTTATATGAAAGAGTGTTACACTTGTAGATTTGCACAGCTTAGCTGTATCAAAACACAGGTACACAGACTGTGGACTCCGCTATACAGCTGCAAAGATAACGTTTTAGGTGTGTTTTAAGTGCATTACACAAATGTGACACTAGATGGCGAGGGTGAGCTTAGGGCAAATACAATATATTTTTCAAAACTTTTTTTTAGAAAAAAAAAGCATTTTCGCAATGTTTTTATATGTGTCTAGATTCCATCTGTGTTATCATTGAATGTCACATGTGCATAAGTGCATAAATGTACAGCTCAACTATTTGTGTACATGGATTGTTTACTCATTGAATGTAACATGTGTGACCAGCCTTGGAGGGCCACCTGCAAACCAAAACACTTTGCCTGAGAGCTGTCCTGTACTGTAGATGGAGCACCCAGAGGAATGTAGTCCTCCTTTAAGGTAAAAGGACCCCTGACCATTAGGTCCAGTCGTGGCCGACTCTCGTGTTGCGGCGCTCATCTCGCTTTACTGCTCGAGGGAGCTTTCAAATTGCTAGGTTGGCAGGAGCAGGGACCGAGCAACGGGAGCTCACCCCATTGCGGGGATTCGAACCGCCGACCCTCTGATCAGCAAGCCCTAGGCTCTGTGGTTTAACCCACAGCGCCACCCGCGTCCCAGTAGTCCTCCTTTAGAAGACGTCTAAAATCTTCAAGCAGAAGTTCCTCTCCAGCAATCACACTGCACACTTATGTCTCCCATTATGTAAAGAGTGGGCAGAAAGCAGTCACATATTAAAAGTGCAATACAGATGAATAATTCAGATTGCAAAAGGGATTGCCTCCATACTATATTAAGTGGAGGCCACAAGAGATATAAATAACAATCAGTTTGGGTTATTTTTTGAAGACACTGCAGGGTACTTAAAGAATACACTTGCAAAACAGCTCTGAGGACTAGAGAAGGAAAAGACTTGTTGGTGCCCTCCACAGTTAGCTTCACTCTCTGATCACACATACAAAGAAATCTACGACATTCTCAAGCCCATTCTCATTCCATCTTCCCCACCGATACCTAATGAACATTTCTGAATGACGTAACTTTAAAAGCAGGTTACCATGTTTGGGGGAAAACAAAGGAGATTTCGACCGGGGTGGGTTTTCTGGCCGTGGGGCTACCAGCTGCACAGGGCGTGCTTGTTTGTCCGCTAGTTTTTTGAAGCAAGCCTGCCTGTTCTCGAACATGCTCCGCACATTCTCAAGCTTCATCTGGACCATTTGTATCCGAGCCTGCAGATTCCAAAAAGGAAAACCCCATAAGCAAATCTTGCAGAACTGGCTTGTCACATATCAAGGGTGTTTGATCAAGCCTAGCTCCTGTGAAGCGGAGGTCAGTTTGAGACACAATATTGGATCTCCTAGTAGTTCAGGCTAGTGATCAGCTCTAATCTGGAAGCCTCCCAAAGAGTCAGGGACCCACTTTGGCCTATTGGTGTAAAGCCTGGGAGGCAACCCCAGCCTAGGCCAACAAGCTTAATTGCGCCAGTATTTTCAGATTGTTGGATTCAAGGCTAGCACACTGTGTAGCGGAGCTCTTGCTATCACAGCCAGCACAAATGCGATTCCTCTACCACGGGCCTACCTTTAGTTCAGGAGTTAAGATGGGCTCAAAGTCAGAATACAGGGTTTGTGGGTCAGCATATAAATGAAGTGAAGAACTCTCAAGGAAATTCTCTATGTCTTGGAGAGCTTTCTGGGCACCTTCTCGGGACTGGCATTTATCCATCTGCTGGTTGGCTAGAAGGTAGGCTCCTTCATCGCAGCACTCCAGGGCCTGGTGAAAAAACATGAGTAGGAACAGGTTGGTGGTCATGCCTAGGGTAATGACCAACTAGCAGTCTGTAGGCAGCAGTGGACTTCCCCTCTCCCATCTGTTATGAATAGGCTTAGAGGACAGGAGGAGATTCAAGGTGGAAGTATTGTCTCCAATGTCCTCTTCCAACCAGCTCCAGCAACTGCCTAACCCTCTTATTCTGCTGCATTGTTGTCATCATGTGCTTTGCATCCAGTGCCAGGAAAATCACAGGTCACCCTTATTAAGGAGACCTCCTACACTGTGCTAGACAGAAGAGGTGGCTCTTGTATCGTTCTTTGACTCTGGGGATGACTCCTCCATAGCTTCTCCTGTTCCACAGCCATGCTTTGACATGCAACTGCAGAATCAGCTATGAGCTCTTAAAGGGAGGGGCAGTGGAAGAGAAGGTCCAGTCTGTAAGTCTGAGTACTGCTAGGCCATAAGACCTGCAAAAGCAGCCAGAACTTCCAGGATTCCCAAGCGTTTCCCAAGTGCTGTTGTTGGTCTCTGGAGGACAGAAAAGGGAGCCAGATATAACTCAGCTAGCCACATGAGAAGACCCTCTGAGGTGTCTTGCAGAGCTGAGGCTTCTTGGAGACCAGTAAGACCTGCAGCAGCAGATGGAACTTATTTGTTAATTAAATTCCAAAATACAACACCAAAAAATAAAAATAAACCTCTAAGTCTATTTTTCTTTGTTATATTGAATTTGCTAATTGTTTATATTTTTTGTCCACTTTGAATTTATTGAATATGTTTTGTAAACTGACTTCTCTCCCCCACCCCAAAGCTTTTGATGACTGATTGTTTGTTACAGGCTGCTTTGGGCACAGAGTTCACTGTGGAAAGGCAGCATTTAAATGCCTCTGGTCCACTGCAGAGCAACATCTTCTGCAGCTCAGCCTGCAATTTCCTATGAGACCTGTCCAGGGTCCTGATCTGCCTTGCCTTGCCCAGACCAGACCGGATCTTGACAATTTCTACCACTTCCCCTGCATGCCCCAAGGCCTGTGGTCCTGGTCAACCCTGTCTCTTGACATTTAACAGGCAGCCTGTGTGGTTTGAAATAAACTGTGCAGGCAAAGGCATACAACTTTGAATGCCCCTGTGAGTAGCCGACTGTCAAGGCTCGCAAAGTGGAATGCATAGATCTTTCCATAGAGCTGTGCAGGATCAGCAGTACCAGCAAAAACAAACATACAAAAACACCCTTTCATTCCAGCCATGTCTTTGCCTGTGCCACAGCTGGTATCATTGATGGGCATGGCTGGGCCAAATAGGGACACCTAATTAGGCTCCAGACTGGAGGTTCCCTGCTCCTGGCCTACAAAATTACAATCCTGAACCAACAAGAAGTCTACTCCACAATCCAGGATGATGCAATAGTATAATTTCATCTTCTTCTACATTATCTATTATGGGGAGGAGCAAGGAGCTATGTGGGACACTGAAGCCTCAGAAATGCTATTTAGCCTTCGCTCTGGCTTCTTTAATTTCGAGAAGGTTTCACTCCCACACTTGCAAACTTGTAAATTAAAAGTGGGGTTCTGTGGCTAGTAGCCCATCCTGCCCTCCTGCAGGATCACAGCAGATGCACAGCTCCATCCTTTGCATGCAGAGTTGGACTCTGAAAGCAACGCTCTGTCATTCATTCACTGTGTCTGGAGGTCCACCTCTGGACATTACCTGCTGCAGAGAAGTGAGAAGGTCCAAGGTTCTTTGGAGCTGGTTGTGTTTCCTTTTGATCTCCTCCAGCAAGATATCCGAATGGTGCCGCAGCTCATTACACTGCTGGCAGATCAAGTTGAGGGCGTAGTGGTGGTTGGTTGCCAGCTGGTGCCCATGAAGGATCACAACCTGAGCCTTCCCTGTCAACTCCTATGTAACATCCAAATAAAAGAGGGGGTAGGAGTTATATTTCTAGACCGTGTGAGGCAGAAGGGCCACCATGTGGCCCTCACAGGCCTCTCTATCTAGCCCTCAAAGCTCTTCCCAGGCAACACCTTCTCTCCCCAGTCACACACTGTCCCTACTTCACAGCCTCTTTGAAGGTTCTTTCCTGGCTGGAATGTGTCCTTGAACTCTGGTCATGCCCCTTGCTTGTGAGGATGGAGGAAAAATGTGAGAGAAAGCAGCCTACTGCACAAAGGCAACGCTTACAGTTGTTGCTCTGCCAACGTTTGTCCCTTGTGTCATCTGCTGAAGAGATGTCAGAGTGCCCCCCACCTCTAGCCATCCTGGCCAATAGTCAGGGGTCTTGGAAGCTGTAGTACAGCACCATGGAACACCTCCCCATCCCTGCTCTAGGTGGGTTAGAATGGCTGTTCCTCACTGACACCAATTGGAAGGCGCTCTTACCTGTGCCATTTTGTTCAAGTTTTCCAGATCCAGCACCCTCTGTTTTACTTGAGAGACATTATCTCCAGTATCCGGCAGCTCCCTTTGCTTCTCCATTAAAAATTCAATGGCTTTACTGAGCTAAAAGTAAGAGGAAATTTTGTCAAAAAGAAAAACAAAAACAGGAGGGGCACAATATTATTTAAAGCACAGAAGGGGAACTTGTGGTTCTTAGGTTCCCCTCATGTGGTCTACACATCCCTCTTTGCTGTTTTCACTTGAAAGTGTTGCATTATGTTTGAGCAAGGAAGACCTCTGAAGCTAAACAAGCAGAGAATGGGGGTGACGGGGGTGGTCTTCTGCCCACCACTGGCTCCAGCTCCACACATCAAAGGAGCCACGCCCCCCATGACATCTCCTGCAGATCAAAGGCCCTTCGCATAGGGAAAAGGTCCTCTATACCTTTCAAGCACACAGTAGTTGAAAGCTACTGTGTGGGTCGAATGAATATTAAAAAACGCCAGCAATAGTTTCTTAGCCAAGGCTGATGGGATGGGGACCTCATCCTACCTCTTGGAAATGTTGCTCGAATTTCCAAAGCTGCAAATACTGCTCCATCTTCAGCTGATGTTTCTCCCAGAATCCATCAAAAGCAATTTCCATTTCATGTAACTGTGCAAGCAACCTTTTTTTCACAAGAGGGAGCTGGTTTAGTTATCCATTAAAAACAATGTACTATGTAACCCAAGAAAATCATTAATAAAAACAATTTTAAAAACCCTCAACTGCATTTCTACCAAGTGGTCCCAAGCTATTAAAAAAGGGCATTTTTACAAAGAGCTCAACCCCTTAAAAAGAAAAAGAAAAAAACAGGCACCTTTTAGATTTCACACGATGTCCCTGATGCAGCATCGTCAGAAATTTAAATGGACTCCAGCCACCCAATGCCTATTTGGACTGCTGAAGACTGGAAACTCCAGAATCCACCAAGGTACTTTGCCAAGCCCCCACCCCCCGAAAACAACCCTTAGGTGTTGTTGCAACCTCCTTTCACCAGGGAACAAATTGTGGCTTGTCCAAGGTAAAAGAAGGCTGTCCCGTTCAGAGGTGGCACAGGTGCAGGACAGGTGAGGATGTTTCCACTGCACACAGAGAAGAAGAGGTTGAATCCAAGGTGGTGGCTTGCCGGCTTGCCCCCCCCCATAACTTTTGCCATTGCTGGGGGGATGGGGGGGGATGCACTCTAATGGAGTGCCTACCTGACCCCAGGCACACGGCTGCTTTCTTCCCCAACAGGAATGGAAGAGCATCTTCCAACCATCACAGACAACACTAAGCTAGATGGACTGTATAAAGATAATTTCCTGTTCGTATTTTGGGGGGAAAGAGCTATTGCTCGGTGGTAGGGCTTCCACATGCAGAAGGTTCTAGGTTCAATTCCCAGCATCTCCAGGTAGGGCTTGGAACATAGTACCCAGCCATTGTGACTAGCAGTCATTGATAGCCTTTATCCTTAAGTTCTCCTGTGCATTGTTTTGCAGGAAACCTCAGGAGGAGAGAGTGCTCTTATACTCTGGTCCTTCTTATGGGTTCCCAACAGGCATTGGCTTGGCCACTGTGAGAACAGGATGCTGGACAAGATGGGTCATTGGCATGATCCAACAGGGTTCATCTTATGTTTCTATGCTTTCAATGGGCAAGACAGTGATCCTAGTCAACAGCTTTTAACATGTGCATGATGCTCAACATGCTCACCGATTGACAGTCTCCCAGTCACCAGATCTCTCCTGTGGTTCCTCTTTGTCAGGTTCATCCATGTCAGGTTCCTCTAAACTACACAGCAGCATGTTTCCTTCTTTGGTCACTGTCGTAATATCTTCCTGCAGCATGTATAATAAGCATTGCTGATTAATATGTCACCAGAACCACCATGGTGGTCTTCCGTTTCCAACTCAATGAGGTGTCAAGGACCACAATTCCAAAAGGAGCCCTCTGAACCCAACCCTCAGCTGGAATCAAATCTACACCACATCTGCAATTGCACCTGCTCACCTGTCCCTGGGTATATTTAGCTTGCAGAAGAGAAGACTAAGGGAAGGCATGGTCTACAAACATCTGGTGGGGCTGTCATGCAAAAGATGGAGCAGATTTAACATCTGTTGTTCTAGAGGGCATAACTAGAAATATTGAGAACTAAAACCAACTAATAAAAACTGAATATGTGTTTTATATTGATCAGGACCAGGGGGCTGGACTCTTTCACTGTATTTCCCCATCAATTTTACTGTTGGTGTGGGTGGACCCACAAAAATCGTAGATGACGAATAGCCATAATCTGCCTGGAAGTGGGAGAAATGAGCAACTGGGACCCTGCCTGCTCTATAAGCAGTTCCCCACACAGCAAACTTTGGCACACTTCCAGAGCTGGTTTGCCAAAGCACGTTATGCTCTCACTTTGGTTTAAGTATCATGGCTGCTTTTACAGGAACTCTAAACATAATGCCAAGCTCTCCATCAGCCTTATGTAAAGAAGCAGATATGTGCACAAAGGTCCAAGCAGCTTCTATGGAAGAGACACAAACATGGTGCTGCACCAATCATTTTGATCCATCATGACTGCTCTGCTGTGCACCTGAAATATACCACAACTGCTGGATGTGATGCAGGTTTAGCAATACCCGTATTAAGAGCCTCAACATTAGGAAAACCTTCCCAATGGTATGAGCCATTTGACCTTAGAAAATACTCCTTTGAGAGAGATGGTGGACTCTCCTTCATTGGAGTTACTGAAGCCACGAGCTGGAATGGCCATCTGTCAGGGACAGGGATGGCTGAATCTGTCACTTTCTCTCGGTTTCTCATTTTCCCAATCTTAAATTCAGTTCTTCACATTTCTGCAGCAAACCGAAAATCTGTCCAAGTTTTAGTGCAATAATAATAGTCACATTTTTGTATGCAGTTTGAACAAATACACACATTTTTGTTAAGCTGTTTTCCCTAATATAATGCATTTTTTGTTTGCTGTTTTATGCATACAATTATATGCATACTTTACTCTGACATGTGCATTTTGGTCTATATTACTTGACTAGGGAACCACAGAGAACTGTGGATTTTGAAGGTTGTGTTTTGTCTTGGAAGCTGCAAATTAGGTAGTTTCACCTTCCAATGAGAACTGAATCAATTCTCCCCCTCCCTCTGTCCCTGGTCAGAGATGCTATAGTTGAGGCAAGATCTCTATACAGAGTTCAGAGTCAGAACTAGCAACACTATTTCCTATTCTGTAATTCTAGGATTTCCTTGCTCATAGGCAGAGTGTAAGGTCTAAGGGGACAGAAGTTAATGCAATATTTGCTTATGAAACTTTGTGTGTACCATGTGCCTTTCTGAAGTTGTAGAAATAAGAAACAAGGAATGACAGCCAGGGCCGAGACACCTAGTTTAAGAAATCACGATCAATCACTTCGAAATGGCAGGATTAATAAGATAGATGCACATCAGTTTGAGCAGGAGTAAAATAATTGCGCTGAAGAATTGCTTTGATGAATGGACTGGATTTCCTTGCCCCTTCCTCCACCCATCAAACGTGGCAGCCTTTAGCTAGCAAATAGTGATTCCAGGACAGTAATATACCATAGCACAGGGGCAAAAGCAAGGAAAGGAAAGCAGGACAGTGGAATGTCATTTCTTCCCTGACATCCCAACCTGTTTAGTGAATAGTTGCTTGTGTGGAGATTATATGATGCTCCCCCTGCCCAACACCTGCTAGGGAACTAGGTTTGTTGCAAAACCCCTTCACATCTAAATGCAATCTGAATTTGGCCTATGGTCAGAGGCAGTAATGGTTCTGAGTACCAGTCGCTGGAAACCAGGGGAGGGAAGAGTGCTCTTATTATGCTCAGGTCCTGCTTTCCGGTTTCTCTTGGGGGCATCTGGTTGGCCACTGTGAGAACAGGATGCTGGATTAGATGGGCCATTGGCCTGATCCAGCAGGCTCTTCCTAGACCCTTATGCTAGTGTGCAATTGAGTCCCACCCCAAAAAAAGTCTAGAATTGCTTCCCACCCCCGCACCAGTGCTTTACTCTAATTGTGCAAACCTAAATCTCTAGTAGGGAATTGAACCCTTCCAGCAAAACAGTTATCGAGTCTGGAGGTGACCAAAGTTTTTCACAGGATCAGGTAGTTTCGGATGCAACTTGCCTTCAGCTGATAGTATTTCTCTGTGCGCAGTGCCAGGATGCGTTCAATTGAGTAGGCATCATCTGGGAGCTCTGTTTCTGCCAGCTCCATGCCAAAGGATTGCAACATCTGGGCAATTTCCTTCACTGTTAGTGCAAAGCTTTCTATGGCCTGGGGGAGAAAGTTTTCTGTTAATCAGCTTGGCATGCCGCTTGGTGCTTAAGCTTGATAAAAGCAGCAGTGAGGTATTTATTTATATAGTTGCTTATTTTCATTTAGGAATTGCTTCCCCTGGTGGATTTGCAATGGACAACAAAAAAGCATCGGCAATAAAAACATATTCAGGTCCAATACAGGTATAGACTGGGATAAAAACAAACCTGCACTTTAAAGGATGTTTAGAAAACCAAGGTGTTCCGTAGGCACAAGCAGATAATGGAGACTTTCAGACCAGGGGGCTTCCAAATGGCAGGTGCTGCCACACTAAAGGTGTGATTTCCACACAACATGCACCTCCTGGTGATATGGTACCTGCAGGAGAAGGTCCTCTCCTGCAAAGTGCAGTGATTGGTTGGGTATATAAGTGGTGAGATGATGAGCTTTGTACACCAGCATGTCCTGCTAACTGAACAAAATGCGTTCTCTGGAAATTGTTCATTAGGTGAGCAATTCCACTGATTGCTAGAGGGTAAATTCTAATGTGTTCCTGACCAAGGAACTTTGACCCCACTCAAAAGCCAAAGAAATCCTCAGGAAACCACAGGAGAACCCAGAAAACTTTATATCTGGTTTGTCTGATCACTCTCCCTCCCTCAGCCAACCAGCGAAAGGCAAACAAGGAAGTAAAAAATGCTCTCTGTTCTGATATCTGAATCAGCAGTGTGTATAGCAAAGTTCAGGTACTGTGTTTGGATATGTGAATTTTCACATAGCGAATGTTCATAGAGCGGGACCTACATACACCTACAACTTAGTTTAGCTGTTGTTGGAAGGACTGAAGTTCACCATAGCTCTGTGGCAGAGCAATTTACTTTGCATGCAGAACACTCCAGGTTACATCCCAGGGATCTCCAGTTAAAAGGGATCTAGTACTGCAGCTAATGATGGGAAGTCCCTTCTCTCTTCAGGACCCTGAGAAGCTGCTGGCAGCCAGAGTACTAACATGAGTAGCCAACTTGCTACACTCCAGATATTAGTAGACTCCAGCTCCCATCGTTTCTGACTAGTGCCCTTGCTGAGGCTGGTGGGAGCTGGAGTCCTGGATGGTAACTTCATGAACTTCCCATTGCATGGTCCAAAATTACCCAAGGTATGTTATAATTTTGCATATATGCTAAAGCCTGCGGCACCTACTCTCTGCACTTGCCAATGCTGTATACCCCTTTGACTCCCCCTCCATGACCAACTCCCCTCCCTTGAATCTTTACCTCTGCTCCCTATTCCTCACAGCTTGCACCAAGCCCATTGCCCTAACACCCACCCCTCTCTCCTCCAGCTCCACCCCCTTTTAAAGGGGGAGAGGCATTTCACACTTTTACTTGCTAAACCGCTGTGTGAAGGGCCTCCCCGTTCTGTTAAACCTTGCTGCAGGCATGTGTAGCCACTCTCCTGGGTGTACCTGCTGTTCCTCACACCACAGCTGATGTGGCATGTGAAATGCAGAGCATGATGACACCAGATATTTTTATGTATATAAGAAGATATTACACACACATTTACAACAGCATTAATGTGTGGAACATACTGTTCTGAAGATGACCCATTCGCTATGGCAATACTCCAAGGTGCCCCCAAATTCAGGTGTTAACTGCTTTTCATCGATGTATGTCAGCAAGTCGCTGACCGAACTCAGCATTACAACCTGGGGGAAGAGAAAAGGGGGGAATAGACCTGTAGCTTAATATTCACAGGGTTAGATACCTGATTCTGCAGGAGTCATTTCACTGAATATACCAGCACATGTATCCATTTAATCAGCCTTGCAATTAGCCAACCCCAGCCCCAAAACCAAAGATTCCAGAGCCCAGGGTCACCCAATGAAGCTGAAAGGTTGGAAATTCAGGGCAGACCAAAGGAAGTACTTTGTCACACAGTGTGTGGTTAAACTGTGGAGCCTTCCCCAACAACACATAATGGCAACCTAGTCAACCCACTACTCAGATGCCTCTAAACAGGGACTAGAGATGGGTGGATCTGTCCATTTTGGTTTCTCTTCATTTCTCATTTTTCTACTCTTAAGTTCAGCTCTCCGGATTTCCTCAGTAGTTTGCAACTTTTAAAAAGCAAAAGTATGTACACATTTGTATGCAACGGCGCCTTATGTACATACCTTTGCAAAGCAATTTACCCTAATGTTACACGTGTTGTATATTGCTTTCATGAACACAGGCATTTTTATGTGCATTTTGCCTTCGTAGATGCATTTTTGTACACAATACTTAGCTGGAAAACTACATTTCCAAATTTGCAGAACTGCAAAGTTCAAAGGGTGACTATGTTTCAGTTTGCACCCTCCTCCTCCCTTCTTCCCAAAGCCGACTGTGGCTCAAGGTAGAATGCATGCATTGCTGGCCAAAGCCCAAGGTTTCTCTCCTTTAGGAGAGGCAGAGCCCAATGACAGAGCCATACAGATCAGGCAGGCAGGCAGGCTTGCCACATTCTCTTTGGGGAAGCAATCTGCAATATGGGACACAATTGTGTGGTAGAGAAAGAACGTACTGTTCAGAGCATTCTCACTCAGAAAAACTCTGAGCTCTAGATGTAGTCCAACTTTAAAGCTACAATTCAGGGCTACAGGAGCCTGCAGCCCTCCAGATATTGTTGAACTACAACTCCCATCCTCCCTGATCATTGGACAGGCTTCCAGGGGCTGATGCGAGTTGGGGGCCCCACCCCTTCGCCAGATAAATGCCTGCCAGAGCTTTTAAATATGAATGAATTTAACATTTCACCTCCATTTTTAGCATCATCTTCTAAAGCCCATAAAATGCTCAAGGTTGGTGTTTTGTACATGTGTGTGTGATTGTCATTTGTATCCACTGTCATTTTAAACAAATGCATTGCAGCTGAACAACAACAGGGAAGGAAAATTCCCTGCAGGTAAAGCTGTAGAGTACAAAAGACGGGGTGATGCTGTGGCAGCAGGTGTGATACCGGCAGTTTGAGCAGGAAGTCCTCTTGGCTAAACCGAAATCCAATGTCGGTGAAAGTGCGCTGAAAGAATCCGGTGGGGCGCAGGACCATCACTAGGTGCAAGTTTCCGGGAAATGAGGCCTGTGGGGGGAGAAACCAGACAGCCAGTATTACATACAGAGAGTTCTCCACTATCGAGAGGAAAGTCAGTTTAGAAAATCAGAAATGATGTTAACCTCCTGTTTTTCCAGCAATATGGCTGCAAACTTTGATACTGTTTTGTGTTTGTGCTTATTAAGGAGTCCAAGGTGGTTCTCCTGCTCCCCATTCCATCCTCACAACAAGCCTGTGAGGTAGGTTAGGCTGAGGTGACTGGCCCAAGGTCACCCAAAGAGCTTCATTGGCTGAATGGGGATTTGAACCCTGGGCCTTCCAGGTCATAGTCCAGCACTCTAACCATTACACCACACCCTGCCTTACCAGGAGGTGTTTCTGGAGGGAGCATGGAAAGTGAGCGAATGACACAAAACCATATTTAAAAATTATTTTTGAAGGGAGTAGAAAGGATGCTCCCATCCTTTCTTGTGAGGGGCCATTGAGCAAGAGCAGTGGCTTAGGAGCAGAGCATCTGCTTTGCATGCAGAATGTCCCAGGTGAAATCCCGGGCATCTCTAGGTAGGGCTGGGCAGGTCCCCCGCCTGAAACTCTTGATAGCCACTTACAGTCAGCAGAGACAATACTGACCTGAATGCACTAATGGTTTCAACTCAGTTTAAGGAAGTTTCCTGTGCTCTTTATTCAGAACCATGGGGAATAGAATACTACTTTGTTGTTGTTGTTTTTAGAAATGCCATATCTCAGTGGGACATCTGCTTTGCATGCAGAAGGTCCCAGGTTTAACCCCTGGAACACACCACTGTTGTCAAACAGAGGCTGAGTGAGTTCAGCAGGAAGAACTGGGATGTTTTCCGCTACTGCTGCCTTCTCCCAGCATCTGCAGCCTCAGGCAGCAGTCTTGTTCTGCCTAATGATAGAGCCGGCCCTACTGATCCCAAGTCATTTATGTTTTGGGAACAGATAAGAACCAGCAAGTTGAATTATCCCCTGTAAGCTAACCAGCAGTAGCCAGCACAGTTGATATGAGAGTACTTCCATTTAGGAATGAGACAGGCAACCATTAAAACTATTCGCCACAGGAATTTCCTTTCTCCAGACATTTGCGAGGGATTGAGACATTTGCAGCAGTGTGATACTGTTCCGTGTGTCTTGTTGATGCTAGTTGCTCTCAGGGAAAACCCGAGGAGAAGACACAGTCTGTTTGCAGCAGACTCTACGTGCATCCCATAGCCACCTAGTTCCAGTCTTATTCCATCCAATATGAAATAATCAATAGCCCCTTGAAATAGACACATGCCAAAATTTTTGGCACCTGATCCTTGCAGTGTTAACAATGCCCTTCATCAGCCATTTTTTAAACCCGCTTTCAGGTATGAGGAAATTTGATATCAAACATAGCCCTCAGCAGTCACAGCAGGAGAGAGGAAGAGAACAAACATCCTCAAATAGTCGTGGAAGTTAGGGAACAGTTCTCCAAAGATTCGTTGCAAGAATATCAATCACATCCTGTAAATTGTTGTATAGGACTTGTTTATCCCACCCTTTCTTTCCAGGAGCCTGTGGTTATCTCTTATGAACACAGAAGGGGTCCATAAACTTGCCACCTGGAGGTGTGTAATAACCAGGGTAAGCAATGTCACCAATAAATTATCCTGTCATATTGTTAACAAAATTATTACAGTAATGGATTCCTGGTGTCTGCAACTTTAAAAAATGCATACAGATTCAACCTGTACAATATTGCATTACACATACTGCATTGGAATATACTATTCCACGCAATGAGACGTGTGGCCCAAATGCAACATGTTCCCAAGAGCTATTTTTAAGATAAGCTTAAAATAATAAATGAATGCAAACTGATTGCCAAAACTCTGGCCTGAATGAAGCCAGCAGGAAGACTTCCAGGGACCAAGAACTGGCTCTTGAAACAAGGGCAAACTGCTCAGTAGCTTGCGATTGCATAGATCAAACCCAGCAGAAATCAAACCCAGCAAAGACTTTGTGCCCCCAGGTAATGCAATGTATGTGAGTGTGGACCACAGGATAGTTTCCTCCAAATTCAATGAGCCCCCAAACAGAATACCACCACCACCCTTTTCCACTGGAACTCATAAGCATATTTGCTCAGGAAAAAAATCCCACTGAGTTCGATGGGACTTAGTCCTAGGTAAGCTGTATAGTGAAGGCTAGTCCATTAGGGCAACCAGGGCCCTGCCCCACCAATCTCATTCTTCAGGATGCATACATGGGATCTGCAGCAAAATGTTGCAGCATAGAAGAGCTTCTGCTCAAGGTTCCAGGCACTCCAGAACTCACAAGAGCCTGGCAGCATTCCAGGTCCACTGAGCACGTTCAGTTTGCATCAGGCTTATGGTCACCCCAACCTTCTTGTGAATTGAGTGGAGCTATTGATAATGTAACTGGCCCCATAGTCTGAACATAGGAAATAGACGGGATAGTAAATAGTTTGCTATTCTCATGCATGCAAAGATGGTTTGGTGCTTGCTGGACTTTGCACCTTCTCTTCTCTTTCCTTCGCCAGTATTACCGTAGTTTTCTGTGTATAACACGCCCCTGTGTATAAGACTCGAAATTAAAGAAATGGGGGAAGATTGCCCAGAGCTTTTGGGGAGGATTGACCAGACTTGTTGAGCTTTTTTGTTGGGTGGGGGGTTGGCCTAAGTTGTAGAGCTTTTTGGGGGGGTTGCCGACAATCGCTCACCCACATGACGACCGCTGCCAATGGTAAGCTTATTATCTTGCAGAGTCTGGAAAACTAAGAATTATCCAAACTCACAAGAGTCCACTCAGTGTGTTTCTGTGTGAGTCCCTGTTCTGGGCATGCCATGGAATAATGGGCTCAGGCTCTACCTCAGTGGCCAGAGTGACAGAATGCTAAATCACACTTGATGCAGAGAGGTGGGAAAGTATCACCCACCCACCGTTCCAGGGAAAACAACAGCGGTGACTCATGCAGCAGGCTTTTCTGCAAGTGATTCCTTTCAGACTTAAAGACATGCAGTTTATTTGTTAGCAGTTGGCTTGCATCGCTCTTTCCTGGCTCACCATTTCTAAATGAACAGCCCTAATGAGACTTGGCCCTCACTGAACTGTCAAAAAGAAATATAGCCCTTCCTTACAAGTACGTCCTCCTCATCAAATTATATCCTTACTACCTTAAATCTGCTCCTGAACACCGAGAGCGAGAGAGGGGGCGGAATGGTGAGCTCCTTCTTTTTTAAAACCTTTTCTCCTAACCTTACATAAGCAAATATGTTTCATTCAGATCCCCCCCCCCCCGTGCCATCCCCCACAATGGCTCTCCTGGGGACTTTTTAAATGCAATCCTGCCTTTTTCTACAGCCTTTGACTATGAGGAGGGTTTGAGCTCAAGCACGGATAACCTCCAGCAATGAGAATGATAAGCGCCGCATTTGTACAAACTTGATCGGTCAGTGTGGCAACGCCTACAACTTTGGAACTTCCTGCCTATTGAGACCAAGCAGGGGCCTTCATTGTATTCTCTTCAGAGCCTGCTAAAAACATTCCTGTTTAGGCAAGCCTACCCAGATGCTGCAAAAGTTCAGGTGATTTTAATCTGTTTTAGTATTTTAACTTTTATATGTTTTAAAGTAAGGTTGCATTTTTTTCTTGATTTTACTGTTTTATCTTTTGTAAACCATTTTGAGGCTTTTTTCCTTTCTACAATATATATGTGTGTGTGTGTGTGTGTGTGTGTGTGTGTGTGTGTGTGTATAATAGAAAGGAGGCTGATTCTAACATTGATGAAGACACATTGGTTGCTTCTAAATCCCTTTTTAAACCAACGGGAGAAAGTTATGCACCTGGTCAGCTTTTGTCCTCTTGCATTTTAAACTGGAACAAAAACACTTTAATATTAACACAAACCTACTTTTTTATTTTTAAAAGTAGACCCAAACAAAATGTTGGCTCTTAAACCAATTCTGTTTGCAGCATTCTCAGAGAACAGCCAGCAAAATTATTTTATCAGCAGGCCTCCTGTGGAACTGAACCTACAAACAGCCTTACTGAAAGGGACAATTCAAAAGGTCTACCTGTTCCCCACAGTGGCCAACCAGATGCCTCTGAGAAGCCCACAAGCAGGGCATGGAGGCAACAGCCCACCCTTGCTTTTTGTCCCCAGAGCCTGGTACTCAAAGGTATACTGCATCTGAGCATGGGGGCTCTATTTAGCCTGAGATAACCTACATAGAGAATTCAGGAACACACGAAGGGACCTTAAAAATGTGGGGATAAGTCAAATCCATGGGTGAAGAAGAGATCCACCAATGGTATTAACTAATTTACTTGTGAGATATGCCCACTTTGACCTACAGAACTGGCACCATTGAAGGGGTCACATAATTCTCATTCCACAATTACAAGAAACTAACTTTGTGGACAGCACCTAAACTTTGGAACTCCCTGCCTATTGACATAAGCAGGTGCCTTCACTGCACTCCTTGCAGCACCTGCTTAAAATCTATCCAGACATGCAAAAACTTACATGCATTTCAATCTTTTTAGTTTTAGTTTAGTTTAATTATTTGTTTCCAACTGGGGGTTTCTAACTGATAATTTTAATATTTCTGATATACTGCTTAGAGGTTTTATTTCAGTCAAGCAGTATATAAATTTAATTACATTAAAAGAACCTGTGGCAGCTAAATAGAAACTCCTTGTTCAGCAGCAGTCTACCTGATAACAGGGGCACCAACAAGAGAAGACTATTTCCAAAAGCATCTGTTTGGCAATGTCTGGAGGTGGACTAGATCCTGGGTCTTTGGTGCAATCCAGCAGGGCTCTTCCTGCATTTTTACAAGACTGGAGAGGACAGGAAGAAATATTGGTGTCTTGTGGTCATTGTAGGGCAGAAGGCAAGGAGCCCAGTAGCAAGTCTGCATTCAGACTCAGGGATTATTGCATTAGTTTTCCTTCTGCTCCATCTCCCAATATTCCTTTTACACCACACTATCTGTTGCATTGTGACTTCTTGATTGATATATTGCAATGTACCATGCTATATTTCATGAAACATCAGTGTGCGTGGTGTGATGCAACAGCAGATATCACCAGATATGTTGCCACCACCCAGTATGCACATGAGTGCTTCTGTCCTCCCCACATGAAAATGGCAAGGAAGAACTCTGCGCTGGAACACCAGCCCAAACTTCATCACATGGCATGACCTATGAAAACAGTGGGAAAACTGCAGTGCAAAAATTCCCAAGATTTTCCAGGTTAATGTGGTTGAAAACAGATTTTTTTCCTGGAAGCAATTAGCATGGAAACAAGCACTAAACAGCTGCTACATTTTCAGAAGTGGCTGTTATATCACATGGAAAATCTCCTAGAATGCAGTAATTATCAGGTAAGAAAATGTCAGGGAAATGGAACAAAGAGGCTGTCTGAAAACAGCCTAAGTGAAGGCAGAGCCAATGACAGACAGGGACAACTCATTCTAGTTTAGTCTCCATCCTCTTCCCTGCTGAGTTCTGCAAGGGCAACACTGAAGCTAAACAGGCGGAAGCTGAATAGCAGTTTTAAGCAGAGGTGTGCCTAGGGGCTGAACAAGGGCACAGGCCTGGGGGTGCAAAAATTGTGCCTCTCCACTCTGGAGTGGCTAGGAGCTCGCCCATCCCCTGCAGGCCATTCCTCCGCTGCTTTGGGCAGCCAGGTGAGGTGCCTCAGCAAGTGCAAGGGAGCCTAGGTATGCCTCTGGTTGTAAGTAAGAGACCAGGTAGTTTGGGGCTGGCTCAGGGCAGGTTGGTGGGGCAGTGCCTCCTTTGCAAGTTCCACTAGGCAAAATAGGGAACTCTGGCTTCCAATTCAGACTAGAACCGAGCAGGGGTGGAGACTTTGCAGTCCTCCATGGGCAAGTTGAACTACAACTCCCATTAGTCCCGGATAGCACAGGCAGGGTTGGTGGGAGTTGAAACAACATCCAGCAACATCTGGAGTGCCACAGGTTCCCAACCTCTAGCTTAGAGCATCCCTGCAGGAAGGAGAAAACGGAGTCAGCCTGGCACCACATCAACCTTACATAACTAATTGTCCCTGTAGCCTATGGCAGACTCTTGATTTTCCTTCCTAAAAAGCAGTAGGAGTCAGCCAATCCCATTGAGATTTACCAGAAGCACAACCTGCAAACTCTTCCAGGTGAGTAGCTTTTCTTGGAGCAAAACCGAACAAAAGCTTTTTGGCTCCTTAAAAGACTTAACAGAATTAATTGTGGTGTAAGCTTTCATGGGGTCAAGCCTACTTCGTCAGTTGCATCTTCACCCATCTGGAAAAGTCTGCTTGGACTCCACGAAAGCAGGATTAATAAATCCTGTGAAGTCTTTTAAGGTGCCAAACTGAAAAGCTGAAGAAGTTTTAAGTGGAAATTGGCTGATGACTCAAGAAGCCGTGGCTTGTCTCCCCTTTGGACAGGGCTGAGGAAAGGGTAACTCTCCAGACATTGCTGGGATTCTAGCTCCCAATCATCCCTGACCACTGACTGCACTAGGGCGAAGCTGACGGGAGTTGAAGTCTAACAGCATATGGGAGGCCACAGGCTTCACAGCCATGGCTCAAAGTCCTGGCCATTGTAGAAGTTAACTTTTCCACATGTGCAAAAACCAGAGCCTAACAGAGCTAAAGAAATCATGGTGCCAAGGCTATCCCTCAACATTCTAGAAGGCAGGGTATGGTTGTGCAGCAAGGACATCTTCAAATCCCCCATTTCAAGATGGGGGTGGGGGCTTGCGAAACTTCTATTCTCATCCCAAGTATTCCCCCACTCCACTTGGCACGCTACACAGCACCAAAGCTCCCCCTGTTCTTGCTGAATGTTGATTTAGTCTGCAAGGGTCAGTAGCAGATCCTTCAAATGTCAGCCACGTCCTGTGCAATGGCAAAGATTGGTGCCTCCCTCCCACTTCTCGCCTTCCATTCTACATCATAGTTGTGGCACCTCCTGCAGTACCCCCAAGGCTCTTCACCCAGTTTGACTGAACTGGTTGCACTCCCCTAAATCCACCTCTGCAAGAGTCTTGTCTGGCACTGGCTAATCTAAAGTAGGGACATGTCAATAAACTGACCATCATAATTCTCTCTCTCTCTTTCTTTAAAGTACAAACAAGCCCCAAAACATATTGTACAAGTTTTTCACTTATATGATGGAATTGACTGAATTTGCAGAATAGCTGAGCAACATTTGCCCTACAGATAGGCAGTATTGTTTCATTTTTGGAGGTGGAGAGGAAGGGGAATTGAAAGAGTACACTATGCTACACTTTGCATCCATGCACAAACGCATTTGCATGCATGTGTGGTAGAACTGGCCAGCATAAGTTTTAGAGAGCAAGAAGAACATGCATCTGTACTGGCTAACAGAAGAGTTCAAAGGAGTTTTCCCCTCCCTCTGCAAAAATGCTAAAAAATTAGAAACAATGGTTTTAATAAGTGCAGGTAAAAGATCAGGGCTGTCCCTGACAGAAGGGAAAGTGTTCAAGGCTGGCATTCTAGGAGTAGCTGATTTCAAAAAGCATGGCCTATTTCTTTACAGGCCCTGCAGGAGGCTCCACAAAGAATGAAATATTTCTGCCTGATTTCCTCTTTCTGCCTTCAAAGACCGAGGTATATATATATGCATATGTATGATGCAATAAAGGGGTTCTGAAGTCCCCCACATCTCTCAGACAGACAGACACCCAGACTTAGGAGCTCTGTTTAAAACTGGTGCCAACCTTGCTTCATCAGTGTGGACAGGTGTTTTGGACAATTACGGAAAATGCAGTAAATACTGCCCAAGCATCATCCTTTCCCTCGCGCCCCCCCCCTTTAATTTCCCAAGCGCTGTGTTCAGCAGTTTGTCCTAGAATGCTGCACTGCTAGCTAGGCTGGATGCTAGTGCTGCATCAAGGCTGCATTTGAACTTAGAAATCTGCTTTGCAAAAAAAAAAAAAGGAGAAAGACTGCAGGCAGACAGAGTCCTTACCGCATTCCTTCTTCCCCTCATCTTGCCTCCTGGGGGATTCGCCTCGGCCATCTCCCTTGCAAGACAGGAACTGGCTACCTTGCCCAAATGTCAATGCGGCATCAGTGAAATAAGACCCGTGGATCTCGTGAGGTGTTTAAAAATCGCCGGGGGTAGCCGGCCGCCTGCACTGCTGCTTCTCTTCGTGCCAAGGCATCGCTGCACAGAACACACAGAGCAGCCTCCTCACTCATGTCAGTTGCACGGGTGGCGCTGATACATGTTCCCATAATCTATTCATTCCCATACGCAAAACTGACTGGCAGATGACCTGGTCCTCTCCTCTCCTCTGGCTAAAGCAGAGCAGGCAAGGGTGCCAAAACTATGAATGGCTGTTGGCTGTGCTAGCCGGCAAGAAAGGTGGGGGGGAGAGACTCAGTGGCCAAGAACAGCTATAGATTTTTAAGGTGGAATGCAGAAGTTTGAAGATGTATATATTGCCATTTATAGCTCACAGCAGCAACACACTCCGGAGCAGTGTTAAGACTCTAGCGAGCATCCTTTCCGGTGTTTCCCCCCCCCCCCTCCCTCAAAGCTTTCCCACAGATGAGAAACAAATAATGCTTTGATGGCTGATAGCTCCTGGACAACTAATACAGAGACAGAGAGGGAGAGGAATAGGGATAGCATTTGGTAACTTTGATATGGTCTCCATTTTTGCTGCTGGCTGCTACGGATGTGCCCTGGTGAAGAGAGCAGATCACATGCCCCTGAGGTGTTTTAGGCTACTAGCCAGGATGGCTATGCTATCCTTCTACTGCCAGATGTGCCATGCCTCTGGATCCCAGGTTCTGGGAATCACAAGTAGGGGAGGAGTGCTGCTGTGCTCAGATTCTGCTTGCAGGCTTCCTATAAGGAGTATCCAGGTGGCCACTGTGAGAACAGGATGCTAGACAAGATTCTCCTTTGGCCTGATGCAGCAGAACTCTGCAAAAGTTATATCAATAACTACAACTTATATTCTATCAAGGGGTCGCGGGTGGCGCTGTGGGTTAAACCACAGAGCCTAGGACTTGCCGATCAGAAGGTCGGGGGTTCGAATCCACACGACAGGGTGAGCTCCCGTTGCTCAGTCCCTGCTCCTGCCAACCTAGCAGTTCAAAAGCACGTCAAGTACAAGTAGATAAATAGGTAGCGCTCTGGCAGGAAGGTAAACGGTGTTTCCATGCGCTGCTCTGGTTCGCCAGAAGCGGCTTAGTCATGCTGGCCACATGACCCGGAAGCTGTACGCCGGCTCCCTCGGCCAGTAAAGCGAGATGAGCACCGCAACCCCAGAGTCGGTCACGACTGGACCTAATGGTCAGGGGGCCCTTTACCTTTACCTATGTTCTATCAATAGCTACAGTGCGTTAGTTTAAACTATGGAACTTGCTGCCACAAGATGCAGAGAAGGGCAGCAACCTAGACACCTTTAAAGGGGGGGCAGTCAAAATAATGGAGAAAAAGGCTATCAATGGCCACAATGGCTATGTTATACAATCCATTGTCAGATGCTGCTTGAGATGGTTGTGGCTGCAGAGATGGGTGACCTCTCCAGGGCTCTAGACTGGGCAGTGCGTATGGAGGTTCTGGGCTGCCCAGACAACAAGACTCCCCTCTCAGCCTTGCTGATGTGGTCCAAAGGAAAGCAGAGCAATACATTTGGCACCAGCTTGGCTGCAGGAGTTGCCAGAAAGAGGTATACAAGGCGCCATCCAACCATCTTAGGGACTGCACTATGGATTTGCATAGGGTTTACTCCTGAGCCTTTTCCTTTCCCAAAGATATCCTGCAAGGCAGCGTCATGGACTGGCTGGATGCAGAGGGGTGGTGGGAGGCACCAGCTGGGGAACCCCTAAGGGAAGAAGGCTCAGAGGGATTGGCGGTGGGATGGTGATGAGTAGTCAGAAGGAGAAGAGGGAGCAGATTGTGAAGAGGTGTCACAAGCTGAAGAGATAAGAGGGTTTAGTGAGCAGGAAGAGTCTGTGGCAGACAGCAGTCCATAATCAGAAGCAGAGGCAAGGGCCAAGTGGCAGAGATAAGGCAGGCTGGTGAGGAAGCCTGGGTGTCTCCCCATCCTGCGGTGACCAGCTCCCCTCTCTTCTGGTCTTCCAGAATCCAAAGAGGTGTGAAGAGGGCGGATCAAAGAAAGGTAAGACGAAGGAGTCTCAGATTGCTTGGGAAGGAAACAGGGGAGAAGACTTAGAGAACTGTGGGAAAGAGGGATCTTCAGTCCTTGCAACTGCCTCATTGGGGTAAGAACTACTGGGATGAGTTGCTTTGCTCACTAGGTCTGGCCTCCTGGGCTCTTTTGTTTATTTTCATTTTTCATTTCACTTTTAGTTTGTAATACCGCCTTTCTATATTACTATGCACGTGGCGGTTTACAAGCTGAAGAAACAATAAAATAGACAGCAAAGATCACATACATAATAATAATCTGATCCAATAAAAGAAAGCCACAATAACTTTAAAATAAACAACTTATATCAAATAAAGCAATTTTCAATAATCCATTAGAATATAATAGTAAACAGTAAAATTAAATATCCACAAATAATAACACTTATCAGTTACAATAAAGAATTACTAGATGATAATAAATAAAAACCACAGCAAATCACAATGCATAAAATACCACAAAACATGCAAAACCATGTAAAAGAATCAAACTGAGAAACAAGCTCATACAACTTATAAAATGGTGTGTGTTTTTTAATTTCCCCGAACTTCTCTTATTTGAATAAAGAGTTAACTTCACTCGCTACTGTGTGAGTTATTCCTGACTTACTCGTGACACCCGCCCTGACAGGCAGCGGGTATAGAATTTTCCTTGAGGCTTACTTCCAAAGCCTTTCTAAAAAGGTGAGTCTTGTCATCTGGACAGCCCAGGACCCCCCAAACACACCGCCCAGTTCTCATTTCCCAGAAATGGTCCAGGAGGATACTATGGCCAATGGCATCAAGTGCTGAAGAGAGATCAAGGTCACACTCCCCTTGCCCTATTTTCTGCAAAGGTTATACTGGCAAAACCTATTGGTGTTTCACAACTTTCTGACTAGTTGCAGGATCTTAGCCAGACCTAGCAGAGTATACACAGTCCACTGAAGCAATTGGCAACTTGGCTACAGACAGGATGGACAAAGCAGGAACCAGGAACTTGTAGTTAGGTGTTTATTATATACAGTGGACTATAGTGCAGCAGAGACCACCCCTTCATGCAGCAAAGCATTAACCACACTCTGGGCCCAAATGGTCAGCCACCTTCTGCTAAATCTGGTAAGGCAGGAAGAGAAGGGGTTGAGGGGCATCACCAACTCTCTGGCCCAGTCTCAAGTGCTGACCTTCTAATCCCATCCCAAGGTCAAGAACCTCCCTGGTTGAGGAAATGGTGTCTGTATGGGCAATAACCAACCCCCCTGCCTTGACTCCCTAGTCTAGATTGCTGCAGCACTGAAAATCCAGGTGGACAGAGCTGGGTAAGGTCAGGCCCACCCAGCTCACTCACCCAAGCCAGATCAGCCCACTCAAATTATGAATGAGCATTGTTTTATTATGGACTGATCTAGCATTCAGCACCAGCACCACCAAACCAAAGAGCTTAGTGGATATGTCACCTTAGTGGCAGAGCTCACTAGGGCTAGAACAAGACCAAACACCTAGGCCTTCTCCTCCAATGGTGGTCAGCCCCCCAACTCCCCTTCCCCTGCCCAACACCCCTGGAATTGGGGAACCAGTCCTCAGAACTGTCCCCAGGGAATACCCTCTTTAGCATCCTCCTCCAATGATTTTGCGTGGCTGGAATGTGTAATAGAACTGTGGTAACACTACTTCTTTACCTGGATGGAGGGTGTCTTGGGAAGTGTGTGTGAGAGAGAGGTGTGTGTGTGTGTGTGTGTGTTTGTGTGTGCAGAAACCTCTGGCTTCTGCCTGGCCGAAATGCAACCTGCTCTCCTGGTAAGAGTCACAGCCATTGGTCCACCCACTTCTGCCTCTAGCCCTGCCCATTTCTGGCTCCTCCCACCACTGGCGTTTGTCCCCTGGAAGGTTATCCACAAAGGAATTATGGTCCTTGGGCAGATAATGACACTCCCCTTGTGCCCACCCCACCACAGAAGAACTTACTGCTATTCTTTGCAGAGTCATTTTGACAGACGTCCATGTATCCAACCTTCTGTCCAGGATTAGGATAAATTTGGTGTCCAATTCACGTTGGCTGGAACATAAAAAAATTAAATAAAGAAGAAGCAGGGAACAGAGCTGTGCCATTGACATCCACACCAAAAGTTCACAACTGGGCTTCCTGGATCTAAATCCAGTATGGTGTAGTGGTTAAGAGCGGTAGACTTGTAATCTGGGGATCCGGGTTTGCGTCTCCGCTCCTCCACATGCAGCTGCTGGGTGACCTTGGGCTAGTCACACTTCTCTGAAGTCTCTCAGCCCCACTCACCTCACAGAGTGTTTGTTGTGGGGGAGGAAGGGAAAAGGAGAATGTTAGCCGCTTTGAGACTCCTTAGGATAGTGATAAAGCGGGATATCAAATCCAAATTCTTCTTCTTCTTCCTACATTATTTTTTTAAAAAAAAATAGCTTTCAATACACAAACATCCATTCCTATTGTGGGTTAAAAGCTCACCCTTGAAAAGTCGCACTGGCAGGGTATGTCAGCTGAAGGTTTCTACAGTCACGTACCACCCAGGTCCACCAGGAATATGGATGGGCAAATATGACGAACCAAGTGTCTCATTTTTCTGGTTCTTAAGTTCAGTTCTCCACATATCCGAATCAGGTTGCAAATGTTGCTTTTAAAGTCCTCATGAAAAGTCACTGGCATTGCAGTTTGAAACTCCCATAATGTACCCATTTTTGTATGCAGCTTTGCACCCGAAACACATATTTTTACAAATCAGAAACTCCCCATAATATATGCATTTTATGTACACGTTACTTGACTGGGAGCCAGGTACTGTACCTAAAGTAGCACCTTCCCCAGTTCCAACCATCCTGGACCCTACAATTGGCTAGGGAGGCCTTTTTGCAGTGCTGCCACTGAGGGCTGCCCCACTGGTGCAGAACTGTGACACAGCCTTTACAGGAGTGGCTCCCTGGTTGTGGAATGCCTTCGCTAGTGAAGTGCACCTGTCTCCATCATGATTAACTTTCAGGAGGAATTTGAAAGCATTCCTGTTCACCTAGGAGGCTGAAGAATCCTGTCCCTTGCCACCCAAAGATCATTGGATGGAACAGTGTTTTTAACTGCTAATATGGTTTAAAACGAAACAGCTTTTAGATCCTTTTAACTGTAATTCTTCTTAGATTGCTTCAATTACATTATAATGCTTTTGTTTTTACATCTGTCTGCTGCCAAATGCTCTTTTGACAGAAAGGGCAGGGTATAAGTTTAGTATATATATAAAAAAATCAACATATAATTACAAAATTCGGCACATTTTAATTTGATTTTAAAAAAGGGGGGTGGCTGTGCCTTGGTTCACATACTGTTTCAGAAAGTGCAAATTAGGCACATTTGCCTTTAAATACAAACTGAAGTGAATTTCAGTTCGCCCCCGGCTCCCGATGGCGGTGCAGAGCTGCGCTGATCCCGGCACGGCAGACAGCTCTGCGCCGCCATCCCGAGCAGGGCGGGACTTCTCTGCTGTCCCGGGGAGATTTTAAAATGCTGGGGGTCGGCAGCGAACGCTTCGCTCCCGCCCGCCAGCATTTTAAGATCGCCCGGGGCAGCGGAGAAGTCTCCGCTGTCCCGGGAAGGCAGGCGGGGGGAGCAAAGACTTTTGCCCCCCGCCGGCCTTCAGAAGAGGTCCAGGACCTCTTCTGAAGGCCGGCTGTGGGCGAAAGTCTTTGCTCCCGACCACCAGCAATTTAAAACAGGTCCCCGGAGATTTCCCTATGGGCTTTCGTCTTGCGAAGCAAGCCCATAGGGAAATTCGTCTTGCGAAGCGCCTCCGAAACAGAAAACCCTTTCGTCTTGCGGGTTTTCCGTCTTGCGAGGCATTCGTCTTGCGGGGTACCACTGTAATGCAGTAAATAATACTGCAGTAAATGCAGTAAATAATATTGCAGCTGACAATATTTAAAGAAGCAGCAAAAGCAAAAAAACAAAACCTATGGGCACAAAGGAGAAACTGGTTTACCAGGGACAGGGACCAGAGAACTGAAACTGATAGTAGACGGGGATACTTGGAGCATGTGCTATTTATCTGGAATAAGGTGGATTCTTCTTTCTCTGTTGCACAAGTCTTTGTTCTCCCGGCAAAACCACAGAACCGCATGCAAAAACCTAATCACACGTGCCCTAACCTTGCCTGACTCAATTACTAATTCATGTTCTTCAAGACTATAATTTAGGGGAACCCGCTCTGAATCTACTCATCACACTGTTAATGAGAGGTTTGCATGGCAGAAAACACTTGGCAAATAACATTGCCTGGAGATCAGGCTGCAAATTCCAAGGCACGTTGCAAGATTTTGGTCAATTCCATACTTATTTTGTTTTCTAGGATCAAAGCCACTGAAAGAGAAGGGTGGGGCAGGACAGGAAAAAGAAAAGGCGGAGAAACAAAGGAGGGCACACGCCCTAGCAATGGCTTCCCAGAATCTGATGCTGCAAGACTTGCAGCAGGGTGAGATTCAGTACAGTTTGCATTTTAAAGAGAACCTACCAAATTCATACTAAACCTGTACTGAATTGAAACACATGCTTCTCTAACACACACACAAAAATAATGTGGACAAGAATGCAAATATTAGGACAAAGCGTGCATAAATGGAAAAAGAAACCACGTACAAAAATGTTATTAAGAGGGAGAGGAAAGTTGGATATTGAGGATAAGCTTAAGAGTAAATCCCTTCCTTTCCAGTGGTATATAAATTTCATGAAACAGTAGATAAAATGCATACTTTTTGATGCATTCACCAGTACAAAACAATGCAATATTAATCTTTTTTACATAAAATATGCATTATTATTTTTGTGCACACTGCAAAATCCAGAAAAGGGTGCAATCCAAGTGGGAGTTGCATTCCGATCAGATAGCGAGTCTGGGAATGTCAGAGCAGGTTGGTCCATTGCGCAAAGCAGGCCAAAGGAATTCTTTCCCCATCCCTAGTCTCTATAGATTATATTCCTGTATCAATCAGCACCCAGCCAGCTGAAAGGAAGTAAAAACACACACACACACACACACACACACACACACACATCCTGGTTAGGCAAATTTCTGCTTTGCAAATCTCTCACTTGTTGCTCCCATGATTTCATGGTTCTGCCACCCTTGCTGCCTAGGGTGTGGTGGGTGGCGGACTGCTATCTGCTAGGGCGTTCCCTCTCTAAGCAATACTGGGAACAGCCCTAAAGTGCCTTAATAAGGTGGAGCAACTCTGCAATGACTCGTTCGCTGGGTTGCACTTTCATCTTTGGAAACGGCAACCTTCAGTTCACACACGAGATTGGTGGCAACACACCTCTGGATGAAACTCCCCCCCAAAAAAACCCTCAGGGGTTTTGGACAGGTGGGAAGAGACTGCAATTTTTGTATCTTGCAGGAATTCCAGGAAGTGGCTGGGCTCAGTGAGTGGGAAGGATCATATATCTGAAGCTGCAGCAAAGAGACGAAGTGGGCACAGAGTTCAAATCGAGCTCAGCAGTTCAACCACTGTAACCAACAGTATGCTCTGTTCAGCTTCCCTTCTGAAAATGGCCAGGATGTGCTGCATTAACATTATTACTTTGTATTATTAGGTGGTGCTTCCCTTTGCGCTTGACCTGGAAGCTGCAGCTAGCGTGGAATTCTGAGGAAATGATTGCTGGCAGGAATGAGACCCTGCCAGCATGTGGGACCTCTGCTGTGCAGCACCTTCACTATTGCCTGTTTGCTCCCAGGCCAACCTCACTGTGGGGCATTGCTTAGAGCATGGGTAGGCAACCTAAGGCCTGGGGGCCAGATCTGGCCCAATCGACTTCTAAATCTGGCCCACGGACGGTCTAGGAATCAGCGTGTTTTTAGATAAATAGAATGTGTCCTTTTATTTAAAATGCATCTCTGGGTAATTTATGGGGCATAGGAATTCATTCATTCCCCCCCCCCAAAAAAATACAGTCCGGCCCCCCACAAGGTCTGAGGGACAGTGGACTGGCCCCCTGCTGAAAGAGTTTGCTGACCCCTGGCTTAGAGTGTCATACTAGCACCTGCAAGAACAGGGTTCAAATCCCTGCTGAGCCATGAAGCTCCCTGGGTGACCAGTCACTGCTTCTCAGCCTGTCCTGCCTCACAGGGTTGTTGTGGGGATTAAATGGGGGGGGGAGAACTATGCATGCCTTCTTGAGCTCCTTGGAGGAAAAGTGGGATATAAATGCAATAACTAAATACCTAAATAACAAAAATATCATAATTAAGGGCTTTATAGACTAAAGCTTAGGGCTAGTTTATTTGCAAGATCACCTTTCCCCCAGGACCTCGGGTTAAGAACTTAATTCATTCTGGAGGTCCGTTGTTAACCTGAAACTGTTCTTAACCTGAAGCACCACTTTAGCTAATGGGGCCTCCTGCTGCTGCCACACCGCCAGAGCACAATTTCTGTTTTCATCCTGAAGAAAAGTTCTTAACCCGAGGTACTATCTCCGGGTTAGCGGAGTCTGTAACCTGAAGCGTATGTAACTCGAGGTACCACTGTATATGCCCCCTTGGCTGCTTTGATCTGTGGAACTGGTGCCACATGATACTTGTTCCACCTTCATATGAAATTGATCCTATAGTGTGGACGTACTCACTCTTCAGAACTCCCTGCTTAAAGGATAATTCGGCTAGCCCAGGGGTCTGCAACGTTTAAGACAAAAAGAGCCACTTGGACCCGTTTCCGAAGAAAAAACAACAACTGGGAGCCGCAAAACCATTGCGACATTTAAAACAAATATATCTCTGGAGCCACAATCTGACAGCGGGCGGGAAGGTGACGTCGGGACGGTGCGTGACTAATGCACGCACCGCCCCCATGCGACGTCACAGCCAGTACAGTGCCCGCCACAGTGAGGAGTGTCGGGGCGCACAATGCGCCTCCTCCCCTCGCTAGTATCCGCCCCGGAGCCGCGGCAAAGATGTAAAAGAGCCACATGCGGCTCCGGAGCCGCAGGTTGCAGACCCCTGGGCTAGCCAAGGGTGGGGGCAGGCAGAGATGCAGCAACTGGGCAGAGTGGCATGATGTTTGCTAAGATGCCACATGCTCTGATTGGCTGTGCAGTTCTGAGAGTCTTCCTCCCTTCCCCACACCAGCTAATTTTGCTGAATGTCTCCCTGCTATATACAAGGCCTTGAAGTAAAATAGATAAAAACCTCTCTTCAAATTATGCACATTTTTCTCATTTATTTATCCTCAAATTGCACACTATTTTGCTCATTTTCCTTGGTAAAGGGTTACAAGGATTTCTTCTGTCTCTACCTGCATTATTTACATGACTTTGCTAACACTGTTTTGCTTCTCAAAAACGGATGTTTTTCTCATTAAGACAAGATCCCTTCCCCTGTTTGTTGCTCCCGGTGCACAATACTTGGGGGTGCAGTGCTTCTGAACATAAGGTCCATTTGACTGTTGTGGCAACCATGAGTTTGTCTAATATCCTTTTTTTGGCGCATCTAGGCATAGTTACCATCACCGTCGACTTGTGGGAGTCCTTTTTGACTGCCATTTTACTAAATTCCACATCAGTTTACAAAAATGTATAGTGCATCAGTTAATAAATGGCACACCTAGACCAGGAGTTGCCAGCTTTTTCAAGTCAAGGGGTGCATTAAGACTTTTTAACAGTGTCCGAGGCCCAATATTCATTCTCTGACTTCAGCAATGAACCTGCAGATACCATCAAACTCAGAGCAGTTAATGCTAGATTCATTTACTGACCACATACAGGCAAATGGCACTTAAACTCTCCAACAAAGAGTGGTGCCATCAAGTTAGGTTTTTTTGGGCAAACATCCAGGGCACCACTGAGCAGGAGGATCCCCAAGTGTGGTAAAATGTCAGACTGACCGCAAGTATTACTGTTTATTAATTTATATACCACTTAATGCCGCAATAAGCTTCTAAGCAGCTTACGAGGGTAAAAAACCAATTACACAAACATTCAAATATAAACGTCAACCACTAAGATACAAAAGGGGTGGGTGGGGGAATCCCATTCATTAAAAAGAAATAAATGAAAAAAATATGCAATTAAAATATGTGCTAAAACAATCACATTGAAACAGGAGACTCAGGTCAAGTAAGGGAAGAAATACACATTGCCCTCTAGAGAGACATAAAGCCATTAAGTCCAGAAGTGAGCCTCCTGCCTGTAAAACAAAGTTCTGAGCACCTCACTACTGCACTGAATATACAACCCAACCTGCTGGGCAGGTATCAAGGTAGACTGATTTATTTTATTAGTAACTTGATCACAGTTAACGTTTTTTCTCTTCCTTTCCCCAGTTCTTCTTACTTCCTGGCAGCACAGCGTTGAAGGTTGACACAGGTGAATTAAACCAACAAGTGTTTAATTATTAGGTTCCAGAACAAACATTTGCAAATGAAACTAGTGAACATGATATGTATGCTGTTATTTGGACCTCCAGGATTGTGCATGTGTGTTGCTGTTTTTAAATCCAGCACGCATTTAAGGGAAGGATGCACAGAATCTCTGTTTCATTTTTAAACAGCCGCCTGCCCTTTGCCAAGTTTCTAAACCTCAGGGAACATAGCTCAGTTATTACTTTCCACCAGAATTTTTTTTTTCCAACTGGAGATGCTGGGAATTGTATTTGCAAAATATGCTCCTAATACATAACTATGTCATGCCCCCCACCAGAAAAAAAAGCCGCAAGTTTTCTATCTTGGTTATTGATGCAGCAACACTGCTGTTTATGATTCTGGTGCTGACATAGTTTGTCAAAGTAAGCAATAGGCAACTATCTGCTTTTTAATTATGCTGATTCTCCAGTGCGCCACAGTAGTCCACATGCCCCCTTCATGAATATATACCTTTCATCCTTGCAACAACCTTGTGAGGTAGCCTAAGCCAGCCTCTGTCTCTCAGCCTAAGGAAGACGTGGTGGAGAAATGCCATGGCTTTAAGAAATATGGTTTGTTTATTCACCTGTTTACACCTTCAGTCTGCATGGAGGGAGTCCAGATCTTACAGCCTGGCCCCTTCAAGAGGGGTTGGTACCCCCACAGCAGTGCAGGCAACCTTCAGGCAACCTGCCCAGGATTGATCTCAGCTCCTCTTCCTCCTCCTTGCTCCCAGAACAGTCACCCTGGCAACCTTCTAAATCCCCAGTCTCTGTTCACACCTCAGGGCAAGGGGGAACGCCATCTCTTGTATTGTTAAAAGGTAAAGGGACCCCTGACAGTTAAGTCCAGTCGCAAACAACTCTGGGGTTGTGGTGCTCATCTCGCTTTACTGGCCGAGGGAGCAGACGTTTGTCCGCTCCGCAGACAGTTTTTCCAGGTCATGTGGCCAGCATGACTAAGCCGCTTCTGGCGTAATGGAACACCAACACCAGAGCAGCACATGGAAACACCGTTTACCTATTAATCTACTTGCACTTTTTGGCGTGCTTTCAAACTACTAGGTTGGCAGGAGCTGGGACCGAGCAACGGGAGCTCACCCTGTCATGGGGATTCGAACTGCCAACCTTCTGATCGGCAAGCCCAAGGGTCAACAGTTTAGACCACAGGGCCACCCGCGTCCCATTGTTAATGTCCCTCAATTGTTCTCTATTGTTCCTTGAGGAACATAGCTCAGCCACAGGAATTCTTCTGCAGCTTGCATTCTCACTTCATGTCCCAAATAATCAAAATACTAGCATTTGGTAATTTATAGGGTTTAGGGGAGTCCCCCACCCTTAAATCTATAACAATATCAAGCTGATGTAACAGCGCAGCACCCACTAGAGTGAAATATGGGTACCTTGGAATCCGAGTTAAGTAGCTCAAAACTTTTGTCACAACCTCTTCAGGCATTTGGTTGAAATTGGAATTTTCAGGAAATGTTATGATCCAGCCGTTGTCTTTCCCTCTTCCACCTAGTTTGGAAGAGAGGGTTGGGTGGGAATAAGCAGACATCCTAAACCAGCTGCTAAACCATTCAACACATGTGCCTGCTGGGGGAGGCAGGGTCACGGTCAAAGACCCATTACTATTTCTGCAGCAGGTTCACTGTCTCCAGCATCTTAAAGCTGCCCAGCATGCAAGGGGACCTTTTCACCACAAAGAAGGAGTCTTCTCACCCTGGGTGCTACTTGGAGCTCGTCTGGAATGAGATGAGCCAGCCCCTGAGGACTGGCTCCAAGGGCCCCTCTGGAGAAAGAACATGGGGAGAATGACCAGGAGGAATTGTTCTGCATGCTCCAGAGCTAAGTGTTTAGGAACACTGAGAATGCAAGGGGCTTATGTGCAATGGGACTTCAAGGAAAACAGAACTCAAGTCACTCTGAAATAAGACACTGGAGCACTCCTAATCATTTGCCCATGTACGTGCATAGCTCTAGCTGAAGGGCAACAAATGCAGATCCGCACTGGTTGTTGAATTGCATCTCTAATTATTATTACCATATATTGATAAGATTATTGAATACTTTTTGAAGGGGGCATGGCTGTGACTATCATGAAGGGGTCCAACTACACTACTATGTGACCATGAAACTAACCTAAGTGGAGCCCTTATTTATTATGCTAACTGCTGTGGACTTGCATTTCACTTCCGTCTCAAACTGCACTGTCCACCCCTGGTCCCAGCAGAGCCCTTGTTCAGCCTCAAACTGGTCCCAGCAATGTGGGGTGGGGTTTACTTTAATTTTGCCTATTTATATCACACTTTAAAAAAATGTTTGGGAGACAAAGAAGAGTTTGCCATACTCACCAGAAAGAAATGCAAATTCTTTCTTCAAGTCCTCAGCAATGTCCTTTGCACGTGTTGGAAGAGATGACTCTGGCAAAAAAGGAACATGAAATGCATGGCTTAATCATTGCGTAGCTTGAACCTGTCACATCTATATCCCACTTTCTCCAGGCTTCTCCTTCCTGCATCTCCATCATCCATTGACTCAAGTGCCTGCTCTTCCCTTTCTATATCCTCCGTGTGGGAGAGTCATAGCTCATTGGCAGAGTACCTGCTTTGGATGCAGACGGTCCCAGGCTCAAACCCTAGCATCTCCTGATGGAAAAGGATATCATCCTCTCTGTGATATCTCCCCCATTCCAGCTGGCCATTCCAATAACTCTGTAATTAAGGAAGCGTGTCTGAGTTTGCTTTTCTCCCTCCCAATCCATTTTCCTTTTGTGTTGTGTATTGTTTTGGATTGTCAACCTAAAGGAAGGAACTATCTCATCGCTGACATCTGTAAGTCAGTCCGGAGTAGGTCCATCTACACAACCTCAAGTTCATTCAACCTGCGAACAGAGCTGATGCAACTCTGCACAATCAACAACCCTGCATTTTGCAGGATCCCAGATTGTTCACGTAACTTATGTACTGTACACATCTAGATGTGTTCACAGCTTGAAAAACATCTAGATGAGTCAAGGCAGGGCCAGGAAGTACGATTTTTGCCCTCCTTCCTTTCGGACCGTCAGTGTGCTGCAAAGAGCTACCTGCAGGCAGGCAGGCAGCCCACAACAAATCCTTTCAGAGGGCTAAAACTTTGAGCCTGGGTTTTATGAACAACAAGACCAGGGCAAGAACAGGGTCAGCAAAAGGTTACAGAGTAGGTGATGTTCTTGAGTCACAGTCACAGCATGTGCAGTAATTAATGTCCTTTTAAGGAGGGCTGGTTCAGTGCTGCCTGTTATTTATCTTCCCTGCCCCTCACCAGAACTGCCCACACCATTTGCAAACAGCAGGTATACTACACACCTGTCTAGCCGCCTAAACACTCATTACTCTTCTCGATACCAATCAACTGCTCTTTGTGGAACACAATCCCAATTGTGATTTATAAAAAAGGAACAGGCGAGGGCTTTGTCAAAGGGCCAGAGCGCTACCAAGGAAACCCAGAAATGGGAGAAAGAGCTGGTTTGCGGATTCTTTCGGGTGCCCAGGAAAGAAGAAGAAGAAGAAGAAGAAGAAGAAGAAGAAGAAGAAGAAGAAGAGTAGTAGTAGTAGTAGTAGTAGTAGTTTGGATTTGATATCCCGTTTTATGACTACCCGAAGGAGTCTCAAAGCGGCTAACATACTCCTTTCCCTTCCTCCCCCACAACAAACACTCTGTGAGGTGAGTGGGGCTGAGAGACTTCAGAGAAGTGTGACTGGCCCAAGGTCACCCAGCAGCTGCATGCGGAGGAGTGGGGACACGAACCTGGTTCACCAGATTACGAATCCACTGCTCTTAACCACTACACCACCCTGTTTCCACCCAAGTCAACAAGAAAAGAGCTTGGGACTGCTGTCTGCAATGGCTTCATTTTCACGTTGCCCTTGCGAATGTTTTGTGAACACAGCCCAACAACTAGAAATTTGAGCTTAGACCCAGGCAGCCCAAATTCCTAGAAATATCACTGGATAACCTCAGATCAGTTGCCTCTGGCCAACGTACCTTGCAAGGTTCTTGTGAAGATTTACCGTGCGTGGGAAGGAAACTGAACATGCCGTACTTTAACGTCTTCCCCAGGCTTCATTGCCAGGGCCAGCGGAAGGCAAGCTGGCCTTTCCCCAGCCACACCCCAAATATGTGTACGGAAGTCGACTACACTGGCATCTGAATCTTTCTGCAATTCTCAGCCCAACTACTGACCATGCTGGTTGGGTCTGTTCTTTTCTGAACCTTTTCCCGCTCTGCAACATCTTTTTTGAGAGGTATTGGGGAGCTGCCACCAGTGAGTGATAGAGCAAGATGGGTAGTATCAGGGCTTCCTGCTCCTATTTTAGGGGAAAGCCTGCAGACCAGAGCAAATGCCTTTCAAGCAGAAGTTCCCAGGTTCAATCTCCACCATCTCCAGGTTGCTCTACAACTGTCCCTGCTCTGAAGCCCTGGCGAGCTGCTGCCGGTCTGTAAGGACAATACTGAGATAGGTGGACCAATGGTCCAACCCTGTATATGTTGCAACAGACCAGAATCTTTAAGTGCATTAAAGCATATTCTGTTTTAAAATAGCACGGCCAATCCAAAAACAGTTGGGTGTATCTACCACTAAAGCTCCCTTGCAGTAGTGGCTTTGGGCTGCAAAATAAGATCTGTAATTATATGTCCCAAATTTCCTCTAATCCTCTAATGGCTTTCCAGCCTGAAGGAGGGAGGCTCTTAATTAAAGCAAGTCAAACTGGATTTCCATTATTGGCCGAGATTAGCTACCTCTTTGGTTGGAAAGAATAAAATTGATGCCACTTGTGGAATGGGAGGAAAGAAGCCATGGAAGAACTGGAGGGGTTACAAGACATCCCTATGTGGCAGGGAGGGGGAGAGGCTCCACAAAGCCAGGGAATTGGGAGCTGAAGCTGATGCCTCAACAGAGGTACCCCGCTGATCATTAAAATGCATTGTGCAATGTCACAAATTACATTTTCTCACAACTAGGGATATGAGAAATTTGATTCAGTTCTCATTTAAAGGCAAAGCTCCCATGATTCCCCACGAAAACAATAGGAAAGTACTGTATGCCAGAATACCACCCCAAATGTGTCACTTTACATGGAAATGATCACTGAACATGCACTATATTCCAATAGTTTTCTGTCTTCTACATCATGTGAATGCTCAAACATAATGCAGAAGTTAACAATCAGGGAAATGGAATAAACTGCTTTGTGAATGCAGCCTAAATTACAGTGGATCAGAAGCTGCACTTCACTGTTAAGGGGGAAATCCATCTCGCTCCCTTGTTTACACATCTGGATAGTCATGGTGCCGTTAACACAGAGTAGTCATCCCTTATCTTATCTACCTTTCCAATGGGTTCTCTCCTCTGTTCATGGAGATGTTTCCATTTCGTCATGCCAAGGCACGGTAAATATGAAGCAGAAATGTGAGCACACTCCTAACAATGCAGAAGCACAAACGGAAAAAGCAGAAGCACAAAAAGATGGGAAGGATAAGAGCCAGGGAGTAAAGTGACACCAAGGCTCAGCTGAGGGCAGCTGAGCCACATCCAGCCACAAGCAGAGGAGACTGATCCCTCTAACAAGGGCCTTTTCTAGCTAGAGCAAAGTGGTGTAGGAAATAAACCAAACACAAGCCAGGAAAGTCCTCCTTTCGAATCCTGGCAAGAGAGCCCTGAAGTGACGAATCATAAAACTGTGGAGTTGGAAGGGACCCTGAGGATCATTTCGTCCCAACCCCCTGCAACGCAGGGAGCGCAGCAAAAGAACCCCTGACAGAAGGCTATCCAAGATGATATCTCAGTTGCTTAGAGCCTCTTAATTATAAAAGTCGTGGGTTCAAGTCCCGGGTTGGGGAAAAGATTGCTGCATTGCAGGGGGTTGGCCTAGATGACCCTCGTGGCCCTTTCTAACTCCACAATTCTATGATTCTAAGATGGTCATTTTCTTCTTTGCAGGATGGTGATGATTGTGGCTGGCTGTTGAAAGCAATCCCTGGTCATTCTTGCAAGATTTGATCGCAGACCAAGCGTTCTTTGGAGGAAGAGGATCTCATTTCAGGGTGAAGGTACACAACGTCCCAGAAGGGATTTCTGCAACACAAAGGGTGTGTGTCTGTGTAAAAGTGGCACTAAATTCCCCAGTGCATGAAAATAATAACACTGGGACAAAGGCACAGTAGGTTCCTACAAGCACAAAAAAGAATCTTGCAAAAGCTTCCAACCTTTGGTGCTTAAATCGCCATTTTGTGAAAGGGTGTGGAATTTCTGCCAAAGTAGAATCTCATAATTTAACAGCAGAGCCCAGCCCTACGGAGCTGTTCCGCCAGGCCTTTGGTCGGGGTTCAGTCTGACTCCCTCTCCCCTTTCATAAGAACTTGCATGAAAGTGGCCTCCCAATTTTTCTCACAGGCTAATAGAAGTTCAGCACAAACAGTTGGGCCTGGTGAGCATTTAAGGTCCCCAACCCTAATCTGCGGGTTGCCATCTGATTGGATTTTATTCTGATCCTGATCTGATTTTAATTGATTGCCTGATTTTATGTTAATTTGATGTTAGCTGCTCTGAGCCCGGTTTTGGCCAGGGAGGGCGGGGTATAAATTATTATTATTATTATTATTATTATTATTATTATTATTAGTCCTGTTTCCTTTTGTGCCTTTTGGGCTGTTAAGGGTGACAGCGGGGACTCTTCAGAGAACCATAAAATCCTATTCCTAGAAGCCAAAGGATCCAAAAATTTGAAATGAAGAAAACACACTAGCAATAAAAGCAGATATACAGGGACCATGGAATTAAATGGCACTCCCTACTTTCCAATTTACAATCCAAAACAAATCTTTCTACCCAACACACACCTGCTGTCACTTTTTATAATTATTACAGTAAACAATTAGGATGCTGGGACCCACCACACCAGTTAATTCTGGTGTGACATGTGTAGGATTTTAAACGTCCTGTATGGCTGTTTCAATCTGCTTCTCTCTCTTTGAGACACTCTCTTCAGTTTACGAAAGCATCCAAAGCCTTTTGGGACGTTGTTGCCCTATATTCTGAAAGCTCTGTAACGGCATCTGAAGCATCTATTTTTAATAGGATGCACAGCTATGAGCTTTGGATAAAATATTTTTTGCAGTGGGGCAGGGTGGGTGGAGAGACAAAATAATCTAGAAGGGCAATCTGGAAGATGGGGGGGATTTAAAAAGGTACAACTACAAGAAATCACATCATATTTCCATATGGAGCAGTCTAAATCTGGACAGAGTGTATCCATACTAAGGTATTAAATCAAATGTGTTTACAATTATTTTTAAAAACACTTTTTAGGATAGAGACAGGCTTCCAAAGCAGCAAAGTGTAATTCGAACACAAAAACAAACAAACGAAAAGCAAAACCTTGTGCCTTGTTTATTGGGTATGATAGAGGTGTAGTGATAAATACAACTAAATAAAATATTCAAGAAGCAGCATTTTAAAAGACCAATCATGCAGTCCTCCGCAGCTATAAAAACATGATTGGCAGTAATAAAAGAAGAATTTTGATTTGATATCCCGTCTTTCACTCCCTTTAAGGAGTCTCAAAGCGGCTCACATTCTCCTTTCCCTTCCTCCCCCACAACAAACACTCTGTGAGGTGAGTGGGGCTGAGAGACTTCAGAGAAGTGTGACTAGCCCAAGGTCACCCAGCAGCTGCATGTGGAGGAGTGGAGACGCGAACCCGGTTCACCAGATTACGAGACTACCGCTCTTAACCACTGCACCACACTGGTCAAACTCCAGAAAAACTGCTAATTAGGGGGTTGGGGAGTTTAATAGGAAAGACAGCATTAGTCATAGAAAAGCAAAATTGGCTTCAGCAGACACCTAAAAGGTAGCAGTGGTGGTGCCATGCAAATGTCCTGGGGACCCACAAAGGGGGTCCCATCACTCAGAATCCCCAACTCTGGTTTAGTTGGGAAAGGGATGAAGCTCAGTGATAGAGCCTCTGCTTTGCAGTCAGAAAGTCCCAGGATCAATTCTAGGTTCAGTCGCCAGCATGTCCAAATAGGGCTGGAAAGCCTGCAGAGCTCCTGCCAACCAGTGTTGACAATACAAGGGCCCACAGTCTGTGTCAAGATAAGGCAGCATACGGAGTTCATTAAGAATATCCATAGTTTGGTGGTGAAGAGAATGCTTTCCATATTGAAGATCCCTGGTCCAAACGCCAGCTTCTCCAAAAGACTTTACCTGAAATCTTTGATAGATGCTGCCAGCCAGTGTTGACAGTACTGAGCTAGTTTGACCCATGGTCTGACTTGGTCTAAGGCAGGTTCCTGCATTTACAATAAGCTTAAAAAGTTATAGCAGCACAATAATAATAGCAGCCACTGAAGCATTTTCCTTTCATTGGGTGCTCTCCACAGTGGCCCAACAAACAGATACCTCCAGGAAGAGAATAAGCAAGGACAGAAAGCAAAAACCTGAGGGCCATATTTCCTTCTGGGCAACCTTTCAAGGGCCACATGCTAGAGGCGGGTGGGGTCAGAGGTAAAAATGGGTGGAGCAATGAATGTGAACCAGAGCTTTAAAGAGCAGGCTACTTTCTGCACGTGCTTGTCATGGACCGGTTGGACATAGAAGAGTGGTTGGGAAGACCAGAGCCCAGGGATTGGTGGTGGGACAATGATGACTGGGTCAGATGGAGAAGACTGGGAGGAGGTGTAAAAAGCTGAAGGGGGAGCAGGGCTTAGTGAGCAGAGAAAATCTATGGCAGAGAGAAGTCCAGAATCAGAGGCAGAAGCTGAAGCAGAAGAGGAGGGAGGCCAAGAGGCAGAGATGAGTTTGGCTGGAGAAGAGCCACGGGTATCTCCCCCTCCTGCTGCAACAAGATCTCCTCCCCACTTCTGTCCCAGAACCAGAAGAGGCATGAAAAGGGTGGAGGAGAAGTTAGCTTCATGCAGGCGCAGTCTCATGTTGCCTGAGGAAACCCCTGGAGAGGAGAGGACTTAGGCAGCTGGGGAGGGGGGGAGCTTTCAGTCTCAGCAACTGATCCATGGGACAAAACCTACCAGGGGTAAGCTGCTGTGCTCATTAGGCCTGACACTCTGCCACATCTGTGAAGATCATGTTTTTGCTAATGAAGAGTTAATTCCAACTTGCACAGTGTGATTTACTGCCCACTTGGCTCCTGACAACACTCAGCACACTTATTTCTGTATTTTTCTTAAAGGCAAGCAAGAAGCCTTATCATTATGAGAGTTCAAGGACACATTCCACCCAGGCAAAAACACTCAGGGAGGGTTTGAAGCGAGAAGGATGAGGGGTGTGGCCCCAAGAGGCTTCTAAGGGCCAGAGAGTGAGACTCGGAGGACTGTACTTGTCCCCTAGGGCTGAGGTTCCCCATTCCTGATAGTGCAAAAAACACAGTAAGAAAAATTGTTATTATTACTATGTCTACATCTAAAATTAGGTCAGTTTTACCATAAACAGAACAATATTTATACAATAGTTCAGAATGCTCAAAACACACACAGAGATAACATAATTTCTCAACTTTCATGGTTAGGAAACCCCAACTAAATTTACTACTGAATAGCACAGTGAGCCACGTCAAGCCCTCATGCCTGCCATCAGGAAGCTGAGGAGGAATAGGGTCATGGTGGGAATCCTCCCAGGGCCAGAGGAATGGAGATTTCCCCTCCCTGCACAAAAGCCTCCTTTTTACAAACAGCAGCTGAAGTGGCAGACCTGTGTCTGGCAGACAGCATCGCACCAGACTCGAGAGCTTATACAATTGCATGATAGAAAGCAAGGAAGCCTGTGGCGCACTGTTGTTGCTTTTCTCCTCCATGCAGGGAAATGTTGTGTGAAGGATGAGCATTTCACAATGCAAGCCAGCACCTGCAGCCTGAAACAGTACAGCCTCTGGACAAACCTCACTCAGCTGCTGTTTGCTAGAGTAAAAACCCAGTTCTTGTCGATAGCTGCTTGCATTACATCCTTTCGCAATTGCCCAAGTTCCAGCACAGCATCCTTTCTCCCACCGAGAAGGATGCAGCCTGACAAGTCACCTGCTCTAGCAGTTTACATGTCTCACTGCCACACCTGCTCCAGGACAAGCCCCAGCATTTCCAACAGCTTGATTCACCTGCTTTTAAGGTCAATGTTGCTGCTTCAGGTTAATTGCTACCGACTCCCAGGGAGGTATGTTATGATTCCCCAAAGCCACCCATGATCAGAGTACTGTTTTGATGGCTGCAAGCAGATCTCTCTTTAGAGGACGGGTGGGGAGCCTGTGACCCTCCAGATGTTGGGAGACCCCAACTCCCAGTGACCAACATATGAGTCTGTTCACACATTCACACGATGCACTTACATGCGTATATGAATCAGTTCACAGCTGTGGACTGCGGAGGGAGTTAGCAGCTCAGTCAACAGTGACTGGCAGATAGTTTCAGGAAGGGGATATGTACCAGCCCTACTTGGAGATGTTGAGAATTGAACCTGGGCTCTCTCAACCACCTAGCTGCAGCCCCAGTACAGTACACAGGTAGCTGCTTCATTCAATCCAACTCAAACCATTAGTACACCAAACAACTACAACAGGGATGAGGAATCTTTCTGGCCCAGCAGATCAGAGGGTCCACTTTGGCAGCTGGGTGGGACCAGCCACCTGAGATCATGGTGACACCATAAGCGAATGGTCCCTCCTACCTGTCAGAGTTAATTCATGGGGTTGGTGGTCTGCTTCCCCAGTGTGCTCACTGCAGGTAATACTGTACATTGGAGAAGATGCACCAAGCTGCATTAAACCCCTGCCTCCCATCCATCAACTGATGTGACCCAGTGATGTCAGCTGATTGACAAATGGATGTGGGTGGGAGGTTAATGGCCTCATGGGCCAAACAGAAGCACAGACAGGTCAAGAGTGACCTATGGGCCAGCAGCCCACCCCAGGTCTACACTGTCAGTGGCTCTCTAGGGTTTCAGGTGGCGGGGGGGGGGTCATTCCCAACCGAACACATAGAAAACTGAACCACCAGCAAGGCTGCACACCAATGGTTGTGGCCCAGGGTCCCCCAAACTTCTCACTTGCACAGGAACACATCCATCCTTATTTCCCAAAATCAGTGATGATTGCTGGAGATTTTGCAAGCCCCCCCCCCCCCCACCGCAGAGCAAATGTTAGAATGACAAGGGAGTTGGGAACTATCAGCCTCTGGGCCAAATCCATTCATCTGCTGGTAGTGAAAGAGGGCTACTGAAGGAGTTGGGGGCTGTGGGCCACTTTGGACGCAAGGCGTCCCTAGACCACCCATCCCTGCCCAGTTCCCAGAATGATCTATCAGCAAAGGTAGTCACTGAATGAGTAGGATACACTACTTGCTTCAGGACTTTCAAATTCCTAAAATGCTAAGATGTCATAGTGGGAAAAGAACATTGAGGATCACATTCCCTTTTTGCCAGCTTTCAAAGGGCCACTTGCCAGCGCTGGGTGGAACCAGGAAAAAAGTGGGAAGGACAACAAATGTAAGCTTTACATTTGTACACCCTATTATTATTATTATTATTATTATTATTATTATTATTATTACTACTACTACTACTACAGTGGTACCTCTGGTTACGTACTTAATTCGTTCCGGCGGTCCGTACTTAACCTGAAGCTGTTCTTAACCTGAAGCACCACTTTAGCTAATGGGGCCTCCTGCTGCCGCCGCGACGCCAGAGCACATTTCTGTTCTTATCCTGAAGCAAAGTTCTTAACCCGAGGTACTATATCTGGGTTAGAAGAGTCTGTAACCTGAAGTGTATGTAACCCGAGGTACCACTGTATTACTACTACTACTACTACTACTACTACTACTATTATCCTTAGTAGAGTAGGCTAGTTTACACACCCACCCATCACCACCACCAGGAGCAGCAGCAGCAGCATCTTCCCAGCATGTCCAGGTAGAGCTGGGAGAAAAACCTGTCTGAAATCCTGCTGCCAGTCAGTGTAGGCAATACTGAGCTAGATGGCCCAATGCTTCTGACACAGTATGAGGAGTTTGTGTTCCTAGGTTCCAGTTCAAGGTCACATTCTAGCTAGAGAAAACTCAAGGAAGGTGCACAGGGCATGGCTATTAAAAAGGGTGGTCCAGGGAGAGTTAGAGAGCCAGTCTGAGTGTCTTGGGGGCCACATTTGGCTGCTAGGCCTAAAGTCCCTCATCCCTTTCTGTCCACAGCACACTCTGCATCCACCAGAATGGAAGCTGCTCCTCCCTCCAAGGCTGCAACACCTGTAGATTGTCCTTGTATGCACAGAAAGAAGCCCCACCAGTGAATACATAGCATTGCCAACTTCTCAATTACCCTCACTTGCTCTGCATGCACCAGCAAGAGGAAACCACGGTTATCTCCATGGAGCGAAGGGGCCTGAGTGAGGAAGGGCACCGGTGCACCTGCTGATTTTTGCAACTCGACCCTTCTTTAAGACGCAAGACAGGTCAGTTGGCAACCCTCATGCGTCCATCCCCCAAAATGTTATTATTAGCAGATTGAATGCTGTAGCGATGCAGCCCATCTTTGGGAGGGAAGAGGGGGTCCGTGAGAAGCCCCTCTGTAACTCCCCCACCCCCCGTCGCGGGGTAACTTCTTTGCCTTGGCGAGGGCGGGGGGGGGAGGGAGATCGCCGGTAGAAATGGCAGCGGAGCGGGCAGAGGGAGGACACCCGACCCTCGCTGCACTGCAGCTGCTGTTGCTGCCCGGCCAGAGGCGGCGACTTACCGGCGGCGGCCAAGGACTCGGCCCTGACTGCGGCTCCCAGGAGCCGGTAGTAGAGCTCCATCTCCGCCTCGGAGATCCGAGTCAGCGGCAGGCGCAGCTCCGGCGAAGAGCCGGACAGGGCCATGCCGGCTCGGCGGCTACTCCCGGCCGGAGGAGACGGAGGCTGCGCCCTCCATAGCCCGCCTCCGTCGAGGAGTTCTTCCCGGGGCGCTCCCGGCTCCAGCTCCCTCCTTCCCTTCCCGACGATCGGGAGACAGGAAGAGCCCAGCGCCCCAGCTCGGCGCTCTCTTGCTTCGGCGGCCCGCGAAGTCTCTCCACGACGGCGAGGCGCAAGGACCTTCGCGCTCTGGAGAGGAGGGCGCACGGGCTGGGCGGAGCGCCTGGATGAGTTTCTGCCCGGCAGCTGCTTTGGGCACCCGTGCTCTGGGTCCGCCTCGCTCTGTGCTTCTTTTTCCCGAAGGCTTGTTTTATTTATTTTAATGCTCTGCATCAGCCCCCCGCCTTTTCCTCCAAGGAGCTCAATGTGGTGCATGGCCCTCCCTTCCTCATTTAGTATCCCCACAACAACCCTGTGAGCAGGGCTGGATTTAGGTTTGATGAGGCCCTAAGCCAGGGGTCAGCAAACCTTTTCAGCAGGGGGCTGGTCCACTATCCCTCAGACCTTGTGGGAGCTGGACTATATTTTTTGGGGGGGGGGGATGAACGAATTCCTATGCCCCACAAATATTCCAGAGGTGCATTTTAAATACTGTAAAAGCACACATTCTTTTCATGTACAGTGGTACCTCGGGTTAAGTACTTAATTCGTTCCGGAGGTCCATTTCCCCAGCCATTCTCCTTTTGTTGGAATGCTATCCTTTTTCCAATAGCTAGCAATCCAAACTCTTGCCGCTGTTGTCACGTACAGTGGTACCTCAGGTTACATACGCTTCAGGTTACAGACTCCGCTAACCCAGAAATAGTGCTTCAGGTTAAGAACTTTGCTTCAGGATGAGAACAGAAATCGTGCTCTGGCGGAGCGGGAGCAGCAGGAGGCCCCTTTTAGCTAAAGTGGTGCTTCAGGTTAAGAACAGTTTCAGGTTAAGTACAGACCTCCGGAACGAATTAAGTACCTGAGGTACCACTGTATAAGAATATGTTAGTTTTATCCTTTGGGATATCTTTATCAAGAATTCCTAGTAGATATGCCTCTGCCTTTTTATTCTGTGATGCCCTTATCAATTTTTTTATCCCGTCGTGGATCATGTCCCAAAAGGTTTTAATCTTTGAGCAAGTCCACCACATGTGGTATAACGTGCCTTTTGTCCTATTACATTTCCAGCATTTATTGTTGTTCATTTTATTCATTTTTTACAATCTGTCAAATGAATTTTTGAATTTTTCTGTAGTTCTCCCTTAATAGGTCACACGCTGTAAAATTTATGTTTTTCTCACCCTTACATGGGTTTTGGATATACCGTATTTTTCGCTCTATAGGACGCACTTTCCCCCCTCCAAAATTAAGGGGAAATGTGTGCGCGTCCTATGGAGCGAATGCAGGCTCCTTGGCTTCAGCGATAGCAACGCGAAGCCTCCGAAGCGCAGAGGGAGCGCTCCCAGTCCCACCAGGAGATGCTGGGGACTGAACCTGATGCCTTCTGCATGCTAAGCAGTTGTTCTACCACTGAGCTATGGCCCTAGCTCACAATATTGCTGTCAGGATAAAATGGAGAAGGTGGAGGCTGAAGTGTGTATGCTCTGTGGAGGAAAGGTGGGATAAAAGTATAAGAAGGAATAAAGTATGTAAACTAGCCTAGAAGTGAATCAACTACAGGATATTTTTAACTTACTCTCCTAATAATTTGTATATAAATGATAAAAATGGTATATCAATTTTGTTAAATAAAAAAAGAGGAAATGTTCAGACTTTCAAACAGTATGTTATGCCTGAGCCTTCATTGCTGAAACTCCCAACAGCATTTTCATGCTCACAAACACCTGATGAAGGAACCATTGTGACATAACCCATTCAAGCAGAGTGAAGGGGCAACAGGCTGTCAACAGTGGCAGTAGTTGGGGGCTCCCATCTATTAAAAAGCCACAGAAAGTCTTTTCATACTGCCTGAGGAATTAATCCCTTCTTTAACGTTCATAATTGCTGGATCGATTTAACAGGACTGGAGCTAACATTTGCTTGGATTTGGCACCATTGATAGGGAACTGCCTGCTGCGTCCTCCGCTTTGAAGTCACCCTGGACTTTGGGCCTCCAGCACCTTCTTCAGCATGTCCAACCCATCTAAGAGGCGTATGATACTGGTGTTCCACTGGGTTAGGAAGAAGCCCCTGACAGAGAAGCCGTGCTCCACCATCTCGGCCAGACCTTCTGCCTCTGCACCGGCTTGCAACACTTCTCACATTTCACTCTACTTCATGAGGAGCAAGACACAACCCGCTCCGCTCAGGAGGTCCAGCAGGCGCAAGGTGCTGCGATTGCCGAATCTCACCGACCCCAAGTTTTTAAGATCTGTCATTGGCAGTGTTGGCTGGAAGAGAGCCCGCAGGTGTGGCAAGCAAAAGAAGACTCCAGCGGGAACAGGAAAAGGGGTGAGGGCTAGGCTAGAGGCAAGAAGACTCCAAAGCTATTTGCGGGATGGGATTGCTTTGGAAGATGCCTTCTCACAATCTCTACCCTTGAACCACGTAAGGACATAAGAAGTGTCTGCTGGATGAGGCCACATTGGCCTGTCTAGTCCAGCATCCTGTTCTCACAGTGGCCAACCAGAGGCCTGTGGAAACAAGAGCATTCTGTATTCCCTTCCTGCATCTTCCAGCAACTACTATTCACAAATGTTACTGCCACTGACTGTGGAGGTAGAGCATAGCCATTGTGCCTAGTGGCCATTGATAGCATTTCCTGCATAAAACCATCCAAGTTGGTGGCCTTCACAGCTTTCTGTGGGATTGAGCTTCCAGAGGGGTAGCTGAGCATGCCTGCTGCAGGAAAAACAGGCATTAAAAGCACATTTCTCCCAAAGAATCCTGGGAATTGCAGTTTGTAAAGGGTGTTACAAATTGTAGCTATGCGGTAGAAGGGTAATCTACAGTTCCCAGGATTCTTACAGGGGAGAAGCAATAATGCTTTTAATGTATGGTGTGTACACAGCCTCAAATTAGCTCCACCAGCTCTGTAATATTAGAGCCAAAATTATAATGCATATTGTTGTTGTTGTACTTTTATAAATATTATAAAACCCATTCCTGCAAGCCATGTAGTCTGGAATAAACTCAGTCACCCCTCCCTTCATTAATTGTTTCTACTAGGTGGGGAGGGGTGTTGGATCTGCTTCCCTGCCTTGAAGAAAGGCCAGGTCAGATGTGTGCCCAGACCTGGCCACGCTTTGCAAGAGAGGTGTGTTGGTTCAAGGTGGCCACGCTGCCTGCAACTTGCACTCCTTCCTGACGTGTCTTCCCCAAACCCCTTCTTCCAGAGGCTGTGTTGAAGTTTTCCATCACGTGGAACACAAACTGGCAGAACTACCTCGAGGCTCAGGCAGTGGTGGAAACCCTCCTCAAGCATGAGACGCCAGAGAGCCTCTTGCAATACGAAGGGATCAAAGCAGCTGTGGAGTCTCTCCTACCATACACGGCACTTCCAGAGGCTGGGCCGGTTACTGCAGGCCTCCATGTTCCTTGATTTCATGGGACAAAACATGAACTTGCCTGACGCCGCCAAGTGGGACAGGGAGATGGACACGTGATGAGCTTTATTTATTTATTTATTATTAATTTTATTGAGTACAAATTAGAAAAAAATACAAATATACAAAAAAAGGAAAATACATGTAACCAATAGAAAATTAGAAAACATTTTACCTCTTCTGATATTTACAATTATTTGCACCTCTACAAAACAATATTCACAATAAAGAAAAGAAATGAAAGGTAAAATATAAAAGAAAAGAACAAGAAGAAGATAAAGAAATGTATAAACAAGATCAAGAATGAGAATTTAAATTGGCTAGAATATTTCCAACTTAAGGCTACATATGAGAAAGATATAAAAATTAGGGGATTTGGGAATAAAACATCAAAATTAGAAAGAGAGGTATTACAAAATAATCAAAAAACACTTTTGAAACTGTATAGTTTAATAGACCAAGAGGTAAAAGGAGAGAATATGCTAAAGTGGGAATGTGATCTAGGATATACAATTGATATGGAAGACTGGAAAAGTTTTTTTGGGGAAACATAAATTTTATGGCCTGCAATTCAATAAGAGAGAATTATATGAAGATGCACCACAGATGGTATATAGCACCAGGCAGACTAGCAAAAATGAATAGATCGATTAGTAATAAATGTTGGAGATGCAGTAAGATGAAGGGCACTCTATACCATATGTAGTGGAAATGTTCAGAGATCGAAAAATTCTGGGAAATGATCCATGAAGAAATTTAAAAAATTAATAAAGGTTTCATATAACAAAAGGGCAGAAGCATAATTATTAGGAATTTTGAGTAAGGATATCCCCAAAGATAAAATTAACATATTCCTATGCACAACAACAGCAGTGAGAACTTTGGTGGCCAGTTACTGGAAAGGAAATAACATCCCAACAAAAAGGGAATGGTTAAGTAAACTATGTATCTGGAGTTTGCAAAATTGACGGATATAATAAGGCATAAATCTAAAACTATGGTACAGAAACAATGGGAATGTTTAAATGAATATTTACACAAACAGGGATCAAACACAAAAGTTTGGTTGTGCTTGTGAAGAATACAGAGAATACAAAGATTAGATGGGCTGGGTTTTATTTTTTTATTTTTTATCTTATATTTTGGAAATGTACATTCAGGTGTTTTTTCCTTTAATTTTTTTGGGAGCCCTGAGCTATAGCTTGTCTAGCTTATACGTAAATCCGGCCCTTCTCTCAATCAAAAAGGAGTAAAGAAAGGACGGAGCCTTCTCAGCTTCTTCCGCGAAGAACACCAGCGCTTTAAAGGGCACGCATTTAATCAACGCGCTCGGAAGGCTGAGAATCCGATCCAGCCAATCAGCAAGCGGCTTCCCTCCTGGCCTGACACCACCGAAGAGAGACGACGGAGGGGAGGGGGGAAAGAAGGAAGGGACCTTTTTAACCCTAGCACCACCACGGCCCTTGGGAAACAAGGCGAGGTGGGAAGCCAGGGGGATATTCCCCCTTCCTTTTCACTCATTTCCCGAGAAATAAGAAGGAGGCTCGATTCCCCCGAAACTCCCTCTGGAAACTCCCTCCCTCTTTATACAGGACTGGGCGCTCTTTGTCTCATCGCCTCCCCCCGCCCAGGCGCATGAGATCGATTCGCCCGCCCCCCGCCCCCTTAGGTATTACTACGGCCCAACTTGTGGGCGGGGACTGCGCGCCTACGTCACCCGCGGACCAATAGAAAACGGCCCGGGGGGCGGGGGAAGCAGCGGCGTCTTTTGTGCTTCGGCGAGATGTGCGAGGAAGGTGCTGCCACTGTCTGCGTTCGGGGGCGCCCGCTCCCCGCCAGGTGAGCTGCTGGGGCTGGGAAAGGGGAGTTGTTCTCCAGAGGCGCAGGCGAAGCCCCCCGCATGTTGCTCCGCAGTAACCCCCCCTCCGCTGTTTCTAAGTCGTCTACTCCGAAGTAAGGCTGGCCAGACCTGCACGCGAAGCCCCGAGAAGGAAGCCTGACTCGGGATCGGGGCGCACACCTTTTTCCTGCGACTCTATTTCTATTTGCTTTTAACTGCTTTACTCCCCCTCCTCGCCTCCCCGCCTCGACTGCAGCTGTTTTAAATGCGCGGGGGTTAAAAGGGGGGGGGAATCTGGGCTTTTAAATTTCTCTAAGCCTGGCTTGATGGTGAAGGGCGGGTTAATAGATTTGATGTAATCATGAAAGTCTTTCCAGCCCTGCATATCCACTCTCCTTAAACTGCTTAAAGCAGTGGTTCCCAACCTTTTTTTTAAACTATGCCCCACCTCTAAAATCCTAATGCCCACCCCCACCCCACCCCGTGACATATAATTCTTATTCAGTGACACCCCCCCCCCCAATTCACATGGAGGAAGCCTAAACGGCTGTTGACTGTGGATAACTTGTTCTCAAATTGCTCCCCTGTGGGGCGTGTGCCCCCACTTTGGGAGCCACGGGTTTAGAGCATTGGACTAGGAGCTTGGGAGACGAGGGTGCAAATCCCTGCTTGGCCATGTAGCTTGCTTGGGCTAGTCACTTGACTGACAGCCTAACTTACCTTGTGGGGTCCTTGTGAGGATGAAGTGAGGCAGGGGGGAGATGTGCAAGGCCACTTTAGCTCCTTGCAGAGGGTGGTATATAAGTTAAATAGGGTATTTTTCGCTCTCTAGGACACACTTTTCCCCCTCCAAAAATGAAGTGGAAATGTTTGTGCGTCCTATGGAGCGAATGCAGGCTCCTTGGCCAAAGCAACGTGAAGCCTTCAAAGCGCAGAGGGAGCGCTCCCTCCGAGCTCCGGAGGCTACACGTTGCTTTCGCTGAAGCCTGGAGAGCGAGAGGGCTCGGTGCACACCGACCCCTCTCGCTCTCCAGGCTTCAGGGATAGCCGCCTGAAGCCTTTGGAGCGCAGCAAGACTCTCCTGGCTTCAGCAAAAGGAACCTGAAGCCTTTGGAGCGTAGCGCGAGGTCCCGCTGCACTCCAAAGGCTTCAGGTGGCTATCTCTGAAGCCTTTGGAGCACAGCGGGACCTCGTGCTGTGCTCCAAAGGCTTCAGGGTTAGCTGCACAAAGCCTCCGCAGGGCAGCGGGTTGAAGGCACCCCGCTACCCTGCAGAGGCTTGAAAGGCTGTCCCTGAAGCCAGAACAGCAAGACGGACCACACTGTCTCGCTGTTCTAGCTTGGGGATGGCTGCGCAAAGCCTCCACAGGGCAGTGGGGTGAAGGCACCCCGCTGCCCTGCGGAGGCTACAAATGCTGTCCCCAAAGCCAGAACAGCAAGACGGACCACTCTGTCTCGCTGTTCTAGCTTGGGGATGGCTGCCCAAAGCCTCAAGCCTTTGGAGTGCAGCGGGAACTCGTGCTGTACTCCAAAGGCTTTGGGTCAGCGAAAGGAACCCGAAGCCTTTGGAGCGCAGCGCGAGGTCCCGCTGCGCTCCAAAGGCTTCAGGGATCTTTGAGGCTGGCGGTGGGGGAAAGCAGCGCTTCCCCCCACCGCCAGCCCCACAAGCTCGGGGGGCAGAGGCAAGGCTGTTCCCTGACCTGCTCTTGAACGTACCTTGAACTCACACACCTTGTTTTAGAGGGGGAGAGCAAGAAAAAAAATTCCCCCTGTTCTCCCCCTCCTATGGTCCGGTGCGTCCTATGGAGCAAAAAATACAGTAAGTAAATAAAACTCAGCTGCTTGCAGCCATTCTCGTTCTAGCCCCCGGTTACCTTTGGGTGGCTGACATGAGATGGAGAGAAAGCTTCCTTTGTTCTCCACCTAAGGCCAAGAACCTGCCTGATTCACTGTAACTTCACTTCTTGGGGAGGCTATGGCTTTATCTGTGAGGCTAATGGCATCCGCAGCATCTTAAAGAGTGAGCTGAGTTTCCATAGCAACCACTAGGGTGATACTGCTCTCCAGGAAATGGTAGGCATTTCCCCACCACCTTCCCTTGATTGGAGGTAACATCATCTTGTAATCAGAAGAACAATAGCCAGAACAGTAGGCAAACTATAGCTAGAGTTGGTGTGTGAGTTTTGGGGTGGGCTGGATGGCTTGACATGCTGCATGGGCTAAATCCCAAAGCTCTGGCAGCAGATGGAAGGAGCAGCCCTAGAGATTTATGGGGGAAGCAAGATCTGCTAGATTGTTAATGCTGTGAGCCCATCCTATGCTCAGGTCATATACAGTGGTACCTCTGGATGTGAACGGGATCCGTTCCAGAGCCCCATTCGCATCCTGAAACGAACATAACACGCGTCTGCGCGGGTTGCGTTTTGCCGCTTCCACGCATGCACATGACGTCATTTTGAGTGTCCACACATGTTCCGTTACTTCCGGGTCGCTGCGGAGCGCAACCCGAAAACACTCAACCTGAAGCGTATTCATCCCAAGGTATGACTGTACAGTGGTGCCCCGCAAGACGAATGCCTCGCAAGACAAAAAACTCACTAGACGTAAGAGTTTTCCATTTTTGAGTTGCTTCGCAAAACGAATTTCCCTATGGGCTTGCTTCGCAAGACGAAAACGTCTTGCAAGTTTGTTTCCTTTTTCTTAACACCGTTAATACAGTTGCGACTTGACTTCGAGGAGCAACTCATAGAACGCAGTGTACATAGTAGCCTTTTTTGAGGTTTTTAAAGACTTTGGTGATTTTTGAAGCTTTTCCAAAACTTCTTTTGCAGCCATTTGGTAAGTTAAGCTTTTAAAACTTTTTTGGGGGGTTTTGGATTTTGGGTTGGGGTGTTTGGAATTCAAGGACTTGGTGTTGGGGAGGGGTTTGCAAGAATCTGGAAGCTTGTGTGTTTTTTTCTGCATTTTTATGATTTTTTTGTGACCATTGGGGCACTCTGCTGTTTTTTTTTAAAAAAAAATCTGGGTTTGAATTTCTGTGTGGTTGGTGGCTGGGGGAACAGTTGGGGAGGGGGTTGCAAGAATCTGGAAGCTTGTGTTTTTTTTCTGCATTTTTATGATTTTCTGTGACCATTGGGCCACTCTGCTGTTTTTTTTAAAAAAATTCTGGATTTGAATTTCTGTGTGCTGGGTGGCTAGGGGAACAGTTGGGGAGGGGTTTGCAAGAATCTGGAAGCTTGTGTGTTTTTTTCTGGCTAGGAGAGGCTGCCAGTTCTGATGTTTCGGCGGCTGAAGACTTTACAGCGGAGTTCCTGGAGGTTGTGAAGACGGAGGGCTACGTTCTACAGCAGGTCTTCAACTGCGACGAGACCAGGCTGTTTTGGAAGAGGATGCCCAAAGGACTTTCATCACACAGGAGGAGGCCAAGTTGCCTGGCTACAAGCCCATGAAGGACCGTCTGACCCTGCTCTTCTGTGCCAACGCAAGCGGCGACCTGAAGATCAAGCCCCTGCTGGTGTACCACTCAGAGAACCCATGGGCCTTCAAGAAACACAAGGTCAACAATGTCATTGTTGGAGTATGTCATTGTTGGAGGTCTGACTGAAGATGTGGTGGTTTCTCCAGAGGAAGTTCTGAGCTGGCTCCAGAAAGGCGAAAGTAAGACTTAATATCTGGTATGAGATCTTGTGTGAGAATGGTGTCTAACACAGTCTTACTTGAATTTTCAGAATTTGGTAGATTTGGCAGGAAGTGAAAGAGCTACCCAAACAGGTGCTGAAGGTATGTAGCTGATGATGATCAAGCTTTTCTGGTAATCTGCTAAACCCTAACTTGTAAAACATGTAAAAAAACAACAACCCACAAGTAATTCCCACCCCCAGGGTTCTTGGGCATGCTTGCTCTTATTTATGTAAGCCATTTACAGCTTAACAGTAAAACTCATCACATTTGGAACACAAGACTGATGCAGATGTTACACTCCCAACTGGTAGATTCTTGCACAAAAATCTAACTTCTCTATGGCAAGGATGAGGGACCTGTAGTGCTGTATAAGTTGCATATGAACTCCTAGCAATCCTAGCCAGTATGACCAGTGGTCAGCAATGCTGGAAGTTGTCTTCCAACAACACATGGAGGGCCTCAAATTCCTCATCTCTGCTTCTGCAGAGACCATTGTAAAACCGCCCCATGATCCTTGAATGAAGGGTGGTATATGTTAGCAATTTCACTCCTCCAACGCTGCAGATGAGATTGTTGTAAATCACATGCCTGTCTGGGACGAAGGAAGACAGTCTTACCTCTTCCGCTGCAAGTACTATTACACTGTACTTTTGCTTTTATTTCTTGGTTTGTTCTCTTGGAGCTGGAGAGAAGGGACGCCATTATGCTTTTGTCTGTACATAGTGTGTAAATAAATAGTAGCTTAGCTCTATAATGACTCACTCACTCTTGTTGTGTTATGCCGGAAGATTAATGTGCATATACCAGCTAGTATATGTTGCTAGAAGCGCACTGTAAGAGAAGGGAGATGCCTTTTCCAGAGCTGTGTGTACCGGAGGACGCTCAGAGTTTTGGGGGCTTGCTGGCACCCCCAGGGCATTTTTCCAACAGTATATACATTTAATGAATGAAATATTTGGTTATAGGCCTTCTAGCATTATCGTCCTCCTTTTGGCTGAAGTTATTCAATGTTTCTGAGTTAAATGGCAAAATTCATCATACCACTAATAATGCTGAAGTCTTATTGGGTGTCTCCAATGCTGTCATTTCACTGACAGAAGGAATCTGTTGGCAGAACAGGGGAGATAATATTTTTCGGGTCATTCACCCTACGCAGGACCCTGTGCCCCTCTTTGATCTGCTGCAGAGGGTTGGGGAATCACCCAGAGCAGATTTAAGGACAGAATGGGAATCGCTGAAAATTGCCTCCCCCATTCTGCTGATATTGCCTACTGTCAGGATAATGACCAGTATTGTTATTTCACACGTATAAAGTGCCTAAAGGGCAGGTAAAAACAATACAGAAGGGGGGGGGGGATAATGGAGAATGAAGAAGAAATCAACCAAATTCAGGAACTCTTGACTATGTTAACTCCCAATATGGTAGCAAAAGAACTTTTGTAGAAGGAACTGTCTAAAAACAAAAAACTGATGTTTAATGCCTAGGGATCCATCTCCAAGAAGGCCGCAATGTAAACCGGAGCCTCTCCATCTTGGGCCAAGTTAACAAGAACCTTTGTGAAGAGCAGAGTGGGTAAGGACAATTCAGTTAAGAAGCGTTCTTTAGTTTGTGCTGTATTGAAAAGTGTTCTCACTTGATCTTAGGCCAGGCAGCCAAGGTAGTGCCATTCCTAGGTTGTTTGGCTACAACTCCCTCCACTGCCAGGCCATTGGTCATCTGTCTGGGCCTGATGGGAGTTGTCTTCCAACAACCTTCGGAAGGCACCACATTGGCTGTCTCTGCCCTAGGTGTAAAAGATTGGCTCTTGGGCCAAAACTTTCCTACTCCTTTTTGATCATCCTCCTTCACCAGAGCCTACGTCAACTACAGAGACAGTACGCTAACATGGCTTCTGCACAAATCACTTGGTGGCAATTCTAAGACTGTTATCATCTTCACGGTCATTCTGACATCGTTCGAAGAAACGCTTCAAACCCTCCAGGTAAAACTATACAGGTCCGTTTCCTTTCCCCAAAAGTTTTGCCCCAAGTAACAAGTAGGCAAAAAGGTATTTCCCCCCTCTTTTTAAACTGGCATGCTTTGTTCTGGTATATGTATCTGCAGTTATAGAACTATGAGAAATCAGACTTCCACTTCAAAGGGAAGTAGTGTAGCACTTCCTCCAATAGGTGGGTTGGATACTGACGGCAAACCCTCAAACTCTTAAAAAGAGAGCTTGTGAAGACATGGTAGTCATGGAGTCTTGAATATCAGGTGGGAAAGGAAAGGTGGGGGGAAAGGTCTACTTGAGCTCCTGACAGCTTCTCTGTTGCCCTCCAGATGTTGGAGGACTCCAGCTCCCATCAGCAGTGGTCAACATGGTCAGATGATGAAAGTTGTAGTTCAACAACATCTGGAAGACACCAGGTTGGTAACCTAGGCTTATCCCTTCTGTGGGGAGGTGAAGGTACGCTGCAACATTTCGTTTTAATGGGTACCATTTGTATTTACTGTAATAGCAAATGTTGATTTTTATGATCCATACTTCTGTAATTTTTGAAGAGATTTTACACAAATGTCATTTTTTCTGACTTCTCCTTCAAAGAGCGGTTCTGACTCCATGTGCCTATCTCTCCTAGTTTGCAAATACAGCCAAAAAAATGAAAAACCGCCCTATAATAAATTACGTTACAGATGAGTATGTCCTTCCAAAGAGGTATTGTTTAGAGATTGACAGCTTGAAACAACAAATTGAAGATGTAAGTTGTCTTCTTGGAAATCTGAGTGTTCTAGGCTGGAACAGGTCAAATTGCATCTATATTTTGTTTTGTTTTGTTTTGTTTTGAAATAGGATTCATGCTCTATTTTGCCAGCAATTATACCTTAAAAGCACAACACATTTATCTTTTAGAAGTTCAAATATCCGTGGTAATCTCGAATGCTGGTGGCAATAGCATTCTTTTAGTTGGTGACTTGGATTATAGGCCAGCTGCCTATACCAAGTGAGGGGGCCGTAATCTCTGTTTAGACGCAGTCTCCATTTTAAGAGTCTGGCCTAATTTCAATGGCAACTCTTAATAAAGTTGACAACCATTTCATGCGGGGGTTCCATTCCTGGCCCCCACATAAACTGGAGTAGCATGTATAAGTGTATCCCAGCCCTGTTACACTCTTTTCGTGACATGCTGAGCAATGTTTTTAGGTCACTTCCAGGTTCATCGCCATATGCAATCGCATGTCTTTTGGATGCTACTAGTATAAGCGCTTATGCACCAACACTGGATGCCGATGAAGACATTAAAGATTTTACTCTCAGCTGGATACTGTCCTATCAGAGAGATTGAATCCTGACAAGACAGAAGTACTGTTTCTGGGGGACAGGAGGCGGGCAGGTGTGGGGGATTCCCTGGTCCTGAATGGGGTAACCGTGCCCCTGAAGGACCAGGTGCACAGCCTGGGAGTCATTTTGGACTCACAGCTGTCCATGGAGGCACAGGTTAAATCCGTGTCCAGGGCAGCTGTGTACCAGCTCCATCTGGTACGTAGGTTGAGACCCTATCTGCCCGCGGACTGCCTCGCCAGAGTGGTGCATGCTCTGGTTATCTCCCGCTTGGACTACTGCAATGCGCTCTACATGGGGCTACCTTTGAAGGTGACCCGGAAACTACAACTAATCCAGAATGCAGCAGCCAGACTGGTGACTGGGAACGGCCGCCGAGACCATATAACACCGGTCTTGAAAGACCTACATTGGCTCCCAGTACGTTTCCGAGCACAATTCAAAGTGTTGGTGCTGACCTTTAAAGCCCTAAACGGCCTCGGTCCAGTATACCTGAAGGAGCGTCTCCACCTCCATCGTTCTACCCGGACACTGAGGTCCAGCACTGAGGGCCTTCTGGCGGTTCCCTCACTGCGAGAAGCCAAGTTACAGGGAACCAGGCAGAGGGCCTTCTCGGTAGTGGCGCCCTCCCTGTGGGACGCCCTCCCACCAGATGTCAAAGAGAACAACAACTACCAGACTTTTAGAAGACATCTGAAGGCAGCCCTGTTTAGGGAAGCTTTTAATGTTTGATGTATCATAGTATTTTAATATTCTTTTGGAAGCCGCCCAGAGTGGCTGGGGAAACCCAGCCAGATGGGTGGGGTATAAATAATAAATTATTATTATTATTATATTATTACCTAAGGAAGATAAAATTATGCTCCTGGGTGATTTTAATGCAAGAGTTGGGGAGATTTTGATCTGTGGCCTGGGATTATTGGGAAAAAAGGAATTGGTAACAGCAACCAGAACGGAATCTTACTTTTGACAATATGTGTAGCGCACAACCTTGTTATTGTCAACACACTCTTTCAACAGAAAAATAAATTTGAAACTTCATGGAGGCATCCTCAGTCAAACCACTGGCACCTCTTAGACTATGTTATTATCCGTGCTAAAGATTGCTGTGATGTGCTTTTTACCAGAGCTATGACGAGCGCCGACTGTTGGACAGATCACCAACTAATACGCTCCACGATGGCTATCAAGATTATACCTTGACGCAGGATTCAAGAAAGGAAACCAAGGCACAAAATGAACACTCAAGCCCTTCAAGATCCCATTAAGGACCATCTGCTTTCAGAATTCCCTGATAACATCAAGGAACACTGGACCAAGCTAAAAACATGCATTATTGCAGCCTGTGAACAAACTATTGGACACCAAACCAAGAAACACCAGAAACTGGTTTGATGAGAATGACAGTGAGATTGAACACATATTTGACAAGAAAAGGAAGGCCTTTCAGATCTGGCAAAGAGATAGAAACTGTGCCACTAAGAAAAAAACCTGTGCCAGTGCTAAGGCTGAGGTTCAAAGAAGAGCCAGAGAACTAAAAAACACTGGTTTATTAAAATAAGCTCAAGAGATCCAGCACACTCAGAGGATGACCTCCAAACCATTCTAAATATCTTTGCAGAAGATTACAAAAAGCTTGGCCTATCACTCAACATCCAAAAAACCAAAGTGCTACACCAACAAGTACAAAATAACCCCTCTGCAGCGCCACAAATCCAACTCAATGGTGTAACATTGGAAAATGTCATTCACTTATCCTACCTGGGCAGTTATCTTTCCACAAGGGCCAACACTGATGCTGAAATCCAGCATTGCCTGAGCTCTGCGAGTGCAGCTTTCTCCCAATTGAAGTGCAGAGTGTTTGAGGACCGGGACATTTGCAGGGAAACCAAAATGCTTGTTTACAAAGCTATTGTACTACCAACCTTACTGTATGCTTGTGAAACATGGACCACTAATAAATGCCATCTCCAACTCCTCGAAAGATTCAATCAACGGTGTCTCCGAAAAATTTTACACATCACTTGGGAAGACAGGCAAATGAATACCAGTGTACTGGAAGAAACAAAGATCACCAGTGCTGAAGCAATGATTCTTCAACATCAACTTCGTTGGACTGGTCATGTTGTGCGGTTGCCTGATCACCGTCTTCCATAGCAACTACTCTATTCCAAACTTAAAAATAGCGTAATGCTGATGGTCAACAAAAGAGGTTTAAAGACTGTCTCAAGGCAAATCTAAAAAAATGTAGTATAGACACTGACAACTGGGAAACGCTGGCCTGCGATCCAGTTGGAGAACAGCCTTTACTAAAGGTGTCATGGGCTTTGAAGACACTCAAACTCAGGACACAAGGGAGAAAAGTGCTAAGAGGAAGGCATGCTTGGCAAATCCACACCGTGATCAACTCCCACCCAGAAACCAATGTCCCCACTGTGGAAGGACGTGTGGATCCAGAATTGGCCTCCACAGTCACTTACGGACTCGTTGTTAAAACCGTGTTTATGGAAGACAATCTTACTTGGCTTCGAGTGATCACCAAAGAATACGAAGTATCGGTCATTGCTTGTATGCAACCCTTTCCACACTGGGGGGGTGCAGACTCAATTTCACAGAAATGACTGAGAAACTTAAATGCTTTCATTGTTTCTTGCTGATGTTTAACCTTCACAGCCGTTAGTACTTACAGTACATTATTATCATCACAGTAATATACAGATTAACAGCCATAATCCTCACAAGCATGGAGGGGTCTACACAAAAGCACATGGGTATCCTAGCCAATGTAACATGTCAGGGTAATTTTTTCTGCAATGTAAACTACAATACCTTCTCCAGGCACCACACACATGGATTTGTTTTAAGGGATTTTACTACCCCAAAATAGATTGAAAATTTGGCTTTGGGTAGTAAAGTATTCCCAAAAGTGTGTGTAAGTTTTCAGCAGGTCGTATACAAAATCCCCCCTCATAATGGATTTTCCTTGCTTGGGAAATCATGTACACCTTACTATGAACAACATTTTGTGCCTTTCAACGTTTGGTATTGATGTTTTCCCTTGGTAGATCTCATCACAATCCCAGCCGGCAGAGATTGTTGGAGAAGTATGCTCTTCAAAATGAGCTGCAGGAGAAAATAAAGAATCTCACTGAGATGCTGGTGACGTCAGCTTCTCTTGCATCAGCGCAAGAGTTCAAGGTAATATTTAAAAATTGAAGTGTTGTGGGACCTTTGATGGAAAACTGGTGGCTCTTCCACATTTCTTGTATCAGCTGTTATTAAGTAATCAAATGGGGCGAGGGAAGCCTGGGAATGACTAGAAGGGTGTCACTGCAGAAAAGGACCTTCCAATGCGTGGAGGTTTAAGGTAAACCCTTCATAAAACTGAGTAAGAAAGCAGAAATTACTTATTGTGTGTTTCTTTTTTATATAAAACCTGATTCAGGTCCAACCGATAGAAGAAAAGTCTTTTGAACTGAGGCAACTTCTTGTCAAGACTTCCAGTACCAGCAGGACTAGAAGGGTGTCACTGTAGAAAAGGACCTTCCAATGTGTGGAAGTTTAACATAGCTCTGTTAATGCATGCATGAAGCAGGAAGTTCATATCGGGAAGTTGGTATAAGAACAGGCACCAGCGACTGAGTGTGCTGTAGTGGTGCCAGGAATGCAGAGCGGGAGGGCGAATGGAGCCTGCTGCTCTCCAGTCCAGCCCTCATCACCCAGGGCCCTCCGCAACCTGGCAGCTCGTGGAGGGCAGCATGAGAAGGCCGCCATGTGCCCTTCAGTCCCAGCCTTACCCCTGAGGGCTGGGATCGAAGGGCATGTGGCAGTTGTGTCCTTCTCATGTCGTTCTCCCCGGCTCCCAGCCTCGCAAAATAAGGCTTTGTGTTGAATTCTGAAGCTACTACTTGCTACCTGACTAGTGAGACACAGCGAGTTCAAGTTGCTTATGGTGCTTGCAAACATGTTTTAGGAAAGTTTCCCCTCTCCTTTTGCAACTTTTTTGCAAATGCTTATGGTAGAATTTACAACTAGCTTCAACTGAATTTGTCATCACTAGGCCATGTACAAATTCCAAGACATCAGCAAATGGGATTGTGCTTTTAAAAATATCTAACTTCCTTTAATTCTCCTACGTGCCTTGATTTTTATTTTTATTTTATGTTTTAAGTTTCCAAGGACAAGGAAGAGGAGAGCGACCTGGTCTGCAGGAACAACATCCCAGGAAGCAGGGGAATGTCTCCTGGGAAGCTTTTTCTAAAAAGCCAAACAGTTTAAAAAGCCTTGTCTAGCAGAGATGAAAGCATGTAAGTTTGTTATGTGTGGAAACTATTTTTAAAAGGTGCCATATAAAATATGGGCTGAAGAATGGTAGGTTGGGATAAGTTAGAACTTAGATAAGACATTGTTTAAACCAATATCCACAGTGAGCTGCAAATAGTTAAACACTTGCACCCATTTTGAGGGTTGTGCTTAAGCTGCATATGTTAATTATACTGAATGTTATTGCCACATCTGAAGTTTTCAGAGAAGGGCAAGAGGGCTCTTGGCATAACTTAGCCTGCTCCATCTATCTCCTGGTTGCTCCAGAGGTCGGATTCTGACATTGATCTTTAGGCACTAGGGAGACCTGGCTTCCTTGCAAATGCTAGCAAAGGCTAATGTAGCCAACTCTCTTCGCTGCTTGCATTTGGCTGCTCGTGTTTTCTTTCTCCCATGGCAGGGGAGAATTAAACCCATTGGGCCCCAAGGTAGTCAAAGCTCAGTTCCTTTCACTGCACCTTTCTGCATTTGTCTCAAGAACTTAGAGTCACAGAATTGTAGCATGGGAAGGGATCCCAAGCGTCATCTAGTCCAACTCCCTGCAATGCAGGAATCTCAGCCAAGGCATCCATGACAGATGGTCATCCAAGCTCTGCTTAGAAACCTCCAAGGAGAATCCACAGCTTCCTACGGGAGTCCGTTCCACTGCTGAACAGCTCCTGCTGTCATGAAAGCTCTTCCTGATTTTTATTTATTTATTTACGGCTATTAGCCCATAAAATATGTACAAACATAAAAAGCACAAAGGCTTAAAAACCGAAATATCTGACAACAGAAGGTGAACACTGCAATGCAAGGGTGGGTCATTGGGCAGAGCCAAATAACAGGATGTGGCCCGGAGAGCTCCAAGGGACGGTTCACAGAAAAAGGAAAACTGAAGACGAGATCCGACATGCACTCTCATCATAACTGTCCGATTAGATTTTGATGATGTTGTTGTTGTTTTTTGGTGGTTTTTGCGTGTGAGATAACCGCATTCAGGAATCTCGCCACCTGCAGAGTAACAGAAGGATCTGTATCCTGCAAAAGCAGTGCGGCGTGTGACTCAATAGGCCTGCTAACCAAGCGCAGTAAAGCAGGGCCCAGGAACTCAGCTTCCAAGCAGGGCCCAGGAACTCAGCCCCAAGCTTCTAGGTGCGCGCAAGCAGTCCGCTGCCGCCCCAAGCCTCGCGCACCCGGTGGGACCTCCTGCCGGGTGCGCGAGGCTTGCAGACACTCGCCCGAAGCAGGGGGAGCCCGCCCGAAGCAGGGGGAGCCCTCCCGAGGGCTCCCCCTGCTTCGGGCGACAGGCTGCCGCCCCAAGCCTCGCGCACCCGGTGGGACCTCCTGCCGGGTGCGCGAGGCTTGCAGGCATTCGCCCCATAAGACGTACCCCGATTTCCCCTTCATTTTTGGAGGGGAAAAGGTGCGTCTTATGGGGCGAAAAATACGGTAGCTCCATTTAATTCAGTGTCTGCTTTTGAATAGAATAGGCTGAGCTGGTAGATCTTTAAACAAAGGTCTTCAGCCAACCAGCAGTCTTGCAAAGTGTTTAATGGGATTTCTGCTTCATGCTAACCATTTAAGGAAGTCTTTAGCCTCTGCCCAGCAACTATGAGACTTGGGGCCAGCCAGTGGAGCCCAATTTGAAACTCTGGGGCCCAACTTGAATTTTTTTTGTGGGGCACTATGTCACAGCCAAAGTCTGCAAAATCTTACGAGATATAAATCCATGTGCTAGGTCATTTTCACAAGGTCAGCAAAGCCCTTCAGAAGTCAGCTCTGTTACTGAGTTCCTGTGCAAGTTTGTGCAGTTTTCTGGATTTTTAAAGGAAAATTAGAGAAAATTTGATGAGCTTGAGAAATAGGCAAAAGCCAACTTGCCCAATGTCAATTATAAAACAAGGAGACAAAGAGTGAGGGCACGGCAAAGAAATGACAGTAGTGCACCTGATACCTTAGATGCACTTTCTTCAAGAGATAAGTTTAGGATAAAATCCTTTATTCCTATATTCCTTTATTAGATGCACTTGAAGCCAATTTAAAAAGAGGTACTGTGTTGCAGAATTGTTTTCCATTCTTGCTATCCTGATAGTATCTAAGCAAGAAATTCAGCAAGGTTTAGAACTGTTGATGGAATATCTACCCTGAAGATATTGACCTGAAACTTCTTGATGAACTTTTGCACTTTCACCTGTATGTGAGACAAAGCCATAGGCACTGCACCGCCACTGGCTTTAAACCGGAACGCTGTTCCTGTTCATGTATAATGCTGAAGACACATGCCTGAGAACCCCTCTTTACATCAAGCTTGGGGACAGGTTGGTGTTGGGGAGAGGACGTGCTAGAGAGGATCTTTCATAGGCTTGGATCTTCAGGGGAGGCCTGCAAGACGTCTCCAGTCTGATTTGGCCCTTATGCAGCGGAGAGCTGCATAGCGCTGTGAGTGTATGGCTTTTCCTTTACTGTAAGGGGCTAACCGTGCATCAGAGCCACCTTGCCATAGAAGCCAACTCCTACAGACCAACAAGAGATCTCCCCTCCCAATAAAATATATGAGGGGGGCAGCCCCCCCAGTTGATGGGCATTACCATTCAAATTGTGTGTGTACTGTGTCATGTGATTATGTGGGACGGGGCTTACCTGCTGCCACCCCCATTTTATTCAAATTGGCACCCCTTGTGCCAGCTCTCAAAGCGCCTCTAGAAACGCAAGGTGCACTTCTTAGGTAGATACTTTGTCCACTTAGCTCAGGACTGTCTGTACTAACAGGATTGTGTGTCTCAAGAGTTTCAGGCTGGGGAGGCGAGGGGGTTAAAAGCTGCTTTAGGCTATGTCAGATCTCTGGCCTACCTAGGTCAGCCCTACCTGGAGATCCAGGAAACCGAACCTGTGACGCACCAGCACGCACCCCTTAAATGATAATTTTAGACTCTAGTCTTCACAATGCTGAAAAGGGGAAATATTTAAGTAATCTAAGAAGCTGCCTTATGCAGAGCCAGATCATGGGACAATCTAGCTCAGTACAGTGGTGGACCTTGGAGTCAGCAGCGCCCTGTGGGCTGCCAAAATTCAGCTACCTCCACTTCTTGCCTTCCACTTTATGTACATCATATTCAGGACTTTAAATTGTGCTTTTATATCAAATTTCATTTTCTGCATATACTGTAATGTTTTACTGTTGCTATGTCCATTGGCTAATGCGAATAAAGTTTTTTTTAATAATCTCTTTCTATGTACATCATATATGCAGCATCCTAGAGGCTTCGCACCCAGTAAGACCGAACCAGTTGCGCTACCCTAAATCTGCATCTGCTCAGAACTGTCTATGACTATCAGAGGCTCTCGAGGGTTCCAGGCAGGGTGACTGTCCCAGAGCTACCTGGAGATGCCAAGGGTTGAACCTTGGTGCCTTTCTGGATGCAAAGAGGATGCTCTGCCACTGAGTTGCAGCCTTTCCCCAAGGTCTAACCTGGATTGAGCTCCTTGCATCCAAAAGGATGTGCTCTAACCACTGAGCTCTGGTCCTCCTTCCACTTTTAACATTATCTGCAAGCAAATAACTTCAGTTCAGCACTGTAGGGAGATTCACCTGCAGGATTTCTGCCTGGCACTCTCAGCTGTTATAGAAGTCCAGAACTCCTGCCAGTAAAGGGAAGACAGCTTATGGCAGTGAGCACCATCTGTTCATCGCATACAGGACGTTCCTTGTGTCAGTCCAACGGAAGAGAGAAAGAATGCCCTAAAACACACTTCTCCTCCTTTAAAAAAAACCAAAGCACTTTCACATTGCCACTCCGTAACCTTAGAACCATGTTTAGCAGCATACAAAAATAATGAAGGATAATGTGTTTAAAATTCCCAACAAATATTGTTGTTGGGTTTTTTTTAAGTACCAACTATCCCTGCTTTTAACAGTGCAGTCCTATGCATGTTTAGTGATAGAAGGAAGTAGAACAGCCAGATGAATCACTGCTCTGCTTTTTAATTAGGTATGCGCACGTTGAGTGTGGTGGAATGTTAACTCTATATAGCAGCTTTGTTCCAAGTTCTATGTAAGCTGTCATTTCACATCAAAAAAGTTTGTGGGGGAAAGGCACTTATGTCCTGCGTGGGCTGTATAATTATGCTGCTGCTTCTTTTTTTACATTAGAGGTTTGGAAATTTGACAGGCAGACACTGCCCTCATTCTTTTTAGAGAAAGTTATTATCATTTTTTCTTCTTATTCAAATGGAGGAGGGGTGGAATTTTGATCCTGTTTCCTGAAGAAGTTTTCAATCTATTGAAGCGATATACATAGCTGCTCCTCTACCAAATTGGATTTGGGGTGGTGGTGTTCATTTTACCAAATAGTCATACCTCCTGTTACGTTTCCTTCATGGTACGTTATTTCAGGTTATGTCCTGTGGCAACCCGGAAGTACCGGAAAGGGTTACTTCCGGGTTTCGCCGCTCACGCATGCGCAAACACGCAAAAATGACATCACGCGCATGCACAGAAGCACCAAATCATAACCCGCGCGTGCGCAGATGCGCTGCTACAGGTTGTGCTCTTTTCATGTTGCAAATGGGCCTCCTGTTCGCAACCAGAGGTACCACTGTACTGCTACTCCAGTCTCTTTGTACTACTGTGTCCATGGAATACACCATGTGGCCGAGCCACTGTAGTACTTGTTTGAAACTGGAGTAGAAATAGGTACTCCCCCCCCCCCGAGTATTTTGCAGTTGAGCATCCCCATGCCCTGTTAAAATATGATTTTAGTTCCATCCTCCCAACTGCTCCTGGCTTCTGAACCACTGATACTTCTCTGGGTTTTTAAATATTGTTTTTGGGGGGAATAGTGTTTTCTTTCATGCAGTTAAAATGCTGTGGGAACAGCCCCTATATACAGCTGCAAAAAAGGTGAGAGAAATGAAAGGACACAGCAAGTGTTGCCTGTAGTCTTACAAATACATTTGCAAAATTGCTAGACCCCCTAAGAGAAATTGGCTAGCTGGCTGGCCTGCAACCTAAAAACGGGGAGGAAGGGGAAGCGTTTTTTCAATGCTTCTGTGCCGATAAGTGATTTTACCGGGCTGTGGACAAGAAGCTATTTTCAAGCTGGAAGATGTGATTATGGTCTGGGTCTGCAAGCGAAAGAGTAAAGTGAAGGGGGAGCAGCATTACCCACTGCCACCCCCCAAATGCTTTGCTAGGGTTGCCATATATCTAGAATTTCCCAGACATATACAGAATACCGCATTCATCAGCAGCGTCCAAGTGGAAATCAGCTAATCGTCTGGGAAAATCTGAACATATGGCTGCCCATGTCAGCAGTGCCGGTTTTGCCAATTTCCCCTTAAAATAGCTCAAAAATAGCATTTTTGTGTGTGTGATTTGTGCTTATTACACAGAAAAGTCAGGTTCACTTAAGACAGGGGTCCTCAGACTTTTTAAACGGGGACAGTTCACTGTCCCTAAGACACTGTTGGGGGTCGGACTATACTTTGAAAAAAATATGAATTCCTATGCACACTGCACATATTTTATGTCTAGTGCACAAAAAACAGGAAAAATACAATATTTAAAATGAAGAACGATTTTAATCAACATAAACTTATATATATATATTCAAAATTCAAATATCAAATTCAAAATTCAAATATGGTCAATGACCAACATATACTTATATATACATATAATTTAAATTATTTCGACTGTCAGACCAATAAGTATTTCAATGGGAAGTATGGGCCTGCTTTTGGCAAATGAGATGGTTCCATATTTGTCACTGCTAGTCGTAGCAAGTGATGCAAGTATTCATCAGTTAGTCTGGATCTGGTTGGAGATTTCAGATGTTTCATTCGGGAAAAAGTTTGTTCACAGACATACTGTATTTTTTGCACCATAACACTCACTTTTTTCCTCCTAGAAAGTAAGGGGAAATGTCTGTGCGTGTTATGGAGCGAATGCCTGTGGGTGGCGGGGGGGATCTGCTGCAGTCGTGAGCAGAGGATCCATGGTTCCCCTTCCTTTCCTCCTCCATGGTTACAAAGCATGGATCCACATGGATCCTCAGCATTTTTGCATTGGGCTACTCCAAACTCACTGTCAGATCACATGTCTGTGGCCACAGCATGAACCACAAAAATCATATATCCACTATTTCGTTTAGAATATTTTTTTTCTTGTTTTCCTCCTCTAAAAACTACGTGCGTGTTATGGTCTGGTGCGTGTTATAGAGCGAAAAATACGGTAGGTGCTGCCAAAGATGGTTGCAAATTTGAGTGCATGGTTCTGAGATTAAGATATGTCTCGGAGAGGAGCTTGATTTGAATGAGTCTCATTGAGGGTTGTGGGGAACCACAGACCTTAAGCTCCAGGGAGAAAAAATCTGGGGTGGAAATTCAGTAACTGCTCAGTCCCACTTCGGGGGCGGAGATTCGGATGAACCCATAACATTTATTTTTTCAAAGCCTGCCTCCACCTGGGCTCGTCTTGGATGGCAGGGAGACGTTTACTTGCAAGCAACCCGATGCTGAGGAGTTGCGAGCAAGCGTTCCTTGGATCGCAGCCCAGCTCCCAAGCACTTTTCCCAGGACAAAAACTCGCTAGGATGATGGCCGCCGTCTTTTTCCTCGGACGCGATCCCCAGTGGCCCCAAGGGTGTTTCCTCATGAGTAAGCACTGGAGCCCTGCGCTCCTTGTGAGCGACCTTCTTCCCCCTTTCCCTGCCTTCTGAGCATAGCTCACCATTGTTGTGGAGGCTGCCGCAGGCAACGGAGGGTGAGGTGGTTGGGGCCGCCGAGCTGGGCTGCAAGGATAACAGGGCTGGATCAGGTGGAGAGGGCGGCGGAGCACAGGGCATGAGCGAGCAGCATGGTGGCTGGTGATTGAGGGAGGCGGACACGTGGGGAGAGACAGGCTTCAAGGCAAGGCAGGGCCAGGAGGGGGAAATCCTGACCTGCCTCTTTCCCTCCCGCCTGCTCAGCTTAAAGGCACCGTGGAGCAAGCTCTCCAAAGCGCTTTGAGTCTCCTCAATGGCTTCACAGCGGGTTCTGCAATGGCTGGGCAGGCCGGATTTAGGACCCTGGCGGGCTGGATTCGGCCCGCGTCCCATAGTTTGAGGACCCCTGACAAGACAACAAACTTCACCAAGCTCAATCAGAACATACCAAAGTTTATTGATTATTTCAAAACAAAACAAAAAAAAGGTTTGTTTTCATAAGGGGGAAAAAAGGAGCGAGTTGCATTCATAAAAGTTAACATTCACATTCCATTGTCATTATATAAAGCAACATGAACGTATAAAATTGCAGTTGAAGTGATAAAAATTAAGAATGCAGTCCTGCTGGGTTTTCGCAAGAAGCTGAAAAATGCATCTTAAAATCTGTATATATAATTTTACACCCTCCCCCCCCCACCCCGTATTTACAAAAACAAATGAACAAATGTATTTTCCAGAAGTTCTGCTTCAGATTTAAGTCAGGCAAGTTTCAAGATATTGACACAAGTCTCTTTGGACTGGTGTGGCACAGGTGCAAAGCTGAATTTAATTTTTTGTTTGCTTATTCCGTGTCACTGACCATATGCAAATTTTCAGCAACAATTATATTGCCTTGGGAAGAGGGAGAGAAGCCATCAGCCACACTTAGTTGCTGGAAAATACAGAATGAAGTGCAGAGAAGGTTAGTATTGATTAAGGCCCGGTCTATGCAGAGAGCAGATCACCTGGGAAAACTGCAGCAGAACTATACCATGTTAGAATGAGTTTCCCATGAAAAGGAGCACATCAGGGAGCTGTTTAGGCCATTTCTCTCTAAAATCCAGTTTTCCATGTGAAGCAAGTCTGACCACCACCCCACTGGAGGACACAATGGACGGGGATTCAATTGGGAGATCCCCCATCTCCTATCTAAAGTGGCACGGTCCATTTTTTAAGCACCCACCCCCATCTTTTCTGTGTTGTAGGCCAGACCAAACCCATCATTTTACAAATGGGATTTCAAAGAAGCCATCTTTCCTCTTTTCTTCCTCCAAGGCTCTACATAAATCTCAATGAACTGCTAGGTTCACGTTACTTTCGGGTGGACTGGGCTGAAATGAAACTGTCTCTGAGGCGGCTTGGTATTTTCGAAAGCAACAAAATGCAGAAACCATACTTTGGTAAACTTACCAAATTAATGTTACTTGGGGGTAGGGAGGGTGGATGGATGGGTGATAAGCTTGAGGCTTCTCCTGACTCACTTTGAATAAAAAGCACCCCCCCAAAAAAAACACCAACAACAAAACCACAATAAAACCACCACACTCCTCGAACTAAAATGAATGGGAGGTGCAGAGTGAATCCTCATCACAACCACTAGGCAAAAGGCTGCCTGTAGGGAGCCTGCCACCCCCCAGGTGTTGTGGACCACAACTCCCATTATCACTAGTCATGTGGGCTGGGGCTGATGGCAGCTTTGGTCCAATAACATCTGGGGGGCTTCAAGGTTCTCCTTCCCTGATACAGAGAACATTAGAGCTGAACATTTCAGCACTAGCACTGGAGAAGTCACAAAAGCACTGATTGAAATATGCATATAAACATCCCTCCCAAATGGTTTGGCACTCAGGCCGCCATTCAAGATACCTTTGGGACCTATCTGGACACTGCAGGTGAGACATGGATCAAATTAAGAACTGTTATTCCAAGAGTGGCAAGAGCCACACCACTGGTTTCTTTCCCGAGAGATGTGGGTCATTGCCAGCCTCCCCAGTAACATCTAGCAATTCTCCAATATGTCCTTTGTAGGCACAGCGGAAGTGAGAAGTTCTGATTTACTGGCCCTGTGTTTTTTGAAAAGAGGTGGCAATGGGGAAAGAATGAGCAAAGGAAGACTGAACTTCGATTAAATGTTGGGGAGTTTTAGGAGCAGCCCCAGTCGCCACACGCCACATCATCACAGGCTCAGATCTGCTACAAAAACGTTTTAACTGGACCATACATATGCCCTACTGTTGTGGAACTGCTTGCTGCTGGTGAATATCCATTGCCTTGCATAGAAGCAATGTGTGAACCGAAGCTTACACTCTTTTAACTTGAGTCGTAAATTCCAAACCAGTTTTCTACAGGGCCTCTTCGACCGTTGCAGGAAGTGCTGAGGTTGTGTGCAACACTCACGGTAAAGGAGAGGGAGGGGGAACCCGTGGTGTTCTGTGTCCACTGCATGTGCCCAAATGAGCCACATCAGACACTACATGGCGGCAAACGCATGCACCCACTAGACACGTGCAGCTAAAGGCATGCTTGGCGTTGCACATGCAAAATAGCGCCAGGTGCCCACATTGAAAGGATTCTGCAGGGGACGTCTTTGAAACCTATTGTTGGAATTGGCCATTAAGATGTGCCACACTTTGGAGGAGATTGAAGGTGATGCGTCTCCTGCCTCCCTTCACAGAACAGAAGGGATAACAGTACAGGCTGTTTTAGGTTTTGCATCCCACACTCTTTCAAAAAAAGGGGGCGGGAGGGAGGGCTGATGTCTCATGGGTTGGACCTGCCACCCGCTCAACAGAATACGGAAGAGGAGGACAAGGTTAGCACAGCAAAGAACCCATAGCTTGCATCCTTCGACGGTGCTCGGGACACTGACTTGAGCTTGTGAAGAAGTCATACATTCTAGGCAATGTGGCAACCTCCATCCAAAAGGCAGGTGCGCAAACCCATCACAGCAGAAGTCAAAGCAGGTCAGAAAACGCAGGTCCCACATTTTCACACAGCCAAAGGACACCAATCTAGAGTTTGGGTGGGTGGGGGGGAATAGGTGCATGTTCACTTTGGCTGTGAGATACCTGTTCGGTGGGAGAAGAGAGAGCCTGGACAAAGGACACATTTCAAAAAGGTGGGAATTAACCTCAGGTTTTGAGATGGACGTAGATGTCTGGGAGAATGGGTGCTTCAGTTGTTTTGTTTTTCAGGTGTTCCTGTTGGGTCGGATTGGATGGGAGAAAAAAATGGGGTGGGTGTGTTTTCTCTAAATGTCCACATTGTCCCTTTAAAAGGGTATGGCACAACTTTCTCATTAGAGGAACTGGGGTGGCGATGGGGGAAATTAAGATTCCGCCAACAAACATCGTTTATGGCTTAGCAACAGAATGGTTACCTACCAAAAATTCCTAGTGCTATTTTGGGGGAACTGTAACATACCACTTGTGCTATATCTTTGGTTGGGAGAGCCATGCACAGCCCTTCCACTTCCTTGGACAAGGGTGAAGATGGCTGAACAGAGGACAGATCATCCATTGCAGTGGGCAAAAATCTCACACAATTCTTGTCATCAAAACAGCCAGGTTGCTTCTCAAAACTTGCATTAGGAAGGGGGACAGATGAAAGGGGAACAGATGAAAAGGATGGCACCCCCATTTATGTTGCAAACCAAAGGTCCTCTTAAAAAAAAGAAAGCAAAAAAGCCTAACCAAAATATAGAACCATTTGTATTTTTCTTCTTTTTCTTTTTCTGGTGGGCCTGATTTGCTTCCAAGCGTTCATTTTTGACTCCGAGAGTGCTGTCCATTTAGAACTGTGTGCTGGGGTTAAAATCTTTGCATCTGAAGTATCCTGAGATGGCAACGTTCTGCAAAATTAGTCACGGAGCTCCCTGGCTTTCCTTCAGAGGTGTAGCTGTTCCCCCGCGGTTTGTAGGACAACAGCATTGGCAGCTCCAGGGGGTTAGGCTGTAAAAAAAGAAAAGGGGGGGGAGAAGGAGGGCAGGGGTTGGGAAGAAAGAGAGAGAAATTCAGCTTAAGTTGTTGTTGTCAACATGGACCAGGAAGGGAAAGAAACAGATACAGCAGAGTGGCACCATGTCAGAAATCAAGGCTTAGAATTTGCAAGGAGTTAAAGAGCTACATGATTTGGAAAGGGGTTGGGGAGGGAAAATGCCAAACCAAATTCGTAATTAAGCAGATAAGCGCTATGATTAGAATTCTGGGAGCTGTAGTTTGTTAAGGGTGCTTTCCCCCCACTCCCAGAGCTACACATCCCCGTGTGTTTTATCAATCAATCCCAGGGCACTCTGCAAATTGCAGCCCTGTGAGGGGAAACAGGGGTCTCCCAGAAAACCTCTACTCCCTTGGTGAACTACAGTTCCCACAGTTCTTTGGGGAAAGCCATTGCTCTTTAAAGGGGCATCCTAGTACTTTAGACGTACGCTGGGGGTGTGGCTAGTGGGGTTAGCAGAGCATCATGTGCATTCAAACGGGTTAATTGTGCAACTCTGTTTAGGGAAGGACCTCCGCACAGTGCTAAAACACATGCTTCTCATGCTCCTTTGCTTTGCTGTGATTATCACAGGATGTTTCATGCCTCTGTGAGCAGCCACATCCCCTTCATGGGATGGGACGGGATTCTTTCATTCGCCAAGCTGAGGGGCAAGGTGAGGAGGAAACGCCTGAGGTTGCCAGAAAATAAAAAGCTTGGGTGCCACCTAGCGTTGAAGGGAAGGTTTGCTTTCTTGTTTTTTCCAAGTATGAAATCTCACCTCACCTTTCTGCTAACCACAGCAGCTTTCCACACTGCCCACTTAACAAAGCTGCCTAGATATAAATGCAAGCTTTAGAGTTCTATCTATAGTTCTTCATGTGCCTCCTCTTTGAGAGGTCCAGAGGGTGGCAACACGAGAATTGGGCCTTCTCTGCAGTGGCTCCCCGTCTGTGGAATGCTCTCCCCAAGGAAGTTCGCTTGGTGCTTTCATTATACACCTTTAGGCGCCAGGCAAAAACATTCCTTTTTAACCAGGCCTTTTGGTTGATTTGATTGACATCTTAGGCCCATTTAAAATGTGGGTTTTTTTGGGGGGGGGTGCTATTGGGTGGTTGTTGTTTTTACAGTCATACCTTGGTCATGCGCATGGCATGCGCAGCGAAAAGTGGTGTGCACAGACGTGCCGTCGCTAGTTACGTTTACCTCTAGATGTGAACAGAGCTCCAGAACAGATCCCGTTCGTATCTAGAGGTACCACTGTATTTTGATTATGAATTTTGTGTTTTTATATTTTGATTTTTTTCTGTGAAGATGCCCTGAGACCTGCTGGTATAAGGCGGTACTGTATATATATATATACTGTATACTGTCTATATATATACTGTATATTCATATACTGTATACTGTATATTCAATAAATAAATAAATAAATAATAAAGACAGAGTTTATTTTAAGGAAGATGTCACTGTGCAAATCTGCCTCACTGGTTTCCTTTGTGTTTATTTGTTTTAAGAGGCCATGGTGGAGCTATTTAACTTTTATGAGACTGATTCCTATCTGCTCTCTGATCAACAAATGATGGTATGTCATTTTATTGCTCAGTGCAAGTCACCCAAGTTACATTGTAGAATGACAGGGTGTCCTCCACGTATTTTGAGGTTTTATATCTTGATTTTACTCTGTGAACTGCCCTGAGACCCTGGGTATGGGGCGGTATATTAATTCAACTAACAACAACAACAATACTCTAGAGGTGGGGAACACTGGGCCCTGCCATTGCTGCTGAACAACTCCTATCTTCCTTGTCCACTGGCCATGCTTGCTTGGGCTGATGGGAGTTGTAGAGTTCAGCAACATCTGGAAGGCCAAAATACCCCCCACGCCTTCCCTAATAGCAAACCCATGTTCCCAGGTACCAATCCTTACTTGGCCGAAACAGCACCATCCACACACAAGGAGATTCTCCCAGATGGCCTGCAATGACTGAACTCTGGTATTGGTCTCTCACTTTCCCCACACTTTATATTTAACTGAAGGGACAGACGGGAATTTCAGAAATTGTAACAGGGATGGAGCATCCTTGGGACTCTCCTCAGTCACTGTTGGATGTCATTTGGCAGAAGGGAATACATAAGCAGGTGGATGGCAACTTTGCTGAACCATTTCCCACCAATGCAGCTTTTGTGTTGGATTCCTCTGTTGTGCAACATTAAAACTCACCTGTCTGCAAACGCAATAATCCTTGCATTAACAAACAGAATGAAGTCCATTATTTATTATTGTTCCTAATTATCTATGGACATTCTTATAGTTGTGTTTAGCTGTTCTTGATTTGTTTTCCATTTGGAAGGCAGATTCTAGCATTTTATAATAAATACATTTTAAAACAAACAAACAAACAATGACTTGGTCTTCTTGCCCCCATATTATGTAACAGAGGAAAAACTTGAAAACAGAGATGACTATCATGGGCATGAAATGGACCATGTGCATCTACAGGGCGATATTTTAAATGGAAGTAGGAAGGTGATTGGTTTGGCATTCTTCCCTCTTCGTTACATGTGGCAATTAACACACTTTTGAGAATCAAAAACATTTAGGAAGGAGTTGCGTGCAGTGTGTGCAGAATACACAACAGACACAGAATGCACAGACAGATGGAATCATGTTATTCTGTATCAGCAGGCAATCAAAGCCAGGTGATGTCAAAATACAGAGATTTTGCAAGTCTTATTCAGATAGGAGCAGCATGCAGCTAGCAGTTAAACACCATCAAATCATTTAAACACCTCACAAGTGCAATGCCAGAATACTTGGGGAGTCAATGGAAGCCAGTTGTTATTTCCTTCCAATTGAAATGTTCACTTCTGGAGTCACCAAGAAACCAACATGGATTCATCGATGCTTAAAACTGAGCACAATTCTCCAAAAACCTCTTGGGCCCCACTGAAATCCACAGAGGCACTCAGGTCTCTGTGGGTTTTGGAGGACTGTACCAACTGCAGGTTTGATTAACTCCAAAAGAAGCTTATGCTAGGGCTGGGAAATTACTTCTTTGGGGAATAAGCTAGGATTCACCTCTCCTTCTGTGAAAATTGTAATGGCTATGGGGCTCCAAATGGGTTCTGACAATCTGCTCCACCTTAGCTTAGTGGTACAGGATTTGCCTTGTGTGCAAAAGGGCCCGAGTGCAATCCCCATCATCTCCAGGTGGGGCTGGGAGAGAACCCAATCCTGGGGAGCCACTGCCTGTCAGTGTAAGCACTACTGAGTTAGATGGACCAATGGTCTGACTCAATATAAGCTAGATACCTGTGTTCCTTGCAAGCCCAGAAATATCAGACTCGGTATCTGTTGAGACACACAAGGCTCTACACACCACTTTGCACACTGGCACATTAAGTGCACTTAATGTAACAGAAAAAGCAATAGAAGTGGTGTCTGCCATAAAACCTGCGCGAGTGAACCCAATTGGAATAGAAGCCACACATCCCCCAATCCCAAAGGTCTCCAAGGCTTGGGTGAAAAAGGAGCTAGGTAAAGGTAAAGGGACCCCCTGACCATTAGGTCCAGTCATGGCCGACTCTGGGGTTGTGGCGCTCATCTCACTTTACTGGCCGAGGGAGCCGGCGTACAGCTTCCGGGTAATGTGGCCGGCATGACTAAGCCACTTCTGGCAAACCAGAGCAGCACACGGAAATGCCGTTTACCTTCCAGCCAGAGCGGTACCTATTTATCTACTTGCACTTTGATGTGATTTCGAACTGCTAGGTTGGCAGGAGCAGGGACCGAGCAACAGGAGCTCACCCCGTTGCGGGGATTCAAACCGCCGACCTTCTGATTAGCAAGTCCTAGGCTTTGTGGTTTAACCCACAGTGCCACCCGTGAGTGAACCCAACTGGAATAGAAGCCACACATCCCACAATCCCAAAGGCCTCCAAGGCTTGGGTGAAAAAGGAGCTAACTTTCCTCAAAAAGCAGCCTTCCTGTATAACCAGCTGCTGAATAACTATCACCATACAAAGGTTCTTTCTAAAAGGATTCATGTACAAAGGCCACCGATATCCTAAACACAGTAACTACAATCTTGTGGCTCAGGATGTTGACACAGTCAAGACAGAATGAACGAAGGCAAAATGAGTTGGGCTTATTAACATTTTTAAGGGGGGGGGAGAGAAAAAAGGACAAACAGAAGGACCTTCTGCATAAAGAACAGATCCCACTTCCACTGGCTGTAGCTCATCTGCTGATTGCACAAAAAACTGGAAGGGTTTGGATAATTTGCAGTTGCCTGCTTGGACAATGGCTCTCATGGAAAAGTTGACTAAATGCTAAAAAGGCATTGAACGGACAGCAAGTGGAAAATGATTCTGCAGAAATACGGCATGCCTTTACAGTAGGGGTAAGCAACCTAAGGCCCATGGGCCACAAGCAGCCCATGGGGATTGTTTAACTGGCTTACGAGCTGCCCCTGAACCGAGCCGCCCGCTCGGCCAGTTCCCACGCACTGCACTAAACCGGCGCAGCGCAGGGACTCGCTTCCATGGCGCCAGAAACTGTGTCTACGCAGACGACGGAAATCACGAGTGTGCGCGATCTGGCCCATGGAGGGTTCTCTGCTGGAGTGAACCAGCCCAGGCGAGGTAAACCTTGCCAACCCCTGCTTTATAGCATGCGTATCAGAAATGGACTCAGGCGTGCAATCTTCGGGAATTATGGCAGGGTATATTAGGCTAACTTCTGCACCTTATTCTCATGAGAGATGAGGATTTTTCCCTCCCCCTTTTACTGTATGGGGGCTTCTCATGTTGTTATACTGGAAAAATCAAATGAAAGCATTTACATAGTAAAATAATAATAACAATTGCATGCAAATTCTGTCCATCCCTTCATCTGTGTACTTCAGTTTTGACAACAAAGGTTTCAGGGAACTGGGGATGTCTCACGGTTTTTATGGCCAGGGTTGGGGGTATCTGGCAACTCCCCTGGCTTTCATGGCTCCAGGAATGAGAGAAGTAGCCACAGGTTGAGGGACCTGTGGAAAAGGGCAACAAAGACTCAGAAGTGTGCAGAAGTCAAGAAGCAAACCAGGCGCCTCTGGCTTCTGGGCCTTTTTGCAGAAAAAAGATCCATGCATCTCCAAACACCTTCTAAACCTCATTCAAGATGGCCACAAAGCTTTTACTGAACGAAAAGCTTTCAGTGCTCTGGCCTGTGCTAGATATTAGGTTAAAAAGAGAAGAGGGGAACACCCCTCCCTCCCGCTTCTGGTTATCTTGCTTTTAATAAAAACATCTCCACTAAAAAAGAAGAAGAAAATCCAAAACTCCCAAATGGCACCCAAAACCCATATGGCAGGCATTGTACCTGGCGATGTTTGGCAAGGAGGGTCGCCAGCCCCAGTGGCTGAGATTACAAGAATCACATTTTAATTGATTTCAGGGATCACTTGGTTAATCCATGCCTTCCCAGGCCCTAATTCTCGAGAACAGGATACCTGTCACAATACATTAGATTCGTCTGAGAAGGTTCTTAAAAGGAGAGGTCTGACTGACGGTCTGGTCGGCACTGAACTGGCTGCAATCCTAGGGCGCCCTCTTTTCTGCAAAGGGTGAGGCAAACAGAGTATAAAGCATGTGAAAATGCAACAGATGATCTGGGCAAAGCGAGGTTAACAAGGCAACGCAACTGAGCTCCGGAAGCTAAAATGGAAACGAAAAACGTTAAAAGGAAAGGGTGGCAGGGGAGGGGTGGGGGGTGGGTGGAGAGACAGCACACAACTTACTGTGAGAAAAGCAGACCAGTTTGTGAAGAAGAAGAAAATCGCCTTCCCAGATATCAACTGAGAAGCATGTGGTTCATTTTCACAACTCCACTCAACGCAGCAGAGAAAGAAAGCCTCACCCTATTGGCTTTCTGCTCCATTCAGAGTGTGGGGGAAAATACAGCTTACATGCCTTCAACCACTACCTGCTATCCCCCACCTGAGAGGCCTCACTGATTCTGAGTTCCATCTTCTTAAGGACCTGCCTAGTAAATTAACTAGGATTCTCTGTGTACTAGCCTCACGGGGCCCTTCATGGATAGGAGGGAATGTCAGGGTGCAACACTGGCCCCCATTATCACCTAGAGATAAGAAGCCTCTGGACTGGCCAGGCCTTGTAAAATGTATAGGCCATCAGCCACCTATAGAATCGTGGAGTTGGAAGGGACCCTGACAGCCATCTAGTTCAACCCCCTACAATCCAGTTTGAAACCATACCAGACCCTGCTTAGCTTTGCAAATGTGCTGGAAGTTATATTGCTGCAGTCTTGCGGCTGTCCGTTCCAGCTCAACAAAAAGGTTCATGTCTATATACTGCACTTTGTTCCCGTCTTAAGTGTATTTCAAAAAGGTGTCTAAGCAACATTAATGCAAGCACTAGCCTAAGCTTAGGGAAAAAGCTGTTCCACTATACAGGGGCCACCACAGAAAAGGCCCTCCCTCTAGCGACCACTGGCTATATTCCCATAGGCTTCGGCATGACAAGGAAGGCCCCACCAAGTAATTGTAATGGTGGAGAGCTTTTTTTTTTTTTTTTTTTGCCCAGGGGGCCAGGTATTCATCTTCCGCACCCTGGCGGGGTAACTTTGTCAGGTGGGTGGGACACCCAACTGTCAAAGGGGTGGGGGAGATGTTGCTCAAGCAGGTTTGAACTCCCTGTGTGTTACCTGATAGGCAGGGAGCTCAGCCCTGCTTTGTGCAGGGCTTGGCTGAGCCAGCCAGTTCCCAGCAGGCATTCACTAGCTCACCTGAAATGAAAAGGTGTGAACTCTCTGCATCAGCAAACATGCAGGAAGTTTTTTCCTGCTTTATGAAGCCGCGTCTTTACCAGCCCAACATCTGACACAAGTGTGGTTTAGGGGGAATCTGCCTCACAGGCCAAATGGGGAGGCCTGGTGACCCAAGTCTAGCCCATGGGCTGAAGGTCCCCCCACACCTGATGAACAGCAATCATACCTGAAGTGGTGCAAAAACAAATTAAGACATTATAGGTCAGTACCAACACCTGGCCCAGTAGCTTATCTACAATCAGTGTTAATTCCTTTAAGAGTGATAGGCTGCACCAGTAAGTAGCTTAGCGGCTGAATTTTCCATTATCTTGCAGCTTCCTGGCCAGCCTTTCACAAAACTGAGTAATAACAGCAACAATAATTTTATTATTTATACCCCACCCATTTGGGTGGCTACCAACAGAAAACTAAAAACAGAATAAAACTTCAAGCATTAAAAACTTCCCTAAACAAGGCTGCCTTCAGATGTCTTCTGAAAGTCAGGATAGTTGCTTATTTCCTAGACACCTGATGGGAGGGTGTTCCACAGGGCTGGTGCCACTACTGAGAAGGCCTCCTGCCAGGTTTCCTGTATGGAACTATGTTATGGAGCTATGGGTGGCATTTTAATAGCATATATACATTTATTTTTGTTAGGATTTTGAATACCGCGCAATCCTGCCCTGCAATCATCAGATGAAGAGCAGTCTAGGAATTAAGCTAATAGCACTAAAGTAAATGGGGTGTTAGGGGAGGGTTGTACCTCTTGTGGGGGAACATATCATGTTGCTTCCGGGGTAGTTCATCCCCACTCTGCTCAATTTTACCCGTGGACTGCCATCTGTCCAGATTTTAATTTGCTCTGAACTCATTTTAAGATGTATTTTAGCTAACTGATTGCCTGTTTTTATGTACTTTGTATACTGTCTTAGTTTCATGATGTTAGCCGCCCTGAGCCCGGCTCTGGCTGGGGTGGGCAGGGTATAAATAAAAATTTATTATTATTAGGGGTTCCTAGAAGTTGTCAGCACGTGAGAGTGTCCACACCCTGAGAATGGCTTCAACCGGCCAGCAAAACCAGGTGAGGGCAGCTGATGGGTCCCAAGCCCTCAGTGAGATAGGGACTAGCTCATCAGTCTGGGAAGGAAAACTCTTGATCCTAAACCTCTGCTGCCTTGTGGGATAACTTTGGGAGAACAAAAAGCTAAGGAGTAAACCCTACACTAATCCAGAGTGGAGACCCTAAGATGGTTGGATAGCACCTTGTACACCTCCTTCTGGCAACTTCTGCAGCCAAGCTGGTGCCAAATGTCTTGCTCTGCTTTTTCCTGGACCACATCAGGGAGGCTGAGGGAGGCGGGGCTTGTTGCTTGGGCAGCCCAGGGCCTCCATGTACACTGCCCAGGCTTGCGCCTCAGAGAGGTCACTCTCTGGTGATGCTAATGCAGCAGAAACAACATGGGAGGCAGCAGTTATGAGTTACTGGCAGGCGCTGTGCTTCTCCAGTGGTTTGATTTCACACACCCACACCCTGGAGGTGCGCTCCACTGTCTCTCGAGACAGATCCATGCCAACAACAAACTAATGCAATTTTTTTTAAAAAAAAAAGTGTTTCCCCACCTTCAGTCTGAAATGGTACATTATCTTCCGCCCCGGAGCTCCACCACTGCATCCCAGTGAAAGGGCCGTCTGGCAGCCGACCTGGGTGAGCTGACTCCACCAATGAGGGAGGGTGGAGGTAGGGAGGAGAAAACACTGGACAGGCAGGGGTAATGGTCCTATCTGTGGTATTTGCTTTAGTTTTTGTATTTCCTCCAAGGAGCTCAAGGTGACGCATTTGGCTCTGTTATCTCCATGCTATCCTCAACCCACCAACCCTGCAATGTAAAATCGTAGAATTGTGGAGTTGGAAGGGACCTTGAGGTATCATCTAGTCCAACTTCATGCAATGCAGCTGGCACACACAGGGTTCAAACCTGCAAACTTGACATTGTCAGCACTATTGTTAGCAACTGCTAGGCTGATAGGTGGTGAGTTTATGTGTAAAGTGCCTTGAGTCCCGTTAGGGGGAAAAGCTGGGGTGGAAATAAATTGATAATGATGATGAAGTCGATGATACTGGTTTCTGGCCCAAGGTCGTCCAGTGAGCTTCCTGGCGGGAGTGGGGATTTGAATGCAAGCCTAATACCCTAACCATTACACCACCACTGGCTCTTCCATGGATGGTTCAGTCACAAAAGCTGGTCAATGCTGGCAGCTGCAATCTCCAAGCAGTCAGCTTCAGAGCCTTGTCAGGCACAAAGACAGCTGGGCTATTGGGGAGGGGGGAGATTGGGATGCCTTTGGGGAAGGGGAGAGATGGAACGACAGGAGGAAGCAATGCACAGTGAAAAGCAGAAATGCAAGGAGATGCATCTTCAAAAGGAAAAGGCAAGACACACACACATTATCAAGGAGGTTATATGCGTAGAGAGAAAGGAAAGCAGCTAAGTGGCTCAAGGGTTTCCAATTATTAGAGAAGAAAGATCACCTTATTCATTCAGAGAAGCTGTGATTGCTGGAAGTTTGAGAGAGCACGAAGATAGTAGATGTTCCCGAGGAAGGAAGGCGCCTCGTTACCTGGTTCAGAAGGGCACAAAAGAAAAAAGGGGGAGATTTCAAAGAGGCAGGGAGGTAGGTGGGGGCAGAAAGGAATGCGGGGACAGGCAGGGGGGAGCAAGAGAGAGAGAGAAATTACAAATGAACTTTCCACTCAAATACCTCCTCAACATGGGGGAAGGCGCTGTTAATAAAAACCAGGGAACACAGAATATGTTGAGATAGAGAAGTACTGAAGAGTTAGAGACAAGAGAGCAGCAGTTTTTAAACAGGAAGACTTGGGGAACAAAAGCACAGCGACTGAAGCTGATTTGTTCTGAAATAGGCCAGAGGGAGGAGGGGAGGCTTTTAAAAAATCAGTTTATCCAGAGCAGGCAAAAAAAGGGGAGGGGAGGGAACCTTTATCTGTATTGCATTTTTAAAAATTGTGTATGTAATCTTTTACACTCAGGAATCAGCCCTGCTGGCTCCAGCAGAACGCCCATCTCGTTTCCAGGCATCTTGTTTCCAAAGGTGACCAGCCAAATACTTTTGGATTGTTTCCGTTTCCTGAACGGGGGTGGAGGGCTAATACCATTATTGGTGGTGTGTGTGTGTGCATATGTATATGTGTGATATATAGATAGCTATATAGATCTATATAGATCTATGCGTGCACCTGAATATGGGCGCTTCCTTGGGGGCTGCATTTAACTCTTGGTGCCATTGGCCAGAGCATGGTCCGAAGGCACATGGCATCATCGCCTCGTCTGATGGATCTGGGACATGTCAGTGTCAGGGTGGGTGATCACTAGGGAACCACATATCCTCTGCCTTGGTTGGGTTCCACGACAGACAAAAAGGTGGAACGTAAACATGACCAAAAATATTATTATTTTTCAAAATAAAATAAAGGACCTCTCCCCTCCAAGATTTTGTCTCACCCTTAAGAGTTTCAGTGTAAAAAGAAATGCAGGATAGCTAGCAAACTTTACCATAAGGTAGCCTATTACCATCCAGATGATGGACTCTAGCTCTCATCAACCACAGCTATGGTGGTCGGTGATGGGAACTACAGCCTAGCAACACCTAGAACAGCGTTTGTCACACTTGGGGGCCCCAGCTGTTGTTGGACTACAACTGCTATCATCCCTGACTACTGGTCCCGCTAGCTAGAGATGATGGGATTTGTAGTCCAAAAACAGCTGGAGACCCAAGTTTGAGAAGTACTGGCCTAGAGGGTGCCACTTTGACTACGCCTCTCATATAGAAGGTGCTGCCACAGAGGAAGGAACATTCTTTTGTCTACCGTCAAGTCGATTTCATTAGGTGACTGTCTCTTTTCTGGGGGCAGGAGAAAGGTGTATCAAACTTCACTTGCTCTCTTCTCCCAATTTTTGTAAAACTCTGCCATGTTCCTAGAACATGGGGAGAGGAAGCTGGTACGCTGAGGTGTTACTGAATTCAACTGCTGTCAGACGCAGTCAACATGGCCAGCTGGTCAAGGATGAGGAGAGCTACTATAGCTCACCAACATCTGAAGGGCCACAGATTTCGTATCTTTGCTTTAGCCTTTCAAGAGGGAAAATGCTCTACCACCTCAGTTCCCACTCACTTGGGTTGCATTTTCACACACCTTTGTTTTTTTAGATTGGCCAACCAAAGAAGTTGAATACGTCACACAATACTATACTGTGATACCAGTTGTCTCTTTTTCCCCCTGATAAATCTTTCACAAGAAAATCTTCTCATTTGCCAGAACTGATAGTTTCTCTTGGGCAGACTGCATAAAAATTCGAGGATCAAAGGACAAAACCCTTTTCTCATTTTACAGCTTGAATAAAACAGCCACATATAATATTTATTCAAGCTGTAAAATGAGAAAAGGATTTTGTCCTTTGAACTGAAAAACATCCTTTCTCCTTCCATAAGTGCCTCAGACTCCATACAGGGTTATATACAGTTGCATATAATTTTAGGAAGTCTGCTTCTGGAGGCACCATCATTGAATTTTGTTACAATGAACAATCATCTCATTAAGTTCACAGGAAATCCTGGTTTGCAGAAGTTGGCTGTGCACAGCACTGATTGGCTGGAACCTGGAACATTGTGAACACCCCCTTTCTTCCCAGAGCAGTTTTGCAAGTCTTCTCCCCGCTCAACTGTGCTCTGTATAAAAAATAAATTGAAGGAACTGACTGTAATAAAAAGAACTAGAACACAGATTTTAAGAGGGAAGTGAACTGCCTGTCTCTCTTGGACTCCACACCAAGAGAGAACACAAGCACACAACACAGCCAGTTGTGCTATTTGTTCATCCCAGTTTAATGTTGGGAACCCCTGAAAAAGATAAATTTTGGAATAACATTATGTCTAAATTAAGTATTTAAGTATTTGATAAAAATATTTAAAGTCGGAGACATAATATTTGAAAATTACAAAATAAGAGTTGAAACAAGGTGATAAATTGCTGTTTATAATTTTATAATTGGGAACGCAGGAATGGGAGATGTGAGGAAGTCCAAAAAGTTAAGAAAATATGGTTGTTGGATATCTGATTTTGTTGTATGTTTTCTATTATATGTTAATCTTTTTGCTTTTTTCTGTTTTTCTTTGTTTGTTGTATTTTGGTGATGGTTTTATATGTGTTTGGTGAATATAATGTTTAAAATCCTTAATAAATATCTTATTTTAAAAAAAATTAATGTTGGGAACCCTAACTTGGTGCCCGGGGGCACCATGGATCCTTCTTGGTGTCTGCCAATACCCGCTATCCCACCCACCCACCCACTCCTCTCTCCCTCTCTTTTCAAAGAGTATTTTCATTTTGGGGAAAGCGTGTTTGGTTGGGCTTAGGGATGAATAAGCCAATTGCAGTTTCTCTGAGTTTCGAATACTCCCAGTCATATTTTCAGTTCTCCTCACTTGTCTTCGTGAAAATTCATCAACATTGCAGTGTCACTTGCAATATTGCAACCATGATATACAAATGCTTGCAATTTTGCCTAATACACACATTTTGCAAAGCAATCGCCCCTAACATACAGCATTTCACATGCACAATTTACGTTATGCGTTTTTTAAATACGTTACTTGACTGGGTAACTGCATTGCAAAATGCAGAGAACTGCAAATTTCAAAGGGTGATGGAGTTTTGGTTATTCTTTCAGAAAGTGCAAATTAGGTAGGTATGCACTTAAACCCAAACTGAGCTGAACTTCTTCCCCATCCCTAGTTGGGGTTGTGCTGAACCAAAGGTGAACCACTCCAGAAGCTTTGCTAATGCCATCTTGGTAGTCAAGATAACCCCACAATTAACTGGTAGTTGCTGTAGCAAGGAGCTCATATATGTTTATATTCACTTGCTTTGATATACGCTAATTGGCTGACTTTGATGCTATCCTTATCTGTGGGCTTTGGGTGCTGGGCTCTGAGCCCAGAAACAGGAACTCTCTGTAAGATTTGGGTGCTTGCCACCTATGTCCTCTTCTAGTAAGGTGAAGTGATGGGAAGTCCTGGCCAAAGTGACGTATGCTACTTGGTGTATAAAGAAACATATGCATGTTTACTTGGGCACGGACAAGCCATCTCCTTGCTGCGGTGACAGTTCCATGTCTGTAAAGGCTGGCAGGCTGATTTGCTGTTAATCTACACCTTTCTTTTAATAAAGCACTAGAACTGATCTCTCTGGCGTTTTTGGCATCCATCCTTGATACCCCTGTACCCAACCACTCCCACAACCCTTCCTTTGGGCTGGTGGATCAAGACGGGGTGATGCCTGGCTTTTTGTTTGTGTGTGTTTCAGTGTTTTGCCCTTTTCATGAAAGGGGAAGGTCTGAGGTTTTCTTTTGTGAACTGGATACATTGTGATGCCCACAACGGACTGCAGTCGTACCTTGGTTCTTGAATGGAATCTGTTCTGGAAGTTTGAAAACCAAGGCACAACTTCCGATTGGCTGCAAGAGCTTCCTGCACCCAATTGGAAGCTGCAGAAGCTGCATAAGACATTCGGCTTCCAAAAAAGTTTGCAAACTGGAACACTCACTTCTGAGTTTACGGCGTTTGGAAGCCAAAACATTTGAATTGCAGGGCATTTGAGAACCAAGATATGACTGTATTATTATATCCATGCCTTTGGGGGGAAAGTATTTAATCTGACCTCCAAAATCACTAAACAATCTATTCCTCCCAATTCAGCCAGGGCTGGTGGGAATCAGGAATATCTGGAGGGTCACAGGTCCCCACCCTGGCTCTACAGGGTGCAGGGATGTTGCTGTGCAACAAGTCTGCAGTCCTATTTGGCCATTAACCCTTACAGGGTTTGCAACTGCCTGCTCATCAACCCCACCTCTTCTGGTGCAGTGCTCTTGCCTGGTCCTGCCTCCTTCCATGGGCTGGATGGTGTGGTTTGAAGCAGGGAGCAGCAGTGCCGGAGCATGCCACTGGAGAACAGCCAAGAAGGACACAATGCCGTATCCCCCACAAACAACCCTGTGCCTGGAGAGGCAACTCTATGTGGAAAGGTTGCCCACATGACTTGGAACCCTGATGCAATTTCCCCACCTTTTAAACCCCTTAGGAAACTGTCAGGGGACCTGCCTACTGTTTGCCCCTAAACGTGCTGTTAATGTAACTTGAAAGAGGGAAATGTTGCCCCCCCCCCCGCCATCTGCCAGTCAGAAAACACAGCAGAATTAGTGGATTCAATGTGTCAAGGGCAATAACAACAACAAAAACTTACTGTGGAGTGTTCAAAGCACTTCACATCACACCAATGTTTGTACCAATCACCCCAAAAACATATGGGTGGGGAGCTGAGCCGAAGGCTGTCCTGTGAAATTGCAGTCTCAACTGGAAACCTTTGCTCAGTTTTAGCCACTGCCCTCTGCTGGCAAAGCTACCTTGCATAGTACTCCTTCGACTGACAGGTACCCATCAAAAGCGTCTACAGCCTCCTCAATTTATTTTGGGGTACTTTAATAATAATGCTATTGTGCCTTTTTTATACTTTAGCAAAGACAACTCTTTGACATGTTAATTGTGTATAAAGTTTACTGTAAAACCGCATGAAAGTACAATCTAACATAATGCACACGGCAACATTTTTCAACACGCTGTATAAAAAAACCAACGGAAAATATTTCTGAAGGCATCACTTAGAACTCACCAAATCCTTGTTAAAACAATGCCAACTCCAGCAGTTTTTTAAAAAGACAAATAAGAAAAGGGAGACCTGCAGTTCACGAAATGGTTTATGGGCTAGAACCATATGAAACAAATATTATATGGGAGTTCTGATGCAGATGTAATACTGCTGGTCTGTCAACTAAGAAATCAGCTACCTGTTCCCTGCCCAGCTGCAATCCCAGTTTACCATCTGCACTGGCACTTACAGTGCTTAGCATTATCCAGGATTCCCTCCCAATCCAGGTTTAAGGCTAGAAAGGCAGGGAGGGGCTACTTATGCTCAAGGGGGAAGTACGGAGCTTATGAGCTCACAGATCACACACTTCCTCACCCATGGCTAGGATTTCCAGGGAGGTACATTTGCAGCAGGCGACTGTTGCCAAGGCCTCACTGACACAAAGGATGATTCAGCTGGCAGGCCCAATCTGTCATGGATGGTGGCTGCTGGGGGTGAGTGGGTCAAAGTCGCAGATTCTGAGCAGCAGACTCTTAGTGTTTTTGAAAAACTGAGAACTAAGTACTATTCAACTAGCCCAAGTGAGGGACTTAAGACGGCTGGGGTTTAGTGCTTGTTAAGCATCACAGAGGAAAACCAAGCTCCCTTCCTGCTGGTCCCAACAGGTATGCTATGGGATTTATGCTTCCAGCACAAATGGCTCCTTGCAGTATCAGATTCACACAGGTACGCAATTCAGCCCTCATCAGACATAAAGGGACATAAAGAAATTGGACATCTCCTCAACTCATAAAAGACCAAAACAAAACACCACCTTCCACAACTGCTGAAAGAGATGCAGGAAGCCCTAAGCAAAGGTCCAGCTGAAAACCTCAAAATATGGAGTCTGGGTCTGATTTGGAGTTTTTGGGGAAAGTTCTTTCTGGAAACCCCTGCTTGCGTTCTCGCTCGTCTTGGTCCAGCCTCTATGAGTTCAGGTCTGTATAGGCTAGATGGATGAAGCTGTTGTCTGCTATGCACTGCTAGTTGCCCTTCCATATCCCAGAGATATCCTCTTTGCTGATCTCGACAAAGAGCCATTGGCTGTCTATGAGGCACTGCTAGATAATCTGGGCAGAGCTTTCCAAATGTTCCAAACAGCCTGCCTGCCAAAGAGATCGCTTAGAAGAGGGGGATCCACTCTTCGGGTTCAGAAGTGTCAGGCTTCTTCCGTTCGCTCCTTACCTGGTGGCGTTTTCTCTTCATGCTTTTAAAGAGTTGGTAAAGGATCTCGGGGAGAAGGGCAAGTAAGATCAGGCAAAATATTGCCAACCAGACTGAGACAGAAGTCAGCAGCTGGGCAAAGACATGATACATTCTTTGTTGCTTCAAGAAAGGCCTGGCCGGAACAACAAAGAAGAAGGGAGAAAGAAAGGCACACATTAGATTTATTTAAAAAGACAGAACAAAACAAAAAACCACCCCTCAACCAAACAGGCTTGCCTCATTCTTTTATTTATCCCAAAGCATCGAGATTTATGATATATAAATCAACTATATAGTGGTACCTCAGGTTAAGTACTTAATTCGTTCTGGAGGTCTGTTCTTAACCTGAAACTGTTCTTAGCCTGAAGCACCACTTTAGCTAATGGGGCCTCCCGCTGCTGCTGCGCCACCGGAGCACGATTTCTGTTCTCATCCTGAAGCAAAGTTCTTAACCCGAGGTACTATTTCTGGGCTAGCGGAGTCTGTAACCTGAAGCGTATGTAACCTGAAGCGTATGTAACCTGAAGCATATGTAACCTGAGGTACCACTGTAATATGAATGTGAAAACTTATTACAAGCAACAGAAAGTAGCATGGAGTGCTCCAGTTCATGATGCCAGCCGGCTATGCCCTCTCCCAGGCTATTCCATTACACTCTCCCTCCTAACCACTTGGTTTTCCATGCCCCTCAGTATTCCCACTCAGTATTCAGTCACTCAGTATTCCCAATGCCCATTGGGCCTTCACTGAGCCATTGCAACCCACCCCCCATCTTGTTCTCTCAAATCTGCCGACAGCCCCTTCACTGAACATGGATCATGCCATTTTGCCCACACAAATCTTTTGCTAGTTTGTTTTCAATGTCTTACTTTCAGTGGCTGTTTGTAGGCTCTGGTGCCAGTATTTGTGATTCTAACGAGGACTGTCATTCTACTGTTATTTTAGTGGTCTGGGATTGTAAGTAGACAGTTGAGTCTTTAAAAAACTATGCATGCACATGCAAGGATTGGCACTTGGGAGACCTGAGGCCCCTATTATAATATAGGATTACCATATTTTTCTGTGTATTAGACTATATTTCCCCCTATTTTTTCAAGTTTAAAATTGGGGGGTTCACTTGCACATAGTGCATATGGGGGACTGGCAATTGGTTTCTGTCGCGAGCAGATTGTCAACAGCGATTGGGTGGGTGATTGGTGGCTGTGGCCATGACTGCGGTCGACTGGCATCCGCTGTGGAAATTGGGCGGGCGATCGGTGGTTGCTGGCAGAAAGCCTGCAGACAACTGGTGGCTTTGGCGACATGAGCGATTTTTCAGCATTGGTCAGGCGGGTGAGTGATTTTTGGCAATCCCTGCCCAAACCACAACTCTGGGCAACCCCCCCCCCAAAAAAAAGCTTAACAATTCTGGGCAATCTCCCCCCATTTTCTTTATTTGGAATCCCCCAAAATAGAGGTTGTGTTATACATGGGGGCACGAACCACACGCCTTCTGAATAGTTTCTATCCAAGAGCTCTGATTGCACTAAATAATGATCTCAGGGCCAGTTGCAAGGTTTAGCAAGCAGGGAGTAGGAAGGAATGAGATAGGTTTCAGGTTATGTTATGCCTTTAATAGGTCATGCTATATTCTGGATTATGTTATGTTTTATAGATTATGTCTGAATAGGATGAGAGTGTCGGAGATACGTGCAAATGTATATGTGAACCCGGTCTTTGGGTGGGTGTTTGATTTTCGTTGTTGTGTATACTGTGTATATACGGACAATGACAATAAATTTATCTTTATCTTTATCTTTATCGTTATACATGGAAAAATACGGTAATGCATTTTATACTCCAGCCCCATCTGTGCACATAGAATCACAGACCAGAGTTGGAAGGAATCACAGGGGGCATCTAGTCCAACCCCCTGAAGTGAAGGACTCTTTTTGCCCAACGTGGAGCTCAAACCTACAACCCTGAGATTTGGAGTCTTGTGCTCTACCAGCTGAGCTATCCCTATGAAGCTAACTTACACTGAGTTGGCCCACTGGTTCACCAAGACCTGTGCTGTCCACTCTTGTTTAGCCACAGTTATGCAAGATTTTAGGAAGGGGTCATTCCCAGCACCTTTCAACTGGAGATGCCAGGGGTTGAATCCGAGGCCTTCTGTGCTCTACCACAAAGGCACAGACTCTTCCCTTTGGATCTCAGGCCACTCCCTACACACAGAATTTATTGCCACAGCAGTCTTGTGCTGTAGGTGGACTCTTTTGCTAGCGAGGTCAGCTAGTGAATTTCATGGCCAAGTGAGAGTCTGAGCATAGGTCTTCCCACTACCTCGTCCTGAGGAAGGGTCATAGCTCAGTGGTAGGAGAGCACATGTTTTGCATCCAGAAGGTTCCAGGAGGCATTTCCAGGTGGGGTGTAAAAGAGAGGCCCCTGCCTGAGAAGGCCGCTGCTAGTTTGTTGACAATGCTGAGCTACATGGACTAATGACCTTAGTTAGCAGAAGGCAACTTTCTATGTTCCCATGTCCCTAAAAATATATATAACCCCCTCCCACCATCAATCTCATTATGTTAAAGAAGGAGGCACCTCATATTTATTAAGGCATTTGTTCTCACGCAATTTACCCCCCCCCACTAAACTTTTGGTATTATTATTATTAGTTGAATTTATATATTGCCCTATACCTGGGGGTCTCAGGACGGTTCACAGAGTAAAATCAAGATATAAAACCACAAAATACATAATAAGAATAAAAACAAACACCCAAACAGCCACCCCCCCCCAATACGCAAATACAGTACACTTAAATCTGGGGTGTAATCGGTGCAGATTACGCTGGAGCACAATAATATGAATTGAAAATAAAATGCTTACCAAATGATTCCTCCCCAGAAGAATGAGAAAAACACATAGAAGACCAAAGAACCCCAAATGACAAAGTGGGTCACCCACGTCCAGAACCGAGTGTCTAATGCCAGCTGGAGTATTTGAAAAAGAGAAAGAAATAAAAGAGAACGGGGAGCTTTAGATACAATATGTTGTAGGGCATAATTATCATTAATTACTACAGCAGTTGGAGCAATAGGAAGAAAATCACTGCCAGTAACATCAATACATCAAGCTCAGTATCAGGAACTCCCCTGTACAACTAAATTGAGAGGTGGCTTTTTAAAAAATTCAAACGAGGACACTAACCTTTAGAGTGACGGTGAACACCAATATGGTAAAAATCATTGTTCCAAAACTCCAGTTCCCAGACATCTGAAAAACAGAGTTGGCTGGTTCAGATTTTTGAAAGAGGGCAGGCGAGGAATTAAACAGATGATTACAATGAACTGAATAATTCATCTCCACCCCACAGGAGCAAGATACTGCAATCATCAATAGAACATTTCCCCCTAACCAAAAAACAAAAACAAAACAAAAACAAAAAAACACCTTGCAGAGCACAACAAAATCAAACAAGTAACATTTATGGCTATCTACTGCAATTTGCTCAATGATTCTTTTTTTAAAAAGGAAGAAAAGAAAAGAAAATGCAATCATAGTGGTCTCCTGCTTTAAAAAAACAAAACAACCACAGGTGTGAGGAAGCAAGGTTAGCATTCCTTTCCACAAATGTTTATGTTGGCTGGTAAGGGGTCCAGAAGAAAGAAACTCAGAATGCTTTGCGATTGTATGACAGAAGAACTGGCACTGCAAGGAAGGTACAGTCTCTGCAGAGGATTCTGGGTAATGTTCCCGAACATGCACTCAGTCGAGGAGAGGGCAAATTAAAAAACAATAACTGATCTGCATTTTTCGATCATGGGATGGTGCAGCCTGCATCACCCCTGCCTTCATGGGGTGTGGAATTCAATATGGTGCTAAGTGGAGCTCCCCTACCACTCTCCAAAGCAGATTTAGGGGGTGCAGAGGGCACGCTGAGGGTTGGAGTCCCACTGCGTGAGCGGACTTTACTCTGCTCATACAGCAACTTAAGTTGAATCCCGTCCCTAGGATCCAATTCCCGAACCTCTGGTTCAGTGCTAAACAGGAGCCTGGTTCAACACCCACATGGACAAGCCTTTATGTGTGGACTGCTATCCCTCCTTTTTCACGCATCTCCTTCTTTCTTATTTTTCGGCTCTACCCGCACTGAAGAAAAAGCAACAGGCTGTGTTTCAAAGTCAGAACAATGGCAACAAATGGGACAATTTGCTTACCAAATTCTGTCAAGATCTGAATGCATACATTAAAACAGAAAGTGACATGTAAAAAGTGGTTTTTTTGTTTGTTTGTTTTTAAATTCTTTTGCATTTAATGACAAACAGGCAGAAAGTCAAGGTACAGAAAGCCAGGGAATGTGATTAAATGGTCAACAAGAAGCAACTTTGCAAGAAGAAGAAGAGGAGGAGGAGGAGGTTGGACATGACATCCCGTCTTTCACTCCCCTTCAGGAGTCTCAAAGTGGCTAACAATCTCATTTCCCTTCTTCCCCTTCTTCTGTGAGGTGAGTGGGGCTGAGAGACTTCGGAGAAGTGTGACTGGCCCAAGGTCACCCAGCAGCTGCTTGTGGAGGAGCGGGGAAGTGAACCAAGTTCACCAGATTATAAGTCTAACGCTCTTAACCACTACACCAAGGATGCAGCAAAGTAGATCTACGTGGATCTCTCTTTTGGAAGCTGCCAACCACTGCTGCTTCCAAAAAAACACTGTACAACGGAGTTTATGGTACACTGCAAAATCTGAAAGAGGCTTTGATTCACTGGCAGTAAGAACAACCTTTGCACAGAGGCCACAAATAAACAGGTTTGATAGAAGAGATGCACCACTGCAATGGTCAAATACATAATTTGCAATTAACATTTACACAAAGTCACCTGAGGGCAAACGAAGACACACGCAAGATTCCCCACAGGTTTTTGAAGTGACAATTGCAGCTGTTGGTTGGGGGAGGTGAACATTCAGATCAAGACATGGAGCATGGGGAGAGGTTTTGTAATCCTTCCCCCCTCCCCCAATGGCATTTCTATTAACTTGCACGAAAAAACATACACAAAAACAACAACAACAAAACGAGTACACTGCCCATTCCACTCATGGGGTGGGGGAAGTTAATTGAGAAAACAACACAAGGAGAAAGGTTAAAAAACCCTCCTGTGGACAACACAGTACTAATCCTCAATCCCACCTCCCAGCAAAGAAAGAAAGAAAGAAAGAAAGAAAGAAAGAAAGAAAGAAAGAAAGAAAGAAAGAAAGAAAACATTTCCTGCCACAATCACACAGTTTCAAACGTGGTTTCCTGCACGACAGGGGCATGCTCTTTTAGACACACACATCTGATGAGCCCGTGGGTGCGTGGAATGAGTTGCACCATTCAGCAACTCCAGGCACAGCCTGATTTTTGGTTTAAAAGGCTTTGTTCCTCTTACCTTTCCGTTGTTCTCTATAGAAGAGTTCATGAAAAAAAAGTAAGTCCCAAAGAAAAACACACAGCCGTCAAAAAGGCCCAGGAGGGTCCAGTATATGAAAGGTTTCAACTGCAACATGGCGTTGTCGGAAACGTTCCTGCCAAGGAAAATGTAACAGAAAGAAAAGGCTTTAAAACTGTGTTCACGAAAAGCAAGAAGGGGTGTGTGTGTGTGTGTGTGTGTGTGTGTGTGTGTGTGTGAGTGCGCGTACACAATTGCCAGATGGTGTTCTGCGGGGCCTCAAAGCAGGCAGGAGACCAAAAGGTGACCTTGAAAATTACAACAGCAGCACAATCCCTACACAACCATGCAACCTCACAGGGTTGTTGTAAAGATACATTTTATTTGGGGAGGGGGAGAACCTTGAGCTCTGTAGAGGGAACATAGGATTAAAAAAAATACAATAAATAAAATCTATGAAATCCCCTTCCTGCGTTAGAAGTGGAAAAGAAAGATGCATAAGACTAGCAGGTTATGAAAAGAAACAAGAAGAGTTAATTTGCAAAGACAGTAACAAGGTGACTGTATAACTTTCAGACACTTCTCTCCACAGGTTGTCATTCCGTTTCAGTACTTATTCTCTGCCCAGTCTGGGTCCTGCTCTTCTTTTGTTTGGCCCGACAGAATCATCTTTTAGCGAGCCATACGCTCCAAAAAGAAGTGAGGAAAATGTCCGAACTGCTCTAGCTGTATTGCTCTGGTGGCAGATCTGATACCTGAAACTGCTTTAATGCTCTGTCCTTATCATTCCTATGAGGAACGTAAGACATGGGCTCCCTCTACTGGACTTGAAACACACTCTCTTTCCAAAAGAGAGTTCTTGAAAAGACTGAAAAGGGAATGCAAGGAATGCAGTGGGACAGCAGCAGGATTTGGCCCAGGCAGCAGCCGACCATCAATGTCCGCCTCGTCTTCTCTGACAACTGCTCTCCACGATCTCACCAGAGGAAGGGTCTCTCCTTTTAACTTTCACATACCTGCACACAGCTACTGCTGAGCCACGGCCTCTTGCTGCACAGCAGATGGCATGCAAATATGGCTATTACAATAGCAAAGATGAGCTAACACAATTCGTCTTTCATATTTCTTTGTTATACAATAAATAGCAGACCAATTCTTGTAGGGATCAAGCTCCCCTCACTCCCCCCTTTAAATACTGTTTCCTTCCCAATTCCAGCTGTTCTGCTACAACTACCCCAGCTCATCTTATTGTATGTTGTTGTTTTATTTCTACCTCGCTCATCTGGCTGGGTTGCCCCGGTCACTCTGGGCAGCCTCCAACCAAATACAGTGGTACCTCTGGTTGCGAACGGGATCCGTTCCGGAGGCCCTTCGCAACATGAAAAGAGCGCAACCCGCAGCAGCGCATCTGCGCATGCACAGGTTGCAATTTGCTGCTTCTGCACATGACGTCATTTTGCGCTTCTGCGCATGCACAAGCGGCAAAACCCGGAAGTAACCCTTTCTGGTACTTCCAGGTCGCCGCGGGACGTAACCTGAAAGAATGTAACATGAAGCAACACATCAACACAGCAAGACATCAAGCATTAAAAACCTCCAGATACATGGCTGCTTTCAGATGTCTTCTAAAAGTTGTGTAGTTCTTGATCTCCTTGACATCTGAAGGGAGGGTGTTCCACAGGGAGGGCACCACTACCACGAAGGGTGATATGGGCCTTGGGATATATGAAATTGGAATGGTATGGTATGAAGTCAAGCACGTTTGGGCCCCACTGAATTGGGCACATGGTTAAGTACCTCCCTCTGAAAGAATCAATGGGGTTTAAAAGTGCTTAGCTTTGTCAGGGCCATGATCAGGAATGTTTTGCTTCTGGAAACGTGCATGACGCAGAGAAAGGTGAGGCTACCTTCCCTCTCGTGTTGTTTTGATAACGAAGGGCCTATTGTAATAGCAGGCTGGGCTAAAGCCCCCCCCCCACCTGCTACAGCAACACCGTTTCACAGACAAACCAGGCAGAGCTGCACTAAGATTTAGGAAAGGGAATGTGCTTCAGGACAGACCGTAATGATGGCAGGGCTAACTATCCCACTGAGAAACCATAGGGAGCCCACTGCTGCAAGCCCCACCTGGGATTCTGCTGTCGGACCATCCCGCCTGCCCAAACAGCAGTGATAAACTGCCTAAGTAGCAGAGCAGAAAATGGGAGAGCTGAAAAAGGCAGCAGCCTGCAAAACCGCTTTGTATTCAGGGACACATTTTCAGCTGATGAATATTCAAAACAAGGCCATCTCATCTTTTGCAATTAGCTTGTTTTCCTTACTCTGCTCATGCAATTATGACTGCCGGGCAAGCACAGGAGCTCAACAAGCTCCTATCAAGTTATAAATAGTGGCAGAGGGGAATGCTGAGGCGCTTGGGGAGAAGTGGGGCAGGGGAGGGCTAGTCCCATTCTGGAGCAACTCTGCTTCCGTGGCCCCAACAAGCCCCCGCCCAGCCTTTTGCTACATACACAAATCCTTTGGATGCAAACAAGGATGTTACACCAGCATCAAGCACCCAATACGGATAACAACAGCTGGCTTGCTGGACCAGGGCCAGAGGAAGATTTTCATTTGCTGGAGCAGGTTAGCAGAGCACTCCACAGATGCGAGGCTAAGCATCTGTTGCTCAGGGAGAGGTGGAGAGACAGCCGCTGACAGGGGCTTTTCCAGGGACCAGCTTTCAGCAGCACCAATCCTCCCCTGGTTTGTGACAGTGGTGAAGACTGAGAAGCAACAGCCCACTGAAGGGAACCAGAAGGTATTAATTGCTGGAACTGGGAATCCTGGTAACGGCGCAATCCTTGTTGCAGTCAGAACTTTCTGAAAGCACCCTGAGTCAGGGTAGTCAAAAGACCCACAAACACTGGTCTAAAAAAAAATTCTTCACAATTCAGAAGTTCAGGAATCAGGCAAGATCTGCAAGGAAGCAACTGTTCCAAGCTGCAAAGGTGCGACTTGCTGATTTTGTGAGAATGCCCGAATTGAAAACAAGTGCTCCACTGGGGTTCTCTGTTCTCCCCCTGGAGGTTGTTCGGGAGGAACCAGCATCCTTGCTTCCCCTTTCTGAAGCAGGTGGAAGTTGAGGCACATTGGGGAGAGCCTCCCCACCGGCCATGCTCCCCCAAAATGAGCACCACCACCCCAGTTTCTTCCTGCTCGTGTCAGGATCTGCCAACCTGACCCCAACCCCGACGGAGCTGAGGAGCTCATGACACTGACCCCCGACGGGCACTCTGCCCACCTGTCAATCACTGGAGGTGACCATAATATCAGGTAACTAATTCTTCATTTATAGTGCAGCTTGAGCCAAAGCTGCACAGCAGGCAGAGACCCAAGCTGAGCAGAACTGACGTCAAGCCCTGCTTTCTTTAGTGGGAGGGCGGCTGAACTATGGAATTCTCCCCATGGGGGACTCAGCAGCCCAGCTGACTCCAGCAGGGCTTGCTGTCACTGCTGATAAAGAGTGGGATATAAATGCCATAAACAAAGAAAAGCAAATCAAAACATTGCACCTGGGAGTGGAGTTGGCTGCTTAAGGCTACAAGCAGAGGGAAGGGAGTGCTGAATCCCCGTCCACAATCCAGCTCAACTTCTGTCACCAGCAGCCAAAGGCAGATAAAACAGAAAAAGCGCTGATGGTTACTTACAGGTATAGTTTTGGGAAGGCCATCAGAGTGTCAATAGGGACGTGTTGCTCCAGCAGACTGTAGGCCACGATTGGCATAGATGTAAAGCAGATGTTGAACATGGTAAGGTAAGCAGCATCATAGAGAGGCTTAAAAAGACAAGGAAGGGAGAAGGGGAGTCAGGAGGAGAAAGCAGCAGCGTTGTTTGCTCCTGCCCTCTCCAAAATACTCATGATGCTGCCCGCTGCAGCAGCCTCCCATACTGAACCTCAGGTTTAGCAAACTGCACTTGATCGTGGTGGGGAAAGCTTTTGTGCAGTTTTGGGGCACACTTCCTGCTCGCTTTAGGCTGTCAACATGCCATTCTGGACTTCTGGTTTGCAAGAGATCACAGTCGTAATGCAATGTTACAGTTTCAAGAAGAGGGCTGGGCCCTACTCAGTGAGAAGGAACATGGGATGCAAAGGCAAATCCTGCACTTCGTAGAACTGTAAACTCAAGCATAACCTCACTCTGAACTTCTACACCAAACACAAAATTGAACTGTTGCCGGGGGGGGGGGGAGTAACCACAAGCCAAAGAGGGAGAAAAGAGGAGAGTCAAAGGAAGCAGGCTTATGGAGAACAGCTGCATTCAAAGCGAGGGGGGTTCAGCTCATTAGCAGAATTGGTTACGACAAAACCAGTGCTTGAATGGAACACTCGAGAAACTGGACATTGTACTCATTCAATATATCCCAAAGTCTGGTTTCAAGGAACACCGGGTAGTTTGTGAGCCTCTGGAGATGAGCCAGCAATTCCGCAAACAGGGGTTAGAAGTGGGTTTCGAGTACCACAGAAAACATCTTGAGGTGCAAAGGGCAGGAAACCAAACCGTTAGACAGCAGTTGCAGACGTTTGCTTGCTATGACGGTGACAGCTGCCAAACAGTTTCAGTTTTGATTAATTTAAAAAGCTGCATACCCAGATGGCTTCAACGGCTTTTTTGCAGAATGGAACTCCCCGCCTGCCCCTGCCCCTTGCGAAGTCCTTTCTTTAAAAACCTCCAGCACAGGAGTGTTCCTGGCGAAGGTCGTTAGCTCGATTGGCAAGTGCCTATGTTTCTGCATTTTGCAAAGGGTGCATTAAGAAATAAAAGCAGGAGTGGAAGAATGGTAGAGGGTGGTCCAAAGCTGACTGGTTTACAGAGCAGAACAAGAGAAGACACACAAGGGAGCCAGCCATCTTTCCACTGGACCTTTATCCCAACTCCTGCCCTAGCGTAGGATGGAAGGTCACTCATCCCTTCACCATATATATCTGCATCTATCTGGAAATCCAATTGGAGTAAAAGGTGCCTCCTGTGCTGTCTTTGCTGCAACTGAAACACCTAAGTGGTCCTCCAGAGCGCAAGTCTAGGCAGTGCGTATGGAACAGGTGGGAGGAAAGAGCATTTTTCTCTAGCAAGCACTGAAAGGAACAAAATAATTCGATAAAAACAAGCAGTCTGAGAATTCTGGTCGCAGAAAAGGAGGTAGCACCATAATAAAAAATTAGCAGGCCTAGAACTTCAGCCCAAACTGTGAGTCGCGATTCGGCTCACAAAGTCATCACCGATAGCAGCAACCTACCTGTTGTGAAAAGCCACAGAAGAACTGGTACAAAAATTGTGGGAAAATGAAGCAAAGATTCTAAAAATGAAACAGAAAAGCAAAAGCCATGTTACTCGGGAGACCTAAACACTTTATTAATTTATTTTAATTTATACAGCAGAGAGCACTGGGGACCCACTACATTAGAAACAGCTATCCTCACAAAACCGTTCTTGCCCTTTTCAGATTTGCTGACAAAGCTCTGCTCCAAATCCTCACTTCAAAAGAGCAGCAACGTGTTTTGCCCTCCCTCCCAGGAGGCACAGGGTGTCATATATGCGGGTGGTCCCATTTTATCCTTGGAGTGGGGAGGGAGACAGGCTTGTATGTAGGTTAGACTGAGAGTGCGCAGCTTGCCCCCAGCATCACAAAGCGAGCTGCTTCTTTTTTTGTGCCACCTGTTTTGTCTTCTATAGATCCTGAGGGTTATCTAGTCCAACCCCCTGGATCTCAGCAGTCTTTTAAAGGCTACACCTCAATAAAACAACACACACTAACACACCTCCTCTCTCGACATGCACACCAACAACCATGGTAAGACAGGACATAGGACATATTCTACCAGGTCAAACTGTTTGCAAGCCTAGCCCAATACTGTCCACTTTGGGTGGCAGTAGCTCTCAATGGTCTCAAGCAGAGACCTTTCTCATCACCTGCTAGCTCATAGTTTAAACTGGGGGGGGGGGTCGGGGATTGAATTGTGGGCTTCCAGCGTGCGAAACACTTGCTCCATCGCTCAGCTATGGGACTGCAAAGCCAGGAATGGCTGAAGGACAGAAGAGGCCAGGAAGAACCGACATATCCGTAAGCCAGGATGGGTGCCGTAGGCCACTCATCTAGGATCAGGGCTTCGGAATTTCCACCTTCCCTGAAGCCCACCAGCAGTTCATCTTGGGATTAACCAATGATTGGGAAGTGACTAAATGCGCCCTCCAAGCAGATGAAGCCCATTACCTTGTAGAAGAAATACTGTACAAGGTGTGAGATTCTCACGTAGTACAAATGCCCATGAGCCAACAGCAATTTTTTCAAGTCTTTAAACTTTGGGATGGCGTAGTCACTGTTCCGGGCTGCTTGGCGGCCCTCTTTACCTTTGATACCTGGAAGCAGAGATGGAAGAATTGGTGGGTGAGGAGATCCCTGGCCAATATGTCCTGTATAAAACCCCCAGTTGCTCTTCCTCCCCCCCCCCGCCATACGTACACTTCTATCACGCTCCCCACACTCTTAGATTTCTCCCCCACTCACCCTGCAAGACAAGAATACTCCAAATAGTTGCCCAATGCTATGCACTTCAAGATATGCCTCACCTATGCCCACATGAGCTTCCAAGATCATGCTGACGTCGTTGGCCCCATCTCCCACCGCCAGGGTTATTGGGCTGCCCTTCGAACACTTAACCATCCGGACAATCTAAATGGGCATAAGAGAAGCAATGAAGGCAGACCGAGAAGGAAAAAGGAGTAAAGTCCATGAACCTCTCTTGTGTTGCTCACGAGCATTACATTTAGTGTAGCGCAAAAGGGGGGGGGATGGGTTTGGACTTGAGACCCAACAGGAAAAGATGCCACAACCCAAAAAAAAAAGTCCTGCTGCACTACAAGTCAGTTGCCTGGTGAGAATTTACTTCCACAACTCCTGTTTGTTATCCAGGTGAGGTAATTTATTATCAATCGTCGTCAAACATACAACCCTTTTACTGTTAATATTTATTACCTGCCCGTCGTTGTCTTCACCTTTATCACCTTTTGATTTGGTTTATTAGATGCCACTTTTCATTCAAATGAATCCCAAAGCGGCTTGCAACCAATAAATAACAAGAGCAAGACAGAATGTCATATCATGCCCTTCAACAGCAAGTCAGAGATGCATTTCACCAATCTGAAATTCAGTAGTGAAAGCAGTTTTTTAAAAACTGCAAACTGGTGGGTCCTAAAACACAACACTCCTCTCAGTGCCAAAGGCCGGGCACTGGCACTGGCAGTTAAAACACAGTGGTTCTCTTGTTGGTCAAAGCCCTGCATCACACACACACCTGCGCTTTCTGCAAGGGAGCCATCCGACAACATAAGACTGCTGTACACTTCAAGCAGATCTGGAGGAAGATGCTTTTGTAGTGGCCGGAACGTGAATCTTGGGAAGGGTTAAGTATCAGGGCCAGGGTGGCACCGTCGATAACCAGTCCATACTCGTGACTTAGTGTCCAGCTTCTAAAACAGAAGACAACAAGCCTTGCAATAATGAAATACACCTCTCCTGACATAGATCCTGGAAGAAGATAAGGGCAGTGGCTGTTTTGGCACAAGGCACTACAAGACAAGACAGCTAAATAATCAGAAAGCCAAAATTAATAGCAGCTAAAACAGGAAGCTGTGTACATTTGGTTACATTACCTGTTTTCACTGCTGCATACATAATGGAACAAAAGGATGTGGACTTTTGCTTTTTGCTGTGGACATAACTGCCTCTTGTCTATACTGAGTGGCAGGGGCTCCCTCCAGGGTTTCATGCTGGTTCCCCCACCCCCTTATCTGGAGATGGCAGGGATCAAACATGGGACCTTTCAAATGCAAATCTGATGCTCTAGCTCTGAGTTGCAACCCTTCAACTAAGCTACTCTGGGGACAGTTGTTAAGCTGCTGTTGCTTAAATGGCTCCTAGTTTTTTTACTGGGTATCTGGAAGAGTTTTGGAAAAAGAACTGCCATGGACTCTAGACTTTGTGCTGAGCCTGTTTAACTGTTCGTAATTTGAACATGTACCGTTGACATTCTTCATCTTCCCTACTGCAATCCTCTGCAGTCACATTCCTGCTAACTCACCCTTTGCTTCCCACTGCCGCCGCCCCCATGTCCTCTATCACCCACCCCTTAGCAGAGCGCTCTGGTGTTAAAGACAGTTGGAAGAAACCAGCCAGGTCAACTAAATATTTGCATGATTTATTTCTGTGTGCATGTCCTAGGGGTTTGGAAAAGATTCGGAGACAGGAGCATCCTAGTACAATATCCATGGAATGAAAGGTCAAGGGACATGGGATCTAGCTACTGCCTACTTGCCCTGGTATGATCTCCCAATTTCCATCTGCAGCAAACTTGCCAACAGTGATTGTTGCAGTTTGTTGCAAGTTGTGGGGTGAGGGAAATCAGGAAGGAAGCAATGCAGGGAAAATAACATCATAAGACAAGCCTCATGGATCAAGGCCAGTGGCCCCCCAGTCGAGCATCCATTTCTCACAGCAGCCAGCCAGGTGCCAACAGAGGAGGGATAACAGAGGCATGGTGGCCAGCCTTGAGGTACACAGGAGTGAACTTTATTTCAAAGTCTGGGCACTCTTTAAAAGAAACTTAATCTGTAGTCACCAGCAAATAGTGCTAAAGGTTAAAACTGGTTGCGTTCCAGAGCACTTCTGGAAAATAATCGACTACAGAATGCCCTTGGCTGAACAAAGTCCAGCCTCTCCTCTTTGGCTGCAAAGTCATCTCAGGGCTGCCTGTCCACAGACCCTTAGAAGCTGCCTGTTTGACACTTACCTCTTTGCATTTGGGGGCACGTCGCTCACCAGCTTCTTGTGATAATCCACGAGCAGCTCGTGCAGCCGGTCCTCCTTCCGGTCTTCCCCTTCCATGATTTTGGCTGTCAGGTGCAGCAACTCTGTGTTGGTCTGGAAGAGTTTGCAGGCATAGCAGGTGGCCTGAGCCGTCTCCAGCTTGTCCCCTGTCAGCACCCAGATCTTCATGCCCGCGGTGTGCATGGCCTCAATGGTTTCAGCAGCAAAGTCCTGGAGCCTACGGGCAGAGACACCTTTCGCTTATCAAACGAAACAGCTGGTGTGCCAAAATGTTATTTCCCCTCTACAATTTTCTTTTCTTTTTTTAAATGATCCAGAATTCGTAATGGGTAAAAAAGGATACAGGAGAGAGATAACGACACCCTCACAACCATTAATTAATGAATTGGAACCCAGTAAAACTGGTGGGGATGAGAAAGAGAAGATAAGGCATTTTCCAGTCAACAATTCCACTATTACAAAAAAAGAAAAGACAACTGTATATTTTCCAGAATAATTCACTCTCCCTTCTGTTCTAACAGTTCAGGGGCTGATTTCTGATTTTACTTACTTTCTAGGCAGGCAGTAGGAATATAAGAACTGCCTTAGGGTTAGACTGTTGGTCCATGTAATTCAGTACTGCCTACTCTGACCGGCAGAAGTTCTACAGGGGTCTCAGGCACAGAAACGTCTTCCTTGTCACCTGGTCCCTGATCACTTCAAATGGAGATTCCTGGGATTGAACCTGTGACCTTCTGCATGCAAACTACATTTGCTACCCCTTTAGTCCCGAGGCCACCACAAAAATCTGACATAAGGCTATCAGGAGAGCAGCTGGGCCCTGTATGGCTAAGAAGGAAAAAGGCAGAGGAGAGCTGAAAGAGGAGGACAGGTTCTGCAGTTGCTCAGACAGGCAACAGAGATCAAAGCCTACTGGTGCACTGACACCTCCATGCTACAGTGTCCCTCTGGTCCCTAAGTTCAAGCCCTGTGGCAAGCTTCCTCACTGGCATTATTTTTCCACTGATGGCATTTGGTGATAATATTCAGCAAGGTGCTCTTCTGGCTAGCTGGCATTCTAAACTGGTTGGCAGAACCACAACAGGGCTATGTAGGAGAGCCAGCCGCCCCACATTCAGTGAGCGCATGAAAGAAGCGGGGTCGTGCATGTTCACAATGCACTCCCATAAAATGTGAAAGGAGGCCAACACACATGGAGGGGGATGTGCCTAGGCACATCTGGGTTCTCAGTCATGTGGTGGAGCTGTATGGATGCACTCTTTACCTTGGCGTTTAACCATATATATGTAGCCTGCCTTGGGATCTTGCGATGAAAGGCAGGGACAAAAACATCACCCAATCTCCTTTTCCAAGTTGCGGAGGTCACATTTCTTTTCCTGTGGACACTTACTTGTCTTCCACAGCAGTGGACCCAATCAAATGCATGTTCCTCTCAATATCGTCGAAAACCTGGGCCATCTTTGCTTCCCGGTCCTGTAGTGCCATTGTCGCTTCCTTAACCCGGGTATCAATTATGTGGTAATCATAGTGAGATATTTCTTTGTAGGCCACGCAGAGAGTTCGATACCCATCCTAAAAAAACAAGCAAGGAAGTGCATTTTTCTAAACCTCAGGTCTCCCACCCAACTTCCCTCTAGAACAGCAGGGTTCAGTTGCTCGCAGGCACCTGCAAAAAACCCCAGACTCAACCTGCTGGGCCGCTGGTCATAGGTAGCCTCTCAAAGCTGCCTTAAAAAGATTGCTGGGTCATGGTTTGACAGCCATGATTCTTAGAGCATTCCTTGCAGTAAATCCACTGATGCTAAGTGTAGTTGGTAGAAGTAGAGTGACCCTTCAGGTGCTCAAAAACCTAAGAGTCTTGTGGGATCAGACCAAGAGATTCACTGAGTTCCAAGACCTTGTCTAAAAGTATGAGGTGGGTAAGGGGGGTAGCCACCTTGCTGAAGCTGAGCAGATGCAGGTCTAGTCAGTGCCTGGGTTCAGGAGACAACCTGGGAACCCCGTGCACACCAGCTTGTGTTCCACAATGGAAAAGAAGTTTATTATCCACAGAATAAGCAAGGCTAATAAAGAGTCCAGCGTCCCGTTTCCCACAGTGGCCAGCCAGATACAAGGCATTACATCAACAGGCCTTACTTGCCGCTGCTCCCCAGCCAGTGTTCAGAATACAGTCATACCTCAGGTTAAAGTAGCTTCGGGTTGAATGTTTTCAGGTTGTGTCCTGTGGCAACCCAGAAGTAACGGAATGGGTTACTTCCGGGTTTCGCCGCTCGCACATGCACAGATGCTCAAAATGACATCACGAGCATGCACAGACATGGCGAATCACGATCCGTGCATGCGCAGACGCGGGTTGCGTTCTGCTCAGGATGTGAACGGGGCTCCAGATCGGATCCTATTCGCTTCCAGAGGTACCACTGTACTGAAGCTGGGGGCTCCCATTTAACAGCACAAAATTTAAAAAGTTTAAGGTTGGGGCCACCAATATGAAACCCATTAAAACATTTGATTAGGAATAGGCAATTGGGAGCCCAATCCCACCCCTTTACAAATTAACATCACCCTTAGTCATCAGTTGTTTTCTACCACACAAGCCAAGATGCAAGGCTTTTGGAGACAGCACCCCTTCTCCAAGGGAACAGCAACTGTGATGCAAATAGGATTCATGTCATTAGTACTAATGGATTCGCTATCACAAAATGCAGAAGCAGCCAACCAAATGGCTTTGGGAAGCTCACAAGTGGGACCTGGGGACAACTGTGCTCTCTCCTCCTCAGATTCCCCAAAAACTGTTATCCAACTGCATACTGCCTCTAGCAGTGGAGGGGAAACATAGCCAGCCTGGCTAGCAGTTGTTGAAAACCTTTCTGTCCATGAATTTCTCTAACCCTCTCTTAAAGCTATCCAGGTTGGTGGCCATTGCTATGATCTTGCAAGTTCTGCACTATTTATCCTGGAGAGTCAGCAGTAAAGGTGATCCTGAAAGGGTGAGCTGGTGGAAAGAGCCACTGCCACCAGCCTTTGGGACTTTAGTCCAAACATGGTCGCTGTTAAAAATCAACAGCCAATCTGGGCAAAGCTTAACGGCATTTGATTTTCCAAACGCCAAGATTCTGGACTATGCATTCTCTCTATGAACAAAACAAAACAACTCATCAGTCAAAGTCGGCGTTCTTACCATTGCATTGCGTTCTACATGTATCCTTGTTTTTTGGACGTCAGCTTCTGGGACCCTGGGGAAAATTGCAGAGTCTGCTCCCTTGCAGAACAGGTATATGCTTCCTAGAAACAGAGTTTGAAAAAGGATGGGTGGGTAAAATAATCAGTAATTCGTAGGACGAGAAATCTAGGGCAGAACACAGAATTTGATCTCTGGGAGTAATTATGGAAGAAAGATCTTCATGCTACACATTGAAAGAAAACCATATAAAAATGATATGGGTATTTAACCCTGAGTAGATTAGCCAAGATGTATAAATCTTAATCTGACTTGTGTTGGGAATGTAAAGAAGTAGCCACACTTTTTTCATATGTGGTGGTCGTGCAAAATAGTTAAAGATTATTGGGAAATGATATACTATGAGATGAAAACAAGTTTTAAAAAAACATTCCCCCCAAAACCAGAAGCATTCCTTTTGGGAATAGTTCAGATGGAGGTACCCATGAGTCAGAAAAAAATTATTTATGTATGCAACTACAGCAGCTTGGACTTTGTTAGCCCCAAAATGGAGCGTGAGAGAGGTCTCTAAGAAGGAGGAATGGCAGCTTAAAATGATAGAATATGCAGAGTTCGCAGGCTTAACCAGTAAAATAAGAGAACAAGAAGATCGAGTCCATAAAGCGGAGTGGGTTTTTTGTGTGGAATATAAGGAAAATAACAGTAAACAAGTGAAAATGCTCACAGGATTAAGGTAAATTCTACAATGTGATGTAGAATGAGGAAATATGATTGGGGGATTAAATGATTTTAACAGAATATGCATTAATTATGAGAAAATTAAAAGACCCATGGAAGAGGAAGCAGGGAAGTCAATGAATGTATTATTATAATGGTGGATATTTAATGGTGGAAATGTGTATTTGAAAACTTTAATAAAAACTATTTGAAAAAGAAGAGATTGATTATTATTTAAAGCAGTGAAGAAGTTAAACTAACAGGCCGCTGCTGGAAAAGCCAAAATAATAAATTTCATGGTGAAGAGAGAAAAGAGCTGCAACTCACCATCGTGCGATTTCACGAGAACACTCATTCGGCGACGGACACAATCAAAATCTAGAACATTCAGCAGTTCGTACCTTTTGAGGCAAGAAGGACAAAGAGCATTTAGGGTCTTGGAAGGTGGCTGGGAAACTCAAACCACTTATTACACTCAAACCCTACACAAGTGAATCAAACAAGAGCCCTGCATAAGCTTCAGTTAGCCGCTGCTCTGGAAAGGATAACACTCTGTGTCTATTAGGAAGGTATTTAGGGGTTGTAACTTGTGTAAATGAAAAGGGGTGTCTAAGTCAAATCCACCCTCCTAAGAGATGCTTATCTGGCCTCTGTGAAGAAAGGGGGCATGTCTAAAAGCAGGAGGAAGAGCAACTGTTGGCCGTGCAGCCAGCCAACCCTTGTTCTTCAGCTCCTTTAATAGCCTTAGCCCACCTAAGGATGCCTCCCCCACCCTCCCAAAAAAGAGAAAACTGTTTTGAGTACATTAATGATGGGTTTTAAAAGATGCTGGTACTTCTGGAATTCTAATGTGGAGCCAGCAACGTCAGGCAAGGATCACAGAGAACACTTGCAAAACGCAATGCTGGCGCTGCCCCACCTCAATTAAGCGATATAAAAAAGAGGAAGGGGGATGCAGCCCAGGTACACCTGCTGATTTCTGTACTGCTCTAACAGGTGTCTGTCACAGCCCCGATGGCTCAACAGAAGCAGAAATGTGGGAAAACAGCAATGGGAACCAGGCACTAGATTCAAGGCAGGCGAGTGAATTTTTTTTTATAAAAAACCATGCCTCGAAATGAGCCAATCATTTCCATCACCACCGCCCAGTATTAGGGTTTCCCTAATCAGCCTTCAGCTGCCTTGTGTGATATCGGGAGGCCTAGCCGCGGTCGCACCTACCTTTCGATTTCCTTTTTTCGGTTCTGTACATTCATGAAGTTATTTTCTTGTCCTAGAAAAGTGAAACCATACCTGTCAATGAACAAAAAGGACAGAATGGCGTTGAAAAAAAAAAACCAACACACACGCACTTCAGATTTAAAAAGAAACAAAAAACTGACAGAAATTAAAATGAAATAAAAGCCACGTGGAGAAAACTCTGCTTGATAATGCAATATAGGCAGCAGTTGTGTGAGCAGTTCCTTGGAAACGTAGGAAACCCCCACAAATAGTGCTGCACACAGAGCTCAACTTCCTGAGAAAGTCTCAGGTTTGCTTTTTTTTTGTCGTTGTTGTTAAAAAGTAGGTTTCTAGTTTTCATGGATGAAAATACATTATCTGCTGAAATCTCAGTGAAGTGACCAAGCTTTCCAAAGTCTGGTGAAAGGGGTGTCATATTCTTCAGCATTCCTTGCCCCCGTCGAAGTTCAACAAGAAGCGTCAGAATCAGGCACATTTGCTCAATCTGAATTGCTTCTCATGTTTCAGAAACCAGGCTGGACATTTAGCATCACAGGTTAGATGCTGCGAAACAGCCTTCTGGCAGGCAATCCTCTGCTAATTTGCAGGTGATTCTTGAAGACCAGTTCATGCCTACAGGCCTATTTATTCATATTTTTTTTTACAATTGTTCTGTGTTGTTTTTATTTTCTGAACTTGTTGTACACTTGCACACTGGCATTTTATGTGAGGTGGCTGTCTATAAATATTTTTAGAAATAAATAAAATGTACGCAAGATGTAGGACTGAGTTTGTGGGGGGTGAAGGACTTCCAATCGCCCATAGTCGTGTCTGTGTGTGAGCGTGTTTAAGCAATGGAATATAGCAACCTCTGATCCTTGTATGTGGTTGGTGGGGGGCAGAGCGTGTTCAGAGATTGCTCTGCACATTTCTTCTGTTTTGCTTGTTTTTAACTTATGGACAATATGACTGCATCCCCCCCCCCAATTCTCTCTTGGCAAGCAGCTCGTTTATTTTTTGTCCGTTAATGTGTTCCATTTTGCTGATGCCCCTGTTTCAGCTGCTTTGCAAACAAAACCCGACTGAAGGACTTTTAAAGAATTTATCTCTGCTGTACAGAACGATCTAAACTTTTATCTATTTATTTTTATTTTTGGCCACAGTTGCAACACAGGGGGAAAGGTTGAAGGACTCTGGTTCAGCCTGCGCTGACCTTAGAAGCATCAAATGCAACTTAAAACAAACAAGCAAGCAAGCAAAAAAAAAGGGGGGGCACTCTTTTTCAGCAAGAGGTAAAGGACCAAGCCCAGTTGCTGGAATGTTCATCCACTGATGAGACAAGTGTGATAGCTGTTAAAAATCAAGACACTACCACCCAGCAGCCTACATTTAGGCCAGGATGGGCAACAGGTGGGCTGCAGCCAGCACCAAGCCCAATTTTTCACACTGTCCCACCCTAATTTTGGAAGTTGTCAGTTGACTTCCCAGCTGTCTGGCCCCAGAGATTCTGAAATGGCCTTGGTTTCAGAGAAAAGGGTGCCTGCCAGGTTCCTTAAGGTGAAGTGACCTGAGCTGAACAGCTCCAAAACGCGCAGAGGACAGGTGCGATGTCATGGCCAAGGGAGAGAAGAAGTTGGCTATCCCCTAGTAGAAAGATTAAGACCCCCCCCAATCTGCTTTACAAGCATCTTCTCCAGATGCATGCCACTGCCTCTACAATTACGCCCACACCTGTCTGAGTAGGCGGCAAAGACTCACTTCCAAGTGATTCACCTTCCTGACTCAGCTTCTTCATTTTAACGACTTCTTATAAACACTTCCATCCCACCTTTTCACCAGAGGGGCCACAGCAAAGTGGCAGGGCACCTGTTTTGAATGCAGAAAGTCCCAGGCATCTCCAGGGAGAGCCAAGAAATATGCCATGCCTGAAATCACAGAGCTGCTGCCAGTCAGTGTAAACAACACTGAGCTAGATGGTTAGGGATTGTATATCCAATGTTAGTCCCGCACAAAGCAGACCAGCTGGAATTGATGAGCATGGGTTCAAAGGGTCTATTCAGAGTATGTCTTTGCAGGTTGCAACCCTATGGTCCTATTTGCATCCGTTGGCTTACAACAATTTTTATAAACCATAAAATTAGAGTTGTCCCAAGCAATTGAAAACAAAAACAAAAAATTAAAAGACCTGACAGATGCAGCAGATAAAATACAATTTAAAAAGAAGGGGGTAAACCACAAAATAATCCTCAAACAAACAGATCAAATGCCTGTAGGCAAAGGACACATCTTGGTCAAAATAATCCTTCCTCTTCTGTTACCCTCCAGATGTTGTTGAATTACAGCTCCCATCATCCATGACTACATGACAACAGCTATTGTGGCTGACGGGACTTTGGAGTCCAGCTGCCCTTGCTTTCCACCATCATGGGGTAAATGGAAAAAGGCAGGAGGGAAATGGGCCAAGGAAACATCTGGGGATGCTAGGGAAGTCTAGGGATTCTGAGATGTTCCTTGGACTGGTTTTGACAGAGAGAGTATGCACAATACCTCTGACCAGACCAGACCAGTGGGTACCAAAATGGCAGGACTTCCTCCTGTCAGGTGAGCCTCCCTGCAATTCTGAGCTTCAGCAGGTGCCCAGCCATGGTGGCTCCTAGCATTGCCCATGCATCAAGGGAATTTCAAAGCATGGCCTAAGTCACGGAAACCTACAGCCAGACCCCCCAACAACCGCAAACACCTTTAAGCCAAATTTCACCAGGCAGTTTCAGCAATATTTTCTTTACCACTCTCAGCATCCAAAAATGGAGAGTGTCCACCTGTGAGCATAATGGCCTCACGAGGAACATTTGTGTACCGTTCAGTATAACTGAGTGGGAAGATAGATGTACTGGGAAGAGAGTGGCCTTGCCTCCAAAGCCATCCTTACTTTTGAGCTCCTTGCAGCAAAGCAATCTCGTCTGGGGAAGCGGCAACATACTTGCTCGTGCTGCCTGTCTGCGACCCCCCTGAATCCATTTCGTCTTTCTGCTGGACCTGAACTGTGTGGCAGAGACACAAAGCACGAAGGAACAGCTCTTCACGGTTCTGGGGAAGGGATGTAACAAAAGGAAACGAGAACGTTAGCAGGCAGGCTTCGTGTTCCAGGGATACAAGGAAGAAACATGGAGACATCATCACAGGACCAGCAGCTTCCAGTGCAACAGCAGTCAAATTTTAGTCTTGCTCCACCCCCCCTCCCATGACAAGACAGTGTGCAGCCCGCGCATACAATACCTCAAAAAGCTTGTCTAAGTACTCTTGCAGCCCTCTTGGTACAGGAAGTTGGGCTGCCCTGCACTGGATGCTTACCTTCTCTGCTTTTCCATGACCCTTCAATCCATCAACCTCTGTAATGGAATCGCCATACTTGTAGCCGTCAATGCTGCACTCAATGAACTCCATTGTGTTTTCTGTTAAAGTCCCCGTTTTATCAGAAAACACATACTCAACCTAAAAGAAAAAGAGAAATGGTTCCCAGTTAACGAGAAACAAAACCCTTTGCTCTTTCCCCAACCGGTGGCATCTATAGGAAAAGGAGGCCCACTTCACTTTTATATATGTGTTAAGACATAAAACGCTTTAGGAAGTGGCTTGAATGCTAAAATTAAAACATGCCTGTTACATTCTGATTTATGCCTCACATTTCCTGCAGCAATGGCCCCTGGTTCTTTACACTGTTTTCATTTTTATCCTGCTCATTCTTCAAGGACAGATATACCCTGGTACCCCTCCCCCCTGCCGTGATGATCTAGTTTCGTCTCACTGTCCAGGTGAGCAAGCAAGTTAGTTGTTTTCACGTTCATGGCCAGAAACTAATTTTCTTGGAGGGCTACTTGGAAAACGGAAGAAAAGCAGAGATGAGCTACAACTTCCATCAGCACTGATCACTGGCTGTGTTGGCTGAGGCCGAAAACTGTGGGAGCCCTGCAGTCTGGAGGGACACAAGTTTCCCATCCCTGAAGCAAAGGGTGGAGAACCAAGGCTCCATCCCGTAAAGTGGCCTACTGGCAAGTCCACCTCACAGAGAACCCATTCCCTCCCCAGATGGGAAAAGACAGGCCCTTAGGAGGGAGAATTTGGCTCAGATCTTCTAGGTGCTGAGCCATGCCTTACACAGAAGCAAGCAGTGAAGCCCAGCTGCCCAAGAAAGGGAAAAACAAAAAAGTCAAACCAAGTTTCTATTTGCAAGAAAAACAGTCTGCAAAAGGAGGAGAAGAAGCGATTTTAAAAATTAAAAGCAGCACGACTAGGAGGATCAGCTGACATGCGCACAGCATGGGATTGGGAGCCTGACATTTCCCTGCATGGTAACAAGCATGCAAATCCTGCTTAGTGAGGCTAATTATAGCATCCAGCACTCAGGGGCCCAAAGAATCAATCTTTAGCGCTAATACATATTTAAATACTCTAAAAAGAAATCCTGTGTTGAAAGGAACACGAGAACCTAGAAGTTTCAGGTTCTGTTAAGGCCAGATGATTACGTCTTGGCTGGCTAAACGGCCTTTTAGAGCCACCGCACTGGCAGGAAATCTTCTCCCTGACATGTTTGCTCTGCTTGTTTCACAACCAAGCCCTGCTTTCTTTTGTTTTGATAGTTGCAATATGCTTTTCTATAGCCGCATTGTTCTCATTAGGGGGGCAGAAATAAACAGGATCTAACTGAGAAGAGAATGCTAATGGAATATCAAAGTAAAGGTGATCTTCTACTTGGATTGACGGTCAAATCTTGAGCTCTCGGTATTTTGGAACTTGGAAGTAATTCTAAATTGATTTGGGCTACAACCCTAACCGCACGAGTAAGCCTCACTGAATTCAGAAAGACTTACTTCCAAACAGGACTGAGTTGTCAGGGTTAGGCAGTCAGTTCTTTTTTGAGTCCAGAACTTTAGTGAAAAAAATGTGAGCTCTGAAGGATTATTATGTTTTGATCTACACACAGTGTTGTGGGCTGGGGGAGAATTGGTACTTAATTTTTCTGCAGAAAATCTGTTGTTCCACAAGGACATTTGGAAGAATGAATGGATGCCGACTGCAGATTCAGTATTAGTCAGGCTTAGCACAGTGTGAGTTTTTAGCATTACTTATAAATAAGGACAATTAACTTGCTGAAGCAGATCACTCACTCTCCATGGCATCGGCAGCTTCTCCAATGCAATCTGAAAACTTCCCAAGCAAATTACTCTGATTAGCATTTAAAATTAGTCCAATTTTACCTTGGGGAAATTTTCCAGTTTGGATTTTTCTGGAAAACCCATGTCACTGCTGACGCTTCAGGTCAGTTCTCACCAAAATTCAATACAGCGGTAGATGTATCATTTTAACTTGGACCAACAGATTGTAAGACACTAACTGCAGTGGGGAGGAGGGAAAGTTGAGAAAAAGGAAACGAGATGCTTCTGACCTGGCCCAACTCTTCATTGAGGTCAGAGGTGTTCACTAAGGCTCCTTCGTTGCAGCTCACATCATACATCTCTTTGTCCCATGAAATGAAGAAGGAGCCCAGGAATTTCTGCATCTCGACTGTCACGTACATGGAGACAGGGATGATGAAATTGAAGAGAACCATGAAGGACAGGAAATCGGTGAACATTTTTAAGAGCTAGAGAGAACAGAAAGATTGACTGGACTGTTGTTTTAAAAAGTACACAAGGGGAAACGCTAACGAATACAGAGGCGGTGGCAATCAAAGCTGAAGCAAGCCCAGTTACCTTGAAGGCTTCTTTGTCCTTTTGGGTTCTCTGGTTGTACCAAGGCTCGTCATGAGATGGAACACTTTGCCAGATGTACTTCAGAGTTGTGCATATAATAGCCTTGCCCACAAGAATGCATAAATAAACGATCAAGAACATGTTGATCGATCTGGAAAGGCAAAGTGTTAAAAAAGAATCACAATGGTTTATAGTATTACGCAGGCAGTGGAAAAACTCTATGCTGATAGGGACCTGAAAGAAACAATTCCAAGACTTATAAGGGTACAATACACTTCAAGGTTTTGAAGCCATCCAGCTTGTTTCAAGAGAATTGCACCGGAATTAGACCCCTCACTTGAATTAAACCACATTACACTCATGCATATGTGAGGCTCTCTTTTGAAAAGTGTTTGAGACATGCAACTGACAGAAGATGCACTGGCCAGACTGCTACCTTGAGACAGATGGCAGAGAATATTGGGGGGCGCAGGAGGTACTGCACTGAATACCTATTTATTTCTGGTCTTAATCCAAAATGTTGATGTAAACCTTAGCAGGGGTGGGGAACTGGAACTCCCCTAACCCCCATGCCAAAGCTGACGGGGATCCAATGAATCCTGGGCTGGCTAAAGCCTTTCCCACCTCCAGAATGCCTTGTTCTGCTGGTAGGGATTCCTTCTACCTTCCCACACATTTGGAAGGCATGCAGAGAGGGACATGGCACATGTTTGTCCAGTCCAACCTTACCCTTTCACACACAGCGCGTGTATACAGGGTGTGGGGGGTTGTAAATTAGATTACCATCCCTATTCAATTTTACAAATACCATATTTACTCGAATCTAATTTGGCCTTTTTTGGCCAAATTACGTTGCGAAAATTAAGGTGCACATTACATTCGGGCAAATACGGAATGTGTCACCACTACAAAGCTGGGCTTTTCTTCAGCGTGTGCCATGTTCAAAACTCCAATTTTTCTAGGCACATTTTGCAACAGGGGATTTCATTAGCATGAGCAGTTTCTGAGCTCTGGGAGCAATACTGCCCCTAAGATTTCAGATTAAAACTGCCACTGTTGGAAGGAAAGAAGAAGCTTTTTTCTGCTTGCCCACTTCCAGCAACTCTCTGAAGACTGGAGAAAGGATCCTCACAATAATATTGGGGGGTGCATGCGCAGGGGAAGGACTAGACCAGGGGTCTGCAACCTTTAAGACAAAAAGAGCCACTTGGACCCGTTTCCGAAGGAAAAAAAACTGGGAGCCGCAAAACCACGAAGGTGACGTTGGGACGGTGCGTGACTAACACACGCACCGTCCCCATGCGACGTCACAGCCAGTACAGCACCCGCCGCAGTGGGGAGTGTCGGGGTGCACAATGTGCCTCCTCCCCTCACTAGTATCCGCCCCGGAGCCGCGGCAAAGGTGTAAAAGAGCCACATGTGGCTCCGGAGCCGCGGGTTGCAGACCGCTGGACTAGACCATGTGAAAAATTAACATAGTATTTTAGCTGCAGTGCATTCAATTTCAGCATTGCTTTCTTGTTAAAAAAGAAAGTGCGCCTAGACATTCCATTGTTGCGCCTTAGCTCCTGGCTTTCATATCTCAGTTTCCAACACTGGGTGTGTCTGAGACAAAGGAAGAAATTTGAAGTACTATATACACAATCCATTTAAACAGTTGACTCAAAAGAGATTTACAATATGTCCAGATAACCTACTTTTCAACTGCAGATCGCTTCTGGGATTTTCCTTGGTAGTTCAAAGCCATTTTGGTTTCCATTCCAGTATAGACTGCGACTCCTACAAAAATCAAAGCCACTGGTGAAACGCTCTGAAAACATTCACCTACCTGCTCCTTCCTAGGAAGGAAGTTTCACAATGACCAGTCCATGTAGGCAAGTACATGGGCTCACTCATGTTCCACAGCAACTGGTAGTCAGAGACATAATAAATGTAATAAACAGTTCATTCTGCATGGAAGAATCATTCTCACTTGGTTGAAAATGAAGTCACAGTTGATGAGCTTAAGCTCAGGATAGAAGAAGTAGTACAACCTTGTGGTTGCCTCCTGACTGTCAAGTTATTTTGGGAGAGGAATTCAAACCAGAAATTTGGGTTTGGCCAGTTCAAGCAGATTAAAGTGCTCTATCGCACTGGCACAACAAATCTGCTTAAGAATTTTTCTTTTCTTTTTTAATCACTCTTTGCGTTTCGGGAAGTAATGGGGAAATGCACTGGGAAACGGGGTAAGACCCTGCAATCAAATCAGAATAAAGATCAGACATCATCCAACCACTGTGCATGCTTTGTGCAAGCAAACCAAGATGGTAAAGGTAAAGGGACCCCTGACCATTAGGTCCACTCGCGGACAACTCTGGGGTTGCAGCGCTCATCTCACTTTATTGGCCGAGGGAGCCAGCGTACAGCTTCCGGGTCATGTGGCCAGCATGACTAAGCCGCTTTTGGCGAACCAGAGCAGCGCACGGAAACGCCGTTTACCTTCCCGCCGGAGTGGTACCTATTTATCTACTTGCACTTTGACGTGCTTTCGAGCTGCTAGGTTGGCAGGAGCAGGGACCGAGCAACGGGAGCTCACTCCGCCATGGGGATTCGAAACGCCGACCTGCTGATTGGCAAATTCTAGGCTCTGTGGTTTAACCCACAGCGCCACCCAAGTCCCTCTCAAACCAAGATGAGTGCCCATTTAAAAAGGTTGCCTGAGTGAGCCCTTAAGTCAAAAGTAAATCCCACTAATTTAAAATGTGTGTTACTAATGATTAAATATGCATAGGAACCCAGCCGAAAACGTTTGTTTGGGGCAGGAAATAAACACTACACAAATTTGAGATTTCATCCTTTTTCCCAACGGGTCCTCCCAGGCGTTGAGATAAGCAGGTGGGTCTCTCTTGGTTGTTCCACCTCCATCAAAATTTTGGGCGGGGTGGTGGTAACGGCCCAAGAGACAGCGCCTGGGGTGGCTGCCCCTAAACCTTGGGGTTCCCTCCCTATAGAGATGCGTCTGGCACCTTCACTAGGCAGGATTTTGGTGAATGCTGAAGATGCATCACTTCACCCTGACCTATGGCACCTGAGATGCACGTTTCCAATGTCCAGCCCATTCCCGTGACTGTAACATGTTTTAACGGCCTTTAACTTCAAATTGTTGTAATGTGCCCTGGGAGAGGCTGGTGAAGGGCAGGTCTTAAATTCAATGCTAATAATAAGCATGGCTGAAATAAACTGCAAAGTGTCAAACAGTTGCTTACCATAGATCCTAGGAGTGTTTTTTAATGTCGCTCCCTTCAGCAAAAGGTTCTCGGGACCCAGGGCCCTAGAATGAAGTCAGACTATTAGGCCACTTACAAAAGGAAAGAAGGTTGGGGAGAGGGAGAGGGGGAGGGAGGGAGGGAGGGAGGGAGGGAGGGAGAGAGAGAGAGAGAGAGAGAGAGAGAGAGAGAGAGAGAGAGAAGATGCATTCTGAAAATATCAACTAATATGGCAATGGTAAGGGGGAAGCAAGACAACACCACTAAGACGGTTTCATTAATGTGCAGGGAAAGTGAAAAATCAGTGCAAGGGATAGAGAGCAGCCAAACATCAAGCTGCCGATGTCAGCAATAGCCTTTAGGGAGGCGACAAGAGGCCAGCTAATTAATTACGAAACAAAGCATAGGGATAATGAACTAACAAAACAGCTGACTAACCTGGCTACTGGCTCTTGACCGTCCTTGTAGATGGTAATTCGGCCCACAAACCTGCAATGAGAGATGGGCACAAGAGGTTGCTTATTAAGCCCTGCTGGTAATTTGTAGGAGAGCCGCCGCAAATCATCAATGAACAAAAGAGGTGGGGAGAGAAAAGCAAAGGTGGGTAAGGACTGCAGAGCTCTGAGAAACTCCTGTTCCACAAAGCAGTGGTGGGGAATCTCATCCCTGGTGGCCCCAAATGTGGCCCTCCAAGCACCCCTATTCGGCCCTTGGGGCATTCCCAAGGCCCCACCGTTCTCCAGGCCACACCCCTCACCTGGCTTCTCATCAGAGATTTTATTTACTTTTGTTTGTTTATTAAAATAGTACACCAACCTTCCTCCTTAATTCTCAGGATGGTTCACAACATGGAATTGCAATATAAAAAAACAATATGCGTAATAAAAAGAAGAATAAAAAGGTTTTGTGGCCCGGAACTGTGATAAGGCATTATTTCTTCCCTAGGTGGAGGAAGGGGATGTTTGTGCAGTGTGCTTGTGTGTAGAAACGGCTGGCCTGTCAGGAAGGTAACAGTGTAGAAAGTTGAAAGCCACATTTGCCGCTCCACCCACTTTACCTGTGGCCGCACCTATCACTGCCACACTGCTCCTAGAAGCTGGACCATGGTGGAATGAGCCCTCAGGCTGATTAAGGTTCTCCCACCCTGTTCCAAACATTTGTACACTGTGTGCTATGCAAATCCAGCAAGTTATTCACCAATAAGTCACTCTGGGCAGCTCCCATCATATATAAAAATATAGCAAAACATTAAACCTTAAAAAGCTTCCCTATACAGGGCTGCCTTCGGACGTTTCCTAATGTTACATAATTACTCATCTCCTTAACATCTGGTGGGAGGGCGTTCCATGGGGTGGGTGCCACTACCGAGAAGGATAAGGAAGGAACAGTGGATGGATGGATGGATGGAGATATATATATATATATATATATATATATATATATATATATATGTGTGTGTGTGTGTGTGTGTGTGTGGCACAGAAGTACCAGAGACTAGATTTGTGAGAACCATGTTTTGAGGCATTTATTTTAGAAGCAGTTATTCGTCAGTCTCCAACCCACCATCCTCCCTAGCATTTGCTAAACGCACATCTACCAAGCACCTGCATTTGCTAGATGCTGCAGAAAAAGATTAAAAAGGCAGAGTCTGGCTTTAACCCGTTTATAGGCTGTGAGCTCAAAGACATGACACATTTGGGAGGAGGGAAGAGTACAAGGGAAGGAGAATCAATAGCAGGCCAGGGAAAGGGGTCGGTCCCTCCCTCCCATGCATGAGAAAGGGGAGGGGGGGAGTGGCAACTGGGTCAGGCAGGCCAATGGATGGAAAGGACTTGTTCGACATTTGCCTAAGGGCAATTAGACCAGGATCAATTTCAGAATATAATGAAGCACAGTCAACTTTCTCATATGGGGAAAGGAGATCAACAACCCTAAATTCGGGAATGAATCAAATTCTCAAAAAGAGATAATCTCACATGAGAAGGGTCATTTAGCAACTGCACTGAATGCAGAAGGTAACAGGTTCAGTCCCTAGCACCTTCAGGCAGGGTTGGGAAAGATCTTTGTTTGAAACCCTGCAGAGATCATAGAAACATAATCTTAAAGTTGGGTGGGACCCAAGGATCATCTAGTCCAACCCCCTAAAGCATCCATGACAGGTGGCCACCAAGATGCTGTTTTAAGACAGACAGATGCTGCCTGTCAGTGTACACAACTGTGAGCAAGATGGACCAACAAGATATGATCCTAATCTCCAATCCTGGCTGCCTGATCTCCCAGGAAACGGTGCAGATCCAGCTCGCAGCTGGTTAATGCAAATAAAATAGCAAACAGAAAGCTTTGACACAGTTGAAGCAGAACCTACCATGCACCTCAAAGCCCAACTCATGAGCCCAGTCCTGGGACAAGACAGACACAAGGTGGTGCATGCCTCAAAAAAAAAAAAATTGGCAAGGAAATAAACGTTGCGTTTCAGAACTTACTTGTAGAGGTCTGGCTGAGGCTGTTCACATTCTATTGTAGCAGTAAGGCAATTTATGGCTTGGCATGTATGGAGTTTGGCAGTATCCTGCACAGTGTAGTGAGTCTAGAAGGGAGACGGAAATGCAAAATCCGTTAAGCAGCTGTTTACTGTCCCTAGAGTACACAGACCGTTTTGCACAGTGGGCGATTCTAACAAGCTACAGAGCTCACGTGGTGCTTTGATTGCTGGAAATGCTACTAGGAATTGGTTTTAGCTGATCTGTGTTTTAGCCATCTTCGAGAGGCTCATTATTACTATCGCTACTGCTGCGTTAGCTGTAATTTTATTGCTGGGTTTTTAAAGGCCTTTTATCCCAGCTCGATCAGTGAGATCATCCAGAGGAGCACGGCTGGTTGCTTCCTGTGTTACAGAGGCTTGACGTGACACCCACTAGAAATTGGGCACGTAGCGTCATCAGTCTTACGCTGTGGAATGCTCTTCCAACACAGACTCAGCAGGCACCCTCACTTTTGACTTTCCTGGAGATATTTTTACATCAACAGGTCTATGCAGCTGCTTAAAAAATCTTCAATTAGCCAGTCATTTTAACCATTTTTTTATATTTTACTGTATATAATTGCTATGCACTGCCATGCGATATTCTATGAACAGGTGGTATATAAATACCTTTTATAAATATAAAATAATGAACCTATTTGCAAGCTACCACAAGAATCCTTTTGGCATAAAGCAAGACACAAGTGCTTCAGTAACTAACCAACTCAGTAAACTTACTACTAAATTAAAATGCACGTTGAGCCAATTATTTGCTCCTACAATATAGAAATAAGCTGGAAATTTACAGATAGATCCTATGCGAAAGAGATGCCTGTCTCCTCCTTGTGGGGTTGCAGTTCCAGTTGAGCAGCTTACTCTTGATAATTCATGCACTGCCATTTACTTGCTTTCCACGCTGAACAAAATCTTAATTCAGGGATGGGGAACCTGTGACCTCTTAGCTGCTGTTGGACTCCGGCTCCCATCAGTGATTGGCCATGGAGCAGGGATGATGGGAGCTGGAGTCTAGCAACAGCTACAGGTTTCCCATCCGTGGCCTAATAGGTTGATTCCAGAGACCTGTTGAAGAACAATCCATCAGCTTCTCCAGGTTTCATGAAAAGCTGCAGGTGCTTCAACAGGTGCTCTGTGTTCCCTGTTCCCCTGAGTGCTGGCCTAGGATCTCTCAAAGGTAATCGGGTGAGTGAATTAAATGTCAGTGGAGGAGGGAGAGCTATTCTAGGCATCCCTGGCTACGCAGATACTTCTTGATTAAATTAGAAAGCAGACAAAGGGTTTAAAATTCTCCATTTAAGAGGTTCTATTTCTAGACACTACTCGGGTGTTGTAAATCACTTCTGTCAGCAGGAGACACTGCTGTGATCCATCTTCATAAACAAAACTCACCCAGATGCTTCCCTAGCTCGTTATCTCTAAATTTTCCTCGTTTCAAGCTGGATGAGAAACAGCTCTATTGCATCAACGGTGGGAGATGATGAATGGCATTAAAAGCACAGACATTTTCACAACTTGGAGGTTAAGCTCTTGGGCTGTGCGCTTCCTTGCCAAAGATTTATAGAAAAAGCTCATTAAACATTTTAAGTACATTCCTTCTCAGGCACATCCTGTTGCACCTTGTTCTTGCAAAACAAGACACAGGACATGCTTTGGAGGAAAGTTGAAGGGGGAAAAGAGTGTGTGTGTGAGGGGAGAATCAGCTTGACTTGCTTGCGGTAACAGTGGATGAGAAGACGACGAGCTGGCTAGATCACACCAGTGGCCACTCCAGTCCAGCATCCTGTTCTTAGAGTGGCCAATCAGATGACAACAGGAATCGTGCAAGCAGGACATGAGCACTCCTCACTTTTGTGGTTTCCAGCAACCGGTTTTCAGAAGAACACTGACTCCGAGCATGGGAAAAGAGCATAGCCATTGCGCCTAGTGGCCACTGGCAGCCCTATCGCCTGTGAATTTGTCTGATCCTCTTTTAAAGACATCCAAGGCCATCACTGCCTCCTATGAGCGTGTATGCCATAGTTTAACCATGTGCCAGAAAAACACCAGTGTTCTATTATGTTATAATGTCTCTCTCACACACACACATGTACACCAAAGTTCAATGATATTTTATCTGACAATGTACAGAAAATGGAATGGTTCATACGGCTGGGTGCGTGTGTACATGCACGAGAGAGAGAGAGAGAGAGAGAGAGAGAGAGAGAGAGAGAAAGACAGACAATCTTCCATAGGATAATGGTCCCAGGCTCTGTTATCTTTCAAAAGGAAATTTGAAACAGTAAATCATAGGATGGGAGATCTTATTGCTATTATCAGCCAGACTTCATGTTATGAATCATATTGCATATGAAGTAAGATCAAAATATCGAACCTTCAGAAACGGCAGATATACCTGCGTTTCAATAGCTATTGCCGAGACAGTGTATAACATACACAGGCGCGTTATTGTATTTTTAAAATGGTATTTTGTACAAATATTAAAAATGGGCAGATAGTAAAATTGATTAGTTGTTCACCTAGAGATAAGCCTAAGCCTTCCCTCATTTAACACGAGAAGTGCCTGGTGGATCAGGCCCATGGCCCATCTACTCTAGCATCCTGTTCTGGCCAACCAGCTGCCTGTGCAAGACCAGGGAGCAGAAGGGGAGCTCAGGAGCCCTTGGTTTCCAGGAACTGCTATTCAGAAGCATGGCTGCCTTTCAGACTTTTGATTTAACTGATTTCTGCCTTTTTGCAGGGCAAATGTTTGCTCATAATGGCACCAACTATTTCCAGTTTTATTTTATATTTTTGTGATATCATAATAGGCTGCAGGGAGTGGGTGCTTGAGGGCCACATGCCAATTGTGCGGCTGGGGCATGCGCGCACACACACACACACACGACTTTGCAGAGGTCTCCCTGCTGAGACTGAGAAGTGCAGCTGCTCCCAACACACACCAGTGGCGAAAGATCTCACTCTGCCCAGCCTGCATAACAGTAACTGGGCGGGCCAAGAGAAGTGCAATTTACATTTGGAGGAAGGTGCTCAGGGTTGACTCCCATTGCAATCATGATCCCCTCAGCGGCAGGGGTAGGCAACCTAAGGCCCATGGGCCAGATGCGGCCCAATCGCCTTCTCAATCCGGCCCACAGACGGTCGGGGAATCAGTGTTTTTACATGAGTAGAATGTGTGCTTTTATTTAAAATGCATCTCTGGGTTATTTGTTCATTTCCCCCCTCAAAATATAGTCCAGCCCCCCACATGGTCTGAGGGACAGTGGACCAGCCCACGGATGAAAAAGGCTGCTGACCCCTGCCTCAGTCCATCAAGCAGCAGTTCATTAGGCACACCCCTGCCAGACAGCAAAATTCACTGGTGGGTGGTGAATTTGGCAGTGGTGGGTGGCTCGTGCATCTGTGGCTGGCTGCATGGAAGACCTGTGAAGGTTGCATGAATCCCATGGTTTATCCACCTTTGCACTGAATGGAGAAGGCGCTCCATCAGTGGCTATTAGAGAAACCCACATTCAGAGACAAGGCGCTGCTGAATCCCCAAAAGGGGTGTGGTGGCTTGATCTGCCCAGTGGCGTAGCTAGCTGCTTGGGTGCCCGGGGTGGCACAAATGTCCTGCACCCAGGGACAGGGCAAGCCGCCCACGGGGCAGGATAAGCCAGGGCAGAGCACGCTGTGCAGAACCTCCATGGAGTCCACAAGCCCCATGTTGCCGTTTCAGGCAGTGTGGAGCCTGCAGGGGCCCGAGCCACTGCGTCACTCCCCAAGAGAGACGTGTAGCTCAGGCGCGCTGCAGGCCAGGCCCCGTGGTCACCCCCCTCAGTGGTGACACCTGGGGGTGGACTGCAGCCACCTTCCTACGCCACCGGATCTGCCCTCAAAGAAAACAGGATGCTGAGCCTTTCGTCTCACCCAAAAGGCACGCTCTTATAATCCCATGTAAGCTGTGGACCAGATAGGAGCCTGCCGCTCATGAGAGAAGGACTGTGGTGTAGCTCTGTGAGGGCCACGCATGACCATGCGCTCCCCAGCACAAAAATATCCTGTCATATAGAATTAGCAAGTCGGGAAGAGAGCATGGCTGAAAGAGAATGCATTTCACTTTCCTTTGTGTGACAGGTACGCATAGTCAGGCACTCTTGATTCGCAGCCTAGAGACTGCGCCGTGTCAAAGCTTTGGAAAGCCAAGATTTACCGCTTCAAAGCTTAGTGAAGATAAAAGGGCTGCAGGTCAGATGTGCTGTTTACCCATTCTGTTACCTTGACATTTGATTCTCCATCCAAACTAGCTGTGGTGACATAACAACACCCGTCCTTGTGAGTTGATGCAAGGAAGATCAGGTCGCATGGGAAGGTTTCATCAGACTTTACTTCTACTATGTCGCCAACCTTAAAGACCAGAACAAATAAATGTCAACGTGCTGCAGAAATGTTTGCTTAGATGTACTTATTTAGAGCATCACACACACACACCACTCTTCAGCTGAAAAGGCTTTATTGATATAAATCAACAACAAAGAAGCAAAGAAGGCATCTAAATCTAAAAGCTCTCTGTCGTGCTGGGAGCGGGGGGGGGGGGGAGCTCATGCAGGGTACACACATTCCTGCCTCCATCCCCAGAATGTAGCCTTCACACAAGTCGCAATCGTGCTGCATTACAGAAGAGGGAAAAGCCTTCTGCCAAGTGGAATGGCAGAGGAGGGGTGCAGAGATCTGTCTCCTCCACCAGCTTGCTCACTCGCCTGCACAGAACTCCTTGCTGCCTGTGGCTCCCTGTGGTTAAAGGCAAGGCCCCAAACCATTTCCAACGTGCAGAAACCTCGCTTGTCTTTGCTACAAAACACACAAGTGCTTCAGCCCATTCCCAGCCACCCCAACCAGCCAGTGGGGACCAGCCGGAGTCCATCAGCAAGCACGAATTCAAGGTTTTAATAACAACTCTCCCTGCACTCACCCCCTGCCTTTTGCTACAGGCTCCCTGGAGCTTCCCAGTGCCCCGAAAGCTTGCTCCCCTCTTTCATACCACACCTTGATTCCTTCACACTCCTTCTTCACTTGCTTTGCATCCTCGATCACCAGGACGGTGCTTTTGTTTACTTCTTTGTCAGCCCTGTGCCGCAGCCAATCCTCATAACCCTGGAGGGATAAATTAGGGAGCAGGGGGCGGAAGTCATCACAATCAAGGAACAAGAGAAAGGGAAACAAAGAAAAAAGAGGTGAGGGAGAGCCTTTCCTCAGGTATTTAGCAGAGCTCTAAGCTGACAATCCTCTTTTTCCATTTACTTTTTTGGGGGGAAGGGGGAGAACACAAGTACCTGTTTTATAGCTGTAATGGTAATAACAAAGAATAGAGGAAGTCCGCTCGTGACGGGGCTGGTTGGTGTGTCTACTATGACCTGCAGAAGAGGGGGAAAGGCAAGTTATTGGGGGAGAATTAAAGAAAAGGATATTTGCTGGTTTGATGTCCTCAGCTTTTATAAGCAACAAATGTAAACTGATGCTGCAACATGGAAAACACAGGAAAACACCAGAGTGTGCATGTCATTGCTTTTTAATGAACTGCATCTGTTTATGTGCATTTTTTTCTGTACAATAATGCATTCGGACTTCTGTTTTATAGCGTGTGGTGAATCACTGGTAGCAAGTGCCTAGTAAGTTTTGAGAATGATGTGGCAAAGTTTTCCATTCATTCAAATGGCAGAGGTGTCTTCCAGATAAGAAGAAAAGCACCCATGTATATTCTTCATTCCCACTTTCTTGCTATGAAGAGCTTGTGAAGGGATCTCTTTGATGTCCAAATAGAATAATGTGACATCTGAATGCATCCTTTTCCATTATATGTCCTGCCATGTGAATCCAAGTGTGTATTATTATTAGTATTATTATTAGTAGTAGTGGTAGTAGTAAAGAACTCATTTCTTCGAAGCCAACACTCTTCAGTTTTGATTCTCCAGATGTTGTCGGGCTGCAAACAGCATCATACCTGTTCAAACTGGCTGAGAGTGACAGGAATCTTATCCCAGAAGCATCTGGGGACCCAAGGCTGATTGAGCTCGTCAAAGCCTTCTGCTACAGATGTGCAGTTGATATCAAGTATGTGCTATGATTGCACTGTAAATGGAGGTTTGTCACACACATGCACATTTGCTCAAGAGCTCAGCTCATGCTCCAGGAAGTCTGTTCACTAGAACAGCTATTCCAGTGGTCCAAGCTACTCCAGCGCTAAAAGTATTTGGCACTCGGAATGATAAGAATATAAGGAGAGCCCGCTGGATCAGGTCAGTGGCCCATCTAGTCCAGCACCCTGTTCTCTCAGAGGCCAACCAGGTGCCCCTGGGAAACCTGCAGGCAGGACCAGAGTACAAGAGCAGCCCTCTCCCCTCCCGTGGCTTCCAGAAAATTATATTCAGAGACATTTATGCTTCTGACCGTGGAGACAGAGCATAGCTACAGTGGCCAGAAGCCATTGACAGATGCAACTATGTTTGAATTATGAGGGTTAGCTATGTTATTACAACAAACAGACACTTTAAAAAAATGTTGCAGCACCCTTAAAGACTAAGGCTGCTAGCTACACACCCTTACCTGGGAATAAGTCTCATTAAAGAAAGCGGGGCATACTTCACAGTAAACATGCGTAAGACCGCACCGTAATGGATTTATTATGGCATGTGTTTAAAGCTGCACAGTCTTCACAAGAAAAAGCCTCTTGTGGAACAATGAACACACACATTGGTGGGTAGGTGGATTTGACGGGTTCCATGCCTTTAACTGCCAGGCTCTACTAATGCCTGGCACAAGAGCAATGCTTTTGTAATGTGATGCCAAACATTTGAATATAACATTAATTTCTTTCCTATGGTAATGGCTAACTGGGGTGGGCAAGGGGAGGTTTGGTACAAATAGGTAGCCATGAGATTTTTCACGGGGGTGTTCTGCTTCAGAAGATAGTCAGCTGGGTTTTTTGTTTTTTTCATCACAGTGTGATAATTCACACACACCTCTCCATGGCCAAGTTTTCAAGTAACTTTTACTCAGAGTAGACCCGCTGATATTGACCATGACGGGTCAACTCTGGGCAAAAATCAGCTGTATGCAATTCACTGAAACATGGGGATATTTCTTCCAAAACTGCACAGCACTGGAACTGAGAGAGAAAACCGCATCCGTCCCTAGCGGCACTATTATGATTTGTTTCAAGTTAAATATAGCCTTTGTTCCAACCTGTTCCAAGTTAAAGCCCCACGCGCACTGGGGAGATTCCTGTTGAATTTGTTGCTCCTGGCAAGCTGAACCACACGCCCAAGGAAGTGGAAGTGGCAGCCGGTTAGCCTGGTGCATAAGCAAGGTTATACATTTCACAACCAGCCCCGACTGCTCGGATCAGGATTCTACAGTTATCTGGAAGATGGGGCGATGCCATCTTAGCATTGTCGTGTAAATTAGCTGGAGCTACTTCCTCAGAGATCATTAATGCCTCTGCCCCTGACACAAGGATGAGATGCAAATTGGCAAAGCGCTCTGTCTTCAAAGCAGGCAAGATGCAATCGTCAGGAAACGCAGGCAGCAGCAGTGGTGAATTCAACACACTCCATTTAGCAAAGTCTGAGGAAGGTTCAGGCTTATGAGGAATGGGCCAAGATGCTCTCCTCCATCTACAACAGTGAGTGCTTTTAATATACGTCAGCAGATATGCTGCCCAAGAGCAGTGGCAAGAGCCCTTTTTTAAAAAAAACGCTGAAGCACTGAAAACCCATCCGACATCAACAGAAGCTGAACCCACTCCCCTACTTTCCTTCCCTGAAACGGTTGGTCTGCAGAATTTCAGCTTGCTTTTGATTTTATTTTTTAAAAGAGTCTCCTGATTCAGCTCTAGCCTCTTTAATCAGAAAGCAGAAGTGAAAAGGACACAGCCCACATCTGTGGTTGCTATTCGCCTACCCACAAAGAAATGCACACTCAGAAATTTACTTCTGCATTTGTGTAGCATCTAGACAACGTAACAGGGAGGTATTTGGGCGCCTCATCACAAGCTGTTGTGTGTGCAGGAGGGAGGGGATGACGCATCTTTGACCATTGAAGAGAAGCAGCTATATAATGTAGTGTCTCTAGGCTGGAGCAAATGACACCATTGTTGTCGTGTTCTGTAAACACGAACCCACTAACTTATGCCTTGAAAATAAGAGTCTTTATTTTAGAAGGATGGCATTGAAACATTTCAATGACTGGTACTTAAACACACACACACACACACACACACACACACACACACACACCAGCAACATTCTCCCTCACCTTCATTGCTTTTTCTAAAGCAGCCTTACCTGTACAAGGAAAATGATAAGGAAGTAAAAGTTGGCAATTCTTCGGAACTGTTCAAAGAGATTCTTTGGAAGAAAATTCCAGACAGTGTACTGTGGGGCAAAAAAGCAAAAGAGGCAGGTATGAACCAAGACTTTGACCAGCAATGGCCTCTTCTGAACAGGGTTGCCCTGAGACATTTTGGCACCTGAAGCTAACCAGAAAATGGCACACACGCACGCACACACACAAACCACCCCCCACCAGGGAAGAAGTGAGGGTCAAGGAACTACATCAGGAACAATGGGAGAATAACAAGCTACATTGGGAACGAGGATGGAAGGAGACCTGAAGTGCCTCCTATTTGCCAAGAGGCTGCTGCGGAGATGGTATTGGAGGGGCTGTGGGCGATGCAATCCTCAGAGGCTGGATCTGCTGCCCCTCTGGATTCGGCTGCCTGAGGCGGTCACCTCACCTTCCCTCATGGGTGGAGTGGGCCAGCCCTGCCTCTGAAGACCGCACCAAAATTGGGATACCTATCATCTGTTCAATATATCTATCTATCTATCTATCTATCTGTCATCTATCTGTCATCTATCTATCTATCTATCTATCTATCTATCTATCTATCTCTGTCTATAAATATAAAGTGGGTGGCTTTTAAAGGGGCAAACAATTATAATGGGCACACATGCACAGACATCCACACACCCCTTTGGTGTCATTTCCAACGGAAAGAAATAAGCATCTTGCTCCGTGAAGAGCTTGCTTTGCTACCCACTCAGAAACGTTGGTTTTCCTCCTTTCGTTTCTATGAGCCGTGTCCCGTGGGTCTTACGCCAGCGTTTGCAAAAGGTTTGGTTTGGCGCATAACCCCACTCAAAAATTCTAGTGCCAAAAACAAGAGATGTGAAGGTTTAAAGGGGGCGGCATTTTCCCTGTCTCTCCCGCACACACAAGCCAGCTTGAAATAAGGTGAGGTGGGGAAGGGAAGGCAGCCTTGAGGGCCAGCTACTGCCTTTGCATTGCTGAAGAAGCACCAGGACTTAAATATCAGAAAGTGCTTCCAAACGTAATGGCAAAATGCACCGTGTCTTCAGTCCCTTGGTTCGAAACGAAAGGCTGCCAAACATATTGCTCTGGCAAGGTATGCATTTGATACAGCCTCTTGGCTTCTCCTCTGCCTCAACAATACCAAGTCAGTGGGAAGGGACCTCCACTGGCTTACAGAATCCCAGCCTATTCGGGTCTTCTCAAGCTACTGATCAATAGTATAGTCATCAGAAATGTTGTGGTCTCCCTCACAGTGCAGTGAGAGCCAGGGTGGCACAGCAGCTAAGAGTGTTAGGTCAGGACCTGGAAGATCAGGGTTCAAATCCCCACTCGACCATGAAGCTCCCTGGGTTGACCTAGAGCCAGTCACTGCCTCTCAGCCGTGGCTTCCTCACAGGGTGGTTGTGGGAATTAACAGAGGAGGGGGTGTGCCACTTCCTAGGCCAGCCAAATCCAGCTGCAGTAGAGACCTGGCAGCAAAAATAATCATTGCTACGGCTGGTTGTTTTGTGTGCTGTGTTTCTTTGGTTTAATGTGGCCCTTTCGTGGAAGGGGGCTACTGTTTTCTTTTGTTTTCGTTCTTGTTTTTATTCTGTAGTTTGTGTTTTTATTTTGGTCCCTCGTACCTATGGGACCGCCTCTCCTGGTATGTCCTGCAGAGGACCTTAAGGTCCACAGATAACAGCACTTTGGAGGTCCCGAGCCGCAAGGTGATTAGATTGGTCTCAACTAGGACCAGGACCTTTTCAGTACTGGCCCCGACTTGGTAGAACGCTCTGTCACAAGAGACTCGGGCCCTGCAGGACTTGACATCTTTCCACAGGGCCTGCAAGACAGAGCTGTTCCGCCTGGCCTTTGGTTTGGACACAGTCTGACCCTTATGTTTCCTTCCCCTTATGGTTTTGATTTATGGGCTACTACTAAAATGAGGTTGCATTTTAAATTGTATTTTAACCTGTATTTTAATTAACTTTTGTTGTTGTTGTTGTTTTGTTTCCTATTATGTTTTATTGTAATTTTATTGGTGTTAGCTGCCCTGAGCCCGGTTCTGGTTGGGGAGGGCGGGGTATAAAAATTATTATTATTATTATTATTATTATTATTATTATTATTATTATTATTATGTGAACTGTCCCGAGATGTATGGATGAAGGGTGGTATACAGATTTAATAAATAACAACAACAACTCTCTTGTGCTACTGCAGAGCTTTCCAAACTTTTCCTGTTGGTGACACACTTTTTAGACATGCATATTTCATGACATGGTAATTCAGTTCTACTAGCAAACTGGAGGTTAAATTAACCCCTTTCCAGCCCCAGGAAGAGCGTGGGGAGCATTTGTGCGACACACCTACACACTGTAGCCAACATGCTAATGTGTCATGAGAGACAGTTTGGAAAGCTCTGTACTACTGTCTGGAACTGCAAGGGCTAGAACCCAGAACCGATAGCTCCACGATCCGCCAGCCCATATAGCGAGACATTAGGGCAGCAGGTTGCAGCATCTCCCTTGTAAACAGATTCCAAGGGCTGGAATGACAGTGTCCATCGAGAGTAGCCGCTGACTCTCCTCTTGTTAGCCTGGGGTTCTGCCTTGGCAAGGACAACCTTTCCAGCTCCAGGGTCAATCCTCTCATCTGCCTACTGCACAGCCCAGACTTTCACCACTCAAAGGACAAGCTTCTGAATTGATCCAGCAAGCACCAGGAGCTCCACACCCACAAGAAAGCCCCCCCCCCGGCTCGTCCGCTAAATAGCAAGTGGGGGAAGCTGAGTTTGCACTGAGTCATTTTGCGAGACCACGTGAAAAGTGCAGATGGATGCTTTGCAGAGCAGAGAAAGCGGTATGGGAACCCGACCTTTTCCTGGCACACAAAAGGCACATGAAACATACAGCAGTTGATGCACAGAATCTGCTGAATGTCAACCACTAGCGGAGGTTGTCACGATGTTTTACGCAACTCCCCTTTTGCCCGCTGATAGCAGCCACCTGCTTTCCTGGCTTGGAAAAACTGTTGCCTTTTGTTCCACCTTCCGAGCTACACACAATGAGAGCAAGACTTCCCAGACAATGCAACAGTAAATATATTAAAAGATTCAAGAGGTGCAGCTTGCGCTGTGCCTTGCCTTGCCTGGTTTGCATTAGCTCTTTTTAAAAAACAAAAATAAAAAATTGAAGTTTGGGTGCAATTTATACTTTCATTCTGCTTTGCAAATATTGCTGCACAGAAGAAACGGAGATTTGTGCACATAAAAAAAATATTTAGGGTTGTCGACCCTAATATTTTATCCAAGCTCTCCTTGTATAATTCACAATCGTTTTGTATTTTCTAATTATCTGGAAATTTCACCAGCTTCAGCGCTCCAAAATGGTTCTATATATGACTCCCTGTAACAGCACGTGCAGATGGCGAGTGCTTGGAGGAAGTGTGGCTGAGAAAACGAGGAGGTTGGATCAGCAAAAATCCCAAAGGGTGAAGAAGAAGCAAGAAAGAAAAAGTCAAGGGGACAAAATAACAATAACAGCAACAACAACACAACAGTTCAATGAGGACTGACCATGCTCAGTGTCTATTGGGGTGGGGGGAGCCAGAGAACTCTGTGTGTGTCTGTGTGTAAGAGAGCGAAGTGCAATAACTCAAGGACTCCCCCTCTCTCCATATGAACCTACCCAGACCCTGCTACCCACCATCTGAGGCCCTTCTTTATGTGCCACCTCCTCCAGGAGAGGTTTGGAGGGTGACAACTCAAGAAGGGCCTTTTCTGTAGTGGCTCCTTGTTCGCAGAAGGCTTTCCCCATGGAGGCTTGTCTGGAGCCTTCATTACATATCTTTAGGCACAAGGCAAAAACGTTCCTCTTCAACCAGGTGTTGAGCTGATTAACTTTCTATGGCTTTTTGAACGTATTTGTGGGAGCGGGGTTATTGGGGGTTTTGTTGTTGTTCCATTATGTATTTTGAATTATCATTTTGTATTTTTGTCTTGCAAACCTCCCTGGGATCTTTGGATGAAGAGCAGCATATTTAACAAATAACAATTTAACAAATAACAATAATAACCAGATGGGATGTCTTGGAAGAAGATACGGTTGGTTAGCTGGAACACCGGACAGTACCCTCTGTACCATTTTATTGCAGTTCCCACTCATAAATGTAATAAAGCCATTAGCTGGGCTACTTGTGCCAGACGGAAGAAGCTACAAAAGAGGAACTACGGGTCTTTTGTGTTTCATGCAGTTCTAAAACTGGAACACCTTGCGGGATTGGGAAAGAGTTCCTTCATGCATAGGTTTTATTCTTAGCTATAACAAACAGAGCTGCAAAATAGCAGCAAAATAAGTGCACCAGACTGATAAAGGGTCTCACAGACTGCCTTTTTGCAAGAGATTTCTTGTTATGCCTGGAGGACCTCGTGGATGAGCTGGATCACTAACAAAGTGTAAGCTTTAAACAAAAGACACCCCACCCCCCCAGAACAAAAACCAGGCACAGCTTGCGAGTGATCTTCATAACTCATTATCAAGTCATAAGGTTAATGATGGTCAGAGTGATTCCCAAGTTCAAAACAAGTCTGGGGGGAAAGTAACAGAACACAAAATTGCTTTTGCTGACGGCACACTCTGGAGTAGAACTGTAACCTGAACAGGATCTAAGTACTGCAGGTTATGAGAAGAGTCTCTAAACCATGAAGGACCAGGAGAACCTTCTCCACTCTTCCATGATGCTCGCTGGGTGACTTTCGGCCGGCCACATCCCTTCTGCCTAAAATACTCCGCAGGGTTGTTGTGAAGATAAAAACAGGTCGGGTGGGCCGGTGCAGCAATTAAAGCATGGTTATTACAGTGTTCACATGAATTGTCAAGAGCTCGCATGCCATTCCCGCAACAGCATTCATGCGGCAAACGTACCTTGGAAGAGACTATTTGGTTAGAGCAGAACTTCTGTGGAATGTAAGCCTCTGGCGTGGGAAGCGGATGGTGGCCAACAAGGACAGTTCGTGTCCCAACACGTTTCTCTTCCCCGACAAGCTGCAGATAGAAGAGGAAGAGGATTAAGTCACAGGCCCCCAAACATATTGCAAAGCAGGCTTCTGTGTCTGTGGGATTCTGCACCCTCGGTGCCCCGGGTCAATAGCCTATGGGCTCATTAACAACATGGAACTTCCATGTTCCCAAGGGCTTGTGGCATTCACTGGATGCCAGGGGCCCCTCCATGCACACAATTCATTTGTGCATTTGGGGAGCCGCTCCTAATGTTAGTCAGTGAGGAAATCTCTTGGGAAATTACACAGATGTGCAGAGAACGTGTGTCCCACAAAGAGAAATTACCATTCCAAACGTACAGACCAACTCTATTCAGAGCTGGTGGTACACAATGTACATATGCTGCTGTTTCCCTAAAGTTATATCCCAGCTACCTATTTCATTCATTTAAAACATTATATCCTGCCACAAGGCAGATAACAGTATGAAACAAGTAATTAGCATAGAATAAAAATAATAAAAAACCACATTTGTGTACAGTGATGCGGCAGCAGCAACAACAAAAACGTTAAGAGCAGCAGTGGAAGCAAAGCAGCAATTAGTAACTTGGAGAGCTTTGGGGCAAAACTGAAAGCCAGCGTTTCGATGCTATCCAAATCTTAACATGGGAGCAAACAAACATTCCTGGGAGTTCCACATTAGACCCCTCAATGGTCCCTTCCTTCTGAAGGCACCAAGAAATGGAGGAACAACACAGTGCAGGTCTTCCAACAGGAAAACAAGTTGACTCCTAAGGGAGAATCTTCTGCAAATGAGGATTTCCAGCATGCTCCAGGGAGTCCTGGAGTTCTTCCAACCTTATCAGAGGTTCTCCAATGAGAAGACCACAAGAAACCAACATACCCCTTTAGGGGCAGATAATCTCCCGCAGCAGAATGCAGCTGCACTAGGTACATCCCACAGAACTCCTGCTGAAGAGAGCAAGGCCCCCAAACACATCCCACCAGGCGCATGAACTCCCAAGGGCGGAGGAGTCTTCGGCCCCCTCAATATTGGATGGCAAAGAAGAGGCTGGTGCCAAGCGACTGGCTCCTCCTGAGCTCAAGAGAGGAAGCAGTGCCATGCTGGGCTCCATGCGCGGCTTCCTCCCAACGATGTGATGTCGCCAAGCATATGACGTACGGCGCACATCGCACACATGACACAACTCAACACACACCAGGCCCCCCCAATCTTAGGCGCAAGACGGAACCTCTGCCTCCTACAATCTCCTGCAACAGGCATATTTGGGGGCAGGCAAGCTCGTGGTGGGTGAAAGTTCCTTTTTTTAAAGTTGAATAGAATAGAATAGAATAGAATAGAATAGAATAGAATAGAATAGAATAGAATAGAAATAAATAAATAAAATAAAATATTCCACCTAAAATGAAAAAGAAAAGACAAACCCGGTAAGAACATACCGGATCCAATTCATAGTCCATTCCATCCAATCTACCTTCTCCAACAATGGGAAAACAAAGGAGGATGTAGAAGACCACGCAATAACTTTTAGAAAAGTAGGTCACGGCAAAAAAAGCACATACAACACAATCAACTGATGTGAGATTGGATAACACTCCAGAGCATTTTATATGCCGAGCTCCGATAGTCACACACCCAACCTTCTTCGTTCCTTCCAGTGTGGAAAAACCTTGCTCATAACCAAGTAGTAAGGAGAGGATTTTCCTCCTATTGCAGGGGAGGACGGCAGTTTAAAAATAGCATTAATGCAACTGGAGGTACATATCTATCATTGACCGGAGCTTTGTACTGGAAATTCCCAGGAGCATCCAGTGTCGGATCGGAGAGTTTCTGTACAGAGACCTTGACATAAAAAATGATCCAGGACCATGAGGCTTCTAGAGCAAATTCACAATTCTGTTTCCTTCCTCCCAAACTCTCTTTCGGGAGTGCACGCAGGGTAAGATGGAAATAAAATAGAAAATCCTTCCAAACCTATTTCCTGGCCTCGACGCAGCCATAAGCCTGGCAGTACATTTACTATTCAAAACATCTTCAGGGGTGCACTAAACAGCAAAGAAGAGCACTGAACAGCAACCCTGGTCTTCAATTCAGTGTGGAAGTCTGCTTGTCGAGCCCATGAACAAAGCTTTGCCAGCAGCTGAATAAATGCCAAATTATATGTTGCATGTAGATGTGCGTGGTTGGGGTGTGCACAGCCTCTGAATTACAGTGGTACCTCTGGTTACGTACTTAATTCGTTCCGGAGGTCCGTTCCTAACCTGAAACAGTTCTTAACCTGAAGCACCACTTTAGCTAATGGGGCCTCCTGCTGCCGCCGCGCCGCCGGAGCACGATTTCTGTTCTCATCCTGAAGCAAAGTTCTTAACTCGAGGTACTATTTCTGGGTTAGCGGAGTATGTAGCCTGAAGCATATGTAACACGAGGTACCACTATACATGGTTAATCAGGGCAATACTTTCCATTCCATCACGGTATTCCTTAGGGATACATGACCTTTTTTCATCATTCATGGTCAAAGAAGAGATCTCTCTCTCAGAGAGAGAGAGAGAGAGAGAGAGAGAGAGAGAGAGAGAGAGAGAACAGGCTGTGATTCCTAAAAATCCAGGGATGGGGGGGTGTTCTGGAGAAGCCTGCCCCCAAACATCTACCCTTTGGGTAACAGTCTCTTTGCTGGAGGGAGTGATACTTTGCTGCCCATCTTTCCTGAGGACCCATGCTCTCTTACCACCCCGTGGACCTGTGATTGCTGCCCACAACAAAACTGGGGGGAAGCCTGTCCTTGCAGCAGAACCACAGAAGATACTGTATTTTTCCATCTATAAGACGCCCCCATGTATAAGATGCCCACCTTTTTTTTGGGACCCTGATTTAAGAAAATGTAGGAGATGTATCTGCGTATAAGGCCCCCCCCCCATTTTTTGACATTGTTTTTTAGGAAAAACACCTAGTCTTATACATGGAAAAATATGGTAGCTCCAAAATCTGGCAGGCTTCGTCCTCTCACAAGGGGAGAACTGCATCCAGTTCTGGCAGAAAGCGGAAAGGTTACACGTTTTCCCTTTGCTTTGTTTTAAAAATCAAACTTTAAAAATGTCCTGTGCACACACACATAGAGAAAGACACACACAGCCCTGGATGTATCAAGCTTAATCCATTCTGAGTTCTATGTATTTCAACAACTTCTGTGGGGAAAAGAGAAGAAGTTGTTATAGCAGGCTTTTTTTTAAAGATTCTCCATTATACTGAATATGGTGGAAGAATGAGCACAATTTTTAACAGATCTAGTTTGGCCCTGAATGACAAGTCAAATCAGAAGGACACAGAGTGACTCTGAAACACATGGGGATGATCCCCAAAGCTATGATATGCAAGTCAAATCTTGACGGCACTATGTACTCCGAAGGCCAGTATATGTGGATTATTATTTTTTAAAGTTCAGCCTTTATTTGGAGTCCAAAGCTTTTATTTGGAGTGGAGGGCTGACCAAGGACTGACCCTTTCCACAAAGTACGGTAATCCAACTCCAGGTGTTTACAAGAGTGAAAAGAATTTGGGAGCCCAGAGGGCAGGGAGAGACCCGCTTAAGGGGATAAAGCCCCTCATGACCCCCAGCCCTTGCCCCAAGAGAGCAGCATCGAATGAAAGAGGATTGAGCCACAATTACAGATTTGTTAACAATTCTACCAAATATTGAATGGCTTGTATGGCTCAAATACACGCCTATACCTGAAGTATACCTTAATTATTATTATTATTATTATTACTATCTTCAGACAAATATGGGCTGTCTGAACAGGCTATATAGTATTTATAACTGGGACGTGTCACTGTGTCTGGCTTAGACACAGCATACTAACTCGAGTCACTCCACAACGTCGCAGGGTGTGGCCTCTTTGGGCACATCCATGATTGTACCACTGAATCATAGAGCTGTAGACCCCCTGCAATGCAGGAGTCTCAACTAAATCAAAGATGGCGGGTGGCCATCCAACCTCCGTTTAAGGCTGATGCAAGTTGCAGTTCAAAACATCTGGAGGGCACCAGCTTGGCAGAGGCTGCTTTCATGGTTCTCTCCCTCATAACCAGACTTACTCTGGACAAAGTCATTCCAGTTCAAATCTTGTCTATGGCCTAAACTCATCTGAAATGAGCAAGAGGCCAGTGTTACCAACCTCGTTTGCCAGGTTATTTTACACATTACAAGAAATAGCATACGTCAAGTTCACTGAAACACACTGCAGTGCCCCGGAGTACAATTCCAGTACTTCAAGTCAAAAGCAGCTAATTGGATATTTTTTGAGAAATCTCATAATTCACCCAGACAACCAGTTGTTCTGAAGAAAGAGGATTTGGAAGGATCAAAGTGGTGGTCATTCTGTTGAGCCAACTGTTCCCTGTGCAAATAGTTAAATAGCTTTCCCAACAGGTTTCACAATACATTTAGGTACATTTCAAGGCAAATGACATTTCCCAGAAAAAACACCACACCTGTTTCGTTGTTCATACTTTATAGGCAACGCACCTTAAAGCAGAACTGCCCATATCTGCTAGCTTAAAATCCTGAAGTTGTGAGAGATAAAGAATTTGCCAGGTTCAAGGAGATACTATTAGTATATAAACCCCTTAAAAACTTGGGACCAGTTTACCTACGAGATCGCCCTACCCCACACGTGCCCACTTGACCACTTCGGTCAATGCAGAGGGCACGATTCAACCAGCATTAAGCATTTTTAAGGGTCCCTCCTGACGTCACTTTTTATTGCTAGTTCATGATTATTTATGGTAATGATGATATTGGGGCAGTTATAAGTGATCCTTTCAATACCGTTTGCACCTGCAAAATTTTCCAGGTTTGTTTCCTATCAATGTATGCTCCATAGCTGAAATTCTGCAACTTTTCATGCTGTACGTGTTCCAGGAGTTTTCCTTGCTACTGTTTACTGTTTTTCTGTTATAGTGCAAGTGTGCTCCTCCAGACAATTGAGGTAACATTGGAATATTACAGAACTAATAAAGCAGAGTGGTGTGTGGACTTGCCCAGTATAAATTCATCACTAAGGCATTTATATTGCCTGAGTTATTCACACAAAAGTTTGTTCCATTTCCCCAACATTTCCCTAGCTGTTCATTTCTGCATTGTATCTGGGCTTTCACATGACACAAAAGCCACCAGGAAAACTAATGGAATATAGCACTAATTTGATTCCAGAAATAATCCATTTGCAGCCCTTTTAACGTGGAAAATCCCAGGAGAAAACTGAAAAAATTGGGGTGGGATGCTGGCATACAGTTCCCTCCTGTTTTCATGAGGAAATCATAGGGGGAAAAGAGCACACATGTGCGGAAAGGGCATTGCTGTGCCACAATACTGGTGAAAATGAAATTTAGCACAGCATGCCAGTGTATTTGTCAAAAAGCCAAAATTCCACAGCACACCAGGTACTTAAGTACAAAAGCAACATTGTTAGAAAACAGGACAACTGGGGAAACTAGTGCAACATTTGCCACATCTGAACGCACCCAAAATCCTCTAGAATACACTAGCACAAAAATGCCTCCCACTGATCTTTGTGGAAGAGTTGAAGTTTGTGTTGAAGCAACTCCTCTTTAAAGCAACCATGAAGATGACACACACTCTCAGAAAAGTAATGCCTATTATAGTCAAGTAAAGATACCCTTCGGCTGATACCCTGATTAGTGACCATGCTGGCTTGACCATGCATCAGTCTGAAAGATGTGGAGGGTGCCAGGTCAAAAAGGCTGTAGTAGACACAGGGCCGTCTTACCCATAGGTGCTAGGGCTGCAGGACACCCGAGTGCCTGGCTCTCAGAGGCGCCAGGCTGAGAGAGTTTGGGGCCCGAAAGTTGAGCCCGGGGAAGAGCCCGCCCGTCAGTTGGAGCACCATGGCAGGCTCTCTGCACCACCAGTTCGGGGGGCGAGCGAGATGCTAAGGCGGCCGGCCAACTCTGCCCTCCAGCGCGCCTGGGACTGGGCAACCGGGGGGGGCGCACCGGGTGGATCTTCGCACCCCAGCGCCGCATATGCTTAAGACAGCCTTGAGTAGACAGTATTTTGCATGCATACCTGCCCCCTATGAGCAAGTAACACAACCTCGCATTCGGCAGCTTTCTACATCCCCTAAATTCTAGTGCAAAAACATCTTTCTAAGCCCAGTTCCAACCAACAAGAAAGGCTTCACTGATTGCAACAGTTTGCAATAATGAGAGCAGGAACTGTAATCTTGACCTTCATTCTACACCCACACAAGAAAAAGCATCAGAGGAACAAGTAAAACGAACAGGAAGCTGAATATTTAAAGATCTGTAAAACACACAGGTCACTCACGCAAAGGCTTCCCTCCTCTGAGTTAAAAGGGTCCGATTTTCATAGAAACAGGCACTCCGCCAAAAAGCTCTCAAGAAGGAAAACAAAAGACTCCAGAGCAGGTGTCTCTGTTTTGTTTTGTTTTTTAAACTAATCAAAGGGAGGAAGATGATATTTACAACAGTGAGCTCTTACCTTGAAAACAACTGATCTGGCTTTTTGACCTGATGTTTTTTAAGTCACGTGAAAGAATTTGACAAGAAACTTGCATCACCTAAAAACTCAAGGAGCTAGTATGTGTAGACCCATGGAAAGCTGTAGTTTCCCCCAACCACTAGGCCATGTTACCTGGGCTAGCTTCCATTTATTATTATTTTAACCACCTGAAACTCATCTCCAGCTTTGCTAAAAGAAAAAACCTCTGCTATGTTTCTACTTACTTGTGTTCTTTACCTCGCAAGGAATATGCCTAAATGCCATCAGCCTGGAGACAGACCTAGGTATCTGCTTGATTTTATATTTTCAGAAATTGGGGGGGGGGGGTCCAGCCACTCCTTCCTTACTTGCCCCACCAGTCCTGGGTGCAAACCAAGACTGGGATGGTAACCCAGGAGAGCCTAATCTTGTGTCCCAAAACTTCCATGGTCCAGAAGCACATTCAATAAAGTAAGAAACTTCTGTGGGCACCAAAAAGAAAGAAAAAAGAAAAACCACCACACATCTCACAAAAGAAAACCTGAGAATATTCGGGTTTATTACAACTCATGCCACCCCCAAAACCACGGCAAAACACTTACATATGTCCTTAAACAAATAAATCACATACCAAAAAGAAAAGGGAAAGGCAGACATCCCAGACATCCTACCAACCCAAACAGCTCAATATTTAAAATTTTAAAAACTGGGACAGAAAGGGGTGTTAGGATTATAACCTTAGTCTTGCTATCTGCAAACAGACAGGTGATAATATAAACCTGCCCTAAAGGGTCATTGGAAACCTCACAACTAGAAAATCCACAGATAGCAATTTGAAGACTTGAAAACACAAGTATTATTATTTACAGTCTGTAACTCACCTTATGCCTTTGGCCTAGAGAGGTGGGATCTAAATAACAACTCCCCCCCCCCCCACATACCAAAACACACATAGAGGGAGAGACAAAAAACAGGACTTGCATAGGTCACATTTGTAGGGAGCAGGCAGATTATCCCCCCTCCCCATGGCTTTCAGATGCCAGCTTCAAGGTCAACACGACTTACCGGTACATGAATATGCTTTGACCAGTTGGGCTGCGCATGAGAGGCTGCTGTTTTCTGCTCCATGTAGAGGATCTTGAATTTGGGGGACAGGGGTGAGCCGAGGAGAGGATCCTCTCCCTGGGATAAAGGGTCCTCAAAATCCCATTTGGCATCGAGAAGTGTTGCCGCAGCAACCGCCCAGTCTGGGGACCAACTGCCATGGAATTCAAGGACGGGTGCTTAGGGCAAGGAAAGAGGGAGGTTGTGCCCCAGTATCTAGTGACCGGGATGGGGTTAGGGAGAGATGGTGCCAATGGACCAGCAGGCAAAAACCCTACCCTGCTCTTCCACATGGAGAAAATATTTTCTGCTGTTAAGAAAAAGCAGAGCAATCGGCAGGGAATTTCACCAAGCCACCTCAACCCCAAAGCAGGCTAGAGATAAACATTAGAATCACCTGCTGCCATATTTATGCATCAAACTTGTATATTTTTTTAGGGGTGGATGGGAGAAATGGCAGGAGTTGTTTGAGAAGTTGGCAGCACAGCTTTTGAACTCGGTCATTACCCTCCACCAGGCCATGCAGAAGAAGGGGGTGTATTCTGAAGAAAACCCACAAAATTGAATTACATTTTTATCTTGCTCACCTCATTTTGTCCTCACAACAGCTGCAAGTGGTAGATTAGGTTGAGATATTGCGACTGGCCACTGAGTGAGCTCTGCAGTGGAGGCAGAATTTGAACCCAGGTTTCTCAGGAACTACTCTAACCCTCCCGGCAACTACACAACACAGAGACAATTGTGTGCAAGCAACAGGTGGGGAGCTTGCTATTCACCTAGACACATGCAATCTGGGCCCCAGCATTTTTAAATCTGTGCTTTCAATTCAGGGCACCCAGTGTGTTTTGGTTTTGTTACATCTACATTACTTTTGTTTTCATATCTCACTTCTTTGTATTTAAATTGCTTTCATCCCCAATGTATTCTAAAATGCCCAGAGGAAGCTATTCATTCATTAGCTATATTTCTGTTACTGCCCTTCATCCAATATCCTACTGTATTCACGGGGAGCATTCGCAAGACACATGTACACACTGCAGCCAACACACTAACGTGTTGCAACACACAGGACTCAGCTAAACAGCTGCAAATATAATGTTTAAATTGTGTTTTAAGTGCATTATACAAATGTGACACAAGATGGCGAGGGTGAGCTTATGGCAAATTCAATATATATTTTTAAAACTTTTTTTTTTAAAAAAAGTATTTTCACAGCATTTTTTATGTGTGTCCAGATCCCACCAGTTTGGAAAGCTCTGTGTTAAAACAACAATAAACAACATGGGAAAGCACTCAAGTGAAATGGATACATAAATACAACAAAAAGGTTTGTGGAGGAAGTCTGATTGAGAAGTCTCCCCCCCTTTCATCCTTGATGTGCTAAGCAAAGTTATCGAAGGGTAAAGTCAACACCTTCTCTCTCAAGGAGCAAAAGTAGTTCAGTAGCAGAGAACATGTTTTGAAAGAGGAAGATTGCAGGGAATCTCCAGTCAAAGGATCTCACGTACCAGGCAATAGGAAAAACCCTTCTATGAACACAAAGAGCTGTGGCCTGTCAGGCAATGTTTCTGAAGCTTGAGTCCCCAGCTGTTGCTGGACTACAACTCCCACCATCCCTGACCACTGGCCCTGCTAGCTAGGGATGATGGGAGTTGTAGTCCCACAGCAGCTGAGGACCCAAGTACAGTGGTACCTCAGGTTAAGTACTTAATTTGTTCTGAAGGTCTGATCTTAACCTGAAACTGTGCTTAACCTGAAGCACCACTTTAGCTAATGGGGCCTCCTGCTGCTGCCGCGCTGCCGGAGCACAATTTCTGTTCTCATCCTGAAGCAAAGTTCTTAAACCAAGGTAATATTTCTGGGTTAGCAGAGTCTGTAACCTGAAGCGTCTGTAACCTGAAGCATCTGTAACCTGAAGCGTATGTAAGCCGAGGTACCACTGTATGAGTAACAATGGTAGACAATACGAAGATAGACAGACAGATAGTCTGACCTGGTATAAGCCAGCTTCCTATGCACTCTGCATAAGCCTGGAGAGGTGCCCACAACTTCACTTTGAATTCAGTGCCAAGCTTAAAGCAGGTTCTAGAGTGTGTTAGCAAGGCTAATGCTGTTTTTTCAAATAAATGAAGCAGTTTTCAAATAAATGTATACAATTTCACTGGCTTGGCATATACCTTGAATAACTGACTTTCTGTTCCAGCGAACTGAGACATGCAATGACTCATTCGTAATGCTGGGATTCCTTCCTGAAAAGTTCAATCAGTGCAACATTGCCCCTATTATTATGTATTCAGGCTGCATTTATTGAATTTTAGCCTGCTACCCAACTGTTAAAGGCCCAAGAGTCATACCAGGTAAAAGAGTGGTGTCTGCAGCCAAGGCCTTGCCAGATCTGATAAGACACTGCAATACAGTGGTACCTTGGGTTAAGAACTTAATTCGTTCTGGAGGTCCGTTCTTAACCTGAAACTGTGCTTAACCTGAGGTACCACTGTATTGCAGTGTCTTATCAGATCTGGCAAGGCCTTGGAGCACGATTTCTGTTCTCATCCTGAAGCAAAGTCCAAGGTACTATTTCTGGGTTAGCGGAGTTTGTAACCTGAAGCGTATGTAACCCGAGGTACCACTGTACTGGTCACAGAAATCTGTAACCTTTTTTTTAGCACAGCAATTTTAAAGGTACTAGTCTGGCTCTAAAATGGAAATGGAAAATGAGCAAAATCCCATAGCTTAACATGATTGATTTCAAAACAAAATACAGTGGTGCCTCGCAAGACGAAATTAATTCGTTCCGCAAGTTTTTTCTTCTTGCGAGTTTTTCGTCTTGCGAAGCACGGTTTCCCATAGGAATGCATTGAAAATCAATTAATGCGTTCCTAGGGAAACCGCCTTCAGACCAGGTCCGGGGACAGTCTGTCCCCCGACCTCTTCTGAAGGCTGGGGGGGGGGGAACAAGGGCTTCTGAAGGCTGGGGGGGCTGGGGGGGGGACAAGGGCTTCGCTCCCGACCCCCAGCATTTTAAAATCTCCCCCGGGACAGCAGAGACTTCTCTGCTGTCCCGGGGAGATTTTAAAATGCTGGGGGTCGGCAGCGAACGCTTCGCTCCCGCCCGCCAGCATTTTAAGATCGCCCGGGGCAGGCGGGGGGGAAGGCAGGCGGGGGGGAGCAAAGACTTTTGCCACCCGCCAGCCTTCAGAAGAGGTCCTCTTCTGAAGGCCGGCTGTGGGCGAAAGTCTTTGCTCCCGACCGCCAGCATTTCCCTATGGGCTTTCGTCTTGCGATGCAAGCCCATAGGGAAATTCGTCTTGCGAAGCGCCTCCAAAACAGAAAACCCTTTTGTCTTGCGGGTTTTCCGTCTTGCGAGGCATTCGTCTTGCGGGGTACCACTGTAGAAGAAAGCAACAAATGCTACAACCCAGAGCCATTCAATTAAGCATTGGAAGATTCAGGGCAGATGACAGTAAGGACATCCACACGAGAGCGCAGTTAAACTATGGAATTTGTTATTACAAGATGTACTGGTGGCCCCTAGACTAGATGATTTTAATAGACAGTTAGCAACAAACTCATAACCACAACGGCTATGTTATAACAACACTGTCAGAGGCAGTGAGCCTCTGGATCTCAACTTTTTGGAATCATAACTTGGGAGAGCGCTGTAACACCTGGTTGCCCACTTTGGGAACCCAAGCTAGACAAGATGGCCCTTTGGCCTGATCCAGTATTGCTCATACACTCTTAAAACATAGGTAAAGGTAAAGGGACCCCTGACCATTAGATCCAGTCGTGACCGACTCTGGGATTGCGGTGCTCATCTCGCTTTATTGGCCGAGGCAGCCGGCGTACAGCTTCCGGGTCATGTGGCCAGCATGACTAAGCCGCTTCTGGTGAACCAGAGCAGCACATGGAAATGCCATTTACCTTCCCGCTGGAGCGGTACCTATTTATCTACTTGTACTTTGACATGCTTTCAAACTGCTAGGTTGGCAGGAGCAGGGACCGAGCAATGGGAGCTCACCCCATCACGGGGATTCAAACCACCGACCTTCTGATCGGCAAGTCCTAGGCTCTGTGGTTTAACCCACAGCTCCACCCGTGTCCCTAAAACATACTATGCTGTATTTTAAACACTAAACACATAGCAGTAAATCTTCCCAGCTTTGAAAGCCAATTTTACAGTGTTTGAATTGCCACTTTTTAATGCTTTCTTTTTTAAAAAAGAATGTGTGTGTGTGTGTGCGCGCGCACACACACACACACAAAATCTCTCCATGCATACACATAGTCCTAAGAAGAAACGACATTTAATACAATTACCTAAGCAGTCAACTCCTAACCATGCCTAATTAAACTCAACGAGGCTAACACCCAGGTAAGTGATGTCAGGATTGTGGCCTTATTCAGGATCAGCTCTGATACATCGGTCAGTCAAATATCACTGCAAACCAGTCAACACACTAATCCAACGTGTTTTAGTAAATCCCGTTACCTAAGTGAAACTCTGGCTTCTGCTAACTGGCATTCAATTTTTACCTTCCCCCTTGCTTCCATTCGCCTTTCCAGAAACGTCTGCATTTTAAAAACAACATATTGTTCTCTGCTGCATACTTTCCAGAGCAAACGCTGTAATTCTGAAACACCAGTTAATTTGCAAATGCAATGGCTAAGCAGAAAAGCCAGTGAATACATTTGGGCTTACCGCCATAGACCACACCTTCAACCAAGTTTCTGGGGTGAAGCAGAATTCCATTTCAAGACAACGAAATGAACCAACAATCTTCTATGCAGAGGTGGTACTCCATAAAATAAATACTTTAAGGAACTAAAATGCCGTGTGGTTTGTTGTTTTTAAAAAAGCAGGCAGTAAGCAGGAAAAAACAGGCACAAAGTTGAGCAAAGATCAAATTACATTGGGCTGGAAATGCATTCTGTTTAAAAAAGCACCTTCCAAAAGGGAGGGAGGGGCTTGTGACCTCAACAGTTTGACTTCTGTAGCAAGCCTAGTTGACCTTAAGGCTGCAACCTTCTGTACAATCAACCAATCACAAAGGAGAAAGCCCGGCAGGTCTCAGTGGGACAAACTCACAAGTAAACATGCAAAGGATCGGGATGCCTGAGCTGTAATCCTTACAACACTCCCTGCAAAAGTCTGCTGCAGGAAAAAAATAAACCGAGAGACATGCAGTACCTTGCAAGGGGCAGTCTTGCCATCTTGTACACAAACCCCTATCAGAACTATGCAAGATGCAAATACAGTAGTTATATGATCTCACCATGCCAAGGCCCCCCCTTTTAACCCCTGTGTGGCTGTCACAAGTACCTGCAGAAGGCTGTGAAACTGCAGGCAAGTTATTTTAGCATTCTTCAGACTCTTATTATTAACAGAAACCTGTTCCACAGGTTTTGTTCTGATGGGCTTTTCTGGGTGGATGAAAGGCTCTCTGCCATGGGCATCTAATTTGTACTGTTTTTTATTATTATTTTTAAAAATGCTGTTTGTTTTTTTGCTATTTGTATTATACACCGCCTTGAGACACTTGCATACAAGGTGTTTCATTAATACATAATAATTATATGGTATAATTATATTCATTTTTAAAAGCCAGTTGTAAAAATGCTGTAATCATAATAATAATTTATTAAATTTCTATATAAAAACAGTGTAAAACCACAAAAACTCACAACATAGCAACAAACGAAAATAATGCCCCCACAGAAGGCCATAGATTGTTTAATTAGTCAGAAGCCTGGGAGAAGAGGAATTTTTTTGCATGGCACCTAAAGATTGGTAACCAAGGTGCCAGGTGAGGCTCCCTGGGGAGAGCATCCCGCGAGGAGCCACCCAAGAAAAGGCCTGGTCTCGTGTTGCCATCCTCCTGACCTCTCATGAAGGGGCATGTGAAGAAGGGCCCCGTATGGTCAGTTCATATGGGGAAAGGCAACCCTTGAGGTATTGCGGTCCTGAGCCATTTAAGGCTTTATAAGTCAAAACTAGCGCTGTGAATTAGGCCCGGAAACTAATTGCCACCCAGTGCAGTTAGACCAAGACCAGTGTAATATGATCAAATAGCCTTGTCCCAGTGAGGAACTTGGCAGCCTAATTCTGCACCAGCTGGTGTCTTCGAACCATCTTCAGAGGCAGCCCCACATATAACACATTGCAGTTATTCAACCTGGAGGTTACTGGAGCACAAACAACCAAAGTTAGGCTTTCCCTGACCAGACAGGGACATGGCTGATCCACCAGCCGAAGCTGATGGAAGGCAGTCTGAGGCCCCCTGAATTTCAAGTGATGGATCCAGGAGTACTCCCAGGCTGCATAACCGCTCCTTCAGAGCAAGTATAACCCCATCAAGAGTAGGCGAACTCCCGCCCATCCAGTCTAGGGAACCACCCATTCACAATGCCTCAATCTTATCTGGATTGCGCTTCAGTTTGTTGGTTCTCCCTCAGTCTATTGCTGAGGCAAGACAAGGGTCCAGCACTTCCACTGCCTCACCTGCAGGTATAACATCATCTCTACGGGAAAGCCTGGATAATGGACAATACAAAGTTTTAGAAGACAAAGGGTAGTCATTAACATCCTGTGTTTCCTATGCACCTCTCTTAATTCCTACAGGTAGTTGTAAGCCACAGGGCAGGTGATACTGCACTAGTTATTAGCACCGTTTTCCAATTTATTTATTTTTTAATGCTGATGGAAAACTCTGCATATTACATGTGCATGATGAACACATGCAAAACCCACGCACTTGAAAATACACCTGCAACGACTGGGATATTTGCAGGGCGCTTTCAATATACCTTTATCGTGGGTAAATTCTTAAGCAATCTGATACAAGTCAAGTGCAGTACAAAGGTTTTTTGCACAATTACCATAAATAAGCAAACTTTCCCTTGTTAAATATGTATCCAGAATGCACTGGGAGCATGCCAGTTCTTGCAGGGGTGTATGTGCATGAATGCAGGCATGTGCATGAATGAAGAGTTGCCTTTCAGTATTAATACTCTGTCCTGAGCCAGGCTTGCAAATGGTTGCTAGCCTTGGCTGCCTCCAGCTTTATGAAAGCAGGGGTTCACCACCACTACCCCAACCCATTTATACCAGAAGTAAAAAAGCACTGCAATCCAATACATGTCCGCTCAAAATAAAGTCCAACTGAGTTCAGTGGGAGCAGCCTTTCAGGTGTAGCACACACGCACACACACAGAGAGAAGTATGGCAGACCGGTTGCTAAAAATGTTTCATTGGCTAGCAAGCACTGCGCACTTGCAAAGACACTCTAATCCCTGTGGTGTTTGTTGTAGCTGCCATTGAATAAATGCTTCCCAGTATTCGGATGCTGGAGCTGCTGAAGATATAAAGCTCTCGTTACTCAACTCTGCTTATAAAAGAAGCCAAAAGATAAACCATGATATCCTCTTCCTGTGCTATATTAGCAGCTGCGCATTGTCCGGCCAGCTATAATGACCTTTCAGTCTCATGCATTTGTGAACTGGAGCCTGGGATAAAGATATTGGCAGTAACTTGAGCATAGGTGTGAAATGCCTGCAGAATTCAACTCATGGCAGCCTCTTTCCTGGGTCTAGTGAAATGAAGGCAGGGAGGGAAAGTTCTGTGGTCCTCCGGATGTTACTGGACTCCCAACTCCCATCAGGGGTGAGGGGTGCTGCTTTTATTTTATTTTATTAATTTAAAAAATTGGTATACACTTGTGTCATTAAAAAAAAAAATCAAAGCAGTTTACAGAAATACAAACAAAACCTTGCCAAAAAAAAGTTTAAAAAGTTAAAAGCAGGTCAAAATAGTTTAGCAACGACCGCAGGACCACAGGTTACCTGAGCTAGGAAAGGACGATGCGAGATCTTCTTGCTATTAAACGGCTTCATCTCATTCCTGCAGCTCAAGCGGCTGAAAAATGCACAGGCCCATCAGAATTTTTCTTTTTCTGTTCAGCTGGCAACCCTAAAATAATAACAAAGGCTTCTCCAAGGAGATGTTGACCACTCCCGGTCTATCATTTTAGAACTGTCCTTGACACAATTGGTTTGTGTATTCCTTGACCGACCACACTTATCTCTTTTTGTACTGACTTCCTTGGGAATTGCCTTGCATTATAGAAATAAATGTTTCCCAAATCTCTGGTACCTGCCCACCCCACCAAATTGAAAGATATAATTCATTCTTAACACCAGAAGAGGTCTTGATCAGATGCCCAGGACTGGAGAACAAACCAATGGGCAACAATTGATACCTACTAGTCATGATGGTTGCATAATACTCTCCAGTGTCAGAGGCAATCTGCCACTAAATCAGAGTTGCTGTGACCGAGTTACTGTGACTTTGCTTGAGGGCTTCTTGCATTATTGTGACCATTAGCAGAGTCCATACCCAGAAAACAAAATTGACTGGCCGGCCAAACCAGGTGAGGGGGACCTGATGGGTCCCTTAGTGAGTTAGGGACTCTCCCTGTGTGTGAAGACGGGCTCCAGAATATTAAACGGATGGGACTAATAGTGGGTCCAACGGTCAAGGTTTCTGCTCATGATGTGGAGGGAGGTGAGGGGCAGATGTGGCTTGCCAATCTGGGAAGGTAGCCCATCCTAAATCTTCTTCTTTTGAAGATGCCTTGTGGGATATCTTCAAAAGAAGGAAAGGCTAAGGAGTAAACCTTACACAAATCCAGAGTGGAATCCCTAAGACAGTTGGATGGTGTCTTGTATGCCTCCTTCTCGCAAGTCCTGCAGCCAAGTTGATGCCAAATGTCTTGCTCTTCTTTTCTTTGGACCACATCAGCAAGGCCGAGAAGCGGGTCTTGTCCTGGGCAGGCCAGGACCCCTCTTCACACTGCCCAGGCTTGTGCCCCAGGGAAGTCACTTTGGTGCTGCTAATGCAGCAGTTTGGCTTCACCCTGGAGGCAAACTCCACTGTCTCTCGACAGATGGATGCCAGAGATCTAGCAGAGTTCACCTTCCCCCTTTTAGAGTGTGTTCAGCTCAAAGGAGCCCACTTTCTGTGCTCCTTGAATGAGTGGCTTGCAAATACAAGCCATCCTTCTCTACACCAGGAGAACATGTTAGCAGAGAAACCCTAACCATATCTACTCAGAAATAAATCCTACTAAGTTCAATAGTGTTTTCTCCTATCTTAGAGGAGGTGGGATTGCAGCCAAAGAAACCTAAGAACAGAAGAAGAACCCTGGTGGGTCAGGGCAAGGGGTCCCATTCAGTCCAGCATCCTGTTCTCACAGTGGTCAGCCAGATGCAATGAGGACAGAATGCAAACAGGTAGTAGAATCGGACCTCAGTGGAGGCCGACTGAGAGCAAGGAAGGTCTAAAAGCTAAAAGTAAAGGACCACTGGATGGTTAAGTCCAGTCAAAGGCGACTATGGGGTTGCGCCGCTCATCTCAATTGCAGGCCAAGGGAGTCGGCTTTTGTCCACAGACAGTTTTCTGGGGCATGTGGCCAGCATGACTAACCGCTACTGGCACACGAAGGACCGTGACGAGTGCCAGAGGGCATGGAAACGCTGTTTACCTTCCCACCACAGTGGTACCTATTTATCTACTTGCACTGGCATGCTTTCGAACTGCTAGGTTGGTAGGAGCTGGGACAGAGCAACAGGAGATCACCCCGTCGTGGGGATTCGAACCCCCAATCAGCAAGTCCAAGAGGCTCAGTGGTTTAGACCACAGCAGTAGTGGACAAAGTGTATTTATACAGAGCAATCTCTGGGCAACCTACAATCAGTTTAAACCAAAACCAAACACACACACATTGTTAAAGACAATGGCTATAAAGAACTAACAATAAATTAACCACCAGCCAGCACAGAACTTATCAACAGAAACCATCAGTGTAAAACAATTAGCAAATCAGCAGCAATAGCAAACATCAAGATACAATAAAGAAAAAGGAAATGAGCAACATTTACAGTTGTTTTTTATTTATTCAGACAAAACGGTGGCAATGTTTTTAATCACTCAGTTCTGCTGATAAATAATAACTGGTTTTGATAAGGAAGGAAATGTTTTTGGTTTAATTTTAAATGCATTTTTAAAAAAGTTTTAAAATGTGTTAATGGCTTGTAACATAACATTTTGAAACAAAACAAAAAACAAAAGACCTGCCCCTTTTGGCTCCTATGAAACAATCCTCTAAGCAGTTTGATTATAAATTTGTTTGCACCTTGGCTATACAAACTTAAGTCATAAGTCCTCAAAGCGGAAAGTGGAGAAATTTTGGACCTATGCTATGTTTTTTAAAAATGTAAATGTGCTGCTGCATTTTACTGTAATTGAACGAGTTTATAGCCAGGAAACACAGCTATATTTGAAATGCATTGTTAAGACCAAAATACAGGCTGCAATCCAACTCACACTTACCTGGGAGTAAGCCACATCGAAAAAACTGGGACTTATCCCCAAGTAAACTTGCATAGCTTGCTCAGATAACGAGTGGTTTCATTGCAATTTCAGGAGAAACTGGAGTAGATTGTGACATCACTGCTCTTGGGAGTTTTTGGCAGTTCAGTTCTATGCACATCAGCTCAGAAGTCACCCCCATTGAGTTCAACAGAACTTAACTGCCAGGTAAGGGTCTACACAGGATGCCAAACTGAAATCACACAAAGCCAAAAAATGTAATCGAGGTTCAAAAATTCTTATTTTGATCTTTCACTTTCAATCTTTTCAGCTTTGATCAGGAGAAGTTGCTCTTATTTGTTGGGGGGCACTGCAGGCCAGTGCAGGATGAGACCATGGGAAGTAGCAGCACATGAGGAGAGTGGAGAGGGGCACAATGCATGAACCAAAACACCTTTGAACTGGCACAAGACAGTCTGGGAAAACTTTGCAACCTGAGCAGAACGCAACCTGCGTCTGTGTCTGCGTATGCACGGGTCGTGATTCGCCACTTCTGCGCATGACGTCATTTTGAGCATCTGCGAATGCGGCGAAACCCGGAAGTAACCTGTTCCATTACTTCTGGGTCGCCACAGGATGCAACCTGAAAAAGCTCAACCTGAAGCGTCTTTAACCCAAGTGACTGTACTAGAACAGACAATGGCCTAACCCAGTAGAAAGCAGCTTCCTGTCTCACTTTTCTCCTTCTGCTTGCTGCCTTCACACCCTGAAAAGCAAATGTTTCCCCAGGAGAAAGATAAGGAAAACGCTCCAACATAATTATACAAAACCCAAGGAAGGCCACTGGTTTAAAGAATGTGGAGACATTTGGTGACTGCCATTCTATTTTATTTGACTTCTCTTTTTCAAATTCCTACCTCATGCGCTGACTTGAGGGAAGGTTGACAAAAGAGAAACCGGCTTGAGGCTTGTTAAAGATCCAGTTTAGGGTGGAACTGGAATGTGAGCATTAAAAATGCTCTAAAAAGCATGAACTTAGTAGGTTGCCAAGTACACAAGCTGGCCCTAGTGCTTCTGCTGATTGGGATTGCCCACTTACGAAAAGCATGTTTTAAAATTCAAAAGGCAATTTAACTATGAGGTCCCACTGGGACAAAGCGAGAATTTACTTCTGAGTAAGCACGTAGAAGATTGCGCTGGAAATGCTCTTTCAAGAGTTGTTGCTGTTGGCATTCATCTGTCTCAAAAGACATTGGAGTGTGCCTTAGGGGGTGAAGTCAAAGTAAATGACCTCCCTGGGGCTCAAGCCTCGGCAGTGTGGTCATGGAGTGCATGGAGGTCCTGGGTTGTCCAGGTTGCCTCTCGGCTCACTGATGTGGTCCAAAGTAAAACAGAGCAATATGTTTAGTGCTAGCTTGGCTGCAGGAGTTGCCTGAAGGTGGCGTACAAGGTGCCATCTAACCACCTTAGGGACTCCACTTTGAATTTGTGAAGGATTTACTCCTTGGCTTTTTCCTCTCCCAAAGATAACGTGCAAGGGAGCAGAGAGTTTGGATTGGAGATTACCTTCTTCTAGATGGGCCCCATCTGCCCCTCATGTGCAGAAACTGCCCTCTTGACCGTTGGACTCACTATTGGTCTTGTCTGATCAATCTGCCAGAGCCTGGGCTTTCCCCCCCAGAACCCAAGCATGAAAAATCTCGAACCCAACTGAAAGCTGAAATTTCACTCACAACACAACTTCAGCAGCAAAGAATAGCTTTGCTTTTAAATTGCTTTATTTAATTGGTGGCAAGTGGGTTGAGTTTCTTGTGGTAGTACAAGCAGCAGGTTAAGCACTTAAGATTTAGTTTGCCTCCCTAGCCACTGGCGCCAATGTGACTAAACACCGGCACACGCACACACCAACAAACACAAGCCCCTAAAAGATGTACCAGACACTGAACTCGAAGCCCAAAGACAGTCTTTTTGCGATACACACATTCCAAATAAGGTCCTACTGATTCAGAGGTAGACATAGTTAAGCTGTACCCTTCTACAGTTATCCACTTGTAAAGTTCAGTGCCTTATCTGTAAGTACCACAGCTCATCTAAACAAATCAACAAGGGTGCACTCTCACACAACGCTTGTTCCTGTGTACAGACAGCTTGCACTGTGTTCAGTTGAACATGTGAGCCAGCCTGATAGCACAAAGAAAAAGCAAATCCTGATTCATGCATTACTCAGGTGTAGGGTATAGCATGAGAAAAGCCCAACTTTTTCAGGCTAGTGAGATGTTGGCATTGTGGGATGCACTGGTGATGGAACATCTGAAGTGACAGAGACATCAAAGGCTAGTTCAGGGGGCACATTCTGCTCCTGGTCAGATACATCCTATGAACCCATGACCTCTTCCCCTGAGGATGGGGAGTCAGAGCCATGGATGGAGAGCAAGGTCCTTCCCAAGAGGAAGCCCCTCCTCTGCATCTCCCCCCCCCCCAAAAGTCTGACGTCATGAGGACCAGAAGCTTGAAACTGCTGACAAAAGAGCTCTCACAAGAAGGACAACATAGTAGTAGTGATGCAGAAAGGTATTTTTATGCTGATGGAAGGAAGATATTTTACGTCAATGGAAGTATGTTGAAAGATGAAATCGTAACGGCTGGGTTGATGACAGGGAGAAATAGGAAACATTCTGATCTCTTGTCTCTTGGTCTTACTGGTAGGACAGAGGAAGGAAAACTCTTTTCAGCGCCTCTCTATCTGGCAAAAATAAGGAAATCAAAAACAAAACAAAACCACGTGACATGTTTTCACAAAAGGCCAATGGAAATAAAGATGGGACAGAAATAGGAGCACTTTTTCCAAGTGGGCATCTCTCAAGAGTGCAGAGAGCAAAAGCCACTAAGACTTTGCTGGGGTCCTCAAGGGTGTCTCTTTGCAGGTTTCAGTGTGCGTTGCTTCTTTTTTTAGCAAAGCCACCAAGCTACAGGAACCGATGAGCATGTCGCCAAGCCCTTCCTTTGGGGCCAGAGTAAACTCCAACGAGCCTTTATCGCTTGCTGCTGGAATAAGTGCAAAATATAGCCTTCCAAAATTCCATTGGCTTAACATGTTCATAAAAACACACCACCACACTTAAGGCAGAATGTAAACCTTCCTCCCAGGGTCTCACTCGATAAAAGTCAGCTCCATCCCTCTAAGACCAAATATGTAAGCCTCAATTTGATCACACACCTCACTTTCAAGGAGCCTGATATTTGTGGGTCATCTTCATCCCATTTTGTGCTTTCAACAAGCTTGTGAGGTAGGTTGGCTGAGGAAAAAGCAACTCAAGTAGTGACCTCTGGAGCCAAGCATGGATTTGGACCAAAGTTTCCTATGAATCATAGAGCTGTAGAGCTGAAAGGGTCCCCCATGGTCATCCAGTCCACCCCCTGCAATGCAGGAGTCTCAACTAAATCAAAGATGGCGGATGGCCATCCAACCTCCGCTTAAGGCTGATGCAAGTTGCAGTTCAAAACATCTGGAGGGCACCAGCTTGGCAGAGGCTGCTTTCATGGCTCTCTCCTTCCTAACCAGACTTACTCTGGACAAAGTCATTCCAGTTCAAATCTTGTCTATGGCCTGAACTCATCTGAAATGAGCAAGAGGCCAGTGTTACCAACCTCGTTTGCCAGGTTATTTTATGCATTACAAGAAATAGCATACGTCAGGTTCACCGAAACACACTGCAGTGCCCCGGAGTACAATTCCAGTACTTCAAGTCAAAAGCAGCTAATTGGATATTTTTTGAGAAATCTCATAATTCACCCGGACAACCAATTGTTATGAAGAAAGAGGATCAAAGCAGTGGTCATTCTGTTGATCCAACTGTTCCCTGTGCAAATAGTTAAATAGCTTTCCCAACAGGTTTCACAATACATTTAGGTACATTTCAAGGCAAACGAAAGTTTCCACTCTTTGACCCAGGAAAAAAACCAGTTTCATTGTTCCCACTTTATAGGCAACGCACGCTAAAGCAGAACTGCCCATATCTGCTAGCTTAAAATCCTGAAGTTGGGAGAGATAAAGAATTTACCAGGTTCAAGGAGATGCTATTAGTATATAAACCCCTTAAAAACTTGGGACCAGTTTACCTACGAAATCACCTTCCGCCACATGTGCTCACTTGACCCCTTTGACTGGCAGATTTGGCAATATTGCAGATACCAGATAATACCCATTCCACATTTGTAAGAATCGATTAGTGTGGCAGAGCCTATAACTTTGGAAATCCCTGGCTATTGAGATGAAGTTTTCACTGTACTCTCTTCAGTTCCTGCTAAAAATAATTTATTTTTTCTTTAGGCAAGCCTACCAAGATGCTTAGAAAGTTGAAATAATTTTAATCTGTTTTAATATTTTAACTTGTGTATGCTTTGAAGTACGGTCGTGAATTCTTATTGATTTTACAATTTTATATTTTGTAAGCCGCTTTGCAGTTTTTACCATTAAGTGGTGCATAGGTTCTATTATATAAATAAATTAGCTGCAAACCAAAGGGTATTTCCCACATTAATAAGTAAGCATCACTGAGTTTGATGTGGCTCAGTTCTCAGATGTTCAGGATCATACCTATCATAAAATCACAGAACTGTAGAGTTGGAAGGTACCCCAAAAGTCACCTAGACCAGAGTTTTCCAAACAGTGTGTGGCAACACATTAGTGTGTCAGCTGCAGTGTGTAGGTGTGTTGTGCAAATGCTCCCTGTGCTCCTCCCAGGGCTGCAAAGGGGTTACTTTAACCTCCGTTTTCCTAGTAAAACTGAATGACTATGTCACGAAATGATGCATGTCTGAAAAGTGTGTCACCAACAGGAAAAGTTTGGAAAGCTCTGATCTAGATAGTAACACCGTTATAACTTTTAGTACAATCAAGGGAACTTGTACTTTCCACCCTGAAAATGCCAAGTGTGTTCATGCATCTAGTCCTCACAGATATTCAGGCAGCGCATGAACAATTAGCTATGCTGCCCACATGATCCCTATTCATGTTCTTCCAATGATAACCTCCTGCCTATTATAGTTAAAGGTAAAGGGACCCCTGACCATTAGGTCCAGTCGTGGCTGACTTTGGGGTTGCAGCGCTCATCTCGCTTTATTGGCCAAGGGAACCGGCGTACCGGGTCATGTGGCCAGCATGATTAAGCCACTTCTGGCGAACCAGAGCAGCGCACGGAAACGCCATTTACCTTCTCACCGTAGCAGTACCTATTTATCTACTTGCACTGGTGTGCTTTCAAACTGTAAGGTGGGCAGGAGCTGGGACTGAGCAACGGGAGCTCACCCTGTCATAGGTATTCGAACCGCCGACCTTCTGATCGGCAAGTCCTAGGCTCTGTGGTTTAACCCACAGCGCCACCCGCGTCCCTCTACTATAGCTAATTATCTTTTTATATATATTTCTATTTGGTTTTTGTGGAAGTATGAATTATCTTTGTGGTTGTGAAAGGAGGATTGTGCCCTAAGGTCTGGGCAACTTTGGGGAATGTTTACATTGCTACAAATGTCCCATATGCCAATCTAAACTGAGCATCTCTTCTTTCCTGTTTAATTACTTTCAAGATAAGATTCAGTTGCAGCGAACTGGTAAAATGCCACCGACTCTCTTTCCAATTTTCAGGCTCAAGCTGCATTTGCTACAGTTAAGCATTAACATTTGCTAGCAGCAAATTCCCTTTAACATGCTAGTCTGTGAAGATTTTAAGTGTGAATCCCAGCTGTTCACCCGTTCTTTAAAGTACGAATTAAACTCTTGGGTAGCACTCAACAAAATTAGTTACTGAAGACCCTGGGTGCTATGCTAGCTGTGTTCATGCACAAGCTCCCACAATCTTCGAGGGGTGGGCAGATAAAAATAGGGTTACAGAGAAGGATGTAAGGAAAGACTTGCGGTAATTACTCTACTATGGTGATAAAGGATCAACTCACAAGTTACGCTTTACAACAGCTGGTGTGTCCCACCACCACCACCCACATTTCAGGGCATAGAGATAGAAGAGAGATATCTAGGTGGCCATCTAAAAGAGAAAGAAAAGTGTTAACAGGACAACATTTTTGCGGGCTTAGTTTTCGGAATTTCCTCTCCAAAAAGTCATACAGTACAAAAACCAATCAGGTAGTTGGTTACTGGCTGCAATGAAAAGTAATGCTAAATTATAGATTAGTCTAGCTCCTCCAGCCCTTCACAGGCTCAGCCATTCCCTCTCTCTTCTTGTAACACTTCTGTTTTCGATTAACCATAGTTTCAATGTGACACCTGAATCCTAATTGTGGTTAAACTTTCCTATGGTTAGCTATCAATCAACTGAATATTTACCATGGTCGGCCAATCATGAAGAACAACGTATGTTTAAAAATACGTAATCTCAACCTCAGAAGCAAAAAGGTGACTAGAGCTAACCACTATAGTAGGTCTATAAGATACTACACATTTCAGCTTTTTGCCACCTATTTAGGAGCTGATTTGTTGGACCTCTCAGGGAAGATATTCAAAAGGGTCTCCAAAATGATGGTTCAGATCCCGGTCAATTTAGGGCATTGGGGGGGGAAAGAAATCCCTACACAAAACTTTCAAGAAAACCCACATTATGGATAGCCAAGCTGCAAGTTATCGTAAACTTTTTTTTTTTTTTAAGTGCTTAAATTGGAAACTTTCATTTTGAAGAGGAGGCAGCTGCAGGAGCAGCTGCACTTTGAAATGTGCTCCCCAACCCCTTTATGGATGGCCCCTGGCAAGAAATGGTGCAAGGCCTCCTTCCAGAACAGGAGGATATGCATCTCAGCTTAGAGCCTTGTGGCGGCTTCCACTTCATGGGGGGGGGGGAGGAAAGGGGGGGTTAAGCACCCTGTGTTTAAAGAATGGGAAACGTCACGTCTCTCGGCCCTAACTGTACTCAAGCCTAGGACTTTGGATGGACTTGACCTGCACTAGGGGTCAATGGCTCCACAGCCCATGAAACCTGGACTGGCTTGTGCAACTTGTTTAGCAAACACTGCCCCTTCTTCACAGCAGCGTGACCGCAAATGCTCCAACTGCAGAAGTGGCACACCAGAACAAACCAGCAACAACCACCCAAAAGTGGGCCACCCCATTATAATGGCACTCCAGGGTGGAGACCACAGCATCCACCTGGCACCAGCACCCGCCAGTCTTTCACATTAGGAAAAGGTGGAAAGTTAATAGCTTGCACCTCTTTCCAAGCGAGGGAGCGAAATGCATTGTGGATCCAATTTTCACTCTTGCACAGCCCCGGCTGACGCTAAATGGATTCATGCCGACTCTGCGGCAACACAGCCTCCGGCCGGTTGTATTCATTCAGCGTTGATATTCAAGGTTAGCTTCAAAGAGAAGCTAAGGTGGCGGGGGGGGGGGAGGCAAAGAGGCAATGTCACTGCAGAGAGGCAACACAGCATAGGGCTCTGTTAGGCCGGGGGGGGGGATCTCATTTGTGCTACCAGGCGCCACCCTAGGCGCACATTCTTTCCAAGCTATTAGACAACGTAGCCCTGGACGCGCTAAGCGGTTCTTGTCCCAGGAGACAGAAGGGAACTGCTCACATCCAGGCTTCCAGCAGAGCTACATGGCAATCTAATCCTCCCTAATGCAACCAGACTCCTGATATTATGCCAGGATCAGATCCAGGGGTTTGACTAATCTCTGAGCATTAAGAAAGTGCTCTCCAAATGAGATCAGCTAGATAGCTCCTCTAGGTCAGAAGTGAGATTCTGTTCAACAGCTGTCAAAGACCAATACGGCATTCATTAAGCACCGAGACAAATGGGATTCACACATTGACTGCATATGGACCAGCTTAAGGCACGGCCGATTTAATTTATAACGTGTATATTCCAGCCCTCAGTTCTGGAAGTTGAGGTTCTTTCCGAAACGTAACAATCAATGTAAAAGCTTTCGCAATGCAATCCTGTGAAAGTCTACTAAGAACCAGCTCCCACTAAGTCCATTTGAAATCCTGCCCATTTTGGTTTCTCATTTTCCCAAGCTTACATTCGCTCAATTTTTGCAGCAAACGGTGTACTTTTCTAAAAGCATCAGCATGGAAATTCATATGCGTTTCCGTGCACCAATGCTTTGTGAATTCCTGCATGCAATTTTGCTTAATATACATCTTTGCACTAATACATGTATTTATGAGCAACTCTTTTGCTTGGAGAACCACATCACAAAATCTGGAATGCTGTGGATTGCAAAGGATTAACCATGCCTCAGTTCATTTGTCAGGCGGGGGAGTGCCAAATTAGGGAGGCCACCATTATAAAGGTAAACCAAACAAATAGCTCACCTCTAAGCCAAGGTGGGGCAAGGCAAGAGGCCTGGGAAGAAAAAGTCTTTACCTGGCACCAGGCTATGATTTCACCAGTGTTAGAAAGTGAGATATGAAAGCTAGGAGCTAAATGGCACCTTAACCTAGGTTACTGGTGCAACAGCAGAATGTCTAGGCACACTTCTTTTATAACAAGAATACAAAGCTGAAAATGAATGAACTGCAGCTAAAATCTTACATTCATTTTTCACATGGTCTAGTCCTCACCTGAAGACTGCAAAAAACAAAGCTATACCTCCCCTGCCTGCCCCCCTAATATTCTTATAAGGATCCCTTCTCCAGTTCTCCAAGAGTGCCTGGAAGCGGGGAAGCAGAAAAAGGTCCTCCTTTTGCCCCAGCAGCAGCAGCAGTTTTAATCTGAAATATTAGGCGCAGTACTGCTCCCAGAGCTCAGAAACTGCTCGCGCTAATGAAATTCCCTGTTGCAAAAATGCTCCTAGGACAATGGGAGTTTTGAGTGCTCGATTTCACTCACCACAGTGACTGTTCCCACCTCCCACAACTCCGGCCGGTGTGACAAGCTCAAGCCTTCCTCTCAGCTTTTGGGCTGCAGAGGATTCAGGCCACTGCTTTGATCAGAGTTAAGAAGCAAGCAGGATCAAGCCAATGGCACACCTAGCCCAGCATCCTGTTATGACAGTGGCCAGCTAGATATCAATGAGAAGAAGCCCACAAGCAGGACCCCAGCACAAGAGCAATTGTCCCCACCTGCGCTCCCCAGCAACTGGGGTTCACCATAAGCACACTGCCTCTGACCAAGGAAGAGCGGCCCAGCCGTTGTGGATAGCAGCCGCTTACAGTCCCACCCATCTGTCTAATCCTCCTGTCAAGCCATCCAGGTTCACGGCCCTTACTGCATCTTGCGGAAGTCAACTCCAAAGTTTAGGGTCAGAGTTCTCATTCTCCTAGTTGGGTTACTTTCGCAGGTTGATGACGAGCCCCATCTGCCCCTCGCTTCCCTCCTCCTTGACCACTGCACTCACTATAGGTCTCTTCTGAAAAAAGTCGCTCTGAGCCTGGTTTTGGCCAGGGAGGGTGAGGTATAAATAAATGTGCATGTGCATATCTGAAACCTAATTGAAAGCTGAAATTTCACTGGCAACACAACTCTCAGCATCAAATTTTACTGTTCAATATCCCCTAACTTTTCAGATAAGGAATTTCCACATTAAAATAAATAAAAACCAAAAGAGAATCCATCTTCCCTCTATTTCCTCACTCCTCCCAATTTACTTCACCCTGCTGTGATTTTTTTTGGTCTTGATTTATTTTACTGCATTTATATGCCCCCTGTGCTCCCCACTTCTCATTTAAGCCTCACAACAACCTTGTGAGGTATGTTAAGCTGAGAGGCAATGGTTGGCCCAATGTCATTCAATAAGCTTCATTAGGTGCGGCACTCTAACCACCGGGCCACACTGTCCCTGCTCTCACTGGGTGGGCAAAGTATTTCTATGCAATGGTTCTGAAAGATTAAGAATGCACTGACACATTCAGGGGGCACTTCAGAATACACAAGATTAGGGAATGTGTCTGAATGCTCTCTGGAGACACACACACACACTTCCCTGTACCTGGAAAGCCAGCACACTGCTAACAGGCTACTTTTCCACTAGCAACGGGAACTTAAATAAATAGAATTCTGGAAGTGAGGACACTTAAGTCAGGGGGCTCCTTTCTTGTCCACAGAGTGAAGTAAGTATGGACCAGGAAGATTTCACCACACAGTTCTTCTGCATCTCTGAAGCACCAGCATAGCAAAGGCATGGGAGGATCAGGACTCTCTGCATGCTGCAAAGGAGAGGCTCCAGGAATACAATCTGGATCCACCCAGGCCTTTCATGAATTTCTATAAATACCAAGGTAGTTGCAGGAATTTGCTAAGTCAAAACCATGTGAGAAGAAGCAGAGGAACAGAGCCCGCCCACCCACTGTGCAACTGTGCTATAAGCAGCCTGCTCTACAGCTTTCTCGCCACCTGAGGTGCTCCAGATGTTGACACACCCCAAAGCCCATCATTCTCTGACCATCAGCCATGATGGTCAAGACAGAGCAGAGGGGGCAAAGGATTGCGTTTTGGTGCTTCCAGAGCAATGTGCAAAAGGGCAAACTTACACATTAACCCTGCATTGAGGCGTGCAAACTCCAGGTGCAGAAACAGCTGTGCCTGACTCTGACCTCACAGGCAGGACATTCCGCAGTTCTACCCCTCCTCCCCAAACTCCTCAAGCTGCTAGCTATTATGGATTCCAAAGGTTTGAGGAGGGAGAAGAAAAATCATCAATGCAATCTCAAGTATCTGGGCAAGATCTTTCAAGATCCCTTTTTGCAACCCATAATTTACAGAGGGTTTTAGGAATGCTGAAAGCTCTTTGCGTGTAAAAGCTCAGGTAATAAAAATTGTGAGAAAACCTGAAGCTGTAGCTTTAATTTTTCAGGGTTCCCTCTCCATTTTGTTTCAGAAAATATTAGGGGTGGAAGGCCTTGACATATCTATGCAGACCCAGTGAGCAATTTGGCCGCTGAATTCTGCACTAGCTGAAGTTTCCAAACTGTCTTCAGAGGCAGCCCCATGTATAACGAATTGCAGTAATCTAGCCTACAGGTTACCAGAGCATAAACAAAAGAAGTTAGGCGATTCCTGTCCAGACAAGGGCACAGCTGGGCCACCAGCCAAAGCTGACAGAAGGAATTCCATGCCACAGAGTCCACCTCAAGTGACAGCAAAGGATCCAGGAGTACCCCCAAGCTACAGACCTGCTCCTTCAGAGGAAGTGTAACCCCATCAAGAGCAGGCAACCTCCCAGCCATTCGGTCCATTACCAAGGCAAGACAACGGTCCAGCACACCCACTGCCTCACCCTGCAGATGTAAAAAAGGAGAGCTCTGTGCCATCCGTATATTGCTGACAACATACTCCAAAACTCCGGATGACCCCACTCAGCAGTTTCACATAGATGTTAAACAGCACAGGGGATAAAACGGAATGCTGAGGAACCCCACGTTGACGGCTCCCTTAAACCCTGGAGAGCCGCTGCCAGTCAGTGCAGACAGTAGTGTGGTAGATGGAACAATTGGTCTGAACTTGGCATTAGGCAGCTTCCTATGTTCCTCTATATCAGACATATGTAGATATGCTCTCAAACCTTCTGTTGCTTTAAGAAAGGCCCCCACCCCCAGTTATGTACTTCTCAGGGCAAAGCAGATCTTCGGTTTGAGGCCAGTTATGGTTTTCCAGGAAGCTTCCATCTGCTGTGTATTTACACAACAGAAGGGAGTAGGAAAGAACTGGCAGAGAGTGAGGAATTGAGAACGATCTGAAGAAAAGAAGGCGGGGGTGGGAGGCAAAGAAGTAGGAGAGAGGTTAAGGCATCAACCTCCAAAAAGAAGAATCCATGTGCTGGCTTTTAAGCAATCTGAGCCATTTGAACACAGAAGCTGCAGCCTCAAGGGCCAAACGTCCTTCTTGAGAACATTCTGAGGACCACGGTGGCGTGTGGAGCAATGGGTGTATGCTCCCAACTGCTCCAGGTTTTTTTCCGGGAGCCAAATTAAGGTCCTGTTGTTTCACCTTCAAAATCCCTAAATTATAATTGGGGTTGGGGGCCAAGCACACAGCCCAATCACTCTCACATCAGTTCTCCCTTTGCACAGCTGGAAGCAAAATAGGAAGGGAGTGTCTTTGCATTACATCTGAACTCAGGATTATGGTTCGTTTCTCCGTGATAAGCCAAGATCACCAGTCAGCTTGATGTTGGCTTATGAATCTTGTTTTGTTCGGGGGGAAACAGACTACAATCCCATCATGCTAAACCAGCCTTCCCCGACTTGGGGATGTTGGTAGACCAAAACTCCCATCGTCCCTGAGCACTGGGAATGCTGCACTGGGCTAGATGAGCTCAAGCCCAACACCTGCAAGGTGGGAGGTTGTGTTAAGCTACCTCCTTCGTGGTTTGTTTACCCGAATGCATAAACCTGAAAGAACTGGGCTGAGAGAACAAGTTTAGATTACTTGAGGAAGGGCATCTGCTTCACATGCAAGTTCAACCTCCAGCATCTCCAAGTATGTCTCAGAATGTCCCACCTGTGGAACCCTGGAGAGCTGCTGCCAGTCAGTGCAGAGAATGCTGAGCTAGATGGACCAATGGTCTGATTCATTTTAACAGAGCTTCCTATGTTCCTGGCTTATAGCTACGCAGCCACTGAGGCCAGGAAGCCACATGTCTTTTGCCATTTAAATTGTTAGGAGCACGTGACTGTGGGGTGAGGCCCTCTCATCTGTGGCACCCAGGATATGGGTGCCCTTGCCCTAGAAGCCTCAACTGGCCTTCTTCCTTTTGAACATTATCACATCAGGCCAAAACAGTACTTTCTAAAAGGATCCTCTGCGATTAGATTTGGACTTGGCTGCTGATGCAGTATCGCTGCTGCTCCTCACGATTTGGCAGCCTGGAAATCAAACAGCTACTTTTGTCTTGTTGGCATTTCATGGCGGTTCTTGGCTGCCCTGAGGCTCCCGGTCAGGATCCAAGTATCTAAGTGATGGAATGGACTGCAGAATGCAGATAACTATTAGCTGCTGGAGATGCGGCTTCCTGCTGACCAAATATTGCCATTTATTTATTGCATTGCATTTTTATCCCACCTTTCGATACAAGGAGCTCGAGGTAGCATCCCCTTGTCATCTTCACAGCTACCCTGTGAAGTGGGTTAGGCTGAGAGGCAGCGATTGGCCCAAGGTGCCCCAGGGAGCTTCATGGATGAGTGAGGATTTGAACTCTGGACCCACTGGTTCTCTCTTTGTTTCGAGTCCAGAGTTTCTTTTTAAAAAAGAAAGCCATACAAAGTAAGTAAACTGTCAGCTTGCTGCCTTGCAAAAGAACTGTAAACACAAATTCACAGAACAAATTATGACATACTATGAACTCTACTCCTTTTTCCTGAAAAAGCCCTTCTAAATTATTGTGCAAAAAAAAAAAAAAAAAAAAAGCTTTCGGCGGGGAAAAACGGGGAAATGACGACACTCCAAAATGCCTACAATTAAAGACAAGGCAAATGAAACACGGAAAATATAACAGCTGGCTGAGCAAAACCGTAAAATTGAGAGATTTAAAACAAAACTTGAAAGGAAAGGGTGCAAAAAGTTTACAAGCATTTTTTTTAAAAAAAAAAGCGAAAACCACCACCAACATTAAAGTTTCTGAACTTTCGGGAATCTACAGATTTTTGTTTTAATATATATATTTGTGTTTTTTTTCAAAAAGAAAACTTGTTTTAAAAAGAAAGGCAGAAGCAGCAGTATAAACTGGGACTTAGGTCTTGAAGTTTCTTATAGCTAGGTGTAAAGAAAGGAGGTTGCAAATTCATAAAGGATAGTCAACTGAGAGCACTTACAATACACAACTGAAGCTACATGGTAAGAGGTAATATACCTCTAAGAATTCAATGCTGGAGTCAAGCAGTAGGGGTTGCAATCACTCTGTATTCCCTGCTCATGAGTTTCCCATAGGCATCCATTATACACACACATACCAAGAACAAGGTAGGGCTGTTTGCCTTTATCCACATTCTCAAGTTACGATAAACTTGGGTTGCTCATGCCCACAGCTCAGTCACTCCCATGTCATTCCTCCCCTGTCACAAACAGGGTAGCTCGATCTGCAAGTGCTTGGGATTAAATCTGTGATCTCCTGCATGCAAAGCATGTTCTCCGGGAGCACTAAGCTAAGGCACGAGAACAATACTATACACTTAAGCCATTTCCACTGCAGGGAAACAAGTATTACACGAGGATTTGCAATGCACAAGACTTCAGTCTCTGATAGCCCAGGAGGTTGCAACAGCAATGCACCATCCCAGCAGGTGGTCAGGAAAAGTTGCACCAAAGGACCGCTTCCAAGAAACAATTCCCTGTTTTAAAAGTGGTACAAGGTAAGCTCTAAAAACATCCAGGACACTTCCAATTTGACCTTGTAACATCACCTTTCTAAGCCAACTCTTTTCTACCAAAGGAGGAAAAAAAGAAATCCTTTTCTCAAATTAGTTGGTAGGCGGTTCTACCCAAATACACATTTGGAAACAGGTTGCAATGAGAGATCTTGATGCAGAATACCACCACCACCAATCCATGCATATCTGAAATGTGTTATTTCTAAAGATGGATCAGAGGCTGACCTGTAAGGGCCCCGCAGGATCAGAAGTGTTTGACAAGTCCAATGTACTATTTCCAATAGGGGACAGCCTGTTAAGGACACAAGCTGCAGACAAACCTAAATGCCCCACTGTCAGCAATTACAGTTAAATAAACCTCTAGTTACAGAAGCAATCTATTTGTATGTACCAGGTAAAAGCAAGAGAGGGACAGTGCACCGCCTATGAGCAACCTGGGGCACCTCGCTGGGCACAGAAGAGTGGGCTGGATGGGTGCAGACAGATGACTTTAGGCTCTGGACTAGACAGACTCTTTAGATCAGGCTTCACCACCCAGATGCCCTCTGTATAACTCCTATCAGCCCCAAGCCACAAAGCCATGGTCTCTGCGGCTGAAGGAAGGTGTAGTCCAAAGCGCATGGGGGGGGGGCATCAGGTTGGCCAAGGCTGCCCTATCACCACCCCTGCCTATCAGCTCAGACTCAATAGGCCCACCCAGTCCAACACTCCCTATCCCAGGGCAAGGTACCCCAGGGTTTATTGCCTCCCAGCATGCAGGTTGCAGATAACCATTCATATTAACAGTCAGCAACAGACATCTCCTCCTCCTCCAAAAACTTGCCCATTACCATCTGAGAAGCCTGGTCAGTTGTATGCTGAACACATCAAGATTCCGGAGAAGAAAAGAAAGTTCTTCTTTATGCAGCGTATAGCTAAAATACAGAGCTCTCTCTCGCAGAAGGCAGAGGTGGCCACACACTTGGGACTGCTTTAGAAGACAATTAGGAAAATTCATAGGTGATTAGGTTATCAGTGGCCAGGCAGCAACACTTCTGAGTATCAGTTGCTGGAAACTGCAGGAATGTGCACTGCTCTAGTGCTCGGGTCCTGCTTCTGGGAGTTTCCGAGAAGCATCTTGCTGGCAGCTGTCGAGAGCAGGCTGCTGCATCAGCTGGGCCATGGGCCTGATCCAGCAGCGTTCTTATTATGTTCTTAAGGCACGTTGGCTCTGCACAGCTCCAGTGCCGGAGGCAGTTTTGCCTCTGAATCCTAGTAGCTGAGATTCACCAGTGAGGAGCGTGCTGTTGCACACACAATCCTGCTTGCAACCATCCTGGGGGCATGTGGCAAACCACTGTGAGAAGAGGACCTGATCCAGCAAGGGCTCTTCTTGTTTTCAGTTCTTAAGCAGCAGAAACAGGCTGAAGCCCTTCAAACAGCACGTGGCAAAAAATCGCATTTCGGAATGCCATTAAAACTCCCTGCTGATAGAAACCTAGAATCCTGAGCTGCACTGCAACCTTTCACCCTGATGAGCTAATCTTCTATTTGCAGAGCACTGCTTTTCTCTCCCCCCACCCCCTTAATGCAGGGGTTCAGTCAAATCTGTATTCCCCCGTGTAGTGTGAGGATACACAGTCTCATGGAATGATATAGAGTTTTAGAGTTGGAAGGGACCCTGAGGATCATCTAGTCCAACCCCCTGAAATGCAGGAATATGCAGCCGTCCCATACAGGGACCTTGGCGTTATCAGCACCATGCTCTAACCAACTGAGTTGTCTCCTGGGCTGAGCTATTCTCCCAACCCAGTGTGGTCACAGCGCTGCGTCAAGGACGCAGGTTCAAATCCATTCTCAGCCATGTAGCCCAATGGGTAGCCTTGGGCTGTTTTGAAGTCTCTCAGCCTGGGCTGCTTCACAGGGCTGATCTGAGGCTAAAATGGGGGTGTGGAAATCCTCAGAGGGAAGGTGGGATATACAAACGCCACAATAAATATATTGCAGCTGTGAAGTGTGGGCCTCAACCTTAGGCAGTGGTCATCACCAGTGCAGTGGTTAGAGTCCTTGGCCAGAGCCCAGGAGACCAGGGTTCAAATCTCCACTCTGCCATGAAGCTTACTGGGTGACCTTGGAGTCAGTCACTCACTCTCAGTCTGCCCTACCCCACAGGGCTGTTGTGGGGAGAAACACCTTGAAGGGAAGGTGGAATATAAATGTAAAAACTAACTAAACGAATCTTGGGGCTGGGAATTAGTTCATCCTCCAGCTTGTCCTGAATCTGCTCCCCATTCCTTGGCTGACCCCTTCTTCCCATGCCTTCTTGAGTTCTATTGCCAAGAGGAAAGGAGAAAGGTGTTCCCAACCCACAAAATCCCCCGCATCCTTTTAAAAAAATAAAAGGGGAAGCCCTAGGGATTCAAAGCCAATCTGCAAATCCTCTGCATGTGCTTCCCCTACTTAGAAAGAACAAAAGGATGAAAAGTGATCAAAGCGGCCAATCAAACGCCATCTTTCCACCCACCCTTTGTGCAACGGGTACCCTGGGGAGACGGTTCCTTTACCTGTGAGTCTCAGCCAACTTGCTGAGCTTTATAAATAACACTCGGGAAGCAGCAGTGTGGCGGCGGCGGCGGCAGATTGCGAAAACAACACGGTGGCTAGATTGAAGGTGCGGGGAGGGGGGAGTTGATGCTTTAGGCGTTGGGATAGTCGTGAGAACGGATGACTTCGCTTGGGTGCACTTGGGGAACTAGAGGGGAGCAAAAGACCGGTCACCCCAACCCCCATCATTCCGCAAGCATCTGCAGGCGTGCAAGCATTCGGGCACACAGCGGGGAGGGGAAGAACTGAGCATCCATCTCGTACGGACCTCCCCACCCACCTCCAAAATTAGGGTGGCACAGAGGTACTTACGAAGCGATTGATCTGCCTGCGAAGCATAGCTGGACTGCCGCAGCGCCTTGGAGAGAGGGGGGCAGTGGGGTGGTAGTGGGGTAGTCCTGGTCTCTTAGAGCCGACTGGCACAAGCACTCAGCCCCTCTGCACGGGTCCCCAAGCCTCGGGGTCAGTGGGGACGCTGCGGCGAGCGGAGAGGCGCCCCCAGCCCCCGCTCGCCGTCCCCCCAGCCCCGCGGTCACCGGCGCGCCGCTCTGCCGCTCAGCCGCATCGCTCCTCTTCCAGTCGTGGCACCAACCGCAGCAACAGCCCACGGCGGGGCTCTCCCTCTCTTCCTCCCAGAGAACAGCCCCAGATATGGGGGCGAGTCCCTAGCTTCGCCAACACTCTTCGGCTCTGTCAGGCTGGCCGGAGGCAAGATCTGGGCAGCATGCCGCGCTTTGGTGATAATAATAATAAAAAGGAGGCTGCAGGGGAACAATAGCCAAGGCAGGCAGGCCGGCTGCCAGGAAGGGGGAAGCTGCGGCGGGAAACCCAGACTGCTGGATGCAACCTCCTCTTCCCCTGCAGCGGAGGCGGAGGCAGCAACAGTCCTCCCCGCCCCCGAGGCCCGAGAGCGGCGGGAGACCGAAAAACCGAGGCGCAGCGCTACGCTCACGACTTCTCCAAGCGCAGAGCGCTCCCCGCGCGCCCGCCTCTCCAAAGCGCACGTGGCACGCTGCCTCGCCGATGCCCGCGGAGACCCAAACCACCAGCCCAGCGGCCCTTCCTGCTTCCCTGCCCCGCCACGGGCTACTTTCTGGCTTTCGCCTGGAGGCTCCACTTCTTCTATTTCTCCTCCCACCCCTCCGCCCCGCTCTGTTTTCGCAGCCGCCCCAGGGGCGGAACCTTCGGCTTCTCTCCACCCATTGGGTTCCGAGAGCAGCTTGGGAGGTGTAGTATATTTGCCCGATGTCCGGGATGGTAGGAGAAGGGAGAGCGAGGCTAGCGAGCGCCGGCCTGTTGCTCCTCCTCGTCCTCGGCCCGCCGCAATAAGGGGAAGTTGGCTTGGAGGTTGGCTAGGCCTCTCGGGCGCACCCCAAACAGAACGTGACGGGCGAGTCACCGTTGCGCCCAACTCTGCAGCAGACTGACGGGCCGTGAGCTCGCTAGCATTTCAGACAGGGAACATACCCAGCCCTATCTAGAGGAGCCTAGGATCTTCTGATTGCAAAGCAATAAGCGACCGCCTTTTTATTGCTGCTGAGGCGCAAATTGGTATGGTTTCGCCTCCGAACTCACTGAATCAACTTTTAAGAGTTTCTGCACCTTTTCCTGCGAACGGAGTGACTTGTTTTTAACGGGCTTAGGCATGCACATCAAAAGCACAAATATATTTCCTTGCAAAAAGGATGGCAGTTTGATCTCTGCCTAATGGCACCATCAAAATGAATGCTATTAAAATACACAGTATCCCTTTATTTAATTGTTGCATTTATGTTCTACATTTCCTCCAAGGAACCCAATACAGCATACATACACTGTGTGTTTATTAAATTTGTATACCGCTTAATAAGTTTCATGATTCTCTCATGGGTTTTTGTGTGTGTCTGTGTGTGAATGTCTTTAAAAATACACATCATTGCCTTTATTTAACTGTTGCATACCTATTCCGCCTTTCTACCAAAGAACCCTAACGAAACGAAATTACCTAAGTGGTGAACAACATCAGAGTAACATATAAAACAACATACAATTCAGAACTACACCAGGTGGTCATGCTTTGGGGGGAGCTTGAATTTCAGAAGTTGCACAGTCCCTCCAACCTGTGCCGCCACACTGCATTTTAACCATGCAATACCATAGTGGAGGGAGGCGATCAGGGGGGAGTCAACCATGTCAGAGTGAAGGTTTGAACTTGTGTCTCGCCAACCCAGAGAGGGCGGACACGGAGCAATGGATCCAAACTACAAGAAAGAAGATTCCACCTAAACATTAGGAAGAACTTCCTGACAGTAAGAGCTGTTCGACAGTGGAATTTGCTGCCCAGGAGTGTGGTGGAGTCTCCTTCTTTGGAGGTCTTTAAGCAGAGGCTTGACAACCATATGTCAGGAGTGCTCTGATGGTGTTTCCTGCTTGGCAGGGGGTTGGACTCGATGGCCCTTGTGGTCTATTCCAACTCTATGATTCTAACCCTACAATGAGACTTTTAGTTTCGAAAGTATTTAAGGATCGGCCTTGCTAAAACTCGCATATAAGCATGCTCAGTTTGCCGGGATAAAGAGCCACCAACCCACCAGATGTTGCGCTCCCTACTCCCATACTAGTGACCATGCTGGCTGGGACTCATGGGACGTTGAGTCGGAACAAAATCTGGAGGGGTGCAGGCTCCCCAGCCCTACAGTAAAGTGTCACACCAACAGAAACATAGCTCCTGCCATTCCTCGCAGCATAAATTCCTGTAGCACATGTTCCCCATTTCTGCTTCAGGAACCCAGGAAGAGAGAGTGCTTTCTGGTCCTGCTTGCAGTCTTCCCATTCAGGCACCTGACTGGCCACTGGGAGAATAGGATGTTGGATCGGATGGGCCATTGGTCTGATCCAGCTGTGCTCATGTTCTTAATACAGTGGTGCCTCGCAAGACGAAATTAATTCATTCCACGAGTTTTGTCGTCTTGCAATTTTTTTTGTCTTGCGAAGCACAGTGTCGGAAAAGTTTTGGAAAAGCTTCAAAAATCACCAAAGTCTTCAAAAACCTCAAAAAAGGCTACCACACCGCGTGCTATGAGTTGCTTCTCAAAGTCAAGTCGCAACTGTATTAACGGTGTTAATAAATGTTGGAAATGTAAGGAAACTGAAGGTACGTTCTTTCACCTTTGGTGGACGTGCCCAAGGATTAAGGCTTTCTGGGAGATGATTTATAATGAACTGAAAAGGGTATTTAAATATACCTTTCTGAAGAAACCAGAGGCCTTTCTCCTGGGCATGGTCGGCCAAATGGTGCCAAAGAAGGACAGAACTTTCTTTATGTATGCCACAACAGCAGCAAGAATACTTATTGCAAAGTATTGGAAGACACAGGATTTACCCACACTGGAAGAATGGCAGATGAAGGTGATGGACTATATGGAACTGGCGGAAATGACTGGCAGAATCCGAGACCAGGGAGAAGAGTCGGTGGAAGAAGATTGGAAGAAATTTAAAGACTATCTACAGAAATATTGTAAAATTGATGAATGTTAGAATGATGTTGGATAGAAATTAAGTGGTTTAAGCAGCAATGTTTTAAAGGTGTATGAAAAATGGATTAATAACAGGTGAGAACTCAAAGTTATATTATATTAAGTTAAAGGATTAAGATAAAAATAAAGAGGGAAAGAAACTGCTGAATTAACTAACTGAACTGGAATACAAAAAAGGGAGGTGTGAGGAGGTCAGGGAAGCAAGGATATGAATATATGATATGGAAAGATTGATGTGTTTTTTCTTCTTTTTTAAATGTTTTTTATCTTTTTCTGTATTTTGTATTTTTCTTTTTTCTTTTTTCTTTTATTTTTATTGTTGTCCTTTTGTCTAATTTTTTTACTTATGTAACTTTTTTTCCTTTGAAAACTTAATAAATATCATTTTTTTTTAAAAAAAAGCAACTGTATTAACGGTGTTAAGAAAAAGGAAACAAACTTGCAAGACGTTTCCGTCTTGCGAAGCAAGCCCATAGGGAAAATCGTCTTGCGAAGCAGCTCAAAAAACAAAAAACCCTTTCGTCTTGCGAGTTTTCCGTCTTGCGAGGCATTCGTCTTGCGAGGTACCACTGTACCAATCACTGAGAATAACAAGTAGGGAGAGCGCTGTTGCATTCAGTCCTGCTTGTGGGTTTCTCACATCTGATTGGCCACTGTAAGTAACCAAACAAACCCGTGTTGCAAAGAGAACATCAGCAACGTCTAGGCAATGTCGTCTTATTTCGAATGAATGTACGTAAATGAAAATATCAAATGCTGTGGAATGTTCCACAGCATTTGATATTTTCATTTACAAACCAACCCATAAGATGGGTTTATGAAGCAATTCTATATCCTCCCACCACGCTGACGAAGAATTCTACGAAACAGTAGTCAATATCCGGAATCACTGTTCAGTGTTGGAAATCATGTTTGCTGAATACACAAAGTTTCACAGCTTATCTTACATCGTACAAAGTCTGGTACCTCACTTCATTTAAAGATTTTCAGAGACTTTGAGACTAAAGATTTCATTTTGTACTTGTTATGGTTTGAAGGAATTCTATAAAGATTGTTTATTGTGTTTGTACATGGTCACCGTGTTGCCTAGACCTTGCTGATGGCCACTGTGAGAACAGGATACTGAACTAGATGGGACACATGATCGATCAGGTTCCTTTCATGTTCATGTGTTACAGAAAATGGAGAACACTTCCCCTCTTTCCCATAACACTGGAGCCTTAGGTCACCGGCTAGATTGGTGACTGGGAGTGGCCACCGAGACTATACAACACCGGTCCTAAACGACCTACATTGGCTGTCAGTACGTTTCCAAGCACAATTCAGAGTGTTGGTGCTCACCTTTAAAGTCCTAAATGGCCTCGGTCCAGTATACCTGAAGGAGTGTCTCCAGCCCCATCGTTCAGCCTGGACACTGAGGTCCAGCGCCGAGGGCCTTCTGGTGGTTCCCTCACTGTGAGAAGGAAAGCTACAGGGAACCAGGCAGAGGGCCTTCTCGGTAGTCACACCTGCCCTGTGGAACGCCCTAGTATCAGATGTCAAAAAGATAAACAACTACCTGACTTTTAGAAGACATCTGAAGGCAGCCCTGTTTAGGGAAGTTTTTAATGTTTGATGTTTTATTGCATTTTTAATATTCTGTTGGGAGCCGCCCAAAGTGGCTGGGGAAACCCAGACAGGTGGGCAGGGAATAAATAATAAATGATGATGATGATGTAGCTGGTGGTCAGTAGATTCAAGAAGAGCAAAATGAACTCCTTCACACAATTAAACTTGTGAAACTCACTGCCACAAGATGGAGCAATGGCCACTTAGGTAACATTCAAAGAATAATAGAATCAATGATGTGTAGGGTTGGAGGGGTTCCCATAGGCACCCAGCACAGGCCCCTACCATGCAGGAATATCAGCTAAAGCATCCATGACAAATGACCATCCAACCTCCGTATAGAACAAACTAAGGCCTGCGGGCTGGATAAGGCCCGAGGAACTCGTTTATCCGTCCCACAGCGACCCTCGCCGCCTGCTGCCGCTGCCCGCTCTTACCGGCGCTGCACTGCACGGCTGCCCACCTCTGGGTCAGAGGAGCACCAGAAATAGTTTGTGCGCATGCGCAAGCATTATTTGCACATGCACAAGCATTATTTCCAGTGCACATCTGGGTTGGAGGAGGCCCGTGCACATGCGCACAAGCTATTTCCGGTGCTCCTCCGACCCAGAAGAGCGCCAGAAATATCATGTGTACACACGTATGGGCATACACTCCCCCGCCCTCCGGGCGATCGGCACTGGAGACACCGGCCTGAGGCACGGTAAGTTTGCTGACTCCTGGTATAGAAACTTCCAGTGAAGGAAAGCCCACTGCCTCCAAAGGGAGATAAACAAATTCATGAAAGAGATGACTTCTATCATTGGCTACCACAGTAGCCGAATAAAACCTCCACATTGAGAAACAGTCTATAGCTGGTGGAGGCAACAGTTAAAGGGGGGGGGCAATTGTCACCATGCCCCACCCGGGGACTTCATTGTAAACTTATGGTTACCCACTGTTGAGAAGAAAGATGCTGGCCCAGGTAGATATTTTCTCTTATATTCAATTAAATGAGCAGTGAGATTTCAGAAATTCTAAGAATGTCACCCTAAAACAAATAACCAGCAAATAAATCCTCTTGGACCTCTTCTGACCAAACTTCAGATTAGGTTGCTTTAAAAAACCTTTTTCTCAGTTCAGCGGAGGCTGCCTCCACCTAGTGGCCACCAGAGCCAACGGGTGTGATCACTCAGCGTGCTCTGATGACAGGATTAGTAACTAGGCGCTCCACCAGACAACCTGTTTATTGAGCATCCATCCTGATTTGCTTGCACAAAGCTTATGTGGAGGTTAGACTATGCCCTGTCTTTATCAAGCATTTGCTCTGATTTATTTGTGGGGAGGTTATACAACAATAAGTCATAGTGATTTGTTCCTTGCATATTATAAATCTCATTTGTTCATCTCACCTTTTTTATATACATTCCCCTGTCATTTTCCTACCTGCAAAAAGCAAAATAAATAAATACATAGTTTTGTTGTACTAAGGCACCTGAGTCCCTTAATCCACTTTAATTACACAAACCTAAATTTCAGTGTGCACTGAACTGCAGCTACTAACGACCGCTCTAATTTACTAATTTATCTGTTGTCGATGTTTGTTTCTTGCCTTTCCTCCAAGGCACGTGCTATTTTATATGCATTGATGTGAACTGGGAAAAAATATATTACTGTAATTTATATAGAAATGCAGTACATGCCACCCTAGCAAGGAAGACTGTGATCAGATGTCACAGACTTACTGGACGCAGAGGAATGGCGGGAGGAACCAGCTGGGGAACCCCCAAGGGAAGAAGGCTCAGAGCCCAGGAAGTGGTGGTGGGACAACGGTAAGTGGTCAGAGGGAGAAGACTGGGAAGGGGAGGTGCTGGAAGCTGAGGAAGTAAGAGGACTTGGTGAGCAGGGAGAGTCAGTGGCAGAGAGGAGTCCAGGATAAGGAGCAGGAGAGGACACCAAGTGATCCCCTGCTTGTTTCCCCCAAGTCTTGGGGGGGGGGGTGAGTGTGCAGGTGGGCCAGGGGTGCGTGTTTCCAATGTTACAACTTTGCACCAAGTCCAGAGAATTCCAAGTCCAGAGAACTGGTGCTTAGGTGTTGGGAGCACTGATACCTTAAGGACAAGGGAGAATTATAGCTACCCCATCTCAAAAGGTGAAGCATAGCTAGAAAACCCATAGAGAATATAGAAGTAGCAATTCCAAACAGGAATCCAGGGAGTCCACTACATGAGAAGAACCAAAAGGATTAAAGGTCTTCTCTCCTTCTCCCATTGAAAAGGAGCTGAGGAGGAGGTTGGGTTAAGTGGGATGGAGGGAGCAATAGGAAACTCTCATTATACACAACCTGGAGGGGGACCCCCCTGGAAAATTCACAGGTGCAAACAAAAGCAGGACTCCAGCACTTTTTTTCTTTTTAACACAGTGCACAATTAACCAATGGATGGAATGTTGTGAAGGTCAAAAGTTTAATTGGGTTTTAAACAGAAGTACACAAAATCATCTTATCCTTAAAGGAGAGAGAATGCTAATCACTGTGTGAATTGCAGAACTAGCTTCTCCAGACATCTGCTAAAATTCCTGAGGATCTACGATTTCTTGGGTGTTGCTTTTTTAAAACCACAACAACCAGAACAACACTGGAGTAAATTTGTATAGTCCCTGGAGTTGCAGAGCAATGTTCAGGTCTTTAATAAGCAATAAAGGCTAATAAGTTTTTAATCTGGAACCATCAAAGTGATCCAAAATTCAACTGAAACTTCTCAATGGAAAATGAATGGGCAAATTAAGCATCAGATGTTGCTGACAAAGCACTGCATGTATAAATAAGTCAGTTCATTGAGACATTATCATCCCAAATAGATTTCTACCCCCATAAAAGGTAAAGGTAAAGGGACCCCTGACCATTAGGTCCAGTCGTGACCGACTCTAGGGTTGTGGCGCTCATCTTGCTTTATTGGCCGAGGGAGGCAGCATACAGCTTCTGGGTCATGTGGCCAGCATGACTAAGCCGCTTCTGGTGAACCAGAGCAGCGCACAGAAACGCCGTTTACCTTCCCGCCGGAGCAGTACCTATTTATCTACTTGCACTTTGACATGCTTTCGAACTGCTAGGTTGGCAGTAGCTGGGACCGAGCAATGGGAGTTCACCCCATGGCGGGGATTCAAACTGCCAACCTTCTGATTGGCAAGTCCTAGGCTCTGTGGTTTAACCCACCGTGCCACCCGCGTCCCTCCCCATAAAAAGGGCAGAACAAAGGATTAGGGTGTTGGTCTACCTTCCCTATAGGGAGTGGGGAGATGATCAAGCAAGGGTGGCAAACCTGTGGTCTTTCAAATTCTTCTGTCCTCCATCCATCCTTGACCACTGTGAGGGCCTAAGAAGTGGGCCTCCATTCACAATATCAGGTTTAGGGTACATATGGGAAGGAAGTGACCCTTCTGAGACCACAGTCCTGAGCCATGAGAACATAAGAAGAAGAGCTGTGCTGGATCAAGTCAGTGGTCCATCTAGTCCAGCATCCTGTTCTCACAGTGGCTGACCAGATGTTCTGGTAGGAAGCCTCAAATAGGACCTGAAGGCAACCACACTCTCCCCACTTGTGATTCCCAGCCAGAATCACAAACATAAGACCTCTGAAAGCAGAGGAAGAGCATAGCCATCAGGGTGCGCAGCCATTTCAATTAGTAGCCGATTTTAATTAGTTTTTGTACATTTCAACGGCGTGGTTCACACAACACTTTCAACAAACATGGGTGTAGCTCCCAGCACCATGGCACAAAGATGGAGGTGGTTTAAGGGAAACAATGTTCCCATAATTTTAGGAGTCTGCACACCCAACATGTTGCATGTTTACCTGCAAACCATAGTTTATAGTTAACTATGCTTTAAATCAAGGGTGCTAAGCATTAAGCCCTCTAGATGTTGTGGGTTGATGGGAGTTGGAGTCCAGCAACATCTGGCACAGCATTGGTTTCCCCTGGTTTAATGTGGCATGTAGGTGGATTCATTATGTGAGCTTAAAGAGACATTATTTCATTGCACAGAGGAGAAATGAGAAATTAACCATTTGGATTTTCCTTAACAAGCGGACGAAGGAACCATGAAGGTATACTTTTAAAAAACACCACATATACAGGTTTTTAAAGCACGAAATATTGACAGGTTGCATAAATATATTCCAAGAGAGCTGCAAATGTCTATAGTGCTGATTGCAGTAATTTCCAAACACACCCACTTATCGATGAATATATTATTATAGATGTTACCATTTCTCCCGAGTACCAGATCTGTTAGTCTCTCCACCTCTGTGAGATATAAGCACTTCCACAGTCGTTCCCAAGTGGCCACAGGTTGTGAGTTTTCCATAATCACATGCCAGTTTGCTGAGATTCACTAAACTTGCTATTAAAGATTTCATACCATTTGGTATACCAGTTCTGATCCAGTTAAACATGATCAACATAGGGCTTAATCCCACCCTTTCCCCTGTAATTTCTGATACCATGAATATTATTTGTCTCCAGAAATTGTGTGCTGCTGGCATTCCTATAAAGGAGAATAATATTTGTGACTTACTATTTTCAGCACCTGAAGTGTTTATCGTACAGCAAGGCTGCAAATTATGCGGAAGCTATGTTCCAAGGATTGCGCCTAAAGCCAAAATGGCATATAATCAAAACACATTGGGTGCAATGGTGGGTGGGAGTTTTTCCCAGATGTCCTCTGTGTTTCCTCCACACACCCCTTCTTTATTTTATTTTATTTTATTTTATTTTATTTTATTTTATTTTATTTTTTGCCAAGCTCATAAAGCTGAATTTACAAGTTACAGTATTCATATAAGTCTGGCCAGTGTTAATAATATATACTAAGCTCTGAAGGTTATAACCTGAATATAGCTTGAAGCCTGGAAGTGGACTGATCCCAATTAATACTCTAGCAGCCATCTTCTGTACTAACCACAGTTGCTGAACAGTCTTGAATGGAAGCCCCACATACAATGCATTTCAGTAATCTAAGCTCCCACCCAACAGCAGACAGTCACTAGTTATGGTGAGAAATCTGAGAAAGAGCAGATGAAAGCCTTCAGTGCCTATCAGCTGTGGTGGCTACGCAATGCATATAAGCTGCCTTACATTGAGCCAAATCATTGGTCCGTCCACTACAATCCTGCCTACACTGATTAGAAATGGATCTCCAAGGTTTCAGTAAGGGATATCTGGGGATTGACACTTGGACATTCTATCTCTAAAGCATAAACTATACCACTGTGCTATATGGCCCTTCCTGTAAGCCAGTGATGGCCAAACTTGGCCCTCCAACTGTTTTGGGACTACAACTCCCATCATCCCTAGCTAACAGGACCAGTGGTCAGGGATGGTGGGAACTGTAGTCCCAAAACAGCGGGAGGGCCAAGTTTGGCCATTACTGCTGTAAGCACATAGCTGTCAACTTTCTCCTTTTTTAAAGGGAAATTCCCTTATTCTGAATAGGATTCCTTGCAAGAAAAGGGAAAAGTTGACAGCTATGTGTAAGCAATATGAGGAGGACTGGGCTGTTGCCTTCAAGCCTTGACTTGTGGGCTTCCTGGAGGCATCTGGTTAGCTTCTGCAAAGCAGGTTAGCAGACCAGATGAACCTTTGGGTCAAGCCAGATGGACCTAGATGGATCCAGCAAGACCTTATGGACAGTGGTGGAGCTTCATGCTCCGGCACCGTGGAGAGCTGGTGGGGGCAGGGCTGGCATGCGTCCCGGGCGGGGCAGGATGTGCGTCCTGGGGGTGGGGCGTGCCGTCTGCAGGGGCAGGGCGCCCAGCGTGGGGGCGGCAGCTGTGATGGCACCCCACCGGCATCACGCTGCCAGGGGCACTGCGCTCCCCCCCCCGCACTCCTCTTCCTCCGCCAGTGCTTATGGACTCACCCACTTGGCCACATACCCCACCCTAGCACTGGAATAGATTATGCTGTCAGAATGTTGTTAGGAATGCTGGGGGTGTCACGTGGTTCCGTGGTAGGTCAGAATAATATGCAGCCAGCATGGGAAAGACAATGACTAAAGAAACAATGCACAGCTTTTCCCATACATTCCTATGGTTCTCCATCTTTATAGGGCCACACTTGTGCCAAGGTAGGGTACCCGTGAGGGATGAATGCATGCCTTACTTACTTACTTACTTATGTATGTACTTACTTACTTACTTACTTACCTGCCTGCCTGCCTACTTATTTATTTACTTACTTTATAAGATTTCTCACCTGCACTTCACCATAAGGTCTCAGAGTGGGTTACAACAATACAATACAGAGAACTATTTAATAGCAGATTAAAACACTTTAATGACAAGAGGCACCAAACCTTTCCAAATGGAGCAGTACAGTGTGATTTCAGCAAAATTTCAGGTGTCTCCAACAAGACACCTTAAACTGTCAAAGGCCAGCGTGAATAGGTGTATCTTCAGTATTTGGCAAAAGCTGTACAGTCAGAGGGGAATTCACCAGCTTAGGGACTGCCACAGAAGATCTCCACTTCCAGGACACCACCATCCCAAACTTCTGAGGGTGGTGGAACTACCTGCTTTGTCAGTCTTAACACCCAAGAGGACCTAAAGGCACAGAGATGGTTTTTGAGATATTTGGGGCCTAACTTGCTTAGGGCTTCAGTCAGGAATGAGGAGCACCCTGAATTGAGAAGGGAAACAAGTGACCACTGGTGAGCTATTAAAACATATATTTTAATAGCCCCGCCAGCTCTAAATGGAACCCCAGCCATCACCTCAAAGGAGACCTTAGGGGCTCTGCGTCTAACCCTACAAACCTATTCTGTTTCAACCCAAAAGTAAAATGTTTTGACTTTCCTCATGCCAAAGGAACTTGGGGTGCATTGAATGGTGTGGGGACACCTAACATGGTTGTTGCTGAAGCTAGAGGGGCATGGATGCAATTGGAAAACTTCTATTTGGGAGTGGGGTGTGCCTAGGAAACCCCATGTAAAGTTACCGCCTTTATTTTATATTATTTTAGGCAAGCACCTACCCCTTCCTTTCAGCCTGCAGGAGGGCCCTTTCCAGACTGCAAACATAGACGCGGATAATGGGATTAGGCAGTACAGTAAATTGATTCAATCATTAAAACAGTGACATGATGAGAGGCGTGCAAAATTGCTGAGTCAGTTTAAAAATGCATTGGCACAGCAGAAAGATAAAAGTGATTAAAGGGGTGGGGGATCTTAAAGACTTTGCCACCCTCCTAAAATGCAGAATGTAGTGAAGGTTCTTTTCAGAACTGCAACTGGGGGTGGACAAATCAAGTCAATTTCTCTCTCCCTCCCCATTAAAGTTTTTCATAATACAGGATAAAAGAAACTAATCCAAATAAAAACAGAAATAGAGAAAGAGAAAGAGAAAACACTGCATCCTCTCCCAAAGGTAGCTCTTAACCCTTGATGTGCACAGAAAGTGGTGGACCCTTTCTGTGGCACCCAGGTGGGACCCTCCCACCTGGGAGTTTTCCTTTCTTCTCCCAATCTCTCATCCTGGGAGGTCTTCCCTTCCCTGCCTCCAGAGAGCCAGTGTGGTGTAGCGGCATAATCTGGTGAACTGGGTTCGCATCTCCGCTCCTCCACCTGCAGCTGCTGGGTGACCTTGGGCCAGCCACACTTCTCTGAAGTCTCTCAGCCTCACTCACCTCACAGAGTGTTTGTTGTGGGGGAGGAAGGGAAAGGAGATTGTTAGCCCCTTTGAGACTCCTCAGGGTAGAGGTAAAGCGGGATATCAAATCCAAACTCCTCCTCTTCTTTCACAAATCAAGTAAGTTTTCGAGTTCATCATTTTTCCAGCCTTATATTCAGTTTTCCATATTGCCATAGCAATCTGTGATCTTTCCCCCACCTTTTTAAAATTTTCATGAAAATTCATCAGCATCTTGGTGTGATTTTCTTCTAATACTGACATTTTTCTATGCAATTTTGACTGACACACATATTTCTCCCCATGCAGTTTTTGCTAATATTTTGTACAGTGGAACCTCAGTTGTCGAACGTAATCTGTTCTGGAAGACCATTTGACTTCCAAAATGTTTGACAACTGAGGCACAATGGGAATTTCATTGGAGAAAATGGAGATATGCACCTCAGAAGCTGTTTGACTTCCGATGTGTGTTCGAAAACGGAAGCATTCACTTCCGAATTTTCAGCGTTTAGGTTCTGAATCATTCGGTTTCCGAAAAACTCGAAAACCGAGGTTCCACTGTACATGGGTTTTTAAAATGCACATTGTCTTCACTTTTGTAAGCAATGGTTGGTTGGAGAATTGCACCATGAAGTTTGGAGGAGCGCAGATTTCAAAAGGATGGCTGCATTTCAGCTTGGGGAAAGGCTGGGGGGACTCTGCTATACAGCCGAAAATAAAACATTTTAAGTGTTTTGTAAAGTGCATTATACAAATGTGACACTAGGTGGTGATGGTGGCAAATTCAATATATTTTTCAAAACTTTTTAAAACGTGTTTTTAACAGCGTTTTTCATATGTGTCTAGATTCCACCTGTGTTTTGGGTCACATATTGTTACAGGAAGTGTGACTTAGGTAGGTTCACCTTTAAGTGGGAGCTGAATCAAGTTTTTGCCCCATCTCTAGCTGTGACCCACTAGGGCAGGGGCAGGGAGCCAGTGGACCTCCTGATCTTGTTGAACTCCAGTTCCCTGCAACTCCAGCAGCCAGCATGATGTTATAGTCCAAAGAGAATACTGGTCTAAATGGACCAAATGGTCTGACTTGGTAGATGGCAGCTTCCTATGTTCATGTCCCCAGCATCTTCACATAGGCAGTGTTTATCAAATTGGGTCCTTGGCTGTTGTTGGACTACAACGCCCATCATCCCTAGCTAGCTGGACCAGTGATCAGAGATTATGGGAGTTGTAGTCCATCAACAGCTAGGAACCCAAGTGTGAAACCCAGGAAAGCTGCTGCTAGTCAATGTAGACAAAGCTGAGCTTGATAGACCTATGGCAGGCATAGGCAAACTCAGTCCTCCAGATGTTTTGGGACTACAACTCCCATCATCCCTAGCTAACAGGACCAGTGGTCAGGGATGATGGGAGTTGTGGTCCCAAAACATCTGGAGGGCCGAGTTTGCCTATGCCTGAACTATGGTCTGACACTGTATACTACTACACTGTTGGGATGTACTCTGTTCCTAAATGAGTACATCCCAACAAATCCAACTAAGAAATTTATTTAGGAAAGATACAAAATGGGTTTAGATTCTTCCTAGATGGCAAGGGTGCCTTGGAGGATGGAACAGGGCAGGGCAGGACACAGGTGATAATTTGAACTAATGCAGTACCTCTCCTTTAAACAACCATTTGGAAGAGGACTCCATGGAAAAGCAGAGACTGAAGCAAGACCTGCTGGTTGCCGTGATGTGTGTATTCTTGGTGCTCCTGATTTTGCTCATTGTTGGCTGCACTGTTCTTCACTACAAGCTGATGACAGACGACATGTAAGTTTCACCTATCACAACACACACACACCAACTTGTGCGTGCACCAGCATGTAGAGTTGCTGTTTGAAAGGGGACCAAATCTCAGTCCTTTGCATTCAGAAGGACCCAGGTTCAATCCCCAATATCTACAAAGAGGATTGGGGAAAACATCTGTCTGAAACCAAGGAAAGTGAAACCAAGGAAAGGGAGAATGGTTGAGGGAGCTGGGTATGTTTAGCCTGCAGAAGACTGAGCGGTAGTCTGATACCCATCTTCAAATATCTGAAGAGCTGTCACATGGATGATGCAGCAAGCTTGTTTTCAATGGAGTTAAAGGGATTCCAACTTAATATTAGGAACTGACAGTAAGAGGTGTTTGACAGCACAATGCACTACCTTGGAAGGTGGTGGCCTCTCCTTTCTTGGAGGTTTTTAAGCAGAGGTTGGAGGGCCACCTGTCGTGGATGCTTTAGTTGGATGCATTTCAGGGAGTCAGACTAGATGACCCTCAGGGTCCCTTACAACTCTACAGTTCTACAATTCTATGATTCCATGATTATTGGTCAGTGGAGTCAATACTGAGCTAGATGGTTATATTATGATTATTTGTCACTTTTTGCACTGAAGTGTCACAAAGTAACTGTGATCACATACACACTATACATTTAGAACTGACGGCTTCCACCCAAAGAATCATGGGAACTGTAGTTTGTTAGGGATGTTGGGAATATTAGCGTTATGAGGGGTAGACTATAACACCCAATGATTCTTTCTGGGAAAGCATTTTTGCTAAAAGTGTTATGATTGGGCCATACATGTATGTTGCCCTTGCATAATGAAAACTGAAACAGCAAATGTCACCAACAGCAATAAAGCCAAGGGATTTGAGATGGTTATATAAAGCCACATCCTATGAGAAATGTTGGGCTGTAGAAAAGGGGCAGGGCATTTGCTTTGCATGTGGAACAGAGGAACCACCTTCTGTGGGGGATTGAGGGGGCCTGAAGCAATATCCTAACATTGCACATGGGGCCCTATGAACATTGAGGGGGCCTGCCTCCCTAAAACAAAGTTTGGGGGCATAGTGCCTTGGCCCCCAGGAGCTGGCAGCCTTGATATAGACGGGCCCAGGTTCAGTCCCTGGCATCTTCAGACAGGGCTGGGAGAGACTCCTGTTTAAAATCCTGGAGAGCCCCTGCCAGGCAGATTGGATGAGACTGAGCTTGATGGACTGATAGACTGACATGGTATATTAGAGCATAGCAGCAGCAGTAACAACAACAACAATTAATGATATAGCTGATAACTTAGTGCAGGAGGCCCTCTTGACTGTGCTGTAGCCAGGCATGCTGCCTTGGCCCCATGACAGTCAGTCCTTGGGGTGTGCCGACTGTTAGGTTGTGGGTGAACATATCAGACGACACAGCGATTCTTCAAACAGCTCTTGTTTATTCAGAGGCCAGAACAGAACTGAACTGAAGGGCTCAGTCAGCCTGCTTATATAGAGCTCCAGGACAACGTTACTGTAGCAACTTTCTAAAACTATCCAATCACTGAACGTCACTTTCGATCCTTCATTTGCATAACTATCTACAGTATCCCCTGCTGGCCCAGGGTGAGAACTTCAGTACATAACACCAACATTAATAAATCATGAAACATTTAAAAAAACATGAAACAGTAAAACAACCCCAAAAAACTTCCCTATACAGGTTTAGAAGACAGGGTTGTCTTCTAAAGGTTGTATAGTTACTTACTGTATCTCCTTGGCTCAAGGGTCACATAACTCATACCCTCCAACATTTCTCCTTTGAAAACAGGGACATCCTAAGGGAAAGTGAGGCCTTCCAAGATCCGATAAGAAACCAAGACAGCTTCTGTAAATCTGAGACTGTCCTTCCAAAATATGGAGAGAATTAGAGCAGATAGACAGTTGGGTGTCGTTTGTGAAGAGAAATTGAGTTTTTAATTGTTATTTATTGGTGTGATGAGGTACACAAAAAATGCAGACCCATATACATTATGGGGAACTGTATGAAACTTGTCTGACAATGCAAAAGAGGTTCAGTTTTTTGTTTTTTGTTTTAAAAAAAGGCTGGTTATTTGTTTTATGTACATGCATATCAGACGTTTTTGAACAGAACACTTGCTTAAAATAAACAAATCTGCAAAGTAAATTTGTCCGGGTTTCCTCGCTGTGCTTGTACCTCTCCCATCTTCTTTTTCTTCAAGCACCCTGAGGAAGGAGGTGAAGACTTTTGCTATCCAGACACACTGCATGGAAACGAAGTTTGTCCTGTCTCCTTCCCCAGCAGAGGCATTGGAATCATCTCAGCGGATGCCATGCCTGCCACCATGCCAGGCACTATGCCTGCCACCATGCCAGGCACCAACATCCCAGGGAATGTCCCATCCACCATGCCAACCGCCATCTCCACCACCATCCCAGCCACCGACCAAGCCACTGACCCGGCAGCGATCCCATCCAAGATCCCCACCCCCTGCAGCACCCTTGCCTAAGCCATCGAAAGCTTCACCCTCAAAACAGAAGAAGGCAAGCTCCAAGTCAATCAGCCACATTTACAGGAGCAATTCCTCCGAAAGCATTCACTCCGATGAGTCTGGAAGCATTTACTCCATGGAACATTTCCAGTGCCTCTACGTCTCCTCCAGGAGTGGATCCGTGGAATCTCTGGAGGGCAAAGGATCCCAGGGCGAAGGAAGTGGTGGAAGCAACGATTCTGGGAGCATCATGCTGTGCGCCATCCGTGAGATGTGATGGCTGAGATGATGCCAGTTCCAAGGATGGTTGGTATCATGCCTTTGCTGAACTACTCAGTGTCTTTCTTCCATGGAGATGCTTGAGCATCTGTGTCACAGTCAGAGCCGAGTCAGAACACCCCGAAATCAATGGATTGCATCGCCCTCTATTCCAACCCATAACCCACAACCTCAGCCCCAGCCCCAGCCCTCCCAAGGATCAAAATGAACTGGAGGCAAACTTCCTTTCAGTTTGATTTGTTGTTGTTTATAAAACTTTTTATAAAAAAGTTAACTAATCATAGCAAGAACAAAATTCCCCACAAAGTGAACAAAAACAGGGACTGATCACTGCGACTCGAAATGAAAACAAAACAAAACAAAACCCAGATTGATGATCTGGTAAAATAAATGACATTGGAGGGATTTTAAAAAATGAAATAAAAGAGGGAAGGAAAAATATGTTCAGGGGTGTGTGTGTGTGTGTAGGGGTGTGTGTGTGTTTAACTCATGACAAGAGCTGTTTGTTTTCTGCTGGTCTAATTTGTTTGGGATTGCACAGAATTTGGATACTCAGGGATGCCAGATTTTGGGAGGAAATGTTTCTGGTAGTCAATGTTATGAGGGTACAGAAACAGCTTTCACTAATGCTCAGGTATTCAGGAAGTTCAGCTTCAGTGCTTGGCTTAACAATAAAATTGATGGTAGTAATATTTATTATTTATACAGTGCTATCAGCGTGCACGGCACTTTGCAAGGCTTTATGTGGAAAGGCACAAGCCCTAAGTGGTTCAGAAAATCTAAAACTGGCCACAGGGCCAGGGCTGGCATCCTGAGAAGCTCCGCACACATTCTCCTCCAAGCGCTGGTGGTTAGTGGATTGTTGCAGGGCTGGCCTGCTGATTAGCTTCACACAAATGCCTCAGGTGGCAGGCTGGGGACAGCTGGGAGGGATTACAGATCAGGAAAGGAAGGTGAAAACTTTCTGCCTGAAACCACGGAGAGCCATTGTTGGTCAGGGCAGACCAGAGATGTGGAACCTGCAGCCCTCCACATATTGTTGGAGCCTCCATCAACTCCAGTCTGCATGCCTGATGATCAGGAAGCATGTGAGATGTAGTCCAACAAAGATCTGGAGGGCCCTTCCCTTCCCTGGGAAGCTAGATGGTCTGACTTCCACTGTTCCTAAATTGGCTAATCAAATCAAGCTGTGCCCCTTGCTAATCAGTTGTCACTGTGAGCTGATATCCTATCACGCCCAATGCAAACCCTCCCATGTTGGAATGCCTTGTTTCAGAGGAAGTCACTTTATAACTGGTTGGTTTAAGAATTCCTCCTACTAGTCTGATAAGACACCCCCATAGATTTGGAAGGGACCCAAGGGTCATCTAGTCCAACCCCCTGCAATGCCCAACATGGGGCCTGAACCCATGACCCTGAGATTTAAGAGTCTCACTCTCTACCAACTGAGCTTTCCAGCTTTAAATAAGAACCAGAATGTGCTTTGGCTACCAGGAATTTGGCAATCACTGAATTAAATGGTTCAATAAACCAGTTAAAAGCAAGGCAGCAAATTGTCCCCCCAACAGTGGCAGACTTTGGGTTTTAAAATTTCAGCGGTGCCAAAATTTGGCGCTCCCCACCACTCAGGTTCCATTCTAAAGCACAGTTGCAGTGTTCCTTATGGTGCCCCTGAGACTCTTTCTCCAGTGCAACTGAACTGGTTGTGCTCCCCTAAATCCACTTCTGCTGTGGGCAGGGTTTCTGCACTGCAAGGGGGTTGTACTAGATAACCTGTGTCCCTTCCAACTCTACAACTCTATGGTTCTAAGTCAGTCTCCTGGTCCATCTAGCTCAGTATTGCACCTGGAACCTTTTTGTGCATGCAGAGCTGGTGCTCTGCCCCTGAGCTACAGCTCCCACCAACAACTCTTGAGTATCCCTGACCATTGATCACGCCAGCTGCAGGGGCTGTTGGGGGGGGGGTCAGGCACCAACTGAAAGTCCAAAGGTTTCCTAGCCCTGCCTGACATACAGGCATACCACCACATCCTATAAAAACCCCAAAAAACACCAAAAATTATACAGGAGATTTCCACGCACATTTCCCCCCTCTTGTTTGACCTTTACTGTATGTACTAGCAAGTAGCAATGGAGCCATGTGCTCTGCAGGAAGAGTCAAAGCAGGGCATTTCAAAGTGTAGAAATGCAGACCTTGAACAGCAGAGGGTGCTGTTTTCACAGTTTGGGGTGGCAGAGAGGCAGCTGTTCGAAACTGCTCTGGATCTAAGCGGATTGAAAACATGGCAAAACTTATTGATGAAGGGCCACTTTTGACACCACATTTGCCCACTTGCGTTCTGAAAATTCATGCAGAGAGATGACCACTGATGTAACTGGGAAGGGCTGTACCTCAGTGGTAGCAAGTCTCTTTTGTCCACTGAAGGTTGCAGGCTCACCTCCTGGCATCTCCTGATAGGACTGGGAATTGTCTGCACTCTGGAACCTGGAGAGCTTTTTACCCAGCTTTCCAGGCATGGTCTGCACTCTAAAGGGAAAGCCTGAACTGAAGTTTCTTCCAACTGAGCACTAAAAAGTGGATTTCATGGGGAAAGCTCCAGGGTGAGGGGTTGGGGACAACAACACTTGGACATGGAGTTTTAAAGTGTGGACATGTGTCTAGAAAGAGAGTGCAAAAGATAAGTGTGGATAAGCCCTCAGTGTATGCAATACTAAGCTAAATAGACCAGACAGATTCAGCAGAAGGTGGCTTCCAATGCAACATCAGGAGATCTGCATCGTGTGCAATCCTAGTTTAATTCAGCCCTATTAACTTCAGTGAGACTTATTCCCAGGTACCGTATTTTTTGCTCTATAAGACTCACTTTTTCCCTCCTAAAAAGTAAGGGGAAATGTGTGTGCGTCTTATGGAGCGAATGCAGGCTGCGCAGCTATCCCAGAAGCCAGAACAGCAAGAGCGATTGCTGCTTTCACTGCGCAGCGATCCCTCTTGCTGTTCTGGCTTCTGAGATTCAGAATATATTTTTTTCTTGTTTTCCTCCTCCAAAAACTAGGTGCGTCTTGTGGTCTGGTGCGTCTTATAGAGCGAAAAATACGGTAAGTGGGAATTGCAGCCATAAGCAATGTGGTAGACAGCTAAGAACACTGTCCTATGATGTGGATTCAAATGATGGCCAAACCATTTGCGGCTTAGTTGGGGCATTAGTGCAATTCTACATTTAATTCTACACCCAACTGACTTCACAAGGTTGTTGTGAGGATAAGAGACTCTGATGTGCCCCTATTAATTTCTTGGAGGACTTGGACAAGAGATACTCCAGAAGGGCATTATATCCTTCAGGTACCCACTGCTTCTTTTTGCAGGTAGCAAAGTATTCCTTCCTGAGCTAAGCCTTCATTGCTCGCCCACATCGTTTAAAAAGGATTCATAAAGCATTGGAGGGCATTAAAGACTGACATGCTTAGAGAAAGCTTAGAGGAAGGCAGTTTATAAAGAAAAGATCAGAGAGTTTCTACTTAGGCACTTGACTGGAGGGATTAAAGCCTTCTCATAAAGCAGAGGCAAGGATCCGTTTCTCAGCCAAAAGGCCACCTTTCCTCATAGGGAACTTTCTGGGGGCCACATGGCAGTGGGTGGCCACTCATCCACCCACCCACCCACTCAGAGGTCTCCATCCAGGCAAGCAAGAGTTCTAGCGGGGTTTCTCAAACTTGGGTCCCAAGATGCTGTTGGACTACAACTCCCATCATCCCTAGCTAGCAGGACCAGTGGTCGGGGTGATGGGAGCTGCAGTCCAATAACAGATGGGGAACCAAGTTCGAGAAACACTGGTTCAAGGACACATCCCAGCCAGGTCGCCTTATTCCAATATCAGAACCCACGAGGAAAGAGGAAAGGCTGGATGCACAGACAGCTGCAGGTGAGCAACTTGCTCCAGCAAAGGTTGGCAGAGCATGATGGCCTGTCACCAGGCTACCATCTCTAGAACCTTGACAGGCCAACCTTCTGGGCCTTCTCCATTCCGTAGCCTCTGGTGATGTGTGGTGGCAGGCATCTGGTTCTTCCAGCTCAGGGGATGGTGTTTGTGAAGGTCCAGGTTCTGGCCTTATAGGCCCTGAGGGTCTGGGAGGTTCCTCTGGGACTTCTTGTCCAACTGCCTCAAGCGCAGTGGTCTCCCCATCTTCTACATATCTGAGCCCTGACCCAACACAGCTACCTAGCCCATGCCCTTCCACCCCAGTGTTCAGATTCCTGCTGGATTCAGGGGTCATCATGGCACAGGTAAAGCTGCTTGAGGAGAGCACAGAGCCAGGCAGGGGTGTGGCTTGGGCAGAGTCCCAGGAGCCAGAGGGAGAACTCCAAAAGGCTGCATTTGACCACCAGGACCAAGGATTCCCAGCTCCTGCTACAAAGGAAGAACACATGGGCGTACATGAGTCAGGGCCAGTGTCAGAAAGGGTAGGCTGGGCAGGAACATCTAGAGGGTGCAGACACCCTCAAAGGGGGACCTACTGATGAGAACCCTCGACCTGCTGTGGTGGCTCACGGATGGTGCCCCATTCTGAAGGTGTCTTGATAGCTCTTGAAAGATTGGAGCCAACACTGCATGACACAGAAAGAACACACATGAGCAAATATATCATGAAACATGCCTAGCTAAAACTACCACCACCATCACTACTGACAAGTGTATTGGCAAGTCAGCAATGGCAATGGCTTGCCTCTTCAAAATGTTTGGGAGAACGTGATGCTGATGTTCAGTACCAAAATGAAGGTCTACCAGACTTGCATGTTGAGCACGCTGCTTTATGGAAGTGAGTCGTGGACAGCTTACAACTGTCAGGAGCGACGTCTCAAGGCCTTCCACATACCCTGTGTCAGGAAGATTATGGGCAGCACATGGCCCAATCAAAGGTGTGCTCTCCTAAGCCCATATTCCCAGCATGTTCTCACTTCTGTCTCAATGATGTCTATGCTTGCTTGGTCATGTACACAGAATGGAGGATGGAAGGATCCCCAAGGAAGAGGTCTATGGGGAGCTGTCTTCAGGCACCAGGCCTGTTCACAGACCAGCTCTGCTTTACAAAGATGTCTGGCATGAAGGCTGGCAACATTAACCCTGCTGTGTAGGAATCCCTTGCAGACAATCACAGTGCCTGGAGACAGGTTGTGTATTCATGGCAGTGACCAGAGGAGGAATGACCACTGGGAGGAGCACAGAAACACCAGGGTGCATCTACAGCAGCACAACTGGACGCCTTCATCTTCCCCAGCTGAAACAAAACATGTCTCTCCTGTATCGATTTCTACAGCCACAGAAGGCAATGTTAGCCTCCAGTGGTTTGAGTTCAACCCTGAAGGTACACTCCTCCATTGTCTCCTGAGACAGATAGATGGCAACAATATTATTCATTTATTCTGATACAGTTCACAGGATTGTGTGACTTCTCTCTCTCAATTATCATATATATATATATATATATATATATATATATATATATATATATATATATTTATGGATATGCTATCATGTACATATTATTAGCATTATGATAAATAATAATAATAATGGAGGGAAACCTTTTGATGAACTCATGCTCTCAGTAGCATTTAATTTTTACTCACAGCTTTTATTAATGACTCACTGCTACTTGATGGGCTACTGCTTCTCTCTTGTGATTGCTGATCTTGTAGCAAAGAGTGCTTTTAAGGACTGTAGATCTGCCTTAGTGGGGGCAATACTTAGAGAAAAGCATTTTAAAAAACCAACAAACCAAGAAAGCAAGAGGTTCCTGATATTTTCTCTGATGCTTCTATGTATCCAACAGGCATGTGTGCTTGTTTGTGTGTCTGGAGAGGAATGGTGGGGGAGAAAAAAATGCTTTTGCTTATGTATTTATACAATGATTGCTCCTCAAAATACAGAAGTCCAAAGTGGCTGACAACCATTTAGTTTTTGAATTGTTAAAAGAACATTTAAAAACCCACTGATAGCTGGATGTGATATTTGGGAAGAGGAGTGGATGATATCTTCCCAAACTGTTCTTTCCTCACCCCATCCCACCCCACCCTCAAGGCACATTTCCCAGTTTCTACTGGGTGTTTCCCAAAGTTTCTCAAAGCCTTAGCCAGAGATCTGGGGGTGCTAATTTCGACAATTCTTTTTTATTTTTATTTTTGCCAGGTGGGGTGATAGGGAAGTGCAGAATATAGGGCTGCAAACTTAATCAGTAGATTAATCAAGTCAAAGTTCAGTAGATTACCCACCCAAATTCTTCTTTCAGCCAGCAGTTTTACAATTTAGAATACTCATTAAAACATCCTTAAAATATCAATTCTCTTTCCATGGTTCATTTTGCATATCATAAATCCCTGCATATTTTACATAAACTAAACCATTCAGTATTCCATTATTACATCCATCAAAACTTATTTACACAGTTGAATATATCTTAATGCTGCCAATGTTTTCAAGGATTAGTGTTAAAGATATGCTTGATTGCTTTATTTGTTTAACTTAATTATATTTTGGAACATTTGTATACCGCCCATTATTCTTTTTAGATGCCAAGGCTGCAAGCTCTTTGAAGTCTTCTTCTTTGACAGTCACTCATAGCAGAGTAAGATTGTCTTCCATGAACGCAGTCTTAACAGTGTGTTCATAACTGACTGTGGAGGCCAATTCTGGATCCACACATTCTTCTACAGTGGGGACATAGGTTTCCAGGTGGGAGTTGCTCCTTTGTCTTAGATAATTTCTCCCTTATGTCCTGAGTTCATGTTTCTTCGAAGTCCGTGATGCCTTTGGAGGAGGCTGTTCTCCATCTTGCATTACCAGCCATCAAAGGGAGCCACTAGATACTTTTTCAAGACAGATGTTATATGCACAAATTTATCCATTCCAATGAGCAATCTAGCTGCTGCATTCTGTGCTAGCCGAAGCTTCGAAATTGCCTTCAAGGGCAGCCCTATGTATGGCACACTGCAGCATTCTAAGTTGTATTGGTTCAATAAGCAGATTAATCAACCCCTAAACAGATTAATCTACCCCTACTTTGGTTGGTTAATCAATGGAATCTGCTGCTTCCCCTTTTAAATGGTAGGGTGGTGAATGAAGGGCACACCAGATTGGTTGTATTGATTCTGGGGTATTGCTATAATGGGATGAATAGGGCATGCCTGATGGTGGCCATTTCTTCCAATGATCCAAAGTGATATGTTTGTTGTGACCAAGGATTTTGGATTTTGTTGTGATTAGCTGGCTCCTTTGGTTTCTTTCCCCCCCTTTAGATATCAACAGCCCCACCCAATGCTCCACCCTAAACTGATTTTGAATGTCCTCTCCATTCCATGTCTGTGTTCCTGGTGAACGTGCAACACCCTGAGAAAGCATTGCTTTAGGGAGAGGCGGCATGAATATTCCAGCCGTGGTAGGGCTGCTTTGAGGGGGCAGTCTGCCAAATGCCCTCTGGTGGATCCCCTCCTATTCAATTGCCTCCCCCCACCCCAAAGGCAAGTTTATCCAGCACTAATGGGCAGCAAACACTCCTTTACAGGGTCCTGAAGTGATGCTACTTTGGAGGCATGTGGGAAATTGCAATGGATCACTGGTATGTGCTGATTAGAAGGCTCAGGGGAGATACCTCTGCTTATGTATCCCTCTGGATACGTAATCTTTGGGATGTGAACACAGCAAAACCGGAAGCATTTTTCTGGGTTTCACCACACATGCCTGTGCAGAAGCGCTCTATGCACCATGCACAGGCACAGATCCTGTTTGCAACCGGAGGTACAACTATATTAACAATGGACCTTGCCGGGGCTCTCAGAGATGTCCAAGAATGCAGTGTTTGGATGGCAGGTCCAAGCTATGATGCTAAATCCATGGTCTTCCATTTTGACCACCCAAATCAGCCCTACAAGCCTCTGGTTGCTTCTAGACCACCTGTTTATGGGGCAGTTGTCCTGATTCATTGCAGGGTGTTGAGATGACTTTGGCTATTTCTTGAGCATTCATTCTGATTTGTTTGCAGAAAAGCCAGATAACATTGCATCAGGCTAATGCTGTCTCACACTTCCCAGTACATCTTGACATCACTTTCCTTATCACCAAGCATCTGATTTGGGTAGGGAGGGGAGGGGGTTTATTGCACAAGAGCTCTAAATCTTTTATCTCTTGAGGATGGTGCTAATAAGATGTGATTGAAAGTCCAAACATCCTACACTCTCACACACACCCTGCCCTCAAATGCCAGTCTCATGTGAAACCCGAAACCTGGTGTTTTGATTAGCAAAGCGGAACTCGCTAAGTCCCTTCAGGGGAAGAGGACAGTTCTGCTTTTTCATCCTGCCATCGGGGAGATGTTATCATCAGGCTGATGCCCCAGTAAGCATATTCTAACTCAGCTGTTTCTGCTCTTCCTGCCATGTGTGACTGGGGTTGCCCATTAAGCAAAATGTCTCTGGGCTTTTTAAAAGGCTTGTAAATTACTCATCTCCAACATCCCTGTGCAACTCGAGGGGAAAACTCCCTCATTGCTTTTAAATGGGATCTGGAGTGCAGCTAGCTGTCAGCTGCTTCCATCCACAGGTTCTGAAACACAAATATATACTGTAGAATTGCATGTGTGGAGTGTTTTGTTCTGGACTGGACTTCAGGGGCAAAGCCTGGGGCCCCACAGATTCCTGCACTGCTGGGGGTTGGACTACATGACCCTCATGGTCCCTTCCAATGCTATGATTCTATGATTCTAGGACTAGGCCCTCCAATGGCCCCCAGAGAGCAGAAGATGATGAGGGTGGAAGTCAAAAAAGTGCAATCTCAGTCTCTGAGCCTGAACGGGCATGTCAGTGCTAAGGAGGGCTGACGGAAGCTGCCATAGCACCCCTTATTTCTTCATAGGAACCTGCCTTCTATGGAGTCACACCATTGGTCCATTTAGTTCAGTACTGTCTGCACTGACTGGCAGCAGCTCTCTGGGCATTTGGCATTCCAGGTTCATCCAGGGAACAAACCTGGGGCCTTCATGCAAAGCAGATGCTCTACCACAGAGTTACAGCCATTATTATTATTTACAAATGACAAGAGAATGGCCAGTCAAGTATGCGCTTCACTACGGATGCTTGTTCTATTATTTTTGCCTTTAAAATATAGAAGTAATTGTGTTTAATGTCGGGTTAGCAGAAGCAAACTCCATTTAGTTTAGTTAGTTAGTTTAACAAAGCTGTGCTGTGATTTCAGTGCGGGGTCTTAAAATGTGAAATTTCACGTTGTCAGATAAATTTTTTAAAAATAAACAAACCAGGGTTGAATTTGTCCAAATAAAGGAAAAGTGGGAAGCGGCAACCTCTAATTTTGGAAGGATCTGAGCAATTCTCCTTTAGCTTTCTTGGGGCAGTTGCATGAATTCTATATGGAGATTGAAGACTAAAACCAAGGCAGGGAGCAATTTCATGCAAGCATAGGGTGTAACACACACACGTAAAATCCAGCAGTTTATATGCTTTTAAAGCAGTTTATATATATAGTCCAGCAGTTTATATGCTTGAGTTAAAAGCATATAAACAGCTGGACTATATATATCAATCCATAAAAAGGACTTTGTTAGCATTCTCTTCCTTTTCTTTTGCTAAAAGTTGCAAAAGCAACCAAACTTTTCTAATTTTTCCCAGTCCCCCCCCCCCGCCCAAGAAAGCTGGTGGTGCGATCCGTCGGGTGACTCCCCACCCACAACACCCGGGGTGTTTTTGTTTCGTTTCAAACTGGGCCCACCCGAGAAAGTTAAAAATAGAAGGGGGCAATTGTTCTGAAATGACTTTACTCCCCTGGTATCCTCTACCATCTGTCTGTTCCCCTCCTCCACACACAAACACACGTCCCTCTGTCCCTTCCCACATTGCGAGGCCACACATTGTCCGCAGTTCCCGCTTCTCAGCGGCGGGGTTGTAAGGAGGCGGCTTCTGGGTGCTGTAACAAACACCTGCGCCCCTCACAATGGGCTGTGGGTGCATGTGGGGGGAGAGAGATTGATGCTTTGCGGGCGGGGAGGGCGGGTGGACGGAGGGGGCTGTCATTCGAATCCATGTGAACTCCAGCTTCGGAGGGCAAGCTTTGATTGACAGCTTTTGTAGGTTGCCATTCTCTTTTCAAAAGGCTTGCTTTAACAGACAGTAAGTTGGGGAGGTTGGAGGCCGTTTCGGGGGTGGGGGGGGGGAGCGTTGAAGGGGAGGAGGGAGGCGATCTTTCTCTGCCATAACTCTTAACAGGGCAATTGCAAACATTAAAAGATTCCCGCCCCCCCCCCCTTCTCTCCTGTTCTCCTCCTCTTTCCCCACTTGTTATGCATTAAGCAATTGCAGTCTTGGTATGCACACCATTAATTAGAAGTGCAGGGCAGATTCCTAAAACGGGGGAAAGTTTCTTCAGGACAACTACAGGAGACATCCCTTGGACAAAGACCTTTTTGTTTTCTCCCCTCCCCATTACATTATCAGTGCGCTATCTAAGGTAATTGTCCTTTTAATTGAAATTAAGGGGCAAAAGATGACTAAATCGTGCCTTATTCTCTCTTTCATTGACCCCTCCTTAAAAAAAAAAAGAGAGAACCTTTAGTTTGAGGCTTACCTTTCAACTTCTTTCTTTCTTTCTTAGTCTTGTTTATATTTGCTCCATGCTCTCGTCCCCCATGTGCAAGTGTGTTCTGAGGACATCTGTGTAACATCTGACGTTTATGGCAACAGCAGGGCCTTGGCCTGATCTAAGCAAGGATTGCGAACATTTTTATTTATTTATTTTGTAAAAAGAGAGGAAAATATGGAGTGGTCAGACAAATACTGGCACCTATCAGCTTGCAGTTCAACTTTGTAATGTTGCTTCCAGATGAGGGGCGGCGGGGTGTGTGTGTTAAAATGATCATTCAGGTATCGCAAAGAGGACATTGGCAACAGGTGTTTGTTTTTAAAAATAAATAACAACTTGCTGAATTCCACCCCCCCAATACATCTGGTTTAAAATGGGTGAAGACAACAGGCATTTTGATGCCCACAGTGCTGTGTGGATGATGCAAAATGTTAGCTTGTGTGAAGAGTGCCTGTATGTCTCAAAACAGCCCTTGGGCAGGAGGATTACAGAAAGACCCAGATCTAGGAAAATTTGCAGGGCCATCCAAAATTTGTTTAGTCAGGTAATTCCTACTGATTTCATAGGATTCCAGTTGTGCAGTGCTAGCCAGCACATGCTTAGCTTAGAAAACAGGGAGCCCCCTGATGCCAAGTCAGAGCATCAATGCATCTACCTCAGTGTTGCCTAGACTTTTGGTAGAGGGGGACAACATCTGTTCACCTCCAGTACTCACATTGCTCCTGTTGTTGTTGATACACCTATGAATCAATTATTCACATAAGAGCCAACCATGAGTGTAGCAGAACTGAGTTATCTGCGATGTGAGTTGATGGTTAGTTAAGTATTTTTTAAATTTTTACTTGATCTGGGTGGGTAGAACCCCCTGCCCCCTTCTGGCTATACCCATGGAGCTGGGGCCGAGGGGGTCTTTGGGGGCCCCAATAAAATACTTGAGGGGTCCGGGACCCCCAAAATGGATAGCATTGCCATTCAAATGGTGTGTGTGCATTGCATCATGTGACTGAATATGCAGGGCAGAGCTTACTTGGGCCGCCTCAATATTTTATTCAAGTTGGCACCCCTGAATATTCACACAGACACACACACATCCCAAATATTCCATAGTGCCATGTCTATTAATAAATGCATTGCAGCTGTGGGGCAGGAGGGCAGCGAGGGAAGCCTAATGTTAATAGCCGTTCGTTAAATTTAGATTTAGAGTATCATTTCCAACTGTAAAAGTGAAGGAGATGGGAGCTGAGGAATTGAAAAATACAACAGCTCAGAGTTTCCCTCCATGGCCTCCTTGAAGGCGGACCTCAGCACCCCTTGAAATTACATAACAGAGCCAGTCTTCTTGAAGGCCTAATTAGCTAATTAATCAGGTGCTGAAACCAAATGAATAGAAGTTCTCAGGCAGACAGGCCAAGCTGTAAGAGAAGCACTCGGGCATTCCCAAGACAGAGCAGCCTTTCTTTTCCAGGGGCCCGCAGGCCCATTCAGAATTTTCTCCCTCTCTTGTGGTGGTGGTGGTGTGTACAAAGGCCAACGACAATGTCCCACCGTCAGCTGGGCCAGTGCAAATGTTTGGAAGAGGAGGAAATCAAATAAAGAGATGTCCTGTTTGGACATGTCAGGCAAATGTGTTCTGTCCTTCAGGATGGCAAGCAGTTGGAGCTGAGGGAACCTGTTGCCAGCTCAGAGCCCCATGTGCTCCTGCAAAGTTGTGGACGGATGCTTCCTGTGGCACACTCAATTACATGCCCATATCTCGCACATAGACTAGTCCATGAAAGATCTCCTTTCTCTGTCTGTCTTTTTTATATATCACTGTCCCTTCTCATGCCTGTTTCAGAATTATGGATCCTATATGCATGTCAAGAAGGAGTTTTTGCTTAAATAGAGGGAATAACAGAAGGAATAAACCTCCCACTCTCATCTGCACCATATATTTAAAGCAGATTTTATGCATATTTAAAGCACATGACTTCCCCCAAAGAATAATGGGAACTGTAGTTTACTAGGGTTGCCATATTTCAAACAGTGAAATCTTTTTTCTTTTTTTTAGTTTTGTCCAAAGTTGTTGAGCTATCTTTATGGGAAATCGGCAAAAACAGCACCACTGGACATATGGCATCCCTATGTTCACCCACCACAGTTCACCCACCCAATTACTGCAAAGTTGCCAGGGGTGGTGTAATAGTAATTATTATTATTATTATTATTATTATTATTATTATTATTATTATACCCTGCCAATCTGGTTGGGTTTCCCCAGCCACTCTGGGCAGTTTACAGTATGTGTTTGTGTGTCCCCCCCACCCAGTAAATTTTCCTTCTGCATTCCAAAGCATTCTGGCTGCTCATACCTCCTGATCTGAAAAGTCTCTCTATGGGCAACCAGGAGATAACTTGCAGAATAAAAAAAAGGGCACACCCACACCCTCAGCCACCACAAAATTTAACAAGCACCTTGCACACATACAGCCCTCCTGTGATGAATTCACTGAAGTTTTCTCTCCCTTTCAAAAAAATTTTAATGCATTTTTTTGCCCATTAATGGCTGGAGAAGGGTTGGGAGGAAAACACCAGGGATATTTTTTGGCACATTGCTATGCTGGTTCAACACTAATTTGTGGGTGGGAGGAAAATATGAATCCCCATGACTCATGTATGTGGCATAAATAGCAGACGAATTGGCTGGGTGCCTGGATTCAAAGCACAGGGGTAAACACACAATCCAGCAGGTGAGAACCCCCAGTAGCAGAGTTTAAACACAGAAAAGTCAAGCAGTATGGTGTTAGGAACACAGGCTGTTAGACCCTTTCATCTTCGTTAGTACGTTTGCAAACAGCGCTCCTCTCTTTCTACCTCTCTTGCAATGAACAGACTGCACACTATTAAGCAAGTTTAAAATCCAGTGGTACCTTGGTTTGCATACGTTTTGGATTACAAACACATCAAACCCAGAAGTGCATGTTCCGGTTTGCAACCTTTTTTTTGGATTGCAACCTATTTATTTTGGATTACGAACAAAAATCTTTTGGAGGCCCCATTGGCGAAAGCGCGCCTTGGATTACAACCTGTTTTGGTTTACAAACGGACCTCTGGAACGGATTATGGCTGTAAACCAAGGTACCACTGTACCTTACTTACAAAACATTCAGATAGATGCTGGAAGCAGATGTTCATGTTTGGAAATGTTCATGTTTTCTTTATATTTCTGTAGTATGGGGATTAACAGCAATAACAGAAAAGGGGATGTACTGAGCCCTTATGCTTTCCAAGAGACTTATACTTCAAGCTTGGAAGGATAAATATGCCCTGTACATTTTGCAAGGTTCTGAGGACCTGTTACCTTGATGCATTTGCACATACTGGGGAATCGCCACATACACCGGGGTTCTGTTCCCAGATGCCACATATGTCACCAGGATGCGTAAAAGTGGGGGTTCCCTTTTCCACCCTGCCCTGCCCCTATCCGGCCCCATTTCACCCCATTCTGCCCTTACCCCTTTTCGGTGCCAAAAACAGTGTGTGTCAGGGAGAGATTTGCATATATATATATATATATAGAGAGAGAGAGAGAGAGAGAGAGAGAGAGAGAGACTGTATTTTTCGCTTCATAAGACACACTTTTTTCCTCCTAAAAAGTAAGGGGAAATGTGAGTGTGTTTTATGGAGTGAATGGCGCTGCGCAGAGAGGTAGAGCTGTGCAGCGCCCCTTCAGCAACTCGCCGTCCTGGCTTCTGCCTTAGCCGTGTGCAGCCTCTTTGAGCAGGGGGAGCCTTCATCCTGCTGCCCTGAAGAGGCTTGGCACGGTTATCCCAGAAGCCAAAACAGCCACACGGTATCCCAGAAGCCAGATCACTCTTGCTGTTGTGGCTTCTGGGATTCAGAATAATTTTTTCTTGTTTTCCTCCTCCCAAAACTAGGTGCGCCTTATGGTCTGGTACGTCTTTTGGCGTGAAAAATACGGTATATATATATATATATACCGTATATATATATATATATATATATATATATATATATATATATATATGCCAATTTTTGTGAATAGCTATTTGCCAATGGTCCTTGCAATCCAGCATTCTGTTCTCACAGGGGCCAAACAGATGCCTGTTCTTCAAGCAGGAACTGAGCACAAGAGTCCCCTCCGTTCCCATGGTTTCCAGCAACTGGAATTCAGAAGCATGACTGCCTCTGAACATAGCCATCATGGCAAGTAGCCCTTGAGAGCCTCGTCCTCCATGAATTAACTGAATCCTCTTTTAAAGCCATCTAAGTTGATGGCCATCACTGCCTCCTGTGGGTGCGAATTCCGTGTTGAACTGTGCACTGAGTGAAGTACTGATGGCTATTATATTCTCAGTGTGAGCTGACAGTGTGTATTGTTAATGTGCATGTGTTTCCTGTCTTTTTAATATATATATTTTTTGCGAGAGGGGCATTAACTGGAGTTGAGTGGGGCACTGGGAAGGGTAGACCCAGATACATGGGTGTAGGCTGGGGAGCAGCTGCCACCCCTAAATAAATCAGAATCAATAAAAATCTGAGGTTCTGCTCCCTGTAACAAAGATCCTGGCTACACGCATGCCCAGATCCACATCATTTCACTCTGGTTTCCTATTGGAATGTCCTGAAATCTATTTTTTTAATTTATTTTTTAAAAAATGAAGAAGCAGTGGGACATCAAGGAAATGGTGTTCTGTGCTTTGTGGGGGTCTCCTTGGACAAATCCTAGCTCGGGTGGTCACGGCCTTGATCAGAGGAGGACAGACTGTGATATCACCTCTCCCCTGGGGCCTTCACTTTCACGGATGGTGTCTCTGAATGGACGTGTGGAAAGCAGGCCAAAGCTTGCTAACGGTTCACATGGCGGGCTTTCAAGGGCCTGCTTCCCTCGGAGCCCAGCAGGACAAAGCTAATTGGAAGGAAGCATTCAGAGTGCTCTGTCAGCCTACAGGGCCCAAGTATTTAGCAAGCAGCGTGAATGAGGATTCGAACTGAAGAAAGTCGTTGGCCCTTAACAATCTTAACAATCTTCCCCAGGAGTGGACTTGTCTACTCAACACTTTGGACAATGCAACTTTGAGTCAGAGGGGAATTACAGGTGGGAGTAATTTACTCCTCGATTTTATGTCATTGCTCCAAGTATTAATCAAGGGGTTTCCTTCCAGTTAATCCTGGCAGTGTTCAGCATTTGGACCAGGGCAAGGAAGGCTTAGCTACCTTCCTAAGCAGATGTTTGCTGAATGGGTGCAGTGGTGCCACCAGGGCAGGAATTTGAGGGCCCCACCCAGCAGAATGGGCAGGAGCCCCAGCCATGTGTACAGAGTGCATGCGTTTGCAGTGATCTGGAGACAGATTCTGTTCAGATCTTTGGGCCAATGTGGGTGTGGACCCAGCACCCACCCTCCATACATTTACTAAACGTGTAGGTTTTATTTAGCTATGATGTCTGTCAGATATCAATGGACCTACCCTCCATAAATGAATGGCTTGGAATAAGAGTGTTTGTATGTAGTGTGGGACCTCAGGCTGAATATGGACCTGTAGTCCTCTTGGAACTCTCCCCAGGCCACACCCCAGATGCAGTTGGATCAAATCACTGGCCAAGGTGACTATCTCCATGCCTTCTTTGTGAGCTTCTGAAGACGCATCTGCCTTATCTGTTGGATGCGGAACACAAGGCAGATGGATCCATGGTCTGATGCAACTGTTACTCTTGTTCTTTTGCTTCTTCTATCTAACCAGTGTGAGGCTGCATTCACAATGCAGTTTATTCCATTTCCCTGACACTTCAACATCTGTTAGTTCCCACATTATGTCTGAGCTTTTACATGACAGAAAAGCCACTAGCAAATTTCTAGTGGAAATTTAGAACTTATTTTCGTGTTAATTGTTTTCAGAAAAAAATCTATTTCATTATACCAGAAAATCATGGTAGTAGCAAAATTTGGGGGGTGGTATTAAAGTGGCAAAATCTGGGCTGCACTGGCATACAGTTCTTTCCTGCTGTGGGAATAATGCGGGAATGAAGCATGTATTTGTGGAAAGGATGGGGGGCAATGGCATTTGTTGTTGGTCATAGCAAATCTACTGGGTTTATTGAAATTTTGTGTAACATGCTGGTATATTGGTCAAAAAGGCCACAGTTCCATAATGCAACAGGCACTGCAGTATAGAAGGGAACACCAGAAAACAAGAAAGAAGCACTAGCATTGTAAGCAGGAAAATGAACAATTTCCCCCAAATCTGAATGCTCCCTTAGCCTCATTCCTTGTGTGACTGTGGCTTAAAATCAGCCATGAGTTCTCTGTCAATTTACAATACAGTATACCTTTGAGTCACCTGTAGCAGGGAGAAGGAAAGTGTCCCATTTATTTCCGTGTGAAACAAAAGGTTTCCCTGAGCAAAGGTTTCATCGGTGAAGTTTACGCAAGCTTTCTAAAACCATGACATGAAGCTATTTGGATGTCAGATTTCTAGCTGCCAGGTCATTTCAATTTGGAAAGAAGCACTGCAGCTGTGTTAGACTTTTGCTGCAAAAAAACAACAACAGAGAGACTTTTGGCACTTTAAAAACTGAACACGTTTAAGATGACATAAGTTTTTGAGGTGGGCTAGACTACTCTTCATCAGACTTACATCTCTCATGTCCAGCCCACTTGCTGCAATGGAATTACTCCTGAAAAGAATTTGTCTTTGTTATTAGAAATTCCAAGTTTAAATAGGGTTTGGTGTGTGAGGAGAACCAGATTGGGAGGTAATTGCTAGTTCATTAATCAGTTAAGAGGGCCAAACAAGAATCAGGGACAGTGTAGGCAGGACAATGAAATCAGGTATGTTCAAGTATAATTCTTACGGGTTAAAGCTAGAGATCCTTTCAAAAGGCTTAGGTTTTACCTTGGCCATCTTTTTTCCTTTCTTTCTCCTTTCTCCCTGCTACCCAATTTGTAATTGTCTGTTTCCCCTAATTGGCTGATTAACCACTTATTACATGCAGACCTGGGGGTATGAAGGTCCTTTTCACCACAAGACTTTTCCTTCCCTTCCAAATTGAACTAATCTGGGAAACAGCAGAAAAGGTTTTGAACAGCTTGCAGAGTTTTCTGTTGGTTGCTCTGGATGAATATCGGTATGGGGACCATATTTGCATTTTTTAAAATGGTTGCATTTTAATGATTTTAACTAGTGGCATAATAGAGTTATATTTATATTTCAAACTTGGGAAAGGATTGGTTCCAGCCAACTAATGGATAAAATTTCATTTCTTCCTTTAAACATATATAAATCCTTTTATGGGATATTAAAAAAAATATCAATGAAAATATCTTTTACCATCAGATATTTTAATGCCAATTAAAAGAAATCACAGCCTCACAACAGTTGCCCCTTAAGAGAAGCTGATCTGAGGCATCCTGAGCATACTTAGGAAGTCCTATTGAACACAGTGCGGTTTATTTCTGAGTAAACTTGCACAGGATTGTGAAAAGGCTGACAGTACAGTACTAAACATATCTTCTCAGAAGTAAGCCCTAGTGATCTCAGTAGGACTTATTCTTAGGTACCCTAAGTGGATTGCATCTTGAATTTTTCTTCTAAATAATAATCAAAATCAAGTGGAATGCATTGCTTAAATTTCAAGAAGAGAAATTGTTTGCAAAAAAGGTACATCGGCAGTAAGATCCACTTGAAGAAGCCAGCTGCAATTAAAATCCAATACATTTTAATCAGCCATTCATGAATTATTTGAGCCTACTAATTGATTACTGCTCAGAGCCCTGTTAGAAGAATAGAGGTGTCTGTTGACAAATGTCAAATTACTCATTTGATTCTATCAAAAATAGTTTCCCAACATTCGATCACACTCAGGAGTGACCAACCCAAAGGGTTGAGGATAGAGTTATGATTACTGATTACTACCTACGTCTAAATTGCCAAGGTCAATAGGATTCTGCCCTTTAACTGAACAGTTCCCAGAGAGGAACATAACGATATATTATACAAATCCATATGTAAAAAACTATGAAACCAACACTATAAAATAAAACCAGTATGGCCGATGCCCAGGGATGATGGGAGTTGTAGTCCATCAACTTCTAGAGGTCATCATGCTGGTTACTCCTGACTTAAAATCCCTGCTTTGTGCCATTGCCTCATGTAATGTGAATATTGGCATAACTGTTATTGAATCTTAGACTCATAGAACTTCAGAAGGGTCATCTAGTCCAACCTCTGCAATGCTGGAATCTCATGCCCAACATAGGACTCAAACCCACAACCTTGAGATTAAGAATCTCATGCCCTACTGATGTATATGTATTACTCACCCTTCACCAGAAGGTCCAAGGGTGGGTTACAGCAGCAGAAAGTGCAGCATTAAAAACAGTTTAAAACAAAAATAACAATCTTGCAACGAATTACAAGAGTGGGTCCATATATATATATAGTCAAAGGTGAGAGTGACGAGGTCCACCTTCAACATACAATGAAGGCCGTGTACACTGAAAGTGCCAGACACACCTGTGTGGGGAGGGAATCCCACAATTTAGGGGCTGCTACAGAGAATGCCCTCTCCTGATCACCAGCTGCCCCAAACATCTGAGGCCAGTGGACCAACCAAGAAGGCCCCCTCTACTGATCTTGAGAAGATTTGTAGGGAAGGAGGAGTATGGCCTGCCCTACAGATCTTAAGACATGGGTTTGCAAATGATGGGGTGCATGTCTTTAGGGTGCATGGGTTCTGGACTGTGCAGTTCAATGAGAAGTTTCAGTCTATGGCCTTCCTTCATAGCACTAGAGCTTGCGGGCATCCCGTGAATTTGAATGTTGGACGATTCAGGACAGACAAAAGAGTCCTTCACACTATTGCACAATAGTTGAATTATGAAACTTGCTCCCCACAAGAGGCAGCAATGGCCACCAGCTTGGATGGATTTAAAAGAGGATTAAACAAATTCATGGAGGGTAAGATTACCAACAGGATGCCTCTGAACAATGGTTGCTGAGGAACATGCATGAGAGAGATAAGCTGTTGCTATACTGCCCTGCTTGTGAGCTCCTCAGAGGCACCTGACTGGCTCCTGTGAGGACAGCATGGTGGACTAGATGAGCCACTGGCCTGATCCAGCAGGCTCTTCTTATGTCCTGGGTGTACTATTGATTTCTCCTTTGCAAACACTTGATTCTGTTCTTGGAAGATCTCAAAAGCTAGGAGAACTATCTTAGCTGGTTCTGAATATATGTTCATACCCTACATAATTGGTTGATAGTGCTGACGGCCACCAGCTTAGCTGACGCCCAAAGGGGATTAGCCAAATCCATGAAAGAGAATATGGCTGTCAATATCTATCAGTTATAATTGCTATATGTGGCGTCCAGGGTCAGAGGCAGGTTCCTTTTCAATACCAATTGCTGCAGAACAACAGCAGAAGACTATAGTGTTCATGTCCTGCTTGTGGACTTTCTCAACAGACATCTGGTTGGCCATTGCGGAGAACAGGAGACTGGATTGGATAAGCCTTTGGTCTGAAACAGCAGGGCTCTTCTGCTCTTATTTCATCTCCAGCACCCAAAATTCCTACCTTCATGGGGATCTTTCTGGGAGGGAGCATAGCTCAATGGTAGAACATTTGCCTCACATGCAGAAGGTCCCAGGTTCAATTTCCAGCATCTCCAGGTAGGGCTGGTAAAGACTTCTGCTCGAGAGCCTGGAAAGCCAATCATAGTTGACAACAATACTGAGCTAGGTAGACCATTGGTTTGACTTTCCATGTTCACATTGACTTGCCTGGACCACGCTTGTTGGCATCCACTACTCTTGTGGTTGAACCAAGTGCATCCTAAGTAGAGATCCAGCACTTGCTATACAAAGTGAGAGCCACTGTGGTGACCAGAGAAAAGGTTTTAGTCCAGGGATGGGGAACTTGTGGGCTCCCAAATGTTGAATTCTAAATTCCACCAGTCCCAGCCAGGAAGATCAATAGTCACATGTTCATACTCTTGGCTTAGAACCAAGCTCAAATCCTTTTTCAGCCATTCAGCTTGTTGGGTGACCTAATCACCAGTCATCAGTAGTGGACTTCAGTAATCTTTCATAATATGGATCCCTATGCGAGCCAAAAATTTGGCTCTCCCAAATGCATCTTCTCAATCATAGATCTTCTCAATTTGGCATGCCTTTGGCTTGGCACCATGTGTGAGGGAATCACCCTAAATCCTGCACCGTGATCACCCTCTCTGAGGCTTCCCTAATTTACAGGGTTGTTGGTGTTGAGATAAAGTGGAATGGCATATCATGTACATCATGATATGAGCTCCCTGGAAGTAGGATAAAATGACAGTGATATGACAAGCGCATGGATGCAAGTGATCCCCATCTAGGACCTAAACTTCCCTCCTCCTGAATTCAACATTTTGACAGATTAAAAATGCTGGTTTCTAAAGTCCCCCCCCCCCCCAAGTCTTGAAGGATCTTGAGGAATCTGCGGGATTGCAGCTGTGTGTGTCGCAGTGGAAAGGCATGCTAAATTAAATCGATTTGCCTGTGAAAGGACCGCGTCCATTATTCATGTCACTGGTCTGTCACATCAAATTGAGGGAGGGAAGAAAACGTGAAAAAAAGGAAAAAGTGTCCAGTATTCCGGCGGGGGAGGTGGGGAGGTTTGGAAATCCCAAGCCGCAAGGGACTGAATTTCAAGTGGGAGAAAGTCACTCTGAAAGCCCAGGGATAACAGGAAGATGGGAAAGGATGGGGGGTTAAGTTGGCAGCTTGCCAAATGTTGAAAATCTACAAATAAGAAAGTGACTTAACTTTAGTCAAAACTTTTTTTCCAGCAGGAATCGGATCAGAAAGCTTTGTGCAGCAATAGCTTGACCAAAGCAGAGGCTGCTTCCCTTAGAAACTTCTTGAAAGCATTTAAGACAATGTAAAGTTAATCATTTACATGTGGTATTCCTGGATCCTTTTTATTTTATTTTAAAGAGTGTGCATTGTACAGAAACAATTTTTTAAAAATATTATGCAATCATAGACTCAAACAAAATGAAACAACAGTAGAAATAAAATATCATGACATACAAAATGATTTCATTGTCATTATTTGTATTTTTGAAAGAGATTTTTTAATATGCATACAGCTTTAATTCTATCAACGTTTAATTGCATTTTTAAAAACTATTTTTACTTGTTTTTAAACAAATGCAAATACAAATATAAATACAAGAACCGTTAAACACCTATTTACATCTAATGGTGTTTGTTTTATCCATTTTTTCTAAACATAAATGCACACATTCAACATTCAAACATAATGTTTAATTGTACTTTAATGATTTATTTTTCTATATTTTTAGCAGTTCTTGTTTTATCTGTAAGCTGCCATGAGTCCTGTCAGGGGAAAAGGTGAGATAATGATAATGATAATAATAATAATAATAATAATAATAATAATAATAATACACTAAATTGGGCTGTAAGCACATTATAAATAAAATTGCCATGACTTTTATTTGTCACTGTTTCTGGGATGAATATATCAATTGAAGAATAATAACAATCACAAGCAGCTAATACACACACAACAGTTGATCGCACCCTCTGATTCACATCTGAGCAGCTGAAGGAGCTTAAACATTTCGCTAGCTTTTATTTCATTAGTCAATGAAATAAATAAATAAATATTATTTGAGGGATTCGCTGCATCCTATCAGAATCCAGAGCAAACTTGTCCGATGAGTTCAACTTCCAAAAGTCTTCCTCTGTCTCCCCCACCCCCTCTTATAAACAAGTTGCAATCCTATACATACTTAATAGGAGTGATCCCCACTGAATGCATGCACAGAATTCCTCCATAAGGCTTTTTTTTTTTTTAAAAAAAAAGTCCATTGATGCACATGGCGCTACATGCAAATGTTGCTATTCCACCACCAACACTCTCACACGCACTCACATCACGAAAAGCAAAGGATGATTTGAGGAGCGATTAGCTGCTCCCAGCGCAACACAAGGTCCCTTGTGAGAGTCAAAGATTATTACCGGCTGAATACTCTGCTGAGCTAAAGAAGCTTTGAATTGTTTTCTTTAGAAAGCAGCCATGCATTCTTAAGATACAACTCTGGATCTGGCTTGCTGCTCTAGGTATGCATATGCTCTGATTATCCCTGGTTACCAGAGATGGTCCGTATCTTAGGCTGCTGTTCCTTGGAAAACTGTGGTTGCTTACTTTGTCCCTGAATGATATTATTATTATTATTATTATTATTATTATTATTATTATTATTATTATTATGAGAGAATATACATTTTGATTTGTACATTATTTGTACATGCAGATTGTCAAGGGTTTACAGCAAATCAAAAATGCTGTCTGAATGATTTCCCCCCGGATACATAACTTTTTTGGTTGTTCATAATTTCTCTTTTTAAACATGCCAACTTTATAATTATTCCAGAGTTCTGGGTTTTCTCACTTACTGAACTCTGTCTAGACTGCTTTGTTTGTTTGTTTGTTTAACAGTGAAGAGGTATATAAATTTTGTGAATTTCTGTCATTGACAGGAAATTGTTCTTTCTCCATTTTTTTTAAGCTATACAGATTCTTGCAGCAGTCAGAGGGCTTGTTAATACTTCTACGTCAGCCTTTGATACTGAGAATTTCAGGTAAAATAAAACACTGTTTTAAGCTCTAAGGGCACTTGGTATCCCATCATTTTTGCTGTTGTTGCTTTTGCCTCTGGGAAAGGCCTTCTTAAAAGAAATCCTAGAGTCACTACAATTGCTGTTATTCAGGATTCACCTTCTCCCGCAGACTCCCTTGAAGTTAAATATCTGAGTGGGTGGTTAGACACATCTCACCTTTAACACATGCTTAAGCATGCAGATGATTGGAGATTATTAATATGCTAGGTAGTACACAACAGGCTAGGTAGTACACAACAGGGTGAGCCTTGTTTTGAAAAACAGTCTGTGTGTGTCTAACAGAGATACTCATTGAACATAGCTTTTTCTCCCCAGGACTGGTAAACACTTGTGTGTGAGTGAAAGTTTTTGCAGCAGGCTTAATTTTACTTGACTGTATTTTAACTTTATTTTAGTGCCTCCCCCTTTGCCCCTGGTCCTGTCCCCTTAGCTCTTGGTCCCTGCCCACCTGACCTTTGGAGGACTGGCCAGATGTGAAGTGGCCTCCCCTCCACACCCCATTCTTACTGAAAGAACAACCACTTGGCTTATCAAACTGCAGGACAATGGACCAGAGCAGTCCTCACCAATCTGGTCTGCCCCTAGATGTTTTGGATTACAACTCCCATCAGCACTAGGCAGCATAGCTGTGTGCTATCAGGGTGCTGGTGAGCGCTGTGGTTCGCATCTGGAGGGCACCAGGTTGACAAATCCTGAAGCAGAGACTTCAGCATTGGGCAAGGGGACAAGGCACTGGTCCTTAGTATACATACAGTGTGTCCCTCTTTTAACCTGTGAAATGCTGGAGAATACGTGAAGTTGTCTTCTGCTTTGCATTGGATCTCGCTTCCCCCTTCCTACTATCTCTTACCCAGTATTAAGAAATACTTAGATATTTCCACCATGCTTTCAGTGCACATTTACATTGGAAAATAATGCTTCACATGCACTATCTAGTTGCTACTTTTATAGCTACACTGTAAAGAAAATCAGTATTGTTATCTGCCATATTGCAGAGTGGCTTCCCTGAAGCCCAGCAAGTTTATGGAATGGGATTTGAACCAGCGACTTCCTGATGCTTAGCTCTTTCTCAGAGCCACTGTGCTGCCACAGCTGTTGACAGGTAAGAGAGAAATAGATCACAGCAGGGTAACTTGTGGTCCATGGGCCACATGTATTCCCTAACTTCATTTTATGCGGCCCCGGGCACCTTCTGAAGCCTGCCCCATTCCTTCATCCCATATGAGTACTTCCTTTCCTTTCTGTTGCCTCCTTATTGTCTTGGTTTTGTTCTTGAAAAAGAAGGAGATGCTTTTTATAGCCTTTTCTCTGGTCGTATGTTTTGAGGGAAGGAAGTCTCCCCTCCACCTCCCTGTCTGCTTAAGAACAAATTAGTAGGTTTCTGTCACAGATGTATATTATAGACATATAGACTGAAAGAGGAAGGGTACTGTCAAACTTTTCTGGAACAAGTTGGTGTCATAGTGCAGCCTGGAAGACCCTTTAGTGTTGCATTTATGCTGCCTTGGAAATTAAAAGCCCCCTTTTAATCAAAAGCTAACAGTGGCTTCTCCACTACCGCTGCTTCTTGCATTGTGCTGAACTGGCTTCTGTTCCAAATGCACACTTGTTAGATTCTGAATAGCATTAAGCAGGTTTTAAAAGAGGACTTCTCTGTTTGTTTTTACACTATTGTCCTATGCAAGTGGTTAGGCCAAGATTTGTCTTTCTCAATTAACTGTCTCCAACTCAGCAAGATCTCCCCCCTTACCTCCCCCTCCTGGGCAAGACATTGCCCCCTGCCACCCTGTGTCCAAAACCAGAATTTTCATGATAAAACACTGGGATGAGAAAATCTGGAGAGAGTTCAAGTTCTCTTCTGTTGAAGATTTAAGCTGTCTCTGTTTAGAATGGGCAAGTGTGGGTTCAACTGAGTAATTTGGCAATGTGGAGTTCTTGAATTGATCTGAAAATTACAGGCAATATAAATACAGGGCATTCTCTCCCCAACCCAAAGGGATTTAACCTCTGGAGTTGCTGCATGGGAGGAAATAAGGTGAAAGAGAAAACTGGGAGCAAATGACCACAGGCATTGTCCTCAGGAGGTAGCAGCTTCCAAATGAGAATAAAGGGATAGTGTAGGTTTGGTGTAGAGTAACAGAATAACAGAATTGTAGAGTTGGATGGAGGACCCTGAGGATCATCTAGTCCAACCCCCCGCAATGCAAGAATTTACAGCTGGCCCAAATGGGGATCAAACCTGCAACCTTGGCATTATCAGCACCACATTCTAACTCAGCCAATTTGGTGAGGTGTAGTACAGGAAAACATCACATACAAGTCCTACTAGGGCTCCTCTCCAGACAACCAATTCATTAAGCATTCATCCTGATTCGCTTGCACAAAGCTAATGTGGAGGTTGGACTAGCTCTGGTCTTTATTGAATATTCTTTTCTATTGTATAACGGGGAGGGTACACAATAATGAATCATTCATTCTGTGTTCGTCCTGGTTTGATCGCAGGGTGTCTCCCCAAAAACATGCCACAGTTTTCACTGAATTTTCCAGTCACTTCCTTAACTGCAAAAAGTTGCTTCTTTTTTAAAACGTGGATTTCTTGGGTGGCATGGGTTCTTCAACTCTAATAATGCCCTGTGTTTATCTAGGTGGAGGTCAGAGAGGGCTGTGAGAGTATCTCTACAAAGGTAAAATTTACATCAGCTGCTCAACCCACTGTGGCCTTCGGCCCCACCCATCCTGGCACATGGCCCTTGGAAGGTTACCCAGAAGAGAGTGCGGCCCTCAGGCTGAAATTTCTGCCCCATTCCTAGGCTAGCCATCCCTTCATTCATCCCTGCAATGACAGCACAACTGAAGCTGGCCTACACACACAGAATCCAATGCTTCTAATTGCCCCATGGGGAAAATGTGCAGGTGCCCAGCCCAAGGAACTTTCCTGCTTCCAACTCTACCATTCTATGACGTTAGGGCAGCTATTAGTTAATTTTTAAAACCCCTAGATGAGCCACATCACATTTTGTTCCGTCCTTCATTCCCATCACAGCCAGTCATTATAACACATACACTTGGGAAACTTTTCAGTTCAGTCTCTCAAAAAAGGAGGAAAAAAAAGAAAGAAAAAAGAAGTTACAGCTCATTTGAAATATTCTCATCTTCTCACTTCTCATCGGGAGTTGGGCTGCTTTTCCGCCTGATGGTTAAAATGAATTGGAAATTTGGGGCTCATCCATCAGATTTGGAAATGATCTTTTAATTGATGCAAATGTTTAACAGTTAATTGAGCATGGCTATTGTGGCCTCCGAAATGTTTGAAAGTGCAGAAACCCAACACCCAGATATGTGGAAAAAGACGGAAGGGAAGAAAGCCATCCCTGATCCAAAAAATGTTCTTCAAGGGCTTCAAAAAGAAGACGTGAGGACCATTGTCTGGTTTATGCATCCAGCAGAAATTGAGAAGGATAAAGTTAATGCTGGAGTGTATCATTTCAAGCTTAAGTGGTTTGGGGCGAAGGATTTTCAAATGTTCTCTGATGAAAAAGGGAGGGAGATCATTTCAGCTTAGTAATACCTTGATCTGCTGATTTTCTATGTGCAGAGAATTCAAGTTCCAGGGGAGCGATCAAACACTTGGGCTGCTTCTTGACTGTCACTGTTTTGGGTTGAGATTCAATTACGTACCAGCAAATTTTAGTTGTGCAATTAAAGCTGGATTTGGAGCTCTTTTGCAACAATCCCTCTACCCCCCACTCTCCCAGATTAGATTTTCTGAGAGAAGGAAAGTGATGGCGAAGTGACTTGGAAAGGGTGAGATAACATTGGCATGATGCCACTTAGTCTAATCTCCCTGCAAACAAATCAGGATGAATACTCAATAAATGGGTCAGCTGAAGTTGATCATAACGTTCTCCCCCGCCAAAAAAAACCTCCAGCAGTCTGTAATAGCTCATTCCAGGTGATGCTTTACCATGCTATTCTGTAGAACAGAGATGGCCAGACATGGCCAGCCAGCTTCCGCATTTGGCCTGTGAATGAATTTTGGGAGCCCATGTGTGCCTGACCTGCAATGGAGATTCAAAGCACAGTGTGCAGCTATTTGAAATCTCTTTTCCAAGCAGCTCCATGCTGCTCTTTTAACTTCCGAATTTCTGAGGCTTAAGGAGCATTGTGGTGCTGCTCCCATAGGGCTTTCAACAACAGGGAACAGCAACAAAATGCTGCAGTATCCAGCCTCCTAAATGGTGGGTTATTGTTTAGGGTCAGAGACAGCCAATCCTTCAAAGCGGAGCATTTCCCACCTTATATTCTATGACTACTGAGCATGCTCAGCCCTCATTAATCTGTTTGTTTGTTTGTTTGTTTTCTTCCTTTGTTTTTTTTAAATAATGGTTTTTGTATTTCTGCAACATTCATGGTCCCACCAAGCACGCTGATACCTCTCTCCTGTTCCTGGGGGAGATTCCACATGGCCAGTTTATTGAGCATTCACCTGGATTTGTTTTGGGGTCTGAGCATGTGCTAGCCTGCAGTTTCCTGTGCATTTATCCCATTACCTTCCTTAGCACAAAAAGTCCAATTTGGGGGCGGGGAACAGGTTTGTTGCACAAAACCTCCAAATCAGCTTTAAGTGTGCAATGTGAATTTGCCCACATGTGGCTGAATCCCACCTGAAAAATAGCAGGAATATGGAGGCCCACCCACCCCGTGACCCCGTTTTGGCTGCAATCCTTTTGGCACCCCCCCCCCGCTCAGGCCCACAATCACCACTGCCCCCTGCAGGACCACACTGCTTGCCCCCCACCACTCAGGCTGCTTTGGCTCGCCATAGCCGGCCTGGCCTCCCCACCTGCTGCCCCGCTGCCTTACTTCTGCTGACTGGGTTCTCTTTCCACCTCCTTCTCTGCCACCATGCTGAAGATACCACCAGCACTGTGATGAAGATGCCATTACCTTCCTGCTATACATACAGTAAGATCCTAGTATTAAGATTCTAGTACAGAATTCTAGTAGCCGCAGCAGTAGTAGCAAAAGTTCTAGGAAAAAACCCCAATCTACACTGAGTAGTAAAAAAATTCCAATCAGAGCTTCCACCCCCAACATCCTGTATTGATTTGGATATACAGTGGTACCTCAGGTTACAGACGCTTCAGGTTACAGACTCTGCTAACCCAGAAATAGTACCTTGGGTTAAGAACTTTGCTTCAGGATGAGAACAGAAATTGTGCTCCGGTGGCGTGGCAGCAGCAGGAGGCCCCATGAACTAAAGTGGTGCTTCAGGTTAAGAACAGTTTCAGGTTAAGAACGGACTTCCAGAACGAATTAAGTACTTAACCCGAAGTACCACTGTACAGTACAAATATTTACCAATCTTTATCCCTTTAAAAAAAATACCAAAAACCCCTGTATATTTTAAAAAGCATGTATTTATTTATCCACCAGAATTTATAAACCATTCCGCAACCAGAGAATACCTGAGTAGTATACAGAAATGAAATATAAAACATAAAGGCTGTCACAAAGCAGCATTGAAGTGTAAAAAGGAATAGAAAAGAATTTAAAACTATATAAATAAGACTTAATCAGAGATGGAGGAAAGAGACATTTTCGACAAAAGATACCTACCAAAAGATTTTATGGGGAATGTTGCATAGTAAATACTACTACGACTTGTAGTAAATTTGTAGTAGTCAGATTCTGGTATAGAATTCTAGTACTACAAGTGGTAAAGATCGCATCTACATTGAGTAGAACAGATTATGTAATCAGGGCTTCCTCATGGTGTCCTATATCCGTATGGATGTACAAATATTTACCATTCTTCTTCTTCTTCTTTTTTTAAAGATCAGCTTACGCGCAGTTTATTGTCAATATACACAGTGACCTCAGGGATTTCTCTCTCCTTCTTCTCTTCTTTCTTGCGCTAATGCGGTGGTATGTTGGTCTCTGTTGGGTCTCCATAGAGGGGGGGCTTGGAATGCATTAAAGAACAATACTGAGGGCGGGCAAAGAGGAAAGAATGAAGGGCAACCAAGTTTGATAACCGCATTAAAGCACTCCCAACATCTGCTCAGGCCAAAGACAACACTATCACCAAGAATTAACCTTCTGAACCACTTAATCATTAACTGCGGCCCAGAGAAAGTTCAGCAACAAGGCTCCCGTTTGTTGGCTGCGGACCCTTGAGAGATGCCGCATGCAGCAAGCAATATTTTACGGGGCACCAGCGTGAGAAGAGGCTGGACAGCTTTAGACATTTTAAACATTGGAATAGATTTCTGTGGGAAACCGAGAGACAATGGGAGCTCCCAAACAGCTGATCGGGCCCCACTTAAATCGAGATGCGTGTCCCACAGCACTTGGAAATAGAACAGCAACATCTTTGCTTGACATCTACAAAGAACTATATGCTTTTCCAGGTTTTCCTAAGGAATAAACAGAGACATGGTGCTTCACCTGGGCTTGAAAAGTTGCCAGGATCAGGGAGAAATTTTATTCTGTTTGCTTATGAAGGCAAACCTATCAAATTTGCCCTTTCCCAAACAATATCAAAACCTAAATGCAGCCACCCCTTGAAATTTGCACTTCTCCTAATGTTGCAATCCAGTTCTCCAGACGACTAATGTGAACCACAATGCGTAAAGTAGGGTGAAGTGTGCGTAGAAATGCACATATTCATGAAAATGCATTATATTAGGGAAATCTGTTTGCAAAAAATGTGGATATTTGTCAAAACTGCAGGCACAAACAATCTTCATGTGGAGAATTTTTTTTATTAAAATGCTGACTTATTTTCATGGAGATTAAAACCAACAACAATACAGTAAATTGTTGCAGAAATGTGGAGAACGGAATTTAAGATTGGAAAAATCAGAAAATCCGAGAACCAGAATTGATAGCAGTCCCTCTTTTCACACCTTCCAACATCTAAAACAATCTAAACACAAAAGGAAAGCAGGAGGTCAGGGAAGGGGTGAGGGGAGAAGCAAAGCCAAAGAAAAAAGTGGGGGAAGTCTTCCTGAGGAGTGGAAGGCAACAAACATACTGTTTTATTTCCTATTAAAGTTTCAGCAAAATGTTACCAAGAGACATGGGCAGATGTAGGTCTGGCAACACACAAGCAAATGGAAGAGGGTTCCAATTCAAAACAAATTTCATGTGCTGGGACAATTGGACTGGGTAAAAAATAGTTGAATTCGGGCTGTGCATTTCCAAAGTGTTCAAAACACACAGTTTTAGTTCCTAATTTTATTCATAAACCATTGTAGTTCTCCATTCAGCATATGTGAGGTGGGTTGCATACAGCTCCATACAAGAAGTAAGCCAATGCTATAGTTTATTTTGTTTAAGTACAGCAACCCTGAAAGGTAGGGCATTATTGTTAACCCCATATTCAATATGAAAATTAGGTTCTCCATAGCCACCCAGTGAGTTCCTGGTCACACTATGAAGCCAGGGACATGCTCATTCATAGCTCAGTTCACCACCCTAACTACCACACATGGCTACTCAAAGGAGCTTCTTGGCCAAGTGGGAAATCGAATCCAGGTCTCTGCCAGTCCAAGTCTGACCCTCAAACCATTGCACCATGTTTCTGTCTTATTCTGCTTTGCTGTTCATATCTCTTCTTCAAATGACCATAGGAAGCTGTCTTATACCGAGTCAGACCATTGCTCAGCCTTGTCTGCACGGACTGGCAGCAGCTTCCAAATCCATATCTGGGGTTGCTGTAGATTGAGCCTGGAGCCTTCTGCAAGCACAGGGATGGTGGCTTCAGCACACCAAGCTATGACAAAATGTTTCTAAACATCGCTTTGTGGCTCTAGGCAAGCAGTTTTGAGTTTTCTGTTTTAAAAACAAAACAACAACAAGAACTAGCTTCAAACTATCCCCAGAATTTTCTATCTGTTTTTAACCACTCCCCAAGAGACCGGTGGGTTGTTAACTTGTAAAGCAGCTACTAATCTGACCCCAAATTGACAATTGTTAATTGGTTTCTTTTGTATGCTGGTAAGGGGCTTGGCTGGGCCCCCACAGAGACTGCCCCCCTCACCTGGAGTACCCAAGCAGACACCTGCTGGTTATAATTAAGATCCACCATTGTCATTACTTGCATATCTTCCATCATCCAAGGAAAAGTTGTTGTTGCTTTTTTTTATATAAAAAAAAATACAGCACAGCCAATGACTGAGATTCAGCCTAGCCTCTGAAACTTTGGGCAGCTGCCCCTTCCGATAAAAAATTTCCATCGTGAAGCCATGGAGTGTCTCTATTTTCCTGTTCAATGTGCATTTTGATTGAAGCGCAACCAAACACACACACAACACACACACTTCCCGCCTCTTCAGGAGATAATAGCCTTTTCATTGGATAACAAGTGTCTGACAGATTGGAAGCTTCCCGGTTTACTGTTGGATTCATTAGAAGTTCCAGATTTTGTTTACTGAGGGTTGCTGCAGGGGAGGAGTCAAAGGTTGCTTTGCTTTATGTTGAAACAGCTAACGGGGATTTTTTTTTCCTGCGGTGGTGGGGAAACAACTCTGCAAATTAGAAATTTATAACCGGAGGCAGGGCCGTCTTTGGCAGATGCGGTGCCGGGGTGCAAATATCCGCCCAGCGCCTCCAAATTACCACAGATAGTGTTGGGGTGGCTGTAGCTGCACACTGCCAGCCATTGGGGGGGGGCAACTCTCCCCCATGCCGCTGCGGGAGAACGATCAACCTTAGGTCCGCATATACCATTGGACTGTTGCTGAAGCTGAGTGTTGGGAGATTTCAGAAGAGAGAAAATAAAGCACTTTTTTTCCACACAGCACATAGTGGACCTATGGAATTCGCTGCCACAAGGGGCAGTGATGCCCATCAACTTGGACAGCTCCAAAAGGCAAATTCATGGAGAACAGGGCTAGCCCCAGCAGCTATGCTCCAGCTCCATGGCCAGAGGAAATACACCTCTGAATATCAGTTCCTGGAAACAGCAGGAGGTGGGAGTGCTGTTGCAGATGGGACTAAGATTCAACTCTCAGTTCAGCCAGCTACTGTGCAGGGGGCACAGTACTGTGCAGCTACTGTGCAGCCCCATCTTGCCCTTAGCTTCAGGCAGAAAAATCTCCTGGGTCAGTTCTGAGTCTCTGGGCTGCAGCAGACACCCAGCCCCACTCACTCCTGACACCCCAAAGCAACATAACCTCCCATTTGCTTAAGCCACTGAGATTTGTTTTCTGTACTAATGAAGCAGTGATCTTCTGGGTGTATGCTTCTTTATTAATTAATTCTAATTAAATTTCTGGTCTCTTTGCTGTAATCAGAGCCTGCCGCTGGGGAAGTGGTGGTGGGGAGGAAGGGAGGATAGCAAGATGGTTAAACATTTGGAAGTATCTGAAGTGAAACTGGAAGTGAAATTATGGGGAATCCATTTCTGCTGGGGACCAGATAAATGTCTCTTATGACAATGCCACTGAGTGAAATAATTAGATTAATGACTCTTAGCATTATGTGCTTTCCTTTGTCTCATTTGCCACGACCTGATTAACTGGTAGTTTGAAGAGTCTTTCTGGGGAATTCCATCAAAAAGATAGATAAATAGAGAGACAGAGAGATAGACAGATTCCTCTTGCATGATTACCATTGTGTGAGAAGGGAGAATGAGGGCATGCTCCCTTGGCAACCCCACCCATAGGGGAAGGGCTATACCTCAATTGCAGAGCATCTCCTTTCTGTTCAGAAGGTACCAGGCTCCATCCTCAATGGTATCTCCAGGCACGACTGGGAATGCACCTGGAAAGACATTGCTAGTTAAGATGAGTGCTCAGTAAACAGGGAATCTGGGAGTGACCTTGGAGAAGAATGGGAAACGTGTAGTCTTCCAGATGTTGATGGACTTCAAATCCCATCTGCCTCAGTGATAATGGTCAATGGTCAGGGAAGATGAGAGTTTTAGTCCAGCACCATTTAGCGACACACAGTTCCTCCATCCTTCATCTACACAATATGTTCTCTTGCATGCTTTCACAACATGCCCCACCAACATGTGACTCACAAGCAGCGCTTGAAATCCAGGTTAAGCAGTGTGTTCAAAACACAATAAATTGGGCCTGTCCTTTATTGTGGATGGTTGGAGTAGGTGGGTATGATTTGGCTACTTTTCAGGGAGAGTTTGGACAGAATTGGAGATACCGTATTTTTTAGCTAAAGCGGTACCTCAGGTTAAGAACAGTTTCAGGTTAAGAACGGACCTCTAGAACGAATTAAGTTCTTAACCCAAGGTACCACTGTATTGCAGTGTCTTATCAGATCTGGCAAGGCCTTGGCTGCAGACACCACTCTTTTACCTGGTATGACTCTTGGGCCTTTAACAGTTGGGTAGCAGGCTAAAATTCAATAAATGCAGCCTGAATACATAATAATAGGGGCAATGTTGCACTGATTGAACTTTTCAGGAAAGAATCCCAGCATTACGAATGAGTCATTGCATGTCTCAGTTCGCTGGAACAGAAAGTCAGTTATTCAAGGTATATGCCAAGCCAGTGAAATTGTATGCATTTGCTTTTATTTGAAAACAGCTTCATTTATTTGAAAACAGCATTAGCCTTGCTAACACACTCTAGAACCTGCTTTAAGCTTGGCACTGAATTCAAAGTGAAGTTGTGGACACCTCTCCAGGCTTATGCAGAGTGCATAGGAAGCTGGCTTATACCAGGTCAGACTATCTGTCTGTCTATCTTCGTATTGTCTACCATTGTTACTCATACAGTGGTACCTTGGGTTACATACGCTTCAGGTTACAGATGCTTCAGGTTACAGACTCCACTAACCCAGAAATTGTACCTCAGGTTAAGAACTTTGCTTCAGGATGAGAACAGAAATCGTGCAGCGGCAGCACAGCAGCAGCGGGAGGCCCCATTAGCTAAAGTGGTGCTTCAGGTTAAGGACAGTTTCAGGTTAAGAACGGACCTCCGAAACGAATTAAGTACTGTATTTTTCGCTCTATAGGATGCACTTTCCCCCCTCCAAAATTAAGGAGAAATGTGTGTGCGTCCTATGGAGCGAATGCAGGCTCCTTGGCTTCAGCGATAGCAACGCGAAGCCTCCGAAGCGCAGAGGGAGCGCTCCCAGTCCCACCAGGAGATGCTGGGGACTGAACCTGATGCCTTCTGCATGCTAAGCAGTTGTTCTACCACTGAGCTATGGCCCTAGCTCACAATATTGCTGTCAGGATAACATGGAGAAGGTGGAGGCTGAAGTGTGTATGCTCTGTGGAGGAAAGGTGGGATAGAAGTATAAGAAGGAATAAAGTCTGTAAACTAGCCTATAAGTGAATAAACTACAGTATATTTTTAACTTACTTGCCAAATAATTTGTATATAAATTATAAATGTGGTATATAAATTTTGTTTCATAAAAAAAGAGGAAATGTTCAGACTTTCAAACGGTATGTTATACCTGAGCCTTCATTGCTGATACTCCCAACAGCATTTTCATGCTCACAAACACCTGATGAAGGAACCATTGTGACATAACCCATTCAGGCAGAGTGAAGGGGCAACAGGCTGTCAACAGTGGCAGTAGTTGGGGGCTCCCATCTATTCAAAAGCCACAGAAAGTCTTTTCCTACTGCCTGAGGAATTAATCCCTTATTTAACATTCATAATTGCTGGATCGATTTAACAGGACTGGAGCTAACATTTGCTTGGATTTGGCACCATTGATAGGGAACTGCCTGCTGCGTCCTCCACTTTGAAGTCACCCTGGTCTTTGGGCCTCCAGCACCTTCTTCAGCATGTCCAACCCATCTAAGAGGTGTATGATACTGGTGTTCCACTGGGTTAGGAAGAAGCCCCTGACAGAGAAGCCGTGCTCTACCATCTCGGCCAGACCTTCTGCCTCTGCACCGGCTTGCAACACTCCTCACATTTCACCCTACTTCACGTGGAGCAAGACACAACCCGCTCCGCTCAGGAGGTCCAGCAGGTGCAAGGTGCTGCGATTGCCGAATCTCACCGGCCCCAAGTTTTTAAGATCTGTCATTGGCAGCGATGGCCGGAAGAGAGCCCGCAGGCATGGCAAGCAAAAGAAGACTCCAGTGGGAACAGGAAAAGGGGTGAGGGCTAGATTAGAGGCAAGAAGACTCCAAAGCTATTTGCAGGGTGGGATTGCTTTGGAAGATGCCTTCTCACAATCTCTACCCTTGAACCACGTAAGCACATAAGAAGTGCTTGCTGGATGAGGCCACATTGGCCTGTCAAGTCCAGCATCCTGTTCTCACAGTGGCCAACCAGAGGCCTGTGGAAACAAGAGCATTCTCTAGGCCCTTCCTGCATCTTCCAGCAACTACTATTCACAAAGGTTACTGCCACTGACTGTGGAGGTAGAGCATAGCCATCGTGCCTAATGGCCATTGATAGCCTTTCCTGCATAAAACCATCCAAGTTGGTGGCCGTCACAGCTTTCTGTGGGATTGAGCTTCCAGAGGGGTAGCTGAGCATGCCTGCTGCAGGAAAAACAGGCATTAAAAGCACATTTCTCCCCAAGAATCCTGGGAAGAATCCTGGGAATTGCAGTTTGTAAAGGGTGCTACGAATTGTAGCTATGTGGCAGAAGGGTAATCTACGGTTCCCAGGATTCTCACATGGGAGAAGCGGTAATGCTTTTAATGTATGGTGTGTATACAGCCTAAAACCCATTCCTGCAAGCCATGTAGTCTGGAATAAACTCAGTCACCCCTCCCATCATTAATTGTTTCTACTAGGTTGGATCTGCTTCCCTGCCTTGAAGAAAGGTGTGTTGGTTCAAGAGAGGTGTGTTGGTTCAAAGTGGCCACGCTGCCTGCAACTTGCACTCCTTCCTGACGTGTCTTCCCCAAACCCCTTCTTCCAGAGGCTGTGTTGAAGTTTTCCATCACGTGGAACACAAACTCGCGGAACTACTTCGAGGTGGAAACCCTCCTCAAGCATGAGACGCCAGAGAGCCTCTTGCAATACGAAGGGATCAAAGCAGCTGTGGAGTCTCTCCTACCATACATGGCACTTCCAGAGGCTGGGTCGGTTACTGCAGGCCTCCATGTTCCTTGATTTCATGTGACAAAACATGAAGTTGCCTGATGCCGCCAAGTGGGACGAGGAGATGGACGCGTGATGAGTTTTATTTTTTATTAATTTTTTATTAATTTTATTGAGTACAAATTAGAAAAAATAGAAATATACAAAAAAAGGAAAATATATGTAACCAATAAAAAATTAGAAAACATTTTACCTCTTCTGATATTTACAATTATTTGCACCTCTACAAAACAATGTTCACAATAAAGAAAAGAAATGAGTTAAGTACCATCTATGATGAATTTTTCTGTAGTTCTCCCTTAATAGGTCACACGCTGTAAAATTTATGTTTTTCTCACCCTTACATGGGTTTTGGATATACCATATTTTTCGCTCTATAGGATGCACTTTCCCCCCTCCAAAATTAAGGGGAAATGTGTGTGCGTCCTATGGAGCGAATGCAGGCTCCTTGGCTTCAGCGATAGCAATGCGAAGCCTCCAAAGCAGCGCTTCCCCCTACCGCCAGCCCCACAAGCTCGGGGGGCAGCGCGAAGGCAGCGCGAAGCCTTTGCGCTGCTCCCCGACCAGGTCTTTGAGGCTGGTGGTCTTTGAGCAGCGCTCCCCCCCCCTGCCAGCCCCAAAGAGCCGGTCAAAAGGAACCCGAAGCCTCCGGAGCCCAGCGGGAACTCCTGCCGCGCTCCTGAGGTTTCGGGTTGCATCACTGAAGCCTGGAGAGTGAGAGGGGTCAGTGCGCCGGCTTCCAAGGTAGCCGCCTGAAGCCTCCAGAGTGCAGTGGGAACTCCTGCTGTGCTCCGGAGGCTTCGGGTGAACGCATCTTGAAAGCACAGAATGAACCTTGTTTTAGAGGGGGAGAACAAGAAAAAAAATATCTCCCCCTCTCTGCTCAGCGCCCCTTCAGCGAAGCGGCAGGAGAAATGGAAGGGGCTCCATTTCTCCTGCCGCTTCGCTGAAGGGGTGCTGAGCAGAGAGGGGGAGAGTTTTTTTCTTGTTCTCCCCCTCTAAAACAAGGTGCGTCCTATGGTCGGGTGCGTCCTATAGAGTGAAAAATACAGTAACTGTTTTAAGAGTTTCAAATTGCTCAAATTGTTTTTAATTTGTGTGGGTAAAGTTTGTGTGTGTGTCATCATTTTTACTGAGGGAGGGGATATACGTTTGGGAGGAGAGCAGTTGAAGAGAGTTGAGGAATGCAATCATAGTGGTCCAGGTTAGGAGGATACATAGTGTGGGCTGTGGGGATGGCCGAGTAAGGGGCACACGGCACAGGCACTTGGGGATTAGGACCGTTTTGGCACAGAATCTGCTTTGGTCACCCTGCATAATGACCTCTGTGAGGAGAGAGCCAGGGAAATATGCCCCTGTTAATTCTCCTTGGCCTCATCAACCATGGTATCCTTCTGAAGCAGCTGGCTGAGTTGGCACGGGTGGCACCACTTTGGAAACTTCAGCCGGTGAAGAATTCAGCGGCCAGGTTGCTTACCGGGCAAGATGGTTAGAGCATATAACGTCGATCCTGACTCAACTGCACTGGCTGCCAATTAGTTTCCGGGCCCAATTTGAAGTGCTGGTGTTGACCTATAAAGGCTTAAACGGATTAGGACTGCAATACTGCAATATTCAAGGACAGCCTTTCCACATATGGACCAACCCAGACCCTGTGATCACCACTGGAAGCCCCATTGTGTGCCCCCTCCATGAGAGGTCTAGAGTGCAACACAAGAACAGGCCTTTCCTGTGGTGGCTCCTCGTTTGTCTTCCCAGGGAGGCTTGCCTGGTGCCTTCATTACATATATTTAGGTGCAAGGCAAAAACATTCCACTTCTCTCATGGCCTTTGGCTAATTAGACAATCTGTATGGCCTTTTAAACAGGGGGATTATTGTTTGTTACTATAGTATGTATTTTTGTGTTTTTATATTGTAAACCACCCTGTGATCCTCAAATGAAGGGCAGTATAGAAACATAGTTAATAAATAATCACAGCACTGTTTCCAAGGCTCCTGTGGCTGAGTGAAGCAAAATGTTGAATTTTAGCAATATAAACCTTGGCTCTGGGTCCAGTTGCTTTCAGCTCCACTGTCACGTCAGATGCTATCAGCCATAAGGTATGAATCTATTCAGCCGTGCAACTTTATGTGACTTAGAGACACAATTCAATGGCATCTTTGAGACATCTTTCTGTTACGCATTGCAGAATAACTTACCCTCCGGGGTGGAAACGTCATTCAATGATGCTGTTGTTTTTTTTTGGGGGGGGGGTTTGGTGGGGGTAGGGTGGGTAATGGTGTTAACCTTTTAATAATGGAAGCCTCTTTGGCTGCCAGCCCTTTACAACTGGTTGAAATGAGATCTGTTGACTGAAGGTGCTCAACACTTCCAGTTGAAGGTTCTTCCTTGGAAGTAGGAAAGCGAACGTTCTCCCTTGCGGAGGAAGGGCTGGTTATAGAGTTGAAGCAGTAAGTAAATGAATGGATAGAGAAATATTTCATGCATTTCCTCCTACTGAGCTTTAACCAGGAGCCTCATAGTTAAACGATTAGTTTTCTATGTGCTGTGTGCTAACACAGGGTGGAATGACTGCCCACACCCACAATTATTCTGAGTTAGCCCATTCATCCATCTATCTCAGTATTGCCTACCCTCAGCTTCCCAGGGCTATGTGCAGGGGGACATTTCCAGCCCTCCCTGGAGATACTGAGGGTTCTGCATACCACCGAGTTGAAGCCCAGCTCCCTGCACCCTATGACCACCCAGTTATACTTTATAAGAAATGCAGCGATGTTATCAGCAAAGGTCAAACAGTGACCCTTTTCTTTTGCTTTCTGAACAAAAAAGGGAATTGAGCTTTTGAGATTAATACACCCATTTTACTGTTGGTTCTGGAAGGAACACTCCGCCTCCAAGGACCCCACTATTCTTCCTCCACCACTTGGAATAAATAAATCAACTGCCCTCCTAAATTCATTTCCCTTAAAGCACACACACAAACAAAAATGCACACCCACCAGACCAGGAAACTGGATAACAATACTGGTCTACACTGTATGGTTGTTGTACAATATCCTATCGCAGTGCTTCCCTGAAATATTTCCACAGCAACTGTGAGCTACGTTGCAGGGCTAATGCAATGTACACTTTTCCAACTACAATGCCCCACCACCGCCACCAACCTCCAGGGCAGTACGGAAAAGCTTGTGGTGGGTTTTAGTTGCACTTGAATTAGTAGGTTATGCTTTTTGATGATATTAGGAAGGAAATAACCTTTTTTTGCATTCAGTAAAATTCCTCTCAGCTTTGGGGGTGACCTGTCACAGCCAGTGGTGGAGCTTCATGCTCCAGCACCAGGGGTGGAGAGCAGGCGGGGGCGTGGCTGGCATGTGTCCTGGGGGACGTGGCGTGTGTCCTGGGGGCATGGTGCGCCACCTGCAGGGGCATGGCGCCCAGCATGGGGGGGGCAGCTGTGATGGCACCCCACCGGGATCATGGTGCCGGGGGCAGTGCGCTCTCCCTGCCCCCCTTCCTCCACCAGTGGTCACAGCAGCCACAGTAAATATGTGGATGTCTCAACTATTTTGTCTCAGCAATCATCATTTAAGATGGAAGATGGCAAAAGAGCTTCAAAATGAGCCAGGAAGTCCCTTCAGAACAAATAAACCGATGAGGTTTTGTGCACATTAGTAACATAATAACATAACTGTCACTTACTGGCTAAAGATGGTGAAAAACAGGGGTGATAACTGATAGCCCACCTAGTCCAGCATCCTGTTCTCACAGGGGCCAACCATATGTTCTAATGGGAAGTCTGTGAGCAGGATCTGAGCGCAACAGAACTTTCCCCATTTGTGAGTCCCAGGAGCTGGTTATTGGGATGCGTACTGGCTCTGAATGGAGGCAGAACACAGTGATTGTGACTAGTCGCCACGAATAGCCTTATCCCACATGATTACTCCTGTAGAGCCTCTCAAAGACTTCCAGAGAACCCAGGACTTCCAAGAACAAGGCTTGAAAACCACCAGAATATAGGATAGAGCTATATGGAAGCTCAAGAAAAATACCCACTGGCTGATGAAAACCCCATAGCATCAAATGAGAAGGCAAAGAATCCCCCCTCTTTTTCACCGAATTGTGGCTTCTGGGCTGCAACGGTGGGTTTTCTCTCTTTTCTTTCAGGGTTAACGTATTTTTCGAGACTTTGCAAAGTAATTTGATATTCATTTCCTACAGACAAAGGGATTCGGTGAGCGATACACCTTTCTCAGTATTCATCACAGATTTTTCCTCCTTTTTTATTAACAAAAGCTAGGCGAGAATTCTAGTTAGATATACCCCAGCGACACTGGAATAATTGTACTTTATCTAAGTAATGCTGGTATTTTATCCTTCGGGCTAACACATTTTCTCATTAGCTATTATTATACTGAACAATGGTACCCTATCTTCGCCGTGTACCGTGATTAAGGTTGCAAGCCATCTTGTTTACCGAAAGGGACCCTACTTTAAGATAGTTCCACCATGAGATAGATCGCATACATACACCTCGTTGGGTTATTTAAAGAATAATGACTACTCAAATACCTAGAGCTTGCTTGTCTTCTATGTTTCAGGTACATCCAGGGAGGCTGTTGGACCATAGCTCAGTGGTGGGGTGCATGCAAAAGGTCCCAGGTTCAATCCTCAGCATATCCAGGCAGGGCTAGAGAAAGCTGCTTCTTGAAACCCTGAAGAAACAAAAATTAGACCCCCCCCCCACCTAAATGATATTTTGGATAAGTTTGGAACACTCAGAATCCCCCACCCCACTTTCTCAGTAAGCTGAACTGCCACCTTTCAGTTCCTTCCATTCACATTCATTTGGGGATACCAGGTTAACAAAACAGCAGCAGCAGCAGCTCCAACTAAAATTATGCAGACCCACAGAGAACGTTTAAACACCAGAGAACAATCAAGTCCTCATTGTTCCAAATAAATCCATGGGCTTGTATCCAATTAGGGTCATGTTCACACCATGCATTTATAGCACTATGGTACTAATCATGGCTTCCTACAACGAATTCTCAGAGTGATTAACAATAAATCTCTTTTCCAAGGGAATTCTGTGAGGGCAACAGGGGTCTGCTAACAACTCACAACACCCATAACAAACTACAGCTTCCAAAATTCTTTGGGGGCAGCCATGATTGTTTAAAGTCTTATGATGCTGCTTTAAATATATGGTGTGAAGACAGCCTAGTTTGTGAGAGCCCAATGGACCTATGTTAGTCATGTGGATTAAATTTCAGTGGGTCTGCTCTCAGACTCTCCAAGTATCCGGATTTTCCAGGGACAGTCCTGAATTTACAGAAGCCTTCTCAGTTTCTGATTTGATTCCGGAATGCCCCGCTTTTCCTTAAGATTTTCATCAGAGAAATGTTGGAGGGTATGGATTTTCCAGGGACAGTCCTGAATTTACAGAAGCCTTCTCAGTTTCTGATTTGATTCCGGAATGTCCCGCTTTTCCTTAGGATTTTCATCAGAGAAATGTTGGAGGGTATGGATTTATGCATCCCCCAAGCCAAGGGGATAAAAAGCTATACAACCTTTAAAAGACATCTGAAGGCTGTACAGGGAAGTTTTTAAATGTTTAATGTTTTATTATTTTTTAATATTTGTTGGAAACTACCCAGAATGGCTGGGGCAACCCAGTCAGATAGGTGGGATATAAATCGTAAAATTATTATTATTATTATTGTTGTTGTTGTTGTTGTTGTTGTTGAATGGGACGTCCCTATTTTATCAGATAAATGTTGGAGGGTATGTACTCTTAGTATGGCTACCATTGGCTACAACACACATGTGGGGAGGAATGTTTTGCAAAAAAAAATTACATTCCTTTTTGGGGGTCGAGGGGCATTCATGTTGTCATTGTGTTGTGGCAAATGGTTTTCTGCTACAGTCTTCATTGATTTTCTTTGGAGGGATGGGGGAATCTGAAACGTAATCGGAAGAGCTTGTTTCCTTCTGCTGCTGTCACAACGTCAAATGCATCTTTAATTAACTCAGCTGTGCCAGAAGGGTCCTTTACCTCTGGTATATTCCCATCCCATTCCACTCCACCCCACCTCCACAGTTCGCAGAGGTCATATTGACAATCCACCCTGTGGCATTTCCTTGCTTCCTAGATAAGATAAAGCCAGGAGGAAGCCTTCAGTTCCAGGTGACTGCAAGACAGTGCAAGAAACAGGAAGCAGATAAGAGTGTTTGGTCCAGGTGGGAATTTACCGGGCACTTACCTCCAGGACCGCAGATGTGTTGCCCTCTGTCAGAACCAGAGCTTCCTGTTCCAGGCAATTTGATTCTGGGTGCACCACCTCTAGGCCTGCCTGGGTTTCATTTCTGTAAATCACAACAACTCTTATACCTGACAGAGAAGGGGGTGGAGGGAGAAAGAATCTTAAATGGACTCTACTGCCTTAGGCAAGGTTTCAGTGCATACCGTGTCCACGGCTCCTTCTGAAGTTCAAGGAAAAGTTTAACATTTCAGCATGGCAGCTGAGATCTGCTGGCATGACAATCGAGTTCTGAATGTGTGCACCTCACATGGAAAATATTAAAAGGGCCTATATTTATTTAATTCATGTCTGCTCTGAGAAAAGCAGCCTCTGTAAATTAGGAAAATGGGAAAACTTTGTAACATATTATATGATGAGCACAGTATATTCTGAGTATTTTTATTTTGGAGCTGCAAAGGGAGCTGTTGCTCTGTGCCCCTTCACCACTGGAAGGACCAAAATCAATCCTGAGCATCTCCAATTAGGACTGGGGGAAACATCTGCGTGAAATCTTGAAAAGCCACTACTGGCCAGTGTAGAAAATGCAAAGCTAGATAGACCAGTGGCATAGGAGGAATAAACTCCAAGCACCACATGCCAGTGGTAAGTGTGGCCAAATTTGCCAGCGTTGTCAGGGCCACCCCACACTCGTTATCTCTTTCTGCAGTACTTAAGGGCCTTTTCAGTGGTTGCACCCCAGATATGAAATGACCTCACCATATTCATACCTCTTCTAGATTTTGAATGGAAAGAGAAGCTACATTACAGTAGGCCCACTACTTAAGCAAAGGCTTGGTACCAGGGGTCAAAGCCAAAATCAGTGAGATGCTGGGCTTTTGGGAAGGCAGAACCACTTTCTCAAAACCAGATCAGTGAGGAAAACCTGCTGGGGTGTGGAAACATTGGGTTTCCCCACCCACCCACCTCCATGTATTTATTTATTTATTTTCCCACAACCACTACCCATGCAAAACAGCAATTACATAAGTAAAAGCAGTGTAAGTTGTGGACTTACCATACTAAAATAAAGGTAAAGGGACCCCTGACCATTAGGTCCAGTCATAGCCAACTCTGAGACTGTGGTGCTCATCTTGCTTTATTGGCCGAGGGAGCCAGCATACAGCTTCCAGGTCATGTGGCCAGCATGACTAAGCTGCTTCTGGCGAACCAGAGCAGTGCCCGGAAACGCCGTTTACCTTCCCGCCAGAGCGGTACCTATTTATCTACTTGCACTTTGACGTGCTTTCAGACTGCTAGGTTGGCAGGAGCAGGGACTGAGCAACGGGAGCTCACCCTGTGGCGGGGATTCGAACTGCCGACCTTCTGATCAGCAAGCCACTGTGGTTTAACCCACAGTGCCATCAGGGGTATATTACATTTCATAAGCTTCGGTTGGAAGTTGGGGTCATTAATGACACAAGATATCCTTGTTGTTGTTTAGTCATTTAGTTGTGTCCGACCCTTCATGACCCCATGGACCAGAGCATGCCAGGCACTCCTGTCTTCCACTGCTACAGTTTGGTCAAACTCATGCTGGTAGCTTCGAGAACACTGTCCATCCATCTCATCCTCTGTTGTCTCCTTCTCCTTGTGCCCTCAATCTTTCTCAACATCAGGGTCTTTTCCAGGGAGTCTTCTTTTCTCATGAGGTGGCCAGAGTATTGGAGCCTCAGTTTCAGGATCTGTCCTTCCAGTGAGCACTCAGGGCTGATCTCCTTAAGAATGGATGCGTTTGATCTTCTTGCAGTCCATGGGACTCTCAAGAGTCTCCTCCAGCACCATAATTCAAAAGCATCAATTCTTTGGCGATCAGCCTTCTTTATGGTCCAGCTTTCACTTCCATACATCACTACTGGGAAAACCATAGCTTTAACTATATGGACCTTTGCCAGCAAGGTGATGCCTCTGCTTTTTAAGATGTTGTCTAGGTTTTTCATTGCTTTTCTCCCAAGAAGCAGGCGTCTTTTAATTTCGTGACTGCTGTCACCATCTGCAGTGATCATGGAGCACAAGTAAAACGTCTCACTGCCTCCATTTCTTCCCCTTCTATTTGCCAGGAGGTGATGGGCCCAGTGGCCATGATCTTCTTTTTTTGATGTTGAGCTTCAGACCATATTTTGCGCTCTCCTCTTTCGCCCTCATTAAAAGGTTCTTTAATTCCTCCGCACTTTCTGCCAACAAGGTTGTGTCATCTGCATGCCTGAGGTTGTTGATATTTCTTCTGGCAATCTTAATTCCGGCTAGGGATTCATCCAGCCCAGCCTTTCGCATGATGAATTCTGCATTAGTATCCCTGCCAAGAAAACCCCATGGACAAAGACAACAAGATACCCTAAGGACATATAAAAAGAGCCCTGATAGATCAGAACAAAGGCCCATGTCTTCCAGCATATTCCAACAGTGGCTACTAATCGTGATGGTTATGTTCTACCTGCACTGTAGGAGGTTCTGTTTGTGGACTTTGCAAGATGTAGTTTTGCACAATGGATGGTGACCAAAGTCCTTTATAACAGGCTCATGCAAATATTAGGCATGAGAAAAAGCTCACCAGAAATCTGTGTTCTCAGGTGCCTCTGGGCCTAGCCTCTACAGCTTTTGTGTAACAACTGCACTAGAAGAACTCTGGAGGCTGGGGAAGGCATAAAGCATGGGCTGGATCCCCCAACATTACATCTAACCCATAGGACTCTGGTTGGCCCCTGTGAAACCAGAGTGCTGAGCTAGATGGTCTTTCAGCCTGGTTCTGTAGCCAGGCTTTTTCTGTGTTTTGAAAAAGCTCTGCAAAGGGGAAAAAATAAATCTTTTGCTCAGCCCTAGCTTTTTGCACTGAGTGCCACTGCAGCCATCTCCCACCCCTCTGTGGGGACAGGAGCCAGGCCTGAGACAGTGGGGTAGTGCTCCAGACTACACGTGGCAGCAATTTTGCACATTTTCCTGTTCTGCTTTCAGCTAGCCCTTATCCGTCTACACATTTTAGGGGACTGGGTGAATATTTCGCTTCCTCTCATCAGCATGCCATTGAAAACAGCATTTATGCCAAATCGTAGCAAAGGTATTACTGTCCAAGCACAAAAGGAAACACGGCAGGAAAATTGCAGCAATACCAGTGGTTACAGGTATGGCACTACTTAGCACACCAAGGTACAGTCGCCCACATTATTCCAGCTGCAGGCTTAAGAGAGATCACCATTCAACTTTGTTATTCTGTTTGGTAAACAGAAATAATTGGATGGGGAACTGAATCTAGTAGTCAGGACCTCCAATGTCAGGGGCATTAAGCCTCTGAATAACAGTTGTTGGGAACGCAAGTGGGAACAGTGCTTTAGCACTCAGGTCCTGCCTTGGGGCCTCCTGTTAGGGCATCAAGTTGAGAACATGATGAGCCTTTGACTCATCCAACAAGTAAAAATCTATAGGTATCTGGGAATCTTATTCCAGAGCAATCTAGGGTGGGCAAGTCATCGCACAAATGCCATAAAACAGGCAAAGTGCACCTCATCAGCAGTTGCCCGTTTTTATTATCAGAAAGGTAATCAATTTATTCCTGCGGCCAGTCAGATTTTTCAAACAAAAGTGCAAGCCCAGATATTCTATGGAATCCCGCTATGGATTCAAGCATATAACAGTGATTTAAATAAGATTCACTCCAGCTTTCTGAGACGTATTCTTGGACTCCCAGCTGCGATCAAATATGAAACAATGTGTGCAGAAATAGGCATACACACAATGGAATACTGGGCCTGGTCCACCTCAATAAAGTATTGGTTACGCTGCCATTTTCGCTGCTCTCCATCAAGCCTGCTCGCTGATCTGCTCAAAGACTCCTATAAATCAAGATGGTATCAGTACCTCGAAAAAAAGATTGAATCTTTAGGCATCGAGCTGGAGCCCCTGTATAATTCTAGTGAGCAATACATTTTCCATAATATCCTAGCTAGACTAAAGGATGTGGAGAGACAAAATATTATGGCAGCTGTAAACAAAATTTGCTCCCCCATATTCTATGATTTAAATATCTTAGATAGCAGAGTCAATTACGTCACTAAATTAATAATCCCAGCCCAACGTAGGGCTTTTATGCTGGCCCGGTTGAATGTCTTTCCCTCAGCATTTGTCAGGGGAAGATATCAAAACATCCCTAGAAACAAGAGATTCTGCAGATGCTCTATGAATGTCCCGGACACTGTAGAGCATATTCTCTTTCATTGCCCATTGTACAGTACGCTCCGTCAACGCGTGCTGTCCCCTCTTTTGGGTGGTCTGGAACCCCAGCAAGGTGAATGTGCGGGATTCTGCCTATCCGACGTTGACCAAAGGGTAACGGCGGGGGTAGCCGAGTTTTTGGCTGCAGTCCTCCAAGGAGCAGGTTAACAAGGAAAACCACTGATTTTATATGTATATATATATATATATATGATTGTAGCCAACTGCTGCCTTTTTATATATATTGCAAGGCTTTTACATGTTATTTTCCTTCTTACGGTTTTTATTTGCATAATGCCTAATAAAGGTTTGATTTCACATGATGAGCCTTTGACCTGATCCAGCAGGCTCTTCTTATGTTCTTAGGTAATTCTAGTTTTGTTCCCATCCTCCCCCGCCTGCTGCGTTCTGCAGTCAGAAGAGAAGGAAGCCAGAAGTCTTGGCTCCTGCCCAACACACACAGAAAGAAGCTCTTACTTAAAAGTAAGAAAGAGATCTTTATTCAGGCAAGTAATGAGGAATACCCAGGAGCAGCCACATTGCTCAGGAGACGTGATTTAGGAGTTCAGGAGCGAGTCAAGAAATTCAGAACTGGGCAGAAGCAATGGAGATGTCCCAACAAGTTTTCCTACCCTGCTCACCAAGTGTTTAAAGATGAAGGATGAAAATTTTGCTTGCAGGGCTTTCTTGCCTTGTGAGAATATTGGAATTGCAAGCATGCATTCCATTGGGGTAGGGGTAGGGTCTTTTCCCATCTGTGAAGGCAGCACTTGATTCTTTGCGACAGGACTGCACTCTCCTGCTCAGTCTCAGGTACAGTTGTTGCTTCCTCCTTTTCAGCTTTCTCCACGCCTGGCTGGTCCAAGCCTCCAGCTTTGCAGGAGATGTTTGAGGGGAGAGCCAGCATCCCTGCTCTCCTTTCCAAAATGGCTGAATTTGGAGTGGAAAGTGGAGATCCCTTCCTCCTTCAACACACATCCCCCGCAATTCATCTAACCTCTGTTACTTCCTCCTCCACCAGAGCCTGCCAACCCATGCCCTGTCACAACAGAACAACAGGGCTCAAGGTAAGTGTGATATGGTAAAACTACTTAGGACCCACGGTGGGGTGATCAGAAGTCATTATAAAAGCTATGTATGATGAAAGTATTTTATCTTTTGGTAATGTGTATTATTCTTATGTTGACTGTTTTCTTTTTGAATTCAATAAAGCACTTCTTTTTTAAGAACAACAACCACAATGGGGCTCATGACACCAGCAGCCAGTGCCAGCCCCTGGACTGATTGTAAGTCAGAAGGCAGGGCAGGTGAGTGATGGCTGAGGTCTGGGTGAGGTTAGTGGGCCAGTGCCCTTTTTGGCCTAATACACCAGCCTCCACTGGCAGAAACAAAGAGTTACCTCATCTGGTTTTGGCTTTGCCTCTGCCCTCCACTGACTTCAATCCTGCCCGCTGCCGTTGTGATCCCAAGCAGATTATCCCTGAGGGAATGCAGCTCTTGACAGAAAAAAGGAAACCTGCCTGACCCTAGTATTTTGTTGTAGTTTATATGAGAATTCTGTCAGGTTTATCCTGAGCTTCTGCTACTTACGGTATAAACCCAGGGTCCAACTGGTTGGAATGAGCCCGATTGAAATGAATACACACAGCTCTCGTGCATTCTAGCAAGACTTTTGCAGGAGAATTTCCCACCTGAGAGAGTGCTTGAAACAAATCTGTAAAGAAGGAGAAGGAGAAGATCCTCATCACTTCCTTTCTCTTTCTTTCTGCTTTGGGTCAATCTTCCGTAAGAGCTAATCAAAATTGCCTTTTTACAATGGAAAGATTGTTCAAGGAAAAGACTGTCAAATGCGGGAGGAGTTTGTAAAGCTCCTTTTGTCATTCTTTTTTTATATATATAAAAACCCTCTCAAGGAAATAATACGTGAAGTTTCTGTAAATCAGAAAGTTCTTCTCCAACCAATGTCACCATGAATAATCTCCACCTCATTGCTTAGTCATATTCTTTTCTGAACCACACACTCGAACAGCTTCCCCCCTCACATTTCCACAGTATTTGTCATCCATCCAGGAAGTCCTTAGTGACCACCGGACTTAAATTCAGTCCCAGAAGCCGCACGATGCTGCCAGCAAGATGATAAAGAAGTTGGTTTCTTTAAGAGCTCGCCAGCATTCTACTGTGGGAACACCAGAAGAGTTGTGAGTTGGTAGTTAAGTTTTTAGTAGAAAATAATTCCCGGAAGAAAAAAAAGAAAAAAAGGAGGTAGAATTAGCTGGGAAGAGACATTCACTTTTGTTACATAAGATTCAAACTGCACTTTTAAAAGTTTTTTGTTGTGTGTTTTTGAAGGTAGGAGTATATATATAAGAATGTTCCAAATGAAAAATAATTTGGCTGACATTTATTTAGAGGAAAGGCCAAATCAGTAGAGCATCTGCTTTGCATACAGAAGGTCCCAGGTTCAACTCCCAGCTTCTCCAGAAGGCAGGGAAATAGAGTGTCACCTGAATATTTTAGGGACCCACTGCCCATACGAGTGGATAGTACAGTGGTACCTCGGGTTAAGTACTTAATTCGTTCCGGAGGTCCGTTCTTAACCTGGAACTATTTTTAACCTGAAGCACCACTTTAGCTAATGGGGCCTCCTGCTGCCGCCGTGCCACCAGAGCACGATTTCTGTTAGCATCCTGAAGCAAAGTTCTTAACCCGAGGTACTATTTCTGGGTTAGCGGAGTCTGTAACCTGAAGCATATGTAACCTGAGGTACCACTGTACTGAAAAAAGGGGACCACAATGGTCTGACTTGGAATAAGGCAACTTCTTATTGTTCCTAATAGGGAAGCAGTTGGGATAGTGAATGATGGGTGAATCAACACACTTGCTAGCTAATGGACAATCCAGAATATCCTGGGACCTTATTCCTTGATCTCAGATATGTTTTATTGGGAGGAAGGAATCATAGAATTGTAGAATTGGAAGGGATCACAAGGGTCACCTAGTCCAAGTTGGTGGCTATCACTGCCTCCTGCAGGAGTGAGCTCCACAGTTTAACTACGTGCTGCATGAAGAAATGCTTTCTTCCCTTTGTCCTGATTCTTCCAGTATTCAGCTTCATCACGAAGGTTTCTACATACTCTTCACAAGCACCCACACAGCTCTTCATCCTCCATCCTTGAAAGGAAGAGATATTGTCATCGCAGTTCGTGGAGATATTCCAGGCAGAGAAAGGCACCCAGGGAAGGTGTGGAGCAGGAAGACCTCTTTAGGGGTGACCTCAGACCTGGAGTTCTTCACCCCTGATTTAGACAGAACTGGGATTGGAGAGGAAATGAGGGAGGGACGAGGATGGGCAGTAAAGAATGAGCAATTACAAGGGCTTAATGGAGGAGTAATCAGTGGCATAGCTCAGGTGCAACACATTTGTGGAGGTCTCAAAGAATAAAGACGAATGACTTAGGGCTGATCCAAATTTCCATTTGTCCTGTGATTTCAAGTCACGGGTCTGGCAGGTTTTTCTTTTGTCCCCGCTGCTTTCCCTGGGAAAGCCTGCTGTTTGCTGCTGAATCAGAACGAATGCCAATGTGCAGAAAACCTGGCTGACATTTGCTCCGATTCAGCAGGGTTTTCCCAAGGAAAGCGGCAGGACAGAACTTAAAACCTCTTGGACCCGTGACTTGACACCAGGGGACCAAGGGAAGGGGTGGTGGGTCCCTTAATCATGACGAAGTAGTGCAAGCTTAAGAGGCTTCTTGTTCATTTTTAAATAAAATGAAACTAGGCTTCGTAGTTAAAAAGAACTTACTTTTGCATTTGAACTTTAAATGTAAAAGAAAGTTCTGTTTTTTTATTAAAAAAAAAAAAAACAATGGAGAGAGAAGGAGAGAGAGAGAGGGTTCCTCTATCTCCTCCTTTTCTCTGGAACTCTCTCAAGGCTAAGAAGAGTAAACATCTTTCAAAAGTTTCTTCTCCAGCACTTGAATGCAGCCAGCAGGATCCATCCCTGCAGAATCCACATTGTCCAGCAAAATCTGACATTTTATCAGTGCAGGGTGTTTTTCAGGACTGTTGCAGTAAAAGAAAGGGGGGTGCAAATAATATTATTTAAATACCTAAACAGACAAATGAATTAAAATGTGCAGAATGAGGCCCTGTTTATGAACAGATACAATCAGTGTCCCTTGGCCACCATTTTGGGTTACCTCAAAAAAGGGAGGAGGCAATCCCCCCCCCTTTTAGCAGGGGTGAGGGATTGCCAATTGCATGTTTAAACAGTGTTTAAAGACCAACACTTTCTTGATGGGTTGCGTCTTACGATTTTTCAATTTTCACTCTCATTTTGTCCGTATGTTATTTTCTGTTAAGAGACCCATGGTTGATGCGTACTTTAAGCGCGAATATTTCCCACTCTTCAGCTTTGTAGGAAAAATCAATATCTTGTTTTCAGATGTGTAAATGCACCCATCTCTCGAAAGTGCCCCGGTCATTTTTATGGCACGTTCAGCAGCTGCTTCCTTCTACGATTCCCAGGCTACTGGGATTGACAAGGCAGGGATAAACTGATGTGCCCCCTTGGCTTTGTGAGCTGCCCATTGTTTCCGCAGCTGAGACCCTCTGCTTATGTTTGCTTTCTCCCACATGCATTATTCAACAGCACAGGAAAAGGCCAAGAACCTCTTTTCATTCAGGAATTCTGTATTAAAATAATCAATTTCAAACTGAAACAGGGGAAGGGAGGGTTGGCTACCGGTTGGGTGTATTAATAAGACACCAGCCCTCGCCATTTGCATGGGAAACACGCAACCGGGCAGTAGTAGTACTGGACAAGTTCTCATTTTTGCCTGAAATGACGGGGAAATTTCTTCTTTAGCATGTTAAGTCTTGGACCAGCAGATTCTGCAAAGATAGCCAAATGCACACGCTTATTATAAATACAAACACACCTTACTCTTTCTGATGTGGAAAGAACCACTTAATTTCGCAACAAAATCACAGCACAACACACATGGCACCAACGATTGCCTGCAAGAGAGGTGAGCTGTGAACTTGAAAGTGTGCAGCATTGTGGGACGGGTGCCTCATTAATTTGTTTTTTGTTTTTTTAAGGGGAAAAACAGGATAAAGAATATTTGTATAGGGCTTTAGAGCATTCAAAGTGCTTTCACCATACCTTATCTCAGCAAACTTCACAACAATGCTGTAAAGTAGGGCAGGATTATTTTTATCCCATATTACAGATGGAGGAGCGGAGGCCATGAGATTGTCGCTTTTAGACTGTTGCTATTTTGAGGTGGGGTGTAATAATCCCATATTAGCACCTTCAGGTGGGCACAATTAAAGTTTCTTTGAAACTTAAGCACAGCAAGCCCACTCAAAAGCAAGAATTTTGCAATAATGGAAGTGGCAGGAAAATGCACTGAAAAGTGTGGGATAATATTTGCTTGGCACAACATTGTCCAACCTCCCTGCAAATGGAATGAATGCTCAGTAAATAGCCAACATCATCTAATCCCCCCAGAAATAAATCAGGATGAATGCTCAATAAACAGCTAATCTGGAGGCAACCTTTGTGAGTCAATGGTAGAGATGTGGTTTTGTTCTTTTAAGCTCTCCGTTTTGTGTCATGTTCTGTTTCTATTTTACAAAATAATTAAAAAAAAACACCAGATTCCCTCCTGATGACCTCAAGATAAACTCAAGGTTTCTTGGTCTTCAAGCTGTTATGCTACTGTTGGATTGGGCAAAAAATAGACCAGGATTCCCTGGTATATTTTGCAGAGATTTGCAGGAGATTGGTCAGGGTTTTCTGACCCTAACTATGTAACAACAACAACAAGGGTTTGGGGGTGTGTCCCCCTAAATTAGGGTGCTGAAACAAAGACCACCTTGGTGGAGGAGAGGGAGGGATTTTTCTGTGAAAGGTCTGTGAACTTAATTCTGGTAATAATAATAATCATAATAAATAATCATAAAAATCATCACCACCATCATAAACCCCCAGACCGACTATGTACTTAGAGGCACCCTGTTCCATCATTCTAAATGCCTGGTCCCATTTCCTGTGTCACTATTTTGCACCTGGCTCTGGGTGGATTTTAGGGTTTGAGGGGGAAATAAAGTAAATTCAGTGGAAATTGGTCCATTGTGGCATATGGATCACTGCCCCACCAACCACAGTCTGCATTTAGTCAGCCCCCAGATGCTTGCCTTCCTGCTTGCAGCCAGCACGTGAAATGGCCCTGCCTGTCCTTGGTCCTGCCTCCACCTCCTTCTAGTCTCCTTATCTTCTTGCCCATCAGTCCCCAAGGGCACCAAATTGCCATTCAAGTAGATCTAACAAGCCTGGTATCCAGGACCTTCCCATCCTAGAGCTAGAATTTTCAGTGTGGTTTAACAATCATTCCCTTTTGCTGGGGAGCTCTGGGAACTGTAGCTCTATGAGGTGAATAGGTGGGCTCTCAGCACATTTAACAAACTACAGTTCCTGGGATTCTTTGCAGGAAGCCATGACTGTTCAAAGTGGTATGATGCTGCTTTGAATGTATAGCAGAGATGGGGCCAAAACGGCACCCAATTTTAAAACATGTGGCTATCCCTAAATAATCCTGAGAACAGTGGTTTGTTAAAGGTCACAGGAGTCAACTCCTAGGAGCTGAGGCCCCTTTGCCCCCACCCCCAATAAAATATTTGAAAGGGCTGGAGGCCCCCAAAAGTTGATAGGCATTGCCATCCAAATGGTGTGATTGCACAATGTCATGTGATTATGTGGGGTGGGGCTTAAATGCCCCTCCAAATATTTTATTCAAGTTGGCACCCTGGTTAAGGGTTGCAGCTTTGTGAGTGGCAAAAGAGATTTCCCAAGATCCTTTGTGCATTAAATGTGGGTGTGACTTTTTAAATGTAATTTTATTAAAACTTGTCATAATACAATAAAAACCAAACTAATTTAAACAGGAGAGAGAGAGGGGAATGCAAAGTCTTCTCTCACAGGTATATCTTAACTTTTGCCCCAGAGAAAGATGAGCCCTCCCAGCTCTCACCTGGGAGCTTCCCTTTCTTCCCCCAGCCTCTCACCCTTGGAGATCTTCCCTTCCCTGCCTCTCACACAGAGTCTTGCCAATGCGGGTGTGACTTTAGTCTCACCTGCACAATGCATCAATGAATGCACATTTTATTTATTTTGTGCATTCATCTTCCTCCTTCCATCCTGAGACTCAACGTATGGTCCCTAGGTGGTTTTGCATTCCATCACTGACAGGGGGTAAACCTTATTAAGGTGGCAGCATAATGTTCCTTTATGCAGTTGTGCAAACGACATATGAAATGGCCTGAGACTATTGACTCATGTAGCTCAGGAACATCTATTCTGACTTGCTAGCTCTCTGGGGCCTCTCATTACCTGCTACTTTTGTTTTTTTAACCAGCGATGGTGGGGGTTGAACCCAAGACCTTCTGCATGAAAACCGCATGCTGCATCACTGGGCCTCAGGAAGTCGGTAAACGTGCTGCAGAACATGTGTGAAGGAGTTCTGAATTATCACAACTCTCTTTCCTACCCTTAGTGGTCACTAGATGATGTCAAGGCATCCACAACCAGCTCCTCCCAAACCTGAGCAGGAGTTGCTTAAGCTGAGGAGACAGATCAGAGTCAGGAACTTTATAGGACCTGGTAAAAACTGACTGGTTCCTTAAGCAAGCTGATCATTGCTGAATTGGTTGATGCAGTACCACTCTCTGGCCACCATGGCAGTGCTGCTGCACAACAAGCCAGTGGTTCCCTCCTTCAGCAGGCACGCAGGACATCAGGCGCTTGGATCCCACTGCCTGAAGGTCACTATGCTATGTGCATCCAGTTAAGGTCAGCAGCAGACCCATTCGGCAGCCAGGTTGCTCACCGAGGCAAGACAGTTTGAACATATTACACCGATCCTGGCCCAACTGCACAGGCTTCCAAAGTGCTGGTTTTGACCTATAAAGTTTTAACTGACTCAGGACCACAATACCTCAAGGACTGCATATGAACTGATCTGGACTGAGATCATCTGAGGCCCTTCTTCATGTGACTCCTCCACATGAGGTCTGGAGGGTGGCAACACAAGAAAGGGACTTTTCTGCAGTGGCCCCTCATTTGTGGAATGCTCTCCCCAGGGAGGTTCAGCTGGCACCTTCAATACATATCCTTAGGTTCCAGGTGAAAATGTTCCTCTTCAACCTGGCCTTTGGTTGATAACATCCTTTTAAATATGTTGTAGGTTTTTATTATGTACTTTGTTTCTTTTATCTTGTATTTTTTATGTTGTGAACTGCCCTAAGATCTACAGATGAAGGGCAGTATTCAATTTTAACATTTATTTATTTATTTTACATTTATTTAGGTGATCTATATACCATTATTTGCACAAACCACAATATGGTTTACAACAAAGTCAAACAGGATGATGCATAGACTCCAAAAAACAACATAATCCTTAAAATAACGACACAACCCGAAATAAATAATTATGTAGCGATTACTAATAGCAGCAGAAATACTTGATCCATCAGTCTAATTTAATAATTGATCCATTTGTCTGAATAAAGGGAGGGACAGCGCCTGCCGAACGTCTCCTGCTAGGGAGTTCCACAGGGCAGGTCCTGCTACATTAAATTCTCAGTCCCTATTGACAATCAGGCAAACCTCAGGTGTGTGGGGAGCTACTAAGAGTCCCCTTCAGAGCATCTCAGTGATTGTTGGAGAATGATGGCTTTTTTTGCAACTTTAGCAAATTTGCTCCTCCCAAACCACTGAATGAACTGAAAGACAGTTCTCTTTCGAGATTTACAAATTCCGTGATGCAGTTCTCCAGCCACACAGAATGCAAACAGAGATGTTTACACTGGTGAAAAGGCTTTGGGGAAAGCACACATTGGTGAAAATCATGTACTGAACACAAATTCTGTTGGGGGCAGGCCAGTACATTTTGGCACCTCAGGCAAACCTCAGAATGGCACTCCCTTGCCAGGAAAGAAGGGGTGAGTGAAGCTCTACATCAAAAACAAGGGGGGGGGGATAAAGATCTGCACCACGAACATGGCACCCTAGAGATGTGCTTAGCCTGTTCTAGAAACTAGGCTTTTAGTGTTGCAGCTCCAGTTCTCCAGATTCAATTACCAGCCGAAATCAGACAGGTGCCTAGAGTGATGGTGTTCAGCAGTCTGCTGAAGACAGTTTTGATTAGGGAGGTTTTCCCTGAGGTGCAACCCATTTGTTTATGGAAAATCAATTTTATATCTGATGGAATGATTTTGTGCCCCCTAAGAATTTTGTGCCCTGGGCAATGTCCTCTGTGGCTTTCCCCATGCTGTGCCACTGCAAGGGGGTTCTGCTTAGCCCTGTTGAGAGACTCCTCCTCTATGAATTCGTTCAACTCCCTTTTCACACCATCTGACTGTGACTCCCCTGCCCACCCGCACAGAACCGTAGCTAGGTGATCTTGCGCCCCTGGCAGAACCACCCAAATTGCGTCCCCCAGCCATGGACAAATTAGCTCTTCTTTCCGCCTCTCCTCCAACCCCCCCCCCCATTCAATTCACTCTCCGTTTAAAACCATTTATTATGAGGCAATAATCAATATTTATACATTTAAAGTGGTATTATACTGTATTACTTTAAGCAGTCAAGGCTTACCCCCAAAGAATCCTGGGAGCTATAGTTAAGGTTGCTGAGAGTTGATAGGAGACTGCTAGTCTCTCTTCACAGAGCTACAATTTCCAGAGTCGGTTATCAGTCAATTCCTCTTCCCAATTAAGAGGAATAGAGGCCTCCTAACAAATGCTCAGCGCCCTTGACGAACTACAGTTCTCATGATTCTTTGGATGAATGTTTAAAGTGCTACGATGCTGCTTTAAATTCACAGTGCTATGCCAGTGACCACTATCACCACTTGTGGCAGCAAATGTCATAGAATAAATTCTGTTTCTGTGTAATTTGTTTCCTTGGCCCATGCTGAATCCACTGCCCCTCCACTTCAATGGATAATCCTGGGTTTCAGTACTATGAGAATCCCTCTCTCTGCCATCCTCTGTCCATACCATTGGTTGAAATGGGTCAGCTTAGAGGGGAAACATTGATGCCTGATTTTGCCAGCTACCTAAGCTGTCCCTGAGTCTCCACCCACTTTGAACAAGCCAGATGCCCTCCATGCCTTCAGATGAGCCAGATTCATGGGCATATATTAGCATCACTGGGAAGAGAGATGCTGAGCAGAGGAGAGAGAGAGAGAGAGAGAGAGAGAGAGAGAGAGAGAGAGAGAGAGGTGGACCGTGTCTCTACGTGTTTTTGGTGCTAATCTAAGGGCTGGACCAACTCCCAGTCCCTGGGTCACTTGTATACAAAGTTCCCATTGTGAATCCAGGACTAAGATGGCAGCCTCTTACGGCTGCTTTGAAAGTATGCATTTTTTTATTTAAAAAAAGAAAACTTGTGTATGCATAAGCCTCTTATTTAATGAATGATTCCCTTTGTGTTTACATGTTCCACAATCCGTGGAACAAATAGGGCTTAGTCACTGGAGAGTGAAAACTTGGAGTCCTCTGGGGAGAAAGATAGAAAGAAGGTGAAAAGGAGGGGAGGAAAGGTTGGCCGGTGGGAAGAAAGCAGAGAAAGCCCAAACAGAAGAAGGTCTTTGCTTGAGGTGGCAGAAAATGAACCACGTTCCAACCTTACCTGGTCATGGCTGTGGCTGTGGGATTTGACTCACTTATGCTCAGGAAATGGGATGATGCTTCAGATTTGACACCCAGACCTGGCTGAAATCCAATTGGCTCACCAGGAGGCTGGAGGGGGGAATGAATTAATTAGATCACACTATTCAGTTGGTGGGGGGTGTTGAGAAGAGGGGAGAAGGAGTAAGGGAGGAGGGAAATGACTTCAGGCTGGTTTGCATTGAAGTTTTGAAATTCAAGTGGCCTTAGGCAGATCACCTACTTAACATTCACCCCAGTATCTGTTTGAAAAACAGTGCCAGTTCCAGCACTGGGGTGTGCCCTTCCGCAAGGCAACCACAGTGGTCTCCCGTAACCTGGAAGGAGCAGATCTGGCAAAGGAAAGCTGCGTATACCTGACTTTATGCTCTAGAATCAACGGAGGCTGTCATTGCTTTTTCCTATGTAGCCTGCATACGAGCGAGCCCTAAACAGCACTTTGCCCTGGAGCAGCTCTTCTTGAGAAACTGGTTTTATTCTGAAAGTAAAAGCTCATGGCAGATTTATTCTGCGTTGCCCCATGGCCACTCCATTTGAAATCAGAAAGGAACAGCAATTGGGGGTAGGGGGTGAGATCTAGCCACAGCTGCCCATTAACGTTGTGGGTGGGCGTGTACCATCTAGCTGAGTATTGTCTAAACTGACAGGCAGAAACTCTCTAAGATTTCATGGGGTAGGCATGTTCCGTTCCATCTTCTGTTCTGGAGATACTGAGCTACAGCCCTTTCCCATTATTATGTTAGGCTACTTGTCCTTTACTAGGTTTGGGGCCAGAGTAAATCCCTGGCCTTGCCATTTCTGGTCATGGCTCTGTGCTGTTGTTCTAAAAATATTGTTTTGGCACAATTTAATCCACCCTTCCTCCAAGGCAGCAGAAATAACCCCACCCCTATTTTATCTTCCTCAGCACAGATATAGGTTAAGCTCAAAGAGAGAATGTAAGGCGGTCACTTAACACCCTGTTATAAAAGAGGTCACAGATTTGCATTAAAATGTCCTTATTCCATTTTGCACTTACATATAGAAATGTAGAAAGAATGGTTAAAATTTAAATAGAAATGCAATACATGACTAAAAGAGAAATTCGAACTCAGGTCTCTCCAGCCACAGTCCAGTATGTTCATCATTACCCAACCCTGCATATTTGAAGTGGCTCTGTTGAAACACCCTTTAAAGAGGATAAAGAAAAGAAATATTTGCTGTTATATATATTTCCTGGGTGATTTTTTTTGTTTTATTTTATAGCCAGGACATGATGGGGTCAGAGAGAAATGTGTCCAAAAAGTACTGGATTCATATTATTATTATTTTTAGAGTTGTCATCAATTCCAAATGAAACTCATTATAAATTAGTTCTCAGCCTCTATGATTGCTTTATAAGAGCAACTGAAGAGACCCTCCTGTATTAATTAGCAGCCGGTGCATTTTTTAGGGGCAGAAATTATGAGGCGCCCCTTCTCTTTGGGAGCTGAAAAGCTCCGGGTTATCATTTTCTTTTAATCCTCCATCTAGAAGCGTGAATTATTTTTGTATTTCCATATTTCTCAAGTAGCACTTAATTTAATCTCGGCCCCATTTCCTTCAATAAGCCATTGTTGCATCTTTTTAAAGCTGGCCTGCTCCCTCCTCCCGGCTCATATACCCATGAAATTGGTTTAATGAAGCATAAAAGTATGAAGCATTAACAACAGTGGAATCCGCGTGGTAGCACTTCATTTTTCAGGTCCACTCACATTTCCTACCTAATTTATAAAATCAGCGCACAAATGATTTTTATCACAGCCATAACATCAGTATAAATGACTGCCTTCCTCGGGACATGGCAGTTTGTCAAGCCTTTGAAATGATATCTATTAGCCGAGATGGAGTGGGAGGTTGGGCAGGGAGGAAGAGTGTGGGACACTTAGAAGTGAGAAACCCAACTAAGTGTGCTGTTTGTGGACTTTCCAACCTGCTTGGACTCTGAAGGAAGAAAGGATCCTGGAATAGATGTGTCTTTAGTCTGATCCAGCAGAATTACGATTCTTACTTCAAAATCAACAGTTGGACAACACTTTTTTTTTTAAAAAAAGGACTAAGGATAAGGGAGGAATTCAGTTCTGTTCACATTTAAAGGAGAACCTTTCTGAAACAATTTGCGAAATGGAAACACAGCCTTCCTTCAAAATTTGCACCCTCAGAATTTGGTAGCGCAGTGCTCCAGCCAAGTAGTGTGTACCAAAATGCATATGCTACATTAAAGGGTGCATGAAGATGCATATCAGTGAAGATAACACACCCCAAAATCCATTATATTAGGTGAATTTGCACTGCAAAAAAATTGCTTACATTAGGCAAAATTGCCTACAAATATGTAGGCCGTAGGAGAAAATTGCACAAAAAATACTGATGAATTTTCATGATGTTTTTAAAGGGTGGGGGGGAATGCAATCGACACAGAAGAGCTGATATTGGAAAAGGAGTAAATGAGAGAAACAGAAATTGGCCCATTCACCCATCCTTAATTAAGGGCAATCAGAATGTCACAGATAGGACCACAATAGGAAAAATGTTATACAAAACATGAGTTGGCAGCGAATGAGGAAACTGTGAAACAGCAGCAGCCAAAAAATGAGAACTAGGATGAAGTGTGCAAATAAGGCCTGGTTGAAGAGGAATGTTTACACCTGGTGCCTGTAGCTCTGTGAATGGGTGGACTATGGTTCCCAGGATTCAGGAAGCCATGAGAGTTAAAGTGGTATAAATGTGTGTTAAATCGACTTCTGGGTTAGTGCCATCGGTAATGGCGGAATTCCTCTGAACGAAAGGAATCTGCTCTGTGGAAATCGGGTCTGGCCGCCGCGGCGAAGGCGGAGACCCTTCAAAAATCACAGGCGGGTGAAGCCTGTGAACGTGGGATTCGGCGGGCACCTTTTGCGCCTCCCCTACTCGCGGGGAAACCCGTTTTCGGGGATCCGGAGCGAAGTGGGGTGAGCGGCACGGTGCTTTGAATTGACTGCTTTTTCCACGGAGTGAAGCCGCACAGCCGTTGCCGGAGAGCGCTGACTTTTTCCTGTGGACAATTGGATTTAAAAGTAACTACCCGTGAGTAGAGTGAAGAATTGGAATTTTAAAAGTTTGAATTTGGCAACGAAACGGGGGAGGCTCAAAACAGGAAGTCCGCCTTCCTCTTTTGTAAACAGACGGAAGCAAACAGGCTCAAGCTAAAGCCTTGGAAAGCCTATTGTAAAGGTCTAAATTTCCAGCATTAAAAATAGTGAACCCCCCCTTTGGAAGCAGGAGAAGAAGGGGGGAGTTTTGGACTGTATTTGCCTGCAAAACAGAGGGAAGGAAGCTAAAGCTCCACCGCTCAGAACCTGGAAATGGGCTGTAAATAAGACTGCTGTACTTTGGAGTGTGCATTGAATAGACCAGATACATTGTTTCAACTGTCCTCTTCTGACTTTAAAAAGGAGTAAAAGGTGTAAAAGTAACTGAGACTTGAAACTAGTTTTATTGTTGCAACTGTGTTTTAAAAGGTGATATTTTGGATTAATACAAATACAATTAGCAACTATTTTCCCCTAGAGGAAGTTTCTGAAATTGTTACAAGAGTTGGAATTTTCCAACTGTAAGATAAGACTCTGGGACTGTGGGACTGACCTTGAACTACTTAAGTGTTATGGCAGATGGAAAAGAAAAAATAGATCCGTCAATCCAAGACAAAACAACAAGGTCTGGGAAGTCTTGGCAGCGAAGAGCCTCTACATCTGGCCCTCCTGCCTCATCTGCGGCTGTACTAACTCATTCTAAATCAAGAGGAATGTCATCAGAAGAGGCTTTAGCGCTTGCATTAAGTAAGATAAATGAATCATTGCAACAACTTAATAAAAAAGTAGATGCTGCAAGTATTAAAATTGATCAGAACACAGAAAGTATAAATAGCTTGGGACAAAAGGTTAATACCAATACAGAAACCATCAAGAAACTGATACAGGAATCTAATTCGACATGACAGACCGCAGAGGAAGCCAAGGAAAAAGTAGTTGCTGTGGAAGCTAAGGTAATTCAATTGGAAACAGAGAGAGTCCCAGACCTACAGAGGCAACTTGAGGACCACAAGCTGACGCTTTCTATGATTGAGCTCAAGGAAAAACAGATAAATTTGAGGATCAGAGCTGTACCTGAATTGGAGAAGGACAGTTTGATAGATTTTCTCACGCAGGAATTTGCAGAATTTTGGGAGCTGGATTTGGAACAAGAGGAATTTAGAATTGTGAGGGTCTTTAGACTTGGAAGAGGAGGGAAGAAAGAGAAGAACAGGACAAGAGACTGTTTGATTACCCTCCGATCTAAAGAAGAGAGAGATAGAATTTTGGGTTGGCACTACCAGAAGACTTTGGTAATACAACAGTCAAGAGTGGAAATATTTATTTATTTATTTATTAAATAATATTTATTAGTAGTTTCAAAGTTATAAAGAAAAAAGAAAAATTAAAAACAACACTGTAATACATGGGGGGGGGAAGAAACAACAATACAACAACAACAAAAAAGAAAAATGGAAAACACAAGAAAAAAGAAAACAACATAGATCCCAAATTACATATCTATAACTTCCATTTGCTTGTTTCATTGACCTCCTCAGACCTCCCTTTTTGTATTCTAGTTTAATTAATTATTTCAGCAAATTCTTTCCATCTTTCTCAATTTTTGTTAAAAAATTTATCTCGACAGTTTAACTTTATAATTAGCTCAGCAAATCCTTACCATCTTTCCCCATATTCTGTTATTCAAATTGCCTTAATTTATTTAACCTTATCTTACCCTAAAATACCTTAAAGCTTAAATCTTAGTTTTCAAATATACATAACTCCTGATATCATTTCTGCTAGAGTCATATAGTTTCATTCCAACATTTTCCCTAATATTCATTAATTTTTAGCCAATTCCCTAAATAAAAAGTTTCCTTTATAAATTTTCTTCCAATCTTCATCCAAGTCTCATCTTCCTGGTCTCGGATCGTGTCAGTCCTTACTGTCCAATCCATCTAGTCCATCAACCTGGAAGCCTTATGTCCAAGGCCCTTAAGTCTCTTCCATGTCCCTTCTGCATTTCTTCTTCTTGTTGTTTATACTTGCCCTTTTCCTTGTCTTTTGTTGGTCTCTTTCTTAATTCCTTTCCTTTCTCATTGAGGAGTAGTTCTCTGGGGGGTTCCAACCCAGAATTGTCTCCATCTCCCTTCATCAAACCCACCCATTCCCCAAAGTCCCACTCCCACAGTCCTCGATAAAATCAAAAAAATATTTAAAAACATATTTCAAGGTCTCTCCAAAGTTAGGAACCTCCTCAACACCAGATTCCCCCTGGCCCATTCCAACTTCAATCTTCAATGACAGCGGCTTATGCTCCTGTAGGGCCTTGGGTCTCTCCATTTGTATTATTTGAGGTGCAACCACATCCTCCTCTATTATCTTCTGTTCTTGCCCAGTCAGTATTGATTCAAGAGTTGGTCCCTGAATAATTTCTGTATCAATGTTCCCTGTTTGTCCACAGTTATTAACCACAACAGTCAAATCCATTTTTTCATTCATCAAGTCCATCTTCTCATGCATCTGTTCCAACAGGGCACTTGTCTTGCATAAGGCAAGCACCCAATCTTCCTCCCAGCTCATCTTTAGGCAAGGTCAGAAAAGACTGTTCCCACGGTCTTAATTTCACAGCTGTTGAGTCCTCAAGTATACTGCTGCAACAACTTAACAAGCTCCCTCTAGAGGAGACAATTTCTATTTGTATCCTTTTTTTTTTTAAGGCAAGTCCAACAAAGGAAAATTACTTTCGTTTTTCAGATATTTTCCGGATATTTTGTTTCTTTAAGATGCAAAAGGCAACATTGGAATCAGCTTGTTTCTCTTCTTTGACCATCTGTCAAAATGTTCCATTCACAGTCAATGAACCTACAATTTCTGTCTCTGACACCCTGTTCCCAGGTTAGAGACGGTGGGAACTCATCCTTCTCACTCCCTCTCCTGCAGGGGTTAAGCAAAATCCCCCCCCCCTTTTCTCCTGCTTCCAAGGGGGTTTCAGTAGTTCTGAATGAAGGAAATTTAGACTTTTTTGACAGCTTTCCAGGCTTTAGCTTATGAAGTTTTTGCTTTAGTCTATGTACAAAAAGCGGAAGGCTGACTTCCTGTTTTGAACCTTCCCGCTTCGATGCCAAATTAAGATATTTCTTGATCCAATTTTCCGTTTCTACTCACGGGTACTTGTTTTAAATCCAATTGTCCACAGGAAAAAGTCAGTGCTCTCCGGCAATGGCTGTGCGGCTTCACTCCATGAAAGTAGCAATCAGTTCGCAGCACTGCACTGCTCACCCCTCTTCAATCCGGCGCCCCAAAATGGGGTTCCCAGTGAGTAGGGGGGCGCTCCTGGTGCCCTGCTGAACCCCACATTCCCAGGCTTCCTCCGCTTGGGATTTCTAGCGGGTCCCCACCTTTGCCATGGCGGGAGGACCCAGTTTTCACGGAGCTAGTTTTCACGGAGGAACTCCGCCATTCACCGATGGCGCTGACCCGGAAGTCCTCAAGAGTGGAAATATTTAAAGACATCCCGAAACATCTTTTGGACCTTAGGTCCAACTATGGAGACTTGGTTGCCCTGCTGAGAAGGAACAAAATCATCTTCAGGTGGGAATTTCCCCAAGGCCTATCCTTCAGCTTTAAAGGAAGGAAAATAAAAATAAGATCAGTAGAAGACAAAGTAAAGTTTTTGAACAACTACGAAGAAGATCTGCAGAAGGAACCTGGAAAAGAGTTAAGAGTGTCTGACAGAGGATCGCCAGACAGAGGACTAGAGCAAAGAGCATTGGACAGAAGATCACCAAAAAGAGGAATAGTGGACATAGCAACATTACCTTTTGGACTGGACCGCCTAGTGAACGAGACACCGACACTACCAACAGAAGAAGAGCAGGCATTGGGTGCAGTTGGAGGAAAATTAGAGTAATTACATCATGGCACTGCAAGTATTAAGCTGGAATGTTAATGGACTGAACTCCCCGGAAAAAAGGCGGAGAGTCTTTCATTTACTGAAAAAAGAACAATTGGACTTGATTTGTCTGCAAGAAGCACATGTGATAAGGCTACATAGGAAGATATTGAGTAATAAAAGACTGGGCCAAGAATTTATTTCATCAGACAAAGTTTAAAAAAGAGGAGTAGTTCTTTATGCAAAAGAGAGCCTATCACCGAAATTTATATTTAAAGATGACCAGGGAAGATTTGTTGCAATTGAAATTCAATCACAAGGAGAGAAATTTTTGATAGTAGGTATTTATGCACCAAATGAAGGAAAATCGGAATTTTTCAAGAAGTTACATGAGACCCTGATGGACTATATGGATTACAATATGATTCTGATGAGAGATATGAATGGAGTGGTGTCTACAAACATGAACAAGGCACAGAGACAGGTAGTCACCAAAGATGGTAGACTACCAAAAACTTTTTTTGACATGACTGAAAATATGGATTTAGTTGACATCTGGAGAACGAAGAACCCCCTGGGAAGAGAGGGAACTTTCTTCTCTGAGGCTAAAATGACATGGACAAGAATTGACCAAATTTGGGTAACTAGAGAACTGGCTCCGAAGACTAGTAAAGCGGAAATCTGCCCCAAAACTTGCTCCGACCATAATGCTGTGAAGATGGAAATGAAACTGACGCCAATTGGTTAAAGGTATACAAGTGGGAGCTAAACAGTACAAACTGAAAGCATTTGCTGATGATTTGGTATTGACTTTACAGGAGCCAGAATCTAGCACTAAAAGAGTACTGGAATTGATACAAGAATTTGGTCAGGTAGCAGGCTTTAAGTTGAACAAGATGAAAACTAAGGTTTTAGAGAAAAATCTAACTGTGATTGAGAGAGATAAGTTTCAGAAGGAGACAGGATTAACACTGGTTAAGAAAGTGAAATATTTAGGGGTTAACATGACTGCTACGAACGTGAAAAAGGACTTAGAAATATGGTCAAACTTGAAGTTATCACTGTTAGGCCGAATTGCTGTGATAAAAATGAACGTATTGCCAAGGATGCTGTTTCTGTTTCAAACATTGCAAATTTTGGACAAAATAGACTGTTTCAAGAAGTGGCAGAGAGACATTTCTAGATTTGTCTGGCAGGGCAAGAAGCCTCGAATAAAATTTAAGATATTAACTGATGCTAAAGAAAGAGGTAGATTCGCCCTGCCAGACCTTAAACTTTATTATGAATCAGCCGCATTTTGTTGGCTGAGAGAATGGATGCTTCTTGAAAACACTGATGTGTTGGATTTGGAGGGTTTCAACAATGTATTTGGTTGGCATGCATATCTGCGGTTATAAGGTTAAAGCACACAAAGTGTTTAAAAACCATATTGTCAGAAAAGCACTGTTTAATGTCTGGATAAGATATAAGGACTTGCTAGAAAATAAAACCCCAAGATGGCTGTCACCAATGGAAGCAAAGGCTCAGAAAAAATTCAATATGGAGGCCAAATGGCTGAAGTATTGGGAAATTCTGGAACAAGAGGGAGACAGATTAAAACTGCAGAGTTTTGAAAAATTAAAAAACAGAGACTGGCTCCATTATTATCAAATAATGGAGGCATATAATTTGGACAGAAAACTAGGCTTCCAGGTGGAAAAATCAAAATTGGAAACAGAATTGTTAAACCCCAAAGTTAAGAATCTGTCAAGAATGTATAACTTGCTGTTGAAATGGAATATTCAGGATGAAACGGTGAAATCTGCTATGATTAAATGGGCACAAGATGTTGGACATAACATTATGATGGCTGACTGGGAACAGTTATGGACCACAGGTATGAAGTTTACGGCATGCAATGCCTTAAAAGAGAATTTAATGAAAATGATTTACAGGTGGTACATAACACCAGTCAAGCTTGCAAAAATCTATCATTTGCCCGATAATAAATGCTGGAAATGTAATGAGACTGAAGGTACATTCTTCCACCTTTGGTGGACATGCCCAAGGATTAAGAACTTCTGGGAGATGATTTATAATGAAATGAAAAAGGTATTTAAATATACCTTCCTGAAGAAACCAGAGGCCTTTCTCCTGGGCATGTCGGCCAATTGGTGCCAAAGAAGGATAGAACTTGGGTCAGGGTGTCTTCTCCATTTTGTATGTTGCTTTGTGTTTGGAGAAGTGACTGCTTAGTTGAAATCACTTGGGACTAACTTCTTTATGGAATGCTTCTAGTTCTTATGTAAACTAAACCTGCCTTCAGGGTTATGTCTGTAAACCTGAATGAATCTGTGAGTAAACTTCTTTTATATTAATGTTCTTCTTGTGTTTATTCTTTCTAAGAGGGATTAGAAAGGATTTTTCCAGGAAGGAAAATAATAGTAAGACTCAGGTGAGTCAGCAACAAGCTGATCGATGTAATTTAAAAAGGGGGATGTTTGGAACTCTGCTAGAATATGAAACTTGCTAGTGCAAGTTAGGAAGGATATCATTAAATAATATATCCTCTCCTGCCTCCCTAATCATTCCCAACAGTTCTTTGGACAAGGGTCTCACCAGCCTAGGCTTGCCATACATCAGGAAAATTCCTGACCTGTCCTGGTCTTGGGGTGTAAAAATGGTGTGAAGGCAAAATGACAGGGAGAAGCCTGATGTATGGCAATGTGATGGAAAAAGCAGCAGAAAAACAGCTCCAAAAGCTTAAAATCAGTATGTTTGAGGGAGGTTTCCCCCAAAATGCTCAACAATTTTGGTGGATTCCTAAAAAAAGGCTCAACAACGGATGTAAGGAATTTGTCAGGATTGTCCTGGGATTTTCACAGATGTATTCTACCACTGAGCTAGGCTGTAATCCTAAACATATTTAACCAGGGAGTAAGCTCCACCAAACATAGTAGGACTTGCTATTGAGTGGACATGCACCAGAATGTGCTGCAAAATTTGTTTATCTGGGTGATTGCCAGAAGGCTCTTCCTTTTGCTTCCCTACCAAGTAAGAAGTCTGTCAGCTTCATGCTGTCCATTTGCCAAGCAGATGCAAAGGTTATTGACAGATTAAGTGTTTTTCAGATGGAATCAAGTGTCTTGTCACATGCCAAACAAAGAGCCAGACATATGGCCTCTTGTATACACATTACGGAAGAGAAACTTAGCCAACCTGTTGGCAGACAAGGTGTTGAGAACAGACCGTAATAAGTAGGTGAACAAAGCTAAGGCTCTATTGGTACTATACATTAGAAGCAGCACTGTGCCACTACAAACAGGAATAGTCATCCCCAAAGAATTCTGGGACGTGTAGTTTTTTAAGGATGTTGAGAGTTGTTAGCCGACCCCTGTTCCCCTCACAGAGCTACAATTCCGAGAGTTCCTTGGGGATAAGGTTGATCGTGAAACCACTCTGAGAAATGTCACTCTGTGGAGGGAAGCAGGTGTCTCCCAACAACTCTCAGCACCTTTAACAAAACTACAGTTCCCAGAATCCTTTGGGGGAAGCCATAACGGTTTAAAGGGGTATCACAGCACTATACATACATAGTGCAGATGAGGCCTACATTTTTTTGAGATTATATTTTAGATTAACATCTGGGGTCTCGCTGGAAATAACATATCACTGCCAAACCAGTGTTTCTCCAGCAGTGGCCTGGGACCTCCAGTAGTCCTTGAGCTACTTTCAGATGGGCCTTAATGCTTAAACTTGTTTGTCCCACCCCCTAGTCATGCTACAGTCATTTACTTGGACTAGTGTCAGCACCAACAACTCGTTGTGTCCCCACTAAAAGTGTCCAGGAGACAGAGAAGTTTAGGTTGTGGTACTCAAAGGAAGGAAGGTCTTCCTTTTCTGAAGGTAAAGGTTTGGAAGAAGTGTTGAAGGATATTAGAAAGGGAGATGAGAGGCTGATGTATCATCACCATCAACACCATCTTAGTTCTAAACACCTTAGAACTAATGTAATAAGAGCCTACTGGATCAGGCCAAAGGGTACAGCATCCAATCAGCCACTCTGGGTGGCTCCCAACAGAATATTAAACAGAATAAAACTTCAAACATTAAAAGGAAGTTTACTGCCTCCTGTTTCATAGTTTATCTATGCACTGTGTGGAGAAGTGTTGTTGTTTTTTTTAAAAAAAAATCTGTCCTGAATCTTCCAAACGAATAGAAAGGAAGAGGAAAGCTGTTTCAGAAAGAAGTGAATGTAAAAAGACCAGAGAGGAAGGATGAAAGGAACTTGCGGTTTCTCCAAGGGCAAGGGGAAATAAGTTACAAGTTGAGTGTGAAAGAAGAAAGGGGGAAGAAATTTCAGGAGATGGATAAAAATACTTTGAAAGTCACATGGGACCAGGAAGAGAAAATATATATAGAAGAGAAGAGTCTCTGGATCTGTAAATTCTGCCTAAAATACAGAGGCTGAGTCACAATACTGTCAGAGCAAACGGCAGTGCTTAGGTTCAGGAAAGCTGAGCAGTGGAGCTCCTTATCACAAGGATAGCACAGCGGCAAATAATTTAGCAATTTCCAAAGTTGGATTAGGTATCAATAGAAAGTGCTGTCAGTTAATTGCCAAAAGATCGTGTCAAACTTTGCCTCCCTCAGCCACCATCCTTGTGACTGGCTATGTCCCTGCAGAAACATTTTGTGCCTGACTGGTCACCCTCAGTAATATTCAGCCATCTCAGGAGGGCTCAGAAAGTAGAAACTTTGAGAACCTCCGCTTTGCAAAGTTTCCTGAAATTATGGTCCTATTATCAGAAACCCTGGGCTCTACTCATGTGATGGGCCTAAGTTTAGGATGAGGCATCGTAGAACCTGCACACCAACATTTTCTTGAAACAGAAACACCTTGTGCTGTCACTGTTTCTGAGCGCTCAGCTTTGGAACATACAGTGGAACGTACAGACCCTTTAATGCTGGTTGGGCTAGAACGCTGGAGACAGGAGCCGTGCTGAAGAAAGGGCGACAGGTCTTTAACACCCCACACCAACAATCCTGGTTCACCACACCTCTGGCATTGGGTGGCTTTTTCTTTGCATTAAATAAATAAACAATAAACCAACAAACACTCCCCCCATGGGCCAGAGTTAATAGGGCTGTTTAAACAAATTAATGCAATGTAAAGTTGAGATATGGAATCTGGGTTGCTATTTTATTATTATTATTATTAATTATTATTATTATTATTATTATTATTATTATTATTTGCAAATGAGGAAGAGGGAGAAGCAGTGGCTATGCAGCTCGGTGCCTAAAGCCTCATCTTTCACCATTTTGTGCAAATAGCTTTGTGTGGTGTCCCCCCCCCCCCGCCCCTCGCTTGGTGCATCCTTAATCAGCCAAACCTTCAGATGCATGACAGTCTGCTTAGCAATATCCAATCACTGTTCGGATTAAAGGTGAAATCAGTCACACAGGCAGAGGAAGCCGACTGCTGCTTCACCACAGTGTGGCTTCTCTAATCGGCCTCCAAGAGACAAAAGATCATAACTGATTTACTCCTACTCCCTGGGGGACAATTTGCTATAGCCTGAAGCAATCAGGAAACATTCTGAATTGCTTTCATGCCCAAGGGAAGAGGGAAGTGCCAAAAAGAGTCCTAGGTTGTTGCTTTTCCATCCTTTGAAACTTTCTGATCACTTGGTGATGGTCAGGCAGGAAGAGAGGATTTTCCAAGCAGGAGAACATATATATTCACTGGAAGAAGTATTTATAATGTGTTTTTAAGAGTACAATTCATGTGTGGACACCAACACCTACAAAGCCCCATGTTAAACGCTTTTTAAATCTCGATTTCAAGTCAGGTAAGGGCCACCATGTCAATAGGAGTGCTGAGCACAGGTTGCAAACTAATCCACACCCTGTCACTTGCTGGAGTTTTGTTTTGAGTAGACATGAACAAAACTGAGGTAGGTGGCTGGATCATGTCCTACCTTGGATCATGTCCTACACTTAGTTTTCTGATTTCTGGCTTGCTAATGACTCGGGATTATAATATTATTTCACTTCATTCGTTTCAAGAAGCTTTGGACCGGACATTTTCCTTAATGTTTTGAGATTCATGGACAACCAGCATTCAGTGCATGAACTTAGTAAGAAAGGGTCATCTGAGACAATAAGGCTGCAATGCTATATATGTATATTCAGAGGTAAGTCCCACTGAATTCAGTGGGTCACATTTCCAGAGAAGCGAGTACAGAACTGAAGTCTAAACGATTCTTTCGTTTAAATAAGAATAGCTGTATTTTCTTTATTTAAAAAATGCTTCAAACTTATAAAGCCAGTCATTTTGGTATTATTTCAAGCCGATGGAAATGCAGAGTTGATAAGGGTCCTGTTTCTGGATTTTGTTAACATCTGAATCCTGCAGAACAGTTTATATGCTGTTGTGCCCACGCCCCACTAGAGGCTCCAGACTTCCTGCCTCATACCTGCAGGGGAAAAAGAAATACCCCTAAGGCCCTGCAAGTAGAAACCTAGCACAGCAGGAAACAAAGAAAGCTGCCTTATACTGAGTCACACCATCAGTCCATCCACCTCAATATTGTTTGCATTGAATGGCAGCAGCTCTCCAGGGTTTCAGATTGAGGACACATCCAGACTTACTTGGATATGCTAGGGATTGAATCAGCAACCTTCTGCATGCAAAGCATGTGTTCTACCACAGACTGCGGCACTTCCACCCGAAATAAAGTATGATTTTAGTCCTCATAGGAACTAAAAGGGTTTGCATAGAATCCTGCTGAGCTGAGCAGGATTTAACGCACGCTCATCAGCTGACCTGCCTGCAAGGCAGATACTCTACCTGGGGGCAACAGTTCAGGGCCTAGGGAAAGTCTGTAATCCAGTTGCAGAGCACCTGTCATGCATTCACAAGGTCCCACATAGGACTGGGAATGTCCCATGTCAGAAACCCTGGAGAGCCACTAAAGAATCTCTATAATGTCTGTTGATGAATTTGTCTAAAGCTCCACCGAGTTCTGCACTCTGCTTCCAAGGATCAGGTGCCCCTGGGGAGAGCAGAAGCAAGGTGGAAAGGCAACTGACATCCCATACTATTTGTTTCCAGTTAGCATTCAGGGGTAGTCTGCCCTTGGGCATGGAGGCTCTGTCCTAGCTAAGGGCTGCACAGTGCTCTGTAAATTTGTCTAACCCACTTTTGAAGTTGCCAAGGGCAGTGGACATAATCCATGCCTTGTGGCAGTGAGCTCAGTAGGTTGATTCTGCATTGCACAAGGACAGGATTCCTGTTCTCTCTCCCAAACTGAGTGCCAATCAAATACATTCCAGTTACCCCAACTCTCTGTGTTATTACTTGTATTTGCAAGAGTTTTCGTGGGTTTCCCTCCCCCCCCCCCAACTCATATGCCTTAAACAAGGATCAGAAGTATCTATTTCAGCAACTCAGTGATTTTAATCCAGGGATTCTAATCGAGTATGCATGAATGAAAACTGAGCTCTTAATTGCCTCGTTCTCTTTACTTCAAACTGGTAATTGCTGGTGTCTGTAATGGTCATGTGATATTTTCCAGTAATGCTAGAAGTTTGGTCAATGGGTTGATGCTGTTCCAGCCAAGGACATCTCCTAAGAGGTAAACGCAGGCAAGACTTCTTATTCAGTAAACCAGACAGCTTGCAGTCTCATTTATTAGTTTTATTTATTCGCACGAAAATTTCTGCTCCGTCCTTCTAATCCATACATGGCACAAGGGGAGGCTTTCAACAATTGCAATCACAATATCATCATAACACTGTAAGATCCAGCAAAATACAATGGAGGCAGGGAGAAAACATTAAGAAGGAAAGTCAGCAGCTGCACTGCAGGACAACAAGGCTGCCGGTTTATTATTATTATTTTAGAATAATACTCGCAGTGAGAGGTTAATTAATCAATTTAACACATTTTAAAACTACTTAATATTCAAAAATCTCTATGCAGTATAAAACATAAAGACTAAAACTATAGCATATCAGCATATAAAAAGAAATAAAAGTAGGAATTTGGGGAATTCAAATGAATATTATTATTTATTTAATTAAATGTATATACCGCTTGATCATAAAACAGCAAAAACAACTTCTCAGCAATTTACAATATAGAATAAAACATTAGATTGTAAGTTAAAAACAGCTAATAACAGGTATTTTAAAAACTGAAAAGTTGATTAAAATAAGCAGTAGCTAAAAAGAAATAAAACAGATGTAATTTTTGGACGGGCTTGCATAAACAAAATTGCTTCAAGCAGGCACCAGAAGGAGTACAGTGAGGGCACAGTGAGAGCCAGTGTGGTGTAGTGGTTAAAAGGGGTGGACTTGTAATCTGGTGAACCGGGTTCAATTCTCCACTCCTCCACATGCAGCTGCTGGGTGACCTTGGGCCAGTCACACTTCTCTGAAGTCTCTCAGCCTCACTCACCTCACAGAATGTTTGTTGTGCGGGAGGAAGGGAAAGGAGATTGTTAGCCGCTTTGAGACTCCTTAGGCAGTGGTGTAGCGTGGGTTGTCAGCACCCAGGGCAAGGCAAGTAATTTGCGCCCCCTAACCCGTGGATTTGCGCCCCCTAACCCGTGGATTTGCACCCCCTAACCCCCAGATGTTGCGCCCGGTGCGGCCGGCCCCCCCTGCGCCCCCCACGCTACACCACTGTCCTTAGGGTAGAGATAAAGCGGAATATCAAATCCAAACTCCTCTTCCTCCTCCTCCTCCTCCTCCTCCTCCTCCTCCTCCTCCTCTTCTTCTTCTTCTTCTTCTTCTTCTTCTTCTTCTTCTTCTTCTTCTTCACCTGCCTGGTGTCAATAGGCAGGGAGTTCCAAAGTGCAGGCGCTGCAGTTTTGTTTTTATTTTGCTTTTTTAAATGCTTTATTAAAGATTAGAAAAAGGTAACATAAAACAAAATTATCCATAACAATAATATTTTTTAAAAAATATTTGTTACATTGTGTTAAAGAGTGGGTAGACATAGCAGACGACGCAGCGATTTCTCCAAAGCAGCTCTTTATTTGTAAGCTGGAACAGAACTGAACAGCAAACAGCTCAGCCGGCCTGCTTTTATAGGCAGCCGGCTGTCAACATTGTAGCAACAACAACCCAGGATTTCCCGCCTAAATTAACTGACGTGGACCTGAGTGAAAACTACCGTATATACACGATACTCCTGGTGGCCAGGGTGAGAACTTCAATACATAACACATTGTCTCATGTTCTTCTTAAGATTCCATCGACTTCCCATTGACCCCTCATGCCTCTAAACATTAGTTTGCCTAACGCACTATTTATTTCAGTTTTCTTTTGTTAATTGTCATAAGTATTATACTTTCTTATACTTAATCCGATGTATCACAGAAATTATTCAAAGGCTGCCACAGACATCATACATTACAATGATCCTTAAGGTATTTTTTATATGTCCCATTTGCTAATAAAAGTTTGTTCAGTGTGGTCTCTCAATTCTTCTGTTAATTCTGCCAATTCCGCATATTCCATCAATTTATTTTGCCACTCCAGCTTGGTCAGTATTTCTCACCCTTCCATTTCGTAGCTGTTAATATTCTTGCAGCCCCCGAGGAATACAAGAATATCTCCCTTGTGTTTTTTGGTATTTCAGGACCTAATATCATAAGAGAAAAGCCTCTGGTTTTGTTTTTTTTTAAGATACCTTAATCATTTTTAAAAGTTCATTATAAATTTCATCCCAAAATTCCTTTATTTTCTTACATGTCCACCACATGTGTAGCATTGAGCCTTCCGCTTGTCCACATCTCCAGCATTTACTTGATTTGTTCTTGTACATTTTAGATAATTTTAATGGTGTCAAATACCAGCGGAACTACATTTCGTCATATTTTCCCTGAAAGTTTAACATGCAGTGAACTTTATGTTGACTTTCCATAGGTTTTCCCAGGCCCTCATTAGGATGTTGTATCCGAAATCCTGAGTCCCTTCAACCATAACAGATTTTACCTCCTTTTTTCCTCCAAATACATTTTGGAGAGGGTTTTCACTTTAGAATTAATCAATTCTTTTTCCAATCTGGAGGGTTCTGTCTCAAACCCTCATACCTCATACAATACCTCATACAATTGGTGGTATTGGAGCCAACCTGACAGATGTTCTCTTATTTCATTGTATTTTTTTTAATTTCAACTTATTCTCTTCCTCTTTTAATAATACTTTATATACTGGCCAATTCTCTTTTGTATTTTCAAATCCTTTACTGCTAATGCTTCTAGAGGGTATATCTATCACGGGGTTTCCAGTTCAAGCAGATCTTTTTACTTTACCCAGACCATGTAAAGAGATTTCCTTGTGATGTTAAGACGTTCTTATGAATCTTAACTTTATTGTACCCTAGGTAGGCATGCCAACCATAACGGTTGTCATGTCCTTCCAGGTCCAGCAAGTGTGTATCTTGTAGTATACACCACTCCCTAATCCAGGCTAGACAGGTGCCACCTCATAATAGAGTTTTAGATCTGGCAGGGGAAATCCCCCTCTTTCCTTCAATTAATAGTTTATGCTTAATCCTAGGCTTTTCCCCTTGCCAGATATTGTTAGAGATGGTGGCAGCCAGTCCCCCCCTTACTCACTTCTCAAGGGCAGGTTGGGGGTTCTCCTCTGACTTTGCAGCAATTCCTCGCCATCTAAGGACACCCTCCCAAGACTTTTAGGGTTTTGCTTAGCCTTGTGTCCCCCTTTTTGCCCCATCTGATGATCGCACCCCTCAGAGAGAAGCAGATACACGCCTGATCACAAGCATTGGCAAACCAGAAGTCTTATTCTTATGTATAACATGGAATCATATCACACAATTGTGATGTCACACAATCATGAAATCATGATCTCTCACAATCATGCATTCACAATCATGAATTCATGATTTCGCAATCATGAATTCATGATTTTGCAAGCATGAATTCATGATTTTGCAAAAATCAAGATCTCAAATCATGAATTCATGATCTCAAATCATGAATTCATGATCTCAAATCATGAAATCGTGACCTCAAATCATGAATTCATGATCTCAAATCATGAAATCGTGATCTCAAATCATGAATTCATGATTTTGCATAAAATCATGATCTCCCACAAATCAAGGAAATCGTGATTTCTCACAATCATGAAATCATGATCTCACAATCACGAATTCATGATATCGTGAAATCATGAAATCTTGATTTCGTGATAGCATGATTTCACGATTGTGTGATATGGTATCATGAAATCACACAATCATGATTTCATGATGTATGATTTCATGATGTTTATATCATGAATGCTTGTGGAATGATATGATTGCATGATACCGTATTGGCCCGAATATAAGCTCGAATTCCGACTGTGAAAAGTTAAAGTGTGGCTTATATTTGGAACCGAGCACTGTGCACCTACCTCCTGACACTACAGCCCTGAACAGGTGGCAGAAGCTTGGGGAGGTAGTGCTGGGAGGTGGTAGTACCGGGAGGTGGGCACGCAGTGCACTTGGAACTGAGTGCTAGGACTAGCCAGCCCCTTCCCCTGTTCAGGGAGGTAGAGCCAGGAAGCGGGCACGCAGCATGCCCAGAACCGAGTGCCGGCTGCCCCGCCCGTTCAGGACGGTAGAGCTGCATTTAATAATAAGGAAGTATCCAATTAAATCCTACTTAGAGTAGAGTAGAACCATTAAAATGAATGGGTCAGAGAAAATCTGGGCAATACATCTGTGCATGTAAATCAGCATACACAACTTGTATGCACACTGGTTTCTTTTTACAGCCACGTCCATTTCCCTGCATTCCGCATAGGAAGGCCCAGAGGTCTGTCAACATGAGAAGTAAAATCTAATTCCACAACTCTTCCCAACGGATGCTAGATTCCATCATAAATGTTAAGAATAATGCGGCCCATTCAAACATGGCATTTATTACATAAACCTACAACTTCAGTAAGAGATTCACAATTGAAACATCAGAGTTTGGCTGCTGAGATCCCAAATATTAGATCTCGGGGCAGGTATGTGATTATAAATTATTATTTGAGGATACATGGGGCAAAAGTTGAAAGCGAGGGCTTGGGCAATGGGACAGATTGAAACCAAGAAGGGGGTCAGCAGGGATATGATCATTAAACTACAGAAGAGGCTGCTGCACTCATGTCCTGCTTGCAGGTTTCCCAAAGGCATCTGGTTTGCCACTGTGAGAAAAGAATGTGGAACTAGTTAGAGCTTTGGTGTCATCCAGTGTTCTGCTTCACATTCTTCTGAAGCTTCTTATAGATTAGTGCTCTGACGTTCCAAGTAAAATTCTCCTTAACTTCCCTCCTCCACCCTTCTGTTTTTGACCTCTCATCCCTGTCTTTGCAGGTTGTTTGGGCTTGGGTTGCTGAGGACAGCTTTTGTGTAGGCATCTTTCCCACAACTTTCACAAGTGAACAAGTGCTTATGATTGTGAAGATAGGGCTGAAAGCATGTGAGCAACATGCTGGTGGAATCTTAGAGGAACCCAAGCCGTGCCATTGGTCTATCTATTAGGGAGAGGTGCCTGGGCTTTCCCTGACTCTGTAACTGTACATCTGTCATGTTAGGAGGGTAGGTGTGGGGGAAGGGTCATGTTTCAGTGGCAAAGCATTTGCTTTTTAGGCAGAAGGTCCCAGATTCCATCCCTGGCATCTCCAGGTTGGCCATCCGATGTCAAAGAGATAAACAGCTACCTGACATTCAGAAGACATCTGAAGGCAAGTTTTTAATGCATGACATTTTAGTGTATTTTTGGTCTTTGTTGGAAGCCGCCCAGAGTGTCTGGGGAAACCCAGCCAGATGGGTAGGGTACAAATAATAAATTATTATTATTATATTATTATCTCCAGCTGGAGAGCTCTTGCCAGTCCACGTTGACAATACTGAGCCAGATGGATAAAGTGTTTGACTCAGAATAAGGCAGCTTCCTGTGTTCCTATGACCTCACCAGTCATTCCCAAATATACCACTGGAGCAGAAATATCATTTCTAGGCTATTGGTACCACACCACTGCAGACTTGCAGTGCAATGAGATGCAAAGCAGCAAAGCAAAGAAGTCTATTTCTGGGATGTGTGTCTCTTGCAACATCTCAAGGAGTTAATTATGGATAGCTGTGTAGTTGCTTTGTGCTGTCCCAGGACAGGGTGGATAAAAAGGGGCTCAACTTAGCAGAGAGGGACTTAAACTGCAGAAGTTGCAGGTGTGATGTAACTAAGATAATAGATAGATGATAGATAGATAGATAGATAGATAGATAGATAGATAGATAGATAGATAGATAGAGATAGATGTTGTGGACTGATTTTGACCCTGAAAGTTCTGCCTAGTCCATGGGGTTGCTCTTATGCCCTTTCAACACTGCTTTATGCAGAGCTTTGCAGCAAGCCTGAGCCACAAACAGAGTCTGTTTTGTGTTTGCTAAACAAAGCATGAAAGGAGAGCGACAAAAGTAGGAGGAGCAGGGGTAGCCCAGACAAAAGCAGGAGGAGGAGCCCTCCCCGCAATGGAAATGCAGTTCAGTGGTCCTGAATTGATATGCTCATCCTTTAAACCCCCAGGGCTGGGAGATCACAGAGGCTGAAAGTCCATCAAAGACCACTACCCTGCATTGATCCAACCCTCAGCGGAAGGTTGGCAGGGGTCGGCTTGGTCCAGATGAGGCTGCCTCCTAGAGCTAAGAGGCTTTGCTTCTTTGGAAATTGGGGAATGGGGAGGGCCTTAAACTCCAAAACTTGAGCAGTATGCTGTTCCCAAGAAAACACACAGGCAGAGACCTGCTAAGGCCTAGTTTATTTTTAAAAACCCATGGGGGGGGGGGAGGATTAGAACTTTGATTGAACAGAAAAGTAGAAAGCAAACCTTTTTTCATTTGAACTTCTCATGGCCCAATCTTGTCCCAACTTTTCTAAAGAGGAACAACAAAGTCGTGGCCAATGGAAAGCAGATGTGAACATCTTGGCCAGTGCTGGGTGGCACCTGGTCATTTTTGCTCTAAGAGGTTTTCCAGGTCTTCACACAAACAATTGTTAAATGTTATTGTTATAAGTGGTGGGCATAATGCATGTATTTCTTGTTCAGGAACTGAGATGCCATTGCCAGTGAGCGATTCCCATCTGTCATAATGGATGCATGCATTCACATCGCGCATATCCCTGGAAATGTTGAGAACATGAGAACATGAGAAGAGCCTTCTGGATCAAGCCAAAGGATCACCTTGTCCAGCATCCTGTTCTCGCAGTGGCCAGCCAGATGCCTGCAAGCAAGGTGGCAAGCAATAGCATTCTTGTCACTTGTGATTTCCAGCAACTGGTGTTCAGAGGCATACTGCCTCCAGCAGTGAAGGCACATAGCCATTGTGGCTGGTAGCAATTGATAGCAATACCCTCAATGAATTTGTTTAATCTTCTTTTAAATCCATCCAAGTTGTGGTCATCTTTGCCTCTTGTGGGGACACTTTGTGAAGAAGGGACTTTCTTTGGGCTGTATGAGAAAGAGAGAAAAAACGTACCTCCAGCCACTTTCTCCAAACCTTGTGCCTGTATTAGTTTACCACCCCGGTGACAAAATATGGGATTCACGTTTTGAGGAAATGCAATACTCCACAAAAAGAACAGTACTATGAGGATAGATTTCTGGTTCTGTATGTAACAAGTGAGTAACAATCAATTTCATATATAGGACCAACACCACCCCTGATATATCTGTGTTGCCCTCTGAAGTGAGGTCTCACTGCAGTGCATAGCTCTTCTGCTTTGCAGGCAATAGAGACAAGTAGTCTTAATATAATTCATTAATTGGCTTACATGTCTATCTTGGTATTTGCTGACTGTGTTGAACTCTGCCTGATCCCTCCCCCAAGAGCTGTATTGTTAAGTTATATTATTTTTGATTGCAAATTATCTTGAAGGTGGAATAAGGTGAGCTATGGCTCTTTGAAATAAATGTGCCGATGTTGCAATTATATCATTCAGTATCTTGGGAAAGCTGACTTGGAGGGGAGGGCGGGCAACAATGTTTGGCTGGGGTGACAAGACTTCCAGAAGGGAAGAGCATCTGCTTTGCATATACAGAAGATCCTTGAGTGGAGATTTGAATCTGGGTCTCTCAGGTCCACATATGACACTCACCACTATCTCACATCTGACAGGATATCAGTGTGGAATATAAGAGTTATGAACTCTATGGGACGTCACAACACTTACCTTTGGCTACACTACATACCAGTGTAGTGGTTAGAGTGTTGGACTAAGACCTGGGAGACCCAGGTTGAAATCCCCACTCAGCCATAAAGCTCACTGTGTGACCTCAGACCAGCCACTCACTCTTAGCCTCACCTAAAATGGGGAGGAAGAGAACTGTGTATGCCACTGAGCTCTTTGAAGGAAAGGTGGAATATAAATGTAAAAGGAAAGGAAAGGAGGAACCGAGGAAGGTTCTACTTTATGCATTAATCAGGAGGTGAGGATCCTGCACCTCTCCAAATGTTGTTGATCTCCATCTCCCATCATCCCCGACCACTGGCCCTGATGGCTTGTGCTGATGGAGTCTCATAACATATGGAGGCCACAGGTTTCCCACCCTTGCATTCATCCATCAGGCTGCGCAGAAGTGCTCCCCACCCATTAATTTATTTATGGTGACAAATTAGTCCCCAACTATGCAGCCATGGACAATATTTGATTGATTCGTTGCCTCCTTCAGCTGTTATGATTGTTCCATCTGAGGACAATGAAGACATGCCGCAATCCAATGATGGCAGGGGAAACAGGATTTAATAAGTCTGCCCCAGCCATTGGAGCATGGTGTGTATGCAAGCAGCCTGGAAAACTCCCATTCCAATGTACTTCATTTAGAGCTCATTACAGCCCCCACCTGTCTGAATAATGCAAGGAACAAGAGTTCTAATTCATCCTTTCCTTCTCTCTCTCCCTCTCTCTCCCCCCTTCTTTCTCTCCTTAGGTGCTTTGCTTCATTAGGACCTCCTTACAAAGGAAAATGAATTGGGGGGTGGGGGTAGAAATGGGGCTCATCAGATCCGCTGGTTTTTATGGCATCTGATTAGGCCCCTATTTTCCCAGCGGGCTCTTTTTCTTTAAACTGTTGACTATGGATGGCTCTCTGAATGGGGTGAACTTTGAGCTGGTAAATTGCAGCATTATGGTTATTTAGTATAATTTACAGGGGTGGGGAAATGAGGGGAGTCGTGATCACCTGCTTCACGTCGCTAATGATATCCCTATTTATCAGAACAGGTGGGAGTTTGGCACATTATTCTCTCCCGCCTAGAATTGCAGAACACCGTCCAATTAGAGACCCTAGGAACCAATGTTTACCCATGGGGCAGTAATGAGTTCAGAGTTAATATTTAATAGCCTTTACATAAGCATTTATTACCATTGACCATTTGTGCTCACCTTGCATTAAAACCCCATATCTTCACCCTCCTGTTCTCTTCCAGAAGCTCTATCTGCCTTACCCACCCAACCAGCCAAATACACCTCTTTGCTGCAATTTACTAAAACTAGTCAAATAAGCACACTATCTTCTTGCAAAGCATCCTCTCTCTCAGCAAAAGCAGCCAGATGGACAGGAACCTCAGGGCAACTGTACAGTGGTCTTTAGTGTTTTTAAGGAGTTGCAGGGAAAGCCATCATAAGAAAGGCAGGCTCCTAAGCAGAAACAGTTGTGGGGATGAGGAATATGAAAGCAGTCAGGACAAAAAGTGCAGGCACAGTTAAGGCTTGTCCACACACATCTGAGCATTATTTAGCTGCAAATCTTCTGCCCCTGCATTTGAACTTTTTCAGCAGGGGGCCGGTCCACTGTCCCTCAGACCTTTGGGGGGCCTGACTATATATATTTTTTTGGGGGGTGAACGAATTCCTATGCCTTACAAATAACCTAGAGATGCATTTTAAATAAAAGGGCACATTCTACTCATGTAAAAACACGCTGATTCCCGGACCATCAGCGGGCTGGACTGAGAAGGCGATTGGGCCGGATCCGGCCCCTGGGCCTTAGGTTGCCTACACATGAATTATAGTGAAGTAATCCACACTTACATGTTTCTGAATTTGTCAGGCAGGAGCAACTTCAGCCTTTTCCCTTCATTCCAGTATGTGTTCCCTTTTCTGTTTGTCCCCACCTTCCTATTTGTTGCTTCTGTAAACTACTTAAGTGTCAACTGGACACGTGGAAAGCTGCAGATGCACCTTGCTTTTAAAATAACATTTTCCAACCGAGGAGGGTGCAAAGCACATGGAAACAAATGCAGTTATTCCTCAACTTATGTAGGGGTTATGTTCCAGGGATTGAGCCAAAATCCAAAATCGTGTGTAGTCAAAATACATAGGGTGCAATGGCAGGTGAGATCATCAAAGTCTTTTTGTACTTTGACAGTCTCACCTGCCATTGCACCCTATGTATTTTGACTCCACACGAAGTACAAAAACATTGCCTAGAATTTATGAGTTTCTGCTGGAGTGGCATAAAAAGGATGAAGAAATTAAAGAGGTCATGACAAAGTGGGTAATTGGCATAGGTTATAATATTGTATATGATAAATGGTTAAAGCTATGGACATAGGATTAAAATTTACCGCTTGTGTGACCCTGAAGGAAAATATATTAAGAATGATGCATAGGTGGTATCTTACCCCAGCCAGGCTAGCTAGATGTATAGAATGAGAAATAAGAACTGTTGGAAATGTGAATCAAAGGAAGGAAACTTTTTCTACATTTGGTGGTTATGTGAAAAAATCAAAACCTTCTGGGAAAATATATATATAATGAGTGAAAAAAGATTTTTAGGTACACTTTCCCCAAAAAACACCCCAGAGGCATTCTTGCTAGGTATGGTTGGAGATGATATAATAGTCACCAGAAACTGTTCCTTTATGCTACTACCGTGGCGAGACTACTACTCGCACAGAAATGGAAGCAACATGAAATACCCACAGTTGAAGAATGGCAGCGGAAACTCATGGAGTACGCAGAAATAGCAAAATTGACTGGAAAAATCAGAGAACAGGGCGATTAAACATTCCAAAGAGATTGGATGAAATTTACAACACACATAGAAAAGAGCTATACACAAATAAAGACACTCGTGGGACTGAAATAGACCTCATAATGTTTATTAAAAATCTTTTGTTTTGGATTTAAGAATATTGAACAAATATACTACAACAATTGAAGGATGTATATTTAATGAAACTTTAATAGTATTATTCTATAGTATTAAGAGCACATAGAATATAAACATGACAAATGCGTAAATATAAAGAAAATATAGAGAAACCAAAAGAAGGAGGGAGGGAAGTACAAACTTGTTTAGAGTTAAAATATTAAGGTTAAAAGGAATAAGGTATGTATTATGTATTGTGATGGTGAAATCTGTAAAATCTGTGAAACCAAGAAAGATAATTTTTTTGAGAGAGAGAGAAAGAGAGAGATTGTTAAAGTCTTTTGTCTTGAATGTGTGCCCCCTGCTCCCTTTTAATTTCATTCATTCATTCATTCATTCATTCATTTATTTGCCAAGTGCATAAAGCTGAATGCGCACAAGTTAAATGCTCATGTGTTGCAGGCTTACTATATTCTGTGATCCTTTTTTAATAAAATATTTATTAAAGTTTCACAAATTATATAAACAAACACAACAATACAAACAAACACACGTACGAGAAAAAACAAGTATAATTTCAAATCCTTATTTTCTTAAAACTTACTTCCCCGACCTCCTCATACCTTCCTTTTCTGCATTCCAATTTCAAATATTCAGTTCAGCAAATCCTCACCCTTAATTTTATGTAATTATTGACCTTTCTTTTCTTTTAACTTAATCTTTACAGCTGTAATCCACTTAATTTCTAAAATCGCATCATTCTAACACTCATTAATTTTACAATGTTTCTTAAGATAGTTCTTAAATTTCTTCCAATCTTCTTCCGCCGTCTCTTTTCCCTGGTCTCGGATTCTGCCGGTCATTTCTGCCAATCCCATATAGTCTATAGTCTGTGATCCTGAGTGAAATAGTTTGGAGCCGCATTTCCCCAATTTATTGCATTATCTCCATATCAGATAAGCCCAAATTTACAGGGGGAAAGCATTGAGACTGGCATTGTTTGAGGGTAACGTCATGTAGACTATGCAGATTAAATGGGGATGAAAACAGCTGCAAGCACACAGTAAATTTTGGTATGGACAAGCCCTTTAAAATGACACATTCTTTTAAAGTTCCTAAGATAGATGTGAAGGGAAGGGGGAGCCAAAGGCAACTTGAGATAAAGGACAGGATGGTGCCCCCTCAATTCATTGGTCTACCCATTGCTGTCTGTTGCTATCTTCATTCCTAAGACCTAGGAGACCAATGTGGGGGTCAAGGCACAAGGATCGAGATGTGGTCAGAGGAGTTATTGAGAATCCAAGCAAAGCATCTCCTATATGAGTGTGTGTCTTCAGGTTGCCTCTATACTACTTCAGGTTCCTCAAGATCTTTAACAGGAGAAGGGATGTCCATAGGATTCCAAGCTTTTTCCTCCGAAGAGGTCTAGATTGGCCATTGTTCCATCTAGTCCAACTTCCTGTTCTCACAGTTGCCTATCAGATGCCCATGAGAAACCCACAAACAGAACCTCAGTGCTACAGCACTGTCCCCATTGTGATGCCTGGGAACCAGTATTTTGAGGCACACTGCCTTCGACATTGGGGATTCGAACCGCCGACCTTCTGATCGGCAAGTCCTAGGCTCTGTGGTTTAGACCACAGTGCCACCCACGTCCCTGGAATAGACTTAGGAGGACATAAAACCCTGAGGGTCCATGGGGCCACCATCAGAGAATTGGGACCAGTGAGAGTCGACGGTTCGAATCCCCGCAACGGGGTGAGCTCCCTTTGCTCGGTCCCAGCTCCTGCCCACCTAGCAGTTTGAAAGCACGTCAAAGTGCAAGTAGATAAATAGGTACCGCTCCAGCGGGAAGGTAAACGGCGTTTCCGTGTGCTGCTCTGGTTCACCAGAAGCGGCTTAGTCATGCTGGCAACATGACCCGGAAGCTGTACACCGGCTCCCTCGGCCAACAGAGCGAGATGAGCACCGCAACCCCAGAGTCAGTCACGACTGGACCTAATGGTCAAGGGTCCCCTTTACCTTTACCTAAGGTGTACTTATCAATAAAGCATGAGAAGAGGTCTGCTGGAAGCATCCTGTTCTCACAGTGGCCAACCAGAAGCCCACAACCAGGACCCAAGCACAAGACCACTCTCCCCACCTGTGATTATCAAGGATGGGCATTCAGAAGTATCCTGCTGAGGTCCTTTTTTTTTTGTCAGGTTCTGCAGAGAGCAGGGGGAACTTTAAAAATTCTGTGGTCTATGTAGGTTTGAAAATATTTCAGTCAGGCCAAAAAGAACAGAAACTACACAACAGAAAATGCCCCTGACATTGGAGTTAAATGTAGGTCAACTTCTCATTCAGGTTGTACATGATACGGACATGCTGTTCACCTGTTAAGGGTGATGTATGATATAGCATTACTGGCTGATGCAACTACTCCTGTAAAGGGATACAGCTCTTGATCTAAGATCAGTGTGGTACATAACAGCACTGATATTTATGCATTCACAAAGAAAGGCTTCTTCCTCTGAGCTGGATAATGTTGATACTAGCCCCTTCCCATATCTGCAAACAAAAAGGACAGAGGAAGAGAAAGACATTCACTGAGCTGTCAGGGCATATTAAATGTCCTCAGGTGAGCTCAAGTGTGAAGACATGGCCATCCATGTTGCTGTTTGAAAGGAAATTCATTTATAGCAGAAGCTGTCAAACTTTGTCATAATGAGCATCTCCAAATGGGAGCTCTACAAAGGATCAGCAAAGCTACCAGGCAGTTGACTGCCTTCTTCAGACAGAAGGCAAGCAAACATAAGAACGTAAGAAGAGCTCTGTTGGATCAGGCCAAAGGCCCATCTAGTCCAGCATCCTGTTCTCAAGGCAGCCTACTAGGTACCTTCCAGAAGACCACACGCGGGTTCTTCTCATTCTCTGAACAGCTTGGAGGAAACAAAAACGGGGTGGCTACCTCAGTGTCCTACAAATGTTGTTAGACTGAAACTTACGCAATATGAATTCAGCTGGGTGGGGTTTATGGAAGTTGGGAAACCAACAAGTTCTGGAAGACCACACTGTTAGGGATATGAGGTTAGATTCCCATACAGTGGATGTTGCCCCCAATTGTTGTCCTCACACAGAGGAAACTTACGGCTGAAATAGTTTACTGTTGCAGAAGATAAGGCTTCAGTAAAACAGATCCGGATTATGCTATATACATACAGCTTGTACTCTTTGCAGATACATACACACATTCAGATACAGATATATACAAGTATCTCCATTGCTCCAGCAATTCAGGATGTAACACAGGCTCTGACTCACACCGTCAAACACTGAGTCAGATTCACTCACTGACCTTGGTTCAAATGAGCTGACATGCCTTAATCACTTATACAGTCGACCATGGGCCAATGTAGCAACTGGCTTGGCTGACCTTGTGCCTGTTGGCTTAGCTCACCCATGGGTTATTTATGCTCATGAAGGAAATTAACCCCTTCCTCATTTCCAATTACTCCAACACACAAGGTGCCAACCTTGTTGGGAGCTTGCTGGTATCCTTTCCCCGCCATTAGGTGAAGCGGAAGGATGAATGTTTACCAAGTTGTAAGCTGACATGGAATGACTGGATGCAAAGCACTTGTTTATTATTTTGCCAAGGAGGATTTGAAAACATTTCCACATCTGAGCAAAAACATAGTCAGGGTAGTAAGGTCCTCAGACCATTGAATTATAAGTTGTGAGTATTTATCTTCCCACTCAAAAAATATAAGGCTCTGTGCAAACTCCTGCTTACTCTGCAACCAATATATTCTCACTGTTGGTCTGAGAAACACAGAACCCATATCTCTCTTGTATTTTATTGTTTCCTATTAAATACCGTGCTTTGATGCATGTTCCTCCAAAACAGCCTTGATCTGAATTGAGAAAAAGAACAACCTGGCTGTGTTTTCATATATACACAGTCCAAGTCTCTTCGTGACCATAAGGGCCCACAAAATACATTTGCCACTAATTCCAATACCAGAGGAATATAATTTAATAGTACACAGACATCTGCAAATATAAAAGATTTCACCAGTACAAAACTGATGTGGATTACAGCTTCAACAGAAAAAGAATACATTGCTGGACATACTCTCCATTTGCCTCAATTCTAGCATTTCTCTTGCATTGCTGATCTCACATTCAGTTTGCATGCCATTTGTGCTTTGTGTGGGGAAGGAATTTAAAATCATAACTTTTGCTTATGGAAAAGTATTTAAAAGCATCCAGACGTTATAAGAGGCAGGTAGACATTGCAACCTCCACATGGAGTCTGCCACCAAGGGCTTTTCATGTGGTTCTACAGACCTGCAATAATCTGGAACAAGGGACAATCCTTTCAAAACCAATAAAGGGCGAGTAGTGCTCCAGCTGTTCTGTCCTTCAAGAATTGTGTTATGTTGGCCTCTGATGATATTAGAGTTAAAATCTATACAATTCCAGAATTTGTCATCTGTGTTGGAAGCGAGAGGATGGGGGGTGGGTGGGAGAGAATTGTATCTGCGGAAATAAGAGCCAATGCTGTAGCTCTAATAATTTATTTGGACGAAAGAGGGAAATTGTTGCATTATCAGCCTCATGGATTCCGTACTGTGTCATGTATTGATTAGTTGCCATTGCTAATTCGTCATTTTTTCCTCATAATTTTGGCCTACAGCATTACTCTCGGCGAAATTTGTCAGCGGGTCTCATGTGACTAGACATGCTGTCACCCCACACATAGAGAGCTGGATTTGATGCATGAGGGGAAAAGGTGTTAATATTGCAGTTCCCTCTGCCCACCACACTTTCAGAATAAAAATTTGCTTGCAGCACACTGATTATTTAATTGATAAAGAAATACATTGGAAAACAAAAGAAAGAACTCCTAGCAGCACTCAGTTTATAACACAGAACACAACTACTTTATGATATGATCAGGGAGCATCCAGAAAGTGTAAAACAATGCAGCTACCGTACCTAAGAACACGAATCATTCCCAAAATATATTTATAAACAAGCCTCTTACATACGTACCTGAAGTGTGTATACAAACTCAATGAGAGATGTGTGCTTGCTTTTGCAAGATCTAATTTAAGTCAAACAAATTATCATCAATACAAACAAGCCTTTCTCTTTTCTGATCGTTCATATTAGCCAGAGCTGAAAATCCCTGCTCACAACAATATGTCGTGGAGAACTGTAGAAGAATAGCCAATGCTCTTTGAAGAGAGGTGTGGACACAGTTTCTGGTTATCTATCTATGTATATATAATTGATACTATACTACACTGACCTACATTGAAATATTTAAATGTTTCTTTGACTGTCCTTGAATCTTTCCACCACACTTGCCATCCTCTCCTGCCACACCTTTTGAAAACCACTGATCTGCCTCATTATTGCCTGCACTGACTGGCAATGGCTCTCCAGGTTTTTAGGCAATCCTACCTGGAGACACGGGTGGCACTGTGTGTTAAACCACAGAGCCTAGGACTTGCTGATCAGAAGGTTGGCAGTTCGAATCCCCGTGACGGGGTGAGCTCCCGTTGCTCGGTCCCAGCTTCTACCAACCTAGCAGTTCGAAAGCACGTCAAAGTGCAAGTAGATAAATAGGTACCACTCCAGCAGGAAGGGCGGGAAGATAAACAGTGTTTCCGTGCACTGCTCTGGTTCGCCAGAAGCGACTTAGTCATACTGGCCACATGCAACCCCAGAGTCGTCCGTGACTGCACTTAACAGTCAGGGGTCCTTTACCTTTACCTTTACCTAGAGATGCGGGGATTGAACCTGAGACCTTCCACTTGCAAAGCTGATAATCTATCCCTGAGCTACATACAGCTGCCCCCCTTTTCACAGCATGCTCTATGTAGAGATCATATTGCAGTAATCTGAAGGCTGCCTGATCTTTGAGGTTAAAGATTTTAAATGGGCAAACTATTTTTAAAAGGCAGGTGAATGAATTGCATCCTCTGAGCTGGTCTGCATGAGGATCACATGGGGGTCGGGAATCATTCCTGGATTTTTACCACTACAAGCAGGTGACTGCATGCCCCTCCCCACAAAAAAATGCTTCATGCACTCAGAAAACTAGGGAATTTGGCATGCTAGTTTTTTATGAGCTAGGATTAAAGAAAAAAAGGGAAGCAATCAAATATATGACCCCACCCCACCCCATCCCTCTGTTTAGCAGTCTGGGATGGTTCAGTCCAGAAGCACTTTTTGTCATGCCACCTATTCAGACTTTTTCACTGGGTTTAGTTATAGTTGCAACGGTGAAATATTAATAAGTTCATGCTAACTTTATTCTGCCTTCAGAACTGCTCCCCCCTTTCAATACCCCCCATATGATTGTGTGCACATTATTGTTACATCTACATCTACATCCACCTCCTCACCCTCATTGCCCCATGCAGAATTAGCTCCTGATTCAGTAGCCTTTTGGTTTAGAAAAGAAAGTGAGCAAGGAAGGACAGGATAAGAGGTGTCTAAAATGTAAACATGGTGTAGAAAAAGTCTCTCAATGCTGGAACCCAAAGTGTGTGAGAGATTCAGGACAGGCAAAAGAGGGGCCTTTTTCACACAGCTCAGAGTTAAGCTGGGGAACTCACTACCTCAAGATACGGCTTTAAAAGGAGTTTATTACCAATGACTACTAACCACAGTGGCTATGTTTTGGGGGGTTTTTTGGCAACTCCGCCGAGACCATAATGGCTATGCTCTGTTGCTGCTGGGGGAGGCAGTATGCCTCTGAATACCAGTTGCTGAAAATTGCAGGTGTGTAGCAGAATGCTGTTGCACTCGGGTCCCACTTGAGGGCTTCTCTTTAGGGCACCTGGTTGGCCACTGTGAGAACAGAATGCTGGACTGGATGGGCCTTTGGACTGGGCCTTTGGTCTGATCCAGTTATGATGACCTGAGTATTGCATGAGTAATATTCATGAGCCCAAGGTGCAGTGCAGATGAAATAGTTGTAGAGATTCTGCAAACGCCTTTTCAAGTGATGGTTAGAACCTTGCAACAAATCCAACTCAATGATGTAACGCTGGAAAGTGTCGATCACTTCTCCTACCTGGGCAGTCTCCTACCACAAGGGCCGCCATTGATGCCGAAATCCAGCATTGCCTGAGCTCTGCAAGTGTGGCTTTCTCCCGATTGAAGTGCAGAGTGTTTGAGGAGAGGGATATTCGCAGGGAAACCAAAATGCTTGTTTACAAAGCTATTGTACTACCAGCCTTACTGTATGCTTGTGAAACATGGACCACTTATAAACGCCATCTCCAACTCCTCGAAAGATTCAATCAACAGTGTCTCTGAAAATTTTTTACACATCACTTGGGAAGACAGGCGAACTAATATCAGTGTACTGGAAGAAGCAAAGCTCACCAGTGTTGAAGCAATTATTCTTTAACATCAACTTCATTGGACTGATCAAGTTGTGTGGATGCCTGATTATCATCTTCCAAAGCAACTACTCTATTCCAAACTTAAAAATGGAAAGTGTAATGCTGGTGGTCAACAAAAGAGGTTTAAAGACTGTCTCAAGGCAAGTTTTGAAAAATGTAGTATAAACACCAACAATTGGGAAGCACTTGCCTGCGAGTGCTCCAATTGGAGAACAGCCTTTACCAAAGGTATCATGGGCTTTGAAGACACTTGAACTCAGGACACAATGGAGAAACATGCTAAGAGGAAGGCATGCTTGGCAAATCCACACCATGATCAACTCCTGCCCGAAAACCAATGTCCCCACTGTGGAGGGGTGTGTGGATCCAGAATTGGCCTCCACAGTCACTTACGGACTCACAGTTAAAACCGTGTTCATGGAAGAGAATATTATTCGGCTACAAGTGGTCTCCAAAGAAGAACCTTGCTTCTCCATGGTTATGTGGAATGTACAATTCCAGGTTGTCCCTGATGTCTAGAACCTTCTCATTTCTACTTTCCTTATGGAAATTATTCTGCATATGGGATAAGGCAGATAATGAGCGATTTGTCATCCAACCCTCCCCGGGGTCTTTACAAAAGGAGCTTCACTTCCGAGGCTCTCCTTCATTTTCAGGAGACGTTCTCCTCTGCACCAGGGTAAATAGCTCCTTCCCCCTTCAGATGAAAGGGACAAGTTTCTGCAATCAACCACATTGAATTTCATCACTTCAGCATTGTGAATGTCACACATGGAAGAATAAGTAATGTAGGCAGAAAGTTTAGGTTTGTTCACTTCCTATTTTACCACCTGAAAAAGTTATCATTTTCAGCATACTGGACAAATAATAATAATAATAATAATAATAATAATAATAATAATAATAATAATAATAATAATTCAAGGCTTTTATGTTGACATCTTTCCCAATCTGCATTGGAATTGGAATTGTTTTAAATATGTTTTAATATCGTCTTATTGCTTTATTACATATTGTTTGCCACCCTGGGCTGAACAACCATTTTCCTTCATGCGATTGCTTCAGTCTGAGAGCCAGTGTGGTGTGTAAAACTGGGATTAGGGACACCTGGGTTCAAATGCCACTGGGTGATGCTGGAACAGTCAGCATCTCTTAGGCTAGTTGTGAGCCTAAGAGAAGGGCGTAGAAACAAAAAGGGCCATGTGTGACTTTGAAGGACAGGAGGGAAATAAAATTAATAAATCTACCAGTCCCACTGGGCAGAAGCATGTTACTAGCCCTCTTTATGTTTAGGATTAGATAAGCTCCAGATCAGAGACATAAATAAATAATTCCTTCCTCCACCAATTTAAACCATTCCTGCCCTGCCATTGTAAAGGAGGTCCTTCCTTGTGGCTAATCAAAGTGAAATGGGTGTTCTTAAGATTACATGTTTTCAAGGAATGTGAGGCTTGAAAGTCAACCTGGGGCAATTCTTGAATTGTCCCACAACTTTGATAGCTCACTGACCTTGGTATCAGAAGCTATACTTCCAAGTTCAAAGCCCTGGAGGCAGGAATGCCCAGCCATTTAGGACCATTGTACTGAAATTCAACAGCTGAACCATTAGTGACTTCGAACAAGTGGTGATAAAGATGATTAAATTTAGCTCAGCAGAATATAAAAGGATTATGCTTGCAGAACTGCCATAGGCACCTGGTTGGCCAGTATGTATCTTGAACTTCATGGGCCAGGGCCCTTCTTTAATTCTTATGCCCTGTGGGAGTTCTTACATAGAACACACCTTTGCACTGGCAGCATCAGAATAGGGTGGTGTATGGAGAATAGAGTGGAGCTGCTTCAGGAAGCAGAAGATATCTGGACAGCTGCTAGAGCTAGATAAGCAAAGGTCATGGGAAAGGTCTTGTGGGGGGGAGGCACAGAGAGAAAAGGAGTGCCAAGACCAAGAAGGGTTTTGAAGGGGCGGACCCAGGAACATAAGAGCCCTCTGCATCTGGCCCATCTATTTAAGCTTCCACCTCTCAAACTGGCCAACCAGATATCTTAATGCAGGCATATCCAAAGTCCATTTCTGGGGCCTAATCTGGTCGGTTTAATCCGGCCCCCATGGCAGTTTATTTCCTGGAGTAAAATCCTAAAAAAAAAAAAAAACCTCAACAGCTTCAGTCCTTAAAAAAAGGTCAACAACTTTGGTTGGCCCTCACAGCCCTTCATTTCATCAACTCTGACCCTCTTTGAAAAAAGTTTGGAAACCACTGTGGGAAGCCCACAAGAAGGACCAGAGAGCAACAGCACTCTACTACCCTGTGGTTCCCAGCAACTGAAATTCAGAGCATGCTGCCTCCAACAGTGGAGGTGGAGCAAAGCCATCATGGCCAGTAGCTGTTGATAGCATTATCCTCCATAAATCTGTCTAAATAATCTTTGAAAGCTATACACTACACAATGCCTTCATATTGTGTATGCATAATACAAAGAGGAACGTGTAGGTTGACCCTAAGAGAAGAAAGCAAAACATCTCTGTAAATGCCAGTCTATATATTTGAAATGGACCTAGATCTGTCTGGGAACCCATTGGATCCATCAGCTTCTGAGGGTGGACCATCCTCCATTTCAATTTTAAAATTCTTTGATTCTGTGATTCATAGCCCCCCCCCCCCGCCTCTGCAGAGGGGCAAAAGTGCTGAGAGCGTAAATCTCAGCAGGAAGTGATCTGACACCTGACTGGTGTCAATATCCCCCAGTTTCAGATCATTCTCTTCCTGCCCAGTTGAGAAAACAAGGTCCAGAGTGCAGCCTGTCACATTCACTGGGCCGATAAATTGTTGGGACAGCTCCATAGTTGTCATGGCGGCCATGAAGTCCTGAGCCACCACAGAGCTAACTGCTTCAGCGTGGAGGTTGAAAGTCCTCCAAAACCAGCTCTGAGAGTCCTCAACACCACTTCCGAAACCAGCTCTGTTAGCTCAGGCAGGGAGATTGCTGGGCAGCAGAATCCCTAATCTGTCCCTATGCCCGATGCCAGGAACAAACTGTGCCAGAAACTCTGTGCCCTATTCAACTGGGCAGAAAGCCTGTAGAGAGAGATGGAATCTCTCCCTCTCCCTGATCCAAAAGTCTGCCCTGATGCTGCACCGAGTATCCAAGTGGGATTGGCTATGTTGTCCCCCACAAAGGGCACAGGCCTGGGGAGGGACACAAAAATCATGCCTCTCCACTCTGGCTCAGAGTGGCTAGGAGCCCACCCACCTAGGCTCCTAGCTCATTGCTCTCCAGGCCACTTCTCTGCCATTCTGGGAAGGGAAGGCATGCCTCTGGGTGCCTCAGCGGAGGAATGCAGGTACTGGCATGGGCTGTCACAGCAGCCCTGTGGTGCCCCCTCACCACTTGGCCAGCCCTGAAGGAGCATGTGAAAGGTGCTAGGTTCAATCTGGTATGCCCAGGTTTCTCTTCATATCGTAGAAAGGACATATCTAGGTAGGGCTGCAAAAGACACCTGTCTGAAATCCCAGCAAACCACAGCCAGCCATTGCAGATCTGTCACGTCTACTCTTGCCGAGATTCTTGCATAGCAGGGAATTGGACTAGATGACCTTTGGTGTTCCCTTGCGACTCTACAATTATATGATTCTATGAGACAACCCTGAACTCAACAGACCAGCCATTGACTCCATGTAAGGGAGCTTCCACTGTGATGAAAGCTTGTTGGAAGAAAACAACAACAGCCCCCTGATGAAAATAATTCCAGTCATTATTCAGAGACTTAAAAGGGTGCCTTTTCATATCTGGAAACCGGTATTATGATAATGCAAACCTCTTCTTTGGAAACAGCATGTTGTGGCCTCTATTTGCAAATACAGAAGAAGCAAAGGGACAGGGTAAATACTTAAGATTCAGTTCATGGTGCAGAAATCTGTAGAAGTTAACCACTAAACTTGGGTAGGAATACTCCCTTCCAGAAGAATGAAAAGGTTGAATGAACCGCGCGGCCAATTACATGGTCATTGAACGGTGAAAAGAGTAGCCTCCTGGAATTTTGCAGCCGTTCGCTGATTCAACGAATGCAGCACAGCGGAGGCAAATCCTGTGACACCGTTTCCCAGCTATATAATCACAGTTGCAGGGGCAGAAATGTGTAACAAACAAACTGAACCCCTTGAGTCATATTTTGCTCAGGACAGCAGAATGGTGCTTAACTCTCCCACTGAAGCTGAGAGCTCTCCCCTGAATTTGCAAAACAATGGATTGACACTTCTATTTAAATTCGTCTTTTGGTTTTGAGATCTAGAAACATTGGTATGACTCCAAGCCTTTTTGCCACTATCCAAAGGGATTAGGAACTTACTTTTTCAGGAGGGGACAAGGCACAACATGTAATTTTAATACAATTTAGAAAGAAACTCGCGCTGGATGTCAAACTATATGCCAACTGGCTATGCATTTCTGCAGTCATCGGATAGAATAGTAAAAAGTAGGGTTGGGAAGTTAACATTAGCAATTCACTGAACCCTACTGTATATTTCTCTGGAAGTAAGAGAACTAATGTGTAATTTAAAAGCAATTGAAACTGAACATTCAGAGACAAGAGCTAGAATATCGTAACAGAGCACAAGCTTGTTTAGTTATCAGGATGATTTTGTCTATGCTTATATATGGACTAGTATACAACAAGGGTTGGGAACCTGAGAACCAAGGGGTGAATGTGGCCTCTCTGTGTAGTCCATTCTTTGGGATAGCTCTTTCGGTAGAGCATGAGACTCTTCATCTCAGGGTTACAGGTTCAAGCCCCACATTAGGCCAAATATTCCTGAATTGCAGTGGTTTGGACTACGGTAAATGGTCCTTGATGTCCCTTCCAACTCTACAATTCAATGATTCAGTGCCATGACCCAAGATCACAACCCTCACTGGTCCCAATTCTCTGATGGTGGCCCCATGGGCCCTCAGGATTTTATGTCCTCCTAAGTCTATTCCAGGGACATGGGTGGCACTGTGGTCTAAACCACAGAGCCTGGGCTTGCCGATCAGAAGGTTGGCAGTTCAAATCCCCACAATGGGGTGAGCTCCCGTTGCTCGGTCCCTGCTCCTGCCAATCTAGCAGTTTGAAAGCATGTCAAAGTGCAAGTATATAAACAGGTACCACTCCGGCGGGAAGGTAAATGACATTTCCGTGTGCTGCTCTGGTTTGCCAGAAGCAGCTTAGTCATGCTGGCCACATGACCCAGAAGCTGTATGCCAGCTCCCTCGGTCAGTGAAGTGAGATGGGCGCCGCAACCCCAGAGTTGGCCACAACTGGACCTAATGGACCTAAAGGACCTAATGGACCTTTACCTTTAAGTCTTCCCACTTTCCCTCCCCTTGTTGGTGCTGACCCATGACAGGACCTTTTCAGTGGTGGCTCCCCACTTGTGGAATGCTCTCCCTAATGAGCTGACTGTCCCTATCATGGTTAACTTTTATGATGAATTTGAAAACCTTCCTGTTTAACCAAGCATTTGGTGGCTGAACCCCAAGATCACTGGTTGGAAGGATGTTTTTAACCATTTTTACAATGTTTCCAAGTGAAACTGCTTTTAGATGGTTTTAGAATGTTTTAGAATGCTTTTGCTTTGCTTTCATTTTGAAATTTGGTATCTGTTTGCTACCCTGGGCTCCTTTGAGAAGAAGGAGTGATACATAGAATCATTTGAATTGTAGTGTTGGAATGGACCCTGTGGACCCTCTAGTCCTGCCTCCTGAATGCAGGAATATACAGCTACCCCTTACAGGGATTGAACCTGCAGCCTTGGCATTATCACCACTATGCTCTAACCAACTGAGCACATATTCAATAATATGGCATAAAACAACTGGAAAGAAAGAAGAGGAGAATTTTACAGAGACATGGTAACCTTTCATCACATATTCAACAGAACATCAATTGCAAGGCCACTCAACCACATCCACATTTGAAACTTTGGAATACTGTTTATTCATAGGAATTTGTGCTGTGAGGGAGGGGGTGGGCAGGCAGGAGAACTGCTTATTAAGGGGTTTGTGCCTTTTGCAAAACCAATAAAACATGCACACGAACACACAAATGAATAAATAGTTATTTGGTGTGGAAATATCAATCAATTGCTATTGGCCTTGCTCACTGCACACAACAACCCCCCCCCCCCCGCACCCTGTGTGCTGGTACTTCAATAACAGATTTGCACAAGGATTTGTGGAGCTTCTCCTGTTGAATAAGAACCCTCAAATATATGACACTTGGGAGGTGGGGGGGAACCGACCATTTTGTTCCTTTTTCCAGCTTTCTATCACCCTTGGCAGGAAACCCAAATGTCTTCAAGGTAATAAACTATTTTTTAACTCTATTATTACAGGCTGTGTCTCCATTATTTCTCTTCCTGCTGTTCCTCCATTACACAGACAAGCCATTTGGGGGAACTGGTGGCCCCCACTTGTTTCTCTCTTCCTACTCCAGCACTTTTCAAAGGCTATGTAGTGGTGTTCTTGCTATATCTACATTTTTTAAACACCACTAGACATTTGTGGACTTTTTGGTTGAGAGGTTATCATCAGTAGAGCCCTCTAGTCTCACTTTGTCCCTAGACCTGTAGGCCTCTGGGAGGGATGATGAAAATGCTATTGAGCATGTGCCAAGTTCTTTCCTTGACTGTTGCATAACGAGAACCAGCTTCAAAAACACCAAGAGAAGGCATTTCCAGGGTGAATACTATGAACTTCCAGGCAGTACCTCTCATTTCATATCAAGTGAACTTAACCATTCAAGCATGGATGTTTAAGTTGCCAGAACATCACCATCCATGTACAATATACTTGATGAAGTATCACCAGTCTCCAAATAAGCTACTCCATTTGGGCAATTGGGGGCATAGCCCCACCCAATACAGTCTGCTCTCAGTCAGCCTCTGCAGGCTGACCTTCTTACCTACAGCTAGCTGAGGGAGTGGTGGCCCTGGCTGCCAGCTTCCTCCATCTCTTTAGTCTCAGTGTTGCTCCTTGTAAGGGTAAGCAGGCAAGAGGATGGGGACAAAAATATAATGGGCTGGCTCTGCTTGTCATAGGCTCCGGCGCCACCCTGCCCTCCCAGTCACAACGCCTTCAGCTCTTTGGATCCCAAGTTGTTATGAGCTTGAAATGTAGGCATCAGCACTTTAAACTGGGCTCAAAAGCACATAGACAGCCAACACAGAGCTTTAAGAGCAGGTTTTAAATGATGATTCTTTGTATTCCTGTCAAAATCGTAACAGCCAAATTCTGCAGTCAGTGAAGCTTCTGGCCTGAATTTAAGGACAGCCTCACATATAATGCGTTCACATTAATCCAGTTGTTATGATTATGATAATATATATATATATATATATATATATATATATATATATATATATACCGTATTTTTTGCACCATAACACTCACTTTTTTCCTCCTAAAAAGTAAAGGGAAATGTCTGTGCGTGTTATGGAGGGAATGCCTACGGGTGGCATGCCTACAGATTTTCCTCCTCTAAAAACTACGTGCGTGTTATGGTCGGGTGCGTATTATAGAGCGAAAAATACGGTATATCTTTACCATGTTATGATTATAATAAAAAAGAGTCAAGATAGGTTGCAACAAGGGGGGTTAAGAAGAACATCACAGAAAATGGGGTGGGAAGTCAAAAACAGAAAAGTATTTTTTTAAATTGGAATAATCCAGATGGGAGGTTACCTCTATCCAGGTGAGTTCTAAAGTACAATATACTGTATGTTATGTTCAAGTTTTGGAAAGTCAGCAGTTGTTAACTTTGTACACCCTAAATTTGCACTTTCAAGAATCCAGGTGTGCTTTTAAAAATTGTTCGCAGTTTCATCCCCAAAGAAAACGACTGCATTTTCAAAAGCTGTGGAAGAACCAAAAAATACACACTTGTGTGTAACATCACTTTTGGTCTTGTATGCAACCTCCCAAACATGAGTAAAAGCAAGGAAATTCTATGTCGCTCCAGATGTTGATGGATGCCAATTCCCATCAGTCGCAGTCATCATGATCAGTGGTCCAGGATGATAAGAACTGGGGTCCAATAACCTCCAGAGGGTCACACATTCTCCATCCCCCCTGATAGGAGGTACTGAATCCTTTAGCATCCTTTACTGCTAAGTGATACAATGCTATAGAATCTGGCTGTCCACAACAGGAGTCCATTTGCAAAGCAATAAATGGAATATCAAGTGGTCTCTGAGAATGTCACATCTGGCCATCTCTGCCACACAAAAATAAATAAATAAATAAATAAATGCAGCCCTTCTGCATTGGCAAAGCCATGCTCTTTACTGCTCCATATACGTATGAGAATATGCAGAGCCGAGACCACAAACTGTGAGCAGTGATTTATGAAAGGGATGATCCTCATACAGGTTCAGCTGGGAGAATCCAGGAGGTATGGTGCAATCACAGAGCAAAGGAACTATTTTGCTGGGGCTTTGAAAGAATGTATGCTAAGCAGCTCAGGAAACAAATGAAGATACTCAGAGAAGGCAAAAAGCCTTCAAACTTCAAATGGCAAGGTGCTCGAACTTTTTCAGCATTGCTTATTCCCAGCTTTAAGAACTCAGGGATCAGTTTGCTGAATGAAGCTACTGCAGTCCATCTAGGGAACCACTGGCCCTCCAAAAGTTGCTGGACTCCAGTTTCTATCAGGCCCAGCTAGCATGGTCAGGGAGTTAAGTCCCAAAAACAATGGGTCGGTGCATCTGGCTGTTTGTGTTTGGTGGTTCAAGCGACCCACGGATGGCTGTGAGCAGGATCCCTGCATTGAAGGGGTTGGACTAGTTGATCCTTGGGGTCCCCTTCCAGCTCCTCAATTCTAAATTCTTTTATTCTATTCCCTCTGAATAGTACAACTTTTATTATGGAACTTGTCCATCATATTCCCTTCACAGAGCTACAATTCTCAGATGGGTTTAACAACCAATCCCTCTTCCCTGGGAACTTTGGGAATTGTAGTTCTGGGAAGGAAACAAGGGTCTCCTACTAACTCCCAGCATTACTGGTGAACTGCAGTTCCCACTGTTCTTAGGGGGAAGCTATGACTTTTTAAAGTGGTGTGATACTGCTTTAAATGTACAGTGCAGACAGAGCCTGATAAATGATACATGTGCAGCCTGAGGGATGGCTTTCTCAGCAATGGTGCCCTGGTCAGGGAACCTCCCTTCCCTTCACAATATAGCTGGCAATGGCTCTTATGAAATTTAGGCACCAGCTGAAGTCTTGCCTTTTCACTCAGGCATTTGATGGTCATTAGTATTGCAAAGTACTTCTCCATGCAGCATGTAAACGATGGAGCTCATTCCCCCAGGAAGTCGTGATGGCCACCAATTTGGATGGCTTTAAAAGAGGATTAGGCAAATTCATGGAGGATGAGGCTGCTAAATGTCATGACTGTGTTCTACCTCCCATGTCAGAGGCAGCATGCTTCTGAATACCAGTTGCCAGGAATCACAGATGGGTAATGCTGTGGTGCTCATGTCAAGCTTCCAGGCTGCCCACGGGGATCTGAGTGGCCACTGTGAGACCAGGATCCTGGGTTAGATAGGCCCCCTTTGGTACAGTCCAGCGGGCTTGTCCAGTGCTCTTAGTTTGCAAGTGCCCCTGCTTGTTGAAGTCATAGAATCACATAATTGTAAGGTTGGAAGGCACACCAAGGGTCATCTAGTCTAACCCACTGCAGTGCAGGAATCCTTGGTCCAACATGAGGCTCAAACCCACAATACGGACACCAGGAGTCTCATGCTCTACCATGAGTCATTTGGGCTTTCTTTTTTTCTTTTTGGAAGCTGAGGGTGTTATGTTGATTGATGATGTTTTATGGCAGATGTTACATTCTTCATTAAGCTGCTCTGGGGTTGCTGTCCCACAGAAGAATGGCTATTAAATATTTTAAATGAATGACATTGACCAGGGTGTCAGGCCATGTCCCACAAAGTGGAAATAGAACTTCGGGCCCAGCAGCCAAATGTGACCGAAGGAGGTTCATGACTTGAATGTAGTCTTCCATACACTGTCTATTGTTTTTCTCACCCTTTACCTCTGGCACATCCACAATGCCATGTTCAACTGTTGCCCAGCCCTGCCCTATAAAAGATGTCTCCTAACCTATTAATTCCTCACTTCTGAGCTTTCTGGAGGCATTTGAGTGGCCACTGTGGGAAGCCAAACTTTACAGAAGGCTTGTGGTCTAACCTAGAAGAGCATTCTTATGTTCTGATAGCCCAAGTTGTGACCCTCCAAATGTGACCTTGTGACCCTCCCAATGTGACTGGTCTCTATCTCCAATCATCCCTGGCCACTGCCTGCACTTGCCAGGGCTAACAGAAGTTGAACAGCACCAGGCTGATAAAGGCTTATCTTAAGGAGCAGTGTTGGCAGCAGTCCATGAGATGAGGAAGTCGTGTGGATAGTTGACATGTATTAATGGTGGCAGAGGGGCTTTTGTGGTACTGGAGCCTGGGCTGGCCCAATACATTTTGGTACCTGAGGCAAACCACAAAAGGCCTACACCAGAGAAAAAGTGGGAAGCAGATAGCTATATCAGGAACAAGGGGGGAATAAATAATCTGCAACAGGAACAAAGGGTGAGCAAGGATCTGCATCTGGAATGGGAGTCTGGACGGTCAAATCAACCTAACCTTTCTGAAGTTGAAATCAAAGGCCATTGCTGGGGGTGGGAAGGGGCCCACTCTGAATCATGTCAGGCAGATGCAGACCCCAGCCCTTGTAGGCTATACTGAACCTCTGGTCTCCCTGATGTTGCTGGACTCTACTTTCCAACAGCCCCCAAGCAGCATGTCTTAATAAAGAGCCAAACACCACTTTATACATTTAATGAATAGCAGACTTCTGAATGAGGAGCTCTTATGTTCTGAACACTAAACTTCCATAGACAGCTTAGCGGGCTGCAATGTGCCTTTCCCTCTTGGCCCTGTGACAGAAGTGAAAAGTGAGGAGAATGCAGCAGGGAAAGATGGAATCCACCAGATACTGTATGTTGTTTACTGTGCTTCAGTTTTCAGACTTGATTGTGTCAAAGAAATTACACTCAATGTGCAGTATAATTTGGGGAAACAATGATGGAACTACAGGGGGGAATATGTGCAGATTCAATCCCCAAAAGCAACTCCAGAAGAGACTCCTTCCTGCAGGGCTGCTGCTGGTCAGTGTAGACAATACCAAGCTATATGGACCACTGGTCTGTGTAGGCATAAGGCAGCACTCTGTTTCTATGAGTGAGCGACAGAGAGAGGGAGGAAGAGAGATTTTCATCCTTCACCAGCTTTGTGGTGAAAGGGATCTCTTTGGCTTCCAGCAGATTCCCTCTGCCAACACATGCATGCACTTTTATTGGATTCTTCTTTCCTTTGTCAAAAGTATGTTGGCATTCCTCTCTTATTGAAATCAACAGTTTTCAGAACACAGAACACTTAAAAAAGCAAAAGCAAGCGCATTTATTTTACAGGCTTAATTTTCCTCTCTTATTTCCCTTATGTTCACTTCTTTAATGAAAGTTCTGTTGGTGACAACTCCCCCCATAGCTTCAAATGTAAGAGTTACCGTACTTCTGATAATGCAAGGATAGGGTTGCATTCCATGGCTACATTTTTCATAGAAGTATGTATGCCCCAATGAATGTGGTGAGACTTTGTCCTGTGGATGCTTAATTCAAAAGTGAGTAAGTCATTGCTCGGTTCTTTCCAGACTTGACCTAGACTGTTCCAGGTTTAAAGACCAATAAAAGTTAAAAAATAAATAAATCACATGGTATTCCTAAAAATCATACTAAAAATAATTGTATGATTTGCTTCTTTTTAGTGGCGCACTAATATATTATCTGAGCTCGGCTGTCTCATGATGCTAGATCAAGAAGCATAATTTTTCATTTGGTTTTGATGAGGCTATCTAACTAATATGACCCAGGTTGAATGTCTTTGATTGTAAGCTAATTGGGGCAGAGACCTCTTTTACCAGCTAAGCTGCTCTAGGACATACAGTTGATGCTAGTAGTGATGTATGCAGTGCTGTACACAGAAAATAACCCTATAGGAGGAATGTGATTGCACTCTGACTAGCCTGCAAACTTCCCACCCAAAAACAGAGAAAAGATTCCCTTGCTTCCCTGGAGCCCAAGGGTGGAGAACCTCAGGCCCAGAAGCCAGGTGTGGCCCTTCAAGCCTCTCCACCTGGTCCTCAGAACTGTCTCCAGGCCCCACCCCTCACGGACCTTGCTTTGCCCCATTCCTGGGTATTATTTTTTGCCTGGCTGAAATAGGGCTTTGGACTTGGGATAGTGCATTTTGCTTGCCTGGATGGAGGAGAGCAATGCACTAATAGTAGCCTACTGTTAAATGATAAAAGTTTACATGTATACCTTTGCCCGCTTCTGCCTCTGGCACCACATGCAGCCACCAGAAGATTGCCTGCAAGGCAATGTGGCCCTGAGTCTGAAAAGTTTAATGATTCCTGCTTATTCCCACCCTGTCTCAGCTGAAGACTCCATGACATGGAGAAACATAGCTATGCTGTATAATCCGAGTTTTTAAAACCAAACTTGGCAACCGGTGGGTTGGGCAGATTCCCTATTTATTTTATTTTTTGCGAAGGGCAGTAAAAGCAACAGGAGGCTGTCCTTTCCGCGTCCTTGCAAATATGCGGCTCATCTCTGCTTGGGTTAGCTGGTGTTTCTCCACGTTATCCCCAAGCGGGCTACCTTGCTTATGCTAAAGTGCGCGGCTAGGGCGATCAAATCGGGGGAAGGGGACGGAGGCTCTCGAAAACCCAGTTTACTGCAGCCTCCTCACCAAAAGCAGATGGATCAACTCAGTCTCGACCTGAATTCGCGCGCCTTGAAAGAGTGTGAAAAAGAGGGAAATCAAAAGAGGTAAACTATTTGCTCTGAAACCAACCGCTCTTCTTTTCAAGGATAACGGATCTCTGCTCTTCCCTTAGAAGTTGAATCAAACTTCATTGGATTTTCGCAGGGTTTTTAAGCCGTGCCAAGAGGCGAGAAGGAAAAAGAATTGTGGCACCTACGGGGATAAAAAGGGGTTGCATTTCTGTTTGTGTGTTAGTTCTACGGCCAGGGTAGGTGAGTTAGAGTAGCAATTTAAAAAGAGAAAAGCTTCCACCCGCTCCCATACCCGTTCAATTTATCCATTAATAATTTCAAGGGAAAATGGATTTCCAGAGTCTCCGAGCGGGCGCGCAACTTTTCCAAAGTTCGTTCTCTTCCTCTTTCTCTCTCTGTCTCTCTCTTTCATGCTCTCGTAATCGCAACGAAGTTTGGCAGAAGGGGTTTTCTTTGTAGTTTCTCGGCCCACATTTCTAGCCTTTTTTATTTTATGGGGGGAGGCAGGCAGGAGAAAGTGTCGACCCCCGACCCCCAAAGAAGTTCCAGATTTGCCACAGAAGCTCAAGCCCGGAGCTGCACCCACCTGCCTACGTCCTTGGGAATTTTAAGTTCAGTTCAAAATCCGGGCTGCATTTATTTCAATTTTTAAAAGAGCGGTGGTAGATTGAAGTTAGCATCTTTCAAGTGCATTACACAGAAATTTAAACGTTATGCAAGATAAACAAGAAAATTAAACAAAAAGACACCCCCATCTCTCTTTCTGACTGTTTTCGGGTAAAGGGTCTCTTGCTGCTTTTAAACGAGACCACGCTTGAGCTAATTTTACAGATTTTGCAGGTAGCAGAATTCGGAGTGCAAAGCCAATTCCTTTAAATGTGGAAGCCAGGGGACATGATGGAAAGAAAGCAACAGAACCAAATCCAGTGTCTCTTCTCCGCTCCGCCCCCAGCATCCAAGTGTTATATATCCCACTAATTACAGGTGCAATAGAAAAGCCCCCCCCCCCCCCAAATCAGGAAACTTGGTCCAAAAGTAAGGCAGAGGATAGAGGCACCATAAAGACTTTTATAACACACATTCGTTTCGGCGTAACCCTTTAGGGACCCTTCATTAGAAGCATAAAGCGTATAGCCCCAGATTGATACGTGGAGAGAGACAGAGTAAAGGATAGAATTGTCGACTTGGAAGGGACCCCTGAAGGACGTCTATTCCGACCCCCTGCAATGCAGGTAATGGTTGGTCTAAAAACATGCAGGATGGCTGATCGATTTTATTTTATTTTTTAAAAAGCCAAATTAACGAAAGAACCAGATATACATTGCCATGCCTGTTAAGAAGGGTTCTTCCCCTGCCCTAAAAAAAAGAAAGAGATGGATACCTATGGAAATCATGTTTGTTTGCAAGTTAGCAGAACTTCCCTCCTAGTTAAAAATGCGCAGTGTGCAAACTGACCCTAAACCCCTTATGAACCCCGTGGGATTTCCTGTTCCCGTCAAAATCTTATTACTCCGAGAAAGATTAATAAAGATCTATCAAAACGAATCAAAACCAAGATAATTTTAAACCCATTTTATGGAATGAACCGAATGCTAAAGTTTCAAAGCTAAATAGTATTACACCCGGCCTATCCGAACAGGTGCTGAGGTAGAGCCCGTCAAGAGAACAAACGGATTCAACCAAAGTGATCGCTTGTTGGAGGAGAAATTCGTCTTCTTCGGGAGGTGGGCGGTAATCCCAACTTTTGTATTGTACTACTAATCCGGACCTCAAACTGATAATAAATTGAGTAATTAAGAAAAAGAAAAAGAAAACGTAATTGCAGAGACAATTCCTTTCCCTCTTTCCCACCGATTGATTTTAAGTGTAACCTGTTTCGGGGCAGGGACCCATCCATTATCCCCCTTTCTCCTAGTTGAAATCAATCTACATGTGCACGGATGGTACCACATAAACAGCGGGGGGGGGGGGAGCCGGCGGAAGGAAAGTAAGGTGCAGATTGAGACCGGATTTTAAAAGCAGTCATTTGCAAAATTATTATTACATCTTAGAAAGAGAAACTTGATTCTGAAGATGTGTTGGGGTTTTTTGTTTTTTTAATGCAACATGTTTAAAAGCTCAAAGTACCTAAAACAAACTAAACCAATGAAATACGATGATTTGCAAACACAATTAAAGAGGTTCAATTATTTAGAGCTTGCAGGCGTCCTATCCCCTAATTCATTTTTAATAGAGTCTAATTAAGGTTCCTCCAACCGGATTCACACATTTGTAAATATTTCAGAGCAAGACACGGTTTTTCCGCCCTTGAACAAGGCTCTCTCTCAGATTACTCCTGGGTTTAAGAGGAAGAATCTGAGGAGAGAGAATGAAGAGGATCCAGAGGGCGCAGTTTCTTATGGGAAGTTGAGCGCGAGCGCGCTGGCAGGGGAAAGAATCGGTTGTAGGAAGCAACAAGTGTCAGAAGAGAACGTTCTTAGGGGAATGTGGGGAGAAAGACCTCAGCATAACATTCTATCGGCTTTCTCGTGTCCAAATTGGAAAATTGCCGAACTTCAGTTCTTCCCCGCGCGCTCCCCTCCTCAGCACAAAACTTTAAAAAAGCGATCCTAAATACACTTCCTTGGGAGCAAGCCTGACCGAAATGAGAGGGACTTTGCTCTCCCCGAAGAAGGGTCGCTGCAAAAAGACCCTGATCCCCTCCTTACTGTTTAATGTGAAAACAGGTCAATAGGATTTAATGCCAAATCAGCTGTATTTATGGTCACAGATGAATGCTGCGATCGTAGTCGCAACCGGGAGAAGCAAGCCTCTGCGCATTTACTACAGTACCAAGCGAACAGGCAAAAGGGATCGGTATCTATATGTAAAAAAGGCCAGTGTGCGCCCAGTCCTCGGCGCCGTCTACTTTTAAAGAAGTCACTTCCCGATGCGCTTCCTGACTCCAAGCTGGATTCCATCAGAATTCTGGTAATGAGAAGTATTATTATTATAAGTCTAAGGATGGCACGGTAACACATCAAGCTTAAAACCATTTACTCTTCTGTAGACCCAGCACCTTAAGGAACTAATGTCAGGGGCAGAGTTCTTTTACGAAGATATTCGCCCCCTGCCCGAAAAAATAATTAAATCCTGTAAAAAAACCTTTTTGAATAAAAGTTAGACGTAAATTGAAGATTCCACATGGAACGTTAAAAAAAGAAAGCGAGCGCAGCCCGCTCCCAGGCGTTTTCACAAGAGTAAAGGCTCTCATCACTCCGGTTTTAACAGAGACTTTGCGTTAAGGTTGCTGCTGCAATCTCCGCGTAATGTCTGAACTTTATTTTTTTAAAGGTGAGGAGGGCAGAATTTTAAATGGCGTTTACATGTAAACCAAATTAAGGTCTTTTGGCATTTGAATTATGAACCGGGGAAGAAGCGGGGAACAACTGTCAAAAGCGCGGTTTAAAGAAGGGCGGCGGGGAGAAGCCTCTTAAGGAAAGAGCTGGACGCAAGGATTTCAGCCCGCTCTGAACATCCACGTTGAAGTTTTTTCTTTTTGTTTTTACTTCGTTGAAACTCCCCCCCCTTGTGTTTACGTTCAACGCGGAAGCAGCGTTTTAAACCTGATTAATAAACACTTAAGTCAGTATTAAAACACCATGCGTAAAGTTCAAACCTCCTTCGTCAACTTCAGATGCTTTGCTGCCTTGCGTCGGTCTCAGGTCCTTTGGAAGGTCGACGTCCCACAGACTTTAATGGGATTTCTAGGGTTTGCTAGCAGAATGATAACAAACCCATATATTATTTTTTTTTGGGGGGGGGGGGGTTTCGACACAGATTTGCAGCGCCATGCTTTCCAAGGTTCACTCTCAAGCCTGTGCGCAACTGGACTGGCTCGATAATGTGGGTTAGGATCGCAGCCTTTGCCCCCATCCCATACAATTTATGCTCCTCTCGGAACCTGCAATCCTGGAGGTACTGCTGACGTTTCTGGCGTCCCTCCGACCTCAGTAACTTTGCAACAGAAAGTTCCCTAATCCCCCATAAACCATAAAGAGCAATAACTTTTCTTGGTTATGGCTGCTGTCCACCGCACGCTTACTTGGGAATAAATCCTTTTGAACCGAGCGGCGCTCCAATCTCACGGATAGGGTCGGACTGAAATTCCCAAGCAAAACCTGCAGCCCGCTATCCTAAGCACAATTTTAATGAAGCAAAAATTATCCCGTGGTGACTTAACCCCTCATTAAATATACTACGGATTCCACCCTTCAGACAGATTTACTCCGGAATTAAAGCATGCACTGGGGTACGGGAGCGCGGATCAACGCAGGTTGTCCCCCAAACCCTAGCCCAGCCGCAACCCGTTAAAGACACTTACTCCAGAGTAGTACCAGCGTGAACAAGGCGCAGTTGCCAGCTTCAGAAACTTTTTCGCCGCTTTAAACAAGAAATACCAAACACACATCCAAAGCGCCTGTTATAAAATTTATTGATCTCTCTTAAAGTTCTTTCTTTGAGGGGAGGAAGGAGAGGGACGGGAGAGGGGGCAAGAGACATGTTCTCTTCAAAGAAACCAGGACACAACAAAATAAAATATTAAAAAAAATCTAAATGACCTGTTTCGTGGGGTTGATATGTTCTGTTCGCCAAACTATCCCACGATTAAATCCACAAAACAGAAAAGGCAGGGGGAATTTACAGAAATGTACAAGCGCCACGGAGACAACCAGAAAACGTCCCCTCCTCTCCCGTTATCAGCGAATTCTTTTCATTTTCCCTCAAAAGATTAAAATCACATTATTTGCAACAGCAAAGAAAGTATTTTATAAATTTGAAATTCTTTTCCAGTTTCACACAGCCAGCTGGCAATCGGGTTACCCAAAGGCTCCCATCAAAGCAGGATATTTCTACCCCCCCCCCAGGCAAGTTTACTCCAAAGTAAACTTGAGCCTAAAAAAAGGACAGACAAACTTGCTTAACTTCCGAGTAAAACTGATGTTCTGAAATCAACCCGGGGACCCACATAGCAATTTGTATATATATATATATATATCTATATATTTAAAAGCGGGAAGGTGGGGCCGGGGTTACATATATTTAAATATCTTAAAAATTAAAAGACTCCAGACAGATTTAAAGAACTCCAGGCAAGAGGAAGGGGGCAAAGAAACAAAACAACTCGCCCCCGAACAGTAAAAGACAAAATGTAAACATTTAAGACCGAGGCCAGTTGGCCACGTTGCTCTCCCAACCCACCCACCCCCCAAAAAAACTTTTTAAGAACCCCCCCCGAAAAAACTTGTATATCTATAAGGAAGTATGTTTGATATTTCACAGCGGCTTCTTCCAAGGTGAGCAGAAAATTGTGCTCTATGCAGACGTGCAACTCCCCTTTGTGTTTTATTCACACATCTAAAGTTCCTTTGAGTTGTTTAGTTGGGTAAAGTTCGCTTTACCTTCCTTTGGCGTTCTCCCGCGCCTCTCCCACCCCAAAGCCATAAACTTCAATGGTGTGGGAATTCAGAGTGGGAGAAGCCACCTACAACGAGAGTCAAGATGCCTGGGGAGACGTCCGCATAGGATTTGCCTTGGGAAGAAGCGTCCCAAAGACGCGCTGGTTAAGATGGAGAGCCAGCGACACCCCCCTCTGCCCTCAAACCACCTCTCCTGCTACCAAACCGTAGGCGAGACGTTCGGTGCCAGCGTTTTGAGGAAGCGGTGGTAGAGGGCGATCCGAGGGGAACACGGCTAGATGTGAGTTAGTGGCACGGTGCCGTTGACAGCAGTCCCGGCGCTCTGGTAGTGCTGGTGGACGCCGTGTAGCCGGGTGCCCTGCAGTGTCGACGGGTCGGCCGCGTCGCCCCCGGGCGGAAGGTACATGCTGATCATATCCCTCAAATCTCCCAGGCAGGCCCGCTGGGAGTGCGAGGTGATGGCCGGTGGCGGCGAGCTGGGCTCAGATTTCACCACGGAACCCATCGTCCCCAAGCTCATCGAGTGCCCCGACGGTTGCTGGCCGTAAGCGGCAGCAGCCGCCGCCGCAGCAACTGGAGACATGCTGTAAGTGGAGGCTGCCGCGCTCATGTAGGGTTGAGCGCTGGACATGATGGGGCTGTACTGGAGGCCGCTCACATCGTAGCGGTGCATGGGCTGAAGCTGCGCGTTGCTCATGGCCGGGTGCTGGCTGTAGCCCAGTTGCTCGGGCATCAGCGAGGCGTAGGCGCCGTTGGGCCAGCCGTTCATGTGCGCGTAGGAGTCCAGGCGCTGCCCGACCCCGACGGGGCTGCTGACGCCGCCTCCGCCGGCGCTTCCCGGGGCCAGCAGGTTGCCCGGCAGAGAGTACTTGTCCTTCTTGAGCAGCGTCTTGGTCTTCCGACGTGGCCGGTATTTATAATCCGGGTATTCCTTCATGTGGACGGCGCGGAGCCGCTTGGCCTCGTCGATGAAGGGGCGCTTTTCCGCGTCGCTCAGCAGCTTCCAGTCCGCGCCCAGGCGCTTGGAAATCTCAGAGTTGTGCATCTTGGGGTTTTCCTGAGCCATCTTGCGCCGCTGGCCCCGCGACCACACCATGAACGCGTTCATCGGCCGCTTGACCCGGTCCTGGTCCGTGGCTCCGGTTCCTCCTCCTCCTCCTCCTCCTCCGCCGCCGCCACCCTTGCCGTTGCCTCCCGGAGCGCCGTTCCCGGCCGAACCTCCTCCGGGGTTAGGCTGGGGCGCCTTCAACTCGCTCTCTAGTATGCTGTACATGGCTGGGGCAGGCAGGAGATGCGCCAGCTTGGCTGCCGGGTGGGAAAAGAAATATATTAGACTTACAAGAAGAAAGAGGAGGAGGGTAGGGGAAAAGACTTTTAAGTTCAAAAAGAGTCTCGGAGACCCTGGCTACTAACTTCTCCGGCAGCGGAACGAGCCCCTCTTCGGATCTGCTCTTTCTTCGGACGGCTCTCTTCTCCAACTGCTGCCAGCTCACCAAGCTCTCCGGCCCTATCCGCTGTAGCCTTTCTCTGCGGGCCATTTGATTGACGGCCTATAAATGAGAAGCCGCCGGCCAATCAGAGCGCAGACCTCGACAGGCCCCTGACGCAGGGGGAATTGACCAGGTTCCCAAGCTGCTCCCCTCCCTTCTTCCCACTCACCCGCGCGCCCCGTCCAAAGTTGCAACTTTTAGAGGGTTCATTTTTCCTCTATGCCCCCCTCCCTCGCCTCACCCCCCCTCAATGTGGGCATTTATAGCTGTGGGATACCAATGCCAGTCCTTTTCTTCCTCCATCGGGAATCTTGAGTGGGTAACTTAATAAAGTTTTTTTAGAAAAAGATATACCCAAGCACTATTTCCCCTTTCCACCCCGTTTTCACAGGCACGCACGCACACGCACACACACAATTTGATAAGAAAGCTGCGGGTGTGTGTGTGTGTGTTCTGCAGCTCGGATCTTGTGCACACTCACTGCAGACGCCAAGTACTTTTTCCTGTGTAGGTATCCCTAAAACACCCTCTTGGACAGGGGAGCAACATTTAACTTCGGAGTAAGGACTCGAGTTTAATAAGCAGAGTCTTGCTTAGGAGCGAACGTATTATTACTGCGATGCTAGAATTCAGCCGAGGGGCTTACTCAAGTAACCTTGCAGCCAATTCGAGCTTGCGAGTTTGTTTTCCCCTCTCCCTCTTCCATTTTTCAGTGGAGAGGAAGGAGGGTAGGAACGAAGAAGGAAAAACCATTTTCCATTCTGAGTTCCCAAAAAGAAAAAAAGACACAGAGAAGAAAATGCAACAGAATTAGAGGTAGCCGCACAGGAACCCTGCCAGGGGGGAAAGTTGGCATCCTTGGGGAGAAACGCAGAGCAAACTGGCAGAGGCGGATGCACTGTGTGCTTCATGATGGTACAGAGAACAAACTTTGGGAAACTGAAGGAGGGAATAGTGGAGAGTGGGTTTCTTGGAAGGAAGAAGGCTGAATGAGCCGCTTCCTGGGACGCGGGAGCAATAAAGCATTTGGGGTGGGAGAGAAAGAAGAGCATGTATGTGTGATGGGGGGGACAGAACAGTTCCTGAGTTTCCCAAATCTCATGAGAAAAAGGCCCGCCTCCCTCTTCCCCTTGGGGATAAACAAGCAGCAATGAGACCACGGTCTCTCTCTCCCCTGGAAAGTAACAGAGGGATCTTGGGGGGGGGGCGCGCGAGGGCGGCGGGGCAAACCAAACCAAAGTTTACTGCTGCCCACATATCTGTCCCACGTTATACCGCTTTCTGAATGTATCTCCCCAATTCAGTTTTTCCACTCGGCTGCTTGGGGGAGGGGCGCCCCCCCCCCGCGCACACACACTCTCAATTTCTCTTTTTGGCGCGGGGGAGTGCGGGGGGGGGGGGAGAATCCGTTTTCATGGCAACCACCCAGCAGCGCTGGCTGACGGAGAAAAGAAACTTTTGTGGGGGCGGCTGGAAGGACCAGTTCGCTGGGACTGTCAATCAAGGGGGCCTCCCCTCTTCCTTTCTCTTCTCTCACCCGCCACCCCGCGCACACACCTGCGAGGCCCACACCATTTCAGGCTGAGCGCACAAGCCTTAAAGGCACAGCTTCGCTTCTCTCCTCCCCACAACCCCAACTTGGACGGAAGATCTTCTTGGCTAAGCAAATCGTTCCGTTGTGCAACTTGCCAACGCAAGTCCCCTCCCCCCCTTTTTCCCCTAGTGGGGCACGTTTAGCGAGAGCCAGACAAGGAGCCACTAACTCTAGAGTAGCCCTATTCCGGTCAACTGCAGCAGTAGTGAGCTCCATGGCTGAAAGTCCCTTATCCAGTTAAGAAAGCAGAGAGTTTTACGGCAAAAAGCGGCTTACTCCCTTCCCCCAATCTCAAAGCGTCAAAAAAAAAAAAAAAAAAAAAATGGGTGGAGGGGAAGAGGAAGGGGGAGTAAAGCCCCCCTGGAAAAGCCTCCTTTATTATTATTGATATTGTTATTTTTTTAAAAAAATAGTAATAGTATTCTGAGCGGGCCTGCATTAGTTGCAAAGCTGTCACTCGGTTTAGTGGGATATGGATTTTCATTCGTGTGTTTTCCCGGGCACTTCTGGGTGGGTAAGCACTATCTAAGACCTGCTACTCACATGGAGGTAAGTGGGAAAATGGGTAGTTAGAATTGACACAGGACAGGAGACTAGCAAACACAGGGCACACGCCTGTGAATGGGAAGAGTTGGGTCAAGGGAATAGCTCTCCAGTATAGACAGCAAGTAAACTCGCTCCCATGCGGATTGAAAATGCAGACTTGCTTAACAAATGTGAGATAACTTCGGAATGCCTCCGGCTGTTGCATCTGACCTCTTCCTGCGGTTTCCTGAAGCCTTTCTTAAAGTCGAGGTTGAGCTTTTCTGAAGACAGTCCTAGACACTTTAAAGACACCTATCTTCCAACGTTTGTATAATTAATTAGTGCTTGGTTCCGTAATAATAAAAAAATACTGCTAAATGAATGAAGAAACTCATAAACAAGCACAAGTCTACCAGGTTCACCTCGCCCGACCCAAGCCTATAGAGATGGAGTCAAGAGGAAAGCTTCACCCAAAAGATTTCTGTTTGCCATGGAGCGCTTGAAAGACAGGATCCTGTTTTGAGAGTGGAGGATCAACGATCCGGAAGGATCTGCAATCCCAGTACGGAATTAACAAGTAACACCACAAATCGATTACTCAGTCTCATTCCAAACTTTTCCTAGAAGCAAAGGCCATTCATTTACTTCCGCATAAAGAGTAGAGGATCCAGAGGATAAGATAATCTCCATTCACGGCTCCTGCTTTTACGCTCGCGGAAATAACCGTTGTTATAATCGTTTATAAGCCACTTTACGTTTATTAAGCGCTGAGCATACATTAAGTATAGGAGAAACTCTGCTCATAGGCTCACGATCTGACAGACATGACACAAAAGGAAAAATGAAGGAGAAGGGCAGAGGAAAGCAAACATTGTTGCAACTGCTTACATTCTGAGAAGTGCTGATTCTCTTCGTCCAGTGTGGGGATCTCCACTCCCTCGCCACAGTTACTGACTATTAATAAGTTTACTGGAGGTTTATGGAAACATCTGACATATTTTACATTTACATTTTATTGAATATATATTTCAGCGATCTGTATCCATGGGCCTAGCGGGGGACGGGGATGGGGGCAGCTGCCCCCTCAATCAATCAAAATCAATACAAATCAACACAAATCTGATGTTCTGCCCCCCCCATAAAAGCCTGGCTATGCTCATGTCTATATAATTTATTTATTTCATAAAATTTATATACCGCTTGATTGTAAACCCTCCCCAAAGCAGTTTACAACCCACCCAACAAACAAAAAATTGGCCTTGCTGTTAGGAAATGCACATGGTCGAGGCGCGGTCCTCGCGGGTCTGTTCTGTTAGCCAGGCAGCTGCATGGTCACAGACGGAACAGGCCCTAGAGTTATGCCCAGAATACGACGGTTGTGTGGGGAAAGAGCGCCTCCCCGGCATCGGGAAGCTACAGAGCAGGGGGGAGCCTCCCTCCCCATCTCTGATCTCATACTCCGCGCCGCCCACCCCCACCCCGCCGCAAACCCTCACATTTCCCAAACCATTCACAACTCTGATGTTCCAGATGGCCGAGGAAAGCGAACAGGGAAAGCAACGGGGAAGAGCCGTAGCTCAGTGGCGGAGCATCTGCATTGCATACAGAGGGTCTCAAGATCGATCCCCGCCAGTTCCAGGGAGGGCTGGGTGAGCGACTCCTCCCTAACATCCTGGAAAGCCACAGTTAGCCATGGCCGAAGGTTGTTGTTGCTTAGTGTGTCCGACTTTTCGTAACCCCCTGGACCAGAGCACGCCAGGCACTCCTGTCTTCCACTGCTTCCCGCAGTTTGGTCAAGCTCATGTTGGTATTTTTGAGAACACTGTCCAATCATCTCGACCTCTGTTGTCCCCTTCTCCTTGTGCCCTCCATCTTTCCCAACATGAGGGTCTTTTCCAGGGAGTCTTCTCTTCTCATGAGGAGGCCAAAGTCTTGGAGCCTCAGCGTCAGGATCTGTCCTTCCAGTGAGCACTGAGGGCTGATTTCCTTAGGAATGGATAGGTATGAATTTCTTGGCCGACGGTACTGAGCCCAATGGACCAGTAGAATACTATGTTCCAAGAAAATAGAACAAGGGAAGCAAAAGATCCCTGCACCCCCATCCCAGGAGAGGGGATTTTATCACGAGCGGTCTCTTTTACTGCTAGTCATCAGCCTAGAAAAGCTGACTCTCCTTGCATCCAGACAAGTTTTTTTTTTTTTTTTTTTTAACAAGTTGAAAGATCCCAACTGAAATTAGTCGGCAACTTTCGGATTCTGAAGCACAAAATTCTCTGATCTGAATAAAGAACCACCATTATTATTATTCTCCTCCTTCAAATTATTTTATTGCATTTAGGTACATTTCTCCAAAGTGATGTCATGGGCGTAGCCAGGATTTTTGTTGGTGGAGTCCTGGGGGGGGGGGGACAGAACCTCAGTTTGCTATGTATTTTTATTGATTTTTATTGATTGATGGGAGGGGGCAGCTGCCCTTCCCTGCCCACCCTTGGCTACACCCATGAGTAGTTGCACACGTTTCTGCTCCCTCTTCCTTCGTATGGATTGGGCAGGATTCACACGTCCCTGTTTACATTCCAAGTGATGCTATTAAGCATAATAATATAGCAACAGCCACATCAGCTGAATGAACTGGAGGTAGGGAGGCAGACCCACCGTCTTCATACTAATTCGGAAGTAAATCCCCCATGGGTTCAGACCAGTGGGTTTTATTCCCAAATCAATGCTCATGAAACTGCAACCTTATATTGATCCTGATTTAAATCCCACAGAGAAGTTATCCACGCTTTCAAATATCCCGAAGGTGTCTACCAATTAATACAGTACTTTCAAATTTGTTGGTGTAATTTTTTTTTTGGGGGGGGAGGCTGAATCGGGGAGGGCAAGAAAGGATTAAGCTCGTGAGGAGAGGAGCCCCTCTAGTTCTCAGCAAGTTCCCAGCTTTCGTTTTTTTAAATGCTTCTAAATAGATAGGATTAAGGTGATTCTTTCATGACTTTTTGCAAAGTTTAGTTGCTCCTTTTTGCGCCGTATTCTGATTGTAAATTGTTCTACAAGTTTTAATATTTTATTTTATGTTGTAACCCGTTCTGGGAACTGCTATGATATCATCCTCAGTTTAATTAACAGCAGCAGCAACAACAACTCACTATTTTAAACACCCTTTTCACAACAACGCAAAACATTTGACATGCTTTCTGCAAATTTTATTCTCTCTCTCTAATTTCCTAATTTCAGCCGATATTCATTCACAAAATAATTTTTCTTCTTCTCGCAGCTACGAACTGATAGCAGGTAAATCGGAAACACCTTCTCGCAGCCTCTCCTCCCCTCGGTTACCACTCAGAGATGAGCCCCACCGAACACAGAGGAACTTACTCCCGTGTAAGGCCACTACAGAACAAGCCACACCCCACCCCACCCGCTATTATTCAACGGAAGATGCAGCCGTGAATGTTTAATCGATCCATGTTTCCCTTCTGCAGCTCAACCCACCCATATCTGTGCTAGGTGACTCTTTCCTGGGGGGTGGGGAGGGGTCGATGAGCAAAGCCTGAGAAGTTAACCCCTTCCTGAACGTGCGCGCGCTCAGTGTAGCTCAGAAGTACACTTCGATGTGTTTCGTTCCATTTAGTTCTTAGGGAGTGAGTTCCAGGGAAGTCAAGATAAGCATACAGCAACGTAGAACGCACAATAATATAAGCAAACGGCTTTATAGTCAGTCAGAACATTGGTCCATCTAGCTTAGCAAGGTCTACACAGGTTGGCAGAGACTAATTACTTCAGGGTTTCAGGGAAGGTCTTTTCCAGTGGATAAAGTGGTGGATTTGACATCCTATGCCCTTTTAAAATGTGGGTTGTGGGGAGGGGTTATTGGGTTGTTGTTTTGATTGTGTATTTTGTGGTTTTATATTTTGATTCTATTCTGTGAACTGCCCTGAGACCTTCGGGTATAGGGTGGTATATAAATTCAAATTCAAATGATGATGATGATGATGATAATAATAATAATAATAATAATAATAATAATAATAATAATAATACAGAAAAGTTTACCCTGCCTCTCTCATGTCACTAGACCTGGGGAACTTCCAAAGAAACTGAATTTTGGAATATTCAGGATGGGTGAAACAAAATGCTTCGTGTAGCAGCACATAGTAAAACTGTGGAACTTGTTAGAATCATAGGCTTGTAGAGTTGGGAGGGACCCCCAGAGGGTCATCTAGTCCAATTCCCTGCAACCCAGGGGTTGTTCCCACATAAGGCAGCGGCAGGGACGCGGACTTATAAAAAATATTGGGGGGGCCCAGGAAAGCTCATGAATAATAAATAAGCTCATGAATATGCAAATAAAGTGGCTCCGGCCCTAAATAGGGCAAGCCACGCCCCCAGCCAGCCGATTGGCCAGTCGGGATTCCCCTGTTCTCGCGGGATTTCCAGCAGTGCCTTGGCAGTGGCGGTGGTGCTGCGAAGCAGCGAGGCAGGAGCCCCCGCCCCCGGGGATTCACTAATCTCGCCGGCCGGGGCTCTCCGATTAGGGCGCGCGGCTGGCTGGCTGGCGAAGGAGCAGGTGGGGAGGAGGCGGGGGACGGCGGCGGCGCTCTGCTGGAAGGGCGCCCGAGATTATTGGGGGGGCTGAGCCCCCCCAAAAAATTTTTTGAGGGGGCTCGAGCCCCCTCAAGCCCCATGGAGTCGGCGCCTATGGGCAGCGGAGGCCACCATCCTGGATGGCTATTTGGGGATAGGGCTACCAATGGCTACTCGGCCACAATGGCTCTGCTCTGCTTCCTGGGTCAGAGGCAGTACAATGCTTCTGAATACCAGTTGATGGAAACCACAGGAGGGGGAAAGTGCTCTTGGGAAGTTTGTGGGTTTCCCAAAGGCTTCTCACTGGCCACTGTGAGAGCAGGATGCTGGTCTATACAGCCCATTGGGCTAACCCAGCACAGCTCTTCTTGGTTGACCTAAAGCAAGCCCACTCCAGCACGTAATTCTGTTCCATTTCTAGACCACCGAACTAAATGTGAAGTAACATGATTGTCATTTATCCTTTTACACATGGTCATTAAGGAAGGAAAAATGAAACTAAGTCCCTGACCTCAAGGAGCTTGCAGTGGGATAGCCGTGGTATTCTGGGTGGGCAGGGTTGTGGTTGTTGTCGTTTCTGAAATGAGGAGCAGAGAAGACACCCAAAATCAGAACCTATGAACAGGACTTACATCTGTTTCTTACTCAGCTGATAAACTAGAACTCCCTTCCCTGCACTGATGTTAGCAGGGGCAGGAATGAACGTTCTGTTTGCTATTGATTAGATTTAATATATCTTTTTGGTGATTTTCATTCAAATGAATCCCAAAGCAGCTTAGAAACAATGAAATAACAATAACATGATAGAACATAATAGAACTTTATACAAATGTATGTATTTATACTGTATTTATACAAATACAGTATAAATCATATAGAATATAACAAATACAACATATGTGAAACCATTACTATATAAAACACTGTTAACTATTGGGAAGTTTTTAATGTTTGATGTTTTAGTATGTTCTGATATACAGTGGTTATACCTTGGTTCCCGAACGGCTTGTTGTGAAACCAATTGGCTCCTGAATGACGCAAACCCATGAGTAACTGTTCCGGTTTGTGAACATTGTTTGGAAGCTGAACGTCTGATGTGGCTTCTGAGGCTTCTGATTGAGTGCAGGAAGCTCCTGCAGTCACTCAGAAGCCACACCTTGGTTTTTGAATGGTTCCAGGAATCAAATGGACTCCCAGAACGGATTAAGTTCAAGAACCAAGGTACCACTGTATGCTGTGAGCCACCCAGAGTGGCTAGGGAAACCCAGTCAGATGGGTGGGCTAATAATAATAATAATAATAATAATAATAATAATAATAATAATAAACAAACAACAACTATGCAGCAACTAAAAAAATAATCAGAATTAAAGCAAAAGTCATATTATATAACCGACAAATCAACACAACATTTTAAATCTATAAAACTATATTAACAATATTGACAAAATAGCATCCAAAAACTAAAAATCAGCACTGTTAAGTTCATACACAGATACTCTCCACTCTCATGATTCCTAAGCTCATACATCCACATAATGCCCATGGCCACCGCTCCCTCCTGAAGGTTCCTCGGACTGGAGGTGGGGCAACAAAGGTGAAACCTTGGGTGTATCCTCAAGATTTTTAGGAGGGGAAAATAATCTCCCAGACTCAAACATGTGGGAAGATCTGCAGCCAAATGCATGATTGCTTGACAGTCACAAACGAGCAATGGCACCATGGAATTTCAGAACTTGTAGAGAGGAGACTCTGTGATGCAATATCCCCAAACTTGGTGGCAGAAAAAATACAATGGTTTAATCCCTAACCTCTCCCACCTGCAATAGAGCAAGTTGTCTGTGAGCTCTCATCCAGAGAGTTCACTCATTTTGAACTGGACTTCTGTAACTTTTAAGGATTATTGCCTGCCTGAATTTCATCACTGAATCCTGGCTTTTAATGTGAGTAAACTTTATTTTCTCGTTTACTTAAACAGCCTGAGAGTGATTCTCTTTCTTTCTTTTGTATTCATTTAATTCTTCACCATGACTGCCTCCAAGAAATAACATTGGAAAAACCCCCAGAGAGGGATACCTACAGGGACTGTGGTAAAGCAGAACTGAAAAATCCCAGGAGTGAGGAACAAAAGTAGAACTATCTAAGCAAAGACAATTAAACTAAAATACCTGCAGAAGGCATATCCTTTCTTCTTTGAGTTTTAAACTGAGAAAGTCCCTTGGAATTCTAACAGATTTTGTCTCAAATACAGACTAACAAGAATGAACAGGAGGGCTACAATACAAAACTTTCACTACAGAATGCTGTACACCCTGTTGTAAAAATCCTTCCTTCAAAACCCCCTTAACCACTGTGTCTATTTGCTTGCTTGCTGAGCTTGTCTGTGGAGAAGGACATAGGTCTTCTCCTTCATCCCGTCTTTATTGTATGGCTGGCATGTCTGAGTATCAACACAATAAACAAGGCAGCTGAGGTCAGTCAAGTCATCAATGAAATCAAATAACTAGCTAATATCATACGTAATTGAAGGGCTGTTGGGATGCATTCTCTTCACATGTTCTTCATACATTTTACAGACTCCTTCTATGCATTCATTCATTCACTGACTCATAATCAGCAAAAGTCCTGCCTTCTGATTGTTTGGGTAGGTTGAACAAGCAAAATTATGTGAGACATGGTGACTTGTTCAATTGGGCTCAGACACGAAGCACCAAGTGATTTTCTTGTTAAGAGGGAAACATAAAAGGAAAGGATGACCCAAGTCTGCCTTAGCATCCTTGGATAACATAATTGTTCTAGAAGGTTATACAACCTTCTAAACACGGATAGTGATATTAGTCTCCTGAAATACATATTTATCTCACACACACGGGAAAAGAGGAAAGATAACTAATAAATAAAATATCCTCTGCTACTCATCTAGATCCATCCAACAGCAATAACAGAAGCAGCAGCAACAACAAAACTAAGACAGACCAATGAGAGATTCCTGTTAGCAGGGGCATACTTAGGTGTTGGTCAGGTTGACCCCTTCCAAGGGTGCAGGCCAGGAGCGACAAAAACTGCACCTTTCCATTCTGCTTGGGGGTGTCTAGGAGCCTGCTTGTCAGGTCTGGAGTCAGATGCAGGTCAGCAATAAAGGAACCAGATCTCCATTATCAGTGAAGTTAACTATTCAAGGAAACAAACACTTCCCAGTAGGTCTTGCCCCTATGGAACAGTTGCCAGGACTGAAGGTCCCTGCCTCCCATCCTCTCTAAAGGCTCCTCCTCTCCTGGATGTTTCCTAAGCAGGCCTCAAACTGTATTGGCACACCTCTAGCCCATGTTCTGCTGTTCTCATTACTCTGCTGTTCTCATTACTCTGCTGTTCTCATTACTCATTACTCGGAGACTTGGGGAAGGGGAGCTTGTCATAGCAGGAGAGAAAGACTCTGTGGATTCTTCAGCAGTCCCTTGACATACAACCCTCCCTCCAGTCTCAGAGCCTGAACTGCTCCCTGTCACAGACTCTGCAACCAATCACTCCTATTCTTCATCACAGTCCCTGACATCAACCACCCCTCTGCACACTCTGAGACCACTCCTCCACTGCTCTAGAAGTGATGGGTGGGGTGTGCCAGTATAGCTCCTTGCTAAGGGTGCGATGGAGCCTAGGTATGTGCTGCCTGTTAGGTGGATTTGTAGCTGGCTGACTGACCGAACCTAAATAGTGCTCACTAATGGTTTCTCATCATCCTGGGAAAAAGTGACAGGTGCAAGGTTCTGTCCTGGGCCCAGCATTGTTTAACATCTTTATAAATAACTTGGATGAAGGAGTTGAGAGGAAGTTCATTAAATTTGCAGATGACACCAAACTAGGAGAGGCAGCTACCTGTAATGCTGAATAAGATAGAATTGGGATTCAAGATGACCTTAACAGATTGGAGAATTTGGCAAAAAGTAAGAAAATGAATTTTGATATGGACAAATGTAATGTCCTACACTTAGGCAGGAAGTACCAGCTGCACAAATATAAGATGGGGACACCTGGCTTGCCACTAGCATATGTGAAATGGATCGATGGGACTTTGTAGAGTAGACTACAGACTTAACATGAGTCAACTGAATGAAAAAGCTAGTGCTATTCTAGGCTGCATTAGTAAAAGTCCAGTGTCCAGATCAAGGGAAGCAGTAGTACCACTCTGTTCTGACTTAGCCAGAGCACACCTGGAGTACTGTGTCCAGTTCTGAGCACCACAATTTAAGAAGGATATTGACAAGCTGGAATGTATGCAGAAGAGAGCAACCAATAAGATCAAGGGTCTGAAAACCAAGCCTTATGAGGAACGGTTGAAGGAGCTGGGTATGTTTAGCTTGGCAAAGAGGACACTGAGATATGATAGCCATCTTCAAATATCTTAAGGAGTGTCATATGAAAGATTGGATCCAAGGTACAAAAAAGGAGATTCTGACTAAACATCAGGAAGAACTTTCTGACAGCAAGAGCTGTTCAGCAGTGGATGACTTTGTAAGCAGAGGCTGGATTGCCAACCGTCATGATGCTTTAGATGAGATTCCTGCATTGCAGGAGTTGGGCTAGATGACCCTCCGCATGCCTTCCTACTCTGCAATTCTGTGATTGTTTGAATCTCCAGCTGCATACTTCATACTTTCATTTCAGTTTAAAGACTAGTTTCAGCAGGCACCTCTATCCCCTGAGCTTTTCTATGCCTCAGTTTGCTTTTTCTGTCCCTGTTACTTTTCCCTTTTGTGTTGTTGCTTTTTTAAGATTGTAAGTCTATGAGCAGAGACAGTCTTGTTTGAACTGATTGTACGTAAGCTGATCTGGGAGCCTTTATATTTATTTAGATGCTTTTTAAAAAATTGACTATATACATATATACCCAAGTGTTTGTGTGAACAAATCCCTCTACAGTGTACAGAAAATAATTAAATTTTATTATTTATTTGCAAAGCACCTTCCAGCTTGCACAAAGAAAACACTGCCCATATCACTCCACCCACAAAGTTTTTATTTGTCATCTAGCGATGCTCCATATCCCTGAAGAACCACAACCCACACAGAGTTACAATAAATGTTGAGTTAACATGTCCCTGCCTTCATTAGTTTCTCCCTCAGATGTCCAGGAATTTTATAAATAAATATTAAATAGGGAAAAAAATCAGGCCAAACAGGGCAGTGCTAAATAAGACTCCATTCCTTAGAATGCCAACTGTTCAGAAAGAAAACCTGACAGGCTTGCCCTAGTTTGATCTGCAGAAATCAATGTGCCAAAACTTTGCACAGCACGGCAATGCCTTTTACCACTTGCCATTAAACTGCTGCTAGAGGCATAGCTACAAGGGCCATTTAGAAATCTGGCAACCCTAGTGCTCTCCCTCCACCCACTGGCCAATTATTTGTTGGTGTAACTAATTTGGCTGCTGGCAATGAAAAACACATTAAACTGAAGCAGAGGGAACTTTTGTCCAAATGTCATGGCTTGGTTGAGTTCACCTACAGGTAGAGCCTAGTATAGAAATAAATGCCACTGAACATTTCTGGATAAATAAATTACCTTTGGTTGGGAATTGTACATAAAAGAAACTTGTCACCTGTTTTTGTGTGTTTTTAATTATTATTTTTATATCTGAAGTAAGTGCAATGCAATGCCATTTTCCTTGTGTGCAAATGGAACTCAACTTTCATTTCTGTGCTGTCCATTTTTGCTACACAATTTGTGTGCCTATGCATTCAAAACTCAAAGTGATTTCGAGTGATTGTTTCCCCCACTCCTGTGACATTGCTTTCCTTCCAAATGGTTCGCTTACTTTTGATTGTTGCCATAATGATAAATTACTGTTTTCTCTTCAGATCAGAATAAAGCACGAAGAGACATGCAGCTTTCCCCCCTTCTAAACAACCCCCCTTCCAAAACATTACCCACCCACAATTTATAAGAACCCTTTTATGGGAAAGCTCACCCCCCCCCCCATGATTTCTATTTTGTTTCTGCACTGAACAACCCACAATATTTCCTAGAAATAAAGACTCACATTATTATTATTATTATTATTATTATTATTATTATTATTATTATTTCTGATTATTATTCGGGAAATCAGAAATTGCTAATTGTACAGATCTAACTTGCCGGTGGGTTGTAAGTGAACTCTCTTCATTCATGACATACTCCCCTCTCAATACATGTCAGTCCACATACTGTGGGTGGGGAACAGTGGATTATGTATTGTTTCCCAAGTGAGCCTCCCCCAACATCATAGCAAACTGAGATCCTGAAAGGGAGAAATAATTAAAATATAGCCTACTTTAATTGACATTAGAGAGGCTATAAACGAACTCCTGCCTCCTTTTCTTTTTAAGCAAAAGAGAGAAAAGTGTGGTGGTGGTGGTGGTGGGGAAAAGCAGTTCTCTAAATAAAGCATGAGGCAGCCCACAGAATGGAGGTTGCAAGCAAATGAATAGTCATTACTACCTTTTCAGTGATGTGGGCCTTTTGATCAGGGAAGAAATTAGCTCTAAAAGACAGACAATAGAAGCCTGCCCCTGCAATAGGAAGCGAATGAGATGGCTACAGCTCTTAACAGCACCTCTCCCTGTAAACTGGGGAAGAGACTTTCCTTTTCAATTACAGCTGTTCATTTCACAGAAGGATGGGGTGGTTGAACCGGGTGGGTGGGTTTGGAGAGAGAAAGAACACAGCCTGGTATAAACTGTTGCGCCATTAAAAACCTAGGCTGGAGCATTCAACCAGATGGTCTCTGCTGCTCCTCTTACTTTTTGTTATCTTGTGGCGGTGATGGGGAACAGAGGTTCCATGCCTGGGTTTCTTAGATGGGTTGCATACAGCAAAAGAGCCACTTCCCAAGGCAGAATGCTTCACTGTCAAATAGCTCAGAAAGTTCTTCCTGGTCTTTAGTCAGAATCTCCTTTCTTGTACCTTGAATCCAATGGTTCAAGTCCTTCCCTCCAGAGCAGAAGAAAACAAGCTTGTCTTCTCTTCCACGTGATATATCATTGAGATATCATATCTCTTCTCAATCTCCTTTTTTCCCAGACTAAACATACCCAGCCCCTTCAACCATTTGTCATAAGGGTTGGTTTCCAGATCCTTGATCATCTTGGTTGCTCTCTTCTGCACACCTTCTAGTTTGTCAGTACCCTTTCTTAAATTGTGGTGCCCAGAACTGGACACAGTACTCCAGGTGTGGTTTGGGCAGGTCAGAACAGAGTCATACTATTACTTCCCTTGATCTGGACACAATACCTCTGTTGATGCAATCTAGAATCGGATTAGCTTTTTTTTGCTGCTGCTGCTGCTGTTGCTGCACCACCATACTGTTGACACATATTAAGCTCCACTAAGACCCCTAGTTCCTTTTCACATGCACTTCTGGCAAGCCAGGAGTTCCCCATCTTATATTTGTGCATCTGGCTCTTCCTTCCTAAGTGCAGAACCTTACTTTTGTCCCTACTGAAATTAATTTTGTTAGCTTGGACCCAGTTCTCCAATCTGTTAAATTCATTTTGAATCCCGATTCTGTCTTCTGCAGCATTAGCTACCTCTTCCTGTTTGGTGTCATTTACAAATTTGATGAACATCGCTTCCATTTCTTTGTCCAGGTTGTTTATAAAGATGCTGAACAACAATGGGCCCTGAACATAACCCTGTGGCACCCCACTTGTCACTTTTTCCCAGGATGAGGAGGAGCCATTAATGGCTGGACAAAATTGCTTTTCTTTTCTTTTGCTTCATGGGTTTAGGACTGACATTGTTTATTAATAATCCTGAAATCCTCAGGGCAGCTATTCATAGCAGAGTAGAGGTTCACATTAGGGACTTCCAGATACGCCACCAACAGCATATTCCTCTGCATTTATCCAGAAGGAAGCCCTGCTGGGTTCCTGTATAGAGGTAATCACACAGGGGGACAGTAAAGGCTTTCCTGAGTCAAGCCTGGGGAATCTCCAGATTCTGGAATTGCAAGCTGAAAAGTTAGCAAGGTGAAAGTCGGGTCATGGGCCTTGTCAGTGGTGGCTCCCCAGTTGTGGAATGGCCTCCCTGGGGAGGTGCACCTATCTCTATCAATATTAAATTTCAGGGTGAATTTGAAAACATTCCTGGGCATCTTGTGCCTGAAGAATTCTGTTCCTGGCAACCCTGACATCATTGAATGGAAGTATGTTTCCAGCTGAAATTGCTTTTAGAAGTTTTTCACTGTCATTATTTTTAGAATATGAGTTTCAAAGTGGATTTGGTTTGCTTTTAAATTGTGTATCTGTTTTCCACCCCAGGCTCCTTCAGATAGAAATTAACTAAATAATTAAATGAATGAATGCTGTGAAAATAATAATAATAATAATAATAATAATAATAATAATAATAATAATATATCATACATTGCCATTCTTGTTGTAGAATAATTTTAAAATTGCTTTCTTTTTCAGTTTCAAATAATGCCTATAACAAACAATTTGAACCTCCAAAGAAAAATTCCATGTATATACAATGTGAAAGTATAGTCAAACACTTCAGCCTACAAACAGATTAGGACTGATTACAGCAGTTAGGTGTTTTCTACTCTCTGTTTTAACAGCTTGCCCCAGAGTGAGCCACAGGTAGCTGGTGGTGAGAGGGCAAACCTGTCATTTCCAGAGTACTGAATAAACATGTAACATACAGTTTCAAAGTTGCCATTGGTCTTGGTGTTCCTAGAAGTGGGGGAGACAACGCTGCAGAATCAGCAGCAAAGTGAGCTGTGTTGGGACTTGGATTGGGATTCAGGTGACTTGGACACAGTTCCACCTATATCTTGGTTTCCCTGCGTGAAATACAGCTTCTGCTTGGCTTTGCTATACAGTGGTAAAGGTAAAGGTAAAGGTAAAGGGACCCCTGACCATTAGGTCCTGTCGTGGCCGACTCTGGGGTTGCGGTGCTCATCTCGCTTTATTGGCCAAGGAAGCTGGCGTACAGCTTCCGGGTCATGTGGCCAGCATGACTAAGCCTTCCCGCTTACCTTCCCGCTGGAGCCGTACCTATTTATCTACTTGCACTTTGATGTGCTTTTGAACTGCTAGTTTGGCAGGAGCAGGGACTGAGCAACAGGAGCTCACCCCGACGCGGGGATTCGAACCACCGACCTTCTGATTGGCAAGTCCTAGGCTCTGTGGTTTAACTCGCAGCAGCCCCCATGTCCCACCCTATACAGTGGTACCTTGGTTTAAGAACAGTTTAGTTTATGAACTTGGATTAAGAATGCTGCAAACCCAAAAGTAGGTGTTTTGGTTTGTGAACTTTGCCTTGGAAGCAGAACATGTTCTACTTCCTGTTGAGTATAAATTCAGTCCTCCGCTGCTATGGGAAAGCACACCTTGTTTTAAGAATGCTTTGGTTTAAGAATGGACTTCTGGAATGAATTAAGTTTGTAAACCAAGATACCACTGTATAGCCCTGGGCAAATCACATCCCATACGCCTCTTTTCCCTATCTGGCAAGCTGAAGCTCTAAGGAAGCTCTAAGGAGTGGTTTAAATTTGTTTATTTGTCACCTGCATTTCATGTTCAATGAAACAACGACCACAATTGTTGGCACCAATCTGTGTCTCCAGAGGCAATGGAGTGTGTCTTGCAGGGGTAGTGGTAGTTTCAAGTCAAACTGTTGCGTTAGCAGCACTGAAGTTATCTCTCCTGTGGCTCAAGCCTGAGGCAGTGTGTGTGAAGGTCCTGGGATGCCCAGATGACAAGACCCTCCTTGGCCTCACTGATATGGTCCAAAGAAAATCACATTGCCCAAAATATATGTTTGCCTTTGAGGGTCTTTTATCTGCTCTGGACATTGTGGTCAAATCTTCCTCAAACTGCTGCTTGCTTGTAGAGAGTTGGGCAAAACAGCAGAGGTTAGCTGTTTAGTCCCAATGTTTCGTCTCAAAAAATAGCTGAAGATCAAATGTGGGTCACACAAACGCACGATGTAGAAAAACTCAAGGCCAAGAAAACAACTGCAAAGTGATTGAGTATGTACAGTTCTTGGATGCCTTCACCCCAGTATGGCCCCTCTTTATCACATACACAACCCAACATGACAACAATAAGAACCCGTCAACTGCATATTCAATTAATCTGGCTTACCTGACCCAATAAGCCCCCCCCCACCAAATGAAAACATACCCCATTGCAGTCAACCACAGACAGCCAACAACACCCTGAGCTCTCAACCTCTCTCACTACCAAGGGAATGTAACAAGCAAACAGAAAGAGAACATATCTAGTTGAAGCTGACACAAAACCCCACACGTACACTGTAAAAAATATAAATTTCACCCCCCTTCTTCCTGACCTTATACTTTACTGAACACTAATGTCTCATAACAAATGCAACTGATCTGTAGAAAAGACTGTACAACTTGAAAAAAAGGCATGTACTTTTGTAAACCAAGAAAATCTTTAATAAAAAATTATTTTTTTTAAAAAAAAGTATGTACACTTCTGGTTTCAATGACTCTTTTTCATTTGTAATAAAATGGATCATGACTTTTTTTAGTTTTATTAGCAATATACAAAATACAAATGCGAGGGGGGGGGAGAACAAGCACAAAAGAAACGAAAAATACATAATTGTGCAAATAGAATATAAAAAGAACAAACACATGGGCATGATCTACTACTCTCTATCTAACACATACAAAAGTAAAAAGCAAAAAAAGCAGGTCGTGACTTTCTAGGGGAAGTCTTAGTCAGTGGCATCTGCTTTGCATAGAGAAGCCCTCAGGACTGGGAGGGACCTGGTTTGAAACTCTGGAGAGTCACTCTTTGGCAGTGTAGACAATATTGGCCTGGATGGATGAAGGGTCTGACTCTGTGTAATACAGCTTCCCGTGTTCCTCTGACATTGCACATCTGGTGCATATTAGTTGCTTGTGTGAGGAGAAGGACTTTGGCTCAGTGGCAGAGTGTCTGTTTTGGATGTTTCCCCTGGCACTTCCAGATGGAGCTGTGAATGTCTCCCATCTGAAACCCTGGAGAGCTGCTGTCATCAGTGTAGACAATCCTGAGCTATCTGGACCAATGGTCCAACTTGGTATAACACATGTTCCAACATAGGAAGATATCTTATACCAAGTCAGACTATTGGTCTACCTAGCTCAGAATTTTCTACTCAGACAGAGATGCTCCAGGGTTTGAGGCAAGAACTATTCCCAGCCCTTCCTGGAGACTCCTGGGATTGAACCTGTGACTTTCTACATACAGTGCACTATAATTTATCCCTTATGAAGCCCTTTAATTGTCTGGTGAACTGTCAGCTAGGGTTGTATGCATATAATTGCTTGCTGACTCTAGCACGCTCTCACCACTGGTGTTTGAAGAAGCTGAGTACACATGCCATTAGTCTCAAGCCATGCCTCTTCTTCAGCTTCTTGAGAAATCCTGCTGTTTGATGCAAGTTCCCAATTTCAAAAAAAGAACCTGCAGTTAAGCTGAGGTGTGTACATTTGAGACAGCCATTGCACATGCTCAGAAGACAGCTTCAGTGAACTGAAGCTCAGGGCAGGGAGATAGGTAATGTGCATCAGATGATAACATTCCCACCACTTCTCTGGCCTGTACAGCAAGGTAAGAATGTGACTTGAAAAGCAGCAAGGGATAGGACAAGGACCTTGCTGCATTTCTAGCTAATTTTACATAGCCTTGGTAAAGGAAGAAGATACTGAGTGATGCCAGAAGAGGGAGCACTGTGGCAATGCCAGTGCAAATATGATAGAAAATGCACCTATAATTTACCAAAGACAAGTGCTATTGATGAATTGATAGATAAAATAATGGATGTATTTCTCATTCTAGAAGTGAATAGACCAAATACCAAAAAAAGAAGAAATGTATAATTTCCGGAACAAATTTTGTAATTAACTGTATGTACATGGATTTAAGTAGATATTTTATCATGCTCAAGGTGTCTGTGCAAATATGTTTGGTACTTTTTCTTGTTTGTTTGCTTAGCAACAGACCTCCAATCCTACAGCATATCGTGGACTGCTTTTGAAAGACTTCCCCCTCACGATATTAAGAGTGGTGTGTTTGTGGAAAGCCCTTTACATCTCAGCCAAGGTTTGCAATCCAGTTCTGGAAATGCAATACAAAAAGGAAACAAAAGGAAGTGGGGGAGGGGGTTGAAGAATGTGAGGCAGGTTCAAAAAGGGAGAAAGGGGGTCTGGTTAAGACCAGGCGCAGTTATGGTCAGTTTAGACAATACTGAGCTCGATGGACCGATGGTCTAACTTGATCTGAGGCAGCTTCCTATGTTCCTATGTAATCCAAAACATTTGGAGGGTACCAGCTTTGCAAAGTCTTTTCTATTATACGTGTGGTGTGTATGGGGTGTTGGGGAAGGATAGAATCTCTGGTGGGGGACACATTGTGCACTTGTGATCCTTCTGGGTAGTTTGTCCATCTTTGGTCCCCACCCTGCACTCAGCTCTCACCTGGGGCTCCTAGATGTTGGCAGCATGTGACAGCGGCCTCACCCTGGGAAATGGCTTTGACTTGCCAGATAAACCAGGTGAGGGCAGCCGAATGGGTCTCACACCCTCAGTGATGGACTTCCCCTGCATGTGAAGAGAGTCTCTGTGGGTTGAGTAGACAAGACCAATTTATTAGAACCAAAGATCTGTGGCGGTTGTCACCAACGGAAGCAACATCAATTAAAAAAATAAACAGGAGAGAAAAATGGCTTACATATAGAGATCTTTTAATAGAAATAGAAAGGAAATTAAGATTGAAATATTTTGAAGAGATTCAAGATCATGTTAATGCTTGGTTGCAATATTTTCAAGTAAATGAGGTTTTTAAAGAAGTTAAAAAGAAAGAATTTAGCTATATTCTATGTAGATTTCAAAGAGAAATTGTAGAGGGTAACACTAAAATAGTGAAGAAATTGTATAATTTATTGTTAGAATGGGAAACCAAAGATGAAGAGGTTAAATGTGTAGTGATTAAATGGGCACAAGATTTAGGACACATTATACAAATGAAAGATTGGGGGAAATTATGGAACGTCAATTTAAAATTTACTGCTTGCACAACTCTGAAAGAAAATTATATGAAAATGATGTACCAATTGTATTTAACTCCTGTTAAGCTTATAAAATGTATAGAACTAGTGCCAATAAATGCTGGAAGTGTAAAGAGAAAGAAGGTACACTTTATCACATGTGGTGGAATTGTAAAATAATCAGAAATTTCTGGGAAATGATACACAGTGGTACCTCTGGTTGCGGAAGGGATCCGTTCTGGAGCTCCGGTTGGATCCTGAGGTTTTCACAACTGGGGTGCCTGTTCTGTGTGTGGCACGGTAGATGCAAATGCACGTGAGCGAGCGACACCCAGAAATACAGTGGTACCTCGGGTTAAGTACTTAATTTGTTCCGGAGGTCCACTCTTAACCTGAAATTGTTCTTAACCTGAAGCACCACTTTAGCTAATGGGGCCTCCTGCTGCTGCTGCGCCACTGCTGCATGATTTCTGTTTTCATCCTGAAGCAAAGTTCTTAATCTGAGGTGCTATTTCTGGGTTAGCGGAGTTTGTAACCTGAAGTGTCTGTAACCCGAGGTACCACTGTATACTTCTGGGTTTGCCGTGTGCGTATCCCGAAGGATATGTAACAAGAGGTGCACGTAAGTAGAGGTTCCACTGTATAATGAATTGAAGAAGAAGTTTAAAATAACTTTTGTTAAAAATCTAGAAGCATTTCTGCTAAGTGTAATAGGACAGGAATTACTAAAAGAGCGGAAGAAATTGTTAATGTATGCTACAACGGTGGCTAGGACTCTCCTAGCCCCAAAATGGAAAGAGGACGAGCTACCAAGGAAGAATGGCAAGCCAAACTTATGGAATATGCAGAAATGGCAAAACTTACAGAAAGAATCAGAAATAATGGCAATGAAGATTTTAAAAAAGCCTGGGAACCCTTTATGATGTATTTACAGAAATACTGTAAAGAAGTGGACTCACTAGCAGGGTTTGATTAAACACTTACAAGTAAGAAAATAAGTTTAAAGGTCAAGAAATAATAATATGGAATGTAATTGAGTGCAAGACGTAATTATGAAAGAAAATTTGGTATAAAAATGGTAAGAATTTAAGTATATTGAGGTATAAAATAATAAAAATATGAAAAAATTTAAGCAGAAGTAATAAATATTTCAAGAACCGGAAGGGAAAGTTGAGGGAAGTCATTGGGTGTGTGGGTGTGGGTGTTCTTTTTTGTTTATATGATGTTACATTGCTTTATTTGGTTGAATATTAAATTGTAAAATCCAGTTTCACACACACACACACACACACACAGCATCATTGACCATATTATATGTATGGGAAACAAAATAGCTTTAACCATATCATTGCATAAGTGTTTTACACAATAAAATGAACAAGGGCTCTGAGACGTATTTTGTTTTTATTAAATAATCAATAAAACTTAATATTAAAATTACTTCAGATTACATTGTAACATAAGAGGGTACACTTTAACTATTCTCATGAATGTGTGAGTTATTTCTGGCTCAAAGAGATGTTAAATCTGCCCCAAAAAAGTACTGTTTTTTGTGTGTAAAAAAATATTTCAAAATCAATTTATTTTATAACCGCAAAAAACACTCTCCTTATTTTTAAAACATAACAAGTACATGGTTAGCCCATTCTACAAAACAAGTATGAAACATGTGTTAGTTGTGGTTTGCGTGCTATGGCTTATTGAACCTACCGGGAATAAAATGACAAAAATTCACTTTGAATGGTCAGTGACCATTTTGCTTGGCACTTAATACCATTTTATACCATATTTGGAAAGAGACCACAATTAGCTTTATTTTGATACCAAAATAAGCCCAATCAGTTGAAAAATAAGCAAAACAGGAGGTTTTTTTCTACACTGACACAGAAATTGCATTAGCCTAAATCATGCAAAAAATGAAATTTTCAAAAAATTCTCCTGCGCCCAATTTTGGACCAAAAAATCTTAAAATATTCTTTGAGGTTATCCCATAGGTATCTACACATAAATTTTTTTGGAAGAAAATCTGAGTCATGAGAGCACATGGCACCAGGTGATTTGGCGTGGAATGACCCATTTACAAATGCAATTTTCTTTCTTTTCTTTCTTTCTTTCTTTCTTTCTTTCTTTCTTTCTTTCTTTCTTTCTTTCTCATTTGGGAGCAGAAAGCAAATCTCCTAGGCTTTTTAAAGTATGCCTACAGCCCAGTCCTATACATGTGGCAGGGAAATTATTGAAATTATAGAACGAAATGTGTATGAGGGCTGAGCAAGCGGAGAATTGTCTTTGCTTGAAAAGTGCATAAATAATGCTGTTGTAACTCCCTTACTTGGGACGAGGCCAAACTGCATTGCAATGGGTTTAATAAAGATAATAAAGTTTAATAAACAAACTGAGGTCAGGATTATTTTGGCCATCCAGGCTGAACCCTTGGGTATTGTGGGGGACACCTGTTCCAATATTTCCCCAACAAATACTCAACAGAAAGCCTGTGCAATTGATTGGGACCTTCTCTCTAAAAAGTGTGCTTTTGATTTCAACCTTAAATATACTTCTAACTGCACTTGATTTATCCCTAAAAACCCATTTAGGATAAGAAGAGTGGAGAAGAAAAAGCAGATTCCTGTTCCCCTCATTCCTCTACCTGTAGATGTCCCCAGGGGTAATGCATAAAACATGCTAATGAAATCATACTTTGCATATGAATTTGCCGCCCATACAGAGTTTTAACACCTGGAAATAACGAAATGAGCCATTAGTTATTTGTTTATGTATGCACCCATTAAACTCATATTTGCATTCAGTTGTTATGCAGATAGGAGGAACCCAGCCATCATTTATTTCTTTTTCTTTTGGCATGGCTAAAATTGTCTTGCCTTAACTTGCTTTAAGTTTGGTTTCTCAAGACAGGACAAAACTGAGGATCCTTTTATTTCTGATTGAAGATCCTCATCCAATATACACTTCTGGTCAGTCAATCCAAACTCTCCACATGGCCACGAAGCTCATTGACTGATCTTGGTACTCTTTCTTTCTCTTTCTCCCTAACCTATCTCACAGAATTAGGTAAGCCATCTTGAGTTCCTTGGAGGAAGGATGGGATAAAAAAAATATGTCACAAATATAATACTGCTGGTGGTATTTGGACTCCAACTCCCATTGGCCATGCTAGCTGGGGCTGATGGGAATTGGAGTCCAACAATGGAGCCCCCATCCTTGTCCAACGCCACGTCCAGATTTCCTGTTCATTGAGCATTTGCTTTTATTTGTCTGTACAAATTTGCAGATAGGTTTGTGGGGAGGTTATGCAACATTACGTTGAACAATAGGGGAAGATGGTTTGTTGTGCAAGAGCTCCAGGTCCACTTTAATTGCATGATGTTGAATTCCAGCTGTGAAAAGTAACATCCTATAAGGGTCCTAAAGTGTTGCGGTGCAAACAGTAAGAGCAGTATGATACTGCTTAAAATATATAATGCTGATAAGGCCTATGTCTGGGCTTTATAGAACATTTGATTATTTGTTTGTTTAGTTATTTGCTAAACATTGTATATTGCTTTATTTTAATTCAACAACAACCCTCAAAGCGATTTTAAAGAAGGTGAAACAGTAAAATAAGGAAAATCTACAACCCACCTTTCAAACATACAGAAGTTAAAATACTGAAACAGGTTAACATGAAGGTGGTGGTGTTTGGCCACTGTGAGAACGAGATTCTGGACTAGATTGGCCGCTGGCCTGATCCTGCAGCCAGGATCTTCTTAGATTCTTAAATGCTTCCCGCAGAATAGTATTCAGAAGTACACTGGTAGGTCTTGGAGCTGATTTCCTTGACAAATGGCCCATCAGTCGGGAATGAAGGCTGGTGGCCACAGTTCAATAATCTTCTTGTTTTCACAAGCTCACCTGGGAACAAGCAAGAAGGAGGTGTCACAGCAAGTAGCTGGCCAGCTGTAACTCCCAGAAAGACACTTAAAATGAGTAATTTTTGGAAAGGCATAAGGATTTTCTCAAAGCCCCGTTGAAGTCATCCTGCTGCCTGGCCCCTTCGCTGCCTGTATAAGCCAAACTCCGTTCAGTGAGAGGCATCGAGGGAGCCTGCCATAAATTGACATGTCCTGACAAGACAGTCTGTTTGCTTTTATTGTTCAGGAACCAGAGCCACTGACTGTCTGCCTTGCCACTTGCCTTTAATGTTTGATTAAGCACTGTGAGAATTGTCACTATTGATCAGCTTCTTGCTAGTACATTAAGCCCCCTAATCCCTTGCATTCCCTCTATCTCCCTCTCTTGCTTCATCACCAAGTTATCCTGCTCCTTCTACAAGCCTGTTTTACTACCTGCATTGAGAAACAGAAAGGAAACAGAAAGCAAAATCAATGCTTTGGAAAATGTTTGTTATTTTATTTTATTTTCTGCATTTATAGTCCACCTTTCCTCTCACAACAACCCTGTGAGGTAGGTCAGGCTGACTGGCCCAAAGTCATCCAGCAATGTTCATGACTGAGAAGGGATTCAATCCTTGGTCTTCCAGTCTTAGTTCAATGCTCTAGCCCAGTGTTTCTCAAGCTTTTGTCACCAGTTGTTGGACTACAACTCCCATCATCCCTGATCACTGGTCCTCCTAGCTAGTGACTAGCTAGAACTAGTGATGTGCAAACTTTGGTAGGTCTTGGTGCTCAGATTAATATGGGTCAACAAAGCCTATGAAACCCAGGTAAAAAAATGTTGCACCCACTTCAGGTTTTTCCCCTTCCAGGCATGCAAAGTGGCTTGCAGTACTGTCCTCCCTGGCTTTGCCTGCTTCCTCACATCACTGCTGCTGGCCTTTCAGCCTTTTTGTGTTTTTAGAGCTGCCTGTCTGCAGCAGGGACCCTTGTCTACTTAGCAACATAGGAATCTGCCCATGGTCAAACCAATAGTCCTTCCAGCTCAGTATTGTTTTCGCCAACGGGCAGCTGGTTCCCACGGCTTCAGACAGGACTCCCCCAGCACTACCTGGAGACCTTCTGCAAGGCAGGTCCTCTGTTGCAGAACTACAGCCCTCCCCTGCTTGTAGAGGTCTGGAAGTCCAGCATTCTAAATTGTATGGGGAGGGAATATACCGTATTCTTCCTAACACCTGGGACAAGGCTGAGTTGCAGCCTGTGGATTACTCTCTGCTCTCCTTCCTCATATGATGGTACAAGAGGAAGAACACCTGCTCATAGCTTCAGTCCAGGAGCAGAGAATAAATTTCAATCCAAGCGCCACATTTCCATATGTGGGTGGGGCCAGAGGGGAAAGGGCGTGGAGCAACAGATGTGACTCTTTCCTCTGTGCAGTAGATTGTGTTCCCATCATGCAAGAGTTAGTAGTTTCCCCACATCCTGCCACCTGTCTCTTATCACCACCTCTCCCTCCTCCATTCAGACAGGAAAAAGGCACCACGATGGTTTGAGGGCACTTTTCTGCCAAGCAAAGCACTTGAAGATGGTGTGAACAGGGATGGCGAATGCCGTGACCTGGAGAGGTCCTCAATAGGATGGTCTGGGAGTCTGCACATTTGTGCTGTGCTCCCAGTATATGAGCTTTCTTGCCCCCACTTTAGTCAGCTGATCATGCAATATCTAGACCATTAATTGATTAATACATTCATTAAAGCCAGTGAATGTTTACATGGGGAGAAAACCCAGTTCTAAAAGGGTGGGGGAGTCATCCTTTTGGATGATGCGTTTATGCCTTCCAGAGGTCTTAGAAGAGGTCTTCCCACCTCCTATGAGAGTGCGAAAAGAATGAAATGCCTTAAAACAGTGGTTTTCAAGCATTGTGCTATGGCACCCTGAGGTGCCTTGAATGATGGTCAGGAGTGCCACGGGCAACACTGGCCTCTGTCCCTCTTTGCTTCCATCCTTCCTCTTGCATCCTCTTGTGTTTCTGCCTCCCAAAGGCTTGCACAGCTGTTTGTTGCGGCAGCCCTGGCTACAAGCTCCCCAGGGGAATGGTGCCTCTGGCACTGGCCAGGGGATTGCTTCCCAGGCCACTGTGGGGCAGTGTGAGGAGGTACCTCTCTTTGGGGCACCGGGGGCAGCTCAGAGACCATGGGTGGTGACAGCAGCTGCCCAGAGGACTCCCAAGGAGAGGGGAGAGGAGAGGAGGCTGAGGGAACACACTACAAGGGAGGGTGTTTGAAAAAGGGTGAGAGGCTGCTGGCTCTGCAGACAAGGGGTGGATGGGTTCCTGAGCCCCACAAGGGTGCCTCAGGAAGAATGTAGTTGGTCAAGGGAGTCGTAGACCCAAAGAGATTGAAAACCTCTGCCTTACTTTAAAAGAAATGGTGCTTGGCACCTGCATCTTTTAAAAAAAGCAATTGTATTTTTTAAAAGCATCTATTTGCTAAGATTGAGACATTTTTGTCCAGGGGTGTGGTGGACCCTTTAGGCTTCTCCATTTGGCCCTCAGGATTCTCCTCAGGCCACAAACCCCTTCCCAGACCACACCCCTGTACCCTCCTTGAGTATGGCTGCATGGCTGGAACTCTGTCTGTGCTTCTTGCTTCTCTGAATGGAAGACAGAGAGGAGTGTATGCGAATGCTTGTAGAAACTACCCTACAGTACAAAGCCAAGATTTATATTCATTGTCCCACCCACTTTTGCCTCTGGCCCCACCCACCACTGGCGCATGGCCCCTGGGAGGTTACCCAGATGGGGATGTGGCCCTTTGGCAGAAAAAGTTCACCACACCAGTATCAGTGCATTGTTGTTGTAGTAGTTTTAGATGGAGCAGAACTTAGGGAGAATTCCTGGTACACTGAGAGAGCTGGACTGTATGTTGTGTTGCTAGTTACATTTCCTTTACTGTGTAAACATCCCACCACCAACAATTATTCTTCCACCCACTTGACTAGACTTTGTGTGGAGCTCTCTTCTCTTTTCTTGACCCAGAAGCAAAAGAATTAGCTCCTCTAACTGCTTTGCTGGTTTGTTTGTTTGTTTGTTTGTTTTGCCTGGTAGGTATGGAAGGCAGCAGTATTAGCTACAGGGATTCATCATTTTGGTGGGTCAGGGTGAGGCATGATGCCCTCACTGAAACCCCTTCAGTGAGGGTACCTTCTCATTTACACCACCACTGCTCATTTGCTTGCCTCTTCCTCTCTGCCCAATCCACACCACTGCTCCAAGGGAGAGGGAATGAGGGAAAGAGAAGTTCTCTGTTCCTGGACCTTTTGTTCTATCTAGATCTTTGTCCTCTTCATTCTCTTTCAGCTTTGCTGCTCCAAGGTGGTGAATTAAGAATCAGCAAGCTTTTCACGTTGGTAGCCTGGGACTGTTGTGGACACCATGGCCAAGATCAAAGCCCATGACTTACATATGAAGGAAGAAGAAAGAAGAACTGTTGAAGGAGCTAGATGACCTCAAGGTGGAACTCTCTCAGCTGCAGGTTGCCAAGGTGACTGGTGGAGCAGTCTCCAAACTCTCCCAAGATTTGGGTGGTTCGCAAATCCATTGCCAGAGTGCTGACAGTCATTAACCAGATGCAGAAGGAAAACCTCAGGAAGTTCTGCAAAGGCAAGAAGTACAAGCCTATAGACCTGCGGTCTAAGAAGTCACGTGCCATGCGGCACAGACTAAACAAGCATGAAGAGGATCTGAAGACCCAAAAGCAGCAGTGAAAAGAACACCTGTAGCCACCTCACACTGAAGGCATGAACCCTAAATGTGCAACATCCTGATCCTCTGGCCAGGTGTTTTGGCTGTGGTCATAAATAAAATAAAATAAAATTAGGAAGCAGCAATAGCAAGCGAGGCTCTGGAAGTTGGCAGTGGAGCCCTTAGCTGATGCCAGATGATAATACTGACCTCCAACTCCAGCCCTACATGTGTTTACTGACACCCTCCCTAGATCTCTTTGAAACCTCTTCCTTGGAATTGATCACCAGTTTTTACTTGGCAGTTCTTCTGCTTAAGCCTCATTGCCCCAGGGAAGGAAAAGGTTATTAGTATTATTATTATTATTAGTATTATTATTATATTGATGGTAGTACAACCACCATCATAACTTATTCGAATTATGATAATCATAATCAGATTATCCTCCTCCTCCTCCTCATTATTTTTATTATTATTAGTTGTTGTTGTTGTTCACTCATCCTTCACACCGAGGTCCCAAGTGGGTTAGAACAATTAAAACACAACATTATAAAGCAGTTTAAGACAACATAAAATCACATAAATAACATGGGTTCTAAAAATATACATCTCAAGTGCCAAAAGAGAGAGTTATTATTATTATTAGAATCAATATCATCTTCATCTTTATCATTGCCAGAGAAAATACAACAAGAATCTAGTAATTCTTTTCTGTTACCATTTCCCTTTTTCTTTTTGGAAATACTTTACTCAGCTTCATTTTAATAAAATAGGCAGCCTGCCTTTTGTCTGCAGTGCTAATAAGAACAAAATATATATGATAGAGCAGAAGATAATTGCAATGAGCTAGACCTCCCATTTTTCTCAATTTCTGCTCATTTTCCTTGGATGGGATTGCAGATGTCTTGACGTAAGTGCTGCCTCTGCCTCAACAGGACTTGATTAGTTCCAGGAGTCACACCTCCATCCTTCCAATGCAGGAAAAGCATATACAGAAACAGACAGAATACCATGGCAGAAACAGTCTGTGCAGCGAGAGGAACATTTTGCACATTGCACTGTTCAGAGCACCATTAGTCATGAGCAAACATGTACAGTGTCTATTTCTCAAAGTAAAGTTTGTTAAACCCTTGACAGCTGCTGCTGGTCGCTGTAGATAATACCGACTTACATGGACTGGCTTTCTGGCTCTGTGTAAGCCACCTTTCTACATTCCTATGAAAACTGGTATGTATGCTTTGAAATCCCATTGCTGAAGGTGGATCCCGGGCCTTTGAGTCTTGGAGGCCAGTGTCCCACTCAATTGTTAATGGTATCACCCCTTCAGTAGATGCATAGATATCAGATGTGGGCATGGTTATTTCACTTCCCAGGAGCCTCTGAGCTTGGCTTGAAAAGCATCCAGAAACTCCAGCTGGTACACAATGCATTTGCTAGGTACAGGCTGGGACAGGACTAGTTGAATGAAGCATATTTACATAGTTGTTTGCTACTGGGCTCACTGCTGCTTCTTAACTTTAAATCTCTTAATCAAGGGTAGCCAACATGGTGCCTTCCTGATGCCATTGAACTGCAACTCCATTCATCCTCTACCATTGGCCTAACTGGGACTAATGAGAATTGTAGCCTAGATTAGAACATCTAGAGGGCACTTTGTTGACTAGTCCAGCTCTAAATGGGACCTGAAAGGCTAGCTGCTCCCAAAGATGTGCTCCATTCATGTGTTCCATTCAGCATCTCAGGTCTTACTCTGCTTGCCCTTGCTGGCTCTAATTTGGACTGCTGTCTGCCGGGAGCCTTTTCTGTGGCGTCATAAGCTTTATGGAATGCCCCCACCCCCCAGGGAGAGCTGCCTGATGCTGTATGCATTTGGTGTCTTCTCCAGCTTTTTAGGAAAACATTTGGATGACTTAAAAAGAGGATTGACAAATTAGTAGACGATAGAGCTATTAATGGCTACTAGCTATGATGGCTATGTTCTCTGACTGCTGTCAGAGGCATCATGCCTCTGAAGACCAGTTACTTGGATCCAAAGATGGGCAGAGTGGTGGTGTTGCACTCAAGTCCTGCTTGCTGCTTTCCCGCAAGCATCTAGTTGGCCACTGTGAGAACAGGATGCTGGACTCGGTGGGCCACTGGCCTGATCCAGCTCTTCTTATATTCCCATTCCATGAGCTGCTGCTTTTTGTTTTGTTCATTATTATTGTTGGCACTATATGTATATTTATCCATATTGTTTACATTACTTTTCTCCAAGGAGTTCAAGGTGGCATACAAGGTTCTTCCTCTCCCCATTTTTATCCTCGGAACAGTCATGCAAGGTAGGTTAGGCTAAGGGATAGTGATTGGTCCAAGGTCACCTAGTAAGTTGGGTGGCTGCTGCGTGAGAATTTGAACCCTGGTCTGCCAGGTCCCCCTAGCCCAGCACTCTAATCATTGCACCATTCTTCCTCCACTGCTACATTTGAATTTTGTGGAGCTGCTGCTTTATTTTTTATTTTTTTCTATTTTGAGGTGGATGAGGGGAGTACTTTAGCATCTTATTTTTAATAATCATGTTGGGCATGTTAAGTTTGTTTGAGAGATTCAGATTTTCAGAATAAAATAATATTTTAAAATTGTTTTTTAAGTATACCCCCCCCCAAAAAAAAACAAGATTCCAAAATATAAAGAGTATGGAATACAAAGATTCAGTATTAGGAATATATTCCTGATACAGTGGTACCTCGGGTTAAGAACTTAATTCGTTCTGGAGGTCCGTTTTTAACCTGAAACTGTTCTTAACCTGAGGTACCACTTTAGCTAATGGGGCCTCCCGCTGCCGCCATGGCCGCACGATTTCTGTTCTCATCCTGAAGCAAAGTTCTTAACCCGAGGTACTATTTCTGGGTTAGGGGAGTCTGTAACCTGAAGCGTCTGTAACCCGAGGTACCACTGTACTGAATCTTTGTGTGTGCAGACACACACAGATGTGGCAAGAGCACAATCTATGCTTACAACTGTCAAAGGCACATGACAAGATCTAAAGGTTGCAACCCACTAAGCAAGGCATATAAGGTATGAACCATGTCATACTGATGGCAAGGGGTTACCTCTCTTGGTCTGCAGAGAGTTTCTATGCAAGGCTTCAAATGCAAAGGAATAGCAGCTACCTCCCCTTCCGTCAACCTCAATTAATAGCATCTTAAGCACCTGCCTAAGGCAGGAGGTCTCTCTGGGATGCTGTGACAACCTCACTCATTAACCCAGCATTCAGCAAGCTAACTAGCAGATGCTGTTGACACGAACCTCTCTGTAATCCCTTTAACCTTGGCCTGTGAACTGCAAGCAAGTCATGACTGAGTAGGTCCCCCCCCGCACTGGGTTTTATTCCTAAATTTGTTTCATGCCTGCAAACTTCTGAAACCTGAAATGCACTTTTATTTTAAATTCTTGAACCCCATAATATTTGCTTTTATGCACACTTTAGACATAATGATTGCAAACCATGGTTTGTAACTGCTGAAATTAAGAGTTTCCTAAGGTGGACTTAACAGAAGGCTGTGGTTTAAGAAACTAGAAGTATCCGTCCAATATCTCAGAGGTGGGGAATCTTTTTCAGATTTCGGACCACCTTCTGAGGGTCACATGCTAGTGGTGAGTAGGGGTGGAGCCAACAGTGGTTGGAGCACTAAATGTAAATTTTACCTTTCTGCTGTAGGTTAGTTTGTACATTCAGGCAAGAAGAGGCATAATCAGACTTCAAGGACACATTGCAGCCAGGCAAAAACACTCAAGGAATATATTATTTGGAAATAATAATGGGGTGTAAAGGGTTTGCATATACAATAGGAGACCCCCAGATTTCTAAACCATCTCTGTCCCTTTGCCCTTTGTGCTGGCATGTACTTTGATATTAAGACTGTTATTCTCAGATTGCAGAATTCTCTCTAGCTTCTGCGCCCCTCTCAGACTTCTCTATTGGACCTAAAGCCACAAGGACATCTTGGAAAGGGGCAAATCGTGTCCTCCCTATAAGAGGGCACGTGTCGCGGTGAGACCTGGAGACTGACCTCCTGTGTTGTGGGTGGGCTGGATTGGTTAGTCACAACACCTGATTGGTAGGTCCCTCAATGTTGGGTTCAATCTGGCCAATGGGGTGCAGCCTAAATGGATCGAGGGACCAATATATACCCATGTACGTGACCCAGAGCTTCCTCTTTCAGCTTGTGCATCGGAACACCCATCCACCTCTCCATAATTTTAGGGCATTTTGTGACTGCCCTTGCTATGCGGTCATGTGTCGACTGTTGTTGGGACTGGGGCACGGCAGGAATTTCCCCATCTGGCTGATTGGCTGTTGCCATTTGGGTTTTGCCTGCCACGTAGCAAATCGTCACAACTTTGCGGATAGGCACTGGTTCAGGTGATAGGGATGGGAGAGTGGTCTCACCATCCCTATGTGAAGGGTATTCCATTAAAGGAATCCAGGGACTCAGCTGGTTTGGTCAACCCCTGAGTGGGGGTTGTGCCCATGCCTGAGTCCAGGGGGGCATCTGGGTGGTGAACATAGTCTGTTCCCAGCTTTCCGCTTATCCAGGTGTTCACCCTTGGCTGACCTATGCTGGTGCCCTGGGTCAGCGCTGCCTGCAAGGTTGCAGGGAGCTAGTCGAACCAGAGCCTATGCAACCACTCACCTTCTGTAATCAATAAAGTTGTGGCCTAAATTCTGCCAAAAACCAAAACTAAAATTTGAGTCAAGTGTGAATTTATTTAGGGGGAGGTCTCTGGGTCTGAACACACAAAAAGGGCCACCTGTGTTTTCTCCAGCAAATCTGGCTCAACACAGAAGTAAAAAAATATATCTAGTCCAAATCATGCATTTCCTATAATAAACAATTTGTTATTTTTCCTCAACAAGTATCTCTCTGTATGTATTATTACAACAGGGAAGCCTAATCTCTGACCAGATTCTAAAGCTGATAGCCTTCACACGGATTTGAAAATATGAAACAGGACTTGTGAGGGTTGGGGGCCACAGAGAGAGGCCTGGAGGGCTGCATTTGGACCCTAGGTCTGACTTGGGTCTATCTGTCTATATTCAGCAGCCAATTTATGCTCTCCAAATTTTGTCAGACCACAACTCCTATTAGCCCCAGCCAGCATGGCCAACAGTTGTGGTCCAAAAAATCTACTACTACACAGGGATAGGTAACTTGTGGCCCCTTGGATGTTGTTGGACTATAGTCCCCCTTCCCCCTGCCCACCAGGGCTGACTTGGCTCAGAATTTCAGAAATAGACTGTAAAGAGAAGTTGCTGAATTGCAACTTATTACCAAACTTAAAACCATGGAGAGACCTGGCCTGAATACAGACAATGGATAAAGCTATTTTTAGCCAACAAAGGTCCGTCTAGTTAAAGCCATGGTTTTCCCAGTAGTGATGTATGGAAGTGAGAGCTGGACCATAAAGAAGGCTGATCACCGAAGAATTGATGCTTTTGAATTATGGTGCTGGAGGAGACTCTTGAGAGTCCCATGGACTACAAGAAGATCAAACGTATCCATTCTTAAGGAAATCAGCCCTGAGTCCTCACTGGAAGGACAGAGCCTGAAGCTGAGACTCCAATACTTTGGCCACCTCATGAGAAGAGAAGACTCCCTGGAAAAGACCCTGATGTTGGGAAAGATGGAGGGCACAAGGAGAAGGGGACGACAGGGGACGAGATGGTTGGATGGTGTTCTCGAAGCTACAAACATGAGTCTGACCAAACTGCGGGAGGCAGTGGAAGACAGAAGTGCATGGCGTGCTCTGGTCTATTGGGTCACGAAGAGTCGGACACGATTAAATGACTAAACAACAAATTTTTAGCCATATCACCCCTTGCTTTTTCCTGTAAGAACAATAGCAGTCATTAACAGTCGTCAACAGCTTTACCACACCTATCAGCCAATCACCCATTCCCACCACCCTTCTGAGTAATACCCCTCCACCCTCTCACTATATAGAAGGGTCTGGTGACTTCTGTTTCAGTGTATTTTAAGAAGTGTGCATGCACATGAAAGCTCATACCAATAACGAACTTAGTTGGTCTCTAAGGTGCTACTGGAAGGAATTTTTTTATTTTGTTTCAACTACGGCAGACCAACGCGGCTACCTACCGTAAAATATAACCTCTGGTAAATCAATGGATTTGTGTTCCAGTTTTAGGTGGTTATTTGCCTTCTTATCCCCATCTGAATTTAAAGCAGTATTGTACTTTATCCCCACCCCACTCCCCCACCATCAACAATCCTGGGAATTGTATTATTTTAAGGGTTGCTAGGATACCCCATTCCCCTCACAGAGCTACAATTCCCAGAATGGTTTAACAGTTAATGCCTTTTCCCAGGGAAGTCTGGGAACTGTAGCTCTGGTCTCCTAACAACTCTTAGCATCCTTAGCAAGCTGCACTACCCAGGATTCCCCAGGCCACATATCCTCACTGGCTCCACACTTGCAAGTGCATTTCACAGAATCATAGAACTGTAGAGTTGGATGGGACCCTAAGGGTCATCTAGTTCAACCCTCTGCAATGCAGGACTCTCAGCTAAAATGTCAATGACAAATGGCCATCCAACCTGTGCTTTAAAATCTCCAATGAAGGAGAGTCCGCCACCTCCCAAGGGAGACCGTTCCACTGTCTAATAGCTCTTACTGTCAGAAAGTTATTTCTGAGGTTTAGTTGGAATCTCCTTTCTTGTAGTTTGAATCCATTGGTTGGAGTCCTACCATCCAGAGCAGGAGAAAACAAACTTGCTCCATCTTCCATGTGGCAACCCTTGAGATATCTGCAGGTGCCTATCATATCTCCCTGCAGTCTCCTATTTCCCAGGCTGGAATTTCCCTGGCTGGAATGTGTCATTGATTTCTGATAATGCATCTTACTTGTCCAGATGCAGGATAGAGAGGGGTGTGTGCATAGCATCTAATCTACTGTAAATGTTACATTCATTGCTCCATCCACTTTTGGCTCTGGCCCTGCTCACCACTGGCCCTCAAAGGGTTGCCCAGGAGCTGGGTTGAAAAAGTTTTCCCAGCGCAGATACGACTGGAGGTGGTCTACAAGTCCCAGTGCAAGTCATCAACCGCTAAATCACGATGGGAACAGACCCTGGATGATATACATGAGCACACAGGAACCAGCTTCAACTTTGTGAAGAAGTTAACGATTCAATTAGCAGAGAAAACAAAAGCTCTTAGAACACCATCAAATTTCAAACGATTGCCAGATATTGTTAATAGGACAGTCCATTATTTTCCATATCTTAAAGATTGAGTCTGTCACCATGGTTAATAAAATATTGCTGGCTATCACTTTTTGTCACATGTGTGAACATGCACACACACACACACACACACACACACAATCCTTTGGTGCCTATAGATATACTCCCCCCCCTTATTAAAGCTAACAATTAGAACCATAGTGTGGTACAGTTGTACTACCACTGCTAATTAAAAGGGTTCGCTGATTAGGCTTTGAGAAGAGGGGAAAAAAAGAAACAAACAAGTCTAATTTGCTAGATTAATTTCACGGCTGGTTCTATTTAGTCAAACCGCACCTTTTAGGGAAAATGACAAATCTGGATTGTCAAAGTGGGCTCGATAAGTAAGATAAAGGTCATATATTTTAATGTCACAGAAGGTCTTATTAAAGGAATCTTAATTGCGTGAGGTACCTATGAAAACATTAATTAAATACTGTCGAGAATAATTAGGTCCAGTTACTGATGGTTTAATTAAAGTTGGTTTCCTATTTTATAAGAAAAATCTGGAAGGTCCAGAGGAGCTGTCTCCTGGCAAGATAATTGATAATATGTCAGGAGAGAAGAAACCAAACAGTAACCTTGACCAACTGCAGAAGAAGGAGAATATGGCCTGCTTCGGCAGACTAAACCCCTCAGCTTTCTTGCTCTGGTTTCAGCAAATTTCAGAAACAGAGGCAACGGTGGATGAGCTAATCCTGCTCCTGCTCACCAGGAACAAGCTCCTGCCCCAGCTATAATGGCAGGCAGTGCTTCTAAGAACCTAAGCATGGACCTCCAGGATCAGACCTCCGAATACCACCTGCTGGGAATCGCAAAGGGGGGAACCCTTGTTGCATTCAGGGTCTGCTTTCTGGCTTCCCATAGGCATCTGGTTGGCTACTCTGAAAACAGGGTGCTGGACTAGACGGGCCCTTGTCTTGATCCAGCAGGTCCTTCTTATATTCTTAGTCCAAGGACAGGGAACTTCTGGCTTGCAGGCCAGCTTATTACCTAGTATATTATTTGTGAATCACATCCCTTGAAACATCCTGGGGCTGACGTACCGCCATCCTACTGGCAGCAGCACTGTGAATATTGGGATGGGGTGACGTGTCACTGTGGTGAGTTTGGGGGAGCTCTGGAGTCAGCAGCATGCATCTGTGGGGCTGCTATCTATCTGGAGCCCCCCCTAACCTTGCTGCCACCTTGTCGCGCTCCATTCCCAACCTGATGGGCTTGACAATTCTGCATCCATGCACCCCTCCTCACGACCTACTGCTGCTAACAATGCCCTGATAAGTATAAAGTTCTGTGTCCCACTCGTCTGTAAACTAGTTGTCAGTCTACAAAAAGACCAATCCTCTTATCCCATCAGATGCACTCCTTCAGTCCTGCATATCTATATGTTCCTGGGAGCAGCAACCTCTCTACTTGTTTATTTAAATGATTTATATGCTACCCATGGTGTATAACCACAGGGCAGTTCACAAGAGGACCAAATAAAAAAAAGAAGAAATCCATAAAATCATACAGTCCATGAAAGAACAAATACATTGGGCCAGGGATAGCTCAGCCGGTAGAGCGTGAGACGCTTAATCTCAGGGTGGTGAGTTTGAGCCCCACTTTGGGCAGGGGGCTGGATTAGATGACCCTCGTGGTCCCTTCCCACTCTACAATTGTGTGATTCTATGATTGATCTAATCAGGACTTTTCTCCTCAAGAGTCCTGCCAGAAAAGTTGTGTCTTAACCAGCCACCTGAAGTTAAAAGGAGATGGAGCCAGACACACTACCTTGAAAACTGTTGGAATGAGTAAACATAGATTGGATTGTGCGGTGCTTTCCCCAATAAGTCTTTGCTCAAAATTCAAATGACCCTTTTCTATTTCAGCATCCCAGCTTAACGAAATAATACGTGTTTGTGTAAAACATCCTGGCCTGTTTTCATGGTTTCTTAACCAACATTATGCTAGAATTTCCTGGTTCAAAAGTAATGGGATGTTGTGGCCTAATATAAACCAGGATCCAACTAGCAAAGGTGGTGTGCGACGGGAGTGCAAAGCACAAGGGAGAGGGGAGGAGTTCACAGCTTCACAAACCAAGATTGAAGAAGCCCTGAACAATCGCATGAAAAATGCTAGAAGCAGGATAGGGAGAAAGATTTCCCTGTGCAGGAACATTGCTAATTCTTTTATTTATTTATTCCTATGTCCACTATTTCCAGCCTAAACAATGTTTACTTAACTCAGGGCACATCCAGTTGGAAGACTGATTTCCAAACAGAACCACTGAGATACCATAAATCGGGGTGAGCAAACTTTTTCAGCAGGGGGCAGGTCCACTGTCCCTCAGACCTTGGGGGGGGGGCAGACTATATTTTGGAAAAAAAGAAGAAGAACAAATTCCTGTGCCCCACAAATAACCCAGAGATACATTTTAAATAAAAGGAGACATTCTACTCTTGTAAAAACACGCTGATTCCTGGACCGTCCACGGGCCGGATTGAGAAGGCGATTGGGCCGGATCTGTCCCCGGGCCTTAGTTTGCCTACCCATAAATCCCTCATGGGCAACAGTGTTTTTAAATGTATTGGGTATTTCTTTTTTCTAAAAGGGTATAAATGTGGATTAAATGGAGGAAAATGCGGGCTGACAATTTGATGCCAACAGTATTGTGTGGGCACTGCAATATATATATATATATATATATATTCCACTGAACTAACAATAAACCCTCTGTCTGGAAGCATCTGTGGATCCTTTGAAACATGATTAGGAAACTTAATTCTGCTCTAACGGAAAATGAACTGCACATATTGCATTCTAACCTACCTGCAGCTCCCGTGATGAAAAAAGAGATATAAATCAGATCTAACCATTTCAAATCCAAATGCAAAGCTTCTATCCCAAACAGAAAGAATCTAGACTTGTACCCATTTATTGGTTCAATGGTGATGGAATCATAGGAAGCTTTTGAGTTCCACAGAGCTGATTTTCACCTGTGATTCCTAGAATTTCGGCTCCTCTGAGACAACAGATATTTTAAGCTGTGTGGCAGTAAAATGTAGGCATGAAGATAATGAGATCAAGGCTATATTATATATACTCTGATGAGAACAACAACACATGATTTTTCACCTTAAATGCCAAGCTAACAGCTCCATAGTAAATAACTGTATTTCTCACTATACATCATACAATTCATCAAGAAATTCAATACAATCATTTTGCAGGTTGAACAGAGACCAAGGATTTAAATGCATTAATTGTCTAACAATTTTTGTGTGTGAATTACCATTGTTAATTATGTAATTGCGACTATTTGTACTTTTCTGCATTTCATTTTCCTCTGACCTCACTGTTTACAATCCCTCCCATCAAAAAAATATGGCAACTTTAAGGCACCATAGCATTCTTTGTTGATTTTGCTGCAAGAGACTAATGCAACTAACTCTCTGGAAATTATTTTTCACTTATTGCAATCAAGCTATGCTCCGGATTGCAGACTAGAGCAGTTCCAGGCCCGGCAAAAATCCACACATTCTTATGTGATCATTGAAGGGTGTTAAGGCACACAAACCACATAGGCAGCCGTAGAATTGTATTGAGTAACCTTGCCATAATATAAACACATGTACAATTAACAGGACAAGGTAGGCAAGATATTCCCCTCCTCCCTTCCCTAGTTCTGCAAAAGATGAGCGCTTACCTGGTGCGCGTCGTGCAATTTGCTGTAAAGCTCCCCCCCCCCCCAAAGATTTTGGCAAAATGAATAATGTGGATGAAATGCAATAACGAAAAGTCGAAATATGTCCCATTATCAGTCGCTCACATTCAAGTAGGCATCCAGCCCCAGCGCAGAGGAGGAAAGAAAAGACTATAAGCCCCAGGATCGTCTCATTCAAGCAAGATTGCTCCATACAAAAGTTGACAATACGCTCACGAAATCTATTGTTGATATTCAACATATTTTAAATAGCTGAACAGAATAGACAATAAGGCAGGAAGGAAAAGTCGGAGAGCGGACTGGCCTGGACTGTAGGTTCAGCAAGTAAAAACATTGTCAAGGAAAAAAAGGAGAGAGAAAATGAATTGTCTAATGTAAATGTCGTTCCTACTTTTTAAAGAACCTAGGGGTGGGGGTGGGAAGGAATCAATTAAGGCCATTGTTTGCATTTTGCTGTGCTTCAAGCAATAATCATAAGGTGCTGTGAGCCACAATGACTGTATCAATGAATTGTACTGATTAATAATCCATTTATCAAATATTTAAAATGTGATTTTAATTTTTTTTTATTGAAGGTGGTGATTCCAGTGATTTATATGAAGTGGATGCTTGGATCATTGTTCATGAGACATATTGCCCAAATAATAATAATAAATGACTTGTTTGGAATTTTCAACAGAATGGTGTTTTGTGTGTATCTGCACGGCAACTAATAAGGGCCATTATCAATGACTGCAGAAGCCACAATCCATGTTGATTCATTTTCTGAACTTGCTCCCCTCTGGGATATCCCCAACCCACACAAGAATGTGTCTTCCAAGAAACCTGCAAGCTCAGTAGAGTAAGGCAACTACTTCAGGCAGAAGATGTTCTAGAGGAACACAGGTTACTGCCTGTGATGGCTATGTTCTGCCTCCATAGCCAAGAGTATTATACCTGAGAATACCATTTCCTGGGATTGTAGGTGGGCAGAGTGCAGCTGTGCTCAGGATGTTGCTTGTGGGCTTCCTGTAGACATCTGGTTGGCCACTGTGAGAACAGGATGCTGGACTAAATGGACCGCTGGCCTGATCCAGCCAGGGCTATGTTATGCTCTTATGTAATGTTCTCATGTAATGTTTTGGAGTAGGATGCTCTTGGCAGGCACCTTAAAGACGATGTATCCCTCCACACAGCCTTTTTGAACCTCAAGGATACTGAAGATACTGAGAAACTTTCAACCTTTAGTGAGTCTGTTTTCTATGAAGGCCATGGAGTCTCTTGCAACTGGCAGTAACTCTTCCTGAGGTCACTTGAAGCCAGTATGTTGCAGATTGAACTTGGGGCTTTCCATGTGCAAAGGAAATTCTCTGTCATAGAACTGGGAGTAATTGGTGTCTAGAGCTCCATCTGCACTACACATTTAAGCACTATGATACCACCCTAAAGCAGTCATGGCTTCCCCCAAAGAATTCTGGGAGCTGGAATTTATAAGGGTGCTGAGAATTGTTAGGAGACCCCATGCCCCTCCTAGAACTACAGTTCTTCTTTTAATAGACATTCTTCTTCTTCTTCTTCTTCTTCTTCTTCTTCTTCTTCACAAAGTAATAATCGTAAATAAATAAGAATAAAAATGTGCACCCCATCACTGAGACCATTCCGTTGTAACCATCCAACCACCCAAAATTTCAACACCTCTTGCGATGGTTTGACCCCTTTCCATTTTAACAGAACAAATTCTACAAGCATCCTCCATCTCTTAACTCAAAGAATTTGGACACTGTAGTGTATTCTTCTTCTTTGGCGATCACTCGTAGCCGAGTAAGATTGTCTTCCATAAACACAGTTTTAACAATGAGTCCGTAAGTGATTGTGGAGGCCAATTCTGGATCCACACATCCTTCCACAGTGGGGACATTTGTTCCCAGGTGGGAGTTGATCACGGTGTGGATTTACCAAGCATGCCTTCCTCCTAGCACATTTCTCCCTTGTGTCTTGAGTTCGAGTGTCTTCAAAGACCATGACACCTTTGGTAAGGGCTGTTCTCCAACTGGAGCGCCCGTGTTTCCCAGTTGTCAGTGTTTATACTACATTTTTAAAGATTTGCCTTGAGACAGTCTTTAAACCTCTTTTGTTGACCACCAGCATTATGCTTTCCATTTTTAAGTTCGGAATAGAGTAGTGTATTAGGGGTTTCTGGGAATGGTAACTGTGAGGAGTAAACTACAGTGCCCATAATTATTTGAGTGAAGGAGAGTATATGAAATGTGCTTTAAGGAGATAGTATGTACACAACCTAAGGATGTTTTCATTTGGAACGGAATGATGGCTGACTATTGGGATGTGGGGTAGGGTAAACAGAAAACTGGGTAGCGGGGGGAGGGAGAGCAAACTATCATAGAAAAGAGCATGGCTGGCTGGTTGAAACCCTGAACAGGAGCACTCCACACTGCAACATTTTGTTGCAAGCCCCCAATGGTTCCTTTGCTAATAATCTTTTTCAATTGATTATTCTCAATTGAATATTCTCAATTCCACAGATCCTTGCATGTAGCAGTGAACTGAATGCACATCTTTGTATGCATTGACTATTTCACACTGATTTATTTTATTTAAGAAAATTTATGAATCATTAGACCCTCCAAGTTTTCCTATTTTCTAGGGACTGTCCCAGAAGCTGTCCTGATTTCTGATTTGACCCTGGAATCCCTGCTTTTCCTTAGGATGTCCCCAGTGCTTTTTTCTGGGTGGATGCTGGGGTACGCATACCCCTAAACATTTTGTGAATCTTTGTACTTTTGTCCGTTTACTGTATTTATTTCCCCCGATTTGAACTATAAAATGGTGATTTTCCTGAGTCAAAATGAGAGTACCCCCATACATTTTTTTAAGAAAAAAAGCACTGGACATCCCTATTTTCATCAGAGAAATGTTGGAAGGTATGCATCACTTGATGGTAATAAAACCTCTAAGTGGCTGAGAATAAAATAAAACATTAAAATGATCAATAAGAACAGCTGAAAACAAGTATTTAAAACATTCAAACGATGTTTAAAACTTACAGTAAGCTAAAAAAAAAAAGCAATTAAAACACATTTCTACTTCTGCATGTCTAGGTGGGCTTGCCTAATTTTAAGCAGGTGCTGAAAAGAGTAGAGAGAAGGCTGTTGCCTCATGTCAATAGGCAAGGAGTTCCATAGTGTGGGTGCTGCGACACTAATACACACACACACACACACACACACAGAACATGTATTATGTGGGACCTATAACAGTGCTGGTTCTACAGTTTGGAGTAGTTGGATGGGCATAAATGAGGTTGGGCAACTGCGTGACTAAATTGGTCTCCAGCTCTTAAGTGTGTTGTATACTAAGAGTAACACCTTGATCCTGGCCCAGTAGCAAACTGGCAACCAGTGCTGCTCTCTGAGCAGAGGGTGTTACATGCTGACAGGGTCTCACTTTTTGAGAAGTTTATTAGGGCTGAGTTGAGGCATCCCAGAAGATGGAACTGGGTTTAGAAACCTTCCTGGCAGGTTAAAAAAAAACATACCAAGAAGCCTCGGTTCAAATACAAAATTGGTTGCATGTCAAGGATACCAAATTTGTCTCTGCAAACGTTATAAGGACATTTTCATGCATAGCTGAACATCCTTCTGTATTTGGAAAAGCCACAAAGGCCTAACCTCCCATTGTGTCACCCACTGGGGCTCTCCAGTTGCCTGCTATAATTTAGCAGATTAGGCCTACAAGGAAATTGTGGTGCTACCCTTCTGAAGGGGCGGGAGAGGTGATATTATGCTACAGACCCATGTTCACCAAATTGCTCTTTGTGAGAGGTTGCTCTTGGCGAATTCACAAACCCGCACTTGTCAGGGGACTATCGCGGACAGTGTATGCAAACCTCAATTTAACGATAACGTTACACTGTTTCTCTCTCTCTCCTCGGAGCCTGTGAATTTGTGGGAAAGAGATATTCAATACCAGGGCATTTGCGAACAATGAATAAAATGACAGATCTCTGTTTCGAGGATATAACACACACCTTGTGCATATTTCCCTTGTATTCATTTAAAAGGCTGCCAATCCCACATTTCCAGATAACTATGGGACATTACGTGTATTCAGTGGCCATTTAAGTTATTTTAAAGTTTTAGGTTACCACCTTAATTGCAAAGTCTTAATTTCCTGCTCTTACCAGAGCCACGATATGAATTCCATTCCCATTGTTATAATTTCTTGATACAAACCAGCTACAATTTAGCACTCAACTGAATTCCATTATGAAAATTTCCCTTCTATTGCAAATAATATAGCATGGGAAATGCTTACCTAGCATGGAGACTTGTCATCCAGTTTGCTCAGTTACTACCACTGCACTTTTAAAAATGTGTGTGTGTGTGTGTGTGTGTTTGGTAGTGGTGAGGAAAGAGTTTCTCTTTTGCAAGATAATGCAAAAGCAATATTTTCAGAATGAGTGACACCCTAGGTATCTTAGAGATAGAGAAACACGCGACCTTCACAAAAGTTAATTAAATTTGGAAGAGGGGAAGAAAAAAAAGACAAACCAATTCTTTCTAAGAAGTTGATATTAGTGACAGTTCTCCTCTGAACTGATAACGGAGGATAAAACTCCTTTTGCTTAATCAAAGTCCCCTTGAAAATGTTCACCTTTGAACACCAGGTTTTCATTCTTCAGTTTGTTCTGAAGGAATATACTTCGCTTCATGCTACCTTCAATTGGGATGGTTTTCAATAATGGTGAAATATTGCAAATTCTCCAAATTTGGTTTTGAACTTCATAAAAACAACAACAATTTGACGTTTTCAGAGCACTCCCCCCTCCACATATTTCTTTTGGATGGGACTTAAGGTTTCTCATGCACTTATTGGATAATCACATAGAGATAAAACTAAAATCTACTCTAAAAATGGGGGGCAGGGGGAAATTCCCCTGAATGAAAAAAAATCAGTTCCATAAATTACAAAATAGGAAAAAAGGAAGCTGACTTATGTAGATGATTGTCCCATCCAACTCAGTATTGTCAAGGGAAGACTTTGATCTTTCAAATTTCAGTGGTGCCCTGTGCAAGGCCAAAATATGGCGTCCCCGCCTCTCACCTTCCATTCAACTATGTCATAGTTGTGATGCCTGCAGCGCCCCCTAGGCACGGCACCCAGTGTGTCAGAAGCAGTTGTGCTGCCCTAAATCTTGGGCTCCATGATCACTGCAGATGGTGACAGTAGTCACAAAATTAAAAGACGCCTGCTTCTTCGGAGAAAAGTGATGAAAAACCTAGACAGCATCTTAAATAGCAGAGAAGACTCCCTGGAAAAGACCCTGATGTTGGGAAAGATGGAGGGCACAAGGAGAAGGGGACGACAGAGGGCTAGATGGTCAGACAGTGTTCTCAAAGGTACCAGCATGAGTTTGACCAAACTGTGTTGACCCATAAAAAAAATTTAAAAAATTGAAAACCATATCAGTGCAATATTTTTATTAGTGATATTCAGGGGGCACGGGGAGGGAAAGAGTTAGCTTATGCTGTCTACCTCTAGAAAAAAATGGGAGCAGGGCACAGAAGAAGAAAAGTGATATATGTGGGAATGGGCATGTCAAAAATATCCTTTACACTTCTGCAGGAGGTAGTGACAGCCACCAACCTGGATGGCTTTAAAAGAGTAGAAAAATTCATGGAGGACAAGGCTACCTGCTATTTGAATAGGTAAGATGTACCTCTATGTGGGTGGCGCTGTGGGGTAAACCACAGAGCCTAGGACTCGCCGATCAGAAGGTTGGCGGTTTGAATCCCTGCAACGGGGTGAGCTCCCGTTGCTCGGTCTCTGCTCCTGCCAACCTAGCAGTTCAAAAGCACATCAAAGTGCAAGTAGATAAATAAGAACTGCTCTGGCAGGAAGGTAAACGGTGTTTCCATGCGCTGCTCTGGTTCCCCAGAAGCAGCTTAGTCATGCTGGCCACATGACCTGGAAGCTGTACGCCGGCTCCCTCGGCCAGTAAAGAGAGATGAGCGCCGCAACCCCAGAGTCGGTCACGACTGGACCTAATGGTCAGGGGTCCCTTTACCTTTACCTCTACTGCATGCTTCCGAATACCAGTTTCTGGCAATCATGAGTGGGGAGAGCATCGTTGTGATCAGGTCTGTATTGGTATTCCTGTATCTCAGGGGGTTGGAGTACATGTCTGGCAGGGTCCATTCCAACTCTACAATTCCGTGATTCTAGGTCTTGCTTGCGAGCTTCCCATGGGCAGTTTGTTGGTCACTGTGAGAAGAGGATACTGGACTAGATGGGCCATTGACTTGATCCAGTAGGGTTCCTCTTATGATCTCCTGGTCCAGCAATGGAGGGAGGACAGGTGAGGAGGAAGATCCTTGGCTTGGATTCCACGTGTGCTCACACTTCCTCCCCACCTCTGGTGCTGACTATGGTTTTGTTTTTCTTGTTCCATGTGGTGCCATTTGCATCACACACATTCTTTTGCATTTTGTTTTGTTTTGTTTTATTGTGTGTTTTTATGTTGTATTTGTATGTTGTGAACTGCCCTGTGATGTTCGGATGAAGGGCGGTATACAAATTTAATAAATAAATGAAATGAAAAATAAATAAACACCTTAAGCAGTCATGGCTTTTCCCTGGGGAATTTTGGGAACTGTTTAGGCTGCTGAGAATTGTTAAGAGACCCCATTCCCCTCCCAGAGCTAAGGTTCCCAGAGTGTTTTAACACTCAATCCCCCTTCCCAGGGAACTCTGGGAATTGTGACTGTGAGGGGAACAGGGATCTCCTAACAACTCTCAGCATGCTTAATACTTAACAGATTACAGCTTCCAGGATTCTTTGGAGGAAGCACAACTCTTTAAAATGCTATTAGAAGGACGGCAACAGGTAATCTGTACAGCTGCTCTAATAGAAAACTACTATGATCTTATAATGGCAATGGCACCACCTGTTGTTAACTTATATGAATCGTGTTATTGCTCTATATTGTTTGTTTGTAAAAACCAGTGATTTTTTTCAGGGGGGTGAGGTACGCAGGGGTACGCATACCACTAAACATTTTGTGAATCCAAGTTTGGCCTCATTGAGGGGCAGTATTTCAATATGAGTAGGAAAATGAGAGTGCCCCTAAACATTTTTTAAAGAAAAAAGCACTGGTAAAAACTAATAAATTCAATTTAAAAAGTTGTATGATACTGCTTTAAATGTATAGTGCTGATAAGGGATGTGAAACTCAAGCCAGCCATTATGGATAAGGTGCATTTAAAAGATATTGTAGAGTTAGTTTATGGTACCTAAGAATATCAGGGATGCGGGTGGCACTGTGGATTAAACCACAGAGCCTAGGACTTGCCGATCAGAAGGTCAGCGGTTCGAATCCCTGTGACGGGCTGAGCTCCTGTTGCTCAGTCCCTGCTCCTGCCAACCTAGCAGTTCAAAAGCACGTCAAAGTGCAAGTAGATAAATAGGAACTGCTCTGGCAGGAAGGAAAACGGCATTTCCGTGCGCTGCTCTGGTTCGCCAGAAGCGGCTTAGTCATGCTGGCCACATGACCTGGAAGCTGGCTCCCTCGGCCAATAAAGCGAGATGAGCACCACAACCCGAGTCGTCCGCAACTGGACCTAATGGTCAGGGGTCCCTTTACCTTTACCTAAGAACATCAGAAGCTCCTCAGTAGAGCTCTCCTGGATCAGACCAAAGGCCTCTCTAGCCTAGCATCATGTTTCTCACAGGATGACCCTGGGCAGCCTGCAAGGATGTCTTGAGTGCAATCACCCTCTCTAGCTGTTGGGCCAGCAACTGGTATCCTGCAGCATTTATTTACTTAAGAGTGCACCACGCTCAGGTCAAGAAGGCTTCAGTGTACAAAGGGATTTCAGCCTGAGCTCGAGACCAGGAATGTCAAAACTTGTTTGCTAGTTTTAAGCAGGGCATCCTCTATCATCCCCCATTTGCAATATGGGAATAATGAAGCAGGCCTTCCTTACAGGGTGGGTTAGAAGGATTACAAGGCCGTGCATGCAAAGTGCTTTTAATGCACCGTTTGTATAAGATCTATCTAACTGCATGGAAAACCTCAGGCCTGAGAGCTGCGTGTAGTGATCTGGTCCTCTCTGTCCACCCCAACCACACCTCTCTCTGGCCCAGCGCTCCTCAACTCTTACCTTGCTGGTCTTCAATGTGTCCCTGGTTGTGGTAACACTTCTTGCCTGCCTGGATGGATAAATATGTGTCAGCATGAGGGGAATCCTCAGACTTTTGTGTGGCTGGAAAACAGCCTCTTGTCCAGAGGTCAGAGTCATATCCTTTCCTCTGGCCCCACTCACATTTTTTCTGGTCAGAGGTGAACCTACAGGCCCTTGCGCCTTTGGCAATAAGATGTATTGGTGCCCCCCATCACTTTACGGCAATAGCTACATGAGAAATTACTACATTTTATGTGACCCAAGTACTTGAAGTGTCCAGACGGTTAGGCAAGGAGGAAGAGTGAAAAAATTCCCACACCTTTGCACCGCAGTGCAAGGTCGAGAAGTTTTTCCTGTATTTGATCTTGCTGTGACGACAGCAGTGTGTATGTCACTACACACACAGTGTGTCATACACTCCATAGTCATGTAGGTGATTTTTGTGCCCCCTCGGGCCTCTGCTTCTGGCCACCCCCACTACTACCTCCCAGAAGCCTCCCCAGGAAGGAATTCCATCCTCAGGCTTGAAAATGTTCCTAGCCCTGCTTTATGGGTGGGTAACGTATGCCAGCACCTAGACAAAGTGGCGGAGCTTCGTGCTCCGGCACCAGGGGGCGGAGAGCAGGCGGGGGCAGGGCTGGCGCGCGTCCTGGGAGTGGGGCGCACCAACTGCGGGGGTGGGGCGCCCAGCGCAGGTGGGGGGTACAGCTGCAATGGCACCCTGCCGGGATCGTGCTGCCAGGGGCGGTACGCTCCCCCTGCACTCCTCTTCCTCCGCCAGTGCCTAGACAAGGGGTGTGTGTCCCTGATGGTTCTGCTGAAACTCTTGGCAGCTTCCGATACCATTAACGATGGTGTCCTTCTGGGCTGCCTTTCTGGGATGGGACTTGGAGGCACTGTTTTACCACAGCTCCATTTCTTCCTGGAGGGTCTAAATCAGAAGGTGGTGCTGGGGGACTCCTGTTCGATGCCTTGGCTGTTGGCCTGTGTGTTCCATCACTGTTCTTTAATATTTACATGAAACAGCTGGGAGAGGTTGTCTGGAGATTCAGGGTTTGGTGTCAGCAGTATGCTGATGATACCCAGCCTTATTTCTCCTTTCCACCTGAACGCAAGAAAGGTGCCTTGGTTCTATCCTGGTGTCTGCCATCAGCAATGAACTGGAAGATGGTGAATAAATTCAAACTTAATTCAGAAAAAAACAGAGGTCTTCTTGGTCAGTCGGAAGGCAGAACAGGGAATAGACTGTGCTGGATGCACTAGCACTCTAAAGACACAATTTCACATTTCCCATTGCAGAAAATGCTCCTGAACTCAGCTCTGAGCATGGACTCAGCCCTAAGCATGGCTGCTCAGGTTTCTATGGTGGCCAAGAGTGCATTTGGACAGTTAAAGTCTGATTTGGCCACAGTGACATGTGTTTTAATTGCATCCCGTTTTGATTACTGTAATGCACTCTACATAGGTTTGACTTTGGAAAGTGCTTCAGCCGACTCAAAGAGCTGCAGCCAGATTGTGGACCAGGGCTGGTTATAGGGAGAATATGACTCCTTTGCTAGAACAGCTCCACTGACTACCAGTCTGCTTCCAGGCAAAATTCAAAGTGTTGGTTGTGACCTATAAAGCCCTACACAGTGTAGGTCCTAGCTAACTGAAAGACTGTATTCCCTCATTCAAACCTGTCTGGGTTCTGAGATCTTCCAGAGAGGTCCTTCCCTCAGCCATCCCATCCCATGGGAGATGGTCTTCTCAGTGGCTCCTCCCAGACTTTGGAACTCCCTCCCTAGAGAAGCTAGACCAGGGCTGCCATATGTCAACAATTTACGTCACCTCAATAATTTTGGGATTTGTCTTTAAAAAGCTCAACAATTTCAGTGGTTTCCTAGAAAAAAGCTCAGCAACTTTTTTGGGGGGGGGTCCTTGTTTTTTCTTTTTGAAATATGGCAACACAAAGTGAAGACTTTCTTGTTCCAAAAGGCCTTTGGGAACTGGCTCCTTTTAATGAAAGGGCTGATGCCATGCTGTTTTCATTGTAACCATCTGTATGGATTTTGTATAGATATATAGTTTCACTTCTATTTATTTAATCAGTATTTAATATTGAGATTTAATATTCATATTTAATGGCTTTTTAATTATTGCTTTTTTCTATGTTCTCATTTCTATATGTAAGCCACCTTGAGTTCCTAAGTAAAAAGGCAAAGTATAAATAAATATATTCAATAATAAAAATATAGGGTTGTTGAATGCATTACAATCCCAAATGCTGATTTTTTTTTATTTTTTTTTGAAAACAAATCTGTGAAGGTTGCAGAATTTACCTTTTCTTGGCATGGAATTGAAGTTCCCACTGCAGAAAATATTTTATATATAAAGAGCAATGCATACACACTTATCAGGCGAGCAGTAACTCTGTGATACTCCAAAGTAACATAATATGGGAGGAGAAATCTTCTGGGGCAAAGCTTCTTTAACGTAGACTGGGATTTTCTGCCCACACTGGCACTTTAAACACTTGCTAGTGGATTTGAGAACATAAACATAATTTTAAAGTATATGAAGATACATCTAAAACAAAACAGGTTTTGAACAGGTACCACAAATACTAATGTAAATTGTTAATAGGGAGCAATTTTAACAAATGATGGACGAAGCATGCTGGCCTTCCAATAGACACCTATACGTATGTGTTTCCTCCCTGATTTTTTTTTTTTTTAAATAAAGAATAATAGGGTGGAGAGAATGAGAAAAATTCATAATAAACAAGGGTGCTTCGAGCTGCTTAAACACACACACACATATTTTTGCAACAAATGAAGTTGAATATCTGTGTAAACGAAGGCCAAGTTACCAATGCTGCCTATTACAATGTATTTGATTATTATTTTTAATGCAAAAAAAAAAAAAGCAGATAATCTTGTCCTGTAAAAATACTGCATTTTCAAATTCTCCAGAGAGCTGACAAGCACCCTGAGTCTCTTAGAGCCGGAACTAGTACTGAGCCTGTGCTTCTTGTCAAAATTTAATGAGAGGACCAGTTCTAAAATAATTGAATTTTCATATCAGAGCAAGCCAGGATTACTCAGACAATAAAAATGCTGAGTCCTGTACTGTTACCGGCAAATACCTTTTGCTTTGCTCATGAAATCAGTATGTAAATGTTCGGGGCTTGTATTTAAGGCGTCTTATGCATTTAGAGTTGTAGTACCAGCAGTAATTTCAAATGGTACCCTTGATAAGTAGCTGTGCGTTTCCTCCCTTCACCAAACCCCTTCTTTTGCTTCATCTTCTTCCTTTTTTATAATGTTCCAGCTGTAATTTGTTTGGCGATTCGGGATAAGCAGCGGGTTTATATTTTATATAAATGTTAATGTAGTTGCAGTTTAATTATGTTTCTTAACTTTTTACATTTCAAAAGGGGGTGGGGGAGAGGGTTTAGAATTTGAAGGCGGCCACTCCATCAGATCTTCAGGCATGTAATAAGTACTTAAGTGAGGAACCGTCCCTCCTCCTGACAATCTTTCTTCCACGCCAGGGTTTTAAAGGAAGGTAGAACTGTCATTAAATCCAAAGAAGGAATCTGAAGGGTATCTGACTCATCCCTTGCTTCAAGGACTCAAGCCATATCATACTGGCATCTATGCGGCTTGCAGAACTGGCACCATTACCGGTGCCACATAATATTCACTCCATACTTATAAGAAATTAATATTTTGCTACACTTTGGAACTCACAGCTGCTTGGCATCTGGGAGGGGGCTGCGCTCTTCTCTTTCTGGCAATGGCTTGAAACATTTTATTTTTTTATTTTTAGGCAAGCCTATCCAGGCATGTAGAAGTAAACATGTGTTTTCTAATCCCTTTTAATCTTACTGTTGATTTTAATTGTCTTTTGAAACGTTTTTAAATATGCATTTTTATCGAAAATCGCAATTGTTTCTGTAAACTGCTTGGTGTTTTTATTACAGTCAAGTGGTATGTAAATTCTGTGAAACACATCAATAAGACCACAGAAAGTGCCCCCCCCATGGATCAGAGTAATGTAGTGCAGTATCCTGTTTTTGCTGGATAGGAAGTTTCACATTTAATGATAATTGTTTTTCATAATCATTTTAATGATTTATTAATTATAAATTTATATGCAGTTAAAAATATTTTCTGGATTTTAGCCGTTACCTACATCTTTCTTGTGTGCACAACTAAGGCCCTCTTTAAGCAATTTGTAAAGCTTTCTAAAAAACACCAACACACCAACCTTTCCCCCCAGATTTTACTCCATGGGGTATACCCAGGGTCACTGTTAAAGTTAAAGGGTAAAGGGACCCCTGACCATTCGGTCCAGTAGTGACCGACTCTGGGGTTGCGGCACTTATCTCGCTTTATTGGCCGAGGGAGCTGATGTACAGCTTCCGGGTCATGTGGCCAGCATGACTAAGCTGCTCCTGGCAAACTAGAGCAGCGCATAGAAACACAGTTTCCCTTCCTGCCAGAGTGGTAGCTGTTTATCTACTTGCACTTTGATGTGCTTTGGAACTGCTAGGTTGGCAGCAGCATGGACCAAGCAACGGGAGCTCACCCCATCGCCGGGATTCAAACTGCCGACCTTCTGATCAGCAAGTCCTAGGCTCTGTGGTTTAACCCACAGCGCCACCCACATCCCTAGGGTCATTGTTAGGAGGCCCATAAAAACCAACTATTTTGCACTGACCCTCAACCTCCTGTCTCTTTCTGTCTTGAAGACTTCAGCATACAGGGACATGGGAAGTTGATGTATACCCAAGGATTGAACCTGGGGCCTTCAGCATGCAAAACAGATGAGCTATGATTCCCGCTCAAATAAACAGGAAGGGCATTCATTCGTTTTGCATCATTGGCAGAGGGACTGCCACTTCCTTTCCCCCACCAATCACTGCAGTCAGAGCCGGAGAGGTTGACTCCCCCCCCCACGTGCCCTTTCCCATTCCACCATTGACACAGTTTGGAGGACACCACCATGCATATCTCCCCCCCCCCACTTTTGCAGCATTTTGGAAAAGTAAGGTCACCTGTGGCATGATCTGAACACACCTGGGTTTCCTCTGCATCGTCGGTGGTGCTTTCCACCAGAGTATTGCCCCTCTTGCAGTTTTCTCACTTTGTCCACCAGAGCTGTACTTGACCAGCTGGCTTTCTAGTGTGGTATAATTAAAACTGCCTTCTTCACTCTTCAACAAAAAACAGATAACTTATTTGCACAGTGTATACTTGCTCCCACAGGAGTCAGTGATGGCTACCAATCTGGATGGCTGGAAAAAAAGGATTAGGCAAATTCATAGAAGAGAAGGCTATCAAATGGCTGCTAGCCACAACGGCTATACAGTGGTACCTCGGGTTAAGAACTTAATTCGTTCTGGAGGTCCGTTCTTAACTTGAAACTATTATTAACTTGAAACACCACTTTAGCTAATAGGCCTCCCACTGTCGCCGCGCCGCCATCATGTGATTTCTGTTCTCATCCTGAAGCAATGTCCTTAACCCGAGGTACTATTGAATTTCTGGGTTAGGGGAGTCTGTAACCTGAAGTGTCTGTAACCCGAGGTACCACTGTATTCTACCTCCACAGTCAGAGGCAGTAATACCAGTTACTGAAAACCATAAGCAGGGAGTTTGCTGTTACACTCAGGGCCTGCTTGCAGGTTTCCTATTGGGGCATGTGGTTAGTCATTCTGGTAACAGGATGCTGGGCTAAATAAGCCTTTGGTGTGACCCAGCACTGAAGCTCTTCTTAGGAACTTATTCCACTGAAGGTGTTTTGATGATTACATGCACCTATTCTTTCTGGGTTTTTTTTTAATATCCCAGATTTATAATGCATAGCCATGTTAAAGATCTGCTTTACAGGTCATGTTCATACTATGTACATTTCAAACATATGCCTTCTCCCAAATCATCCTGGGAACTGTAGCTTGTCTAGGGTACTTGGAATTGTAGCTTTGTAAGGGGTTAGCTGTGCGGGTGGTGCTGTGGTCTAAACCACTGAGTCTTGGGCTTGCCGATCAGAAGGTTGGCGGTTCGGATCTCCACGACGGGGTGAGCTCCCGTTGCTCAGTTCCTGCTCCTGCCAACCTAGCAGTTTGAAAGTATGTCAAAGTGCAAGTAGATAAATAGGTACCACTCTGGCGGGAAGGTAAACGGCGTTTCCGTGCGCTGCTCTGGTTCACAAGAAGCGGCACATGAACCCCAGAGTCGTCCGTGACTGGACCTAATGGTCAGAGGTACCTTTACCTTTACCTTTACCTAAGGAGTTAGCTGTGGTTCCCAGGATTCTTTGAGGGAAGTCATGTGCTTTAAATGCATTGTGTGGATGTGACCAAAGTCTCTCTGGTGCCAGCACTAGCCTAGAATTGGCCTCCACAGTCACTTACGGACTCATTGTTAAAACCACATTTTGGAAGACAATCTTACTCAGCTATGAGTGATTGCCAAAGAAGAAAAAGAAGTTGTTGTCATAGTGCTGTTGTTTATAAAAAAGGTAAAGGTACCCCAGCCCATACGGGCCAGTCGTGTCTGACTCTAGGGTTGTGCGCCCATCTCACTTAAGAGGCCAGGGGCCAGTGCTGTCCGGAGACACTTCTGGGTCACGTGGCCAGCATGACGAAGCTGCTCTGGCGAGCCGGCACCAGCGCAGCACACGGAAATGCCATTTACCTTCCTGCTATAAAGCAGTACCTATTTATCTACTTGCACTTAAGGGTGCTTTCGAACTGCTAGGTGGGCAGGAGCTGGGACCGAAAGACGGGAGCTCACCCCGCCACGGGGATTCGAACCGCCGACCATGCGATCGACAAGCTGTTGTTTATAGCTGTCTCCTTTAGTTTAACTGCACATTTGCTGTTCTTATGCTTTCTCTTGTTCTTATGCTTTCTTCTGTGAAAGCTATTAAAAAGCAGGGTGTGTAAAATAAAGTAAATAAGCAGGACATAATTCAGCTTAAAAATTAAAAAGTACAGTAGCGGGAGGCAACTGCTGCCTCCCCTCCAATGGGCACATGTAGGAGGGTGAAGGTCAGCCTTTGTGGTTGACCTTACCTGACACACCTGACATCCCTTCTGTTTTTGCTGGCTTTTGCTTATGCTACCTCTGAGAGCTTAAGGCCCATCATCACCAGTAATTAGGTGTGACTGGGATGAGTGAGTGCATGTGTGAGAAAATCCTGTTGGCCCATTAGCTGGTGCTTTGCAAGTAGGCTAAAGTCAAGTATGCCTTCAGGTCAATTAGCAGCTTCTTGATTTATTCACTGGGAAATGTGAAGTTGATCTCAAACAGAAGCTGAGCTGGTTTGTTGTTTTTTTAACCTACCCTTTGCAAACCTGGAACCTGTGTGTGTGTGTTTCCATTTGTGTTTGTATGTATATAGCTAAATTGTTTCTTTTCCCCTTCTGCAAAATAGGTGGTCAAAGTGCATAGCCACCCATCATGCACAATAGTAATGCCTCATGGAGAATGTCCACATAATTTGTCCATGTCTTTGCCAAGGGGCTGAACAAGCAGCTCTGTGAGGATCTGGAGCACCTGAAGAAGACCTGGGTGCAATAGGGTCTGCACCACTTCTGAGGGCTCCCTGTGGCCAGCACACCAAAGCTGCTAGTTGCTGTGGCAAAACTGTGGGTGTCTCAAAGAAGAAGGAGATCTTTGTGCAAACTTCCCAGTCAATAATCTTCAACAAATCGATACACAGTTCACCTGGTCACATTCTGTTTCTAAGCGAGTTCAGAATTTGTATTTATAGATATAAAGTAGCATACACACATTTTATGCAAATTTGTGTCCTCTTTTTGGGGTATGGATTTCCCTTCCCACCCCTTTTTTTGGCAAATGGTCACCTTAGTCAGGATTCACTTATGTGTGGCCTTCTGTCTTTTTGCTGTCCCTCATTCCACCCACCCATATATTTTCAGCCAGGCTTGCTATGCTAAAGGAGGTCTAAGGCAGCTACATATTTTTCTAGGCTTTCTCCACTCACCAAGGCCTTCCTGTACTCCAAGTAATAAGATATTCAATTTTATTTTTGAAAGCTCCATTTTGTACATAACATTTTGGTGTTTTTTTTTTAAAATGACTTCCATCTTAGCACAGACATAAGAACATAAGAACATAAGAACCTGCCTCATACTGAGCCAGACTCAGTTGGTCACTCAGGTTCAGTACTTCCTAACTCTTGAGTAGCAGACGCTCTCCAGAGTTTGACAGAGAGTGTCTCCCAGCCCCTATCAGGAGCTGCCAAGGATCAAACCTGGTAACCTCTGCAAGCGAGGTTCTGCCACTGAGCTATGCCTTGTCCCCAACAGTCTCAGCCTACAACAGTCACAGGGTTGTCGTGGGGATTAAACAAGAAGGTGGAGAGCCAAATACACTATCTTGAGCTCCTTGGAGAAGATATACAATCAATAAAACAATAAAGAGAACAACAACTACCAGGCTTTTAGAAGACATCTGAAGGCAGCCCTGTTTCGGGAAGCTTTTAATGTTTGATGTATTATAGTATTTTAATATTCTTTTGGAAGCCGCCCAGAGTGGCTGGGGAAGCCCAGCCAGATGGGCGGGGTATAAATAAATTATTATTATTATTATTATTATTATTATTATTATTATTATTATTATTATTATTTACAATCAATAAAACATACTCTCTAATATTTCTCTGATAAAAATAGAGGTGTCCAATTCAATAATAGTAGTAGTAATAGAAATAATAATAATAATAATAATAATAATAATAATAATAATAATAATAATAATAATTTCATTTGTAACCTGCTGATATGACAGCGTTGCCCCAGCCACTCTGGACGGCTTCCAACATATATAAAAATATATTAAAACATTCAACATTTTAAAACTTTCCTATACAGGGCTGCCTTCAAATGTCTTCTAAAGCTATGGTTTCTTATCTCCTTGACTCGGGGGTCGCATAACTCCATGCCCTCCAACATTTCGCCAATGAAAACGGGGACATCCTAAGGAAAAGCAGGACATTCTGGGATCAGAAACTGGGGTGGCTTCTGAAAATCCGGGACTGTCCATGGAAAATAGGGACACTTGGAGGGTCCGATAAAAGTATATATGCTTCTGTGAGCTGTTTTCCTAATGTTCCTTGGAAGTTTCTTAAGAAGTGTAACTCTGTTTTGGACACTTGGAGAAAGATGTGACCATTCCTAATTTATGCATATTTTTAGAAACCCTGGTATCCCTTATAGGCAGGTCTCATATATTTGCATGGAGGTTTTTCCAGTTTGTATTCCCTCTCCCCCTCCCAGTAGTGTTCTTATAAGTGATTGCTGGCAACATCTTATAGTCTTATCTTGGCTTGTGCAGCTCCTCATTAATATTCCGTACATATGGAAGAGTTTTCTATATCATTGTCCATTAACAAGGCGGATAATCACTCATTCAGTTATCAGTTCGTCAGCTACAGCCCTCCCCTTCAGCCCCACGGAGCAGGGAATGCTGGGAGATCAAAGAAGGTTAAATGTGTCCAACATTGTGATCGTTACATTTTTATATAATTATACGTCTATAATAAAGTCGATCGAAGATAAGGAAATGGTATTAAAGTCTTTTAGGCCTAAAAGACCATATTAGCAACTCTTTACCTTTTGCGGTAATAGGACACGGGAGCTGCGGGGGGGGGGGGGCGCAGTGGAATATATTCCAGCCGATGTATTTGAAGAAGAGAGAGAGAGAGCGTGCGCATTATTTCACAGCAAACAAGGAAAGGTCAGAAGTTTACAAGTAAATCATGTATTGTTTCCGACATGCATCTGTAACAGTGCAAGACCACATGGTGTGGACAGGAGATATGTTTGCACAGTGAGGTTTACAATAAGGTTACCAGATTTTTTTCCCATGAATCCAGGGACACTTTTCAACTTCAATGGATTTTGTATGGGGACTGATTTGTAAATCCGGGGACTGTCCCCGGGAAATGGGGATGTCTGGTAACCTTTGTTTACAATAAATAAGCAGAGCTGAGCTTTGCAGACTCTGCTCTATAGAAATGATAGGGGAAAGTGTGTGTGTGTGTGTGTGTGTGTGTGTGTGTGTGTTCATGTCTATCTGTCTGTCTGCCTGTCACATGTGAAGGGGACATCTGGCTGAGCAAGGCAAGAGAGGGTGGTCCCTGCATAACCATGGAGGGGGCTGTACTAAGAGCACTCTTCAAGAAACCCTCCCTAATTTGAAAAATCTAAGTAATTACTGGCCAGGTATCAATCTCCCCTTCTTGGGCATGGTTCTTGAGTGGGTGGTTTTGGACCAGGCATTCTCAAATGAAACTCATTTTCTAGATCCATTTCAGTTGGGATTTAGGCCTGGTTTTGGCACAGAAATTGCTTCGGTCACCTCTATCAGGAAAGAGACAGGGGAAATGTGTTCTAGTTAATTCCAGACTCTCCAAATGTCCCTATTTTCCAGAAACAATCCAAGATTTACAGAAGCTGTCCCATTTTCTGATTTGATCCTGGAATGTCCTACTTTTCCTTGTTGTTGTTCTTGTTTAGTCGTTTAGTCGTGTCCGACTCTTCGTGACCCCCTGGACCAGAGCACGCCAGGCAATCCTGCCTTCCACCGCCTCCCGTAGTTTGGTCAGGCTCATGTTTGTAGCTTCGAGAGTTTGTAACTTTTCCTTAGGATGTCCCTGTTTTCATTGGAGAAATCTTGGAGGGCATATGATTCTCCTCAACCTCTCAACCATATCTTTAGGCTCAAGGCAAAAACATTCCTCTTCTCCCAGGTCTCCAAGCTAGTTAAAGAATCTGTGGCCTTTTAAACTGTGTTTGTATTGTTTTTGTCTGCCATTGTGTTATATACTATTTGTGTTTTTATATTGCAAACTAACCTGTGATACTCAGATGAAGGCTAGTATAAAAATTAAATAAATAATAAAAAAGGGATAAATAAATAATACCTAAATAAAAAGGTAAAGGACCCCTGATGGTTAACATTACAGCAATAGCACCAAATATCCCCAGCAACTGTTTTCCAGATGCATACTGCCTCTCTTACTGGAGGTAATAAACAGCCATCATGACTAATATCCTCAGTGAATTTGCCTAATCCCCTTTAAAAGCTACCCAAGTTGGTGGGCATCGCTACATCAATTAGTTCCCTCTTGATTCAGGCTTCAGCAACTCTGGATGGCAGGGATTGGAAATAATTTTGCCTGCGATCCCAGATAGCACCTGCCAGTCAAAGTTATTTTTTAGCATGAAATGTTTTATTGGAAATGATCCTGCTAATACAAATCCCAAAGCAAGGTGCAGTTCATTGTCCCCATCTTGCAGATTGATAGGAGTTGTTCCTGAGAGACAGTGTCTTAAGACGGTCTTAAGACAGTATAGTTTACACTGAGTATTACAGGTCATGCTTGGGGTGACTTACAACAGCCCTGCAATGCTGTCCTGTCGTGGCAGACCGCTATTGTATATTGTAGATGAGAGTGTACAACACTGCAGTATTGTCTGTTGCTTTCATTACCACATTACACCGCAACCTGGCAGTGTAGTTCATTTCTACTCCTAATGCAGGTTGTAGAGCAGTACTGAGAGGGAGGGAACTTCTATGTTACAGAGCCACTGATTTGTTAAACTGCTCTAGGAACTGTAGTTCTATGAAGAAAAGAGGGGGTCTCCTAAAAAGTCTCAGCACCCTAAACCAGGGGTTAGCAACCCTTTTCAGCCATGGCCTGGTCCACCGTCCCTCAGATCATGTGGTGGGCCGGACTATATTTTTTGGGGGGGAAATAGAAACAAATTCCTATGTTCCACAAATAACCCAGAGATGCATTTTAAATAAAAGGAAACATTCTACTCATGTAAAAAGACGCTGATTCCCGGACTGTCCACGGGCCGGACTGAGAAGGCGATTGGGCCACATCCAGCCCCTGGACCTTAGGTTGCTCACCCCTGCCGGCCTAAACCAACTACAGGTCTCAAGATTCTCTGGGGAAAGCTATGATTGTTTAAAGTGGTATGATACTGTATTAAATGTTCAGAGCAGATGGGGCCAGAGTAAATTAACCTCTATATAACAGAGAGTTGGGCATTCTTTAATTGCCCAAAGCTTCAGGAGAGAAAAATGTAATTTAATATAATAGACTGGTGAAGGAAATGCTACCACTAGAACTATTGCTACTAATGCTACTACTGTTACTCTTCCACCTACTCCTACATGGAACTAACTATTAATTATTAATTATTATTAGCTGGGAGTGCCCAGCACTGCCAAGGAATATTTAGGAACCAAAAAAAATACTGTGAATTTTAAATGGATAGAGTTTTGACCAGTCATGCCAGAAGATCAGATGAAGTCACACCAAAGTCACATTTTGGCCCACCATCTTGATTCAAAGTGGTGCCTTGCATCTAAACAGCAACAAAGTCTTTATCTCCATGACTTGGAAATGCTAATGCTGAGTTTAGCAACAGTCTTTTTAGACATAGCTGAACCCATGCCAAAAAAAGGGTGAAGTCACACCAAAGCCTTTTTGCAGTCTACCATATTGATTCAACACGGTGTCCAGTTCTCAAATGAAGTCCACTGCCCTCACCCTAAGGACTCTTGTGCTGGTTTGGGTGACAAAATGAACAAACAGACAAATGGACAAGCCATTTGCCAAAACATTTATTAGATTTATTTATTTATTTTATTGACTATATATTCTGCCCTTGCTCCCCAAGAAGGCCAGGGTGGCAAACAGATTCACAGTTTAGAAACCAAGAAAGCAAAAACATTCTAAAACAGTTAAAATATTCTACAAACAATTACAAGGAAAAACACCCTAAAAGCCGACTAGCAGTTAAAAACATTCTTCCATCCAATGGTTTTGGGGTGGCCAGGAACAGTATTCTTCAGACTAAATGTCAGGGTGAACAGAAATGTTTTCCAATTGCTCCTGAAAGTGAATAATGATGGAGGCAGGTGCACCTCACTAGAGATTGGGTCTTCTAGTGTTTTTGCATCTTGCGATTGTTCCCTTGAGGAAACTGCCTGCTGTTGCCTGTACTGTACCTATTAGAAGGCTCTGGCCTTCAAGCTTTCTCAGCCTGTTGCCTTCCTTTCACAAGCACTTCAACTGGCTTAATTAGTGGGAGAAGAAGAGGGAATGGGAAAACAAGAACTTTTCCTAACATTAAATGGCACTTAGATTTGCACCTTCACCTCTTAGCATTGAATGATGTCTTTCTCTTGAAGTGCCTTAATGTAACCACACAACAAAATATGTGCATTAGTGTAAAGTGAAAGATTTAGCAACATTTGAAATTAATTCAGGGTGACGAGCTAACTGCTGTTTCAAAAAAAGGGAGAGACAAAGAGAGATCTCCGTGCCCTTTGTTTTTCTCTCCATCATCTTAGTAATTAAAGAATTAAAGAACTGCTTAAAGATATTTTTTAAATAAGTAAGTAAGTAAGCAAATAAATAAATAAATAAAATTAAAAATACAGCAGACACAACAATAAGTTGTGGTTGCAGTACTGCCCAAATCATGGGATTTACCCATGAAGTTTTAATTTTGGCTTGTTGCTTATGTCTAGGACTGCTATCCAATTTACAGTGAAATCCTGTGCATGCCTGATGTCCCATTGGATCTTCTCTTAGGGGAGAGTAAATAGGATTGCAGCCTGAAAATATTTCTTAATTGTGTTTTAGGGCACAGAGCCCTCTACATGAAATCCACCAGCTGAGGGTGGAAAGGACGTGGCAGAATACATATAAGCTGGTGAAATGAAATATATGTAGCCTAGACCCTGGATAGCTCAGTTGGTCAGAGTGTGGTGCTGATAACACCAAGGTTGCAGGTTTGATCCTTGTATGGGGCAGCTGCATATTTCTGCATTGCAGGGGGTTGGACTAGATGATCCTCAGGGTCCCCTACCCACTCTACAATTCTATGATACCTCTCCACCATACACCTATGGCAGTAGACCCAGGTCCATCTGGTGGGGTGGAGCTGCAGTCACCCTTCTGACATTGGCTAACGCCATTCATCAAGCTAGATGTGAAGCAATGTGAGAGAGGGTGGGGGGGGGGGAAAGCTGTCTTGGTACTGAAGCCATTAGTCAAAAAAACATGTTTTCTGTAGTCTTAGAAGGGGGCATGGTTATGAGGGTGTGGCAATCGGGGTGAAGCAGAAGACTGTCTGCACTTCAGCATAATGTTACATCCCTGATCCTCTCCACCTTGTAGAAGTTTGTGCATTTGTAGGAGGATTCAAGTGTGAATTTTGATTTAGGCAATTAAAGTTAACTAAAGTGCTCTGCCACCCCAGTGCACTTTGAATAAGAGAAAGGCTTCTTGCAATTAGGAAGGTGACATGGAAATGCATTGAAAACTGTGGGACAAATGAAACCCCCCAAAATCAAATCAGGATGAATGCTCATTGTTGTAAAACATCCCTGCAAACAAATGCCCATCAAAGACCAGTCTGTTTCCAGATGACCTGTTTTTTTGAACATCCATCCTGATTTGTTCACAGGAATATTGTGTTGGCTATTTAATGAACATTCATCATGATATGTTTGTGGAGAGGTTAGATGCAGCTGCATCAAAGCAAGCACCATCCCACACTTTCCAGGGCCTTCCTGTGTCATTTGTTGCAAAAGTCCGATCCCTGGGAAAAGCATGTTCATTGTGCATATCCTCCTAATCAATTATAATTGTGCGGCTTGAATTTGCTGGTATGGGATTGAATCCTACCCCCCAAAAATAGTTAACAGCCTGTAAACTTCCAAACTCTTAACCCAATGTAAGCTTTGTGCAAGCAAATCAGAATGAGTGTTCAGTAAACAGGTTATTTGGAGGAGGGCCTAAGCTCTTGATAAGCAGTTAAGAGGTGACACGAGAGAAGTGGACAGAGAAAAGTTTTCCTCCCTCTTTCAAAGCACTAGAACTCATGGACATCCAAAGAAGTGGAATGCTAGGAGATTTGGGACATATGAAAGAAAGTCCTTCTTTATGCAGCTCATTATTAAGCCATGGAACTTAGTCCCACAGGAGAAGATGGTGGCCATCAGCTTGTATGGCTTTAAAAGAAGATTGAACAAATTCATGGAGGAGAAGAATATCTGTGAGAACAAGATGCTGGACTAGATGGACCACTGGCCTGATCCAGCAGGGCTCTTCTTATGTTCTTAAAAACAAAATGTTGTTCCCATTAGAAAATAAATAAGCAAACTCCCATTTAATTGGCCCAAGCAGGAGGAAATGACCCAGCAAAAAAGTAACTTGAGTTAGTTCAGGGTGCCAGTGATAGGTGCAGCGCTTAAGATTAAAATGGGTGAGTGGCTAAATGGGTGTTTTGCTTTCACACAAAGCGCCCTGCTACTTGCAATCCAAACACTGCGCTTCATCTCCTTCAAGGTGCAATGAAGAGATATAGCAGTTTAGTGTTCTTGATGTTGGCAAAAAGAGCCTGGGGAGATGGGGCAGTGGCAGGGGGGGGCAAACATTATCCAGGGAGAGGCAATCTTTCCATAATAGTTGAATAGTGCTTGCTTTTGATGATAAAGGTTTGGGTGAAAAGATGAAGTGAGAGAAATGGGTACCTATAGCTGGCTTGAGCAAAACATTCATTTTCTATAGCTCATTTCTCTCTCGCTCCCTCCCTCCTCCCCCGCCCCATTTCTCTTTGACCCCCTTTTGGAGTGTATATTCTGAATAACCCATTTGATGCTTTAATGCAGCTCAGTGACTGAATGGAACAGTCTGTGTAGCAAGAACTTTGGGACGACTTTGTCTATGAAATGATGCACAAAGGTTTTGTCGGGTTACGCATTAGCCCCATTAATGTCTCTTTCAAAGATAATGTGTGCAGTGGCAGCAGGGCAGATAAAGACTAGATAGCACACACCACATTCTATATAAAAAGAACATAAGAAGAACTCTGCTGGATCAGACCAAAGGCTCACCTAATCTAGCATTCTAGCCTCACAGTGGCTAGCCAGATGCAAGCAGGGCACTTTCCACTCCTCTGCTCCTCTGCAACTGGTCTTTAGGGTCTGATAAATGGAGATAGTACACAACCATCATGCCTAATAGTTACTGATAGCCTTATCTTCCCTTAGGGCTCCCTTCCAACTTTATGATGCTGTGAAAGCCGCCAAATATTACATACTACAAATTATTACATATTGTGATAGGACATTCCATAGTTTAACTAAGTGCTGTGTTAAGATGTACAGGCAACTCCCCATTTACATGGGGGTTACACTCTGAGACACCACAGTTTCAGTGATGTTGTGTATACAGTATTGGGAACACCATTGAAAAAGCCTGCAGACACCACAATCATTCCTTCTAGGAGCTTCCTTGCTCAAACTCCAACTCTCCACAGGCCTCAACGGTTGTTGCAAAAGCTCCTGGGATTGCCAGACTCTGTTTTTGCCATTTTCATGCTCTTTTTGCCCCTTTTCATGCCACTTCTGGGTTTGCAGCAACGTGTGCATGCACAGTCTTGCATGCCTTGAACACATGTAAATGAGATGTTGCCTGTACTTCATTTTCTCAGTTCTAAATCTTCCAGTATTCCGTTTGAATATTGAAGAAGACCCAATGACCCCACTGGGTTTTAGTATTATGAGATGGATGAAAACTTATCTTTCCACTTTTTGAAGAAAATGCATTTTTTTTTACACCTCTATCGTGTCCTCCCTTACTCATATTTTTAAGAAACTAAAAAGCACCAAAGGCTGTAAGTTTTCTTCAAAATGGAGTTCTTCCAGCCAAAGAATAATCTTGGTTGCCTTTTCAAGCAACTCAATGCCATTTTTTAAAGATGTGGTGGCCATAATTGTACACAATCTTCTTCTTTGGCAATAACTCATAGCCGAGTAAGATTGCTTTCCATAAACACAGTTTTAACAATGAGTCCATAAGTGACTGTGGAGGCCAATTCTGGATCCACACGTCCTTCCACAGTGGGGACATTGGTTTCCGGGTGGGAGTTGATCATGGTGTGGATTTGCCAAGCGTGCCTTCCTCTTAGCACATTTCTCCCTTGCATCCTAAGTTTGACTGTCTTCAAAGCCTATGACACCTTTGGTAAAGGCTGTTCTCCAGCTGGAGCGCTCACAGGCCAGGGTTTCCCAGTTGTCAGTGTTTATGCTACATTTTTAAAGATTTGCCTTGAGACTTTAAACCTCTTTTGTTGACCACCAACACCAGCATTATGCTTTCCATTTTTAAGTTCGGAATAGAGTAGTTACTTTGGAAGACGATTATCAGGCATCCGCACAACATGACCAGTCCAACGAAGTTGTTGTTGAAGAATAATTGCTTCAACACTGGTGACCTTTGCTTCTTCCAGCCCACTGATATTAGCCCGCCTGTCTTCCCAAGTGATGTGTAAAATTTTTCGGAGACACTGTTGATGGAATCTTTTGAGAAGTTGGAGATGGTTTTTATAAGTGGTCCATGTGTCACAAGCAAATAGTAAGGTTGGTAGTACAATAGCTTTGTAAACAAGCATTTTGGTTTCCTTGCGAATGTCCCGGTCCTCAAACACTCTGCGCTTCAATTGGGAGAAAGCCGCACTTGCAGAGCTCAGACGATGCTGGATTTCGGCATCAGCGTTGGCCCTTGTGGAAATATAACTGCCTAGTTTAGGAGAAGTGATTGACATTCAAGTGATCCCAGGTAGAAGAAGTGAAGCGCCATCATTGGATTTGTGGCACTCCAGAGGGGTTATTTTGTACTTGGTGGTGCAGCACTTTGGTTTTTTGGATGTTGAGTGATAGGCTAAGCTATTTGTAAACTTCTACAACGATATTTAGGATGGTTTGGAGGTCATCCTCTGAGTGTGCGCAAACTACGTTGTCATCAGCATACTGAAGCTCTATGACGGAAGTTACGGTAATCTTACTCTTTGCTTTCAGCCCGCTCAGATTAAAGAGCTTTCCTTCTGTTTGATATATGATTTCTACTTTGACAAAGTGTAGGATCATGGCAATGAAAATAATGAATAGAGTTGGGGCAATAACACAACCCTGTTTAACGCCTGATCCCACTGTGAATGGTTCACTTTGAGAGCCATTGTTATCTGCAATTGTTGCTGTCATATTATCATGGAGGAGTCGAATGATGTTTACAAATTTATCTGGGCAGCCAATTTTCAGAAGGACAGTTCACAGGGCATTACGATTTACAGTGTCGAAAGCCTTAGGTCAATAAATGCCATATACAGGGGTTGGTTTTGCTCTCTGCATTTTTCTTGAAGCTGTCGAGCCATGAAAATAATGTCCACTGCCCCCCTAGAAGGCCGAAAACCATTTTGGGATTCAGGAAGGATCACCTCGGATACTGTTAAGAGACGGTTTGCTACGATCCTTGCAAGAATTTTGCCAGCTGCAGCTAATAGAGAGATGCCTCAATAGTTTCCACAATCAGTTCTGTCACCTTTTTTTAAAGAGATTGATAATTCTGGCATCCCTAAAGTCTGCTTGGATCTCTTCTCTTTCCCAGATTTTTTCGATGAGCTTGTGAAGTTGTTGTGTGAGTTCAATTCCGCCCACTTTGAAGATTTGGGCAGGTATCCCATCAGGTCCACTGGCTTTGTTATTTTTCATTTGGTTAATAGCTGTACACAACTCTCCCAGATTTGGAGATACTGCAAGCTCATCTTTAACTTGTTTTTGCAGAATTTGTAAGAGGACCTCAGCAGCTACGGGGGAGTTGCAGTTAAGGAGATGTTGGTAGTGTTCTTTCCAGTGCAGTGCAATAGCTTCTGTATCTTTTAGAAGTGTGGTACCGTCTACTGAGCGTAGGGGGCATATGCCATGATTTATTGTCCCATAGATGCCATTTTTTGAGATGAGGTAGCCATAATTATACACAGTAACCCAATGTGGTCTCATCACAGGTTTTGTATAATGGCATTACGATATTGGCAGTTTTATTTTCAGTCTCTTTCCTAATGATCTACAGCATGGAATTTCCTTTTTTCACAGCTGCCACATTTTGGGTCCACATTTTCATCATGACCCCAAGATCTCTTTCCTGTCATCAGAAATTCATACCATATAAATGTTTATGTGAAAATTAGGGGTTATTTTTTGCCGCAATGTGCATCCTTTCACATTTGCTTACATTGTGTTGCATCTGCCATTCTACTACTCATTCACCTAGACTGAAGGGATTATTTTGGAGCTCCTTACAATCCCTTTTTGGTTCAACTCTTGAACAAATTTCTGTCATCAGCAGACTTGGCCACTTCACTCCTCACCCAACTGTCATTTTGTGTTAAAAACATTGGTCCTATTATAGGTGGTAAGACTAGGCCCACCTAGTCTCACATCTTCTTATCTTAGTAGCCAACCAGATGCTTCTTTTGGGAAACCTGTAGTAGGACCAGAGCACCAGAACCCTCTCCGCTCCTGTAATTTCCAGTAACTGGGACTCAGAAGCACCACTGCTTCTGAATGTGGAGACAGAGCATGGCCAGTGTGACTATTAGCCATTGATAGTTATCATTCTTGGGAGATTCCAGATTACACTGCCTGCTGGGTAAACTGTCCATTTATTCCTACTCTCTGCTTCCTAGTCTCTAACCAGATACCACCTGATGACCTTTTCTCCTCTCTCATTCCTGTCAAGCTCTCACGTCTATGGTGAGGGACTTTGTCAAAAGCTTTTTGAAAGTCTTAAGTAGGTGCATGAGGTTTATTGGAGTGTGGCATTCCCATGATCAGACTCATCCACACAACCTTTAATTCTGCTAGATCAGGGGACATGAGACCTCTTCATCTAATATTATGCAGCCCTCTGCCTAATTTTCAAAAATCCCTCTGCAGGAAATAAGTTCAAGCCTCTGGAAACAAAAAAGTCTGCTGGATGGGGAGGGAGGGGGAGAGGGAGGGAGGGAGGGAGGGAGGGAGGGAGAGAGAGAGAGAGAGAGAGAGAGAGAGAGAGAGAGAAAAAGAGAGAGAAGGATCCCACCCACTTTTTTGTCTTCCCATACCCATGTTGGCTTCTGACCAACTTTGTCAGCATCACCTTTGCACTACTTTTTGCTGTTGCTCAGCTCCCAAACCTGAATCTTTGGGAGCTGTTAATGCAAATGTTGTGGCTGATATGCTAGGAGTTCTTCCTTTTCTTTCCAACCCAATCCTTAGAGGATTATGGTCATTAGGGAGTAATCTTTGGATGCTCCTTAATATGTTTCCATTGAAGGATGGCTTCTCTCTCTCTCATCACAAAAGAGAGAAAATGAGGTGTGAACAAGGACCTTTTTAGCTGCCTTTCCCATCCGCTCTTGCATCTGAAAAGTCACAGCTGGAACCAGGAAAGCCAGGCATTACATTTCCATAACCACCAGTGGTCCAAAGTTAATGATTTAGACTTATTATATGCAACAGAGTTTTCCTCTTTCTACTGTTGTTTTGCTATGGGCACACCTGTGTTCGCTGGGAATGTAGTGGTAGAACATCTGCTTTGCATGCAGAAGGTCCCAGGTTCAATCCCCAGCAGCTCCAGATAGGGCTGAGGAAGACCTCTGCCTGAAACCCTGGATAGCTGCTGCCTGTCAGTGTAGGCAACACTGAGCTAGATGGAACAATTTTCTGACTTGACATAAGGCAGCCTCCTATGCTCTTAAGTTGCAGTGGTGATTCTAAGATTCATCAAATCATAGAGTTGCAGGGGACTCCAAGGGTGATCTAGTACAGGAATCTCAACTTGTGGTTCCCCCATCCAATTTGAAACCATACCGGACTCTGGTCCAAATAGAGATATATCACTTTTCTGGAAATGCCCCCCAGTGACCTTTGTATTCTGCATCCCATTTTACTTTTGCTCATCCTTCAAGGAAGTCAGGTTGGCATAGATGTTCCACCTCCTATGCCTTGTGATCTAGGAGGTGCTTCCAGATGACATCTTTATTGATCATTCATTCTGATTTTTTTGCAGGAAGGTTTAATAAACTTGTTAAAGCAAGTGTTGCCCCACACTTTCCGCTCTTTCCAGCACACTAACCTATTGCTCACCATACCACAAAAGGCCATTTCGGGGTTGGTGGGAGCGAATATGTTGCATGAGACCTCTCAAGTATAATTGTGTCACCTGAATTTACCAGTATGTGATTGAATCCTGCCTCAAATGTCTGGAAACACCTGAAAAGCAATGGGTCCAAGTTCACCCAGGAAACTTTGGATCTGGGCCTCCGAAGCGCTAGCCTAACACTCTAATCACAATACAACCCTTCTTCTCTTAATCCCTTCACTGCTGAATCTATGAGTCTTGAAACACCCAAACAGTTTTGCAAGACTCAGATGCGGATGTTGACATTCACTAAATTGATAGCCAAGCATGGCTGTCATAGATGTTCCACTAGCAGACTGAATCTACATAGGAATTTTTGCTGAGTTCGCAAGTGGTTGTGCATTAATTATTGGTAGTGTGGGAATAGCACAGTAAACCAGTGATGTTCTACCCCACCTGGTGCAAACTTCAATGAGTGCTCAGAGTTAGTTCCAACTTATGGGTTTCCCATAGGCATCTGGTTAGCTACTGTGAGAACAGGATGCTGGACTAGATGGGCTACTTGACTGATCTCATAGGCTCTTATGTTTTTTTTGTGTCCACAGCCACCTTCCACCTTAATTTGCTCAGAGGTCTGCATTTGCATCTATGCATATAAATTAACCTATGCAAGCTTTATGCAGATTTATGCTACAGGGCTGGTTTTTAACTACCTTGGAAACTGCTGAACTCTCCTTCATAGGAGGTTTTTAGACAGATGTTTGGTGGCCATCTGTCAGGGATTATTTAGCACTGATTCCTGCATTCCAGAGGTTGGACAAGATGGTGCCTTCTTACTTTACAAATCTATGCGACCTAGCAATACCACACTAGATGGGTGGTAAGTTCTTTGAAACCAGCAGAAGACCCATTGCAGTTTCATATCTTAACATGTCCACTGTTCCAACTGGAATAGCCTACCTTCTTTCTTTTCCTTTTCTTTTTTGCACCTTGGATATTGATGCAGGAACCAGATTACTTGGCAAGACTTCTGAAGCAGGTGTTTGGCATTCAGTTATCTTAAAGACTCTCTTGAAGAATGATGGCTGCATGATATGCGTTTATCTTTAATCTCGCAGAGTTTGCAGAGGATGTTTTTTTCCTCCCTCCCTCCTGACAAATTGCACTACAGTTTATGGAAATGTAACATTTTCTGTGAATGGCTCCGAGTGGCTGTGATGCATGCTGATGAGTTAGACAAAGTAGCTCGCTGCATACGAGCAACTGTCGCAGCCCTTTCCATTAGCAAATTAAAATCTGTTCAAATTTATTTACTAATATATTAGGAAGAATCTCCGGGCTGACCCACCGACCTGCATTATGGAGCAAACAACAGTGGTTGCGAAAATAATTATTACAAAGTTCGGTGCCTCCTGTTTGTTTCCTATTTTAATCATAACTTGAGGTCAGCAGCATGGCAGGTTTACCATCTGCATTCTGTGCTCAGGCTACATTTACTTAAAAATTATCAATTACATTTCCCAGTAGCTTCTTCCACTGAACACCACTGAATCAGGGAAGCATAGCTTTGTAAAAAAAAATCTCCTTCTCTGCAAAACACAGCTGCCTGAAATATTTTATCGTGGATTTATGCGGACATTTGTGACATTATGCCTTTTTCAACTGAAACTGGTGCCAGTGAGATACATTCTACGCAAGGGCCACAGATTCCAACATGGTGTTAAGGATGCCCTTTGATGTCAATGAGCTGCACATTTCATTGGGCTTTAGCAGCTGTGTAGATCTGGGGCAGGGCTTTGGCTGGGTGGCAGAGCATCTGCTCTGCATGCAAGAAGGTTCAAGGTTCTCTTCCCAATGGCAACACCAGGTAGTTTGGGAAACGTCCACTGTCTGAATACCTGGAGGGCCCCATAGCCAGTATGACCTAGACTCCAGTGATAAAAGGCATTTTCCTGCGTCTCTGGCTAAACCCACACCTCTAAAGCTGCAGCTATCACATTCACTAGAAGCTTCCTTATTCCAGGTTGGACCACTGTGCCAAGAGCCTGTCCCTTGCGTGCACAAGACCGTTAAGTTCAAACTGCACTGTTCCCACTGGTCCATCGCACTTTGTATAGTTTACAGAGCTAGCCAACATGGCATCTCACAGTTGACATTGAACTACAAATCCTGTCACCCCTGACTTTTGGCTATTCTAGCTAGGGCCAATGGGAGTTGTGGTTTAACAACCTCTGGAGGGTTAACTTGTTGGGTGCCTCTTGTGAACACTGACTGGTAGCAGCTGTCTTGGGTTTAGAAAGTCAGGAATCTTCCTCAGCTCAACCTAGAGATGGCAGGGATTGAACCTGGGATTAGTCAAATTAATGCAGGATATCTGTGACAATTAGCTATTATGGCTATATCCTCCCTCCACTGTTGGGAGCCAGCATGCCTCTAAACACCAGTCACTGGGAATCACAAGTGGGGAGACTGCTGTTGCATTCAGGTCCTGTGTGTGGGTTTCTAATGGGCCTTTCCAGTTGTCCACTGTGAGAAAAGGATGTTGGGCTAGATAGATGAGTCATTGACCTAATCTTCTTATTTTCTTAGGACTCTCATTAAAATAGAGGTCTGCTACTTGTAAATTAGGACACCTGGCTACCCAACTGCTAGATCACAATATGGTTATTTTTGTGGGGGGAGGCAGCTATCTCTGGGCTTCAGGGGGAGCCCCAAAACAGCTATGGAGAGATAATTGCAATGGAAGATGTTGTATTTCACTCTCTCTCTCTCTCTCTCTCTCTCTCTCTCTATATATATATATACCGTATATAACATGCCAGCGACTCGTCCCCCCCCCCAGTTGAACACATTAAGTGATTCTGTCCAATATAATTTCAAAGAAATCCAAACCGTTTGGACAGTGTTTTAACAAATGTTTTCCAAAATATTCCAAACAAGGCTTCGGCACTGCAAGTTTCTGTTTAATACTGCTACTACAAATAATGATGATTGGGGTGGAGGGTGGGGAGAGCTGGGTGTGAGAGAGAATGTTCAGACCATGGAATTTATTTATTTTTAAGACTCAAAAACCTTGATATGAGGTTTGGGATGTGTTGTTGGTTCCCCCTAATGGCAAAGCCCAGGTATGACTCAGGAAATAAAATTTAGGACAGGTTTGAGATAGTTTTTAAAGAAAAAAAATTGCTGCTACCTCTTTAAATGTAATGTGGGGAGCAGGTGAGGGGGAATTCACACCTTGTCATCAGCAGCTGCAAATTCCTTCAGAGGATGATCTCAGAAGTTGTAAGGAGACCCAACATTCCTCTTGTAGAGCTACAATTCCCAAAGTCCCTGGGGAAGAGGGACTGATTATTTAATCCACTCTTGAGAACTGCAGCTCTTTGAGGGAAATAGGGATCTCCTACATTTCCCAGGATTTTTTGGTTTAAAGTAGTATCAGAGTTCTTTAAATGTATGGTGTGAATGTGGCTTAATTCTTTGTCACCATTTCCCTTCCCACTGGATTCTACTTCAAGCAGAATCTTGAGACTAAGAAGGAGGGAAGCAGACTGCTAGGGCCACCTCCTGGTCTTGTTGCTAGCAGGGAGGCAGGCAGGCAGGCAGGCAGGCAGCAATATGCTGAGACGACAGACTAAGATTAGTGGGGAAGGGCCCCATTCATTCTAATGGACCAGCCTCCATTGCTCCTCCATTTCTTTTGCTTCCTATAGTGACCATTGGGATGCTTCCAATAGGCCCATCTTGAGGGCACAAAGGCAACCACTTTTCTCTGCTGTGTACTGCATCTGGGAGACCAGCTTTGTAAAATAGCCCACACCAGTTACTAGCTTGCACAATTACCGTACTTATGAGCTTGCTAGCAGGCTAGTAGCATGGAAATGCAGACTACTAGTAAAAATAACATTAGTCACCAGTAGCAGCAGCAGCAGCTTCTACCAGGTGGATGCTACAGCACTTTTTTCTTAGGTAAAGATAAAGGGTAAAGGGAACACTGACCATTAGGTCCAGTCACGGACGACTCTGGGGTTGTGGCACTCATCTCGCTTTATTGGCCGAGGGAGCCGGCATGCAGCTTCCGGGTCATGTGGCCAGCATGACTCAGCCGCTTCTAGCAAACCAGGGCAGTGCACGGAAACGCCATTTACCTTCCCGCTGGAGCAGTAGAGCTATTTATCTACTTGCACTTTGATGTGCTTTTGAACTGCTAGGTTGGCAGGAGCAGGGACCGAGCAATGGGAGCTCACCCTGTCTTGGGGATTCGAACTGCCAGCCTTCCAGTAGACAAGCCCCAGGCTCTGTGGTTTAACTCACAGCGCCTCCCGCATCCCACTTTTTTCTTAAGCTTGCTCAATTTCTCAGTAGCTAGGCACTCCAGCTCATGGGCCAGTCATTGCTCAGCTAGGGGGTCAGAATTTGCCCTTGAGGCCATTTTGCCAAAATGATGCCCACCAGCTGTTGTCACTGGGTAACTGTGGAATACCTGCATTTGACACACATTTTATGGCATGTTACTGACTGATATTCTGGACTGCATCCAACAAAGTTTTACTCAGAGTAAATAAAATAATGGACTTGTTAGCCATGTCCATTAATTTCAATGGATTTACTCTGAGTAGGTCTAGCATGGGATACAACCCTATATATTTAGAAAAAAGAACTAATAAAGTCGGACGGGACAGTGCCAAGCCTTTAAACCTATGGTTCCCAAGGTGGGGCATGCGCCCCACAGGGGGGCAATTTGATTTTTAAAGGGGGGGGGCAATTTTAGAATGAGTTATTAACAGTGAATGGCCTTTTGGGCTTCCTCCACGCGAATAGGAATTCACTTTTTGAATACAGTGGTACCTTGGGTTACCGTACATACGCTTCATACCACTGTAATAAGAATTATATGTCACAGGGGCTGGGGATGGGCATCTTAGAGATGCTTAGGTGGGGCATGGGCAAAGAAAGGTTGGGAACCACTGCTTTAAACAATGGTTAAGTCTCCTGGAAGACTGCTTTCCCATTTTTGGGAAAAGAGGCTCCCACTCATTACTGCAGGGAAAGCATACTCCTTGGACGCTTTTTTCAGATGTGAATTTCAATCTTTTGTATTTCATCTGTAGATGACAGTACAAGGTTCTCTGCCATGAGAAGAAGTGCTCAGAGAGGAAGTCCCTCCATTGTCATCAAGACCAGGCTAATAATACAAGCGGGGTAGCCAATGTGGTGTCCCTCCAGATGTTCTTGGACTCCAGCTCCCATCATCCCCAGCTGTCTTGGCCAATGGTGCCAGGGATAATGGGAGCTGTAGTCCAGCAGCATCTGAAGGGCACTACTTTGGCTACCCCTGATGTGAGGCCACCTGTGCCCCTGCCCTCTTCACTTTCCTTTTGGGATGATGCTTTACTCCGCCTGCTCTTGACCAATCCCCATTGACCACCTGGTTCCAGTCTTTGTGCTTGCTAGTCAGAGTCTTCAGAATCCTCTTCACTTTTCCTATGTTTCACTTTTTTGTGTGAGCTTTTTTTACTTTTCGTCTCACCTTCCTTCTTCTTTTTAGAGCTCTTCTCATTCTTACTTTTTTCCTCTTTCTTATTCTTTACCTTTGATGCCACTGCCTTCTTGACCTTCCCAATGTGTTTCTGAACATTCTTGGACTTTGCGGCCTTCTTAATCTTCCCAATGTGCTTCTGAACAGTCTTGGAGTTCGCTGCCTTCTTAATCTTACGAACATGCTTCTGAACAGCCTTCGATTTTGCGGCCTTCTTAATCTTACCAATGTGCTTCTTAACAGCCTTGGAGTTTGCGGCCTTCTTAATCTTACGAACATGCTTCTGAACAGCCTTCGATTTTGCGGCCTTCTTGATCTTACCAATATGCTTCTGAACAGCTTTCGATTTTGCAACCTTCTTAATTTTACCAATGTGCTTTTGCACAGCTTCTGATTTTGCAACCTTCTTAATTTTACCTAGTTTCTTCTTTATTGCATGCCTTTTCCCTTTCTTCTTTTTCTTTGCTTTTCCTTCTGGGACAGAATATCCTCCTTCCTCCTCCTCCTCCTCTTCCATTATTTTCTTTTCCCTTGTTTCTATAATAATAATAATAATAATAATAATAATAATAATAATAATAATAATAATAAACAAACCAAAAAAAACCCCCATAAATTGTACCCTCCCCATCTGACAGGGTTGCCCCATGCATCTGTGTGGCTTCCAGCAAAATATAACAGAACACAGCAAAACATTAGAGGCTCCCCAATACACAATTGTCTTCTAGATCCTTTCCCAACAATTCATACTTCTTAGCTTGTACAGTGATACCTCAGGTCACAGAAGCTTCAGGTTACAGACGCTTCAAGTTACAGACTCCGCTAACCCAGAAATAGTACCTCGTGCTTCAGGATGAGAAGAGAAATTGTGCTCCAGCGGCGCGGCGGCAGCGGGAAGCCTCATTAGCTAAAGTGGTGCTTCAGGTTAAGAACAGTTTCAGGTTAAGAACGGACCTCCAGAACGAATTAAGTTCTTAACCCGAGGTACCACTGTATAGTCAATTCATACTCCTTAGCTACAATATAATAGAACTATCTTAGGAAGATAAAACCAGACTAGCTGCCAGTTTCACATCTAAGCCCAGTTATGATAGCTTTGGCCAAATTGTGTTATTTCCACTTAATTCCAAGAATAAGTTGGGGGATTTTTGGTGAGGAGGGGGCAGGCTTCTTGGGCTTCATCAACTATTTGATTGTGCCAACTCCAGCACTCAGCAGGATGTCTGACATATGCCCCATCTGCAATATACCGTACTGTATTTTTCACCCTATAGGACACACTTTTTCCCCTCCAAAAACGAAGGGGAAATGTGTGTGCGTCCTGTGGGGTGAATGAAGGCTTTCGCTGAAGCCTGGAGAGCGAGAGGGGTCGGTGCGCACCGACCCCTCTCGCTCTCCAGGCTTCAGGAAGCTGTCCGCAAGCCTTGGACGGCTGGCGCAAGGCTTGCGGACAGCAGCCTGCAGCCCGAAACCTGGGGAGCGCAGCGGAGCACGCCCTGGGCTTTGGGCAGCTCTCCGCAAGCCTTGGGAGCTCGGCACAAGTTCCCGCTGGGCTCCCAAGGCTTGCGGATAGCAGCCAGTTCTGGGGGCTGGGGTCGGGGGAGGCTCGGGCTTCCCCTGCCCCAGCCCCACACCTGGGGGGGGGAAATAATTTTTTTTCTTTATTCCCCCCCCCCCAAGAAACTAGGTGCACCCTATGGGCTGGTGCGCCCTATAGGGCGAAAAATACGGTACATACAAAGCAGTGTCATTCTAGTTTCAACATCCATAGCTCTCCCCCAAAGAATCCTGGGGATTGTAATTTGTTAAGGGCACTGAGAGTTGTTAAGAGAATCTTGCTCCCTCTACAGAGCTACACTTTCCTGAGTGGTTTTGTGAGACAATCAGCCTCATATAACCAACATGCTTAAATCTAATTAATGCATGAAGTTATGTATGACCATAAAGCTGTCGTGCCAGGCTTAGCTCACCTTGGAAGGGACTAAGTAATCAATCCTTTGCTCCCCTCTTAATCTACCTGGCTATTTCCTAGTTCTTCTTCTTTTATATTTTTATTTGTTTTATTTTTATTTATTTGTTTTACACACAACAACAACAACAACAACAGATTAAATTCTGATGCTTGATTCGGAGACCATAGTGGTCTAGCACCCACAAACTCATAACACTATATTTCCATGATTTCCATTGTTGAAATAATAATAATAATAATAATAATAATAATAATAATAATAATTATTATTATTATTATTATTATTTTCTTGCTACAGTAGGTCAACTGGGCAAACATGCACTCATATTCCAAGCTGCCGCAGTAACCAGCAGAGTTCAGTGTTGTTGTTGACATCCATCTGTCTCAGGAGACAGTAGAAGAGTGCTCCACTGTGATTTTCATACTGAGAGTTAAAGTTGAGTATAAAGTAGCCGGTTTTCATTTGAGTTTATTTCCTTAAAAGCGTATAAGAATTATTTGGGAAATACCAGGAGGAATTATGACTAGAAGAAGTGAGTAATTTATTTATTTTTGTCAGAATGTAGAATTTTCATCTGCAGGCATTGTCTATCTGAGGTTGAGTTCTGACTTGGATTTATTTGGCTAAGATAATTATTAAAAGGTGACACTGATTTTGTGACCTGCTTTGGAAAAGAGGGGGGCAAGGTTTCAATGTATTTGGTAGCTTTAGTGTTTACAAAAAAGTCTAGGCTAGCCCATCAATGTCTGAGCCACATGTGTCAATTCTGAAGCTTTGTTCTCTAAGTTGTATTAAGCCTTTGTGGCATCCTTTACTTTTTTTGTGCAAAACCTTCAATGGGTAATTTTTACTCCCGAGTAAGCTTTCTTCCAAGGCACTCTCTTTCTTCATTTGTTTGATTATTTCAGTAAGTGTGGTTCTAGTCATTTCAGGGTTCATATGAGAGGACAATTTGCTCTTTTGCAAGGTTTAACTTAGTTATTTTTGTGTGTGTGTGCATGCCTGTATATTGGGTACAGGAGTATTTGTTTGTATATTGGGTACAGTAGTCTGTGCCTAGGTTTCTGTTGACTTTTGCTGAAACGAAAGGGAAGTATAAGCAAGTGAATGTTAGTGTCCGAGAAAGCTGGAAGTGTGAAATAAACGGAGCATTCAACAATGATTTTTGAGAATGGACTGTTGTGTTCTTGTTTTAAAGTTTGCATGTGTGGAGTGAGGGGTGGTGGTTAATGTTGGCACATGTGCCAATCTTCCCTATTGATCCAATGGTTTCAGGAGAAGCATCATGTGAAACAAGTTAACAGTAACACAGAAACATACATGCTTCGATTAAGCAGGAATCACTGCTTTATAGAATCAAAATAGTTCATTTGGCCTAATGCCCCTACTAGAACTGTTCAACAGATTAGTTCCTGGACCTGAAACTTGGGGGCTATGGGAAATTCTAATTTGGGCTTAGCCTTTTGATTAGACAAGTGTACCCAAAGTGTAGGGACGTGGGTGGCACTGTGGGTTAAACCACAGAGCTTAGGACTTGCCGATCAGAAGGTCGGCGGTTTGAATCCCCGCGACGGGGTGAGCTCCCGTTGCTCGGTCCCTGCTCCTGCCAACCTAGCAGTTTGAAAGCATGTCAAAGTGCAAGTAGATATATAGGTACCGCTCCGGTGGGAAGGTAAACGGTGTTTCCGTGCGCTGCTCTGGTTCACCAGAAGCGGCTTAGTCATGCTGGCCACATGACCCGGAAGCTGTACTCCGGCTCCCTCTGCCAATAAAGTGAGATGAGCGCCACAACCCCAGAGTCGGCCATGACTGGACCTAATGGTCAGGGGTCCCTTTATCTTTACCTTTACCCAAAGTGTGCCCAATTAGCCTTTTTTGGCCCCTTTGGAAGGCAAGAAAGCGATTCGCCCATGGGTGCATATCAAGGGAAGATAAAACTCACACAGAGGATGGCAAGGGGTTGAAGACATTTCTCTCAGGACGTGTCAACATCTCTGCTAGGTAGAGGATTGCTGATAATCAATGAAAGCCCTTCACAGGGATTCATTAAAGGGGAATTGTTGTGGAATAACAAAGAGATGGGGTCCAGAAGACTAATTTGACACCGGGCACAAAAGAAAGCTGAAACAAGAAAACTACATGTTTCTTTATGAATAGACCTTCCTGCTGAGCGTAAAGCATAAACAATCACGTTTAAAGTAAGGGAGAAGACTTCTCCCAAAGTTCTTAAATGCCCATAATCAATGTGCCTTGATTATGGGAGTAGTAGCCTTGTCCTCATTTATTCCTAGGGATATCTCTTCAACTGTCTTTCCATGTAAAGAGTTGAGGAAGGTTTTGGGAGGAGATATGTGCTGTTTTTGAGGTAGCAGGTAATTATCTAGATTACTCTGTTTGAAACCGGAGGGCTCTGCGTCAGTTTCTGTATCAGAACATCTGAGTCTTTTGGCTCTTCTCATTGCTAGATTCTTCTTAAATCAATGAGATCAGACTTCTAAACGGAGTGATAGAGTGTTAAAGTTCTCAGGTCGCAATCTCATTCAGTTCTCATTCAGTCCTGGCTGGGCTGCTGCGAGGAGTTTAAAACTGGGTCCAATTAGAGCACTCCTTTGAAGTATCCCCCCCCCCTTCTTCTCAGTTTGTTAAAACAACTGAGATGTTTGGGGGTCCACGAAGTTAGAGGTGGTGGGAGAAATTTGTGGTTTTATAAATTTATAGTTTTTAGGGTTAAAAGCCCATTAGAGGTCCTTAAAGATCCTTGGGATAAGTTTGTCACGAGGAGTCAACGAGAAACTGGGAGGGAGTGCCTTAATGCCCGGGAGGGAATGTCTGAGAGCCTTCGTTAAAACTTCATTAACTTCACTAAGTCCCGGCACCGAGGAGGATAAGATAAGATGTTCAAAAGCCCAGCGAAGTAGCGAAAGGAAATAAAATCCAAAAGAAGGAGGAGAGCCGGCAACAAAGGCATTTAGTTAAAAAATTCTTTGAGCTCCGATAAGAGCGTCTTACCTCGGCGCCATCTTGGGGAAGTCCTCGATTAAAAGTAATCTCATATTGGACGTTGGTCTCCTCAGATTAGTTGGATCAAGGAAGCCTTGAAAGGGGGGTTATTAGTTTCCCTCTCATTCTCTGTATCATCTTGCTATGTTGTGGTATTCAATGCTTGTAAAAATGTGTTAATAGTTTTGTAAATTAGTTCAAGAGATAGATTAGGATTCCAGCAGGAAATTATGGGATACACACTGACCGGAAATGAAGCAGTGTGATCACCCCAAAACTTCTATAGGTGGAAATGCTTTTTGTGTGCATGTTTTAAGGCACTAACAGTATGGAATGTGGAATTGCATAGGACCACCCTGATAGCACCATGAACAGAAAGGGGTTCAAAGGAACCCCAATGCACTATTATTGTTGCACAATATAACCACAATAAAATTCCTGTCTGGAGAGTCCCTTATCTCTTTTGCACCTGGCACCGTTTGGTAGGTTTCTAGTAAAAATCAAAGCCGATCTGACAATACTGAAGTCTTTCCACCTCAGGTCTACAGGTGCATCATTGACAACAGTCTTACCTGTCTTAGCTGAGCCTTCATATTCCTTTTCTTCCATTAGTTTTTTCCTGGCTGCCTCTTTTTCCTCCTGGACTTGCCTCAAAAAGAAATTTTGTGCCAGAAGGCGCTTGCCACGAGTGTTAAGCCGCTTCAGTCGACCTACCAATTCACTGGAAGAGGAAGCAAGTTCGTCAAAGGAAGAAGGCATCTGAAACCCCGCCTCCCAACAGCAAGTGTGCCATCACTCCTCAGAGAAAGAGATGTGAAAGCACTGTTGGCCAACACCCATTTACTACTATGGCTAATGAACATTTATCCAGCAATAATATAGGGATCTGCCTTATACCGAGTCAGACTGGTCCATCTAGCTCAGTACTGTCTACACTGATTAGCAGCAGCTCTCTAGGGTTTCAGACAGCGATAATTCCCAGTCCTACCTAGAGATTCTGGGACTGAACCTTTGACTTGCCACATGCAAGGGTGATGCTCAAGCAAAAGAAAGAAAGAAAGAAAGAAAGAAAGAAAGAAAGAAAGAAAGAAAGAAGTTTAAATTGTTTATGTATGCTGCTACCACAGCCAGAATCCTGTATGTGCAGAAGTGGAAAGAAGGAGAAATTCCAACAAAGGAAGAATAGATTTTAAAGTTACTGGGCTATGCAGAGATGGCAAAATTGACAGCAAAAATAAGAGACCAAAAACATAAGAATTTTGTCAAAGCGTGGGTATTTTTTTTGAACTATTTAAGGAAAAATTATAGTCTAATGAAATTTCAAGCAGGATTTGAATTATAGGCAAGGGGAGGAGAATAAATAAATGAATATTAAAAAATAGACATACTTACGAGAGGATACACCACAAAGCAATTGCGATCAGAAAGGCAAAACCAAAGCCTATAGAACCTTCAACAACAATCTTCGCGAAGGCCGGCCGGTTTGGAATCACTGTAAATTAAAGAAAGCACCATGAGCCATGCACCCACGACCTCTCTTACACCAGCTCTCTCCAACTTGGTGCCCTCTAGATGTTTGAGACTACAATTTCCATCAACCTCAGCCAGCAGAACCATGGTATGGACTGCAGTTTCCAGGGGAGGCATTGTTGCCGTCCCTGCAATGGCGCCTAACTTGGCAGTAAGCATCATTACACAACAGATAAAACTTGTACAAATGGTTTTTCAAAAATTTCTTCTCTTCTTTATGCTTCTACTACCCTCTTATTTTTATTCAACACCCCTCCAAGGCTACTACTGCCCCCTGGGTCATTCCAGTGTCCCCCAGTGGCGGCATTGCGCACTTTGGAAAACACTGGTTTACAGAGTTTAGATGTGTTGGTGAGTGAAGTAGCAGTCCTTGCAATGAGCTACCTGAACCAGCTGGTGGCGGAAGACTGAAAGGCAACCTATAGTTCCTTCACTGATTCCTTCTCTTTAAGTAACTAATTGTTGGCAAAGCAGATCACATCTTCTCACTGTGTCCTTCTTTCTTGCTTCTCCAATTTAGTTATTCCCCGCATAAGTTGCCATGTGCCAGTGTAATTTCTGCACTCCATCTTGGCCAGATGTAAAGCTTTGCTTGCCATGAGCAATAAACTTATGTTTTCTTTGTCTTGCTAGGCTATTTCTTTCTGTAATATATTTACCAAACCCTAGCAAGATGGTAGTGGGGGTGTGAGTGTGTGAAACCATTCAAACATGAAATTCTCGCACCTGGGAGGGCTGTACCACACACCTGTTCTTGCTATCCAGTTGTTCTTAGGAGTACAACAAATGCAACTTCTAATAATGTTGCATGACAATTAGATCTCAGCATAGACATATATGTATTGGGAAATTGCATGCCCTTAAAACATTATCTCATAACAACAACAACAACAACAACAACAACAACAACAACAACAACAATTTTATTTATACCCCACCCATCTGTCTGGGTTTCCCCAGCCACTCTGGGTGGCTTACAACACATTAAAAAATTGTAAAACATTAGACATTGAAAATTTTCCAATATAGGGTCTCCCATCAAACCCTTCCCACACCTTGCAATGTTCCAGGAGACATACAGTAGCAAAGCATTGTACCTGCCCTCCCTCATTCTTAAAGAGATAGTTAAATAAACACACTTACCATTGTTCCAGTTGATGGATCTTTTCAAGAGAACATGTGGTCGAGAGAGTCCAGTCTTGTGTGGGATGCTTCTGACTTCCACAAAAAGAACAGGTTGAAACAGTGCAAGACATGATCAAGAAGACAAGAAAACTATTGGACACAGTAAGATCCAAATCTGAGAAGTGCGTTAATATTAATTGAGCAACATCAAAGTGCATTAACATGCATTTTGAGAAGTTATTAGTTCAACAACAGTTAAAAGTGGCCAGTTGCTAAGGTATGGGTAATATTTTTACAATCCTTTCATGCCAAAAGACTTTTCAGTGTGCATTTTGCATGATATTGTGGGCAGTAGAAAAGCAGAGGGCATTACTGATCATTTGACAAGACATTATCAGGTGAGCCCCAAATATTCATTTTATAAAAATCTGTTTCTCGGTTTCATTTTTAAAAATCCAAGTGGTACACAATGAGAAGTAGATTTTATTTATTTGTTTATTAGATTTATATGCCGCCCTTCATCAAAAGATCTCGGGACAGTTCACAAGGTTAAAATACGAGATAAAAGAACAGATAAATAGTTAAAACAGAAACAACGAAACAAGAACCCCTCTCTCACAAACACATTTAAAAGGCTGTAGAATAATAATCAGCCAAAGGCCTGGTTGAAGAGGAATGTTTTGGTCTGGCACCTAAAGATAGACAAGGAAGGCGCCAGACAAATCTCCCTAGTGGAACAAAGGAGATCCTGCAAGTAAACTGGTCCCAAGCTGTTAAGGGCTTTATATACCTATATCAACACCTTGAATGTGGCCAGGTAGCAGATAGGCAACCAGTACAGATGCTGCCTCCAGTGGTCCTACCCATGTGCTATCCCAGTGACTGCCCCTGCCCCGAGGAATGTATGATTAGTGACAGAGAGTTCTGCTACTCCTAACCAAAGCCATTAACCACATATTGGTCTTAACCCCCTGCCTGCCTGGAAGTTTTAAACTTTTTCGGAATGCATAGTAGTACATGGAAGTTTATTTAGCCAGTCTATTGTGGACACACACACACACACACACAAATCATCTCACCCATAAACTCCAGAAGTGATTCCGAAGTTGGCTGAGCTGTCCCAGCATTGGCCTCTGGAGCTGGAGGACTCTTCCCGAGCTCTTCGTATGCCTTGAAAGGTGCTAAAACATTTAGAGGGGGAGTGGATGACTTCACTGGAAAGCAAGCTGTAGAACAGGGGTCAGGAACCTTTTCCTGCATGGTGGCCACAATGCCTCTTTGGTAACCTTTAAGGGGCCACATGGCATCCCCCTCCCCCCATAAAAAACCACCCTCTCCATCATCCATCCAGGTAAGCATAGTCAAGATTCAATTTTTGGCCAGGCAAAAATACATAGAATGGTAGAGTTGGAAGGGACCCCAAGGGCCATGTAGTCGAACCTCCTGCAATGCAGGAATCTCAAGCATTCAGGACAGATGGCCCCCCAACCTCTGCTTAAAAACCTCCAAGGGAGGAGAGCCCACCAGCTCTCAAGGGAGACAGCTCCACTGTTGAACAGCTCTTACTGAGGAGCATGTGTAGCAGGGCTGGTGTGGGGCATAGCCTCAGGAGAGGGGGCATGGCAGGAAAGAGTCCTGAAGGCCAGGAAGAGAGACTTGGAGAGCCACATTTGGCCAAAGGCTAGAGGTTCTGGTCTAGGATGTGGAGCATAATCCAATTTTTTAGAAGCAAGTTAGGACAGAAGAACAAGTTCCCAGCTCTGCATTTACCTTATAAGGCCAATGTGAGGAGGGAAACACTTGCAAGGGAAAATCTCTTGGTAGGAGTGTGCTATCAACCTTCCGAGGAAAGAAATGACCGAGAAGAGACATGATAGATTTGTGCGCCCGCTGCTGTCTCCTTGCTGCCCAGCTTATAGGCATTGGGAACAGCTGATGAAGACATGAACACACAAAGGCTGCATCTGCATATACAGCGGTACCTCTGGTTGCAAACAGGATCCGTTCTGGAGGTCCGTTCGCAGCATGAGCAGAACGCAACTCATGTCTGCATTTGTGTGGGTCGTCATTCACCACTTCTGGGCATGTGTGTGACGTCATTTTGTGAGTCTGCACATGTGTGAGCGGCGAAACCCAGAAGTAACCCTTTCTGGTACTTCTGGGTTGCCGATGGACGCAACCTGAAAACGCTCAACCTGAAGCAAATGTAACATGAGGTACGACTGTACTTTTAAAGCATCCAACTTCAAATACCCATGGCTTTACCCCCAAGAATCCTGGAAGCTGTTAAAGATGCTGAGAGTTGCTAGGAGAGCCCTACCCCTGCAGAGCTACAATCTTCAGAATGGTTTAACAATCAATACCTATTCCCAGCGAACTCTGGGAATTTTAGCTCTGTGTGGGGGATAGTGGTCTCCAACAACCTCAGCACCCTTAAACTACTGTTCCCAGGATACTTTGGGTGAAGCCATGGCTGTTTAAAGTGTTGTGATACTGCTTTAAATGTACAGTTCAGATGTGGCTGTAATCTGCAAAATGGAAAGAAGCATGCTATTTCCTTGTCAGAAGATCACACAGAGTACTAGATTCCATGTTACACAGATGGACAGAACATTATTAACCCTGCCTAAGGGAGATTAGCTGGGGAAAGTTTTTCTTTACAAACTGTTGGAAGCCACAACTGCTTAAAGTTGTGTGGCATGATACTGCTTTAAATGCACAGTGCAAATAGGGCTAATATCTGTCTACTCCTCAGTTGTTCCCAGTGCAATTGGGCAGTGGGTGTGAGGACACATGGTGGGATCTTATTGTTTGTGGAAGAATAATTTAAACTTTCCCATCCCAGCATGCTCTGATGGGTGGGTGGAGAAGGCTGTGTGTGTGTGTGAGGGAAAGAAAGAAAGAAAGAAAGAAAGAAAGAAAGAAAGAAAGAAAGAAAGAAAGAAAGAAAGAAAGATGATGAAGGCACTTCCAGACTCTTATTATTTTTGGATGGGTTCTTTCACATACTGGTAAATTCAGATCATACAATTATAGTTGACTTGGAGGTTTCGAGCAACAAACCCACTTCCTCCAAAGATCAGATGTTTTGCTTAAGGAAAGTGATGGGAAACCATACTGGGGAGAGTGGGAAAACCCTTGCTTTGAAGCAATGCCATCTGACCTCTGCTCAAGCCAATCAGGATGAATGCTTAATAAGCAGGTTGCCCTGAATAGGCCTGCATGGGGACAGCTGCTTGGCCCCACTCCTTTTGGCTCAGAGGACCTAAGTGGGTTCTGCTGCCGTGTTATGGGAAAGACCAATTTCAGCTCACCTGAAAATGCATTTCTAGGACAGCATGATAACTCCACAGAAAGGATTGTGAAAAGGGATGGCACAATCTGGTTCATTGTTGAAGTGTCCCAGGTTCTTTCTGGTCTGAAGATAACGGCAAGAGGCCAAGGAATGTAGAGGTGACCAAAAGCATCTAAATGTGAAGCTATTTCCACCCCGTCATTGGAGCTGCAATGCTTCCAATTGCTGCTTTGGTTTACCTTTTCGATCTTACACATTTTCATTCCGTTACATCACAATGAACTGGACCTTTGAAAAGAATTCTAGAACTGGACCTATGGGAAGTTCTGCTAGTGATGTAGCAATGAAACTGCTCACACATTTGCAAAGCTGAGCAGGGACTGATATGGTTTCGAACTGGATGGTGGAACTGCATGTTGAGATTCCTGCATCTCAGGGGGGTTGGACCAGATGACCCTCAAGGTCTTTTCCAACTATACAATTCTATGATTGTAGGAACTGCCCACAGCAGAAAATATTGGTAAGTTTGAAATTTGACATCCCTAAAAGGGGAAACTCTCAAGCATTATCTATATTATGGATTCATAACTTACCTATGTTACAGACTCATGTAGACTTTAGCTACCACAATGGCCCACAAGGAATTCTAGGAATTGTAGCTTGGTGAAGTTCTGAGAGCTGTGGAGCTCTCTATCTTGCCCACCACAGCAAGGAACAAGAAACAGTGTTTAAAGCCAATGCAATACCAGGTCTTTGTGCATATAAAACAGTGTTGTGGCAAGATCAGCTATAAATTCAGGATTAGCAAATGCTTGAATTAGGAGTAGGCTGTTGCGCAAGAGAGGAGCTCGCCCTTTTAGCTACTGGGCTGAACCCAGCCAAACTCGCTAGCATCTTGGGATAGGTTTTAGTTTCCAGTTTTTCTGGAATTTCTCATTTTTCCAATGAGTTTTCTGCATTTTCACTATTTTTTAAAAAAATTAGTCCTCATTAAAACTAGCATTTTGGAGTACATTTCTCTCAATACGTACAATTTTTGTAATGAATTCCCCCTAATAGAATGCAATTATTGTATGTAGGTTTTGCTAATGTAATCGTTTGTATGCACAACTCTCCCTAGTGTATGGATTTTTGAGTACCTTGTTTGGCTGCAAAACTGTATCACAGAATTTGAATTTTGAATGTTAGCTGCATTTCAGTGCAGATATTGTTTCGCAAAGTGCAGGTCTGTTAGGTTTGCAGTGAAATGCAAACTGATCCCAATTTCTTCACCGTCTCATCTTGCCTTCCCTTGAAATCAATACAAACAGTTACTTACCCAAAGGAGAGCTAACCTTGGGTGGATCCAGACACAGGGAAAACCATAAATAAGTCAGAAATTAGATGTTCTAACAAAAGGGAAAAAATTCTATGGAAAACCCCATTAAAAAATTTCTTGCTCTCTGGCAACACCTGGTGTTGCATGTTTATAACACATTCAAATTGCTGTATTTTGACTAATGTAGCTGAGTCCATAGTATAGTTCCAACCCAATGTTTTAGAAGACTGCAGAAAAGGCAGAGAGGTGTGATTTGGTTAAAACTGGGGGAAGTCAGAGGAGTGGTGGTTCTGATTAATGCAGTGCAGCCAAGTTAGAGAAGTTGTCCCCGGGATACAGATCAGTGATAGAGCATCTCCTTTGCATAAGGAAAGTCCCAGGTTCAATTCCTGGCACCTGCAGCTGGGCTGGGAGTGACTCCTGCTTAATGCCAATAGCAGACCCTCCAAGTGACCATATTTTCCAGGAACACTCCTGGATTTACAGAAGCTGTCACAGTTTCTGATTTGAACCTGGAATGTCCCTCTTTTCCTTAGGATGCCCTATTTACATTAGAGAAACGTTGGAGGGTATGGTAGGACGTCCCTGTTTTCATCCGAGGGTGTGGAGTTATGTGACACTGAGCCAAGGAGTTAACTATGCAAACTTTAGAAGACATTTGAAGGCAGCCCTGCATAGGGAAGTTTTTAAATGTTTGAAACTATATTATTATTATTATTATTATTATTATTATTATTATTATTATTATTATTATTATTATTAGAAAGTCTCTCAGAGTGGTTGGGGCAACCCAGTCAGATAGGCGGGGTATAAATAATAAAATAATTGTTGTTGTTGTTGAATAGGCGTCCCTATTTTCATCGGATAAATCTTGGAAGGTATGCAATAGGCAGAGGGTTGCAGAGTGTGGGTGCTGCCTACCAAAAGATCGATTTCTTACAAATGTGGAACAATTATTATGTGTTGTTACCTGTAACTGGGCCAGTTATGCAGGTCAAAGCAGTCCAGTGAGCGTACTTGGGGTAAGGCAATTTTGCAGGTAAACTGGTCCCAAGTTTTTAAGGGCTTTATTTACCGTATTTTTTGCTCTATAAGACTCACCTTTTCCCTCCTAAAAAGTATGGGGAAATGTGTGTGCGTCTTATGGAGCGAATGCAGGCTGCGCAGCTATCCCAGAAGCCAGAACAGCAAGAGGGATTGCTGCTTTCACTGTGCAGCGATCCCTCTTGCTGTTCTGGCTTCTGAGATTCAGCATATTTTTTTCTTGTTTTCCTCCTCCAAAAACTAGGTGCATCTTGTGGTCAGGTGCGTCTTATAGAGCGAAAAATACGGTATATCCTAATAGTAACAACTTGAACTTGACCTGGTAGCAAATGGGAAACCAGTGCAGATCTCTGAACAGAGGGTGTGTTCTTACATGCTGACAGGGTCTCAACTCCTGCCAGCAATTGTGTTGCAGAATCCTGCATCAGCTTCCAGATCAAGCTGAAGGGAAGCCTCACATATGGAAAATGTTTCTGTATGTACTGTATATGGGTGATTTGGGGTGGGGAGAAAACACCTTGCTTGAGCTTCTTACAACTAATTACAGCAACCTGTGTTCTGGATCTGCGTGTAGCTGGTTGGTTTGGACCGTGAAGAGTAGCGTTTCTGCTAGGAGGTGGGGCTGTCCTTGCCCCTTTGAAATTCTGTCCTGGAGCCATGTGTGCGAACTTGGGTGCTGTTCTCCAGACTCAATAAATAGGTCATGCATAGCCTTATAGTTAGCTGGTTTTATAAACTCCCTTTGAAAATGACAGGTTCTTCAGCATGGCCACTAGATGGCAGGGAAAGACTTTTTAAAGGTTTTGGAAGGCGCATGAGGTTGGCGCAGCACATTTGAAGAAACCTGAAAGTTTCCCAGTGAGGTGACAAACAAATAACACATTTCAGATTTGAGGGTTGTAATAGCCTTCTTCAGACATTCAGTGGGAGTGTGTGATGGGGAAGAGGGTACTCTATTGAAGACATCTTGGACTCCTCGGATGACACTTCTTAGGACAGGTGCACATCCCACTGAGATACAGTGGCAGAAATTTTCTTACTGATGGTGATGGATATATATTGTCCTCCATCAGAAGAACACAGGGCATACAATATACGATGCAAATGTCACTACACAGTGTACTATCTATGCAACAACAGCAGCAAATTGTATGTATTCAATCATAATAAGAAATAAATAATAAAATACAGATTCTCACAACAGCAACAACATAAAAGGAGAAAAATCAGCAGTGAAGATGGCACAAAAATACAGTCTTCTGTCAAAGGTAGCTCTTCATTTCTGGCCATGCACAGGAAAGGACAGCTCAACCAAACTCTCACCTGGGAACTTACCTTTCCTCTTCCAGTCTCTTCCCTTTGGAGATCTGAACTTTCCTACCAACTTAAGTATACAACACATTATGCTAGGCATGTTCTTTAGAGGATGTGTTTAAAACAAAGGTTCCCTCTCTTTCTCCCAAAGAAAGTTGCTGAAGGAAACCAGGGTCAGACTACAAAATGGAGAGAGGTGGAAGGGTTAATGGTTTTCTCCCTTTGCAGATAGAGCTTTTAGGCCATCCACATTGCTTACTGCAAAGAAGGGCTCTGGGGGCTCCCAGGAGATCTAATGAGAGCCTCCAGAGTCCAATAAGCAAGGATCTCTTGTCCCCCACCCCCTTCCTTCCTTCCTTCCTTTCTTGGTGATCCACATAAAGTGTAAGCAAAGTCAGTGTAAGTTGCAATCCTACTGTAGTCTTGGAAAGTCTTAACCTCGAGTATACTTTTAATAATATTTTCAGTGGCATATTGTGTTTTAATTTTAATTTCCAGTTTTGTTCTGCACTCAGAGAACTCCTGTTTGGAGACACAATATAAATGCAGAGAGAGAGCTCCACTGAATTCAGTATGACTTATTTCAGAGTAGACATGGGCTGAATCTACACAGATATAAAAAAACAAGGTGAAAATGCTTTTTTAAAAAGTTGTAAAGTAAATATGGAATTTGCCATTAGCTCATCAGTGTCATTTAGTGTCACGTTTGTATAATGCATTTAAAACACGCTTAAAACATTATATTTGCAGCTGTATAGCTAGTTCATGGTAAGAAATAGAGCTTTAGGTAGCCACTAAACCCAATAGAATTGACTTTTTCATGTTGCTACCTTCTTATGACCAGCTATTCCATGTTGAACCAATTAAAACAAGTGAGATTGGTTTACCTTCATTCTTTTAAAGCTTGGTTTGATGCAGCAGAATTAGCATTAGCAGGAAGAGTGCCAAGTGTTCTAAATATGACTGTGCACATGAATTGCAGCCACAGAATTAACCTCATGTCTTGTTAGGTGTTGGAAAACAACTTGCTGATGAATGAGCTACAAAGCAGACAGCGAGTTAAACAGAATGGTTGCCAAAAATTAATAAATAACTTCCTTCCCCACAGTGAACGTGTTGATGCGGCCCTCTTGAATCAATAGAAATGCAAAAGCATGACCCTCCAGACTGGTTTGAGTTTTGAATCTTTGACTAGATAATGTTTCTGGCAGCTGCTGAATATAGGCTCTAACCTGGATGCTGAACCAAACTTCAAAAGCAAAGTCACCACATGTCAGAACCGCGTTTGATCCTCACGGTGTATGAATTATTCAGCCCTGTTCTCCTAATGCCACTCACTATTTATACATTTCGGCAGCCTGATTTTGACAGAATGCCTTGAAAACAAAAGCCTTCACGACTTCCCTGCAGTTTGATCCCCTCCCCAGTTATTAAAGTGTAGACATTTTTTTGTAAGTACATAAGGAACCAATATTAATGCAAAAGCTAATTATGTACTTGATGCTTTGTAATTGCAGATACTTAATCCCCACTGCCGAGCAAAACATCCCCTGGAGACCCTGTCAACTTTTAAAAAATTTGTTGACAATTGTTAAACGGAATTTAAAGATTCTAACTCCATACTCTTGAGTGTAACCACCTCACTCTCTCTCTTTTTTATTTAAATGAAATTTTCATGGCTTTAAAATCCAATTTAAATATTCATGATGAGAATGCTTCTGATTTAGGGAGAAACGCATGCATTAGTCAGCAACCTGATTAAATTCGACGCTGTTTTAATGGAAAACAGGTAAACACTTGATTAGTGGCCAGTACAAATCTACTTTAATTTACATTAAAACCACCTCCACTCTTTGAACCCCTCACTTCATTTTCAGTTCCTTGACATAAAGAAAATTTCAATATTGTCATTCTGTCTCTAATGACATTCAGCGGAATCTTATCACATATTCCCACACAGGATTTGGAACTTTAGGACCCCCTGCCCTTTTGAAAAAAGGAAACAAGTGAAACAGAAGAGGAGAAATAGGGGAAAAAAAGAAAAAGGTGGTTCTTTGAGCCCAACCTTTTCTTATTCTTCAACTATGAAAAAGGTCAGCTTTCTGCAAATGGTTCATTTTGCACTTTTTGGTGTAGAAAACGACCTTGGAGTGTAAAAAAAAGTTTTAGATGGCCAGTAGAGAATTCTAAGATGTGACATCAGTTAGGAACAGAGGAAGCTGACTTCTGTTGAGGCAGACTACTGGTCCATCTTCTCAGTGTTGTCTACATAGACTGGCAGCAGATCTCCAGGGTTTCATACAGAGGACATGGCATTCTTTGAGATGCTAAGGATTGAACCTGGGACCTTCTGCCTGCAAAGAGGGTGCTGTGCCACTGAGCCATGGCAATTCGATTAATTGCACGATTGAAACGAATGTGCTTATTTTTGTTACAGTAAGTTCACAACTTGTGCTCACTTTGCTTATGTGACTGCAACCTTATGCTGTTGGGGAATAAATAAATAAGTGGAGAGTCAGGAAAACCCACCATTGGGTTTATGTATTCCTCCTTCCCTCAGTGCATCCAGTGGGTTTGTCCCAGTAAGCAAGGCGCCAGGCTTTGGAAAGGAGAAGCGAAGGAACTGCAACACTTATAGAAGCCCTCACACCTTCTTCCCAAAGCCTGGCACCTCAGCTAGCCAGCTTTGGAAAGCACAAGGGCTTTGGAAGCAATCCAGAACCCTTGCATGACAGCACCTTCCTTACTGGCCTCTGCGAAGGAGGTATGACGGCTCTGGGAGCATCTGGGAGGAGGCCAGTAAGGAAGGCACTGCTTTGCTTATGGGGTCTGCTAACTTTCTGGACCCCAATTAGCAGCCACCCCACTCCTTGGAGGTGTGATTCTGTGGGTTCCTGACTGCATGACTTTGCCTTTCAACGCAGACCCCTGTTTACACCTACCTCATAGCAATCGTCACAACTTTGTGTGGCTAGCTAGGAATTGGGTAAGCCTTAGTCTTGGTTGGAGGGGACGTTGTAGCCCCTGCCTGCTCCTCCAGGGTTAAGGGTATCCTGTTAAAGGGATCCATGAGGAGCTGCTGCTGTCCAATGGCCAGACAGGGGCAACGGCCATAGCACTCCTCCAGTGGGGATCCCTCGGGGGTACCCCCTATTTGATGTAGGTCATATCTCCTCCCCAAGTGTGGTTTACTCTTAGATGCATTCCGAGCAGACAGGCTGGAGGTAATTAAATGGCTTTACCCAATGCCTATGCCAAACCCTTCACATCTGTAACCAATAAAGTTGTGGTGTATTTTGAATCCAATATATTGTTGTCTTGTCTCGTTATTTCACCACCTAGGGAGTGACGGGATCATGGGGGCTTGGGATGCAATAACCTTAAGACTGGTTTACTGCAATGCAGTAACTGCCCATGTGTCTGGTCAGGAAGCCTCATCACTGTGAGAAGGTTGGTGTTTGCCATCATTTCCATGTTAACCTTTAGTCACCCCCCCCCCCGTGTAATGCCGCCATTAATGAGAAGAAAGGTTAGACGGCCCCTGTGGTGTTTTGCCTTTTCCTCCCCTTCATTTTGCTCCCTTCAGTCACTTTTTGGTTTTTGTTTAAAAATGTACATGACAGCAATCACATCCAAGTCAGCCCGAATTAGTTTCATATTTCATAAAACAGAATCTGTGACTGAATCTGAGTTTCAACTCAACATCTGTGTGCCTTTCATAAACTAATTTTGCCATTGGGTAGTTCTGGGGCACAGCAAACTGCCGTCGCAAGAGACAAAGGGTTTAAAAAAAGGGGGGAGGATTGCAAAATCCAGTGGGAAATGTGCATATGTGGCATGAGAGGGCATATGCTAAAATCTCTTTCACAAGTGGTATTAAGAACATCTTTTTTGTCTCATGTGGGTTCTTCCAAATCTCCTCAGGCAAAATGCTGTTTTGCAGAAGAAAAAGAAAAAGTAAGAATTGCTTAGTGGATAAGTTTGTCAAAATCCAACCAGCAGAGAATCAAGGAGTGTCCTCTATTACAGGACCATCATTTAATTATTAGAAGTCTCCCACCACTTCCTAATAGTTTTGTGTATCATGCACACATCTTTCTAGTATTGCTCTGATGTTCTTCCACTTCATCTCTGTTACTGTTTATTGGTACAGATAAGGGCTGATATTTAGAAAATCCCATTGGGGAATAAAAGAACCCTAGGTTCAGGTGCAGCAAAATAGGACAGCTCAAGGTCATACAGCTTGATGTACCAGACACCTTCATTTGTACACCGTCATATTCTCCGTAAGGTGGTGACTGCAAACCCTGCTTTTGGCAGGGGCCAACTCCACTCAGGACTTGCAAATTTAAAAAGTGCTGAATTTGAATAGTCCTAGAGGAAAGTGTGTGTTTGTTTTGTGCTAGGATTCAGGCCCTACAGACAAACAGCCTATTCTCATCTTCTGCTGAACACACGTAGGCTAAGGTGGGGCATTCTAATTCTCTCTCCCATTGCATATGTTCACTCAGTGAGAGAACAGACCTGTGAGAACAAGTCTATCATCCAAACACCTTACACATGTTCAGTTCTGCACAGTGGAGCAGTCTGTGTCATTTTGATACGAAAACCCATTCACGGATGGTCCCAGATTCCCTGCACTCTTAGCAGAATCTCAAGCACTAATAGCCCACTGTGTTGGAGAGGCTGCAGAGATCTTTGTACTTACATTCACATGAGGTTGTCTTGTGAGCATATACAAGAACTCTGGAGATGGGGCTGCGCCTTATCACAGGCCAGACACTAGTCTTAAATCCCAGGATGGTGTTATTATCCATATTTGATGAGGAAAGTTAAAATGTTACAAATAAAGGCTTCTTTTAAAACTTTTAAAATATGTGCTGTCAACAGCATGCTTGCCAATAGCTGGAAGACAGAAAGATTTGAGAGACAACTTGTTGCCTGAATAGTACCAGCAAATCTGGAGAATAGCATTGATGGGAAAACTGACGTGAAAGGTGAAGGCCAGGAACAATTTGAATTTTTCAAGCAACACGGGATGATTATGTGGCACCAAAGGAACGGAACAGGCAACCACCAATTATGCATCCTGTGGCAAGACTGCATAAGATAACACTGTAAATAAAAAAGGAGAATTCTGGGCATAAGTAAAGAAGAACAAATGCTTTGCTGTAAATACACAGATGAACCCCTGCTCTTAACCATATGTTATTCATATTCTCATTATATTCTGTGTTGTTTTGTCTTTGTCTTTGCATGTGTCACAAAAGCAATTTTTAAAAAACCACAGTTCTTTTCAGTGCCATTCTGGAATCTTCTTCACACATTCTTCCACACAGGGATGGCAACCAGTGGCTCTCCAGATTTTGTTGGACAACGTGTTTCATCATCCCTGATCATCCACTGGTTGTGAGGGGGCTGGGACAGGCTGTTGGGAACTGGGGTCCAACAAAACCTGGAGTACCACAGGGTCCCCATCCCTGCACTAGGAGTATTCAGATTCTTAGCTTTTCCCAGACTAGACTTGATCCCATCTTGGTCTTTTCAGTTGTGTGTTGCAGGTATGCAAACCAGCAGCTTTGTGATAGAAGTTTATAAAATTATGCATGACTGGAGTAAGTGGATAGAGAAAGCCTTTTCTCCTTTTCTCATAACAACAGAACTTGTTGACATTCAGTGAAGCTTAATGTTGGATGTTTCAGGGCTGATAAAACAAGTACCGTATTTTTCCCTCTATAAGACGCACCAGACCATAAGACGCACCTAGTTTTTGGAGGAGGAAAACAAGGGAAAAAAATATTCTGAATCTCAGAAGCCAGAACAGCAAGAGGGATCGCTGTGCAGTTAAAGCAGGAATCCCTCTTGCTGTTCTTGCTTCTGTGATAGCTGCGCAGCCTGGATTCGCTCCATAAGACACACACACATTTCCCCTTACTTTTTAGGAGGGAAAAAGTGAGTCTTATAGAGCAAAAAATACGGTACTTATTCATGAAGAACAAAGTTAAACTACAGGATTTGCTTCCACAGGAGACAATGATGGCCACAAACTTGGATGGCTTTAAAAGAGGATTGGATAAATTCATGGAGGATAAGGCTACCAGTGGCCACTAGCCAAATGGCTATACTATGACTTCCAATTGCTGGAAATCACTGGAGGGGAGAGTGATCTGCTTCACTTCTCCTTGCCTGCTTCCCACAGGCATCTGTTTGGCAATTATGAGAACAGGGTGCTGGACTAGATGGACCATTGGCCTGACCCAGCAAGCTCATCTTATGTTCTCAGGTTCACCCAAAGGAGACATTACACCTTTGGGCCATACCTCAGTGATATGACAGGAGAACCCGCACACAAAGTCTGAATAAACTTGACAGTGGATGTCAAGAAGACCCTTAATGATGGTCCTGCTGTCTGTAACTGATCCCTCCTTTGAGCTCCATTTTAAGAAGCTGAAGTGGTATAGATCCATTAAGGCACAAGTACCTGCTAACAGCATAGCACCTTTCTGGGTAAGTTGTGTTGACTTAGGAGCAGGGATAGAGACTATACAAAGGTCATTTGAATGTCCCAGTGGGATAAAGTTGTGGAGACCTGGCAATTGGCTTTTCAAGTAGCCTGGAAACACCACCATGTTTTCCTTGAAAAAGAGGAACAGAATAAGGCTGTTTCTTTTGAGAGAGCTCCTGTAGGGGAAAAAATGTTTATACCGCCTTTGTGGCTGTGTTAAACCAGTTTTATTGATTGCTGTGCAAGGGATGAAGCACACAATGATCTGCCAGTTGAAAATTAGACTGTGCTGGTCCCGGGGGTAAGGTACCTTGGGTGTAGCAGAGTCCACACGAAGAGGGGCAAAGTCCGAGGCAGAGAGCCGGGCGGGGAACAGGAACGCTGGAACAGGAGGCTGTGCAGGGAACAGGAACACCGGATGGTCGGGAACAGGAGGCCGAGCAGGGAACAGGAGTACCAGATAGTCAGGAACAGGAAGCCGAGCAGGGAACAGGAGTACCGGATAGTCAGGAACAGGAGGCCGAGCAGGGATCAGGAACACAGGAAGGTCCGAAGCCAACAACGACGTTGCTCCCGCAACCTGGGGCCGGGCAGACTGGGCTTTTATCCTCTTCTAAGGCCAGGGGCGGTCCCGGTCCCCAGGAGCCCCGCCTCCTCTGGCCTTAAGGCGAGCACTCCTCCTGGGGGCAACCAGTTCCCTTCGCCTCTCTGCCCTAAGCCTCTGCAGATCAGGAGAGGCCGAAGGGTTACTGGGCCCTGGAGGAGGCTCACCTGTGGCCACTGAGTCGTCAAGCCTCTCTGGGGCCAGAAGGGTTTCACCTGGGGCCAGCTCCTGATGCACTGCCACAGGTGCAGGTTCTTCAGCATCTAGGCCTTGCCCCAGTTCAGCCGGCCCTGGAGGCGGGGACTCTTGTGCAGGCTGGGATTCCTCTGTTTCATCCTCCGAATCGGAATCCCAGGCCATCACATAGACAGACTGAGGTAGAGAGTTTAGGGATAAGTATTCCTGATTCCTGCACAAAGTTTCTCCCTGACCAGCAAAAAATAAGGCAGAGTACACATGACCTTATATTCTAGCATCAAAGGATACTAAGAGTACTTGCTATTTATATGTAGTCCACACACCATCTAGATCAATTGCATGTTGGGTTTTCTTTGCCCCTGGAAAGCACTTCTTGAGACCCTGATGTCATTCCGAAAATAAAAGATCATAGCAACACACTGATTCATGTTACTCTACAGTGTGTGCATTTGAAAACTTAATGGAATCAGATGTGAACAGTCCAGGCAACGAATATGTGCATTTTGGGTGGGTGTATACCAAGATCACAGGCACCTTTCTTCATTCATGCAGGGTGGAAGAAATGCAGATAACCTAAGTAGACATGCATGTGTTTGCATTGTTAAAGTTTGTTCATTGGCTGTACGACAACAAGGCATTCATTTCATTAAATGCATAAAATCCAATTACATTCCTTTTCATAGTGCATTTTGCCGATGACACAATTTTCATGGACAAGAACCTCTACTAAAATGTTCTCCTTTGGAGACAGAGAAAGAAAATTCACCTGGTGAAGACAAATGTATATAAAATCCTAAATGGCCAAGTGGGAAACGACTCTGACTATGAATAGAACTAAAGATTCCAGATTGTGGCTGTAAATGCATCGGAAGTGTTCTTATAATACATTATATCACTTTATAAAATTAGATATGAAATAGTCATTACTTAAAGCCACAGGACACCTTGGAAATGACAAGTCCTTCCATTTTGTTGCAAATCAATATCTAATTTACCTTTGAAAGGCTTTAAAGAAATTCATTGAAAATTACACAGGGTTTATAGTATGAAAATCAATTTCATATAAATGCATTACCATCAAAAGACACAAAAAAGCTAACATGAATAGTTAATCATGCAACATTTTATTTCTCAGTATTTATATTAATTTGGCCCACTATGTATATAGAGTAATAAGAAAGCACCCTGATATACAGTAAGGAGTGACCCCCAAGAAATAGTGAGTGGTAGTAGCACTTCTCTCGCAAAATATTTCTTTGCACCTTATGCTGAGTTAAATGTGCGCTGCAAAATCCATAGTCCTCTAATAGCGGTCTTTGCCACTTCTTTGCACCCCAACTTAGTTTTTCTGGAATCAGCCCCGCAGAAAAGGCTGTTATTTAAAATGAAATCTGTTTCCCCTAAGGCAAACAACATCCATTTGCATCATGCCACCTAGAGTTCTTCTTGCCAGTTGCAAAATTCAACACTTTTCTCCGTTGTCATGTTGCAGGCCACAACTTTTTTCCAGCCGCTGCTACTGTCTAGTGGTCTTTTGCTTGCCACGCCTGCGGGCTCTCTTCCGGCCAACGCTGCCAATGATGGATCTTAAAAACTTGGGGTCGGTGAGATTCGGCAATCGCTGCACCTTGCGCCTGCTGGACCTCCTGAGCGGAGCGGGTTGTGTCTTGCTCCTCATGAAGTAGGGTGAAATGTGAGGAGTGTTGCAAGCCGGTGCAGAGGCAGAAGGTCTGGCCGAGATGGTAGAGCACGGCTTCTCTGTCAGGGGCTTCTTCCTAACCCAGTGGAACACCAGTATCATACGCCTCTTAGATGGGTTGGACATGCTGAAGAAGGTGCTGGAGGCCCAAAGTCCAGGGTGACTTTAAAGCGGAGGACGCAGCAGGCAGTTCCCTATCAATGGTGCCAAATCCAAGCAAACGTTAGCTCCAGTCCTGTTAAATCGATTATGAACGCTAAAGAAGGGATTAATTCCTCAGGCAGTATGAAAAGACTTTCTGTGGCTTTTTAATAGATGGGAGCCCCCAACTACTGCCACTGTTGACAGCCTGTTGCCCCTTCACTCTGCCTGAATGGGTTATGTCACAATGGTTCCTTCATCAGGTGTTTGTGAGCATGAAAATGCTGTTGGGAGTTTCAGCAATGAAGGCTCAGGCATAACATACTGTTTGAAAGTCTGAACATTTCCTCTTTTTTTATTTAACAAAATTTATATACCACTTTTATCATTTATATACAAATTATTAGGAGAGTAAGTTAAAAATATACTGTTTATTCACTTATAGGCTAGTTTCCATACTTTATTCCTTCTTATGCTTCTATCCCACCTTTCCTCCACAGAGCATACACACTTCAGCCTCCACCTTCTCCATTTTATCCTGACAGCAATATTGTGAACTAGGGCCATAGCTCAGTGGTAGAACAACTGCTTAGCATGCAGAAGGCATCAGGTTCAGTCCCCAGCATCTCCTGGTGGGACTGGGAGCACTCCCTCTGCGCTTCAGAGGCTTCGCGTTGCTATCGCTGAAGCCAAGGAGCCTGCATTCGCTCCATAGGACGCACACACATTTCCCCTTAATTTTGGAGGGGGGAAAGTGTGTCCTATAGAGCGAAAAATACGGTATATGTACAGTAACACAGGGCGAGTTTAAAAGTGTTTGTATAAATGAAAGTCAACATGAAGCAATGCCCGCAAGATGCCACTTCAGCACAATGAATCTATGGCTCTGATCAATGCGGAACAATGAAATTTTGACAGAAGAATGAACGGGGCAATGGATCTTTCCTGAGCAGAATTGGTAATTTGACTGCAAATTGATGCTCAAAGCTATTTTTCTGGAAAAAGAGGTGCTAGAACTCACCATGGACACCTCCCTGAGAGGTATTGGAACTGAGTTCTGGTTTTAAAAAGCCCTGCACATACCTGTTGACAAATTGTGTCCTCCCTAAAAGAGGGCACGTGTTGCGGTGAGACCTGGAGACCTACCACCTGTGTTGTGGGTGGGTAAGATTGGTCAGCCACAACACCCGATTGGTAGGTCCCTCGATATTGGGTTCAATCTGGCCAATGGGGCACAGTCTAAATGGATCAAGGGACCCATTTATATTCATGCACGTGACTCAGAGCTTCCTCTTTCGGTGCGTGCATTGGAACACCCATCCACATCTCCCTAATTTTAGGGCATTTTGTGATTGACCTTGTTATGCCATCGTCTGTTGTTGGGACAGGGGCACGGCAGGAATTTCCCCACTTGGCTGATTGGCTGTTGCCATTTGGGTTTCGCCTGCCATGTAGCAAATCGTCGCAACTTGTAAGGTTGCGGATAGGCACTGGTTCAGGTGATAGGGATGGGAGAGCAGTCTCGCCATCCCTATGTGAAGGGTATTCCGTTAAAGGAATCCAGGGACTCAGCTGGGGCATCTGGGTGGTGAACATAGCTTTTCGCTTACCCAGGTGTTCACCCTTGGCTGGCCTGTGCTGGTGCCCTGGGTCAGCGCTGCCCAGGGGCGCCGACTTATAAAAAATATTGGGGGGGGGGCCATACCGGGGTCCATACTGGCGGCAGGATGGCAGTGGTGCTTTTGCATGCAAGAACCGGCCTGCCCGCCCCAGGCTTCGCGCCGGGAGGCGGCCACCCCCTCCTACCAACGTCACCTTAGCCAAACCCAGAAAAAAAGCCCCGCTCCGGCGGCGGGAACTCCCGTCTCCTCCATTCTCCCCTCACCCCGTCCCTCGCCAGCGACGAATACGCCGTTCCTCGGCCCCGCGGCTCCATTCCTTTCTAAAGTCCCGCCGCTGGGGGTCTTCCTCTGACTGACCGACCTGCCCGCCCCTTCTCAGGAGCTCCCGGTCACTTTGGGAGGCGCGCGCCGGAGTCCCCTGCGCGGTTTTTGGCAAGGTGCCTAATAATTTTATTAAATTATTGGGGGGGCAGAGCCCCCCCAAACGAATTTTTGAGGGGGCTCAGGCCCCCTCAGGCCCCATGGAGTCGGCGCCTACGGCGCTGCCTGCAAGGGTGCAGGGAGCTAGTCGAACCACAGCCTATGCAACCACTCACCTTCTGTAATCAATAAAATTGTGGCCTAAATTCTGCCAAAAACCAAAACTAAAATTTGAGTCAAGTGTGAATTTATTTAGGGGGGAGGTCTCTGGGTCTGAACACGCAAACCTGCAGGCAGGACTGGAGTGTCTCTGTAGGGTTTCTAGCTTTCACCCCTCTGCCTGTGTCTGTCTCGGTCTGTCTGCTTCCCTTCTTATCCCTTCCACCTTTATCTCTCCCTCACCTCTGCTTCCCTGCGAGTCATGACAATTGAGGGAGCCCATTTGCTGCTCCTTATTCTTTCCTCCTGACCATGATCCTCAATTTTGTTTTTATTTTTAATTAGAACTTGCCTGGGCACACCTGGCACATACTATGCACATGCCTATGCTTTTGTCATGGGCAGATACCATTTTTCCTTGGCTAGCTATACACTAATAAACATTAGTATTCTCCAATAACTGCTTTTTTTGCAGTTAGGTGGAAGCAGCCTTGAAAAAGAGGTTCCACTCAGCATTTTAATGGCGCACAAGATCCGCTGTTATGTTTACGCACCAGTCCTGCTCTGCCAGTGTCCCTGACAACTCCAATTAAAAGTTTATCGCTTGCAGGTTCAGCCTGTTTTATTACTTCCTGTTGATCCCGCCTGGAGAATTAGCGATGAATAATAGCCTGCTAATTGTTCCTTAAATAACCTCTCTCATTTGCCCCAAAGTCAATTTCTATTTCTGGTGTGTGTGTGTGTGTGTGTGTGTGTGTGTGTGTGTGTGTGTAGAGACTTATTTTCTGATTCTGTCCCATTTATTTATTTCTTTTTGACTCTTAAACAGCAAATTAGCAATTAAAAATAGCCTAAGAGAAGCTATTCAAAGGGCAATAAAGGGGCAATTCATCATCACCCTCCCAGCTGAGATCAACAGAAAGCATAAGAACAGATGGAAAGCCCTGCTGGATCAGTTGCAGGCCCATGTGCTCTTTCATCCTGTTCTTGCAATGACCACCCATAAAACATAAGAAAAACTTTGTACTGATTTGCCTTCACTGACTGGCAGTAACTCTCTGGGCTTTGCGGGCATCTTTGCTAGCCATACCTGGAAATGCTGTGGATTGAACTTGTGGCTTAACATTAAGCTATGACCTTTCCCATAAGCAACCCATTTGGCTGAACCAAGGTCATTCCAAGACGTTCTGTTGCCTGATGCATTAGATAAGATGGCAACCCCTACTTCAGGGCAGCAGGCTCCAGGTAGTTGGGAGAGGCTGCAGATCCACCTCCTACAATTGTTGGCCTCCTCCACTGTGCACCCTCTGCATACCTGAACTCAGAGGCATAGCAAAGGGGGTGCAGTGGGGGCGGACCGCTGAGGGTGTGTGTGGCAAAATGGTGGGCAGCACTCACTGCAGGGCCTGCAGCACATCCAAGCCACGCGTCTCTCCTGGGAGTGACGCGGTGGCTTGGGCGCCCTCAGGCTCTTCTCTGCCCCAAACAGTCCGCCTGTTGCCTCCCCCTCAGCTGTAGGGCGGCTGAGAGGGAGGAGGGAGGCAGATGCCCCATGGGTGACTGGCTCCACCCCTGCAGGTAGCTGGCTCTGCCCTCAGGTGTCGTCCCAGGTGCCCGATCGGCTTGCTCCACCACTGCGCCCACTACCACTGCTGCTGGGTGGGTGCACGATAGGAGTGCCGCACAGGGTGGCATTTTCTTTCTTGCCTCTAGCAGCAAAGCATTCAGGGCCATACACTGAAATGGACTAAACTGGCAGTAGAATATTATTACATCATGAGGGTGTCCTCTACTGCACGAGAGAGGTATAGGAATTCTTCAGTGGGAGTGGCATAGCATGGTAGTGGCAGAGCACGGTGACTCTTCCCCTTTCACCTCAAGTTCTGAAATGGGATGCATTGCCCCTGCTTGCAACACATCTTCTGATGTGTTGAATTTCAAGCTGTAAGAGGCCCTTAAAAATTATAATCCACATATAATCCACACTGAGAACCAGCACCAAGGGCCTTCTGGCTGTTCCCTCACTGCGAGAAGCAAAGTTACAGAGAACCAGGCAGAGGGCCTTCTAAGTAGTGGCACCTGCCCTGTGGAACGCCCTCCCATCAGATGTCAAAGAAATGAACAACTATCAGACTTTTAGAAGACATCTGAAGGCAGCCCTCTTTAGGGAAGCTTTTAATACTGGATGAATCATTTCATTTTAATATTCTGCTGGAAGCCGCCCAGAGTGGCTGGGGAAACCCAGCCAGATGGCTGGGGTATAAAATATAATAATAATAATAATAATAATAATAATAATAATAATAATAATAATAATAACAACAACAACAACAACAACAACAACAACAACAACAACAACAACAACAACAACATTTAACACTGTACAAGCAAGCGCTCTCCAAATACATTTTCTTTTAAAATCACAAGTCTGGTCTCATAAAAACATAGTATAGCATGGTATATACTGTATTGCAGCGATCCAGAAAAAAGGTGAAAATTCTGAAAAAAATTCTGAAAAAATTCTGAAAAAAATTCTGAAAAAAACAACATGGCTGGCTTTGATTTGTTTGAGTGAGTGGGGATCTTTTCAGAAACAAGCATTAGAAGTTCCAAGTATCTGAACTTTGCTTCATACATAAAAGTATATGACCCTTACATTGTGAGAGGGGAGGGGAAAACCAGAGAACAGAATTTATTTTTATCTCGTTTTAACATTTATGCATTGTTAGTCCATTGCAGACACTTAAGATAAGTGGGATGGTGGTGTTGGTGTTAATGGCTTGGAATCCCTTACAGGGTAAATTCTTATAAATGTTATATTTTGTAATGGAGTGGGTTTAATTATTTAGGCCCTAAACACTCCTTTTATAATTTATCTGGGCACTTGATGGCACTTTTGAGGCTTGGCTCAGGAGTTCGATTTAGAAGCAACATGAGTTCATCCCTAAGGAAGGAGAGTGAGCTACATAGATCAGTTTCAAAGCTGAGTAGTGAATTCACAAGGTAATGAAACAATGGCAGTCTCTGGTGTTTAAGTGGCAACACATGTGTGAGGTGAGTTGCCAAGCCAGTTGGGTTTTTGGAAACTTCCATTACTGGGCTATTGGTATTGTATGTTGGTGGTTTTGTATGTTGTATGCCAAAGTCACATTATGGTCTGCCATCTTGAATAAAATGGTGCCTAGTATCCAAACATCACCACAAACTGCCACCCCCACATCAGGAACCCTCATGCCACATTTTGTGATGATATCAAGATGCAGCTGAACCTATGCCAAAAACCAGGCAAATTCATGTTGCAGTCGACAATCTGGATTCAAAATGGCAGCTAGCATTCAGATATCAGCAATGACCAATTTCCCCACCTTGAGAACCCTTGTACCAAGTTTTGCGATGATATCTTTTTATCTTTTTTAAAATAATGTTTATTAAAGATTTTCTTGGTTTACAAAACTACACGCATTGTCTATTTTTGTAAAGTCTTTGGCGGTGATATCTTGAGATGCAGCAGAATTTATGGAGAACAGAAAGATTGACAAATCTCTTTCCAAAATATAGTAGATGTCTGAAGAAGCCAGAATAACCCAAGCTCAAACTGATGGATGTTGGTTTCGTGTTGCACAGTGATGAGTTTGGGGCTGGGTTAGGGTTTTATTGGGTCATTTTGGGGAATTCCCAGCATGTCCCAAATTCTGTGATGTTTCTGGTATAAAAAGGCAGCTGGCTGGAGCAGTGGCGGAGCTAGCCCCTCAGGCACCCAGAGCGGCACACATGCCGTGCACCCAGGGGGTGGGATGAGCCACACAGGGGGGATTTTGTCCTTGAGCCCCCCTCAAGGATGACACCCGGGGTGGACCGCCCCCCTTCCTACGCCCCTGGACTGGAGCAGTTCCCAAATTTAGAGCTGCAGCTGCTGCCACTATATTTGATGGTGCTAGTTTGTGGCCTTTCATGAGAGGTGCAAAAGAGAGAATTCTCCTCTGTCAAAATGGGACTCAGACCTGAAGGCAGAACTTTGACTTTAACCCATTCTAAAATCCCATTCTGGAAACAGCATCATTAAGTAGCAAGAGGAAGTAACCTTACACATATATTAAGGTGTAAAGAATAATATAAAAATAGAATTGTAGAGTTAGAAGAGACCCTGAGGTATCTAGTCCACCCCCTGCAATGCAAGAATATGCAGCTGTCCCATATGGGGATCGAACCTGCAACCTTGGTGTTATCAGCACCATGCTCTAAACAGCTGAGCTATCATATGACTAAATCATTCATTCATAGATTAGGGTGGTCAAAAGAGGGCCTGCATTACCCAAGAAGGGGAGCCCCAATTTGCATAAAATGTGCTAATGCTCATTTATATGTATACATGTTTATTTAGAAACATTTACTGTAATTTAAATAGCAAGACAATGCCTCTCACCAAGGTGGAACCAGATGACCTGTGTGCCTGCCTGGTCTGCCTGCCTTCCAGGTATTAACTACAGATGGGAATACTTCAAGGCCCCTGCTGTCTTTTCTTATGGTTCTTTATCTTTAACATGCAATTTAAAGGACACGTTTTTAAAAAGGACTGCCCTCTGACAGTTCTTCAAATAGAAAATAATGTCCTCTGTAAAGGAGGATACATGGCCACTCTCATGTAGAGGGGTTGAGGGAAGACTTGTACCATACATTGAGAAACATTCCTCAGGCAAAAAAGAAAGGAAGAGGAACAACAGCTTGCAAATTATCAACTGCAGCTCCTGGATTAAAAGAGAATAGGTCATGGAGAGATCAGTGAATGCACACATTACCAGAGGTGTTGGATATACAGTGTTGTTTCATGCATTATACACGATGACAGCAGCAGCAGCTGTAGCTTCTTCCTTATTCAGGAAGGATCCATTCTGAATCGAGGAAAAGAGTTTTGTAAAAAGAGATATTTCAGGGAGGCAGACAAAAGCTTTGTATCCTCTGCTTATCTGTCATTGAACACAACCTACACCGTAAAGTTTTGTATGAAGTCATTGGCAATGGTCATTAGAAGGTTTGGGGGCAACACTGACCACACCTGATGGAAGTTGTGCTTCAAAACGTATGGAGGACATGTGGTTGGAGAAAACTACTCTGCTGAATTCCTCCTTTGTGCTCCTCCCTCCACTTCTATGAGGCTATGCAAATCCTAAGCTTGATCATGAGTATAGATCTCCATAATTCAGTATCATCCTTATCATTATAATTTATTATGATAGTAAGTGATGGCCCTTTTCTTCCACCGTTCCTGATGTACAGTAGAACTTCACTCACCCCTACCTTATTGTTTCATATCTTGGTTCATCTTTTGTGGTTCATCTCAGGTGCCAAAATGTCTTGGGCCAGCCCTGGTCCCAGGTTCCCAGTATCTCCATGTAGGGCTGGAAGAGACACTGCCAGTCAGGATAGACAGTACTAACCTAGAGGAACTGAGGGTCTGACTCACTGTAAGACAGTTTCCTATATTTCTAGGGGACACATTCTTGGTGGTCTCTAGCCAGCTTTCCAGAATGCCCTCCTGCTTAGAGGAACAATCCACTCCAGCATCCTGTTCTCACAGTGGCCAACCAGATGAAAGCAGGACCGGAGTACAAGAGCACTCTCCCCTCCTGTGGCTTCCTGCAGCTGGTATCCAGAAATATTTTCTGCCTCTGGCTGTGGAGTCAGAGCATAGCCATTGAAGCCAATAGCCACTGATAGACTTACCGTTCATGAATTTGTTCTATCCTCTTTTAAAGACATCTAAGTTGGTGGACGCGGGTGGCGCTGTGGGTAAAACCTCAGCGCCTAGGACTTGCCGATCGTCAGGTCGGCGGTTCGAATCCCCGTGGTGGGGTGAGCTCCCGTCTTTCGGTCCCAGCTCCTGCCCACCTAGCAGCTCAAAAGCACCCTTAAGTGCAAGTAGATAAATAGGTACCGCTTTATAGCGGGAAGGTAAATGGAGTTTCCGTGTGCTGCTCTGGTGCCGGTTCGCCGGAGCAGCGTCGTCACGCTGGCCACGTGACCCGGAAGTGTCTGCGGACAGCGCTGGCTCCCGGCCTCTAGAGTGAGATGAGCGCACAACCCTAGAGTCTGTCAAGACTGGCCCGTACGGGCAGGGGTACCTTTACCTTTACCTTTTAAGTTGGTGGCTAGAGAAAGTCAAACTTCTTATGGTCAGCTTGTAACATTTGGGTGCCTGTGGCTGAAACTCTAATCTAATTAACTTGTTGCATGGTCCATTGGTAAATTCTCCTGTGCAACCTCTGTTCAGCAGTGTCCAGCTCAATGGGCCTCACACAGGATGGTTTCCCAATGGCTGGCACCTAATGACAGATGGTAAACCTGCCTGCTTCCTGCTCTGCTGTCCTAAACAGCACCCAGAATGCACTGCCTTGCCATGCCATGCCATGCCCTGCCTTGCCTCACCTCACAGTAGGACCGACTCTGAACCTTCTAGCACAGTGGGAGAGGAACAAATGACTCCGTTTAGTCTCCTTGTGGACACAGATGGCCGCTGCACCTGTGCAGAATTTGTTGGAACAAGCTCACTGTTAATTCTGACCATGGTGTTGACAGCGATTAATTATGGCACCTTAGGGGAAACCACAGCAACATTAATGATGTCTGGATCCTAGCAGCTGGCTGACAGTGCTCTCTCAGATGCTTATGTGCATCTTCTCCCGATGTAATATGGCCAGATCTTAATTACTCTGAAGTGCAAGCCAATGCAGGTTCCGCTATGATGTGGTGACCACATGAGGGGAAATTTAAGCATTCCCCTCCTTCACCCACCCCAAAGGAAGACTTAAACTCTTTGTGCTTAGACTACCCCCTCCTCATTCTTCACCTCTTGAGACAGCAGTGTGGGATTTGCATGCTAATTGGAGCGCATCCAACAAAGGGTTTAAAGAGTGTGCATCACAGGGCACATAAAAAACCCCATGTGGGTTTATGTCCAGGATGCCCTTTTGTGCCCTTCATGTTACTCTCATTATCATAACCTTGACCACACAGATTGGTAATCCCATTTGCTCAAGTTGTCCAAGAAATGTTTCTTTCAAAAAGGCACAAAGGTGCTGGGTATAGAGGGTGCTAGGGGCCCCAGCCCCCTCAATATTTTGAACTGGGGGGGGCAGCCCCTCAATATTGAGGGGGCCGTCATCCCCTGCTACTACCAGTTAAGAACAATACCATATTCTTTAGAAGACTTTGCAGTACTGTCACTTTCCTTGACATCCTCCTCTGTTTGTTTTCCAGAAACTTCTAATTTGTGAAACTTCTGTTTATATTATTTGTAGTAGAAGCCCCATGTCCAGCTTCCTCAGTACTAGTTTCAACAAGAGTGTAGCCATATTCCTGTCCTTCAATTGCTTGCTCCTTAGCTTTTTCCTCCTGTTGTTTGTGGTGCTGAGCTGATTAAGAGGTGATTGTAAGATTTAAAATTAAGTTCATTTTCACTTTTTTATAAAAAAGTGTGTGTGTGTGTGTGTTATATAACCTCCAATCAACTCGATGGTCTATCTCTTTCAAATGCAGGCAGCAACCATTTTGCATGCTGCCAGTTGATGCATGACTGCTGACGCATGCATCACTTTCAGCCCTGGAAGGTGGCAGGGGTGGAACGGGAGGCTGCAGGGGCAAAACAGGCTTATGTGTGACTGCTGACATATGCAATGACCCAGAACACAACCCCCATGCATATGGGGAGTTGCCTGTATACATAAAAAATTATTTAATGTATGGATTACTTCAAAAATGATAAAATTCTCCAAGATATAAAATATAAACAGAAAATTACCAGATATAACCAAAACTAATCTGTATAATATTGTGCCCCTCAAAGGTACTGCACCCATCTGAGATATGTGTTCTAGGTAGCTGTCTAGCTGGCCTAATGATAGCAGCATCCCTGCTCCCATAAACCCATAAGCCCATGCTGGCTGGGGTTGCTGGAAGTTGGAACACAGCAATGTATGGAAGGGTACAAGTTCCCCATCCCTATACTATCTCTTCAAGCCACAACTCTAAAAGGTTTCTAATAGAGAGATTCAAGGGTAAATCAAGGTCCTTGTACTCCCCCCCCCGCAACTCCTCCCATCCTCAAATAGAGTTGGGTTGCTAAGAGCCTGAGCCCAATTTTATTTTCCTGTGGATTTGTTTCAGAAAATGCTCTTACACACATCCCATTGGCTTCTATAAATGGGGATTGACAGATTTTAGACAGAGATGGAAAGAGCATTAATTGGAGCAACATGAGAGAGAGAGAGAGAGAATGAAAGAAAGAAGTTGCCCACCCACACAGTAGGAGACTTTGCTATCCAATCCTTTCATGGATTTCAGACACTTTCACTGTCTAAAGGAACACACACGCACATACACACAGATAATATATCTGAGAGAAATAGAGTGAGAGGAATAGGGGAAAAACATCACGCTCTGAAAGTACTGGGCCAAAGAAAGAAATGTTCCAGATGTTGTTGATGCGCAGGAGGAAAATGTTAGTTCTGGAGAACAGAACTATATAATCTGGGACATTTTAGCTCAGAAAAATGGTGAGTTTGGGGAGGGGAGATGACAGAGTAAGATGTTTATAAAAAGATGCACTATCTGGAGAAAGTGGGCAGGGATAAATTTTCCTCCATCTCTCCTAATGCTAGAACCCAGGGTCATCAAATTCATTATTATATTTATACCTCACTGTTCCTCCAAGTAGCCCAAGGATCATACATGGATCTCTCTCTATCATCTATCTATCTATCTATCTATCTATCTATCTATCTATCTATCTATCTATCTATCTATCTATCATCTAGGGACGCGGGTGGAGCTGTGGGTAAAACCTCAGTGCCTAGGACTAGCTGATCGTAAGGTTGGCGGTTCAAATCCCCGCGGCGGGGTGAGCTCCCGTCGTTCGGTCCCAGCTCCTGCCCACCTAGCAGTTCGTGCAAGTAGCGGGAAGGTAAACAGCATTTCCGTGTGCGGCACTGGTGCTGGCTCACTAGTGCAGCTTCGTCACGCTGGCCACGTGACCCGGAAGTGTCTTCAGATGGCGCTGGCTCCCGGCCTCTTGAGCGAAATGAGTGCGCAACCCTAGAGTCTGTCATGACTGGCCCGTACGGGCAGGGGTACCTTTACCTTTACCTCTATCTATCTATCTATCATCTATCTATCTGTCTATCTAGCTATCATTATTAGTATATCCTGCCTTTCTCCAAGGATCAAGGTGGCATACGCTGCTCTTCACTTCCCCATTTTATCCTCATAATAACCCTGCAAGGCAGGTTAAGCTGAAAGGAGGTAACCAACCCAAGGTCATCCAGTGAGCCTCATGGCTGAGTGCTGGATCTGAAACCTGTTTCTGTCTTCTGCATCACTGGTATAAGGACATGAATTCTGCTCTCCTTCAATGTCAATCCTAAACCATGCATATAACTCAGCTTTCATGAATTGTCAAGTTATGTTTTGTCAGCTGATCTTCGACTTGTAAAATTCAGTGTGAAAACTAGTATGCTGTTTCAGATGGTGATGGTGGCAGTGGTGTATGAATGAAAAGCGTTTTAAGATTTACAGCAATCAAAGTTCAGATGTCCATGCCTGGATAAATTCAAGAGTAAATTGTTATAAAACAAGAAGTGCATTCTAAGAGCAGTTGTTGTGGTTGTTGTGGTTATTTATTTATGCCTTATAATAACTACAGCAATGTCAGCGCAGGTCAAACAGCCACAATTTCCTCTGCTTTTTGAGCAAAGAGGGCTTGAGTATTTGACACATTTACAGCAGCAAACTACTCAGATCCACAAATCCCCCTCAATTCCCCTCCATACTGAGAAGACAATTCCTCTCCCCCGATTGCTCCTACACTCCTGCCAAGCTAGTAGCCAGTGAAAGCATGCCAGTGCAAGTAGATAAATAGGTACCACTGCAGCAGGAAGGTAAACAGTGTTTTCATGCACTCTGGCTTCTGTCACAGTGTCCCCTTGCACCAGAAGCAGTTTAGTCATGCTGCCCACATGACCCAGAAAACTGTCTGCGGACAAATGCTGACTCGCTTGGCCTGAAACCAGAGATGAGCACTGCACCCCATAGTCAAGTGTGACTGGACTTAACTGTTCAGGGGTCCTTTAACGGCTTCTCCAACTTCATTTCCCTGAAAAAAGAATCCAACACACCAAAAGACTGGATAATCACACTGACCTGCTCTGCACTCTCTCAGGAACTCCTCCCCCTATCAATATTAGTGCAGCAACACTGAGCTACTTTGCAGAGTTGATGTAGCACAATCTTTCTCAAGCCCAATACCACAACGCCCTCCTAGAACATAAATATAGCAATGATGGTTTTACATTGGTACCTCGGTTTTTGAACAGCTGAGTTCACGAACAACTTGGAACCTGAACAATGCAAAACCGGAAGTAGGGGAAGCCAAAGGTGCTCCGCTTTGAGTCCCCCTGTGTTTCCTGTTGCACTGCACATTTGCACCCCCCGTGTGTCTCATTTTTTCTTCCATAGGAACATAGGAAGCTGCCTTATACTGTCAGACCTACAGTACTGACCTACTTCATTATTGTCAACACTGACTGGCAGTGGCTCTCCAGGATTTCAGAAATGGAGTCTCCCCTTGCCCAGCCTGAAGATGCCAAGGATTAAACCTGTAACCTTCTGCCTGCAGAGCAGGTTCTCTGCCACTGAGCTACTGTGGCTGCATTGGCCCCACTCTACTTTGGCCCCTCCATGACAGCAGGTTCTTGACAACAGTGTGCAGAGCACTGCATCCAATAATTAGTCCAGAAGGTGCTGATCTTCAGGCATACAGCAGTGACTTACAGTGTTGCTAAGGAGGAAAGAAGAAAGTAACTAGGGTGATTACATTTCCAAAAAAGAAAGAAAGAAAAAAGTCACAAGAAACATATTTATCAGCGGAACACGTTCCCAAATATTTGCTGATCCCAAATTAGAACCCATTACCATGACAACCTCTAGCCGAGAGCCATCATCCCTTCATTTTCCAATAAGGAACAAGCAATCTGTTCAATTTGGTTTTAAAGTATATCAGTTTCTGTTTAATTTGGGAAACAGGAGCCCATAACCCAAGACAGGTTGTATTGTTTACATGGAAACTGTAAAAGCAGATGGGACCACAACCCACACTGCAGTTGTGCAGAATTATGTGCTGCGGCTCATTTAGAGAACCAGAGAAGTAGGTCTGAGAGTTTGTCTACATAGAAATCCAACCACAAGGGGCCCTTCTAAATGTCCCTTTTTATCAAGCATTCATCATGAGCATTTCTCATATTATCGGGTGCTTATCACATGTACAGTTCCATTTGCATCTATAAATGTTTTGGGGTGGTCATACTGCTTTGTTTACAGCAGGTGTATGCCCTGCTAAAACTCTGTAAGTTCTCATGCCACAAATGTTCTGAGTTAGTTCTTGTCCTGCTTTAGTTGCAAGAGTGCCTGGTTCCACCACCCCCCGCAAAGGTGTGCATGTAGCATCTGTGCACATGCCCCATTGGTACCCAATTGGCATAATCAAATCAAGATATTAGAAGGAGCAGCAAACACAAAAGGGAATGCCTACCAGTATGATTGGGAAAGAGCAAAACTGCTCCTTATAATCAAATGCAAATACATTCAGGCATGGACTACTCTGATCTTACTGGAGTGGTGAGGGAGTGAATTAGCAGATAAATACTGTAATGCTCAGACAGGGACAAGTCTATTGTCTAACGTTCTTGCAAATGAACCAGAATAAATGCTCTGTAAATAGATGACATGGTCCAGCTTCCTTGCAAACTTTGCACAAGGAGATCAGTATGAATGCTCCAGTTTGAATGTCTGAAAGCAACCTGCTTTCCTGGTTTTGTTGTTGGCTCAGTTTTCCTATTTGGCTTTGAAGAATCCTGTTCTTCCCATGTCTCCACTGTCCAATGCTCTGCATGTGTCTGATTTTAGATGTAAAATGACTAATTATTTTGTTGTGTAAATGCTTGATATAGTTAAGCTGTTCCTTTTGCTGTAACCTGTGTATTTATTGCTACGATAATAGCCTCAGCTGTCTCTTGTTTGCAGACTTATTAGTAATTACCAGAGTTCTCTGTTGTCCTCTGTTACTGAGCTTTGATAAGGGGCAAACAGCACTTTAAACAACAGCCACATGTTGCCTCTGGATGCTGATTGCAGAGAATCACAAGTGGGGAATACCGCTGTTAAACTAATGTCCTGCTTGCAGGTTTCTCATTGGGATCTGCCTGGCCACTGTGAAAACTAAATAGGCCCTGCCATCAACGCAACTGGAGCTGACCCTAGTCCATAGGAACCAACTTCTAGAGACCGAGGTCCCTTTGCCCCCTCCCCCAATAAAATATTTGATGCCCCCTAGGTTGATGGGCATTGCCATTCAAATGATGTGTTCATACCATGTATTGTGATTATGTGCAACGGGGCTTACTTGCCCCCCTATTTTATTCAAGTTGGCCCCTCTGCCCAGGCCTGTCTCTTTCCATTTAAGTTGTTGTTCTTCTTCTTACCAACTCTGCCTACCCATAGACCACAGACCCCTGGAGCCAACTCCAGGAGGCTGTGGGTGCTTCGGCACCTGCAATAATATATTTGTGGGGGCTGCCCACCCCCAGAGTCAATGGGCAAAGTTGAAGCCCTCCATTGCAGGCACCCACAATATTTTGTGCAAGATGACACCTATGTCACAGACTTCTACACCATGGGTAGGCAAACTAAGGTCCGTGGGCTGGATCAGGCCCAATTGCCTTCTTAATCCGGCCCACGGACAGCCCAGGAATCGCCGTGTGGATCGCCAGCGCACACATTCTTTCCCTCTCCCTCACATGGCGGTGCCACCTCCGCCTCCTCCCTCCCTCCCTCCCTCCTCCTGGCTTCTCCCTGCCCTGCCTAGAGGAGGAAGGGGGCTGGGCTTTGTTGGTGCCAGCAGCAGCACTCGAGCGGCTGCCATTTTAAGCAGCCCCTCTCCAGAGCACTTTCATGCACCACTCATCCTCCCTCTGCCGCCAGCCCCTGCCACTCGCAAGACACAGGTAAGCAGCCACTGGGGCTCTTGCATCACCCCCCCCCCAATATAGCCCGGCTCCCCACAAGGTCTGAGGGACAGTGGACTGGCCCCCTGCTGAAAAAGTTTGCTGACCCCTGTAGTCTACACCTTATCCAACCCCCCCATCACAATTCTTTCAAGCCCCCACCCTGCAATTGGAATTGTACTTGTGATCACGTATAAGCACCCTGATAATATGAACAACACAGAGATGTGTTTACCAGAATGGGGTGAGGTGGTGGTGAGGTTGGGAGAGCTCTGGATATGCAGTGTTGACATCTTGCAAGTGAACCTCTGGGGCTGCTGCCACCAACTTGCCACTCCTCCAGCCTCATCCTTGTGAGCATCAGCACTCCACCACCAGTAGGAAGGCACCACTTCCATTGCTGAATCATATATTGGAAAGAAAGGGCTGGCTGGAGTTTCATAGTCTGCTGTCTATCTTGTTTTCTATTTACTGCACTGACTTCATGTATGGCTTCTTTCAGGATCAGGCAAACAAACAACACCAGCCATGGTAAGTTTCAGAGTCTCCTGGGAGCCTTGCTGGGTTGTCCTCCTCAGAAAGAAAAAGTCTGTATTGACAATAGGAGAAGCAAAGTCATGTTCCATGGAGAGGGGAAGGAAGCAATTCTGGGGAACATCAGCAGAGAAACCTAGGGTGCTTCCAGACTGTTTGGATGACTTTAAAAGAGGATTGGAGAAATTCATGGCTATCAATGGCTACTAAACCTGATGGCTGTGTTCTACCTCCACTGGAGACAGCATGCTTCTGAGTAGCAATTGCTGGAAACTACAGGAGGGGGAAAGTATTGTTGAGCTCAGGTTCTGCCTTCTTGTTGTTGTTTAGTCATTTAGTCATGTCCGACTCTTCATGACCCCATGGACCAGAGCACGCCAGGCACTCCTATCTTCCACTGCCTCCCGCAGTTTGGTCAAATTCATGTTGGTAAGCTTCGAGAACACTGTCCAACCATCTCATCCTCTGTCATCCCCTTCTCCTTGTGCCCTCCATCTTTCCCAACATCAGGGTCTTTTCCAGGGAGTCTTCTCATGAGGTGGCCGCAATATTGGAGCATCAGCTTCAGGACCTGTCCTTCCAGTGAGCACTCAGGGCTGATTTCCTTCAGAATTGAGAGGTTTGATCTTCTTGCAGTCCATGGGACTCTCAAGAGTCTCCTCCAGTAGCATAATTCAAAACCATCAATTCTTCAGCAATCAGCCTTCTTTATGGTCCATCTCTCACTTCCATACATCACTACTGGGAAAACTATAGCTTTAACTATACGGACCTCTGTTGGCACGGTGATGTCTCCTGCCTTCTTAGTTGACCTGTGTTAGTACAGGATGCTGAGGTAGGTGAGATCCAGCAGAATCTTCTTCTTGGATGGCAAAGACTCTCCTCCTGCAAGAGAGGGGAGTGGTTGTGGTCGGGATCCGGACTCCGCCTCAAGCAGGGGGCGTTAGCTCCCTGCCTTCCATTCACCTGGCTGGCGCCCATGCCCACGGGTGCCTGCGAGGGGGCGTGTTTAGCAGCCTAAATTGCTGCAGCACCAGCCTTCCGGCCTCACTTTTCGTCGTCCCATCGCAAGTCATTAACCTTAGGGGTGAGCTTATAGTTGGATTAGCATCAACAGGCTCCACCTACTGGTGAATAAACCCCCCTGTTTTAGACTCACCCCTCTCTGAGGGGGTGGAGTCAGCTGACGTAATCCAATGCCTAAGCCAATACCTTTTCACTTGCTGTAATCAATAAAGTTGTGGCCTTTTCTTGCCCTTATATCACGTGTCCTTGTGTTTTCATTCCACTACGCGGGGATCGGGTCCTCGAACCACAATCAACTACGTACTGGAAAATTTAGATGGGACAATGTATTATACTTGATCTTGCATACAAAGATTTGACTTTTCATGTTATGGAAAATGCCCTGGAAAATGTGAGATAATGCTTGTTGAAATATCATCTAACTTCCCTGCAACAAATAAGAAAGAACCCCCCCCCCAAATATAACTTCTAAGAAACACAGTCTCAAATGCAGGCCTAGGGATTGTCATGAATTCATTGACAGCAGTAAAGGTCTGCATTGCTAAGAAGTGGGTAAAGAACAATGCCCCAGCATTATTAGACTGGTTTAATGAAATTTGGTCTCTTGTAACACTGATTAAACTAATTAACATATTATAGGAGAACTGAGGAAAGTGAAGCTAATTGATTTATGGTTAAAAATGGTCTTCGCTTATCGTGTTTTGAAACAACACATCTCAATAAAGCATCAATCAACACCGTGTCTTTGTTCTGCTGTTAAAAAAAAGTGTAACCAGCAAATGTTATGAAGCATGTGTCGGTCCATTTTTCATTGTGAAATATAAATAAATAAAAGAAGGAATGCTGCACAAATAGCCAGCGCCATATAATCTACCTGCAAATAAATCAGTATGACTGTTCAATAAATAGGTCATCTGGAAGCTCCTCACCTAGTAGCCGTTTCTGAGAGCACTTGTTGTAGGAATCGCTCAGTGTTTGGCCAAGTTTATTTGTTCCACATTTGAGTCTCCCATGGCATCGTTTTATGAAGTTCGCAGCAGCAAATATCACACTCCCTTACCACCTTCTCCACTTCCTGCAGCAATCCATTCCCTGCTCTCTGCTTACCAGCTGCCCAGCTGGCTTCGCTTTCCACTTTGCTAGCTCCTCCACACAGATCTGTCACAATTTGCTTGCCTGTTGAACCAGGCCTGGCCTGTCAGGCTCCCAGCTGTCCTGTATTTTTTTTATATATTAGAGTGAGCACCTTTAATTGTAGCATCATAAGACAACAAACCCCACTATGAAAGGACTTTCTCTTTATATAGAAAGGGGTCTCTTCCTCCAGCAGAATTTTATTGCTGAATTTTATTTTAGTGCCAAATAGATGTGTCATGGCTCCTGAGCACTCTGAGAGCAAAGAATATTTGGTGATTTCAGCTGATGCTGTATATCTGCTGGCTTATTTTATTTATTCAGGTAAAAGGATTTGTGCACTGCCCTTCAGCAGGGCTTTCAAGGCGGTTTAAGAAAAAAGAGAAAGCATCCAGATAAAATATTGCAACATGGAAAGAGAAAGAGAGAAACAGATGTGTTTAAATACATTTAAAGACCTGGCACCAAAATGTTAGCTGGGTCATTGCCAGACAGATATAGCTGGGGAGGAAATTTCTCAAATTGGGTGTCACTGCCAGCATTATCTTGGGTGGCAGGTTCAACTGTGGGAAAGCCCCCATAGATGACCTCAGTGTACACAAAGGTTGGTATGGAAGAGGTTGTTTCTTGCCAGAAGCAAATGTGTAGGTGTAGCAATGGATGGGACAGTTATCAACTGCTGGAGACCACAGGTTGGGAGAATGCTGCTGAGCTCAGGACCTGTTTGCTGGCTTCTCATTAGTACTTCTGGTTGGCCACTGTGAGAACACAATTTGAGAACACAATGTGAGAACACAATGCTTAGATGGGTCACTGGCCTGATCCAGCAGGCTCTTATGTTAAGTAGGCTACATTCTAGCTACTCAAAACCTAGCCCAGAGCTAGGAAAGACCAAACCCCTCTGTTCCTTTCTCCTGAATTTGCACTGCCTTGGTCCAATTTGCTCCCCAAAAAGTTATCAGGACTTATCTCTCCAGACTCCATTTGTGATATTCCAATGACTGCTTATGCCTCTGAGGACAACCTTCTTGATGTTATACATGATGAAAAGCAAAGGCAGCCACCTACTTGTCTGGTAGTACAAAGTATCTATTTCTCTTCAGCTAAAACCCACAGACCAGTTTGAAAATGGCATAATCACGGCTTAATTGAGGGAATGAACACCACTGTAGCACCTCTTGGGTAAACAGTGGTCGGCTTTGTGCAAATGTAACCAAACATGTGAAAAATGAATCTGAAATCCCTGAAGATTTCCTTTGGGTTACAAGTTTGTTGATGAACAGATTTCAGCCCAAGTTAAAGCAGACATGTATTTGCTGAAGCACATTGAGGTCTGCTGTATAAAAACAGATAGAATCCCACAACCCTTCAATTCTGCATTTGCGCAGAGACTGCATAGTTCCTTTCTCATGAAATGCTGCCTCCTTATTTTGCCATCCATCCATGGTTGAGGTTAGAAGGCAAGCTATTTTAAAAAGTGATGAATTTTTTTAAAAGAACAATTTACCAATTAATTAATTTGCTGCGTTTAAATATTGGCCATCAACCAACTCCTCTGAGCAGTTTGCCATTTAAGATACAAAATGCAATAATTCTAAAACAATAAAAATGAACTGTAAGTAATATAAATCAACACACACACCAACAGGCACACAAAACTGACAACTAAAAACCAGCATAAAATCAAGTTAAAACCAGCAGCTTAAAATTGGTGCAAGCATTTAAAAGGTGAAAAATTAGATGCCTTTGGTAAATTAGAAGACCTGTTCTGATTTCTAATGTGAGTTCCGAGTGCAAATCTAGGTCTTGAACAGGTGCCTGGCTAGGTATGGGCTTACAAATTGAAGGGAATCCAGATAAGACAGGCGCTATGTATGACCAGTTCCCAAGTTCAGGAGCAGGTGGAACAGACTGTTCTTCATGAGGTTGCATCCCCCTTGAAGGAGCACGTGTGAAGTTTGGGGAATTTCCTACAACTATCTCTGCTCAGGTGGCATCAGTGAGTAACTAAGTCATGTTTTGGCTGGTACACCAACTACAGCCTTTTCTGGGTAAGTATGGCTATGGCCACCCCAGTTCTGATAACTTCCCAGTTTGACTACTCTAATGTGCTTTGTATGGAGCTTCCCTTGAAGATGGTCCAGAAGTTGCAACTTGTGCAAAGTGTGGTGGATGGAGTGTTTGTGGGAGCAGCAGCATATTGCTCCCATTTAAAAACATCTACTTGGGTTGCCCATTGTCTTCAAAGCCAGTCATGCCTCTGCAAGTATTCATACCATGACAAGGACCATGGTCCAGTGGTGGAGCACTTGCTTTGCATGCAGAAGGTCCCAGGTTCAGTCCCTGGCATCTCCAGGTAGGGCTGGCAGAGATTCCTGCCTGAAATCCTTGGGAACAGCCACCAGTCCCTGTGGACAACACTAAGCAAGATGGACCAACAGTCTGATTCAGTATAAGGCAGCTTCCCATGTTCCTAAGTTGACTTTATTTAGCCAAATTGTAGTTGCTGCTCCTTCTTCTTGCCCCCTATGTTTGCTACCCCTCACCCTACCTATAGATACCAGGGGCTTCAGGTCTGTCACAAACATGGGCCTCAAATCCTGGTTTGAAAACAACTGTCTCACCCACTGGTTTATCCCCTTCAAAGTTTCCCTCCTGGCACTGCTTTGGAGAATGTGGCTGAAGAACCTGACCAGCTTTGGTAACATGTAATCATGGCCTCAGGCAGCTAGAGCATTAACATGGAGGAACTGATAAAAATGTTAGCTAATGTTACTTCCATATCTATAGTCAGTGTCTCTTTTTATTTATTTATTGGAAGGATTCCACTGCCTCATCAACTTAGTGACTAATGGGGGGGGGGGCTTTTATAATGCAACAGGCTGTGGGCAAATCCCTGATGTGAACCTCACTCATCTTTCTAAAACTTCTGACATTATATAGGCCATTTGAAGCTCATAATAGAATTCAGGGGTCCTGGTGTTGGGAGTTTTTGCTGACTGGAAACCATTTCATCTTCTCATTCAGGCCACCAAGTCATTCCGTGGATCTCCTCTGTTGCTGCTTTCCTTAGGGACCCCTGCTGGTTCTGTAAATGAGTGTTTTGCACATATTCCGATATCTGTTCAAATGCAGACATCATTGTTAACTATAGTTCCTTTGTCACAGCAAAGCCACAGCTCCGTCTGTCTTAAAGCTCCATTTCTGCAAGTTTAGACAGAGCTGTCAGTCACACACCAAACTGGGTACTCATGCAGAATGCACCATTTATGACGGAGGAAACCATTCATCTGTCAAGCTCATTATGTTGCTTTCTTTGATACACAGAGTTATGGATATTTATCTTTCCCAGGGCAGATTTACTAACTTACAGCATTTTTACTCCACACTGTAGCTAAAAAGTCAGAGTAAGGCAGGGTGAGTGCAACCCTGTTTGTTCTTGCTCTCTCAATGACATGTGACACTATTGGCTACAGTGTCCTTGTGGAATGAGGGAGGGGTGTATTACAGTGCTTCCATTCCTACCTGTAGGGCTGACCCCAGAAAATAAAGCTAGGAGATTGTTGCTTGGCACCATGACTTTTGAGTTGCGGCTTCCTGCAGGGATCCATTTTATCTTCTATGTTACTTGACATCTACAAAACCATTGGGATCTGTCTGCTGATGGCACACATTCAGTCTGAATCAGGAGAGACTATGAAGGTGTTGGGCTGGTGTATGGAGGCAGTGAAGTGGTTGGATGGGGGCTAATAAGCTGAGGCTGAATCTGCCTAAGACAAAAGTCTTGCTGATGGGTGGTTCCTTTGATCAGGAATTATGTGCATGACCTGCCATGGAAAGGGCTGCACTCCCCCATGAAGGAATAGATAATAGATTCATCATCTAGATTCATCATCTCCTGTATTCCAAATTTTCACTGGAGTCTCAAGTGGCTTCTGTGACTAGGAGGGCTTATTACCAAGCTCAGACTGATTATCTAGCTAGGAGCTAGGTCCACGCTCTACGGAGCAGTGGCAGCAAATCCACCAATTTATGTACTCCCCCCCCCAACCTGAGACTGAGCCTGTGTGGAAACTTCTGCTCATCCCTTTTCCATTCTCTCCTGGTTCTGGGAGGCAGTGATGCAGGAGAGGGTGGGGAAGCACCTGGCCCTTCACTTGCCTGACTTCCTCTTCCTCCCTCTTCTTCTGACCCATTCTGTGCTCCACCCACCAGCTCTGAAGCTTCCTTTGCCTTCTTGCCTTCTGGCTAGTACAGGTCTCCACAAACTGCTGCTCACTCTCCCAAGTCAGCCCCCCTGTGCACACTCATCAGTGGTCAATGACACATGGGCCTTGGGCCTCAGGTTCCCGGTCCTTGATCTTTGGCTGATCTTTGGCCCATGAATAGCCACATCCTTTTGCTAATATTGTAAGCATGGAGCACTTGCAGCGCAAGAGGTTTTTCTTTTGTGTGATAAAGGAACACACATGGAAACACATGTGGAAATGTTCAATAGAACAGGGCTTTAAAATTGGATAAACATGCATGTGTTTGGAATCTGGAGAAACTTGTGTTTTTAGAAATCTATCTTTCTTTCTTTCTTTCTTTCTTTCTTTCTTTCTTTCTTTCTTTCTTTCTTTCTTTCTTTCTTTCTTTTGTCTCAGCTGCATTGACTCATTTTATGGGGAAATGTGGTCTCATCATGCTGGTAACCCGACAGCAAGCTATCGTTCAGATGCATTTTGCTGCTTTATTTCACCATTTTGTTGCAGCTTTTTCTTTTCATTGGTCAGGTCGTAGTGACCTTGAGAATGTTATTTATGAAGCTCAGAAGAAAAGAGGAGGTGTGGGGGGAACTTAGATTAATTTCTGCAGCTGGTCAGGGCCTCACATGGTACATCAAGGAGGCGAAACTTCAGGACGGGGATTCAAATGCCTCTCTATTTGGCCCTTTTGTCTCCTGAATTAAATCTAAATAAATAGCAGACCCAGAGAGGCAGTTTTCATTGGGACCTTGGCAGGGACAGCATGAGAGAACGAGAGCTGAGCTGAACTCCTCTATCCCTAGTTCCAATTATTAAAAGAATTTGCAAACCACCCTTCATTTCAAGGAGAAATACCAAGGCAGTTCCAAGTCCATTAATTCCAAGGCTGCTGAGGCTTTCATTCAGCTGCTGCTTATATAACAACAAACAGAATCAAAATCTGCATGTCCATTGCTTTCAGACCATTAATGATACGTCTGTTTCAACCCTAATCAAAAATGGCCATGAGCCTCTTGATTAGCAAGCTGGAAAGCTCTATTCAAAAACCACCAAGAAGTTACTCTTTGCAGCTAAGACTTTTATCTCTCTAAATTTATTTAACAAAACACGCATACCACTCACCTGTAAATAAAGCCTCTAAGCCTTATAAAATAAATATTAAATTTGTCAATAGATATCAACATCAAAAATAGATGGTGACAGAGTTATAGAATTACAGAAAATTATTTATAGAAAATTAAAGTCAATAAAACCAGCCATTGAAACAATACATTCTAAACAAAAACTTTTCATCTGACTGCCCCCCCCCCGGCAGACCTATTTGACCCTGGGCAATGCATATCCTGTTTTGTCTGAACACCAAGGTTGACTTGAATTAGCCCAATTTGGCTTGGGGTCCGGGACTTGACCAGATCAACTGCACCTCTATACTATTATCTACCTACCTACCTACATATCTATCTATCATCTATTTATCTATCTATCATCTATCTATCATCTATCTACCAACTTTATCATCTCTATTGACAGGAGTAAATCAGCAGTAAGTAAGACACCAAGCAAGTTGGTGTTCACTCTTTATTAGCAAAAACAGGATCTGCACAGTAATGTCAGCAACTCTTCTCCAGCAGGTCTTGTCCCATGGATCAGTTGCTGAGACTGAAGGTCCCCGCTTCTCCACATCTGCCTAAGTCCCATCCTCTCCAAGCAATTTGAGACTGCACTTGCATGAAGCTCTAACTTCTCCACCCTTTTCATGCGTCTCCTGGTTCTGGGAGACCAGGGGGGAAAGGGAGCTTGTCACAGCAGGAGGGGAAGACACCTGTGACTCTTCTCCAGCCAGACTCATCTCTCTGCCCCTTGGCCCCTCTCTTGCTTCAGCTTCTGCCTCCGATTCTGGACTTCTCTCTGCCACAAACTCCCCCACTCAGCCCTGTTGCCACTTCAGCTTCTGATACTTCCTCTTCCTTGTCTTCTCCTGCTTCTCACTCTAACAACTCATAGTCGTCCCACCATCACTCCTCAGACTATGAGCCTTCTTCCCTTGAGGGTTCCCCAGCTGGTTCCTCCCACCATTCCTCTGCTTCTAACCAGTCTGTGACATCAATATGGGTTCCACCTTTTGATCAGAGATATTTATTTGCTGATTCACTTAAAAACAAAATCTCTAGAGGGAAAACTAAGGGAAAGCTCTGTGGAGTTTTGTTGGAGATGCAGAGAGGCAGAGGGTACAATGATGCATATGTTGTGGAACTATAGGAAATAAGGGAATTTTGGGACATAATATACAATGAACTTAAAAAGATGTTTAAGATTCCCTTTGTAAAAAAAACCCCAAAGCCTTCCTATTGGTTATAATAGGTATGGACATTCCCAAAAACCTGAGGAAGGTCTTTATGTACGAATATTAATAGCAAAAAAAAAAAAAAAAAAAAGGAAAGGAGAATCAACTCTGACCAAATTGCATTGGCAGGTGAAACTATTGGAATATACTGAATTAGCAAGAATGACAGGAAGAATTAGAGACAACACAGAACAATCATTTGTTAGAGAGTGGGACATGTACAGAAAATATCTTGAAGAGCACTGTAAAAATGTGAATTCTATGGTAGGCATCTATAAACATAGAAAATCTTATAATAATAAACACTGGGAAGAAGTTTGGAGTGATAATGAAAAGTGTGCTACTGAAAAGAAAATTAGGACCCTCTGATGGGGTGACAGGAAGTCATAATAGAAGTTGTGTTGCAAGAAATTAATTTGTCATTTGTAAATTGTAATACACTTCAGTTTATATTTTGTTTTTTTGTTGACTGTAACTTTCTTTTTTTTAACCAATAAAGAAGATTTTTTTTTTTTGAGCTCCATGTTTCCAGTGTATCGCCAGGTCCCTCACAAGCCTTGTAGATAATTAGTCCATGAGTGTCATTCTCCGTTATGAATGTTCCAAAGAGATCAATCCATCATGTCTCTTTCCAACCATGCCTCCATTTATTTTTAAAGGATTACACCAAACTATTTCTTGGAGGTAAGGCTTCTTTTATCTCTCCCCTGCCAATGGTGTCATTTTTGGGTGATCCCATTTCGCAAAGACAATTGCTGGCCAGCAGCAAGGTTGCATTGAACATCTAGTCAGGGTGGCCCTGCCTCCCTTACAACTACATTCAGGGTGAAATATACCTTGTCAGCAGCTGAGATTAATGACACCACTGTTGTTTCTCTTCCCACTGTATCTGAGAGGCTCCTGTGGCTCAAATAATTTAGCAAAGAAACTTCTCATTCTCAAGGTCAGTTTTCCTTTTTCCTAGAGTGGATTGTGTGACACTTGTATTCTCAAGCTGGAATTCAAAAGCATTTGCCAGGTGCTTCTGCGGTCTAATGTCAGCACCCAGCTATTCTGTCAGCTTTTTCTGTTGAGAGTAAACCCACAAGGCTTGCTGTAACTTACCTGAACAGGGAGGGAGTCGAAAGGCAGCCACTTCTTCTTTCACTTTTTTTCTCAATGGGCTGTTTTTTTCCATGGAACTCCTTGCTGCAAGATGTGAACTGCAAGCTCATTTGTTTTGCCCCCCCCACTTTGAAGTGATATTTTATTGGGGGGGGGGGAAATCAAATATAAAGCAGCAAAGTGATGCAAAAAGGAAAAAAAGAACAAAACACACAACCTTGTAAAAAAGGGGGCCAACGACATTATATGAATATATTCAAAAATACCTAACCCATACATTCTTTTATGGATTTGATATTATTATCCTAATACTCATATAAATACGAATAGTCTATTACATTTTGTATAATTTCATTCCAAATATTGTCTTATTTATCCAAGCAGAGTCTACGGCTGTGAGCAGTCTGTTTGTAGGTTGCAAGTGTAATACATATTATTGATCCACTGATTTGTTATTTCTTATTACAGATTAAAGGAGATCATGTCTTTACTCTTCCAGTTCATCAGTATCAGCCTCTTGACTACCATTAGAGTGCATAAAATCCATTTTTGTTGACTTCCATATACAGTCATACGTCATTATGACTACGCTTTGGGTTAAACATTTTTGGGTTGCGCTCTGTGGCGACCCAAAAGTAATGGAGTGTGTTACTTCCAGGTTTCGCCGCACGCGCATGCACAGACCGTCAAAATGACATCACGCGCATATGCAGAAGCACCGGAACGTGACCCGCACACGCGCAGATGCGCGGACATGGGTTATGTTTGCTTCGGGATGCGAACGGGGCTCCGGAATGGATCCCGTTTGCATCCCGAGGTACCACTGTAGTAGGTGTATAGTTCAGAAGAATATTCTCTGCTGAATTTTTAAAGTGCTTTTTTCCTGAATAGTCATACAGTCATACAGTCCAGCACTGCAAGATTGTTTGTTGAGAGTGTTGGGAACTGTAGTTCTGGGAGGAGCAAACTACAATTCCCGGGATTCCTGGGCAGGCAGAGCTGCGGGGAATGTGCTTTAAACGCATGGTGTGTACAAGAGGAAAACACCTGTGCAAGAATATTCATGCATTTCTGAGTGGCAAGGGAATCTTTCACAATTCCCATTTTTGTTGTTGTCTTGTTGGGCTGTGTGTGTGATAAAGGAGAGCCATACCGGGGTGAAGGCGTCTTCTTCTATTCGTCCCCATGTCAGTTTCAGTTTATTGGTTAATTTTTCTAGTAAGGCTGTTTCCCATACTATTTGGTACCATTGGACCATGCTTATTCCTGACAGGTCTCTCCAGTGTCTGGTTATGATGTTTCTGGCTGCTGAGAGTAGGTGGGTTATGAGTTCTTTGTGGTGTAAGTGGGCATTGTTGTAGTAGGGCCAATTCTGGGGTGATTTCCAATACTTGCTTGGTTATTTTACATATTTCTCATATGGCTGTTGTCCAGAATAGTTAGATTTTGGGACACTCCCGCCACATGTGGAGGTATGTGCCTTTGGAGGTGCACCCTCTCCAGGATTTTGGTGAGGTTGTATGTGCTTTCTTTAAAGAGAGGGAGGGGAAGGGGGAGGGGTGGAGAGAGGGAGTGGGAAGAGAAAAAGAGAGAAGGAAGAGGAAGGGTGAGAAGAAGAAGAAGAAGAAGAAGAAGAAGAAGAAGAAGAAGAAGAAGGAGGAGGAGGAGGAGGAGGGGTGGGGGAGGGAGAGGAAACTGTGGCAGTGGCAGTGGTATGGGGGAAAAGTCTTGTTTTAAAAGAGGGTGGTGGTGGTGGGGAGAAAGGGCTCCCCCCTCAAAAACAGACTGACAAACAGGCTAAAAGGGAGGGGGGTTCCGATTTTAAAAAACAAAAGGGATAGAAAACAAAAATGGGGATGGAAAGTAGAAAGTGGGATAAAAGGGAAAAATAAGGAAAAAATAAAAAGGAGCTGAGTGTCTGGGAAGGGATTTAAGGAGAATATTTATATGTTGAGAAGGAGGAAGTAAAATAAAGATAAAATAAAATAAATTGGAAGGAAAGAGGACAACAACAACAACAATTCCCCCCCCCCTTTGGGGGGTAGAGAATGTGTTTTAAGTAATATATGGATGTATTTTAAAAATGGTAGTAATAGAAATTTAGTAGAAGGGCTGAAGACTTAGGGAAAAGGGGGGGAGGGGTTTTCTGTTTTCTTTAAAAAAAGGGCTAAAATATATAAAGGGGGAATTTATGTATTAAAAAATAGAAGATGGAGATGATAATAGTAATATAAAAATATTATATATATATATATATATATATATAGACATTCCTTTCTTTTAAAATAAAAGTTTAAAAAATAAAAATAAAAATAAATTTAAAAAAGGAAAAGGGAAAGAGAAAGAGAAAATAAAGAGAAAATAAAAAGGGGGAATAAAATAATAATGATAATAATAATAATAAATATATATATAAAGTGAGGTCTTTTCCAGTGGGCCTCCCTCTGGGCCCCGGCCTGCTTCTAGCGCACTAGTCGTTGGGGAAGTGGGCTCGGGTTGGGCCTGGGTTCAGCCGTGTGTTTCCTCACAGCCTCCGTCTGCCCTCCTGCCTCTCCTCCTTTCCCTCGGTGGCGGCAGCGCAGTAGTGGGGCAGCAGGGTCTGGGCTTCCCTTTCTCCCCTCCGTGCTCTCTCCTGGGTCCCTCCGGCCCTGGAGCTCCAGATGGCCAGGCATCCCTTTCTCCCTTCTCCCCAGTGTGGCAGCACAAACGGCAGTGGTGGAGGCAGCGAGGTCGGGGCTCTTGCCCGTAGAAGGTCCTTCTCCCCTTTCCCTCTCCCTCAGGGGTGGTGGCAGTGGTGGCAGCAGCAGCAGCGAGGTCGGTGCTCCCTCCTTCCTCCTCCAGAGCACCAGCACGCCGAGGGGTGGGTTGTCCCAGGCCTCTAGGCGTCGGAGCTCCTCTTGGCCATTGGCTGAATGCCCTCAGCTTCGGCCTGGTGGGGTCGCTGGGGGAGGGGGTCTGGCAGCTCCCCAGTTGATATATTGGGTGCCCCCAGCACCCGCGTGGCAGAGGTCCCGGCGGCTCAGAAGCCGGTCAGGCAGCACGAGCACCGCTGGCCACCCCCAGGAGCTCCGCGGTGCCATGCCGTGTGCCATGTTGCCTCGCCAGAAGTCTCTGTTTTTCCCCTCAGCCTTAACTGCTGGACCTTCACAATGGCTATGTGAGCGTGTACTCAGAATGGCTGAGTACAAGGAGGAATGTGTTTTGTTGCCTCCCTCCCAGTCCCTTGAGGAGCAACTGTGCTGGAACTGAAAAGCAAATGGCAGCCTGTGTACTGGCACCTTTTTTTCTAGAAAAAAAGCACTGCTAAGAACCTTTTTAGTTTTCTATAACAACATATTCTCCAATTACTTATACACTCACAGGATTCACTTTCTATTAGCTCATCCACATTTCCACTTGTCCCATGCCTAGAAAACATGAGTCCAAGCGGTTTCCCCCTTGCTCCTCTTCTTTCCCAGGAAAAACCTGTTCTTATACCTAGATTTAAAAACCTCTGATTTATGCCTAGAGAAAATGGAAATCTGGAGAAAACCCAAATTGCCATCTGCTCCAATTGAGCCATAAAGAACGGTTTTCCCTGGGAGAAAGCCATGGGACAAAAGAAAGGGTGCATAAGCCATTTTTTAAAAAAAATTGCCTCTACACACACACACACACACACACACACACTCACACATGTGAGAAAGAGCACAGCCTAACAATTGTTTGGCATCGCTTTAAGTTCCCCCTTGATGTATTTTGTGTGTGCGCAATTCCTTTCCAATCCTGAAGGCATCCTTTGTCTTATGAGAAAGAGATGACATCCCAGCTTGTGGGATTTCATAGCAGTTTGATTTAATTTGCTAACTCAAAGGCAAATATTTATAAAAGTCTTCAATTCCTCAGCCATGGGAGGGGGGGGGGAGATGCCATTCTTTGAAACTTTCTGGGGCAGGCAAAAAATAAAATAAAATCTCATTCCCTCAGCAATCAAATTGTCACCTCCTGGTTGTTACCAGCCTACCCCACCCTCCAGTCCTTTTATAAAATGCTAAGCTGACCTTTGTCAAATTTTAGAGTCATCTTGTTGGATTTCTGTGTGCAAAGACTAGTGAGCCTATTTTTCTCCACCTTAAACTTCCCCAGGCTACAGGAAAAGGGCTTCTGTTTTGCACTGCAATTCTTTCCCCTCTTTCCCTCAGATTTTGTTCACCTTCCAAGAGAGCTAATAATCTGCTGCAATGCCGGTAACGCTGAATGATTATTTCATATCACGACGAACATGTTTTCAGAAGCCAAAAGGTCATGTAGTATCAAATTTTAAATTAAGAAATTAAAGGTATTTAAATTACGTGGAAGGAGGCTTCGATTAACAGCTATTCACATTCAGCATGGCATTTTATTTAAAATTAAAAAGCACATGAACAAAACATTAATGTGCTACATTTGCTTCTGATTCTCTTTCTCCCCCCCCTCCATAGATAGATTTAAAATTGGCCAAGAATTTGTGCTATGATGAGTCCTACTTCTCTCTAGACCTCTGTTGTTTAATTTTAATTAACAAAATGGAGCAGATTCTCCAGCTGTCCCTAGGCAGTTTTCCTGTTTTGTTTGGTCTCAGTCACTGGTAAGCCATTGTTTTCTGACTTTTGTCATTTTTGATGTCTTGATTTATTTTTAATATGAGCTTCCAGAGGTGTTATTTTTCAGAGGTCAGGTCTGGAAGTGTCTAGTTTCCAGTGTCCATGCATATGAGTGCATGGACATTAAGGTATTATATGGTGCACACATGCACAGTTCATGCTCTTTTAATAGGAATATCCTCTTAAGTGCAACTAAGAGGAAGTCTGGAATACTATTAAGAATGGCAACAATTGTGATGATTTATATGTAGCTTTTCTGCAAAATTGCATGCAGATTATTTTGTTGTAACCCACCCCAGTTACAACAGGGTGGATGAAGTGTTAGTAATAAATTCAATAAATGCTATAAAATTACTATTAATTTCATTTCTTGGAGATTTATATGTAGCTTTTTCTGCAAGACTGCATTCCAATTGGCTTAACAGTACATACAAAACTATCAGCCATACATATCCACAGTCCAATATTAACAATTCAGTTAATAGGCATGTCATCAGCATCTCATAAACACTGCATTGCACAACAAAGTAATTACATTTTTCTTGCATATTTTTAATTAAAAGAGTCTACATGCTTCTGATTCATACAGTTGTGTAGGGCAGGAAATAGCAGGATAAAAGGAAAGCAGCATATAATTTAGAAAGTTAAGGAATGGGTATTTCTTTGGGTCCAAGAGGCATAGTCAGGGGTATCTGGTAGGAGAATTCTGTGTTTTTATTATCATGTGAGAATTGTATCCCCCCCCCCAAATAGTATTTGTACATCCCATAGTTTCCTCCAAAAATTCATAAGCATTGGACACTGTGTAAACAAATGTTTCAAAGAGACATTATCCTTATTACATCTCTACCAACATGTTGTAGATAACCACTTCTTATACAAACATATTGGAGTCCAATAAATTTTCAATATTATTTTCGTTGTGTAAGATGTAGTTACGAAACCTTAGGTGCACAAACTAAAACATTGTCCCACTGCTTAGGTAAAACAGAAACATCCAATTCTTCATTCCATTCATTTCTCAGATGCTGTATGCCAAATTGTTTAACTGAGACCAGATATCTGTAGAAAACAATCACTGGCTTTTTAGTTTCAAAGGCTTTAACCAATTGTTCTAGTATCTCCGGCGTATTAGATGCAAAGCTGATGGTCCAAACAAAGATGATAAGAGACTTCAGGATGGATTTCCATGGATGATAACCAAAGAGCAACCAAAAGTTAAAAGGTGGGTGGAACAACCAAGCAGTGATAAAGATGTTGGATCAGTTGTTAGAAGTGAAGAACTATACTTGCTTTATTCATACCCCCTATCCCTCATGTTTCTAATCCCGCTTCACCTTTGCTATTGTCTGAAAGTCTTAAAAGTATACACTAAATACATTCCATGTGGAAACTCCATTTCTCACCATTTTGAAAATGTTTTGTTCTGCTTTAAGCAGTGGCGTCAGCTGTACAGAGGCACGTAGTTCAATGGTACCTTGGACAGTTCCACATAGGACTCAGGCCTAGAAGCTCCTTCAGAGAAGAGCTCAGATGTTATTTCAACAGTACAGTGGTACCTCTGGTTACAAACTTAATTCATTCCAGAGGTCCGTTCTTGACCTGAAACTGTCCTTAACCTGAGGTACCACTTTAGCTAATGGGCCCTCCTGCTGCCGCCACGCTGCCGCCATGCGATTTCTGTTCTCATCCTGAGGTAAAGTTCTTAACCCGAGGTACTACTTCTGTTAGCGGAGTCTGTAACCTGAAATGTTTGTAACCCAAGGTGTTTGTAACCCGAGGTACAACTGTATCATCTTCAGGGGTGTGTGGGGTGTTAGGGGAAGGATAGTACCTTGTGGTCCTTCTGGGGTAGTTTCTCCGCCTTTGGTTCCCAGCCTGTACTCAGCTCTCACCAGGGGCTTCTAGAAGCAGCCACACCCAGGAATGGCTTTGATTGGCGAGCTAAACAAGGTGAGAATAGCCAGTGGTTCTTGACAACATACAAATCAATATGGCTAACCTAACCCAGCACACACCCACACACACTAAAAACACACTGCAACCTACCATGCTTTATAATCTCTCACTCTGCCAGCAAAAATAAGACACCTTTTCATGCGAAGCTGACAAAAAAAGCACCACTCATATACCCTGTAAAGAATGAAAGTTTACTGTCTCTCTCACCTCCTTCTCCTCTATCCGCCCTCTCTATTCCCCCTCTTCTTCCCCGCCCCCAATCCCACATTGCTTACAACAAAAAATGTTTCAAATTGACTGTAACAGAACTGTATGAAAGACTCTATGATTTGAAAACAGAGACACTGACTATACTCTTGTTATTTATGGAAAGTCTTAATAAACACCCACCCACCAATGGGTCTCAAATCCTGAATGTGACAACATTCTCCAGTGGATTGAGTGGACATGACCAACAGTGTGTCCAACAGTCAAGAAGGCGGTTTCTGCATGTGCTATATAGAGGGAAGTGAGGGGCAGAAGGAAATTGTCAACCTGATGGGAAGATAGCCCATTTAGGAGAAGGAAAACTCTGATCCTAAAGCTCCATTGCCTTGCAATTATAGTCATTCATGAGAAACTCTTCAGGAGTAAACCTCAAGGAAAAATCCAGACCCACTGCCTTGAGGGACATGTTCAGGAGAAGAAAATTCTGAAGAGTGAACCTCACAAAAATCTGGAGCAGAGTCCCTGAAACAGTTGTATGCCTCTTTCTGGCAACTCTTGCAGTCAAGCTGGTGCCAAACATATTGCTTTCCTTTCCTCTGTACCACATCAGCAAGGCTGAAGGGGTGGTAGTCTTGTCACCTGGGCAGCCCGGGACCTACTACGTTTGTGCACCAGAGACTTTGGTACTGATAACACAACACACAATACACAACAAAAAGAACACGGAAAGCAGCATTTATGAGTTACCAGTTTCTGCAGCCACAACATGGACTGTAATTCTCCACCAGTTTGACTTCATTCCCAGAAGTATACGCCATTGTCTCTCAAGGCAGACAATGCCAAAAAACCAAAACAAACCACCCATCCTTAGATTGCACATTGTAAAGGAGCTGCAAGTCGTTCTTGGATGCTGGCCTGCAATAGCAGGAGGGGTCCATTTAAAGGGGTCCATTCGGCTTTACCAGTTGTTGATTCTGCAGGAATGGAGGAGACAGTGGCTCCATTAGGGCTTCTGAACTGGAGCCAGGGGAATCAGATATTGGCACAACTGGTTCCTCTTGGGCAAGTGTTTCTAGTTGGTCCTGAGAGCAATTCCTTCTCCTTCCCTGAATCCCATGACACATTTTTTAGGAATAGTTCTCAGGTGGCAGATGAAATTTCCAGATTGCAGGCCATTCATTGCCCATCTCTGATGTCAGCTAATAAACACAACACTAATAAAAATTTAATGTTGCAAGTACCTTGCTTATTGATTCCCAGGCTTTCTTGGTCTGGGCTTTTGGTATCAAGCAATTTCTTCCTGTGAATAAATAGCAAACAAAGCCATCATCCGGTAATGCACACTGAAAAGGTTACCCATTAATAATGCCAAGATTCCAGCGCAATGGCAAGAAAGCATTGCCTCTTTCACTAGGTATTGAGGAGAAATGAAAATTCAAATGAGGCCCAGTTGCAGTGCTACAGGTACAAAAATATGCCTGCCAAGGCTCGGTCTGTGACTTTTTAATTAATGGATAATATCAAGGCATAGGTTGCTTTCATAAAGATGACATCTATTCCATTTGCTTGCTCCCAGTTGGATTTGTTGTTGATACTACTTCTTAATTAATAATATAAGCAAATTTTGCAACAAAATCTTCCAGCATGGCAGGGTTGGAAAACTCTTTTCAGTGCAAGCACTGCATTCTCATCTGGGCAACATTCCAGGGGGAATTTGGTGGGGGAACAAGATGCAAAAGTGGGCAAGCCAATTGATACAAATTTTACCTTTGTACCGTAGGCTAGTTTCTACACACACACACACACACACACACACACACACATATATATTCCCCTTCATTCTAATGAAGCAGGAGGCATTATCAGAGTTCAAGGACGTATTCCAGCTTGGCAAAAACACTCAAGGAGCATTTGAAGAATGGCCTGCTGTGGTGGTGGTAGCTGAGTAGAGGTGTGGGCTGGAGAGAGTCTTGAGGGCCAGACGGAGAGGATTGGAGAGCCAAATTCAGTTCCGGGAAAGAGTATGGAGTATGGAGTTCTTTTGTTCAGGCTCCCAGCTAGCCAGTAATTCTATTTGCCATTCCACCTGTCCCCCAACAAAGGAAGCCATGAGCATGAGTTTGCTATTAGTATGTGGGATTTGGCATATATATAGCATAAAGGTTCAAAGTGCTTCGTGTAACTTATCTACAAGAGGCCTGTATTTTTATCCCCCTAATGCACATGGGGAAGACTGAGGTGGAAACAATGTGGGTAGTTTTAAAACCACACCTTGAAATTTGATGCAAATATTTCTAGACTTGTAGCTCATGCTCCTCATCACTATGCCTCACAGAATCTCACATTTAAACATGTGTTCCAAATTCCCAATTTTCTACCTTATTTGTTCAAAACATTTAGGCCACCCTAAATGATATAAATGTGCTCAATTTGGTAGTAGTAGTAGTAACAACAACAACAGAAACAACATTTATATACTGCCCATCTGACTGAGTTGCCCCAGCTACTCTGGGCAGCTCCCAACAAAATATTAAAAACTCAATAAAGCATTAAACATTAAAAACTTCCCTATACAGGGCTGCCTTCAAACATAGAGAGTGATATCCAACCTTCTCAGAGGAGACTAAAACCAAAGTTCATTTATTTCAGTGCATTATTATTTGTCCATCTAGCACAGTCTTGTCTAATCTGACTAGCTCTGGCTCTCCAGGTTTTAGATAGTAGTCTCTCCCAGCCCTACGTGGATGCACCAGTGATTGAACTTTGGACCTTCTAGATGCAAAGCAGAAGCTCTGCCTACTGAGTGTATGTTGTTGGTTGTTGTTGGCATCTGTCGCTGGAGGCAGGGAGGGCTTAGGATCAGTTTTCCTTCTCCCAGGTGGGCTACTTTCCCGGGTTGACAAACTCCATCTGCCCCTCACTTCCCTCTACAGCATGTACTGAAACCACCTTCTTGACTGTTGGGCCCACTCATCTTCTCAGCCCACCAGAGCCTTTATTGACATGCAGGGGAAGTCCCCTAACAACCACTAACAACCCATATACCCCTCTGCACTATAACCATGTGGTATACTGAGTCAGACCATTTGTTCATCTCTCTCAGTGCTGTTGACACTGACTAGTAGCAGCTCTTCAGTGTTTCAGATTCGGGTTCACTCCCAGCCCTGCCTGGAGATTTCAGAGATCTAAACTGGAGCCTTCTGCATGCAAAGCTCTGCCACTGAGTTGTGGCCTATTCCTCAGTGGCTCAGCTCCCTTGCTAGAGTGGAGCAGGTTGCTGACAGCAGCTGCATTTTGTCATGTGCACATGCATAAAAACATTGTGTGTGTGTGTGAATACTAGCAAAATTATGCAGAGTGCAACCTGCTATTTCACAGTGTAGCCTGCTGAGGTCTATTTTGGGCTCCATGTTGTCAGTCAGTTCTTATTTCCTTCTTATGATCTCTGTAACTGAAAGTGAGAGAAAATCCCATCTTGGCTTTCAAGCCAGCAGAGGAGATAGCAAACAGTGCAGAACCTTCAGAAATATATTGCAGGGATCAAGGCTCCAGCAGTGATCTTTGGCATAGCAATAGCTGCCTCATATGCATGCCCCTGGTTTCATCTTGTGCAAATGTTAGAAGCTCAATTCAAAGAGGGCTTTCCCTCCCTATGAACCTTGATTGGGCATTCTTGAGCATGTTGACCCTTCAGAAGATTGTTCTTACGAATCACTGGGAAAACATTTTTTATTGCAAAACAACTATATGGATCAAGTTGATTCTTCTTCCCAAAGACAATACAAGTGGCCATTAAATAAGATATTCTTGCACGTGCATGGAGTTTAGAAACAGAAAGTAGGGATGAGCCAAAGAATATGGGGTTGAGTCCAGTCTAGGGATGGGCAAATCTATCAATTTCAGTTTCTCCCCATTTTGAATTTTTCAGTGCTTGAATTCAGGTCTCCAAATTTCCATATCAGTTTGCAATATATATATGTATTATTAGTTTTTATTAAGGTTTATTTTTGTTACAAAGCAAAGAGACAAGCAGGGGAAAGATATATCTATTGTCTCCACTTACAATTCAGAGTCTTTTTCATAGTTTGTTTACGTTTGGTAAGAGACAGTTTTGTCATAGATATCTTGCAGTTGGGGGAAAGGAGGGGAGGGGAGAGACAAGGGGATATTGTTCTTTTGTTGTATTGCTTATTATCAGTTTGCAATATATGTATATATTTAAAAATCCATCAGTACAGAAAGTACAGATTTCTCCTAAAATCCACAATTTTGTATGTTATTTTCATCAACATATGCATTTTCAGGCAGACTTTACCTGTGTATATGCATTTTTGTAGACATGACTCAGCTGAAGAACTGCATTGCAAAATTTGGAGAAGTGTGGATTTCCAAGTATGACTGTTTTTGTTCACATACTGTTTCAGAAAGTACAAATTAGCTCGGTTTGCCTTAACTATAAACTGAATCAAAATTTTCCCCATCCCTAATCCAGCTCTAAATCACCCATTTACCCAGCACAAACAATGGTGGGGGACCTCTGGCCTCAGGTGCAAATGTGACCTTTAAACACTATAAGGCCCTCAGGACTCTCCACCTTTTTAGACTACACCTCTTACTAGCCCTCATGTAAAGTGCACAAATATTCGTAATTTCGAATAAGATGCATTTTGAAATGTGTAAATTGAGATGCATTACTCTACTTAAAAATGGGACATCTTGTTGATGTTTTGAATTATTATTATTTACATTTTTGCAAATCTAGCCAGGAATAGAGAAGGGGGAAAATGAAATAAAATTGAAAAAGAGAGAAGAAACTGATAATAATGGTAACAGTAACAAAAAAACCCAGCAAACAAATATTAATACAATTGTACCTTGGTTCTCAAAAGTACCATATTTTTCGCTCTATAAGATGCTCCAGACCACAAGATGCACCTAGTTTTTGGAGGAGGAAAACAAGAAAAAAAATATTCTGAATCTCAGAAGCCAGAACAGCAAGAGGGATCGCTGCGCAGTGAAAGCAGAAATCCCTCTTGCTGTTCTGGCTTCTGGGATAGCTGTGCAGCCTGCATTCTCTCCATAAGACACACACACATTTCCCCTTACTTTTTAGGAGGGAAAAAGTGAGTCTTATGGAGCAAAAAATACGGTAATCCTTTCCGGAAGTCTGATCGACTTCTAAAACATTCAAAAACCAAGGCGTGGCTTCCAATTGACTGCAGGAGCTTCCTGCACTCAATCGGAAGCCGTGCCGGACATTCGACTTACGAAAAATGTTCAAAAACTGGAACACTTCCTGGTTTTTGGCATTCAGGAGCCAAAATGTTCGAATGCCAAGGCGTTCAAGAACCAAGGTATGACTGTAATAACATTAGACCATGTTCAACTCACATTGTGATACAATAACCATCAGTATACCAATCTTAAGTTAAACATATAAACTAATCTAAGCTCTCCTGAAGTCCATATAAGTCCACATAAATTGCTGCCTCTGTGAAATATGCTCAAATGCAGGCAGGGCAGTGAGTAGTCTGAATGTACCTCAGATCATTGTGTAATAGAAAATAGATATTTATCCTCTCAGGCTCCAATTCACTTAGCAACCAATGGGACATCTTGTATTGAGAACAACAGCTATGCTCTTCCAGTTTTTTTGCAGTTCAAAGTGTGCAGGGAAAATATAGGAGGTTTACTGAGAATAGGATAACTCGTGATACCTGGCAAGTAGGCATATTTCAGGCTTGGAGCTTTGCAAGCTTTACTGCAGTTCTCATAGAACAACTAGTCAGCTGGTAGGGATGGATCTAATGGAAGCCCAAGGGGTTGATTGTAATCTTCTGGCCCTCACTAACACCAATGGCCAAGTCTCTCCCCAGCTACACCTCCTCTCCCCAGGACAACAGAGCTCAAAGAATCAGCCCCACATTCTCCCCATGTTATTTTCCCTGGCTGAAATCATCAAGGGGGTTGTGAAACTCCCCTGTAGACAAGTAAGAGGCAACATGATAGATGGTGTGGAGAAAGTAGACAGGGAAAAGTTCTTTTCTCTTCATAACCCTAAAAATTATGTACATTCATGAATCTGAAAGTTGGAAGATTCAGGCCAGACAAAAGTAAGTCCTTTGCAAAATGCATATTTAAACTTTGGAACTCAATCCCCAGGCGAGGCCGTGATAGCCACAAATTGTATGGCTCTAAAATAGGATTAATAATAAATAATAATACATTTTTATTTATACCCCACCCTTCCCGGTTCAAAAAACCAGGCTCAGGGTGGCTAACAACAAATTTAAAACACTTAAATGATGCAACAAAAAACAGCATAAAATACAGTATGAAACGTGAATAGCAATAAATTCGGAATTCAAAAATCAGTTTAGGGGGGAAATCCATCCAATAAACATTAGATGATCACCAGGGCTAGCTGGCTAAATTAGTCCTATTTGGGCCAGTGAGGAGACCAGGGGAGAATTAGCTGTAGGATTCCAGAGTGGGTGATCTTCATAAAAAGGGAGGGGGAGGGAAGAGAAGGGGAATAAAAGATCAGGCTGAATTCAAATTAAAGGCCAGGCGGAATAGCTCTGTCTTACAGGCCTGACGCAAGGAGGTTAAATCCTGAAGGGCCCTAGTCTCATGGGACAGAGCATTCCACCAGGTCGCAGGCATCACTGAGAAGGCCCTGGCCCTGGCGGAGGATAGTCTGACTTCCTTAGGGCCCGGGACCTCTAAACTATGGTTATTCATGGACCTTAAGGCCCTCTGCGGGGCAGAGCAGGAGAGGCAGTCCTGTAAATTCAGACAGCTGAAGGATACCAATGGCTACTCAACACGTTGGCTATACTCTGTATTGATGTGTGGAGGAAAGAATGCCAGTTGCTGGAAACTGCAGGAGGGGCTCTTGTGCTCAGGTCCTGCTTGCAGGTTCTCCATGGGCATCAGGGTGAGCAGTGACGACAGGATGCTGGACTTGATGGCCACTGGCTGTCCTGGCAGACTCTTCCTATGTTCTTATGAACAGTGGCGTAGCGTGGGTTGTCAGCACCTGGGGCAAGGCAAGTAATTTGCGCCCCCTAACCCGTGGATTTTAGCAGGGGGCAGAGAGCTGCGAGTGCAAGCGAGCGCCCCCAGATGTTGCGCCCGGTGCGGCCGGCCCCCCCTGCACCCCCCACGGTACGCCACTGCTTATGAAGCTGTTCTTGAACTGCAATAATGCCTCTTGTCTGCCTGGATGCAGGATGAAGAGATGCGGGTGAATGCAGAAACCTCTGGCCTTTGCATGGCTGACCACATCTTATGCGCCATTTGCTTTTGCCTCTGGTCACATCTATCCACAGCAAATGAGCCTGGGAAGGTGGCCCATCATGGAATACGGTCTGTGCACTGAAAAACTTTTCCAGCCTCTTACCTAATGGAACTCTCTTTTTATCCTGGGTCTGTGTACCACTGTACAGATGTATTCTCTGTGTGTGTGCGTGTGCGTGTGTGTGTGTGTGTGTGTGTGTGTGTGTGTGTGTGTTTGTGTGTGCATAAAATCTGTCCTGCACACAGTTTGCCTTCCTACAATTGGTATTTTCTAATCAGTATATAAATATAACCTTCAATACTGAAGCGGGACACTGCTGTAAGAATAACTAGGATAAGTAGAGAATGATTTAGGAAGCTAATAGAAAAATTATTGCACAAAGATTCCATTTGAAGAATAGAGTTATATTCTCCCCTTCTGCTGTAATTTTTATAGACTTGGTATATTACAATAAATACCCTTTTTCAGGTTGCAACCAACAAACAGAGCAGGGTTTAATAGAGTGTGCTAAAATAAAGCAATTCTGTGGTTTCTTGGCTCTGTGGAAGAAAAGAGGCTCATCTTTTTACATGAGTTCTGCAACTTCTGATTTCTTCCTTCTGAAAAGGTACCCATGTGTGAAGCTGGCTGTTTATAGAAGCAACAGTTTAAAGAGAAAATGGTTTGCAAGATTCCAACCAACCATTCATGGTTGAAAATGGCAAAGAAACAGAACCTATGCAACAGGACAATGCAAAGAAGCGCATTCATGTGCAACTGGAAACCTTTTGGGCTTTTTAAAATTTTGAAGTATTTTTTAAAAACCCTGATCTTCAACTGAAAAGGACTCCCATAGTAGCTTCCAGAGCTCAATAATAACACAGTCTCCCTACACTCAGGATTGCAATCTCTTTTTTTTAAAAAAAAATATTTAATTTTTATTTTCGATGCAAAATTACAACAAAAATTACAAACATTGAATCCAAAATAAAACAATACAAACAAGAAAGAAAAACAGAACACAAAAAGAGAATAAAAGAGGGGGGGAGAAAAAGAAAAGAAAAAGGATTGCAATCTCAAAGGAAAAATGACGGGGAGGGAGGAGGAAAAAGGCAAACTCAGTCATTATTTGTTTGTTACGTAAGAAGACTTCTACTGGATTAGACAAAGGGTCCATCTATATGCTATTACAACTAGATAGATCCTTCTGGGAAGTCCACAGCAGGACACAGAGAAAACAGGTTGCTGTTTGCTCTCTACAGCAACTGGTATCACCACATAGAGCACAAAATGCCCCTGAAATTAAAATAGCCAGTCTTTGTTAATTTCAAGGTACTGAACATGAAAATGACAATAAAAGTTGTCAGTTGGCTCCCATTTAGGAGATACAAAAATAGTCATGTATAAGCAACTTAGTTCTCACTGAGTACATAATTTCATTGGGCAACACTGCACTTCAGTGTTCAATATTCACTGTTGGCAACCATCATACAAGGCACCATCCAACCACCTTTGGGACTCCACTCCAGACTGGTATAGGGTTTATTCCATAGCCTTTTCTTCTCCTTAAGATTTCACACAAGGCAGCGGAGGGTTAAGACTAGAGTTTTTCTTCTTCTAGATGGGCTTCCTTCCCAGGCTGACATCTGCCACTCACTTCCCTCTATAGCACGTGCAAAAACCACCTTCTTGACCATTGGACTAACTATTGGTCTTGTCCACTCAATCCACTGGATCCTGCCTTTACATTCTGGGGAAGTCCCTAACTGACTGAGAGTTTGAGACACATCAGCTACCTCCACCTGGTTTAGCCAGTCAGTCAAAGTCACACCCAGAGTGTGGCCATTGTTGAATGCAGACAGCTTCTAGGAGTCACAGGTGAGAGCTAAGTGCAGAGTGAGGACCAAAGATGAAGAAACTACCCCAGAAGGAGCATGTGTCCTCCAACAGAGATATTACCCCTTGCCTTTGCACCCCATAGCCCCTAGGATTTTGTATGTGCTTGCATTAATATTCATGTTGATAATCCTCTTTATTGGTATAATTCAGATATTAAGTTGTATACAGTGTTAGTCGTAACTGGAGTAGATCCATGTGAATTAACACGCATTGCTAAGAAAGGCTGATTAATTTTAATGGGTCCACTCTGAGGCGTACTATAATGGAATGCAACTAACCATTTCTATATGTTTCTTTATTGTGAAGATTGATGGACAGTGGGTCAAATTTTGGATGAAAATGCATGCTCCTTCACCCTGTCAGTGAGGAATGTATGACAATTTTCTTTTTGTCTTTTCTTTTTTCTTCTGGCTACTGGCAGGGATGGTGACCTGCCAGCAGGGATGAGAGTGGCTGCTTCTTGAGTGATGCTAGTTAATCTCTTCCCTCTTCTGTTAAAGCTAAGCTCTGTGACAGCTCCAGCCCCAGGTAGCCTAATGAGCAAGTTTTAGGCTGTGCCTTAACCTGTCAGTCTGCCGATGCACAACAGAATCCATTTGTGTGGTTATCTCCGCTCTCTCCAGATCACTGGGGCCTGCCTTTGGTAATTTTCTTCTTTCTGCAGCTACTGTATGAAGGGCCTGGGTGCCGACACGGGCCAGTAGGCTGGGATGGGTCTTCTTTTGCATCAAGGATTTTAGAATTTCCATTAGAAACCAAAAATGAGAACAACAACAGATTCGGAAACAGGCAAAAGGAAGTACTTCTTTCCATAGTGCATAAACAAAGGAATTTGCTCCCCAAAGAGGCCATTATGGCCACTGACTTGGCCAGCTCCAAAAGAAGATTAGACAAATTCACAGAAGAGGGTAAAGCTATCAATGGCTACTAACCTTGAAGGCTATGCTCAAACACTTCTAGAGGTGGTAATGCTTCTCGATGGGTTGCCATATATCCTCTTTTTCCAGGACATGCCCTCTTTTTCATGGGTATGTAAAATGAGAGTTGTCATAGTGATCCATAGTTAAAAGTAAAAGGTAAAGGTAAAGGTACCCCTGACTGTTAGGTCCAGTCATGGACGATTCTGGGGTTGCGTGCTCATCTCACTCTATAGGCTGAGGGAGCCGGTGTTTGTCCGTAGACAGCTTCTGGGTCATGTGGCCAGCATGACTAAGCGACTTCTGGTGAACCAGAGCAGCGCACGGAAACACCGTTTATCTTCCCGCCAGAGCGATACCTATTTATCTACTTGCACTTTGACGTGCTTTCAAACTGCTAGGTTGGCAGGAGCAGGGACCGAGCAACGGGAGCTCACCCCATCGCGGGGATTTGAACCGCCGACCTTCTAATCGGCAAGTCCTAGGCTCTGTGGTTTAGAAGTCAGCAAATGTGTCCTCTTTTTTGCTTTTCAGAATATGGCAACCCTAGCTTCTGAATGACAGTTGCTGGAAACTGGAGGAGAGGAAAGAGCTCTTTCGTTTGGGTCCTGCTTGCTGGCTTCCTATAGGCTTCTGGCTAGCTACCGGGAGGACAGGATGCTGGACTAGGTGGGTCACTGGCTTAATCCAGTATGCTTTTCGATGGTGATTATGACAATAAGGTTTGCTAGTTGCTTGTTACACAAAAAGGTCTCCAAGCAATGTGCAACGTATTTAAAACACAAGCTTAAGTAAAACATGCATTATAATGCAAGCCCATTTGCCCATTTGAAAGACCTGATATTAAAGATATAAAATATTTCCACTGTAACCCCACCTACAAATATATAAAAATCCTGAAATCTGAACTGCCTTTTACCCATACATGCTTCTCTGACACACATGTTCTCAACCATGAATTCCACAGAGATTTTCTGGAAGACTATTGGTAGGAGGTTCAACTTTGTAATTAGCTGTGTTGATTGCTAATTGGCTGATCCATGTGATGACCACAGAGGAGCAGCTGGTTAGTCTTGAGCTTGACTCTCTCAGGAAGGTTGTATATCTGGCCCAAATTAGTGAGAGAGGATCCACCATGATCTTCACCACCACCTATAATTTATTAGGTCCTAAGAAGACATGTATGTGCATTTCATGGATTGTGCCACCAAAGGGACTTTATTTATTTTATTAAATTTATATACCACCTTTCATCACAAGATCTCAGGGCAGTTCACAAAATAAAATACAAGCTAAAAACACAAGTAAATAATTAAAACAAAAACAACAAATAACAATAGCCTCTCCTTCCCAGAGATACGTTTAAAGGTTGTAGAATATTAAATCAGTCAAGGGCTTAAGAGAAGAGGAATGTTTTTGCCTGGTGCCTAAATATGTATAATGAAGGGGCCAGGAGAACCTCGTCACGGAGAGCATTCCACAATGGGGAGCCACTGCAGAAAAGTAAAAAGCTTTAACCTGGATGTTCAACTTGCACTGTAAAAGAAGAATGATCTTGTCTGCTTAGGAAAATTATGTAGTCAGTGCTCCACCCAGCAGCCCAGCATGAATCAGCTTCTCCTACCTTAAAATGTCCCAATTTCCCCCCCTGACCAATGAGTACAAAGGAACTAAACTGTCTGACCAGCATTTAATAATCACAAAGATTTAATTTGCAACAAAAATGGGGATTGCTCATGACCTGCAAAGCTGTGAGCCTTTATCAGTAAATTCATGGCACAAGAAAGGAAACAAAACCTTATCTGAAATTAAGACAATTTGTCCCATTGAGAGATTGATTTCAGTTTCGCTGCATATTATGAAGTCCTTAATGGAGAAACTGAAGAAAAACCATTGATGTCATTTTGGGATGTACCTTTGACTTTTATTTTTAAGGTCAAGTTAATTAGTTTTCTTATCTATGCTGATTGCCTTCTGTTGTTGTTCAAAGAACGTGGCCATAATTTGAGTTCATATTCTAATGCAGCCTCCCACAGACTGATGCCCTTCAAACACTTTGGCGTGCTGATCTTTGGTCATGTTGGTCAGAATGGGAATTTGAGTCCAACAACATCTGAAGGGCACCAGGTTGAGGACGGCTGTTCAAATGAATTTGTAGGGCAGAACCCAATGCTCTTTGTCCACTAACACAAGACCGCTTGTGCTAGCAGACAAGTGAGTTTTAACATTTTGCAACAGAGGAATCCAATGCAACATAAAATCACAAAATTGTAGATTTGGAAGGGAAACTGAAGGTCATCTAGTTCAGCCACCTGCAACGCAGGACATTTGTGTGCTATTGCGCAACAGTGTGTGCCATTTATTATACAACAACGTTATCAGCAACATTCTACCAATGGATCAAGTACATGCAAGTCTCACTTACTGAACACAATGTGTTCTCTGGAAACCATTCATTAGGCAAGTGTTTGCATAATGAGTCCACATTTTCAATTTTTCCTATGGGAATGTTTTTTTAATGTGGGATTTGTTCAATTTCCCCACTCAATGGTTTCTTCTTGAAATGGCTGCAGCCAATCAACAAAAGAGATACAAAGTAAAAAACCGATTTGACCAACCACTTCTGCTCCCCAATTTGTTCCAATTTTTCCTACTCTCTGTTTCGCCCAGTTTCTCTCCCTCTCCATTTCTCTATGGTTTCTATTCAAAAATGTTTACTGCCAACCAGCAAAGCACAAAAAAGTAAGGAAATTGGCTATTTGCATAAGTGAATCTGAGGAGCACATAGCAAGATTTGGGCAAAGTGCAGATAAGTGAATTTTGAGATAGTGAATGTGCAAATAGTGGAACCTGCATATAAACCAGTGAGTGACTTTAAATTAGTGCTTAATTGGATGCAATCCATAATGTTTCAAAACATGTACTTTCCAGTTTAATTTATTTATTAGTGATGTGTTTAAAACTCAATGTATTTGAAATTAATTAATTAGTACTCTTTCATTTAAACATTAAAGCTGCCTGTATTCAGTTGCTTGTTGTTTCTCAAGATGTTTGCAGTGCCAAAGTGGGGATTTGGGGCCTGTGGCTCCCTGGAAGGCTATGACTCCCATCATCTCCCATTATCTCTGGCCATTGGTTGGGATATTGGGGCTGTTGGGAGCAGGAGCACCAACAGTTTCTGCCACAAGTTCTCCAGCTTAAGTGTACTCTTCACAGGTAGTTTCAGGTAGGTATCTGAAGAATTGTGCATGCACATGAAAGTTCATACCATTAACAAACTTAGTTGGTCTCTAAGGTGCTACTGGAAGGAATTTTTTTATTTTGTGTCTTCACAGGTAGGATAACTTCCCAATTTTCCCTGAAGGGGTTCATGATCCAGTCTAGTTCATGATCCATCTGGATTGCATCAGGGGACTTGCTTTAGAATCCAAGTTCTGCATGTCCCTCCCCAGTCTCTGCATAGCACTCAGGCTGGTTTTTTAGCAGCTGGATGTTTAAGAAAAAGAAAGCTTGATAAACTGCTTGATAAACCAGGTACCACAAGGTGGCACTGATGCCATTTGATGTTTGCCTTGCACAAGACTTCGTCTCAGACATCACTCCTTGGGAAGCTGATCAGAAGCCAAGAGGCCCGACAGTGTTTGCTCCTTTCACCTCTACAGGATTTTGCTTCTATTTTGCATCAAGAGAAGGAAAAGACAATCTCCACAGTAGGTTGCATACACTCATATTCCTCCACTCAAACTACAGTGTTACATTGATAGCGTGCAGGCGGATTGAGTTGTGTGCATTGAAATGATCAAAGAATCACTTCACTGTGCTTTCTTCATGGAATCACTTCCATACACTCATTCATATAAGGAAACATCCATCTTTCTTGCATGCCATGTTCTGTCCTGCTTTGTAAATAATCAGTGCTGACCCAAGAAATTTTGCTGTCTGAAGTGGAGCTGTAAACGGCACCCTCCCTCCATTCAGACAACACTATTTGCCTTGTCCATCCTTTGTCCAGCATCCTGTTCTCACAGTGGCTTCCCAGTAACAGGTCAAAGAGGAGACCAGTAACTGGTGGAAGCAGAGAGTAAGAAGAAATGGACAGTTCCTATACTGGAGTGATTCTGTAGTGACTGGCGCAGAAGGAGGTCAGAGCCAATGACAAGTTTCCTGCTGATTTCTACAAGGGCAGCACTGACACTAAGGAGGAAGAAGCTGACAGCCACTATTATTAAAATTGATAATGGTGATGGTGATATTAATATTATATATGATACTAATACAATATTATGATTAATATAATATTCATCTGAGGATCACAGGACAGTTTACATTATGAAAACACAAAAATCTATAACATAGAAGTGTAGAGTTGGACGGGACCCTGAGGGTTATCCAGTCCAGCCCCCTGCAATGCAGGAATCTCAGCTAAAGCATCCATGACAGATGGCCACCTGAGCTCTGCTTAAAACTCCCAAGGAAGGAGAGGCCACAACTTCCTGAGGGAAACTGTTTCACTGTCGAGCAGCTCTTACTGTCAGAAGTTTCCCCCCTGTATGTTTAGTCAGAATCTATTTTCTTGTAACTTGAAGCCATTGGTTCAAGTCCTACCCACCAGAGAAGGAGAAAACAAGCTTGTTCCCGCTTCCATGTGACAGCCCTTCATATATCTGAAGATGGCTCTCATATCTCCTCTCAGTCTCCTCTTTTCTAGGCTAAACATACTCAGCTCCTTCAAGTGCTCCTCATAAGGTTTGGTTTCCAGACCCTTGATCATCTTGCTTGCCCTCCTCTGCACACATTCCAGCTTGTTAACATCCTTCTTAAACTGGTGTACCCAGAATTAGACACAGTATTCCAGGTGTGGTCTGCCATAAAACCAAACATAATAGCAAACAAATCAACACATGCACACCACTCAGTTTAAAAGGTAATAGATTGTTTAATTAGCCAGAGGTCTGGGAGAAGAGGAATGTCTTCTCCTGGTTTCTAAAGATATGTAATAAAAACACCAGGTGAACCTCCCTGGAGAGAGCAGTCTACAAACGGGAAGCCACTACAGAAAAGGTACGTTCTCATGTTGCCATCCTTTGGGCCTCCCATGGAAGAGGCACGCAAAGAAGGGCCTCAGATGATGATCTCAGGGTCTGGGTAGGTCCATATGGCAAGAGGAGGTCCTTGAGGTATTGGGGTCCATTTGCTACACCCTGTACTTGATCTAGGAAATGTAGGCTGGCTGAGATGAGACTGAGACTGCCCCCCTTTGCCCTAATAGGCCAGCCTCCATGGGAGGGATGTAGAACATGGAATCCACCAAGGATCAGTATTGGGACCAGTACTTTATAACGTCCACAACTTATGTAGAGTTGGAAGCGAGTAGTGAGGGAGTCAAATGTGCTGATGACTGATGAGTTCCAAAAGAGGGGATTGAGAGGATATCCATTGCTCCAGACTGTGGGAATGGGCATTAGAATGGCAAATGTAATTCCATATATGGAAATGCAATGTGATGCACACTGGGACAAAAAAATAAAAAAAGTAATTTCATGTGTATGTTCAAGGTGCAGGATCAAACAGTAAATGACCAGGAAAGAGGTCATGGGGTCATGGGAGGTAGTCAGTGAAAATATCAACCTAGTGCGCAGTAGGAAACATAAGGACTGCCTCTTTTGCTGCCCAGCAGGGACCATCCTGCTGACAGCCTGAGGGCCCTGATCCTGCCTCTCTCCACTGGGCCCAGGGAGGGACCTGACAGGTTTTATAAGGACTGCTGCTACTCAGCAGAGAGGGTTTCTTATTTTAAATTGTTTTTATATCCTTAATTTTTTTAAAAAATGTTTTAACGGTTTATAACTGGGCTGTAAGGGCACTGGGTGGGATGTGCCGGGGAGGAAAGGAGGGGGGGAGGCCCAATTACTGTGGTTCTGGGTAGCGGGAGGGATGGCATGGGAGGAGGGGCAGGCCGGGTAAGGGGCACACGACACAGGCAGTTAGTGACTGTGCCATGTCCCAGCCAGTCCTCCAACCTGGGGAATCGTGGTTGTCATATCAGCCAGCCCTTGGGTCTGCGACTGCTGCTGTTGAATGCTGGGTCAGCCCAGAATAAAATCTCTCTCATCCATGATCTGTTTATCGATGAGGAGGCTGATCTGGCATGTATCACTGAAACTTGGGTTGGTGAACAGGGTGGAGTTGGTCTCACCCAGCTGTGCCCATCTGGGTACTCAGTGCAGCACCAGGCCAGACTCAAGGGTCAGGGAGGAGGAGTTGCTGTGGTTCATAGAGATTTTCTCTCCAGTCTCTCTGTCCAGTTGGGGGAGGGAATCTAGGGCTTTGGGCAATTGGGACAGATTAGGGATTCTTCTGGTTTGCTGTCCAGCAGTCTCCCTGCCTGAGCTGAGAGAGTTGGTCTCAGAGGCAGTGTTGAGGACTCCAGACTGCTGGTTCTGGAGACTTCAACATCTATGCCCAGACAGCTGGCTCAGGACCATGGGGCTGTTCCAACATGTCATCAGCCCAACAAACATGAAAGGCCACACTCTGGACCTTGTTTTCTAGACTGGGCAGGAAGAGGGTGATTTGAAGGTGGGGGACATTGACATCAGTCCCTTATCATGGTCGGATCACGTCCTGTTGAGATTTAGGCTGTCAGCAACTTCCCCCGCCACAGAGGCACAGGACCTACTAGGAAGGTCTGCCCTCGGAAGCTGATGGATCCAGTGGGATTCCAAACAGCTCTGGGTTGATATGACTGGTGCCTCTGCTGAAGCCCTGGCTGACCTCTGGAACACCTGAATGGCTTCGGCTATTGACACAATCACCCCTGAGCACCTTCTCCCACTTCGTGGAACCTGATTGGCTCCCTGGTATACTCCAGAGCTTAGGGTGATGAAACAAGCGGGGAGATGGCTTTAACACAAGTGGAGGAAAGATCCGAATGAATGCAACCGAACTCTGGTAAGGGCTCATTATCGAGCCTACCTAGCAGCAAAGGCAGCAAAGAAGGCATATTTTGCTGCCCTCCATTGCATCCTTATTATGTCATCTGGCAGAGCTTTTCTGGGCTGTATGCCCAAACAAGGTGATGGAACCAACGGTAGCTCACTGTGGAGGTAGAGCAGAGCCATTGTGACTATTAGCCATTGATAGTCTCAGCTTCTATGAATATGTCTTTCAAAGCCAGCAAAGTTGGTGGCTATCAGTGCAGCAAAAAATAAATAAATAAAATATAAACACAGAGCTTAGACAGGCTTTCCACACTGTGCATATGAGGAAAAACCAATCCTTTCCTAACATAATGCAGCTTTAAGTGCTATTGGTGGGCGCGATGGGGGAAGTTAAGTGCTGTGTACCCATCAGCGATGCAGATGTTTTGTGGCTGAGGCAGTAAAGGGAATGAATCAATAATGGGGGTGGGGGAACACAGCAAGTGCAATAACTAATCCAAATTTTGGAAAGGAAATATCAGAATGGTGTGCCTCCCTGCTTTTAAGTCTATTCTGACTCAATTTAAAATATTTCTATACCACCCTTCCATTAAAAGAAAATCCCCAGCGCAGTTTATGACATATCAGAGAACAATACAGAACCAATATCTCATAGCACAATTTGTCGTTTAGTCGTGTCCAACTCTTCGTGACACCATAGCACAATAAAAACATTCAAAGGCAGCAGCTTTAAACCACTTAAACAAAGTTAAATTTTTATTTTTATCTATTTTTAAAACAGTGAGCTAGAGGGGGGAACGAGATGCCACTACAAAAATGCCCCCATCACACCTTACTTCTGATGGAAGGGGCAACCAGGGAAGCCCTAATAATAATAATAATAATAATAATAATAATAATAATAATATGATAATAATTGGATTTCTTACCCATCCTTCCCCATAAGATCCCTGGGTGGGTTGCAACATTATACAAATACAATATTAAAAATCAGTCACAGAAATTTCTAACCAGAAATTCATGTAGGGCAGGGCATGTACCCCCCCCCCCCCGATCCAATTCAGAGCCGGATTTAGTGCTTCAGAGCAGCTGTGATATAATCTGAGAAGACCCAGGGACGAACTGCCTGGATGTGGGTCCTCAACCAAATTCAGGGTCTTCCATGTTGTTAAATCAGAGTTTTCAAATAAGCATGCAGTTGGGAGGATGGATGATATTATTATTATTATTATTATTATTATTATTATTATTATTATTAACATTTACATACTGCTATTCATCCGAGGATCACAGGGTGGTTTACAATATATAAAAACACAAAAATACACAATGTAGTAGCAAACAAATAACGTTCCACCACACACAGTTTAAAAGGTCATAGACTGTTTAATCAGCCAAAGGCCAAGGAGAAGAGGAATGTTTTTGCCTGGTGCTCTGGCAAAATCCTAGTTTAATTCAGTTCAAAATCTGGGATTCAGACAGAGAAGCTGCAAGCCTTATACATATTGAGGCCGAAGGGCCAGGTAAAGAGGTACATCTCCAAAATATGGTGGAAGCTATACAGTGATAATACTAGACGTAATTCTGTATGGTGGAAATTCCTCATTTTGTACAGATGTTCCCTCACATATCCAATGCTTTTTTACTGGGGGTACATAGGGGTATGTGTACCCCTAAACATTTTGTGTTGTCCTGACCGACTGATGGACTGACATGCCAGAGTATGGGGTGGCCATGGTAGAGGCAGCGGTCCTCCTTCTTCTCCTCCTCCTGGGCTACACCCAGCTGGCAAGCGCTCGCCCCTCCTTGCTCAAGCCGAGTCTGCTGTCTCTGGGGGCCTACCCATCCTTTCAGTGCCACCGCCATCTTGAGTTCCTTGTCCGGGAGTTGGGAGGGGGTGGGGGGGGAGGAAGGGGGCAAGGGGGCAAAGGGGAGTGGGATAAGCCAAAATGAGAGTACCTCTAAACATTTTTTTAGGGGGGAAAGCACTGCATGTATCCAACAGGACATTGTCACCTGAGGCAGTCTGTCTAATGGTAGGGCTGGCCCTCTGTCCATTTGCTGTGAACTTCACCTGGGCAATGTGTGGACAATAGCAGTTGCAGTCATCTTGGTTTTTGTTGTGCTGTCCCGTTTGACCTTTCCCCCTGGATTAAATGGGGAGGGGGAAAGTTACGAGATAGTATTTTGGTGATGTTGAGACCATATGGAAATTTTGCAAAACATGCATACGTGAGCAGCACTGAGTCCACAATAAAGCATCATGGGGAAGCATCCCGTGACAAAGTCTGACTTTACAGTTGATCCAGATATGAACATAATATGTTCATATATATGTGCAGAGCCAGGGTGGATCTATACACAGGGAACCCCCCCCCGCTATAAATAAGTCAGAAATTAAATTGTCATAACAAAAGAGGGGGGGGGGGCTACTATGGAAAATCACAGAAATTATTTTTTTGCCCTCCAGTGCCATCTTGTGTTGCATGTTTATAATGCATTCAAAATGCTGGTTTTTGACTAATGTAGCTGAGTCCAGTGCTTTTTTCCTAAAAAAATTTAAGGGGTACTCTCATTTTCCTACTCATATTGAACTACTGCCCCTCAAAGAGGCCAAACTTAGATTCACAAGATGTTTAGGGGTACGCATACCCCCTCATACCCCCAGAAAAAAGCACTGGCTGACTCACTTGTGAGCATATATTCTAGGGCTGTGTGTGCTCCCCCCCCCCAACCATTCTGGCACCTGATTTGAGCGGCCTCAGTACAACCTGGATTGATGTGCAGCTGACCCAGGTATGGGTTTTGAACTGATTTGAGGGGCCTTGCACACACAATTGCAGGGAGGGCCAGGTAAGGAGAGCCCCTGGCTCTGTCTTTCCTTCTTCCTGCCTCTCCTTCCTACCAGACCCCTCCCCAAATTCTGATAGCCTTAAATCACTCTAGGTGGGCTTGATTAAAGTCTTGGAGTTCAGAGGGTGGGGGCAGAAGGTATGGTTTCAATCTCCATTTCATATGTTCATTGTACACTGATTGGTTGTCTGAACAGGACTTATTAGAAATGTACCAGAGATATTGTTCTACCACTAGTAGCAATTATGACTGGATTTTTGGTAGGCTTTGGAAACAGATCCCAGTGGAAGTTGCATATTTTATTCCTTATAGTCAACTAAGATTATAATGCCAGGGAATTAGCTATAGAAAGCGCCTCCTTTGATTAATTCATGGATGAAAAAGTTTGGGAGATGCTTTAGGCTTTTAAATGAACTAAATATATCCACTTCATGTCAAACAGATCTGTGGGCTGGATCCATTGGTTCAAATAGTGCAGTTTTTCAAACCAATATTTAAATGTTTAAAGAATCATAAATAATGCTTTGATAACCCCTTTAATTGAGTGTGAAATAAATGAACGTTTTCCCCCTTCCCCTACTCTTATTTTCACTTCTTATTTATTATTTTTTAAACAATTTAGAATAAATAATTCCTGGAGACAATGCTACTTCATTCTCTTTTTCATTTCTCTCTCTCTGTTTTGAAACTTCAAGATCTGTATTCCCTTTTATAAATTCTGAAAACTCAAATAAAAATGCAAATGTAAAGCTGAATAATGGCATTAATTCAGTGAAAATTAGTGGGTATTTGTAAGTGGGAGGAGGGGAGCAGCACACAGACAAAAATGGGGAAAAAAACTAGTTAGCTAGGGGATTTATTTCTTCTTCTCCTTTTCAAAGACTTCCACTTGTTCACTGTGACTCCTGAGTGAATCTTCACTTAGATTAAGTGCTGTGCAGGAAGGCTAAAGCCAGCCAATTTTGCCTTTGGTATCATAGTCTCAGAGGTGCAACTGTGCCACATTTTCCCCTCTCTGAAGGTGCTTCTTCCTGAGTATAAAGAACATTTGGATTTAGATCTTCCTATGAACGCACCTCTCCTATGTCTTAGCAAAGAAGTATTTTGTAAGAAGCTTTACTGGGGATACAGTGCTTGTGCTTTGTAACTAGAACTTTTTTCCGGAACAAGCTTTGCTGTTTATCATATCAGAGCTTTCATGTTCTGCTCGAGAGATGCAGTGCAGAAAGGAGCAAAAAAGAAAACAAAAAAGGCAGGATTATATGGAGGATGCTTAATCACCACACTTCGTGATATCATTAAAGGACTCGTGGGTTTTGGAAAGGATGGTGGGCAATACCTGGTAGATCAGTGTATGCCTGTGATAGCAAAAACATATTCAGCCACCCAGAATGAAATATTTGGGTTTATTTGACAACATATCTAAGTGATGGTTGTTAAGTAAAATGTAAAAGGGTTAATTCCACACAAATTGGCACAAATTTCTCCCCCCCCCACCCCAGTGCAGCTGCAGGCATCTTGTGGTGGTCTTATCTGAGTTTCTGGGCAAACTATCATGTAGCACTGGGTATGTCAAGGGCTCATGCTACAGCATTTATTGTTGGAGAGTATTGGAAACTGTTGGACAAATCTGTGGAACTGTAGAAACATAGGGGACTTTAAGAAGAGCTCGTCTATGTTGTACAACTTACAGGGCTTCTGGACTCACAGAACTCTGACAGTTGCAGGACTTCGAAAGCAACTGGCCTTAATATTTGCCTTGTCGACTTTGGCACAGCAATGACTTGGAAAGCAAATAACCCTCTCTGGACTCAGAGAATGAAAACTTCTAGTAACTGTTAGTAGTGCATGTGTATAGTGTGTGCTTGTATTTGCCAAATAAACTCTATCCACACAGTTGTTTCCTATGATGAGCTTAATCATTTTACTGAATTTCCAACGTTGGTAATTATCTTCAATGGCCTAAATGGCTTAGGAACAGGTTACCTGAAGAATGGTCTGCTTCCACATACACTTCATCTTCCAAGGCCGTTCTCAGGCTGGTTTCTGGGGAAAGGGTCTCCTCAGTGATGGTACCATGGTATGTTAAGGCTTCCTTAGGAGCATAGGAAGCCAGACCACTAGCTCAATATCAATATCTAGCTCAATATTGTCAATACGATGACTGGCAGTGTCTCTCCAGTGTTTCAGCCTTTCATAGTCCTACCTGGAGATGCCAGGAGTTGAACCTGGGATCTTTTGCATGCAAAACAGATGCTCCACCACTGACTGGACTATTTTGCATGCAAAAGATCCCAGAGAGGTTGCCTGGAACATTCTTGTCGACTTTTTCTTAAGTTTCTTGAACTGCAATGTCTTTGAATCCACTGAATTTTAGATCTGTTTCATATGTTTATATATTTTTCTATGCTGCTTTATTCTCTGCTACTGATTTCTCTTTTTAAAATGCTGGAATTAGAATGGATTGTTGTGGACAGAAAGGAGCATGAGAAAACTTCCTCTTCTGGATGAGCAGCCTTCCCTCAACTGATCCCCTCCTAATGTCTTGGACAACAACTTCCGCCAGCCCCAGTCAACATAGCTGTGCTGGGAGGGGCTGATGGGAGTTGTAGTCCAACATGTCTGGTGGGCACCAGATTGGCTAAGGCAGCCTCTGTGTCTTATTTCAGAAACAAGGTCTTCATGAAACCTGGTGAGTTCCTAGATCCTTGGTGATGCTTTGGTCCTGACTTTTTGACCACTTCTGGCATGTTCTCTTGTTTATGTGTGTCCATTTACCAGTACCAACAAAGCTGTTTGAAAATGCAGGCAGCACAGTTGCTCCTTTGTGACATGCAACTTTCTTTGCATCATACAGCTAGAACAACAATAGCAACATTTAAAAAAAAGCAAGTGCAATGTGACAAGAATTAAGCTGAACTCTGAAGATTTAAGGCTTAATTATAACTCAAGAGTGGTGATTGTGCAAACTTCCTCCTACTTTTTTTCATTGCAAGAATCTGCATACTAATGAAATGTTCTTAAGTAAACTGGTATTTCTGCAATGGAAGCTTGCCTCAGGCTCTATCTGCACTATACATTGAAAGGTGTATCATACTATATTCAACAGTCATGTCTTGCCCCAAAGGTCCTGGGAACTGTAGTTCATTAAGGATGCTGAGAGTTGTTAGGAGACTGCTTTACCCCTCACAGAGTTACAGTTCCCAGAATGGTTTAGAAGTCAATCCCTCTTCCCAGGAAAATCTGGGAATTGTAGTGCTGAGAGAGAAATAGGGACGACTTGACAACTCTCAGCACCATTAACAAACTACAGGTCCTACGATTCTTTGGGGAAACCTACACCTGTCTAAAGTGGTATGATATTGCTTTAGATGTATTGTGCAGATGAGATCTTAGTTACCCAAGTGGATTATGAGAGAAAATAAGTATCTTGTGGGGATGTAACCTTTGTGATTTAAAATAGCATCAGCATCATCAACAATGCACACACACTGGCAAGTCTAGAAGTGCAGTAACATAGTTTTGGTGCCTATAATTGCTTGTTTTGCAGCTAGCTGCAATGCCTACTATAAGGGGGCATCACACACCTACACACCTTGGAGGTGTTTTCCTGTTGTTGAAGCTTTGGATAAATGCACAACTTTATATATCACTCTACTTAAGGAACAGCTGTCCAACAAACAAACAAACAAACAAACAAAGAAACAAACACACTGTCAAAAGAAGTCAGTAAATCAGGGCTAAGGAACCACCTAAGACCCATGCTACTGGACAAGGGAGGATTGTATGAGGGAAATCTACATACATGGATGGGCATGTATAGTAGGAAACATTTGCACTGAAATGCTGGAAAATATTCATGAATACTTTTCTTTTAATAAAAAGAATTTCCAAACTGATGTGGAAATATGGAGAAAAGAAGCAACAACAAGAAACTGGAGCTGAATATGGGAAGAGCCTGCTGGATCATCAAGTCCAGCATCCTGCCCTAACAGTGGCCATCCAGGCGCCTGCAAGCTGACAAGCACAAGAGCACTCTCTTCGCATACGGCTTCCGGAAGATGGTATTCAAAAGCATCCCTGCCTCTGACTGTGGAGACAAGCAAGGCCACCCTGACTACTTTCCTGACTACTTCCCTCCACAATTTGCCCACACCTAATTGTGCCTGAGTGTCGGCGCACATGTGTTTACCAACACTCCCTCTGGAGCAGGTACATAGCTTGGGGGCACTCCAGGATCTTTTACTGTCACTTGAGGCTCAGGTGACCTCAGCGGCGCCGAGTGCCTTCCATCAGCTTTGGGTGCCAGGCAAAAATATTCCTCTTTAACCAGGCCTTTGACTGACACCTGACGCCCTTTTAAAGTGCATTGTGGAAGGAGGGATTATAGGGTTGCCTTTGTTTTTGTTTATTTAATGTATTTTCTGTTTTTTATATTGTGATTTTATGTTGTGAACTTCCCTGAGATCTACGGGCATAGGACGGTATATAAAACAAACAAACAAACAAACAAACAAACAAACAAAGAAACAAACAAACAAACAGTGTACTAGCTGCAGGATGCACCCATGTTCCAGTCTGAGATTGAACTTCTAGAGGCCTTGAAAGGAGAGTGAAACCCCGGGGAATGACGATGCTAGCAACTCACACCAAAGGATGTTTTAACAAGGCATTGCCTCCTGAGGCGAGAAAAGGGTAGTAATTTACCAGGGACAGGGGCTGCGCCGTGGTAAATAGGGACAGTTGGAGCATAGGGACTTATGAGACAGGGGAGAATATTTATACCTGAGTGGCTGTGTAACCAAGCACCTCCAAAATGACATAAAAGCACCTGCAGGGTAGTTTCTACTCCCATTAAAGCTGATGGGGAGTTTTGACACAGTCGGCTAGGAGAGGCAAGTGGGACTGATGTTCCTCGGCAGCAAATAACAGTGACATTTGTGAAGTGCAAAATCCTGTCAACTTTGCGAGGCAGTCAATTTATGGCCCAGCCTTAAAGCGGGTATTACTTAGACTTTATTGTGTTTTAAGCTACTCAGTATAATTCAGCATTGAGGAGGAAAGCTTAATATACTCAGGTTTTTCACATACGGCTATGTATATATTAGTTAGCAGAACCACGAATCCCCTTTAATGCTCCAATAAATATGCTGAAATATCTGCAGCAACCTGCTGTTTTCAGCGCCCAAATTGAAGCTCTGCAAGGAGGTATCAATCTCCGCTACTTGCTGCGCTGTACCTTTCCGAGCCTGCGATGAGGATCCATCTGCTGTGCGGCGTTTGTTAGATGGTTTGGGTATGGCACACGACCTTACAAACAGGCATACCTCCAAGTGGTGCCATCATACCCGCTGGGCTGTATTTGTGAAAAGCCACAGAGTTGAGCTCTCATCAACAAAGATTTCTTTCTTTCTTTCTTTTAAAGGCACATAGTTGGGGTGAGTGATTTGGAGGAAAGAGTGCCGTTTGTGCATCATAGGCCAGGTGTCACCACTGAGGGGGGTGACAAAATGTCGGGAGGCACTCACTGCAGGTGGCTTATGCGCACAGCCTCCGCGCTGCCCCAAATAGTACACCCGCTGCCTCCCCCTCAGCTGTAGGGCTGAGTGGGAGGAGGCAGTCAGACTCCTCAGAGGCCCTGCGGGGCACCCTGTCCTGGCTCGCCCTGCCCCGCAGGCAGCTGGCCCCACCCCTAGGTGCAGGGCACACGCGCCACCCCAGGCGCCTGATTGGCTTGCTCTTCCACTGACAGTGGGGCGTTCATTTGTTGCAAAACGCAAAACCTAAGACACGGGAATGGAACCTGGTAGTAAAAATGGGGATGGACCATTTAATTATGTTTGCATTTTAATTAAAAACTACCTAATTTACAAGGGACGCGGGTGGCACTGTGGGTTAAACCACAGAGCTTAGGATTTGCCGATCAGAAGGTTGGCGGTTCGAATCCCTGCGACGGGGTGAGCTCCCATTGCTCGGTCCCTGCTCCTGCCAACCTAGCAGTTCGAAAGCACGTCAAAGTGCAAGTAGATAAATAGGTACCGCTCTGGCGGGAAGGTAAATGGCATTTCCGTGAGCTGCTCTGGTTTGCCAGAAGCAGCTTAGTCATGCTGGCCACATGACCCGGAAGCTGTATGCTGCCTCCCTCGGCCAGTAAAGAGAGATGAGCGCCACAACCCCAGAGTCGTCCGCAACTGGACCTAATGGTCAGGGGTCCATTTACCTATACCTTGTACCTAATTTACATTTCTCAAACCAAGATGTGAACTGAAATAATACTGTTGTTTCGAATTCACCCCCCCCCCCGTATTGTACAATGCAGAAGTTCAGTCAAACGTGCACAAAAATGTTTATCTCAGTGAGAATAACATATAAAACGTATAACATTAGGGGGAATTGCTTGCAAAAATGTGGACAAATGTTAAAACTGCATTAAAATATGTTTGTTATGAGGACTTGGCACTAAAATGCTGATGAATTTTCACGAGGACATTTTAAAATAAAACAAATCACAAATTGCTGTGGAAGTGTTGGAAAAATGAGAAACAGTATAAAATTCAAGTTGTCGGATTCATCCACCCTCGGTTACTACTTCAGAAAACTTTTTTTTTTTTTTAAATCCTAATGGATGCAGGAAAGGTAGCTTCCATTTTCCAAACATCTATGACTCAGAGGTATAGACCTTTTTTCCTTTGCTGAGGGCTTTGGTAGGCCACCTAATGATTTTTCTCCTGCTGTAGCAATTGCAATGCACTGCCATATGATTTTTAATTGTATACTTATTGCTTATTTTATTTCTTATACTGCATGTTATTGCATTATGATGTGCATTCCATAAAATTCAAGTTGCAATACTATATAAGAAGTAAAGGAAGCAATAAAAAGACAATTAAGAATCAATTATCAATATTTCACAGAGACATTTAAGTTCACAGACAAACTGGGTGAGGCATAACAAAAGCATTTTTTGGGAAACCTTGGCTTAAAGAACAGGAGGGCAGATCCCAGTTGAACATGGTGAGAAACCCCCTGAACAATCAGAGCAGTTCTGCAACAGAGCCAATTACCCAGAGGGGTTGTAAACTCCCTCACTGAAGGTTTTCAAACAGAGGCTATGCCCATAAAATACATTTAATGCATGTGGCTTCCCGCAAAGGATCTGGAGAACTGTAGTTTGTTACAGGTGCAAGAAATTGTAGCTCTGATGGGTTCCCAGGATTCTTTTGGGGAAGCCACATGCTTCAAAGGTATGATAGGGATGCGAGAGGCTTGGAAGCCATCTGTTGGAGATACTCTAGCTCTGGATGTCCTCATCAAGAAGATGGTTGGACGGGAGGGCCCATGATTCTAATGGCACATTTTAAAAAAATATATTAAAGATTTATTAGTTTTAAAAAATATGTGCATTGTCTCTTTTTTTCCAAGTTGCGTTTTCTACAGATCAGTTATGTTTGTTGTGAGACATTAGTGTTGCATACAGTATAAGGTTGGGAAGAAAAGAAGGGGAAACAGGGGGAAATGGTGAAAGGGGTGGGGTCAGGTAGTAATGCTTCTATTTTTCTACTTAGTGTATGTGTGGGGTTTTTGTGTCAGTGTCACTTGTGTGGGTTCTCCTTCCATTTGTTTGTTCTATTTCCTTGGTGGTGAGAGATGTTGGGTGGTGGCCTAGGGTTTGGCTGGTCGTCTTTGGTTGGCTGTAGTGAATTTGCTTGCTTGTGTGAGTGTGTAAGAGGGTGTGAGAAAGTGAATAAAATTGGGTAGAAAATAATAATGATATTGTTGAAAAGGAGGTTTGTATATGTAGTTAAAAAGGGTATTACTGAGGGTCCCTGGGTTAAGGCTAAGGGGGCGCTGCCCTTACAATTTTTCAAAAAAACCCCACAAAATATTTTCTCTTATTTATTTATTTATTTAATAAAAAGAGGGGAGATCCCCCCAAAATAACCAGAAATGAAAAATCCTGGTCTTAGGATCCTTGTTGCACCTGTCTCTGGCGGCCAGTAGCAACTTCACGCCAGCAAGGGAAGGTCTGCACTGCACTTAGGCTCTTTTGACTCAAGGAAATCACCATTTTATAGTACAAATTGGGAAAAATAAATACAGTATGGACAAAAGTACAAAGATTCACAAAATATTTAGGGGTATGCGTCCCCCTGCGTCCCCCCCAGAAACAAAGGACTGGGCAGGGCCAATTTTCTTTTTTAAAGGCAGCGTCATGGGTGATTTTTTATTTTATTCATAGACCACCTTTCTCCCTGTGCAGAACCCAAGGCTGCTCACAGCATATATTAAAACAGTTGCAACTAACATATATTTATTCCTATTAAGAACAACACTGAAAAAAACCTCAAAACCATCGAACTGTTGCAGATATTATATATTGTGCAGTTTAAAGTGACTGGAAGCATAAGAACAGACTCCTTTGGAAATGAAACATTTAAACTTTTACTGGCAGAACTTTCTTTAAAACAGAATTAAAACATCAAAAATATCCATACAATGTCTTGCACTCTCCAGCACTGGTTCATGTGCCTGTGAAGATGGCAGGACTGAGAGAAAGGCCACCCCAGAAGAACTCAAAGCCCACACAGGCCCATCTAGGAAGATATGGTCCTTCAGAAAGTCTAGACCCAAGCCATATAAGGCTCTGTCAGCCATGACCAGCACTCTGTATTGTGCCTGAAAATGGACTGGTAACCAGTGGAACTGTTATAACAAGGGAGAGTCTATCCCTGTAGCTGGCTCCAGTCATCAATCGGGCTGCAGAATATTGAACTAAACCACTGAAATTTCTGACCACTTTCCAAAGGCCAGCCCCACACAGAGCATGTTACAGACACAGTAATCCATATGGGATCATGTAACTAAGGCATGCATCACTCTGACCATGATAGACATAGAAAAGGTTGCCGAATTATCTATAACTACACATTTCTGCTTCTGTAAGGTTCATCTTCCAGGGCTTCAGAAGAACTTTTGATGGCCAAAGGTCCATAAGTAGCCTGCTGAAGATCAATGTAGTTTCTTTAAAAAAGAAAAGAAAGGAAAAAAAAGAAAGAAACCGGTGCTTTCTCATCCAAAGCAGAAGAAAGCATTGAATCAAAAACCATCAGGGATCTGAAGGAAGCTGCGACTCCACTTGTCTAGGTCAGTGGCTTCTTTTCTCTTATTATCAGAGTCACAACATCATCCTGAGACTCTTAACCTTTTGCTGTGAACTCCTGTTTTTCTGAAGTTTATTGCTTCGCTTCAAAATGTCTTTTTCTATAAAAGGTGCACCCACTAACTGTTTTGGTTCTCTATAAATGGCCTTGATCCAACTGTGTATATGTGTGTGTATATGTGTGTGCTCTTAGAAGAGAAGCAATCAAGGCTGGTGATACTAAATCCAGTTCCCCTTTCTTCCTCTAATTCAGGCATAGGCAAACTCGGACCTCCAGATGTTTTGGGCCTACAACTCTAATGATCCCTAGCTAACAGGACCAGTGGTCAGGGATGATGGGTATTGTAGTTCCAAAACATCTGGAGGGCTGAGTTTGCCTATGCCTGCTATAATTATAAGGTTTATAAAATTATGACTAGCACAGAATCTGTCAACAAGACTTTAATGCTGACATCTTTCGTACATTCTAAATTTGTTGGGTCGTAAAGGAGTTTCAGCATGAAACCCCAAACACATAAATATTCACACATGCAAACCACAGAGAGTGTACTTAATTAGCATGCACTAACTTAGGCACATCTTTCTTTTCAGAGAGTTTTGTTATTAGGGATGTCATAGGATTTGCATGAAAATGGGAACTGGAGCAGAATTTTCCTGTGTCTGCTTATTTGTCCTATGTCCAGAACAGAAATCAATCCAGCAAATACAATCAGCATTCACTGTTACTGCTTTCAGTCTGCAAATTATATGTAATTGATTGCATTTCCGCCTATTTGCCTTGTGTTTCCTGCGAACTGAAATTAACTGGGTGGAATAACTTAATGGGCAATGTAATTTATGTGATTTACATAATTAATTATGCATATAACATATGTGCATGTATATGCCTTCTCTTATATATGCCTGCATCTCTTTTGCCCTCTTTCAGTTTTAAGACATTTTGGGCCCCATTCAACTAATGGGTTCCATTAGCCTGTGCAAAAGCTTTCATTAGCATAATGGGGATTATCTCTTCTCTTTCCTCCAATCCCCCAAAAGTCAGGAGAACCCCACAACAGCCTGCAGGGGGATGAGAATTTGGGGTTGCTACATCAGGCACACAGAAATACTTGTGCTAATCAAGCAAACTCCTTAGTTCTGCATTGAATTCCTACCATAATTTCTCTGCTCCCAGCCAACCCAATTATGAAAGTCACATATATATTTCCCCTTGCAGAGAACTCAGCTAACTCTCAATCTTCCCTCCAGTGCTGCATCCACATTTAGTTATTTTTGCTCTTGTGACTCACAAGTGCTGTCTCGATTTAGCATCTTTCTGCCCTAGACTGAGGTTCTTGAGTTGTTGTTGTTTTAAAAAAACAACAATGTCGCAGCTTATCAACCATTGCACATTCCTTTTTTCAAATATTCCTTATGGAATGACTCTGGTAGGCATTAATTTGACTCACTCATGGAGCAGAAAAGTGGAGAAGCCATGGGATCAGATGATATGCTAGGTCAAGTGTGGGGAACCTCAGGACCACCTGTATCTGGCTCTCAAGACTCTCCCCAGGCCACCCCCAGTGGCGCCTCACGCCCTCCTTCAGTGCAGTGTGTTTGTCAGGTTGAAATGTGTCATTCAATAGTCATAATGCCTCTTGCTTGCCTGGATGGAGAGATGTGGGGTGGTGTAGGAGCCTCTGACTTTTGCATGGCTGGAATGTGCATGGCTGCTGTGCATCCATTTCCCTGTCCACTTTTGCCTCTGGCCCCACTTACCCCTAGTATGCAGCCCCTTGGAAGTTGTTCATGAGGGAATGCGGCTCTTGGCCCCTGAAAGGTCCCCCACCCCTGGTCTAGAGAATATAGAACAACAATATAATTCTCAGGAAGAAATGGCACCTCTTCCAAAGGATGATGGATTTGGTGGCAGAGAATGCCAAAGATCCACAGTTGCCGACAAGAAAGTTTTCTGTTACATCAACACAAGCAAGTACAAAGGCTTTGGATTTGGATTATGACAAGCTATGCTGAGGTGGTCATGATGATGCTGAGCCTGAATGCACTTTTCAACACTGAAACTGCATTGCAAATCCAGCTAACTGCATAATCCACATGGAAGTTGCATTGCAATGTGCAAGCAGAATGCTGGATCAGGTCAATCTACTGTGATTTTGCTGCAAAAAGCCAGGTTCAACCCCCAGGGTCTCCATGTAGCATTGGGAATGTCTCCTCTCTTGAGCCCCAGAAAACTGCTATCAAGTCAGTGTAGACCAGGCTTCCTCAACCTTGGCCCTCCAGATGATTTTGGCCTACAACTCCCATGATCCCTAGCTAGCAGGACCAGTGGTGAAGGATGCTGGGAACTGTAGTCTCAAAACATCTGGAGGGCCGAGGTTGAAGCCTGGTGTAGACAATACTAAAGTAGATGGCCCTATGGTCTGACTAGGCATATGCTATATTTCGATGTTTCTATCCCTTTGCAAGCATGGAAATAAGATTTCAACTGCCAGCAGTTAGCTTCCATCCATGAAACTGGAGAGGGGGGGGATGTCATCTTCTACTTTGTCTCTGGAGCTCTGGAGCCAAGTGAGGATTCCTAGGTAAGATCCTCCCTCTATTCTGTGGGCAGGTAATCCCTCCCCTACCTGGCCTGGTCTCCTTGGCAACGCTTCCCCCAGGTGGGATTGGATAACTGACTGAGGTAGGCGGAGACCTCCAGGTATCCCACCTGAGGGAAGGCAAAGCCAAGCCTATGCTGTTGGGGCCGCTCCAGATCTAGGGGCTGCACGCGCCCACGCAAAGGGCACCCCCCGTTTTAAGCGGGGAGCGGTCATTGTCTCAAGCAAAGTATATGACAGTCCCTATCCTCCCTCCCTCCCCCCAAATATATATCCTTGCTATCAAGGGACAGATGGAAATAATCTCACTAGCAGTTGATTTGGCTGGGCTAGGAAAACACTGGACAGGTGGGACTATTAGCAGTTTGTTCTGAAACAAACAAAATGGGGAAAAAGAAAAACTTCCTTGGGATTACAGCAGGTTGCACTTCTGAGTTGGGAGCCCCAGTGCTAATTAGGTGAACTATTCCAGTGGTGAATCTCAGTGCTTAGTCTGCAGTTAGGACATCATTAATGCTGTGACACGCTCAAAGTTTATCTTTAAATACAAAAGGGAAAATCAATGTAAAGAAGAATCAGCAAGCTGAAGGCAATGATATGCAACGTTTTATCCCATGGTTCAAAGGCAGTTTTTGAATATGCGGAACATATCTTTTAATGTAGCCTATTGCTGACTCACCTATTGGTATTCAACATCTCCATCACTCAAGACCGGGTGTGTCATCTCAATAAATGTAGTAGCCAGACTCATTGACTCCTGAGTCCATAGGAGCCAACTCCCTAGGGGCCAAGGGGTCTTCAGCCCCCCCCCATAAACCACAACAAGGTTGATGGGCATTGCCATTCAAGTGGTGTGTGTGTGCCAAGTCATGTGATTGATTATGTGGGGTGGAACTCACCTGGGCCCCCCAATATTTCATTCAAGTTGGCACCCCTCCCTAAGTCATTGTTCAACAAGAAAAATGAGCTGGCTGACCTAATTTGATCTTTTGAAGGTAAGATGATAACATATGTTTGAGACACTTTCCACCACTACTGATTCCTAAGTCCCATCATGTCTTGATTGCTACAGTGGTACCTCGGTTTTGGAACAGCTTAATTCACGAACAACTTGGAACCCGAATGCTACAAAACCAGAAGCAGGTGTTCCGGTTTTCGAACTTGTTTTTGGAAGCTAAACGTGTTCCGTTTTGAGCCCCCCTGTGTTTCCTGTTACGCTGCAAATTTTCATCCCCCCTGTTTCCTTTTGCGCTGCTAATTTGCCCCCCCCCCATTGTAATTCAAGCCTTCTGTTTCCAATTGCAGTGCTCTGAGATGATATTTGGAGCTTATATTTGGTGCTTTTGTTTTTGCTATTTATTTGGCATTTTTTTGTTTTGAGGCTTTTTCAGTTAATTTGTTTTTGTGACTGTGTGGATCCCAGTTCAGCTATTGATTGATTGATTGATTGATTGATTGTGTGACTGCTGAAAAGGATCAAATCCAAACAATGACTATCATCAGTGCAGGTAAGAATTTTTTTTAATTTTTATTTTTATCATCTACAAACTGTTTTATTTATTTTATAGTACAGTACATTGTTTATTGCTTTCATTTTATGGATCAATGGTCTTGTAAGATAGTAAAATTCATGTTAAAATTGCTATTTTAGGGGCTGTTTTTAAAAGTCTGGAGCGGTTTAATCCATTTTGTATTACAATCAGTCTCTTAAGCATCATCAGCAAACTTTATGCAACTCACTTACGTGAAAAGCTTGCGGACTGGCTGGAACAGGAGCACATCCTAAAGGAAGCCCAGGCTGGTTTCAGGGCACATAGATCAACTCTAGACCAAGGATTGGTATTGCAACATCTAGTGGAGAAATACACCTCAAAGAAAGGAGGCTCTCTCTATGTAGCCTTTATAGATTTCAAATCAGCCTTCGACTCGATACCCCGGCACAGACTCTGGGAAAAACTAAATGTCACAAACATCGATAGACGTCTTTTGCTTCTTATCCGTAGACTACATGAAAATACTCGGATCCGTGTTAGATGCGACCGTTATGGGAACCTATCAAAGGAAATCCAAAGTTCCCATGGTGTCAAGCAAGGCTGTGTTCTTGCCCCTATTCTTTTTAACTTCTATATAAACTCCCTAGTCGGAAAGATGGAGGAAGCAAGTACTCATTCCCCAAATCTAAATAATACACCAATCCCGGTCCTTTTGTACGCGGATGATGCGGCACTTATTTCCTTCTCTTGTGTGGGCCTAAGAAAACTTTTACGAGCTCTTACAGAGTATTGCGAAGCTGAACACCTAATAATAAATTACACTAAATCAAAAATTATGGTGTTCTCCAAGAGAAAATTCCGACATAAATGGAAAATTAATAACCAACCTATTGAGCAAGTAACATCTTTTAGATATCTTGGAATAATTTTTGATGAGAAGGGATCTTGGTGCCATCAGATTAAGAATTCCATTGTAAATGCGCAAAGATCTTCCAGAGCTACCATAAGATTCTTTTACAGAAAAGGAGGTCAATATGTTCCTGCTGCCTCCCAGGTCTTTGTTGCAAAAATACTTCCACAATTGACGTATGGCACCCAGATATTTAATTGTCAAAAACTCAAGTCCCTGGAATCTGTACAAACTAAATTTTATCGTTCCCTACTAGGGTTACCTACCTGTGTCTCTAACACTGCCATTAGGCTGGAGGTTGGCCAACTCCCTATTAATGCCAGGATATGGATCCTGAAGATTCACTTCTGGCTAAAACTCATATTTTTCCCAGTGGGAGTGGCTCCATTGACTCTACTAGACCCGTTCCAGTCTAAATGGAGATTGTCGCTTTATGAAAAATTGAGGGGCCTGGGGCTTTCCTCACAAGAACTCATAGCCTCAGGCTTTGAGAAGGCTAAAATGATGGTGAGCCAGCGAATTGGAGATGTAGAGCTTCAGGACCATATGAGCAAGATAGATAAATATCCAGCTATCCAAGACTATGGAAAAGGGTTTAATCTAACCCCATATTCGCTGGACCTACAAATCGCAAAATATAGGCGGGCGTTTACCCTTACCAGATTTGATGTATTGCCATCTGCCTTACTAAAGGGCAGATACGAGGGCACACCCTATGCTGAATGAGTTTGCCCATGTGGTCTGAAGGAGGTGGAAACGGCTTCACATGTGCTGTTACACTGCGACCTTTACGGGGATATCAGGTTACTGTTTATCTCCCCTATCGTTCAGAAATTTCCAGGTCGATCTGAATCTCAGCGGCTGAAAATCCTACTAGGAGACAAAAACCCAGAAGTAACACTGAAAGTGGCCAAGTTTTCTGCGGCCGCGATCAAGCGGAGGGCATTAGCTGTAAAAAAGTAAAAGATCTGACCCCTGGATAAGCCCCCCCCCTTTTTTAAGCCCATACATATACTGTAGTGCATATATGAGTATGTATATGTGTGTGGGTGTGTGTGTATATGTGTACTGTTTTTATGTAAAATTTACAACTTTTAATTGACACCATCATTCCCTTGTAAATTATTGCTGCCTTTTATGTTTTTTTCTTCTCTTCTGGTCTATGACCGTAATAAATTTATTCATTCATTCATTACTTTCTATGGGAAAGTGCACCTTGGTTTGGAAACGCTTTGGTTTTAGAACAGACTTCCAGAACAGATTAAGTTTGAGAACCAAGGTACCACTGTATACAAAATAAGGATTAAAAAACCAACAGCAAAAGTCAACAAATAAAATTTCTTCTCTAGAAACTGCATAAGTCTAGTTAACAGCTGAGATTTTAAATTGTTAAAATGCCTTCATCTGGTGCCAAAATGTCCATAAAGAGATCCCACATGTGTGAAAACTGTTCTAGATCTAAGGTGCCACTGCTGAAAAGGTGCACTCCTTGATGAGCAACCAGTCATACGTGGGAACAGGCAACAGGAATAAGTCTATTTTATTTTAAAATTTTATACACTGCTTGATTATCAGAATGTACAATGCAGCTAAAAGGGAAGAAGCCTAAGAACAGTGATGGGGTCTTAAGACAGTGTTTGTGGTGCAGAGTGCATTTGGGGGTCAGAGAAAGAGCCTAGAAATTGCATAAACATTGGCAATTGCATGCTGTGTTATGTCAATTCTGCTGACAGTTATAGGTTTGGAAATCATTAATAGCATTTATTTGTGGGTGTGTTCCTTTGGCTCCAGGCTATATCCATGAGAATCCAAATTGGGGTGGACAGATGCTTTGAATTATCAGAGTTGAATGACAGAGCTTTTTAAAAACAACAACAAAAGGAATTCATTGTACAAGGCTGTAAGTAGGTATTGATGAAAGACCCTTCCTATATATAAAAAACCTCTCTCTCTCTCTCTCTCTCTCTCTCTCTCTCTCTCTGTGTGTGTGTGTGTGAATTCAAGGGTCCCCCAGAACCTGATTTAAAAACTGCCATCATGAATTAGGCTTCTTATTGCTAGGGATGGCGAGACCACTCTCCCTGGTTCTATCACATGAACTAGTGCCTATCTGCCCCACAAGCCCCACGCTCACCTCCAACAACTCACACCTGTAACCAGTCCCTTAACCCCACTGACACTGCTGTCAGCCACAAATCATTCCCAGTCACAGACAGATGAACCCCATCAAGCCTGTAAAGGGACGCATCATGGAAGGTAATGCTCTGGACGTGCTTCCTGGCCCTCATGGTAGCATCTGGGCATCGGCTACCTCGCCACACATGTTGCTGCAACAGCTGCGAGTCCAGGAAGAGCTGCCTTCAACACTTCCAAGTCTTCCTGCATGCAGGTCCGCAGGCTCAAACCAGGAGCTTCCGACAAATTGTTCTCAGCCCAGCTGCACCACCATCGCCGCAGGCGTGCCTTCTGCAGACACCCTTGCTCGCACCATCGGGAGAAGCTCCTCTCAATGCATTCCTCATCTGGATACCCAGGAGATGCGCATGTGGTCAGGGAGTCCGAACCTGTGTCTGAATCCAGACTCCACTGCCCTCCTGCTGGCCCAGTGGACAATGCTGTGCCCAACTATCCAGATGTTCAGGGCAGGAATGAACAGAACAACATTAGTAACTACACCTCAGCACCGCTGTATGCATCAGACTTCCAGTGGCCCAGATCCTTGATCCTGTCAACGGACAGGGCCCAGTGCGCAGCAGTGGTGGCAGCACCAATGCAAAAAGAATGAGGTGCAAATTCACTGGCCAGCAGGCCACACACTGCAATCGCCTTACGCATCACTGCAGCAAACTGATGCCTCCTTAATGAGTTCCCATCCTCGTGAATCAGGAAGGGATCATCCCCAGGCAGGCAAAGTGACAAATACTTCCTGGCATCTTTGACTGGACAAGGGTCGGGCTTACCAGTGGCAGGCAGCCTCATCAAGGCACCTCTGCCCAACTGGTCCATTTTGGAGTTCCGGATGGTGAGAACCAGCTCCCTCTCAGAAAGCTGAACATCCTGCAATAACAAGCCCCTGGAGAACCCTCCCTGTGCTGACTCCAACACCACTTTGCTCACAAGCAGTGCACCAAAAAACGCAACAGAATAAGCTGCTGAAAAGAGTCTCGCCTCATAAATGGAACAGCAGACAAGTCTTAACTTGCTGCGCATCTTGGATAAAAGGTCAAAAGTGACCGGCTTCCTACCTGGCGACTTAGGTGGCTGCAATCTGCCCCAACCCTCCAGAGCCTTGCACACTACAAACTTTGCACAAGGATCTCTAGAATAAAGGGATTTCCTACTTTGCAAAAGAATTCTGAGTGCATTAAAAATCATTGGTTAGGTAAAGCAGAGCAGAACAAAGCAAGTTTCCCCTACAAAAGAGGCAACTTTCCAAGGTGAAATTTCACCTGAGATGTTTTGGCTCTGGGAACAGCTACGGGTTCTTGTCTGATTTGTTTTCACCTCATACTAATAAACACAACTTCCAAATCTTCTCACTTCCTCAAAGCAACAAGAAGTCTATTAGGAGTGGCAGAAGCAATCATGGAGCCTCTGAGGCACAATTCAGAAAGTCAGTATGCACAGCGCAAGCTACAGTGGCAGATATGATTTTAAATTGTATTCTCAGAGTAGGAAACCACAGCTTTCTTTCCTCCAGAAAAGCACTGGTTGAAATACACTCCAGTTTTTAATAGGGGAAATTGGAAGAGTCTACCAGCTTTTGTCTGGGGAATCCCATGAATTTAGACTCTGGCCTGCAGGATGGATTTTTTACTAACATGAAATATGAGACATGGCAATAAGGAGTAGTACATTCAGTTAGCAAGGAACTTTAATTGTGGGAGCTGATGTCAGCTGATCTTTTTCTAATAGTGTTGTTTGCACCCCAGGTCTCTGAGCGATGAGACTTCAGAGGTTTTAGCGCTTATTTGGAGCTTGATTTCCTCTGGAATGAAATCACAGATGACTTAGTGCTTTTTTCTCTGGTTTTATTTTTGAATATACAGTTTGAACAAAAGTGGAGATTCAGAGCTCAGAACCTCAAAGCCCAATGCTTTCTGCACATTGCCCACTGAAGATGCTTCAGATCTCTGACTGCCCAAGTGAGCTTCATTTTTCTATAGGGGTTTGGACCCAGGCCTTCTTGATCCTAGCCCAATATTCTAACCACCTCATTACACTGACCCTCAGTTATGCTCCTGAAAATCTTCTTAATGCAGTGGTGGGGAACATTTTCAACCAGAGGGCCACACACCCTTCTCAGCATCCTTCTTGTGGTCACTTGTCAGTAGTGGGTGGGGACATAGGCAAAAGTGGGTGGAACAACAACTGTAAATTTTGCCTGTTCCAGTTTCTATACTCGCATAACTCTCTGTCCAGGCATCCAGGATAGCAAGTGGAATAGTCAGAGTTCAAAGCCAAAGAAGCACTATCAGGGCTAGTGAGGTGCATGCCTTTGGCATGGCTAAGGAAAAGGTGCAGCTTGAATATAGAAGTCTGGGGCGGTGATATACAACTCCCCTTCTGTGCATTGATAAGTCATGTATGAACTTAGACAAATCTAAGATCTTCCCCTTTTTACATGTTGCTTGTGAGGATGCTTCTGTCTGCAGTATCATCCATCTGGGTTTTTTGTTTATTTTCTTATTTGCAATGCACAAAACCCACCCGAGCTTTCTGCACAGATCATCAACCACCACCCTCCCTAACGTGCAGCTGACAATCAATCTGTGCAAAAGCAGTTGCCACTGTGCTCTGGATATGCCAGACAGAAAACTATTACCTTGGCTGCAACCTGGAGTTTTCCCTGTTTAAAGTTAAGGGTCAGGCTTGATGTGGTATTATATGTGTGAATGCATTTAATGTGTCTAGGTTTGTTTGCTAAAGAACCAAGCAGCAATCAAGACCAGAATTTGTATGTGGAAGGGGAATTAACCTTCCTCACCACTACAGTTTTGATGACAATCCTTCCACCTCACCCCACCCCACTCCCCACAACCAAGCTGATATTAGCTTTTGCAGACACGGAAGCTTCTATCTGAAGACCAATAATAGTTGAGGGGGTGCATGTTGTTTTCATCAGGACTTGGGCAGGTGGTGGTGATGGTTAAGTTAATTGTCCACACCTGAATGCAAAAGGCATTATATTAGGGCCAATTGCTTGTGCATGGAAAAAAGTGTATATAAGGAGAAATGTATAGAAAGCATAGCGACAAATTTTATGAGGATCTTTTAAGCAAACTGATCCAGAAATGTGGAGAGCTAATTTAAAAATAAATAAATGGACAGATCCACCCACACACCTCTGAACAATGAGTCAGACCCAGGGTGGGGACCCTCAGGTGTGGCCCTTTGTATCTCACCCTCAGAACTCTCCCAAGGCCACCCCTCCACTTACCTAGCTTTACATCTCAAGTGGTTTTGCTTGGCAAGAAGGTGTCTTTGAACTTTGAGAACGCCTCTTGCTTGCGTGTGTGAACCATATAGAGGGATGTGTGAGTGTATGAAGCAACTTTCCTACTGTAATGTTACATTCCTTGCTCAATCCACTTTTTTCTCTGGCCACTTCCACCACTGGTATATATCCGTTAGAATGTTCCCCATAAGATAATATGGCTCCTGGACTGACAAATGTTCCCCATGCCTGGGTTAGATGGACCAAATGCAGGCACTCATTTAATTTCTCCTCTAGGGCGCTATTCATACATTTGTGATGAACGTGTGTAGGCGTATACTGGTGAGTGATGCATGCACAACCTCTATCTCTACATTTTAGATCATGCCACTTCCATTGCAGATCTTCCCATGGTTCAGCACATCTAAAGGTGAATTTAAAATGCATTCAGATGAATGTGCTTAAAATCCTTCCGATGATTGGGAATCCTGATAAAACCAGTGTTAACTTGCAAGTTATTAACTATCTTCAGATACCTCTGGGAAATAAGTAATTGAGTTTAAAAATAAAATAACTTATATGCATAAGTCAGGCAAAGGGAGTGAAAGGGAAGTTGTTAGAGTAATCTGTTTGGGATCATCCCATCTTCTTGATTCAGAGCAGTGCATGCAAATCTGATCAAAACAGTTTTGCAGGGAGCAGAAATGCCTAAAAGAGAAGAAAAAAGTCTACTGAAAAGATAAAGTTTCTTAAACTGCAAAACAACACCCATTTCATCTGCACAATCACTATATGTGTTGAAGTGACTGTATTGAAGGGAGAATCTATTGACAGATTATGAATGTTTCCGATATCTGAAGCTATTTCTGAATAGAAAGATTCAGATTAACAGTCTACCAGATGGAGGGAATGTAAGGTAAATCAGACTTTGGCAGGAAACAAACCAGAATGAAACAACAGCTGTTCATATGGGAGTGTTGTCCTTTCATCCTTTCTTATTGGTGCATTGCAACTAGTGACTTCCAAAATCATTTCCCCACCCCACCCCATTTAATGGAAGTGCCTCAAGTCTTGTGGACTTTAGCAGGTAGCTGACTTTTAGGATCACACAAAAGACAAGGAATTTCAAGTCCACGGATCACCATGGCCATACTGTCCCAGACCATGAACCATGAACAGCTGTAGTTGATATACCAAAGCTGATGTATGCAAACCAACCATCAGCAGGCATTTAGACAGTGTCCTCACCCCATCGGCAAGTTGGGCAAACTGAGGAGCAAGCTCTTAGGCTTGGGCTTTGTAGGCCCAAGTAGGCAGGAATTAGCATGCTGGTACTGAAACCGATATGGGACCCCTGAATCACATAGCTCAGTCTGTCAAGCCTTTGATGGAACCAGAGTGCTGGTGACCACTAGTGATCCAGTTCAAAACACACACCTCTCCAAGAACCTTACAACTCAGTAGCAATCCTACATTTGCTAACATGCAATGCATGAAACAGGTCAAAGAACTCACCTTCTCACAGATACACTAGTCTCCTATGCACATTGTGTGTGGGGGTGGGGTGGGGTATGAGGGATTTGTGAGTGACCATTGTACAGCCTCTTCTGCATTCTGGAAAAGCAAAATCCCAAGAGAACTATGTGCCATTTTATTTCTGAACAAATGCTTCAGTTGTATGGGAGAGAACTACTTAGCTCAGCTCTTTCATAGAATTCATCTAATAAGGCAGCTAGGTGTTAACCTCAGGGCTTGACTCCTTCTGCACTCAAACACTCTTAACACCCTGGGCTTGAAATGTATCACATGAGAAATCTGTGCATCTGCATTGCAGCAGAACATTAGGAAATGACAAAGCCTTTGCCCCTAAGCGCTTACAAGCTAAATTTGGGAGGAAGGGGGAGAGAGAGGAAGGGAAGAGAGTGGCAAAACAACTCTCCTGGATTATGACTGGATTCTTTAATCTGGGAGGCTCATTTGCTTTCTGGAAGACATCCTGGTTAGTTCCCATCAAATGTTCCCCTGCAGCTAGTGAATCCATTCTGAATGACATCTTCCATTATTTCTCTGTCCTCCACTGCCTTTTCTTTCTCGCTAAGCGGCTGGATAAACCAAGAGAATCACATTGTCAAATATGCTTAACAGATGTCAGGGTGTGTGCATGTGTGTGTGTATATATACATATTTTCCTCACTGCTGCCAAATGTGGAACATATTACCCCATGCTGGGAAGCCAGTAATCTCACTGTGCTAAATGAAGCAAAAGTTACACATCAGAAGTGGCCCATTGCTTCCTATGTCTTTCTGGATTATTAGTTGTAGAAAATTTCCATTGTAATCTTGCCCCTCCTCCCCACTGGCTGTTGTAACATGCTCAATGAATGATGAGTAGCATACAGAAGACTTTGATGTGATCATAACATGAAAGTCTGCTGTGGACTTTTGGATAGGCACTTGGATGAGTCCGCTATCCCTTGACCTCAGTTTCCATCTGTAAAATGGCAAGAATGAGATGAATAAGGTGAGGATTGCAGAGCTTGGTTAAGATTTAGAGGCACCAAGAGCAAAGTGATGGTAAGAGCTAATGGCTTCATACAAGGCTGGCCCTGCCATTAGGCAGTAGCAGCAGCAGCAGCAGCAGCAGCAGCAGTCCTCTTGTTCCTCCTGAGCCTCTCCCCACAGTACCATTCCCTCTTGTTGTCACACCATGTTCTGGTTGGCTCTCCTAACCTGGCCTCCTACCTCAGGTGCAGGGGAGGACTCTGGCCCATCACCAGTGCTGCAGGAAGCTCAACCTTGCACCTTCAATTTATATCCATATTATACCACTTGAAGAGTCACGGTTCCCCCCCAAAGAATCTTGGGAACTGTAGTTTGTTAAGGGTGCTGAGAGTGAGTTCCTCTTCTAGATTTACAATTCCATGGGTGGTTTAATATATCAACCCCTGTCTCCACAGCCTGCTTTGCATTTTAGTGTCAATTTATCCTAATAAGCACGTTTCATGAACGTGTTCTGACTAATGTATTTCCCCAAGCCATTTCCCCTAATTTAATGCATTTTTGTATGCTATTTTCATGAACATATTTAGGCACACCTCCTCACCCCATTATATGTGTTTTGGTAAGCATTGTTTGGAGAACTGCACTATAATGTTCAGCTAAGTGTGAATTCTGAAGGATGACTGTGTTTGATGTCTCATATTGGAAAGTGCGGTTTAGGTAATGCTGCTCTAAATGTGAATTGAATCAAATTTCTCCTTCATTTCTAGGCAGTGATGGACAAAGGTAGTTTTCATTGTAGCAGCTGGAATTGCTTGACCACAAGTCCCTGCAACTCCACTTGTCCTTTTAGTGTGTGATGGAAATTGTGTGTGAAGCTCCCCGTGTAAAAGAAGCACAGTAGATATGCAACTGGCATTGGCTTGGGGACTGGGAGAGAAAGAGTAGAGTTGCCACTAATGTTACGGAACACCAGTGATGTACAGCATTATGAAAGTACAACATTAGAGTAATTTAAAACCAGAAGTGTATTGGTCCAGGGTGGTGGTGGGTCGAATACTTGTTAGTATTTTTGTAACAGGGTCCCTCTCTCCAAGGAGCTAGAGCTGTCCAGTTAGCAGGGAAGGTGAATCTTTTAGCCACTGAAGAGAAGTTTTCTCACCCTTTGTGCTGATTGCTGAAAGGAGGTGGATCAGCCACTGAGGAGTGGCTCCTAGGGTCACCCAGGAAGAGGCACACAGGAGGAACACTGAGTTGTTTTTGTTCCGTATGCACCAAACCCAAGCATTTAGGCACAGTGAGAACACAAGGTGCTTCAGTTTCAAGAGAACAGTGTGCTAATTCTGGTACATGCAATGGAAAGGAAGACTTAACGTAAGTCACTCTGAAAGAAGATTTTGGAGCATTCCCATTCAGTTGCCTATGTAGGCACACAGAAAATAGCAGATCTATCTGAAAGACAACACACAGAGATCTGCATTGAACATTGCAATGCGCCCTTGATTATTATTGTTGTATAATTATAAGATTATGGTTTAATCTTAGAAGGTTGCATATATTTAAGAAGGGGATGTTTCTGTGAGGAATGTGTGTCTATGACTTTCATGGAGCCTGAACCTCTGAATTTGCCACTGCGCTATTGTTTCAAACAATTTATAATCAGATGTGTGTTTGTGTTAAGAGCCTGGATAAAGAGGCATATTTCCAGCATACGGAAGGCACTATATAATGGTTGTTACCTCTGTGGAGAAGGAATTCCACAGTTTAGGAAATTAGGGGAAATATCTTTCAGAGAACTGGGACATTCATAACAATATTATCAGGGCAACAGGCCAGCACTTGGAAAACAAATTGGGATGTGAAAGTAAATTAAACAAAAAATATAGGTCATGAATTAGCATTTAAGGTAATTTATAAAATAGTGCTCTGTTAAGACAGCAGCATTTCCTGTCAGTGGTTTATTATGAAATTCAATGGGCTCAAAGAGGTAAAACATAATTGGATTAGAGGAAAAATAGATAATGATAAAGGGTTCGAGAACTATGCTATTATCTTTCATTCATACAAATAATAAAAATTACATAAATGGCTGCAAAACAAAGGGGCTTTTGTCACCAGAACAAAAATTATATTGCAAAGTAAGATCCTGTGGACTCTGTACTGAAGTTTAATGCCTTTTTCTCCCCCATGATTTATCATTCTAAAAGCCCAGAACTCTCGTGCTATGCAAATGCAGACTGAAGGTCAATCTGCATATTCAGATAAATCAAAAGGACTGTGCCAGTTTAAATGGTTTGAAAAGGGAGTATTTTACGTTTTTCATGTTCTTTCAAATCAAAATGTCCCTGGAAATGCTAAAATGTCAAGGATTCTAGTTTAATCCCCCCCCATGCTACCTTTCTTTGTGCATGGATGGGAACGTTAAAGTATGTTCCCAATCTGAACTGATAAAGAATCTCTGTACCATATAATTTGTATATGGTGCATATGTCAAGATTCTGAGAATTTCCACTTGTATTATTTTTTTAAAGAGCAGTTTTACTAGTCCTCATGGTTGCAGACATGTTTGAAAGTTAGTGAGCAATATTTGATTAAGAATACAACTTCCAAGATGAAAAGCTTTTCAGTTGCAGCCACTAACAAAAATGTTTTGTGGGAAAGGAAGGACATGGGTGGCGCTGTGGTCTAAACTACAGAGCCTAGCACTGGCCGATCAGAAGGTCGGCGGTTCGAATCCCCGCGACAGGGTGAGCTCCCGTTGCTCGGTCCCTGCTCCTGCCAACCTAGCAGTTCGAAAGCACGTCAAAGTGCAAGTAGATAAATAGGTACCGTTCCTGCAGCAAGGTAAACGGCATTTCCATGCACTGCTCTGGTTTGCCAGAAGCGGCTTAGTCATGCTGGCCGCATGACCCGGAAGATGTCTGCAGACAACGATGGCTCCCTCGGCCTATAGAGTGAGATGAGCGCACAACCCCAGAGTCGTCCACGACTGGACCTAATGGTCAGGGGTCCCTTTACCTTTACCTAAGAAGGATTGGGTGATTTATGTGGGGGTTGTGAGATGCTTTTGCCCTGTTTATTCGAATCCGTTGGTCTGTTGTACAATTTATTCATTTTTTTTTTTGTCTACACTGCCATAGGAGGACAATGCACTTAACGGATGGCTTAGAAGTCACTCATCATCATCATCATCTCCTAGTGATGCCGTCACACATTCAATGAGGCAGGCATGTCAGAATTAGTCTTGGGGGGAAATGAGGGTGGGTGGCAGGGGGAAAAACAGTTCATTTAGCAGAGCCCATTCTGAATCAAACTTCATATATGCTTGTCCATCAGCAGTTTAGCTCTTTAGTCTTTCCCATGGCAAATCAGAAGCAGAATAAGTTACATAAAACTTCAGTGAGACATGCCTGGCGCTGCACTGGAATTCAAAGAAACCATGGATAATGTAATTTGTGGGTTAAGCAATTAGGACTGTGCTAGCACACACACATACACAAACCAACCCAGGACTCTGACCTGACCAAGCGAATACCTGACCTGGCCTCAAATCATTTTTTTGTGTGTGTGTGGAATGCTTATGATTTATTTGGTCCATCATGTTAATGCAACATGGCATCTGGCATCCAGACGCAGACAAATATAACCTTTTCCACCTTGGGAACTCTTGTGCTGAGTTAGACGACTATATCCTCAGCGACACTGAAATGGCCACAGGTTGGAACCATCCCACCAAAACAAGTAGCAACATCTTCAGAGCCATCCAAATTGGCACTGGTTGGAACCGCCACTTGGTGAAAACCACCATTTGGTGGAACCGCCATTTGGTGAAAGCACATCAAACTGGTGATGGTATCTTCAGAGGGGTACAGTTCAGTGCAGTTTGGACCCTTAACACCAAATTGGGTGAAGTCACATTTCAGTTTGCCATCTTGATTCAAAATGGCCCCCAGCATCCAAACATGCATATATGAAAATTGCCACCTGCCCTTCAGAAACCTTCGTTTGAGTTGGATAATAATATCTTCAGAGGCATCCTAATTGGTCCAGGTTGGAACTGTCACATGAAATTGGGTGTCCAAGTTCAGAGTTGACCAAGCTGGTGCACTTGGGGGCCATCATGGAATTATCCTGAAGGACGAGCCTATCAATGGCTGCTGCCTACTGATTGCTATTCTCTGCCTCAGTGGTTGGAGGCAGTAATGCTTCTGAATACCAGTTGCTGGAAACCACAGTGGTGGTGGTGGTGGTGGTGGTAATGGTGGTGGTGGAAGAGTGTTCTTGTCTTTGGGTCCTGCTTGTGGGTTTCCCATAGGCATCTGGGTTGTCAATGTGAGAACAGGATTCTGGACTAGATGGGCCTCATGCAGCAGACTGGTGTTCTTAATAGTTTGACCTGGTAGAAGTCAACTTGCTGCTACAGAGTCTATGTATATTTCTCCAAAGAAGCTTAAAACACACAAGGCAATTTTTGTATAATTACAAGAAATAAGGACAGTGTAGGAACAGAGGCACACTTCTGTGTCTGAAATTATGCTTAATCCAATTATTTTTAAAAATATAAACCAGTGTTAATTCCCCCAGCTCTAAGAACTGGGAGATATTCAAGGTCAGCAGCTGCTGCTGTTTGGCTCCCGAGTGACTGAATCCTGTATAATTACTGCAGACCCCCAGAGTGCCTTATTGTTTTAACACTAGACAAATGATCCATAGCACATGTAATTACCAGTCCCTTTGCACTAAAGGTCTGTGCTTTGATCCCATTGCATCCTGTCAGATCAGAATAATGGCAGGTGAAATTAAGAGCAACCCCTGAATTTAAATGCACTGAGTACCTGGCATTGTCTCCCTAGAGAAGTCACCTGGGGTTGTATTCAATGAAGTCCTATTCAGAGTAGACCCATTGAAATTAATGAACCTAAAGTAGTCATGTTCATTAACATCAATGGATCTATTCTGGGATGTGCAGTTTGTCAAGGCTTCTGGGAGTTATAGTTCTGTGAAAGGCAAACTACAGTTCCTAGGATTTGGTGGGTGGTTGTGTGCTGAAAATCTGCACTGGGCTATCTGGTCTGGTATTCAGTCTAGATCTGTTGCTACCTCTGCTCTAGAATAACCATGGAACATGTGGAGCTGGGATGTGATCTTTCATATGACATCAGGCTGTTGACACAATCAGTCCTGAGTGTGCTATCCCATTTTGTGGAGCCTGTTTGGCTCCCTGGTACACTCCAGAGCTTAAGACTAGGAAATAAGCTGTGAGTAGATGAAAACTCCAGTAGAATGCATTTGAACACTGGCGAGGGCTCATCATTGAGCCTACCTAGTGGCAGTAAAGGCAGCAAAGAAGGCAGCAAAGAAGGTAGTGTAGGGCCTTTTATAGTCTGGCCCGAAGAAGGTGGCAGAACTGATAGTAGCTTGTGGTGTCTTGTTTGCAAAGTGTTTTGAAGGTAAAATTGCTTGCATCTGCCAGTATCTTGACTCCACTGCTACAGCAGATACAGAAGATCTTGAGAGGTGCCCAGCTCCACATGTTCCATGGTTATTCTAGAGCAGAGGTAGCAACAAATCTAGAACTAGTAACACTCAAGGATGTGGATAAGGCACTTGGATTGGTCAGGGCAACCACTTGCACTCCTTGTCCCTCTTGGCTTATAAAAACCAGGAGAGAGGGGACAGGTGTCTGTGCCAGGGAGGTAATTAATGTCTCCTTGTGAGAAGAGGTGGTCCCTGCCTGCTTGAAGGAGACAGTGGTGAAACCACTCCTCAAAAAATCCTCCCTGGACTCAGAAAATCTAAGTAATCCCTGGCCAGTTGCCCCTTCTTGAGCAAGGTTCTTGCATGGGAGGTTGTGGACTAGCTCCAGACGATCTTGGAGGAAACTGATTTTCTCCATTACATTTGAGGTTTAGGCCCAGTTTTGTATGATAACCTCTGTTAAGGGTGAATGTGTCTTTGTTAATTTTCCTTGACCTCTCAGCAGCTTTTGATACCATTGACCATAGCATCCTTCTGGAGTTGCTGTCTTACATTGGCAGGGTGGCACTGCTTTGTGTGGTTCTAGTCCTATTTGGATGGTTGTTCCCCAAGGATGATGCTTAGGGAGTGCTCTTTGGCCCCATGGAGCCTTCAATGTGGGGTTCCTCAGGGTTCGATTTTATATTTCGTGCTGCTTGACTTCTACATGAAACTACTGAGTGGCAGTGGATGTGCTGGACTGTTGTATTGCCTTGGTAATGGACTGGATGAGGACCAGTGAACTGAAGTTCAAACCAGATGAGGCTAGTGGGATGAGACTAGTGGGTGTTAGTGGGTGGTTGCCTAGACTGGATGGATGGGAGGTTGCCTACTCTTGATGGGGTTACACTCCTTCTGAAAGAGTGGGTACACAGCTTGGGGGTACTTCTTGAACCTTGACTGTCACTTGAGGCTCCATTTGTCTCAGTGGTGCAGAGTGCCTTCCCTTAGCATTGGCTGGTGACCCAGCTGTGACCCTGTGTGGACAGGGGTATCCTAACTTCTGTTGTCTATGCTCTGGTAACCTCTAGGCTGGATTACTGCACTGTGTTATATGTGGGGTTGCCTGCGAAGATGGTTTGGAAACTTCGGCTGGTGCAGAATTCAGCAGCCAGGTTGCTCGATACAATGCAATACAATCTTTATTGTCACTGTCCCATACAGAACAACGAAATTGAAAAAATCTACATCAGACATTCAAAAAACAGCAAGCCTGCTATTCCAACTATCCCAGCCTGGTTAACCCCCTAAAAACTCTGATACCCCATAATTAAATACAATATACTCCCACAGAGACTACCTTACACTGTGTTTAAAACCAAAATCGCATTTGGATAAAAACTGTTTCTCAGGCGGCTAGTCCTAGTCTTTATAACCCTGTATCTTCTTCCAGAAGGCAGAAGCTGAAAGAGACTGGACAGGTTGAGAATATAATGCCAATCGTGGTCTGACTGCACTGGCTGCCAATTAGTTTCTGGGCCCAGTTCAAAGTGACAGTTTTGACCCATAAGGCCCCATGCAGCTCTGGACCCCAATACCTCAAGGACTGCCTCTCCTTATATGAACTGATCTGGGCCCTACAATCATCATCTATGGCCCTTCTTCATTCCACAAGACATCTGGAGGGTGGCGACCCCAGAATGGGCCTTTTCTGTGGTAGCTTCCTGCTTGTAGATTGCTTCCCCCAGGGAAGCCTACCTGGTGCCTTCATTATATATCTCTAGGTGCCAGGCAAAACATTCCTCTTCTTCCAGGCCTTTGGCTAATTAGACAACTGTATATGAGGGGTATTCTTTTTGTTTGTTATTATGGTATGAGTTTTTGTGTTTTTATATTGTAAACTGCCCTATGCCTTTCAGATAAAGGGTGGTTCAGGAATTAAATTAAAATTAATATTAATATTAATACTATCTAGATATGTCAGGGTCTGAATCTGGGAGCTTCTTCATGCAAAGTACTTTCTCTATCTCTGAGCTATGGTCTTTTCCTTCCTCCTGCTCTAAGGAGGCCTCAATTAGGCATTCATTAGTAGACTAAGGCATGCTCTCTTCCAAGGAAGCCGATCTCCTCATAGAAGATACCTAAAAATGTTATCAGGAACTCCATAATAAAGTCTGGAAAGAACTGGACTCCTGGGCTGCTTTCCTGGTGGAAATAATCTGGGATGGGATCATTATTCCCAGTGAATGGCAGTTTGGAAGAAATACCACTAATTAAATTGCAAGCTCCAGCTTCCATTACTTTAAGAACCTCTCTTGCTAATTTACAGAGTTGTTCACACAGATATACCTTATGTATAATTGCTTTTCAGTCAATAACAAACCGAGGGTGCAACCAATATGGTCCAAGTCTTGTGCACAGATAAGCCAGCTGGCAAGCACACATTACTCTCAAAATACCTGCTTACCCATGAGGTTTTAAGGAACAGCTCGGATAGAATGTCATTTCCAGAATTAGAAATCTCTTTTCAGTCTGCCAGACATTTCAAGTGAATGCATTGACGGGGACCAATATTTCTGCTTGGATGTTATTTCCATTAGATGTTTATCATAAGTCAATGCTGAAATCAGACATTTGGAACATCCATCTCATCTAGCTGATTTGCTCTTTGATCATCTGGACGGATGGCAAGTAAGGATGAACTCTAAATTGCATTGAGCAATATGCCCCTTCCCAGACCTTGCATTTCACACATCATGACTGCACCATCCTGCCTCTTTCAAAACTCCCAACCACTTAAAGCACCCGCTTATTTTCTGTGCCTCTGGGTGTGGAGAAATGCCCTGTTTTAAGATCTTTCCCTCTATTTTCCCAGAGTGAGCCAAGCACATGTTTCTTGCCAAGTTCCCAATTACGCAAGCACAGGATAGGTTTTGTCTGGCAGCAACATCGAGAAATCCTAGTGAAAATTAACACTAAGATAGCCATTCCCTCAGCTACCCTAAAGGTGTTTACAGACTTATCTGCCAAGTGTGACATGGGATATCAGTGGCTGTGGAGTAATATCTGCTAGATAAAGGTAACATGGAACTGTAGGAAGGGACTGTAAAAACAGTCATTTGTCCCTCACCTGAGAATTCCCCTACATTCCATTATGGGTCCTTGATCAACCATCAGGAAAAACCTGCAACTGATCATCTAGTTGTTTGTAGGAGACTAGTTCAGTATGAGGAAGACTTGAGCTAAAAAGATCCCTTTATTTTCCATATTCTTCTCCGTCCTTTTGTTGTCTCCCTGGTCTTCTTTCATCTTCATAAACATATAATTGGACAGTTGAGTCATCAAGCACCATTGCCAGCTTATAAGACTAGCATACCCTACCCCAAGAGCATAAGCCACTTGGTTCATGCTTAAAAACATAAGAATGCCTTTGCTGGATTAGGCCAGTGGCCCATCAAATCCAATATCCTGTTATCACAGTGGCTTACCAGATGCCTGTTATGAGACTTGAGCATAACAACCCTCTTGCAGTTCTAGCAGCTAGTATTCAGAAGCATACAACCTCTGACAGTGGAGGTAGAACACAGCCATCAAGTTTAGTAGCCATGGATAGCCCCATCCTCCATTAATTGGTCCAGGCACATTCCATGCTTTAACTGTGTGCTGTGTGCAGAGGCATTTTCTTTTTGTGTGTGTGTCCTGAAACTTCCAACATTCAGCTTCATTGAATGTCTGAGTGTATGTCTGAGTGTTATGAGTAAAGGAGAAAAACTTTTCTTTCTCCATGCCATGCATAATTATGTATGCCTCTACCAACTTGCCTTTTTTTTCTTAACTAAAGTGGTGCAAATGTTCTAGCCCTTCTGGATAGGGAAGTTTCTCTACCCACTTGATCATTTTGGTCAACCATTTCTGAACATTTCCCAAATACCTAGGTTGCATCAGTACACTCTGCTGAATTTGAAATGCAGCCTGGGTGGTGGAAATTGTCACCCTCTATCGAAGGTGCTTCAAAGAACATCTGGTAGATAGCTGGCATTGTAATTAAAAAGGAGTATTTTGGAAAGCAAATTGATTTTATCTCTAGCTTGGCCTGATCACCTCCAGCCCTCCATATTCATCAGCAGATATCCCCCAGCCCCTCCTATTTCTTGAGTTCTTTTTTGGTTTGAGGTGCTAATCACTGAACTCGAGCCTTCAGATACATTGCACATATACTCTATCACTGAGTTATTATGACCTCCCTCCTATATGCTAACATAATGCCACAAACAATACAGGACTGTTTTTAAAGTGGGGAGCCTCATTTGCTGTAGACACTAATGGGCATTTCAGATATTTATGACTCTAAAATCAATGGTACCATCTTATTTATTTATTTTGCTCCATCCATTAGCTTTTGCATAGAGAGTTACTTTTTCACTTTTTAAGATTGCAAGAGGTTCTGTTGTTGGCACTCCTCTTTAATGCCACAAACTCCATTAGATGTGATGCACTTGCCCTCAGTGCTGTGACAAGATGACTGGGAGGAACCAATTAAAAGAGATACTGAGAGTTTTTCTGCATTAGGATAAGAGGAGTATTATATTTTCATGACCGATTACTTAAAGAGTTCCACGCCTAATGTTGTTCTCTGAAATGTCGTGATGCATCACTGTTGCAGCCCCATTAGCCTCAGTATACAACAACCGCTGTGACAAGCAATTCTGGAGGTTCCAATCTATTTATTTTGTTAAATTCAGTTATTATACAAAGTGCCACATTAGAAAATAATAAAAATAATAATAACTAATACCCTGGCAATTGGGATATTCTGCATTCTATTGTTTTCTCTCAGTCAAAATCAGTTAGTTCGTTAGTTACCTGTTTTATTACCAAAGGGAAGGGAAGTTTACTATACACAGAGGGAAACAGGAAAGAAAAAAAGGTCAAGAAGGAATTAATATGGCATATAAGAGGGGTGGTTAATGTATTTTGCCTGGAGGGAGACAGTCACCCTTGGTCAACCCTCTAAGGCAGTGGTGGCGAACCTATGGCACGCGTGCTAGAGAGGGCACTCTGTGGGCACATGTGCCGTATCCCCAGCAGGCCCGTAGCTTCTGAGCTGGGGTGGGGGAGGAGGAGGAGGAGGAGGAGAAGAAGAAGGAGAGGAGGGCTTGTGCAAGCAGGAGTGGAGGTGGGGATCTCTCAGAAGTGGAGTGGAGGCTTCGTGCTGAGAGATCCCCACCTCCACTCCTGATTGCATGCAAGTAGGAGCAGGAGCGGGCAACTGAGCTGAGGAGCATCTGGGTGACTTGAGATGGCGCAGGGGCTCTCAGGTGCAGCTTCTGGGCTGCCTCCAACTTCCCCAACCCCAGCAACTATTCAGCCTGGCTGCCTTCACAGGGTTGCAGGGGATCTGATGTGGAGCTGGGGGCTCCTTTAAACTTCTCCCTTGATGGGAGTGCAGCCACAAACCCCTCAACAGAAAGAGTTATACCATAAAATTACATATCAATGGAAAGATAATTTAATGAAGAATGTAATGCAATAACTTTTATGGAGGATTATTTATTAAAACAGCAGTCACAAAGAAGAAACATGAAACACACAGGAAAAAAAATGAGATATACAGGTTAAATTGCCATGGGTTTTGGGTTACAGTTTGGGCACTGGGTCTCTAAAATGTTCACCATCACTGCTCTAAGGGCTGCATGCCAGCAGCTGATTGGGGCAAAAAGTGGGCATGGCCAGCCCACATTCCCTCTCACACTCTCTCTTATGTACACAGAGAGCCAGAGGCACACACACACAAACACCCATCAGCTGTGACATGTGGATCAACTGAAGAGGGAGGTTGTTTTCCCTTCACCACTCATCAAATGATTGATATGATGACTGGGGAGGAGAGATCTGTATCCCTATCAGGGTGCTGGGCTCCACACACACCAGGATTGTTTATTTCCTCCCTCCCTCTTTTCCACTGCCACCCAAACTGTCAAGATTCCTTCGTGTGGGGTTCTAAAGCCCCCAACAACTGGCTGGCAGGTGGGGGCAACTGGGAATCATAACAAAGGGCATTACTAGCCCTATGCTCAGTGCTGTCAGAAGTGCTGAACATAGGGCTGGCAGTGCTTCTTGAAGCCTGCATTAACAAGCCTTTCTTTGGCTGTGTGAACTTCACTAGAGGGAACAAGCCTGCACAGCCAAACTGCCCATCTGCTGAGGAGACTCTAGCAATACCTGTACATATAAAGAACACCTGCTTTGATGCATGGTTAGCTCTTATATAGATTCAGGTGATCAGCTATGCAGACGCCATAATGAAACATGCACAATGACAGACAAATGGACGGGGGAGACCTTAATTAAGGGCTGTGCAGAAAGCCTCAAGTTTAATCTCTGGTGTCTCCAGGGAGGGCTGGGAAAGAACTCTGCTTGAAACTCTGGAGAGCTGCTGCCAGTCAGTGCAGACAATATTGTCTTCGTGCAGAGTGTTTGAGGCCCAGAACATTCATAGCAAAACCAAAATGCTCATTTACAAAGCTATTGTATTAGCAACTTTACTGTACCCTTGTGAAACATGGACTATTTATAAATGTCATATCCAGCTCCTTGAAAGATTCCATCAACAGTGTCTCCGAAAATTATTACACATCATTTGGCAAGTTAATGTCAGTGTACTGGAGGAAGCAAAGATCACCAGTATCAAAGCAATGATTTGTCAACAACAACTTTGATGAACTGGGCATGTTGTTTGGATGCCTGATTGTTATCTTTCAAAGCAACTACTCTATTCCCAACTTAAGAATGGGAAGTGACAACAAAAGAAGTTTAAAGATGCTCTCAAGGAAAATCTTTTTTTAAAAAAGCATAAGCACTGATAAGGAGGAAACTCTGGCCTGCGAGTGCTCCACCTGGAGAACAGCCTTTACCAAAGGTGTTGACTTTGAAGAAGCACGAACTCAGGACAAAAAGGAGAAACAAGCTAAGAGGAAGGCACATTTGGCAAATCCTCACCACAATCAACTCCCACCCAGAAACCTATGTCCCCACTGTGGAAGGATGTGTGGATCCAGAATAGGCCTCCATGGAAGACAAACTTACTTGGCTATGAGTGATCGCCAAAGAAGAAGAAGGACCTTTGGGTTTGACTTCAGTACAAGGCAGCTTCCTATGTTCATTTTAAAAGAGGGGAAGGGCGACAAAACACAATTTCCCAATCAGAACTAGCAGCTGGGGCCGTTCATGTGTAGCTCTTTTATCAAAGCAGTTTGGGAGAGGATCAGGGGAACTAGATTATATCCCCTCCCCTTCTACACAAAAGACTTATTGGTGGTATTTTTGCTTCTTAAAAAGGTCTGTGCAAGTATAGTCCCATCTGCTCTGTGAAGATTCCCATGTATGGACTGGACCCAATGGCCTTCCTTTACCATTAAATCCATAGAACATGTTCATTTCTTTCAGATTTTGTAGTGCTGCAACAACCTCTGTGCCATAACTGGTTGGAATTTACCTCTGTCCATGGTGCTGAACTTTCAAGGATGCTCTTCCAGAACCGTGGATTTGGAGAGGCTTGGGTACCTTTTCTAGTGGGTGTAATGATTTTGGCCTTGCTCTTAGCAATGCCTATGAATCTATATTTAACACCCATAACACAGATAAAGAGCTGAAAGTAAAGCACCTTATCTTATCCATCAGCAAAAATGGACTTGGCATGATTTAATGCCAGTAATGGCATTGCTTACATTTAAAAATACATTTTTTTAAAAAACACTGGGGTAATAAACATTTTTAAAAGGGGTCCTTTTCACTTTCAGTAATAGAGACTATTCTACTGCAATAGATTTCCTTGACAGCAGCTGTATTTCTCCAGTTAGATTTATTGGGATGAGGGAAATTGCTCTTCTGAATAGGAGTAATACAGACATACAATATTACTGTTGCAAAGGGCGATATTAACTCATATCCTGTATTGCTTTCTCTCACAAGATGCTGAAAGAGGGAAACAACTAAAAGCATTTTCTTAACATAATGTCTGAAACAAGGCCTGGTTTCACCAACAGGCTAAATATCAAGACTTGAAAGGTATCAGAGGCCATCAACCACTGGCTGCACCACCTCTCATCCACATCTGTGGATTTCTTTTCACCAAGTCAGCAAAATCTGTCCAGAAATTGTCCAAGTATGTCCTAATACATTAATGCTTTGGTTTGGTTTGAATGGCCAATTGATTCGGGACAAGTTTTGGAGTGCATGCTTTTTTTATTTCCCACCTTTGCCCCTGCACTCTGGAAAGCCCTTCCCCCTGTCAAATATGAAACACCATCCATCAGTTGCTTCCAATAGTTAGGGTGTTAGACTAGGATCTGGGAGACCAGGTTCAAATCCCTATCTCAGCCATTAACGTCACTGAATGACTTTGAGCCAATCATTGTTTTCAGCCTAACCTACCTCACAGGGCTATTGCTAGGATAAAATGGGGAAAAGAAGAATGATATATAACCTTGGTCCTTGGAGGAAAGGTGGTATATAATGTAAAAAATAAAATAAAATATTAAATATACTTTTGTCCAAGCTTTCCCCGACCCAAAAGATTGGACCCTGTTATGACTGCATTTCTGGGTTGTTGTTGTCTTTAAAAATCCACTTTTAAAAAATATTGGTTTTTACATTGACTCTGTTTTTAATGATAATATTTTATTGTTTTTGTCTTGTATTTTTGCATACCACTATAAACACACACAAACCATTAATTAAACTAAATCAGCAGCAGACAATGTATTGACTGAAGCTAACACTCAGCACATCTCTCTTGAGCCTTTGAGGTTCTTCACGGTCCTTCCGTATCAGCTCTGCTGCAGACTTTTCTCTGGGGCTGCTGATTTTTTTCAGGAGATGTTAGCTGAACAGGACAGGTTAGAAACTCAGCATAGAAAGAGAAGAAGGCAGGTGAGCTGATAAGGGAAATGGATTCTTACCAAAACCCAAGTGGCATTTGACGAAACATGTGTTCCAAAGCTAGGATTTCTCTTTCTTTAATGCCCACCTGGCTGACTCTATATGCTGGCAAATATTTCATCTAGTGTGCATCTGCCAAATAATTTCTGGCACTTTGGCTTCCATTTATTTGATTTCAGATTTGCTCGAGCTATTACAGAGCTGTAAATAAAATGTTATCTTTCCAATTCTTCTGCACTCCCCCTCCCCTCCCCCCTTGTGGTATAAAACATGTCTCACTGGGCACTGCTCTCTTATCAAGAATTTCATAAATGTTTTTCTGTCTTCTGGGTCACAAAGCGCTTAACTCTGAAAATCAATGGTAATGTACCTGTTGGGAAAGGACTCTGGAATCTGTCAACTTCTGTTTATTTCTGCCTCTTTTTAAAATTCTTCTTAATTATAGATCTGTTGGTATATTTTCATTTATCTTTTTGGTTTAGAACATTTGTACTAGACTCTGTATTCACATCTGAGTAATTCTCTACTCCCTCAATGATGGTCTGAGCTGTGGTGCTGCAATAGCCGAATTGGGGGGGGTGCATATCAGGACTCCTTGTCCCCCAGAGAGTCCCCCACCAGAGGCAAAATAAGGAGAGCACGACTAGTTCGGCAGCACTGGGCAAGGGGCTTCGGGGGTGCTGAAGGGGGCACCACAACTATTAGTTAGAATGGAGCAGAGGTGTCAAATTTTGGCGTTGCATAGGGTGCCACTGAAATTTGAGACCCTAATGCAGAACTTTCCAAACTTTTCATGTTGGTGACACACTTTTTAGACATCCATCATTTTGTGAAACAGCATTTCAGTTTTACTAGCAAACTGAAGGTTAAACTAACCGCTTTCCAGCCCTGGGAACAGTGCGGGGAACGTTCTCAAGACACATCTACACACTGCAGCCAACACATGAATGTGTCGCGACACACCATTTGGAAAGCTCCGCCCTAAGGTCTGCCACTGCCCACACCTAGAGATTCCCCAAGTGAGCTGAGGTTTGAAGATGTGAGAGGGCTTCCACTTATGGCTTACTTTAAATATATGAGGTGGCCCAGGGTTATTTTGCCTTATTTTCTTTAAAAGAAGAAATGAGGAATACCTCCCCCCCCCCAGCTTCCTAGAAGGAGTTCAGCAATTCACTGCAATATGATCTGATTCCGGAGTCACTCCACACAGCAGCCAAATGTCTATGTGGCTCCCGAGCATTCAACATCATATTGCATCATGACACTGACACCCTTATAGGAATAGAGGAACATATGAAAAGCCTACAAAACATGGACTCAGTGCAAGAACACCTTGTCCTTTGTCCACAACAACTGGTATTTTTAAAGGCATGTTTAACCTGAGATTGGAGGTAGAACATGGCCACTGTGGCTAGCATCCTCCATGAATTTTTCTCATCCTCTTTCAGAGCCTTCCATGTTGGTGGCCATCACTGTCTATTGTGGGAGCAAATTCCATAGTTTATGTGTTGGTTGAAAGTGGAGGAAGGGAGTAAAATAAATGTCAGTCAAACTGTAAATTTAAGGTAAGCTTCTGGCAGGTATGCAGAGGGGTATGAACATCTCTTTCCATCCTTTCTTTAAAAACAAACAAACATTAAAGTAGGCATCTAAAGGCTATAGGAATGCAGTAGCACTCTAGAAGACCTTGCTTCTCAGACTGAGCTCAGCTGGAACTGGGAAACCCTCTTGTACTTCTTTGTCTCAGGGAGGCAGAGGTGGAGCCAGCTGCAATGGCACCTGGGGGCGGCCCGTGGGGGCGGGGCTAGCCACCAATGGGGGTGCACAAGTGCACATCCCAGGGGGGTGCACTGGCATCGGCATGCATCCCAGGGGGTGTGTCAGTGAGTATCCGGTGGGATTACACCAGTATCAGTGTGTCCCGGGGGGTGCACTGGCAGTGGCACAAGTCCCAGGAGAGTGCATCGGCACCGGGAAGCATCCCAGAGGGGTGCTGCCCATGGCGATGTCACCCTCCCCCAGGGATGGCACCTGGGGCGGGCCACCACCACTGCATCCACCTTTCTCCACTACTGCAGGGAGGATCAAATTGTCCACCTGGATGGGTCCAGTAGCTGCAGCATGCAGTTTAGCAGCTCACCACAGGCTTTCAATTTAGTCCCCAGCAGTTCTTTACAGCCTCCTACTGGGAGAAGCTCTGAACCACACAGTGTATTCTGATAAACGTTATGGTTAGACTAGAAAAAGAAGTTGTTGGCATCCATCTACCTCGAGATGGAGTGCACCTCTGGGGGTGAAGCCAAACTGCTTTTTCAGCAGCACTGGAGTGACCTCTTCAGGGCACAAGCCTGGGCACTGTGCATGGAGGTCCTGGGCTTCCCAAACAGCAAGATCCAACTCTTGGGCTCACTGATGTGGTCCAAAGGAAAGCAGAGCAAGATGTTTGGCACCAGCTGGGCTGCAGGAGTTGCTGGAAGGAGGCGTACAAGGTGCCATCTAACCATCTAAGGACTCCACTCTGGATTTGTGTAGGGTTTACTCCTGAGCCTTTTCTTCTCCCAAAGATGTCCCACAAGGCTATGTATTTTTTCTTGGGGTTTACTTTACAAAGCAGTGGAGGTTTAGGATCAGAGTTGACCAGGTTGATGGACACCATCTGCCCCTCAAAAAAATGTAAGTGGAACAATATTGTCTTATTACAGTGTTTCTCAAATCTGGGTCTCCAGCTGTTGCTGGACTGCAACTCCCACTGTCCTTGACCACTGGTCTTTCTAGCTAGGGATGATGGGAGTTGTAGTCCAAGAGCAGCTGGAGACCCAAGTTTGAGAAACATTGGCTTATTGCATGGGTAGGCAAACTAAGGCCCGGGGGCTGGATCCGGCCCAATCACAGGCGTTCCGGGAATCAGCGTGTTTTTACATGAGTAGAATGTGTCCTTTTATTTAAAATGCATCTCTGGGTTATTTGTGGGGCCTGCCTAGTGTTTTGACATGAGAAGAGTGTGTGCTTTTATTTAAAATGTATCTCTGGGTTATTTGTGGGGCATAGGAATTCATTCTTTTTTCCCCCTCTTCAAAATATAGTCCGGCCCCCCACAAGGTCTGAGGGACTGGCCCCCTGCTGGAAAAGTTTGCTGACCCCTGGCTTATTCTGTCACCTCATCCCTGCGGGTTTGATAGATGCAATAGTTGTAGCACTGCAGCACACCAGGGACCAAGCTAGCTTTCTTTCCTCCCATAAATTGCCACAAGAACATTGGAATAAGCATGCTGGATTTGACCAAAGACCAATGCAGTCCAGAATCCTGTTTCCCACATTGGCTAACCAGATGACTATGGGAAGCCAGTGACCATGGCATGAGGACAACAGAACCCCACCCTACTTGTGTTCCCCAGCAACATATATTCAGAGGCACACATTCTGGAGGCAGCATATAGCCAGCATGAACAATAATCATTGATAGCCTTGGCCTCCATGAATTTGTTTACTGCCCTTTGAAAGCTGTTGGAGGCTCTCACCATATCCTGAATTTCATTGAACAAATAGCAGGTTGTCAGGTTCAGACCCACATATACACATTGCTCCATGAAGCAGATTACTAGCCCATTAAGTGTGTTGCGATATTCCAAAGGGCACCTGAAGCAATGCCTTCTTAGGCCACTGATGATTCTTTTATTGCAACCTAGCAAGAAAATGCCTTTGCAAATCACCCTTCTTATGTGCATGCAGGTCAAAATGTCTATATCTAGGCCCTGAGTGGTTTCCTCTGAAGTGAAAAGGTCTGCATTCCTTTTGCTTTTTAGCTCTGCATTAAGTGTAATTGGTTCAGAGAAGCTAACGGCACATGCAATGCCATAATTAAAACCAAGGTAGCATCTTTTAAAAATTAATCTAAAATAATTTCTCCCTTATTATGATACACTGATTAAACACAATACAAATCTCATCTAAACTGCCTTTTTATTCCGTAACAGTGCCAGGCTGTAATTGACTTGTGTTTGATCTATGCTCTCTTGAAATTAAAAAGAACAAAGACCATCAGATAAAAAGTAAATAGCACAAAGAAATATGTATTTCCACTGCCTTCTTTGAAATGCAAATGCATTCTAAAATATTGTTTTATATCATTGAGCTGCATTTTGATATTCTTGCTGATTGACTGTGGCTGCCTTAAGTGAAAAGTTAATCCACTGGGAAGGACTTTCGTGTTGTTTAATGGGGGAAAAACCACACCTGGCAGTCTCAGTATGTTACAAGCAGGTTAGACCCATTGAGGAGAAAAAGGCTTTGGTTACACACAGTGGGCCAGATCCTGTGAGCTCCAGTGGAAGAGTTGCTCCCTTGCATTTGCAAACTGCTGCTTAAGAAGTGGGAGAGTTTAAAAACTACCGGTAGCTTCTTGGAGAAAAGAAGGCTATTGTTCAGTAGAATTAAATGTAAGAACATTGTTATCTTTCCTTTTTTCCTGAGAATCCTTTACACATTTTCCTAGGTTAGGATAAGAGATAATTATTTACTGTGGTGTTTGCCCATCACTCGCAGTGGTAGCCAGACTGGTTTGCCTGGGTTGCTGGTGGCTTCTGGCGATATCATGTGAAGGCAGAGTTTGCATGCTAGCTTACATTGGAGGTTGCAAATAGTGCTGGGAGTGGGGTGGCAGTGGCCAGATGGCAGGAATGGGCCCACAAATTTATTTATGTATTAAATTTGGATACCACCCAATGCCGGTAGGTCACAGGGTGGTTCACAACATGAAGTTACAGAACAAAATACAAAAAAAAAGGAAAGGAAAAAGTTAACAATACTACCGTATACAAACTAATAAAAAATAGGGTCCACAACAAAAGTCCCTAAACAATTGTCCAGCTCACAAATAGGAATACAAGAATTCAAATTAACATATAGGAAATGCAAATACAAAAATCCAAGTTAACATATAACATTTAAAAACTATTTAAAACAACCCAACCCCCTAAATAAAGCAACATCCACCCTCATTTAAAATGTTGAAATTCTCATCCCCTGGCATTGTTGTCATGCACTGGGCTCTTTTATTAAAAAAGTGTTGATTTGTTTGTGGTTATTAATGATTGTTATTGGCTTTTGATTTTTGTTATTTTTGGTGGGGTGGGGTGGTTTTAATGGTATATAGATACAGTGTTCTCTTTATTTGCTAGTATTCAAAGTATTGCAAAATCACAAGTTTGCGTAAGAATTTATGCATGTGCAGCATAAATTTCACACCCTACCTAACTCGAAATCTATTCTGGGGGTTCCTCCAACCCTCTGGTACAAATCTGGGAGGGCACAGGGTGTGCAAAGACAGAGGAGAGGGGAGAAAGTTTTGTTGTAGAAGCATAAATCCTTGAGCCAATGGAGCAATCACATTGGATACTTCCCATTGTTTTAAATCTTGTACATTTTTATGGTCCTGTAAGTCGTCCTGAGTCTTTTGAGAAAGACATCCAAGAAATTTTTATAATGATGGTAACAATAATAATGTCAACCATCATCTCTGTCTTATTAATCAACTGAGATATCCTTAGCCCAACCAGACAGACACATCTACGCATTCAAATTCCATATTTGTTTCTTTCTCCGTTAAGCTGTACCCACAGTTTGGTTTAATTATCTGATTTTCTTTTCTTTTCCTGTCCTGGGGAGTTGAAATCTCTCTGGTATTGCTTCTTCACCCTTGAAGGATTTGTCCGCTTTCTGGCTATCCAACCGTCAACTGGAACACTAACCTTTTAACTGCAGAGCAGTGTCCTTTATATAGAGTCACCCGGGGAACTTCCCCATGGATGTAGAAGAATTAGTCATTATACCATGAATGTCATCTCTATCTAAAATGGAAAACTGAAATATAGGTCACAGCAGCAGTGCCATAGCAAGTTGATTTACTACTTCTACTACACACACAGAGAGAAACATTTTCCACACTCAGTGTGAACTTTTGCATTCTAACACCCCCCCCCAATACTTTAATCAGAATTAGTAGTGGCATAGCAGAGGAGGAACCCAGGAGATCACTGGTTCAGAGCAGGAGTGATGACATCATCTGCCAGGTCCCCCTTGCTCTGGGAAGTGAATGAAGTAATAATGAAGCTTTCAAGTTTGTATGTGACAGACTGGCAAGTAAAAAATGAGTGCCATACATATGGACTTTCAGACGTTATTTAACTCCAGCTTCCATCAACCTCGTCCAACAAAATCAACAGTCATGGATGACAGGAGCTGTGGTCCAACGGAATCTGAAGGGCCACAGTCTGGGATAACTAGCCTTATATAACAAACATGCTTAAGTCTAATTAATGCATGAAGGGATTAAGACCATAGAGTAAACTGTCCTGCCAGGCTTAGCTCACCTTGGGAGGGACTAGGTAATCAAACTTTTGTTCTTCCCAGTTGACCTGATAAATTGACAAGGCTAAAGGGTGGTTGCTCCTGCTTAGTTGCATGGCTCTCACAAGTAACCCTTGAGTTCCTATAATATAAGAAATTTCACTGCTTTGGAACTAAAATTAAGTTTTACTGCCCATACAACCTTTCTGAACCTGACAGGGTTTCAACTTCATACCAGCTATCAGACTAGTCAGCTCCCCCTTTTTATTTATTGTGTCTACATTGAATTAAAAGCTAAATGTATTTCATCAACTGAAAATCTTCCATAAAATCTCAGTACGGTTTGTAAATTGAACTTAGGCAGTCAGAAGTGAATTCAGTGGAGCTTATACCCAAGTAATGATTCATGGTTCTAATAAACTGGGTATTGCATGATGTTTGGTGGATTTTATATATATATATATATATGTGTGTGTGTGTGTGTGTGTGTGTGTGTGTGTGTAAATATAATAGATTGACACATCTACATGAATTTTTAACTCTTCTTGGTGTCGCCGGAAATCGCCCCCCCCACACACTAACACGTGTTCGCACAAGCACCACACTCACACATACATGCATCTTCCCTCCCCAGCCCAGAGGTGTCCCTTTAGAGGGCCATCCTTTAAAGGCCTTCCGTAAATAAGGAAGCGCCGGCTTGACAGCTTCACACCACAACACTCCGCGTACGCCTATCCTTATTGTGAGTAGACCGGACGACCGAGATCTGCTGTCAATCGGCGGCCGCCTCAGCCAATCAGCATTATCGGACAGCGCCCCTTGCGGCGGCCACGCTGGTACTGCAGGCTGCGAGCGTCTGTTCCCTCACCCTTTGACAGCTCCCGATTCATTGTTTCCGAGTTCAATGGACCATGACTGATTTAATCAAAATGTTGCAAGTTGTTTCCGAAAGAGGAAAGTACTTTGAACTTCAGTGACTATATTCTCTATAAATTCACCAAAAATCAACCGTACAATGGATTTTCACCGGACCACTTTTATTTCACTACATATTACAAGAACTATCAAAGGGGGGTGAGCTGGGATTGATCGGCCATAAGCCTTGAACCGTGCAGTCACGTACACAGCGGCCCTTCTCCGGATGGCGGGGCTGCCTTGATAACCATCGAGAAGGGCTCAGACGAAAAGCTATCAGGAACACAATAAACTGCATACGGTAGTGTATTCTATACGGACTCCAACAAAGGACCCCGACCGGATTCCCCTCAGGGGGCAAGGAAACTTCGCCCATTCCTTTGTTCATGGAAATGACTCATGTGGGGAGGGGGAGAGGTGGTCTCCGCCAGGTGTCAGGATACTCGGATTACCTGGGAAGCTCCTCCCTGACTCCTCCTGTCCTTTAATAAAATCATGATGTATATATGATGTAATTCTGGGGGTGTAGTCAAGGGGATTAGTGGTTAATAAAAGTTGGGGTCTCCCATTGTTCGGGGCTTCCATCTTGCTTCACCTCGTGGGCGGTGGGAGTCCTGTCGCGACAGTCTTTTTCCTTAATAAAGACCGAGCCTACTGGCTGCTGTTTTGCTCTGATTGCTCTAGTCGGTGTCTTCATTTGTCCAAGAGAACCCTCGGATTTTCCGGTAACAGTTTTTGGCGACCAGACTCAGGGACACTTGGTTCTCCTGCAAAGGTGAGAGGGGAGATAGAGGGGATCGGGCGCCACCGGGCAACCTTAGCCCGGGGATCCTTTTTTCCTCTCCCTGCCTCCTCTTTGCGGGCGGTAATCAACCGTCACCAGAAGCCCGACCAGGGAGAGCAAAGGCGAGGTATAGCCGGCTAAGGGGAAGGATCCCGGGATCCGCGAGGGACACCTTCGAACGTGAGTATGGTTTGAAGTAAAACACATTGGGAGGGGGTGGAAAAGTCAAACGTCCCACGACAGCCAGACTTTCCTTCCTTCATTTCTGACGTTTCCCTTTCTCTCCCCACAAATTCTTACGCGGTGTTGGGCCGGGGAAATTGTGGCACCTTTTACTGTTTTCCGGCGTTACCTTTCGGAGTCGTCCAGGAGCGCCTTGGTCTCTCTATCTCCTTTTCTCCCCCGTTTTCCGTCTTGGAGTCGAGTCCGGGAAAGCGTGGCTCTTTACTGTTTTCTCTGACGTCCCTCTTTCGGAGTCGTCCAGAGGCGTCCTTCTAAGCATTTTACCCTCATTCTCTCCTGACTATGCAAACGAAGCCGCCCCTCCTGCTCGGCGACCTTTGTTAGGGATGACCCGAGTACGTGAGAACGCAAGGTCGTTTGTTTTCCTTTCTAAGCTTTCATTTTCTCGGACCTTGATCTGGCATTGCATTGCGCAAGCGTCCTGTAGGGAGTTCCGAACTTAGTCTCAAAGGCTAGGCAGGAGGCTGTCGTGGAGGGTAGAAGGGGCGGTTCACGAAGTGGGCCCCACACTAGGACCAGTTGCGTGAGAAGTACTGCAGTAGAAAAAAAATTAGGATCCGTGGTTGTGTATCGGGTGAAAAGAGAGACCCGTAGGATTGAGGTAAATGTTTGGGATAAATTGAACATAGTTCAGTGGTAGGCAAAGCTACGTTAAAGAAAGGGAAAATAGAGATAAACAAAGGTACCTTAAAATTACTGAAAGAATACTATTTTTCTCTACCCCCCCCTCTTTCTGTACCGTATTCCTTGTCTCCTTTTCTTTGTCTACCCATCTTTACACTCTAGTGTGCATCGCTTACGAACCACCCTTTAAATTCACAGAGTAATGGGAGCCCACGCTTCCCGACACTCTGATTGGACTCCTCCTGGCGATAAAGCTTCCATGAAGCTTTCCCGTCCTGGAGAGGACTCCGATACCCCTCTGCAGTTCGTTCTTCATAGCTGGAAGGAATTGAGAGGGAGGAAAGGACTCTCTAAGTCTAAGCTGAGAGACCTCTGCAATACCTCGTGGGTCGCCTTCACTCACCATCTAGACCCGGCCCAGAGATGGCCACCTCATGGCTCCTTTAACGCCACAAGGATGCAAGCACTTAAGTGTTATTTAGCCGATGAGAAGTCCCGCCAACTTTATTATCTGAATGCCTTTGCTGAGGCCCGTGAATTGTTCCAACAACAACAAGCTAGAATAGTCCGGCAGATGGCTGTCTTAAAACCAACAAGACCCCCTCCATATGACGAGATCAGGGCTCAAGAGGAACAGCTGAATAGGACCCTCGTCCCTTTCTACTACCCAGAACCGCGAGCCCCCCCTTCACCGGGACCCGGAGCAAGGACTGGAGGGGGAGGCGCGGGACCCAGGGAAGGCACCACGAGCGCCACCCCAGCCCCTTCTCCGAATGCATCAGATACACAGCCGATAGTTACCCAACCGACTAACCCCCTCCCAAGTATACCCAACTTAACCGAAGACCAGGCAAATCTAGACGTGGGACCTTTACTTAATGGACAACTTCTAAGCGGGGAAAGAGAGGGACCTGTCGCCAGCAGAACACGAAACAAAGATAATCTGCCAAATGGAGAAGCAGAGGGTATTTTTCCCCTGCGAGCATTACCCATACCTCCAGAGAGGGCAGGAGGTCCACCCCGTATGGTCTTCACACACCAACCCTTTCTTACATCGGACTTAATGAATTGGTCCGACAAAATGCCGTCCTTGCGGGATGACCCTGACAAATGCCACCGCCAGGTGGCCACCATTTTTTCAACCCACAACCCCACGTGGGCAGATGTACACATGCTCTTAGGGGCTCTCTTTAATGAGGCAGAGAAAAGAGAAATCTTAGCCAAGGCAGGGGAAGCCCTGACTCGAGAGGGCTACCAACCAAATCGACCGGCATCCATGACCCCTCTAACTACTCAGTCAATCCTTAACGACCCGGAATGGGACTATAACACAACGGACGGGATATGGGGTTTAAAGATCTTCAAAAAAGCCATCCTAGATGGAATCAAAGCTGCTGGTCAGCGAACTGTAAACTGGACAAAAGTCCAAGCTGTCCTTCAAGGACCTGAAGAACACCCATCCGACTATTACTCCCGCCTAGTTTCTGCCATCAAAACCTGGGGCGGAATAGACCCAGAGAGTCCACAGCATGAAGTAATAGTTAAAGGTTTCTTTAAGGACCAAGCGTCAGCCGACATCAGGAAAGCTCTAAATGCACACCTCGGCTATGACGGAAAGACTATAACCGAAATTCTTTCCATTGCTAAGTCAGTCTTTAATTCAAGAGACGAACGGAGAAAGAAAGACCAAAAACCCGATTCTCCGAGAGTTTTAGCCTATGCGGGGGCAGCCCCCCCTTACAAGGACAAGGGCAAATCAAGGGGACCCGACTACCGAGACCCGCGCATTTGCTACAACTGTGAAGGGGTAGGGCACATAAAGAGATTCTGCCCCCTCCTGGCCGAAAATGTAAGATCCGAATTCAGAGACTTGGACCCCTACAGACCGGATTACCGGGAATCTACTAGACCCAGGGAACCTAACCCCTCATACGGACCCATCAAACCTACAACTCAAGCGACATATCGTGCAGGTCCTCCCCCGCAACCAAAACCCAGAAACCCCACTCAAGACCGCCTAAACCCCTTTAACCCGATCGCCCATGCTGCAACCCCTGCTCATGAAATGGTAATGGACGAATACCCACAACATTGACAACCAGAAGCAGATCCCGCCTCCTTCTCTTTTCTTTGTCCTGTCTTGCAATTATCACCCTCTGATCCGATTTGCACAATGCAAATCGACGGGCAGTCCTACGACTGCCTTCTGGATACAGGAGCCACCTATTCAACTCTCACTAACAGCCACTTGAACCCCGGGGAAGAAACCAGAACCGTAATGGGACTGGATGGGATTCCTCGAAACTGCCCTCTCTCCAAACCAGCAAAGGTCTCGGTTGGACCTTTATCCGTCAAACACACCTTCCTATTGACATCTAGTCCTGTAAACCTCCTGGGGAGGGATCTGCTTTGTAAATTGAATGCAACTATACAATGTGGCCAAGAAGGAATTTATTTGCATATGCCAGACGAATCCATCTTTAGATTTCAAGGAGTCTTGCAAGAAGCCCATAACACTGCCATCGATCTCCCGTCAGAATTGCTCAATAGTGTTTCCCCTTCCCTATGGGGGACTGAATCTACTTCTGTGGGGCTCTTGAAGTCCGCAACGCCAGTAAAAATCAACTACAGAAGGGACCTACCCTTCCCTTGCACAAAGCAATACCCCCTTCCTCCGGATGCAATAGACGGACTGACCCCGATGATTGATGAATTCCTGAGAATGGGAGTCTTAGTCCCGTGCGCCTCTCCATGTAATACCCCTCTTCTTCCTGTCAAAAAGCCCAATACAAACCCCGTGAAATGGCGCCTAGTCCAAGATCTCAGGCTCGTTAACTCTTTTGTCGTCCCCAGACACGCGGTAGTTGCCAACCCTCATCACCTCCTAAGCACTATACCGGAAGGAACTGTAGTCTATTCTGTTATAGATTTATGCTCCGCTTTCTTCAGCATCCCTGTAGACCCAGAAAGTCAATTCCTCTTCGCTTTCACTTGGCAGACGGGACAGTTAACGTGGACCCGATTGCCCCAAGGATACGTAGAATCCCCGGCAATTTTCTCATCTATACTACACCAAGACCTATCAGACGTGGATCTGCCTAGGGGCTCAGCCCTGAGGCTTTACGTTGACGACATCTTACTTTGTGCGAGGGACCTAGAATCCTGCAAAGAGGACACTATAGCCCTCCTGAACACACTAGCACAAAAGGGACATAAAGTGTCCCCAAAAAAGATCCAATATTGCAAACAGGAAGTTAAATATCTTGGTCACATCTTAGGAAAAGGCACCCGCGCACTAACAACAGACAGGATTGAAGCAATAACTAAATTGCCCCTACCAAAAACTAAAAGACAGCTCCGTGGCTTCATTGGAATGAGTGGATTCTGCCGAGCCTGGATCCCGCGCTACGGGGAATTCTCCCGTCCCCTCACAGCTATGACTCACGACAAGGCCCCTGACCAATTGCAATGGTCTGCAGAGGCGCTGGAAGCCTTCGAATCTATTAAGAGAGAGTTAAGGACTTCACCCGCCCTCGGACTTCCAGACTATAGATTACCCTTTTCTCTATATGTACACGAAAACAAAGGAATAGCTTCTGGTGTCCTCACTCAGCCATTTCAAGGGAAAAATAGACCTATCGCCTATTACAGCCTCCAGCTAGACACTACCGTACTCGGGAATGTGGATTGTCTCAGGGCTGTAGCAGCGGCAGCCCTCCTTTTAGAGAAGGCGCAAGAAACTGTCCTAGGACATGACCTGACCGTTAACGTTCCTCACGCTGTCGCTACTCTTCTTAGTTTGCAAGGGTGCCAACGGTTCACAATACAACGCTTAAACAGGTATGAGGCCATTCTCCTAAGCCCCTCAAACGTAACCATAAGAAGGGTGAACTCACTTAATCCTGCAACACTCCTACCCCTCCCCGAAGACGGCACCCCACATCATGACTGCTCTCAAATAGTCCGCCATGTAGAAAAACCACGCGAGGACCTTGACTACCTACCTTTAGTGGACCCGGACCTAATCCTGTATACTGACGGGAGTTCAAAAGTTGTAGAAGGGGAACGTAAAAGTGGATACGCCATAGTTTCCGATGCCGAGACCTTAGAAGCACGACCCGTCCACCCGAAATACAGTGCACAAGCAGCAGAACTCATCGCCCTTATCAGAGCCTGTGAACTAGGGGCAGGACGGAACGTCACTATCTATACGGATTCTAAATATTGCTTCGGGTTAGTGCATGCAACCGGACAAATCTGGTTACAGAGGGGTTTCCTGACAGCAGCAGGTACCCAGGTAGCACACGCTCCCCTAGTACGGCGCCTTATGGAATCTATACACCTTCCCAAAGCCATTGCCGTAGTACATTGCAAAGCACATACGAAAGGAAAAGATGCAGTCTCAATAGGGAACCGACGCGCTGACCGCGCAGCTCAAGAGGCAGCCCTTCAGCCCTTCCCCGCAGACAGCGAATTCCAAGGGCCACAAATCTTATCAGATGTAGATTTCACAGAGATGTATAAAACAGCGACCCCAGAAGAGATAAAAGGGTGGGAGGAACAAGGGGCACAATTAGACAATGGCATTTGGTATTTTCCAGACAAACGACTCATAATGCCCAGGCTATGGGTACCCAAGCATCTGAGAGTCCTACACCAATGTACTCATTGGGGGAGAGACAAACTAATTGACACAATTCAACACTGTTGGTATGCCCCAGGCCTTGCCCTTGCCGCTAAGGCTGCCGTTAAGAACTGTCATACTTGTCAAAGCTTCAACCCAAAACATACCGCCAGATGCCCACCAGGGGCCAGGCCATGGGCTTTCGTTCCATTCGAAAGTCTTCAGATAGATTTCATAGATCTACCACCCTGCCAAGGATATAAGCATGCCCTAGTGATTATTGACCAGTTGACAGGGTGGGTGGAATGCTTCCCAACACGTAAAGCGACCGCACACATCGTTGCGAAGATCCTATTACAAGAAATTATACCCCGCTTCGGAATCCCACGACACATAGACAGCGACAGAGGCTCACACTTCACCTCGGATGTAATACAACAAGTAGCCACTGCCCTTGGCATTAAATGGAAACTACATACCCCATATCACCCCCCTTCCTCGGGACAGGTTGAGAGAATGAACCAGCAACTAAAATCGCAACTTGGGAAACTTTGTAAAGACTCTGACATCAAATGGGTTAATGCTCTTCCATTAGTCCTTCACAACCTCAGAGCATGCCCCCGCGGCAATCTCAAACTGTCCCCCTATGAACTATTGTTTGGGCGACCCTCTCCAGTGTATAATACCCAATACCCAACATCAGAACTAGAGGTGGGCGAGTCAGAATTAACAAAATATGTAATACAACTCCAGAGGCAGCTAATCCTTCTCCACAAATACGCTGCCTCAAGCCAAAACATCCCCCTCGACGAAAATGTCCACCCTTACCAACCAGGGGACTGGATACTAGCGAAAACCTATCATAAGATACCCCTACAGCCCACCTGGGAGGGCCCCTACCAAATACTTTTAACCACTCCGACTTCCGTTAAGGTAGCAGAAAAGACAGCCTGGTTACATCATACCCGCTGTAAACCTGCCTCCGTACCTGAACCCGCCGCGGACGACTCACCATACAGCACCCCGCGCCGGCCGCCGGACAACGACTCCGATACAGAGGACGCCCAACAGACCGGACCAGATCGGGGCACGAATCGAGCCCAACAGACCGGACCAGATTGGGGCACGAATCGAGCCCAACAGACCGGACCAGATCGGGGCACGAATCGAGCCCAACAGACCGGACCAGATCGGGGCACGAATCGAGCCCAACAGACCGGACCAGATCGGGGCACGAATCGAGCCCAACAGACCGGACCCGACCAACCGTTTTCATCAACCCATTGGACCTCCGAAATCATCCCAGCACCCGACCACAACAACCAACCCCCAATTCGCCTCAAACTCCGTAAAACACGTGCAGTTTGACAGCTCCACCGCTCCCCATTTGACAGCTCTTCGCTTGACAGCTCCACCGCTCCCCATTTGACAGCTCTCCGTTTGACAGCTCCACCGCTCCCCATTTGACAGCTCTCCGTTTGACAGCTCCACCGCTCCCCATTTGACAGCTCTCCGTTTGACAGCTCCACCGCTCCCCATTTGACAGCTCTCCGTTTGACAGCTCCACCGCTCCCCATTTGACAGCTCTTTCGCTTGACAGCTCCACCGCTCCCCATTTGACAGCTCTCCGTTTGACAGCTCCACCGCTCCCCATTTGACAGCTCTCCGTTTGACAGCTCCACCGCTCCCCATTTGACAGCTCTTTCGCTTGACAGCTCCACCGCTCCCCATTTGACAGCTCTCCGTTTGACAGCTCGACTACCTCTGCTACGATGTCGGCCATCACCATACTCACCTTGCCAATCCTTCTTCTCACCACCGTTTCCTCTCAAAGCACCAAGATCACACATGCTTCTTGCCCTGGATTACAAACTGAACATAAATATCTAGACTTTGGAATAGTTGATATGGTAAAGAGAGGGACATTAGACCGCCTTGGAGATTTTGAGTTCTGCTTGCCTGAGACTCGAGTCCTCCTTCGACACTCCATATCACCGGTCCTTGCAGCACACCAAGCATGGGAACTTTTTATTCGCTCACCCTCTTACACGCCTCTTGGCAAACTCATTCTCACCAGAGACGGCCCTTGGAACCGTGCACACTGCCTCAACGGTTCCTATGTACTCTTCTCCGATGGTACACCACAGCAAACACTTAACTGGACTCTCCTTGACAATGGTGGCGGTGAGTCAGTTTATACTGACCAGAACCACCAAACAGACCGCTTAATCCACGGATTCTACTGTCAAAGGGTAGATTCCGCCCCCCGCCAAACCATCTTACAAGGAGTCTGCCTCCGACGATACTGCTGCGTTTGGGATATTGGACTAGCCTCCAACTGGGACGGCAAGGCGTACCTGGAAGGCTGGCATTATTCCACTACACCCCCAACTGAATGGGACACCACCGGACCTCAACGTTGCGGCGGACTCACTACAAACCTCACTTATCTACTTCGTCAAGATCCACTACACCCCGCAGGCACCGCACCTCGACAAAGGGGGGAACTGTCAATATCCGAAAACCCCACAAATAATGACCTTTTGTCCACATGGCACTCCAACACCTATGTGAAACTAATTTCTCAGATCGCAAAGCAAACAGCCGCCAGTGAATGCTGGATCTGTGCCAATGCTCCTGCTCATCTCCACAGCGGCCTGCCCTTCCTCGGAGTGCCCCTTACCCTTCAACAACACCTCTCCGCTGATGTACAGTCCTGGAACCTAACTGCCGTCAATTTTACTCACCAGTACATCTACCTAACTGGACCTACAACAGGTGATCTCTGCCGGAGGTTCAGCGGCACTGACAAAGTCATCGGCGAGAGCACCTGTAAGTACACTATTGACATTACCTTGACCGGAAAAGTTACCCTATGGTACCAAGGCAACCCCTCCTCCCATCCCAACCTACTGTCTGCATGGAAACGTGTAATGGGCTTACCCGAGCTCTGGGACCCGTCCCCAACTTCCCAATGTCTCTTCCGCACCTTCCTCACTGTTCGTATAGACCCGTGCCTCCAAGGGTTGTTCTGGATTTGCGGCCACCGTGGCTACGTATGGGCCAGCCCCCACTCCCAGGGCACCTGCTACCTTGGACTAATTCTTCCGGGGATCCGAGTAACCCAAAAACTCCCCCCCGGAAGGGTGCGTAATAAAAGGGCAAAAGAGTTGTCAGAACTCTCCGATGTGGCGGCAAACGGAGAAACCTACGGGCGAGCCCTTTTCCCCGCGTACGGAGCAGGCTCCAACCATGTCGACATCCTCAAATTAACAGACATACTACTGAACTTTATGGAAGAATCCAATGCAGCCACCCAATCTATCCTGACGGAACTGACAGAAGTCAGGCAAAATTCGATACAGAACCGCCTTGCTTTAGACTACATCCTTGCGTCGACTGGAGGCGTATGTGCTCTTGTCGGAACCGAGTGCTGCACACACGTCTCTGACCAGACCTTGAACATTACAGGTCATCTCAATAACATCCATAAACTAACGGAAGGACTTCGGGACATCCAGCATGAGGGCTTGTCGGACACACAGTTCTGGAGCTGGCTACCCGGATCCGCTTGGATAAAACAACTATTAGGAAACGGCCTTTTAATACTAATCGCTGTCGCCATCTGCATTGCTTTCCTCTGCTGTGCAATCCACTGCTTCCCGATGTGCTGTCAAACTTGCGGCTCCTGTCTTCCTACCCTTCACCCGCGATCGACCACCACCTACAGATCATCGACTCCAGGAATTTCACCGACTCCCATCGAAATGGGACCCTTGCAGGACTTCCAGAACCAGGACTCTAGGTACGGCATGTCAGATTTCTATTGATTTGTGCGGAGAGAAGGATTGCGCGGTTTCCCTACCTTCGCAATCTTATCTCCGAAGGGGGGAACTGTCGCCGGAAATCGCCCCCCCACACACTAACACGTGTTCGCACAAGCACCACACTCACACATACACGCATCTTCCCTCCCCAGCCCAGAGGTGTCCCTTTAGAGGGCCATCCTTTAAAGGCCTTCCGTAAATAAGGAAGCGCCGGCTTGACAGCTTCACACCACAACACTCCGCGTACGCCTATCCTTATTGTGAGTAGACCGGACGACCGAGATCTGCTGTCAATCGGCGGCCGCCTCAGCCAATCAGCATTATCGGACAGCGCCCCTTGCGGCGGCCACGCTGGTACTGCAGGCTGCGAGCGTCTGTTCCCTCACCCTTTGACAGCTCCCGATTCATTGTTTCCGAGTTCAATGGACCATGACTGATTTAATCAAAATGTTGCAAGTTGTTTCCGAAAGAGGAAAGTACTTTGAACTTCAGTGACTATATTCTCTATAAATTCACCAAAAATCAACCGTACAATGGATTTTCACCGGACCACTTTTATTTCACTACATATTACAAGAACTATCAAAGGGGGGTGAGCTGGGATTGATCGGCCATAAGCCTTGAACCGTGCAGTCACGTACACAGCGGCCCTTCTCCGGATGGCGGGGCTGCCTTGATAACCATCGAGAAGGGCTCAGACGAAAAGCTATCAGGAACACAATAAACTGCATACGGTAGTGTATTCTATACGGACTCCAACAAAGGACCCCGACCGGATTCCCCTCAGGGGGCAAGGAAACTTCGCCCATTCCTTTGTTCATGGAAATGACTCATGTGGGGAGGGGGAGAGGTGGTCTCCGCCAGGTGTCAGGATACTCGGATTACCTGGGAAGCTCCTCCCTGACTCCTCCTGTCCTTTAATAAAATCATGATGTATATATGATGTAATTCTGGGGGTGTAGTCAAGGGGATTAGTGGTTAATAAAAGTTGGGGTCTCCCATTGTTCGGGGCTTCCATCTTGCTTCACCTCGTGGGCGGTGGGAGTCCTGTCGCGACAGTCTTTTTCCTTAATAAAGACCGAGCCTACTGGCTGCTGTTTTGCTCTGATTGCTCTAGTCGGTGTCTTCATTTGTCCAAGAGAACCCTCGGATTTTCCGGTAACATTGGCAAAACAGCTATGGATTCTTCTCAGGGGCAAGCCGCTGAAAGCTGTCATGGTGAGCCTTCTGCACTGCAGAACATTCAACTACACTGCTGAAATCATATGCCCACCTGTAATTTTTGCATTTTTAATGAGTAATTCCAATTGCTGTATTCCTCCTCAATAATATTTGACCTTCCTGGCCTCTGCAGGCTTAGATCTGGAAAATTGAATTATTTGGTAGGGAAAAACTGTTTAATTATCCCCAATAGTTCTCTGCAATCAACAGCAAAGCATATACCGTATTTTTCGCCCCATAGGATGCACCAGCCCATAGGGCGCATCAAGTTTTTTGGGGGGAAATAAAGGAAAAAAATTTTATTCCCCCCCAGGTGCTTGTGGGGCCGGCAGCAGGGAGAAGCGCTCTTTCCCCCGCAGCCCGCCTTCAGATCAGGTCCGGGGACAGCGGGAAGACGCGCTACGCCTCCCAGCTGTCCCCGGAGCTTGCGAGGCCGGCAGCGGGGAGAAGCACTCTTCTCCCCGCCGTCAGCCTCCAAACCACTTCGGGAGACAGCGGGATGACGGCGTTCCGCCTCCCTCTGTCCCCTGACCTTGTGGGGCTGGCGCTGGGGCTCTCCAGGCTTCAGCGAAAGCCTGCATTCGCCCCATAGGACGCACACACATTTCCCCTTCATTTTTGGAGGGGGAAAAGTGCGTCCTATAGGGCGAAAAATACGGTAAAAGGTATAGCTTTATCAGAAAGGATAGGAGTACTTCTGCTTCTTTTGCTGCTTCATGTGTGGGTTTTCTTCTTCTTTTTAAACTGAGAGAAATAGAATATCAGGATGGTCCCTGGTGGCCTCAAAATCTATAAATGGATGATCATTGGGTTTCCTGGGAAACAGCGGAATTATGAAACATGCTGTAGCTGGAAATAGAATTTTGACAAAATATTCAGCTGCAGAAATGGATATGCCAATGATGAGTTTTCAAGGAAGTATGATTATTCATCAGCTATTTTCCTCAGTATTTGAAATGTATGTCCTGAAGCCAGCACAGACTACCTTTCTTCCTACTCTCCCAAGGATAAAAATGAAGCTACCAAAATAATATAATGCACAGTAGTTTCCTTTGGCCTTAAGTTATTGAGTAGTCATTGTGAATGCAATAAAAGTACATCAGTGCTTGTTTATTTTTATTTGACACATTAAGTTATCATTGTGAATTTTATGGTGGAGAATTTTCAAAGCTGTCAAGGATAGGTGGTGGACAACTTACTGGCTTGATTGCTAAAAAAAGAAAGAATAAGACATTTTTCAGCCTTCTGGAGTTACTTGTGGAAGTCAAGTGCAGTCTTACAATTCTGCTAGGCCTGCTGGACCTAGTGGTTAGAGCTAGGCTCCTTCCCCCACCTGCTTTCCCTGCTGTGGGTGCACAGCAATATGTGTAAAAGATTAAAACTTTCTGCCATAATGGGCAGAGCAAAATCACTTCGGGCATGCCTTTACTCTCTGACTGTTGATGTTGGGCTTTGTTAGTTTGAAAATTACTTTTATTTAATTTCATAAAGGGTACAAGGGGTACAAAGAACACAAGTATGAGTAAAATTTCTAGCAAACTATAACCCATAAACAAAATAAATCTCTGCTTGTAAAGCAAAGTGGCAGGCAGCACTTGGGGACATCAGTGTGTACTCGTTGTACAGGACAATAAGTGAGCAGGAAGATGACACTCACAAAACAAGTCTCCAATTATTAAAAATTAATGATGGTCATCTGGTGCAGCCATCCTGATTAGGGAAAATCAAGATCATCAGATGTCTGCAGACTTATGTAACAAGGACACACTGTTCACCTAGAGTGTTCTGCCTTGCACTTGATGGGTTGATCAAAAGAACGTTAGTGGGGTAAAATATGGAACCTGATGCTGTAAAAATTAATTCAACAGAACAGACTCTGCAGTAGTAGTAAGCAGTTTGTCGTCACCCCAGCTGCCCACACCTCCTGATTTGAAAACTCTATGGGGAGCATTAACTCATCATGCCTTCCTTTGGGCTTTCAATGAAGGATGCGAAGGTTGCAGAGTGCAGATTATTGGTTAAATGATTTGTTGAATGAAAGGATACTCATAAATATCCCTCACCACCTCAAGAGTAAGGCAAGTGTGACAAAGACCCTGCACACCATCCATGAGAATTTCACCGAATTTTTCTTTCCCCACTGAATTTTTCTTTCTAAATGCAATTTCTTTTTCTCATTATTTGGTGGGATTTCCCCCAGTTAATTTTTTCTCATTAATTGATGGGAGATATTGTCAGCACATCACTACAGTAAATATCGTAAAGAAAGTTAGAAACTAAAGTACAGCTTTTCCCTTGCTATATAAAAAAGAAATGAATGTGGACAGTTATCCGCCTCTTAATAGCACTATGGTCAAATAAGATGAGCAAAGAAAGAGGATTTGTATTGCACAAACAGAAAACCCACACTTGATTGCATTTTATTATGGGCATTTTAACATGAGTGAGCAGGAAAATAATATGCCTATGAATGTAAGCTCATAGCAAATAATTATACCTAAATATACTGATTATGCATTAAAGGCACACAGGTTAGAATAAGTGCCAAGGGCAGGTAGCTTAATCCATAACTTCTTTTACAAGAAGGGACATAACTAGACAGCAAGATAACTCAGCTGGTTGGAGGGTGGTCCTGATAACGCCAAGGTTGCTGGTTTGATCCATGTATGGGGTAGCTGCATATTCCTGTATTGCAGGGAGTTGGACTAGATGGTTCCTTCCAATGCTAAAAAAAATTATTCTATAATTCTAGACAACTCTGTTCCTGCAGTTGTACCACACAAGTTCAAAAGGAACATCATAGCATTAGGAATTCCATATCCTTTGTCGCTGCAACTCATACCTTGGTGACCTCTAGATTAGACTACCACAAGGTTCTGCATGTGAGCTGCCCTTGAAAACTGTTTAGAAACTGCAACTGATATTGAATGCAATTGGTCGTCCCTGGACAACAGAACTTCAAATTTCAGGCACAAACACAGTTATTTTCCATTGGGGGGGGGGGAAGCCTGCACAAAGAAAGCTAGATGCGAAAGCTTCCAGCTATTCCCTATCTCTGACATGTTTTTGTTTTCATTTGCATGGTTTTTATTAAATATATTAGGGAGCATTGAATTGTAAGAAATCTCCATTTGTATGGTATAATCCAGGTGCAGGTTTATGTTCATTCCAGAACCAGGCCTTAGATCCTCAGTATTAAGATGCCAATCTTTTGAAGCCTTCATTTCATTTCAAATTGTTTTAAATGTCTTGTCTTACTTAAGTCAGAGATGTACATTCACAGCTGTAGTTGTTTCAGATTCCCCCTGGGTTCTAATGACATGGCCTTGCCTGTCACGTTCAACTTGCAATTTAGTGGGATATTGAAATCATATTTCAAAACCTATGATTTTCAGTAAGTGTCTGAAATTCGTGCGCTGTTGGTTAAAATAGATGCTATTGTTGCTGCTTTAAAGTAGGTGAGATGGCTGCTGGAATGCAGAGAATAAAATGGGTGGAATATTTTCCCCCAAATGCAATGTGATGGAAACAAAGGAGACAATTTGAATGTCAGTAGCCTTTGAGTATGGATGTCAGAGAATTTCAGCCAAAATGGGAATGAAAATGGATGCTGTTCACTTATTCCCCACCTTCCACCCCCTTCTACAATGGAACTCAAACCAGTGAATACAGTCAGTCATTTTCAGTCTGCAAACAAAGCTTGGTATATTATTTTGCCTCCATATGCAATGCATTTCCTTTGCATTGATATCAATAGGGTGGTTAACATACTGATGTTTTAATTTACATAATCAGTTATGTAAACTACATAAGTTATGTAATTTTGCCATAGCATGCAGCAGGAAGAATAACATTCTTGCAGAAGATGACTTGCAGTGGAATGAGCACAGGTCTGCATTTGACAAATGCTGGGTAGAATGAAAAAACTGTTTTTTTACATCCCAGCCCGTGGGAAGTTCCCATGGACTTCCTTAGGCCTGACATCCCATGAAGCAATATGGTAGGCATGAGGGAGGGAGGAGGTCTAAAACTCTCTCCTCTTCCCACTCCTTGCTTGCCAACAAAGTACTGTCACTGCACATGAGAGCCATAATCTCAAGATTCCATGTTTTAATTGTCTTAAAGAAGCAAGGCCAGGTCAGTGTTGGGCTCTTTTATTTAGCTTTCCTACCTGATGCCTGCCTCTCTTTCGAGCCTGATGCCCTGCCCCCAGGCAGCCCTGGATTGCTCTGGTCCATTCAACCTGATGTGCTGAATGGCTGTCTTACACTGACTTGGCCAATGCCAAAACTGACTTGGCCAATGCCCAAATCCCTTTAAACAGGCCTGATTTGGCTCAGCCCTAGGTCAAATCTTGTGTACACCCCTGGCTTCTATGCAAACTCACACACAGGCAAGCAAGAAGCATTATAAATGTTCAAGGGGTGAGAAGCCCATCCAGTGAGGTGAGTGGCCTAGGGAAAATTCCAGGGGCCAAATAGAGAGGCACGGAGAGCAACATTTGATCCCCAGGGCCCAAGATTCTCCACCTCTGCTGCATGTGAAAGTTAGTTTGGCTTGTGTCTCCATCCCATGCATAGCCCTGACAACACAAGGAGATACTTCAGGATTTTTATGAAGTCTTTAATAGCCTGTGTTCTAAACACCTGAGTCTATCAAATGTTATTTTCATGTTATTGAACCACCAGTGAATTTACACTGTGCCACCTACCTGTTCTCTGTCTTTCAATCAGGATCGCCACTTCATCATACAAAAGAATGTTGAATTATTGTGTAATTGCTATAGACCTTTTCTAAGCTTCCGAAATGCCCTTGCTGGATTTATTTTTAGGCCTATTTACACATTTCCTCCTTTTTTGTCTCTTTGTCTGCTTTCTAACCAGCATGATATTCTTTTGTCCTAGTGAGCACACAACCCTAAAGCAGATCGTGTTTTGACTCTGGAGCAGCCGGGAACAGTCCCTACTGTTTAAAAAATTGCAGTCTTTAAAATGCACACTTGAAAAACAAACAGCAGCACCCAGAGTTTGCAATTACCCCCAGAGGCCTTTCTGATGGAGTCTTCATGCTATCTAGCATGCTTTCATCCATGAGTTAACAGGAATTTTGATCCTTTTCATCATATTTTAACTCATGCTATGCCAAAGCCTGTCCTTCAATTCCCCCCCCCCAAAGTTTTCTTCCCTAGTTAAAAGGAAAGACCTCAATTTTCCTGCCACATTCCTTTCAAGGCTCTTCAGAACGTTCTTGCTTGAAGCTGGAGTGGAAATACGTGCATGCTTGTTTGTTGGTAGAGCTGTGCGACCTTATTATGACTGAAACATAGCATATAGAGAGAGGTATGAGTTAATAAGTCATTGCTCCACCCACTTTTGCATTTGGTCCCACCCACTTTGTCTTTGCTCACCGCATCCATAGCTAACATACACATGGTTCTAAGAAGGTGCCTATGGGAGAACGTGGCCTTTAGGCTGCAAACAGCTCCCTATTCCTGATTACAGAATTCAACAGGACTTACTTCTGAGTAGACATGGTTAGGATTGTGCTGTTAGTAAGTTGGGAGAATGCTTATGGTAACCGTAGGAAACACAATCCAAATCTAATGATACCCCAGATGGAGGAATGATTCGAAGACAATCCATAGAGTTATCTTTTATCTCTTTTCATTCCAACGCACATTTCAGATTCAAGCCACATAGCTCAGCTTCTTCAGATGAAACCCTTGTTTTGAGCTCAGCGCTGACTGCCGTATTTAATCTAAGCTATTTCCAATGCAAATTTTGTTGTCTGCGTCATGCTAGCAAAGCACAAGACTGTAAGCAGCCGATGACCTCCATGTGCCTATTCTATTTTCTTCCATTTGAATTGTCTGAGATGTCAAATAAAGCTACTTGTTTTCTTCCTTCTGATGGCAATGGAGGATTTACTGCTCTGATTTAACAAAAGTCACTCATAATGCCGTCTGATGCTTCCCTGCATCTTCAGCTTTGAATATTTTAACCCCATGGCTGCTGAAATAAGTAGGTTTCTAATGGTGCCTAAACACCCTTAAAAGAGGGAAATGAGCTGAGGTCTTTAGGCAGGAAGATTCCACATCTTCAGCATTGCTGGCCCCTGTCTATTTCGGGAGACAATGGAGGAATACACCATGGGGGGTAAAGTCAAACCATTGGAATGTTACAGTGCCTGCTGTGGCTGTGGAGACCAATATGAGAGTTATATGTTTTACTGCAGGTGGGGCAGATGAAGGCATCCGGCTTCACTGTTACAGATACACCACAGCATTTCTTCTCTCTGTGCACCTCCCAGTGGTCATTTCTACTCTGGTCACTGCTGTGGATACACAACCAGACTTCCACCAGGCATTGTATTCATTTGCAAGGGATTCTCACACTGTTAATGTTGCCGGCCTTCATGTCATGTTTGCAGACATCTTTGTAACATGGAGTTGGTCTGCCAACAGGCCTGGTGCTTGAAGCAAGCTCCCTGCAAAGCATATCCTTGGGGATCCTTTCATTTTCCATGCTGTGGACATGACCAAGCCAGTGTAGATGTTACTGAGACAGACTTGTGAACATGCTGGGAATGTGGGAGCACATCTGCCCCTGTTTGAGACTCTGTCCTGCTATGCTGGTCTTCCAGGGAAGGCACATGGTGGACTGACAATCTGCTGCAATAATAATAATCATCATAATCATAATAATAATAATTTTTTTGTACCCCAGTCATCTGACTGGCTTGCCTCAGCCTCTCTGGGCAGCTTCCAACAGAATATACAACAAAACATAACACAATAAAAGCGTCCCAATACAGGGCTGCCTTCAGATGTCTATGGAAGGTTATATAATTATTTATCTCTTTGACACCTGACAGGAGGGTGTTCTATAGGGCAGGCACCACTACTGAGAAGGTCCTCAGTGTCCAGGCTGAATGACGAGGCTAGCGTGCTCAACATGCAAGCCTGGTAGAGCTTGATCTTGGTATTGGTCATTTGCATCACATTCTTGCACACCCTTTTGGAGTGGTGAGCCATTGCTATAGGTGCCTTAGCAATAAGCTTCTCCAGCTCAGCATCAATGGAAAGGTTGTGGGTTATGGTGGAGCCCAGGCAGACAAAATCATCTACCACCTCAATCAAGTGATCACCAATGCTGATGTGTGGAGAGCCAGTAACATCCTGAACCAGCGTGTTGTTCTTTGTCAGGCTGATGGTGAGACTGAACTCCATGCAGGCTTTGGCAAAATGGTTGATGAGTCTTCCTCAGAGTGCATTGTCAAGGCTTTGTCATATGCAAACAACATCTCCTGGATGAGAACTTGCTGCACTTTTGTCTTGGTGTGGAGATGTGCCAGGTTGGACAAACCCATATTGCTCCTCAAATGAAAGTACACACCATCTTCATATGCTGAAAGCATATGAGAGCACCAGGGAGAATAATACAGTGGTACAAACTCTGCTAACCCAGAAATAGTGCTTCAGGTTAAGAACTTTGCTTCAGGATGAGAACAGAAATCGGGCTCCGGCGGCACCGAAGCAGAGGGAGGCCCCATTAGCTAAAGTGGTGCTTCAGGGTAAGAACAGTTTCAGGTTACGAACGGACCTCCGGAACGAATTAAGTACTTAACCTGAGTTTCCCAAGACAGTTGGGAAGAGAACGCAGCCCTGTTTCATACCACCATTATACTGGATGGTGCTGCACATGTTCTCATGGAAGGACATGATCATCATGTGGAGCTTAGGTGGGCATCCTAGCTTGTTAAGCAGTGTGAAGAGTCCTTTTCGGCTGATGAGGTTTAAGGCCTTCATCAGGTCTATGAAGGTGATGTACAAGGGGCACCTCTCCTCTCAGCATTTCTCCTGCAGCTGGCACAGTGAGAAAAATCATACTGGCTGTTGACCTTTGAACACTAAAGCCACATTGTGATAAACCCTGTTAGTGAGTGTTGAGGACTACATGGGCGAAGGCTTTCCCCACAGTACTGAAAAGGGAGATTCCACACCAGTTGTTCCAGTCATAGTGGTCACATTTGTTTTTATAGAGGGTCACAATCCTGGGATCACACATGTCTGCACAGATTCTTTTTCCAAGCCTGCAAGAGAAGGCTGTGGAGGTGTGTCATGAGGGAAGAACTAAGACTGGCTTTCAGCACTATTGTGAAAGAGGAAAGCAGTTATTTTCATATACCATAGTCTTTCAAAATAAAATAAAGCAGCTGTTGAAGAGACCACTGGCCTAAAGTTATCTCTGCAACAGTTGATATTTCTATTAAATTATACAAAGAGATGTATTAAGCCATTATTGAGAACTTCTCTTGTATAGAATAATGGCTGCTAGGATCAGGAATGCTAAACACTGGAGAATACTTTTGGTGCCATCAATACCAGAGTGAGAAAAGAAATTACATTATGCAATTGTGTCGATATTGTCAAGTTATATAAGTGTAAGATTAGGAAGACATAGAAGAAATCAGCTTCTTTTTCTTTAAAATAGGACACTATCAGAAAAACAAGGCCAATTCATATACAAATATGAACTCTTTGTTTCTTTTGTTGCAATATATGTAGACCAGGAATGGGCAAACTTCAGGCTTGCAGGATCCAATTTGTGATTTACTTGCATCTGATAATCCACCAACTGGTGCCTGGTGGAAAATAACAGTTCATGGATGGCCCTCTGAGAATCTGTCCATGAATCTGTGATTTGTACTAGAACCAAGCTTACAAGCTCTTTTGCACAGTTGCTGGAAACCAACTGGAGAGAATGCTCTTGCTCACAGGTCCTGCTTGTTGGTTTCGTACAGACATCTGGTTGTCCACTGTGAGAACAGGATGCTAGATAAGAAGGGTCATTGGTCTGATCCAGCAGGCTCTTCTTACATTCAGTCTACAAATAGAACATTATAATGCTTACATTTTATGGAGGATAAGGCTATCAGTTGTTCCTGGCCACAGTATCTGTTTTACCTCGCAGTATACCTTTGAATACCAGTTGTTGGGACTCAAATTGAGAAGAGTGTTGTTGCATGCATGTCTTGCTTGTGGGTTTCCCAGAAATAACTGACTGGCTACAATGAGGATAGGACTAAATGAGTCTTTAGACGAATCTAGGAGGGCTTTTGTTATGTCCTTGTGCAATATATTTCTAATACATGTTAAAAAAAATGTTTAAAAGCGTAACTATTCTAGCCTGTCTGGGCATTGTCTATCCTTTTGTCATATCTATCTCCTGAGTACAATTCCCAGTGGAAAACTATTCACTATGCTGCACTTGCTGAAACTCTGAGGGGAGAAAAAAATATCTTCACATTTTCTTTACAGCCCCACAGGCCAAGCCAATTACAATGTTGTTAACTGACACCAGGAGTCTATCCATAAAGGATGTTATGCTTGTGAACCTGTCTCTCATAAGAAGAGCTTTGCTAGATCAGACGAAAGTATTTCAAATCTAACATCTTGCATGGTGGCCAGACAGATGTCACTCTATTTTTATTCTTTTAAAACATTTATATCCTACCTTTCCTCAAAGGTGGTATAGGTGCATCTTCCACTTCCCATTTATACTTATAAGAATCTTGTGAGGTAGGTAAAACTAAGAGACAGTGACTGGCCCAAGGTGACCCAGCTTCATGGCTAAGTGGGGATTTGAACCCTCGTCTCCTGCGTTTTAGATGTGGACTCCAAGCACTGCATCACACAGGTTGTAAGGGAAGCCCACAGGCAGGGGATGAATACTCCACCCCCTTCCTGCTAACAGCTGTGGCGGATGAGAGCTGTAGCCCACATCTGGAGGGCACCAGGTTGACACAGGCCAATCCAAGGTAGAAACCCAAATCCACTTGCTGTCATTGAGCTCAACTGCAAGGCAGAAGTTCTACACCACACATGATGATCGGATTGTATATCTCAGGACTGCTCTCTTTGGTGGGTTGAGAGTCTATCCTGAGAGCTGCCTCTGACCATTTCTGACATCTTGTTTTGAACACATTCCTTGACAGCACGAAAATTGCTCTGCCAGTGGCAGCAAAATGCCTCACTCAATTTCCTGTCACAAGAGAGTGTCCCTTGTGCTTCTCAAGATGTCAGTAAGTAACCAAAGACTTAGCTTCCAAGAAGGCTTGTTGTTTCCCTTGTTGTGTAACAATCAGGGTGTAAGATAAAGTAGCCATACCAGATTGACAGGAAATCCCTGTTGTGTTACTGGTCTAAAGGGATTTATGGAAGAAGTGAGGGGAGAGCAAATTCAGAAGGCAGTCAGTTAACAGCAACAACAACAACATCAACAACAGCAGGAGTTGGGAACCTGTTTCCTCCAGATGACAATGGCAACAATTTATTATATATATATAATAGGCATACAAATTGTTTTTGCATGTTATCAAAATATTGAAAGTCTTGGCATTCTGTCCTACTGTATCCTATATTACATTCTACAATATCATGTTGATTTCAAATAGATACACACACACACACACACACACACACACACACACACACACACATTTGAATATAGTTATATAACTATACTTTCCACATAAAGATTCACTTATTTATTTGTTTTATATCCTGCCCCTCTCCTGGTCTACCAGGACCCAAAGTATCTCTCAGAATAAATTAAAGCAGACACCCCACAAACACACATGATAAAGACCAAGTGAGGATTCCTAGGTAAGATCCTCCCTCTATTGTGTGGGCAGGTAATCCTTCCCCTACCTGGCCTGGTCTCCTTGGCAACGCTTCCCCCAGGTGGGATTGGACAACTGACTGAGGTAGGCGGAGACCTCCAGGTATCCCACCTGAGGGAAGGCAAAGCCAAGCCTATGCTGTTGGAGCTGCTCCAGATCTAGGGGCTGCACGCGTCCACGCAAAGGGCACCCCCCATTTTAAGTGGGGAGCGGTCATTTTTTTTTTTAGTAACCCTATTGAAAACAGCACTGAAAACACTTTAAAAAATAAACAATGAATTGTTCATTTAAAAATAAACAAATAATAGTGGTTGTGACGATTTCTTCACTATAAGGTCCCAGTGTGGGTTGCAACAATATAAAAATGCAATATTAAAATCACTTAGGACAATTTACAGCCCGAAGGTTGGGGGGGGGGGTTCCTACACAAACACACTGGTGGGGGGGGGGGAGAGACATCAGGTGACAATCTGAAGGCCAGTTCAAAGAGTTTGTTGCCTTTCTTCTCCAGAGGGAGCAGGATTCTGTTTTCTAGGTTTGCCAAATCTTGCAAAGAGGCAAACTGTGCTGGAGAGGGTAGCAATAATTTGGAGGCTAAACTGATGACAATTGCCAAGATGGTAAATTGCACTGCAGTCCTCAGCCATCTTCATTGCCAGCTTGAGGCTCCATTTGATATAAATCAGTCACACTGCTTAACATTGCTATTGTGCAGTGCCACCCAGGCTTTGGCATGGACAGGGCCAGAGCATGGCTTGATGTGATAAGGACCTTTTCTTTGATGGAATGAAAAATGAAGATGACTTAAAAGTGAAAGCAAAGCTGTGGGATCTGCCATCCTCCTGCACCTTATGAAACCATCTCTGTTGTCATGGCAAAATGGCATAGTATTTAATGAAATGTTCAAGGAGGCCTCTTAGCAGACTTCCAGAGGGTCTCCTCTGGACTTCTGTTGACTCCCATCTTCTGTTAACTTTTCCAGTGCTTTTCCAACTGTTTTTGTGGTCATTCTACACCATTCTAAGCAAGTTTGAGGAAGCTGAGGGTTGCTAGGACATCCTTAATGAACTGCAGTTCTCAGGATTCTCTGGGGGACAGGAAGCCATGACTCTTAAAGTAAAATAAGAGTGATTAAAATGTATGATATGGATGTGGCCATTAAGTCTCATGGTTTCCCCATGGAAACCTGTAAACTATAGTTTGGTAAGGTGCTGAGATTGTGTTTGTTTATGTGAGAACCCTTCCTTCACAGAACTATAAATTTCAGGATTCCTTCTGAGGCTAATTTATTTATTTGTATATTTCAGTCTAACTGCATTCTATATTCTGTAAACTTTCCCCTTAGTTTCTCCTTTTTAATAAATCTAGAATTAACCAGTTGTAATATATCTAACTGTTTTCATTGTAATAGATCTATGTTTGTATTGTTGCATGCCCAATCTCCAAGTGGTGCAAGATTCCAGGAGTTGCCCTGGGTTCACGTTTCCTTTGGAATGAGGCACAGCGAAGACCATGGTGTCTATGATATGTGGTTTATTTACACATATACACAATCTGAGCCTACAATGGAGCGTCTCACAGCATTAATACCCCAAGGGGGCCTTGCTTCTCTCATAGCCACAGCCTTGGATTCCAACAGAAATCAAACATCACTCTGTGTCTCTAAGTTCCCAGTTTGGTGCTTTGCCTACTGCTCACATCACTGCAAATTCTTAACTCTCACTTTGTCCTCCTAGCTACCCAGAGTTGAGAGAGTGAGCCCCACCCATTGTCATCTCCCACAGAGCCCCTTCCTTTGTTCTCCTTAATGGCCCATCACCCAGGCTATCACCTCACCAGGTTTCTAGCCTGGCTATTCCAAGAATTAGAATATTGATTAAGAGAAGAAGAAGAGAGAAGAGTTTGGACTTGATATCCTGCCTTTCACTCCCCTTCAGGAGTCTCAAAGTGGCTAACATTCTCCTTTCCCTTCCTCCCCCACAACAAACACTCTGTGAGGTGAGTGAGGCTGAGAGACTTGAGAGAAGTGTGACTAGCCCAAGGTCACCCAGCAGCTGCATGTGGAGGAGCAGGGAACCGAACCCGGTTCACCAGATTACTAATTCACCACTCTTAACCACTATACCACACTGGCTTTCCATTAAATTTTAATGTTTGCAGGATCCAGAGATTAGAAGGGTCTTGATGTCTTTTTCTTCTTTGGCGATCACTCGTAGCTGAGTAAGGTTGCCTCACATAAACACGGTTTTAAAAGTGAGTCCGTAAGTGACTATGGAGGACGATTCTGGATCCACACATCCTTCCACAGTGGGGACATAGGTTTCTGGGTGGGAGTTGATCATGTTGAGGGTTTGCCAAATGTGCCTTCCTCTTAGCACGTTTCTCCCTCTCATCCGAGTTTGAGCGTACTGCCTAACACACACATCCCAAACTTCTAACAATATTACCCAGGTTTATTTGAAATCTGAGCCTGGAGGGGACACACACACACACACACACACACACACACACACACACACACACAATTTATTATTAACTGTACTTTTTTGTTTTCTATTTCTAGTGAATGAACACATGCTTCAGAATGCATAAAATTGCTGTGCTTCTGTGTTGATAGCACTTGGTACTTCATCATTAGAGATAAAAGTAGGTGCTCAGATGAAGCAATACTATCCTAAGATGAAGTACGCTGCTTTGATATATCATTGGTACTCAGATCACAACAGAGAAATCACTGATAACCTGTTATTTATTACTTTGGCTTTTGCAGTATTTTTCCAGTAGATATGGGTTTAGCAAAAGGCGCTGTCCTATCCTATCTGTATCTCTCATGGTTTTTATGTAAATGGGGCAAGCGATATCAGTACCAAACTCCCTCCCAACTGAATAGCCACAAAGCCTGATCCTTTTCGTCTGGGATGAGGAAACTGTGGCCTTCCAGATGTCATTGGACGATACCTGGGGTGTCACAGGTTCCCCATATCTGATATATATGGTTACTAAAGGCGCGAACATGAAGATGAAAAGGGGTATAGTTTACTGGGATCAGGAAATCTAAGGGGTTGTAGTGGTCTGGTTGATGTTGCAGTCTAGCTGGAAATCAGGCTAATTTTAAACCAAAGCAACCAAGAACATTTGTTTTACATTCTGTTTAGTCCTAATAAATGTGACCCTAGAACCATTTTCCTGGGACATCTTCTCATGGAGATTGTTCAAAATCATAGGACATATGAAGGTACCTTCTACCAAGTCTGACCATTTGTCTGTCACACCCAGTGCTGTCTATGTTTACTGGAAGCATCTCTCCAGTGCTTTTTTGGGGGGGGGGTAAGCAGGGGTATGCATACTCCTAAACATGTTGTGAATCTAAGTTTGGTCTCATTGAGGGGCAATATTTCAATATGAGTAGGAAAATGAGAATAACCCAAACATTTTTTTAGGGGAAAAAACACTGCATCACTCCAGGGTTTCAGACAAAAGGTCTGTCCCAGCCCTGCTTGGAAATACAGGATAGTGTACATAAGAAGATAAGAAGAGCCAGCTGAATCAGACCAATCACCCATCGTCCACCATGCTGTTTTCACAGTGGCCAACCAGAAGCATCAGTGGGAGCTCTCAAGTAGGACCTGAGAACAAGGACACACTCTCCTTTTGTGGTTTCCAGAAACTGGTATTCAGAAGCCTACTGAATGTGGAGGCAGAGAATTGCCTTCATGATGAAACAGTTAAATCAGCTATGATTAAGTGGGCACAGGACATTGGTCATAATATTATGTTTGCTGACTGGGAATGGTTGTGGAACACCGGTATAAAATTTACGGCATGTAATGCCTTAAAGGAAAATATTATGAAAATGATTTACAGGTGGTACATGACCCCAGTCAAGCTAGCAAAAATTTACCATGTGCCTGACAATAAGTGTTGGAAATGTAAAGAAACTGAAGGTACCTTTTATCACCTTTGGTGGACGTGCCCGAAGATTAAGGCTTTCTGGGAAATGATATATAATGAGATGAAAAAGGTACTTAAATGTACCTTCCCTAAGAAACCAGAGGCTTTCTCTTGGGCATTGCCTGCCAGTTGGTGTCAAAGAAAGATAGGACATTCTTTCTGTATGCTACAACAGCAGCAAGAATTCTCTTCGCAAAGTATTGGAAGACACAAGATCTACCCACTCTGGAAGAATGGCAGATGAAGGTGATGGACTATATGACATTGGCTGAAATGACTGGCAGAATCCGTGACCAGGGGAAAGAGACGGCGGAAGAAGATTGGAAGAAATTCAAAATCTATCTCAAGAAATATTATAAAATTGTTGAATGTTAAAATGTTGAGGTTCTTTAGAAAGATAAGGAGATTACAGCGATAAAAGATTAAGTTAAAGAAAAGAATAATGAAGGAATATATTTGAGAAGATTAAAGTTAGGATTTGCTGAAATAATTTTGAAATTTTAAATGCAGAAAGGGGAGGTTTGGGGGAGTCCGAGAAGTAAGGTTTATGAAAAAAAAGGATACGAAATTATACATGTTTGTTTGTCTTTTTATTTGTTTGTATTGTGTATAAAAATTGTAAAATCAATAAAAAAATTATATATAAAAAAAGAGAATTGCCTTCATGGTCTGTGGAGACAGAGCATGGCTAGTGGCCATTGATAACCTGATCCTCCATAAATTTGTCTAGCCTCTTACAACCATCCAAGTCAGTGGCCATCTTGCGACTTTCTGTGTGCAAAGCATGTGTTCTGCCACTGAGCTATGGCCCTTACCATATATTCATCACTTGGTGACTGAAACCTTGTGGGACTCTGCAGTGCTGCCTGGTGGTTCCTCTACTAAGTTTTGTAAGGATCAAAAAATTGGCATGGCAGCTTCATGCTTTACCAGCACACAGATAGTGGAAGGGTTTGTAGGCATCAGACAAGCAAATATTCTAGACTTTGTTTGAATGGAATTTTTCTTGCAGACACCAAACCCAGCCTGCTCATCATTTAGACATCTGTAACACCACCCTAATTTATACTGACAGTTTTGCTGACATTTTTTTAAAAAACAGCAGCCAAGTTTCAATATTTTTTATTTTTTATTTTGTGACAGCCAGCAAATATTCTCTTGGGAATCTCAGACATCTTTCAGACTCTGGGACACACTTTTTGGGTCTCGGTGTAACAATATGTTTGGCTGGAGCATATGTGATGGATTACAGAGAGGCAGGAGCATCCATTAGATTTTTCAGGCCACCCTTTTGGCTTCCTGTATCAATCTCCTTGAGAGAGGAGTAGCTTTCCCACTTGGTGGCTGCTTGCCAAGCTGACTTCCATTTATTGAGCAGAAGATGTTTCACAAAACTTGGCAGTCACTGATCCTTATTCCAAGACTCGGCTCCAGAACCATTGCGCAGCCAGTGATTAAAGGACTGTGTTTTATACAGTTGGCTTTATGCAGTGGCCCTTTTCCTCAAGAAGGGGATTGCAGAAGTGGAAAAGACTCAGAAAGGGGCAACCGAAATGATCAAGGAAATGAAGCAACTCCCATATAAGGGAAAGGTTCCAATATCTGGGGCTTTTCAGTTTAGAGGTAAGGCAAGTAAAAGGAGACATGATAAAGGTGTATAAAATTATGGATTCTGTGGAGGAAGCGGATAGAGAAAAGCCCCCTGTCTTCATAACACCAGAGGCAGTGTGGTTAGAATGTCAGACTTTGCCCTGGGAGTCCAGGGTTCAGATCCCCACTTGGCCATGAAGGTCACTGGGTGACCTTGGGGGACAATCAATGCCTCTCAGCCTAACCTACCTCAGAGAGTTATTATATATAGAGAGAGAGGGAGGGGGGGACTCAGGGACATCCAATGAAACTGCATGTTGCAAGATTAAGACAGACAAAACAAAGCTATTCTTCAAACAGCACATAATGGAACTGTGGAATTTGCTTCTGCAAAAAGCAACGATTTCCAACAAGTTGGATAGCTTTAAGAGAGAATTGAACAAATTAGTGAAGGTAAAAAAATGATCAGTGGCTACTAAGCATGATTACTATGCAATGTCTCTGTTGTTCTCAACACCAGCTGCTGGGAATCACAAGTGAGGAGAGCACTTCTGAAGCACTCGTGACCTTTTTCCTGGCTTCCCATAGGAATCTGGTTTGGCCACTATGGTAAACAGAATCCTCAACTAGACATATATTTTGCCTGATCCAGCAGGGCTCTTCTTCTTTTATTCTTATGTTTTTAGTTACCAGACATGATGGATGCCATCAATCATCCTCCCGTTTTATTTTCATTTTGCTGGCTGCCTGAGATTGCAAAAACAGACAGTGGTGCCATAAGGGCTGGCAAAAGAGCCCAGACAGAGGATCCCACGCAGCTATGGGGGTGGGGTGGGGTTCACTTCAAAAACGCTCCAGAATTGCCATAACTAAATGGTCACAGTGGCACAGAAGGAATTGACCAGCAGCATTGGCCTATGCTTGACAGGCTGAATGACATAATCACATATGAAGAGCCCTGCTGGATCAGGTCAATGGTCCATCTCACCCAGCATCCTGCTCTCACTAGGGCCAACCAGATGCCTAGGAGATGCTGGACTCTCCTCAGTTGTGATTCCTGGCATACTGCCTCAGACATGCCACATGCATGCACAGCTGTGTCCACTCTCTATCCCTGCATTTTTCAACCATCCGAGGCAGCAGTCTCACTCTGCCTTACAGCAGGGCAGGCCCTGTGAAAAGGCACCCAACATTGGGGGGGGGGGGCGATGGACCACATCAAGGGCAGTAACTTTCCATGAGCAGGTACCAGGAAATAGTATTAAGAATGTGAATAGGATGCCACCTTCTGAGTCAAAACTATTGCTCTACCTATCATCTACATCAGGGGTCAGCAACCTTTTTCAGCTGTGGGCTGGTCCACCGTCCCTCAGACCATGTGGGGGTCCGGACTATATTTTGAAGAGGGAAAAAAAAAAATGAATTCCTATGCCCCACAAATAACCCAGAGATGCATTTTAAATAAAAGCACACATTCTACTCATGTAAAAACACCAGGCAGGCCCCACAAATAACCCAGAGATGCATTTTAAATAAAAGGGCACATTAATGTAAAAACACGCTGATTCCCGGACTGTCCGTGGGCCAGGTGGGGGTGGGGCTGGCACGTGTCCTGGGGGCGGGGCGTGCCACCTGCAGGGGCGTGGCGCCCACCACAGGCAGGCAGGCAGGAGGGCAGCTGCAATGGCACCCCACTGGGATCGTGCTGCCAGGGGCGATGCGCTCCCCCCGCACTCCTCTTCCTCCACCACTGACTGCAACAGAGGGGTTTGGATGACATGGGACACTCTAGGGATACTTGGAGCATCTGTCTTGCTTTCCCCCTCCTCTTCCTCCTCTTCTGATTATTTACTAAGAATAGAGATTAAGAACACCTCCTCTCCAAGTATACAGCTTAAATGAAAAAACAACAACAAAAACTAGCAGGAGCACTTGCTGAGCTGAGGCCCATTTGGGAATTTATTATTATTATTATTACAACAACAACTGTTGCTGGATATGGATGCCAAATCAGCATTTCCTTGGCTAACTTGACTATACTCTGTTAGTGTAAAATTATTCTTTGCCTAGCTGATAAAAACCATGCAAGAGCATTTCTTTCTCATTCTTTCTCTGCCCCCCCCCCCCAATCTCTCTGGTCCAATTGAAAGTACTTGGTGCCATGAAAACACAATTAAAACTGGCCCAGGTTCTTGAGTCAGTCCATCATCCAATTCTTATTTCCCCCACAACAGAAATGACAGTTCACACTCCACTGTGCTCCTTTGTCCCGGAGATAATCTTTTCTTTGCAGTGGCTAGCGGAAAAGCAACTAAGATTTGACAGACAATATTACATTCACTTTGCAGAGCGTGCTCTGTTTCCCCTCTCACTATCTTTCTCGACAACAACAAAACCAAACAAAGCCATGCAAAAGCCTAGTTTTCTCTCCCACTCCCAAATTTGTATTGTCTGCTCTCATAATAAACTGTTGCATTATTGCTGGACTGTGATGCCTTCTCTCTCTCACCTATAATAGATTTGCAGAAACCAAACAGTGTGAAATGCCTTTGGCCATGTGTATCTAAAATTGGCTTTTCAGTGGAAGGGCTGGGCTCTAAATTGGAGGCGAAATATGCAAAGCTGTCTGCCTCCCCTCTAGAGCTGGTCTAGCCTTGCTATATTAATGTCTTTTGAATCATGTATAACCCACCTTTCAACCAAATGTAGGTTTCCAAGAGACAAAAGTGAGTGGATCAATGTCAGGAACCTTCTCTGTCCTCCATCCATGCAAGGAAGCAGCATCATCACAGGTCAAGAGCACCTGATTATAATCAATTAATAATAATAATAATAATAATAATAATAATAATAATAATAATAATAATAATAATACCCCGCCCTTCCTGGTTCAAAAATCGGGCTCACAACAAATTTAAAACACTTAATTGTAAAAGCAGCGTAAAATACAGTATAAAAACATGAATAACAATAAAATTCAAAGTACAGGAATCAATTTAGGGGAAATCCATCTAATAAGCATTAGATAATCACCAGGGCTAGCTGGCTGAATTAGTCCTACTTGGGCCAGCGAGGAGGCCAGGGGAGAATTAGCTGTGGGGTCTCAGAGCAGGTAATCTTCATAAAAGGGGAGGGAGAAGAGAAGGGAAATAAAAGATCAGGTTGAATTCAAATTAAAGGTCAGGTGGAATAGCTCCGTCTTACAGGCCCGATGAAAGGAGGTTAAATCCTGAAGGGCCCTAGTCTCATGGGACAGAGCATTCCACCAGGTCGGAGCCATCTATGATTAGGGCTGGTGTGCAGATGTGGCCTCTAATCTCCCCAAGGCTGAACAGAAAGACCTGGAGGACTGCCCCATCCCTGGACCTGAAGTTTTCCACTCCTTATGAAATTGATTGTATCCACTGACTATGAATGAAAGGATTCCTTCAACTAGTGGAAACATCTTAAGTTCTCCAGAAAAGGATGCAAGTATAAACATGGAGGCAAACACTCAAATGGAGTTTCTGCTTAATTCAGTACCCTCCATAGACCTCTTCCTTCTCTCCCCCCTCTCTCTCACACCTCTTACTTCATAAGATTCCACCTGCCCCTTAATCTAGTAGGTGATGGCAGTGGTACTGATTCCATGGGTGTCTGGAAGGGAACATAATCCCTATAATAAATATGGAAGCAAAAAACACTCATATAACCTGAGTTACCAAGTGATGTTCTGCATCACTGCCAGGATGAAGGAGGGGGGTAAGGACCCTCCAAGACCTACGAAACATCATGCGGGAAACCAATGATGGGGAGTAGGCACTATGGTGTTCTCCAGAAGTTGATGGCCATCAGTGTTCAGCATCCTGCCCATTGGCTATGTTAACCAAAGTGGATGTGAACTGTAGCCCAGTGACGTCTGGAGGGTACTATATTTCCTTCCCCATATGTTCTGAGGAAGATGGGGGAGAGACAGAGGCTTATGTAAAAGATTTTCCAAGTCTGTTTTTATGCCATATGGATGACTGCAACACAAGGCTGAACCTCTGTACATGCATTTGTTCTGGAAGCCAACACTTTATGCTTGTAATTTTTTTTTTTAATTAAATAAAGTTTGTTTCTTTTTTTTAGAAAAGGGCAAAAAGAAAAAGAAAAAAAGACAGAGATTGGAAGCATCTCTGCATCTCTTGTAACATCTAGTTGGACCCAATGCAAGTATCACTTGGCTTTCTCCCCGTAACATTATCATCATCTCACTTATGCCAATTTAAGATGCATGGAAACCAACTTGAGATTCAAGATACCAACTTTTACGATTCTTCCCTGCATATTTAATTCATTAAATGGTATACGTTTGTTGATCTAATTTTACAGAACCAGCTGCACTCATTGCTGACTGAGCCCCATGTAACTTATTAACAGTGAAGAAGAAGTAAACAAGCATTTAATCAGCAATTAAGATTCTGCCTTAACTAAATCCAGCTAGCCAATGTGTTGTGGGTGTTTCCTACTGGAACAGACAATCTTTTATGACAAAATACACATTATAGCACAGGGGATATTGGCGCAGAATTCAAATTAGCCTTAGTCTGAAATCAGGATTACAATCAAGGTTGGTGACAGTATTCCTTTGGCAAGACAGCATTGGAAAGTTTTAAAGGAAATGTCAGGAAAGTTCATGGAAGGTAATTTAATTTTGAAACAATTGGGCACAAGTTGCTATTATTTGTGAAGCAACTGAGACCACAGCCCCTTCCTCCCAAACTCCCTATGTGCCAGGGCTAGTTGGTGAATGAGGAGGCAACATTTGGAAGATATTTTTACCCTCTCCAGGAGTTTTACTCATGTGTAAAACCCACCCAGTTGTTGCAAGTGCAGAGGCAAGCATGCTTAGTTCCACTTTACAACTTCTATGAGTTGGAGGGTATACCTCTGAAGCAGGGAGGGCTCTGCCCCCATGTAATTTAGACCCCCTGGAATACCAGGGAAAATTGCATAGAGATGGAATATAGACGCATATTAAAAAAATTGTGAAAATGTTTGGTTGTTCTTTTTTTAAAAAAAGGTTTTGAAAAAAACATTGAATTTGCCATAGTTCACCATCACCATTTAGTGTCACGTTTGTATAATGCACTTTACAACACGCTTAAAATGTTTTATTTGCAGATGTGTAGTTGAGTCCAGAGAGTCTTCATAGGTACAGAAGATTCTCTGCTTCTGAAGTTCACCTGTCAAGTCACGGACAAAGCTCAGACTTGAAATGGAAATGGAATGGAGGCAGGTGGTGTGGATGGATTCATTTGTGAGGCTTTAGGCATGATGTTCAGCTTCCCGCCAACTCTGTGGAAGCCCTAATGTGAGCTGAAAGGGTGAAAGGTTTTTTTAACGTAATAGAAAATGTTCCAACCAGAGCTGTGGGGCTTTGCCTTATGATGTGCTTGGGTAATTTGTACAGCAAATGCAAGAACAGGAGATGACTGTGGAGTCAAACACAGAACTTAACAAGGCAGATGTTTCCCTGTCTCCCTCATTTGAATCTGACAGAGCAAAGGAGATGCTGTTTGTTTCACATGATTGTTTCCTTTGTCACTCTTCTTGATTGATCAGTGGCACAACAAATAGACCAATGCTGCGGGAAGGAAATAAAAGAGTCAGGCAGTGACTGCTGAGATTAGAGAGACCACAACTTTATTTGAAAGGAACTTGTCATTCCAAATTAGTCATTCAGACCAGTGGGGAGGTAGTGGTAACCTTTCTTATTGCAAAGCCCCGGGAGTCTGCAACGGACAGCTTGCTGAGATGGACTTTTGGCAGAAGGCAGCTCACTCAGGAACTGCATCTGTTAAGGAACATAGGGAGCTGCATTTTACTGGGTCAGACTCTTTGTCCGTCTGGCGCAACATTGCCTACGCTGACCATCAGAGGCTCTCCAGGTTTTCAGGCACACGTTTTTCCAAGCCCTGTCAGGAGATACCAGGAATATGGGATCTTCTGCATGCAAATGATGTGGCCTAGCACTAAGCTAACGTCTGTCCCTAAAATTAGAACAAGATTCTAGTCCTCATAGTTTTAAATAAATGGCTTGTTTAAACTGGTACGTAGAAAGTTGACTTTTAATGTGCTAGACCACTGGAACATCTAGTTTACTGTTGTTGAAATGTGACTGGCAGCAGCTCTCCAAAAGTTTCTGTGCTGAAGGCATCCTCTATTTGAAGTGCATATATAGTTTAAAGACAAAAAAACCCCAATAAACCGTAAGAATGGAGAGAATCCTGGGCCTTGAAGTGGCCCAGCAACAGTTATTGCTCAGACTTACCACAAGTCTTCTGTTTCTTCATTCACTGAAATTCTATCCCACCCTTCCTCTCCTAGGAGCACAGGGGAGCAAACAGATATGCAATTTAAAAACAAAGCAAGAACATACTAAAAACAATGATAATTTAAAGCACCCAAAAGCAATTACGGATAAAAACATTCTAAAAAGGTAGATTACAGTTAAAAACATTCTTTCATCCAATTTTCTTGGGGATGCCAGGAACAGTATTATTCAGTCCCCAATGGCCTGGGTAAGCAGAAATGCTTTCTAATTCCTCCTGAAAATTAATAATGATGGAGGCAGGAAAACAAGAATAGGGAGCGCGTTCCACAACTGGGGAGCCACCACTGAAGACCTTGCCTGCTGATAGTAGCATCCAAGATGGTTGGTATCCTGAAGTCATAGTCTTCCCCTACTATAGTGAGATGCACTATATTTTTTATTTAAAGTATAGTAATCACTTCTACATTTGCATCCATGGCATATATGTAACGTTTATTCAAATCTGTGTTCTCTTTTTATCTTTAGAAAATAATAATGGATACACAGGGCATCCTAACCACGTCTATGGTCACCCAATGAAATTGATGGGCTGTAGATTTAGGATACTCGAAGGGAACTTACTTATTTGTCCAGTTTATAAAGTTCCCACATGTTGACTTTCTTAGATGAATATAGATAGATAGATAGATAGATAGATAGATAGATAGATAGACAGATAGATAGATAGATAGATAGATAGATAGATACACATACACGGCAAATCAAGGTAGGTTCCAACTCTGTTGGCAACTGCTTTGCCATAATAGATAAGCAGAGACTCCATGTTCAGAGGCATTGCACCTTTGAAGGCTAGATGCTGCATCACCAACAACATATGCATATATTATGCATTTATTATTATTATTATTATTATTATTATTATTATACAAATGCTTGCTCATTCTAAGGAAATGTACTTACTGAAACCAGTTCTCTGCTGACAAGACTGAGGGCTTGGTATCAGTGTGTGCATGTATGTATGTGAGTGCGTGCCATGCTTAACGTTACATTCTATCTGGAGGTCGCATTGTTATGCTTTTGATCCTAGCTAAAACTTCACAAGATGAAATGCTCCAGTGAGACCCAGTGAACTGTCCTTGCCTCATACTACGGCAAGGACGGTTAATTTGCCATAACTAATTGGAATATATCCAGCGTGTTAATAATATGAAAAATGAAAGCACCATCTTTGGGGCTAATGAGTCGTAGAAGGGACTGTGACTCGGGGGAGCATCTGTGGAATTGAAAAGTGTTCTCTGGACCCTTTGCCAGCGTGGGATGCGGTGCATTGTCCTTGCCACCTTAGCTCTCTACCTAAGCATGTGGGGCCGTTTTAAAGTACAGATTATCCAGTTGTTTTTACAGTCTGCATTCCTTCCAAAGTCTAGTAAAGGCTCACTGGCATCACTAAAAATTACTTGGTAGAACTAGTAACAAGGGAGAGGCTTGCTTTGCTTTGTACTTTAGTATTACCCTACCTAATCCACACTTCCCAAAACGATATGTAAATCCAAAAGCAGCTATCCTTCAAAACTTCTAATTGTTTTGCGATGCAGTTCTCCAATAAACAAATGTACATTTTAAAAACTTGTATATTAGGAGTGCATTAAAATGCATATATTACTACAAGCAACATACAAAGATGCATGCGACTGAATAATGTCGATAGGCAGAGAGTTACAAAGTTTGGGTACTGCTGCACTAAGCAACCAACTCCTCACAAATGCAGAATGTGCATAATTGGGACAATTGAAAAAGTGCAAGTTGTTATTATGAGGTGGGCCAGTGATTCCGCCCCCCCCCTTAAAAATGTTTAGGGGTACTCTCATTATGACTCAAGAAAATCACCATTTTATAGTTCAAATCAGGAAAAATAAATACAGTAAATGGACAAAAGTACAAAGATTCACAAAATGTTTAGGGGTATGCATACCCCAGCGTTCCCCCCCCCCCAGAAAAAAGCCCTGGGTGGGGCAATGAGTGATGTGGGTGCGGCAAGTTTCTGGTCCCCTCTGGAAATCCATTTTATCCTCTTCTCTGGCTTCTGAGATTTCTGCAGAGACTTCCAAGCATATTTACTCACCCATAAGGACTCAAAATGTACCCTTTATAATAAAAAAAGAAACACACGGCTGCTCAGATATTGTGCTGTTTCTGCACTCTGGACACAATCATGGCACATGCACAGTTGCATTGCTAAGCCAAGCTAGCAAAGCACTAGCACAGTTCACTCCGTGGATTATAAATAAAACCTGCCCAAGAGTCTGATTTACTATCTGATGCTCAAAACTGTCTGCCTGCTGCTGCGCAGGTTCCCTCCTCCCTGCTCAGCAGATGGTGGTTTGTTTAATAGATGCAGGTTATGCTGCTCAGCAAGACAGCTGCAGATGGGGGACCCTCCTCTGACAAACAGTGTCGCTCACTTCAGCTCTGTATCCATATGTGTGGAAGTGCACACTGCCCCCCCCCCAGCCTACACCACTTGCGCTTTGCGGTTTCATCTGCTATCCCCTGCACAGATGTTCCTCTCATTCAGTTGTCTAGCGAATAGCAAAAAGGATGCACAGAGCAGACTGCCCCAACTTCTAGTCAGTGGGTTGCTCTCCTCTCCTCTTCTGACATACTTGCTACATAAACATTAGCTGATGCAATTGCAATTCTAGAGGAAAGAATAGGGAAAACTATCCTTTATGAACTGAGTGAGGGCTGGTCTAGTTTCTTCAGCTGCAGATGTACAGGGTGGGCTTTCTGACCTTCCATGTTCAGAACGTGAGCAGGGATGGGAGAAAAATATATTCGGCATTTAAAGGGAAACTTAGCTAATTTTTAGTTTCCAAGACAATCATAGAATTGTAGAGTTGGGAGGGACCCTAAGGACCATCTAGTCTAGCCCTCTGCAATGCAGGAATAGGCAACTGTCCAATAATCCAACTCAAAACATCTACACACTATGAAGTTCACACTTCTCTTCTCTCAGTTTTGCAGTACAAAATTGAGCATGTACAAAAACCCATATGTTAGGGTAATGTGTACATGGAAATGCATATATTTGTGGGGGGGCATATGAAAAGTGTATTATCCAAGGAGAAATTGTTTTGCAGATGTGTACACTAGGCAGCATTATATACAAACACATGCATATTAGGAAAATTTTTCACTAGAATGCTGATGAATTTTCAGGAGGGTTTTTTATTTTTGAAAGCAACAACTAATAAATCACAATGTGATGTGGAAATCATAGAATCGTAGACTTGTAGAGCTGGAAAGGACCTTGAAGGTCATCTTAGTCCAATGCAGGAATATTCAGCTCTCCCATTTGGGGAATTGAACCTGCAACCTTGGTTTTATCAGCACCACGCTCTAACCAACTGAGCTATCCAGCATAGCGAACAGATAAAAATGGTCAAAGGCCTGGAAACGATGCCTTATGAGGAACAGCTAAAGGAGCTGGGCATGTTTAGCCTGGAGAAGAGGAGGTTAAGGGGTGATATGATAGCCATGTTCAAATATATAAAAGGATGTCACATAGAGGAGGGAGAAAGGTTGTTTTCTGCTGCTCCAGAGAAGCGGACACGGAGCAATGGATCCAAACTACAAGAAAGAAGATTCCACCTAAACATTAGGAAGAACTTCCTGACAGTAAGAGCTGTTTGACAGTGGAATTTGCTGCCAAGGAGTGTGGTGGAGTCTCCTACTTTGGAGGTCTTTAAGCAGAGGCTTGACAACCATATGTCAGGAGTGCTCTGATGGTGTTTCCTGCTTGGCAGGGGGTTGGACTTGATGGCCCTTGTGGTCTATTCCAACTCTATGATTCTATGATCTAAATACTGGAAAAAATAAGGTGAGAGAAACTGCAACTGACAGATAGACACCTAAAAAGAGCCCCGCTAGATCAGGCCAGTGGCCCATCTAGTCCAACATCCTCTTGTCACACGGGTCAGACAAATGCTGCAAAAGGAAGCCCAGAAGCAGGACATGAGTATTTTCCCCCTCTGCAATTCACAGCAAATGGTATTCAGAAGCGTCCTGCCCCCAACAGTGGAGATAGAACATAGCCATCTGCTTAACTCTGGCGGGCAGGCAGGTGGGGCAAGAAATAAGGTAATTCATATTTCATTATCCCCAACACTGCAGCAGTTTGTTGCAGGTCTCACTTGGAGACAGTCTAATAAATGTGTAGAGATTGGAGCCTTCTGATGGAACATCCAGGGCTGTTGATAGGATCCATGTCAGCTCCATCAACTCAGCAGCAAAGGAGCCACTTGATTCCCAGCTCTACTGTTGATCTCTCCACCCCTCTCCACTGGATGTAAGAAAGAGAACAGGCAATTGTGGGTGGCTGAAGGCAGAATGAGCTTGGTGGGGCAGAGCCCTATTCACCCCAAGGTACAAGTGTCCACTGCATACAGAATGTCCCAGGTGGAATCCCTTGCATCTCTAGGTTGGGCAGGGCTGAAACCCTGGAGAACCACTAGTCAGTGTTGATATAATGAGCTAGAGGGACCAGTGGTCTGCAAACCATCTTTCTATGTTTCTGGACATGTTAGGGAATGCAATAGGGACCATCTTTAAGCAAAGCTGAGTATGGAAGTTACAGGAACAGGTAAGCTTTAAAGAATCAGATCCAACCATCTCAACTAGACAAGCTCTGACTGGTGACCTTAGTGGACCAAGACCTCTACTTCCATTCTAGCTAATTATAGACATTTGCTAAACCTGCAGAATATATTATAATGCACACTGGCTGTCCCAACACTCCACTCTCAGAGGATTACATTCTCATTAGAAGCAGGTGGCTTGGTTTTACATGAAAAGCAGAACACTTGCAATTAATGGTCAGCAGCTGCTAGTTAACTCGAGTGAGAAATGGAACCTTTTTTACATCTAAAACAAAAGATACCCCCCTTCTGTATCTGTAAATGAAAGTTTTTTTTAACAATGGAAGACTTCTACCTCTCAGACTGTGATCCTATTTACCCTGTTGTTGAAATGCTGAGTGAACCTGATGGGAGTTGCAGTTCAGTGATATCTGGATAGCACCATGTTAGCAAAGGCTGATCTACTGAGTTTAGTGGTTGGGGAAAATGCACCCAAAATCCACTAACTGCTTCCAAGGAGGATGTGCAAACTCTCCCCATTGTGTTCTCAAGCTGATACAGTAATGGCAGTGCTGCCTGAGGCTGCTGGGAGTTTTAGTACAAAACATCTGAAGGCTTATGCCAGTTGCCTCTTCCTCCAATATTCCCTGCCTATTAGGGTCCCCTATGTGGGTCCCCTATGTGGGTTCTAGCTGTCAATCATGGCCACTCCAATTAAACAGCAGAAAGCATGTCCATAGACTTCATCATTCATCCATCCACCATCTCCAAAGGCCATAACCCTAGGTGCGAGCAGTGGTGTAGCATGGGTTCCTAGTGCCCAGGGCTATGTGGAGGGCGTGGTGGGTGGGAAGGAAATGGATGTACACATGCACATCCAACTGCTTAACTGCATCCACATCACCCAGGAGATCGCAGCTACAGAGATAAGAAAAGAAGAGTTATTCCATTGTCTGGAGAGGTTACTGCCTGGTTTGCATAGAGCCCAGTTATGGAAGCGTGCAGCTGTATTGAGGTAGCATCAGGTGCTGAAATTGCACCCCTAACAATTTTGCAGCTGAGGCAATTGCCCCATGGCCTCCTCATACTATTCCACTGGGGTCTTTGATATGTTAGTTCACCCAGCTTCTTACTTGCATTCTGGCAGGATGATATCTAGAGAGAGGAGGTTGTCCTATGAGATAAAGGGCAGGCTACATGGCATACATAGGACGTAGGTGGCGCTGTGAGTTAAACCACAGAGCCTAGGACTTGCTGATCAGAAGGTCGGCAGTTTGAATCCCCGCGACGGGCTGAGCTCCCGTTGTTCAGTCCCTGCTCCTGCCAACCTAGCAGTTTGAAAGCAAGTAGATAAATAGGTACCGCTCTGGTGGGAAGCTAAACAGCATTTCTGTGTGCTGCTCTGGTTCGTCAGAAGCAGGTTAGTCATGCTGGCCACATGACCCAGCAGCTGTACGCCGGCTTCCTCGGCCAATAAAGTGAGAGATGAGCGCCGCAACCCCAGAGTCGGTCATGACTGGATCTAATGGTCAGGGGTCCCTTTACCTTTTTACATGGCATACGCACCTCTGTTCCCCAACACCTCTCCATCTTTTTCTGCTCCCAACAACTGCTGCCCAGTGCAATTGCCTTACACTGTCTAGTAGGGAGGGGCAGCTGACCCTGCAAGTCACAATTTTGCATGTCTTGTGTTCATGTCCTGGTTGTGGGCTCCCCCGCAAGAATCTGTTGGGCCGCTGTGTGAACTTGATGCTGGACCAAATGGGCCTTTTGTCTCATCAAACAGAACTCTATGGACCATGTGCTTTTCTAGGCTTCTTCCAGCCAGATATATGAAAACTGGATAGCTGTTTTCATGAAGCATGCAAATCCAGCACTTCCTTCCCTGTTATTCATTCCCATGCCTAAGTGCTGCACCAGACAACCCTGTACTGGGCGTAGGTTGGGCCATTTAAATTCCAGAAAGTTAAAGGGCTGTGCTATGGAGGCAGCAACATGATGCTGTGGCAGCAGCGAAGTTAACAAGAATGGGAAACTGGTGTGGGTGGTTTGCTTGCTTTCCCTTCAATGTTCACAACTCATGGCATCACAGAACCCATCACTAATGCTGCACGATTCCAAAGTTTTGTCATTGACTGGCTCTGTCTGTTGTGCCCTTAGAAGTCAAGTGCTCGTTTTTTAAAAGTCAAGTGCTCTGCATGACCTCCAGTTATGTGTCATATTGTGAATTGCCATGGGAATCACATATGGTGCATAATATTCATCTGGGTATTATATCTCCTTCCTTCCTTCCTTTTTTATCTTTATGACTCATGACTGTGGTGTGCATCATTGATCTCAAATATCAGCTTGAAGTGTTTAGAAGAAAAAGAAAAACTCCTTTTTAAAGAGCTCCTTTCAGTAACAAAACATCCTCGTGAACTGGCCTGGGTTGTGGAGTCTGTGCTTAGAAGAATGCATTGGTGGTGATTGGGGGAGGAGAGCACCCTGGTATCAGGTTCCATGTTTTTTCCAGAAAGATCCTGTTCCCCCTGGGTCCTTCTGAAAGCTGTAAATGCTCACTAATGTGAAATAATTTGATGAGTTTTCAAAGGCAATATCCTGTTTTAAATAGATTCATTTGCAGCATGACCCAGCCAAATCAGAATGCTTTTAAAAGCCCTATTTATTTCAATAGGAGAGAAAAATGGGGGAAAGTGCTTGACTTTGATTGGATTGTCTGTGTTTCTTAAGTCAGAGGCGAGTGTGAATGTTTATGCTACCAAAACAGCTTCATCCGCATATAAAATGGTGACCCTGATGAAATTCAGGGTTTGAAGAAGTATTTTTTATAAAAAAACCAACAACTTAAGGACTCCAAAACAGCTCAGTTGGGACTAGGAGCGCCAGCTTGGCCCCACGACCGTGGCTGCCCAGGGCCATGGGTGCTATGCATTGTGCATGGCCCTGGCACCAAAATTTGTGGGTGCCTGGACCCTTCATGGGGAATTTTGTGGGTGTTTGGGCCCCCAGGGCCCCTTGGAGTTGGCACCTATTTTTGGTACTGCGCAAACTTGATGGCCGCAGAATGCTGGCTGACTGGCTGGCAGAATGCTGGGATGGGGAGAAACCTGGGGTGGGTGCAGTGCCAGATTTACGTATAAGCTAAACAAGCTTTGGCTTAGGGCCCCACTCTCTTGGGGGCCCCCAAAAAAATTAAAGAGAAAAAAACCGGGATGTACATTTCCAAAATATAAGATAAGTTCAACAATTACTTTGGTAAAATACATATTTTGTTATGTGCAAATGGCTTTAGGTCCATAAATTACCTTATAGCATATATTCAACACAAAAAACAGTGACAATTTGTTGTTGACAAAGGACAGCTGGGCATATAAAGGGCCCCATTACCTTCAGTAGCTTAGGGCCTCATCAAACCTAAATCCAGCCTTGGGTGAGTGGAATGGAGTATCCTGAGAGAGGCCATGGATGATTGATTGGAACACACACTAGGAATACTTCATTCTCCAACATTTTGAGGCAGGTCATACTTACATATATCTATTTCCCTGTAATTTCCCTGTTTAGATTTTCACAGGACTCCTGAGAAGGGGTGTGTGTGTGTTGCTTACTGCAACACCTCAGTTAAAACTTGTCATGACTACCGGGAGCTGGAGAAAGTGTTGGGGAGCTGAGTTGAACTTATAGGTCAATGTAGGTTCTCTAAACCACCACTGGTTTAGAGGCAGTCAAAGTAATGTTTTTTAAACAGCTCTCTGGATCAATAGAAACCGATTTGCAAATCAAGGTGTTGTGGGACTCCCTGCCCCCAATATGTCTAGCATGTGCACAATGCTTCAGAGGAGTCCATGTCAGAGTTGATCTCTACAGATCCCAGCAGGATATGACAGTAACCCACTGCTCTACAAAAAAGTTCAAATATTTTGGGAAGCTTTTGAAAGGGAATGCTTGAGTGAATCACAGACACAGTGAATCTGCACTACAAAGGCACATGAGACAGCTTGTGGGTAATCAAGAGACTGGAGCCACTGTGTTAAGTAGAACATACGACAGAAGAGGGAGAAGAAAAAATGAGGCCAATAGTCCAAGACAGAGCATGGCCACAAACATATAAATTAATCCTTTTCTTTTCTTCTTCTTTTTTAGGTATTTGCACCTCAAGACCAGTCTTTCAGGCTTCTGCAACATGACATCACTTTGGGCAGATAATTCATTTGGAGTTTGATGGGACTTAATGGAATTCTTCATGCTTGTCAGCTGGAGATCAAAACCTGTAAGGAAAAGAAAAAGTGGTCAAGATTCAAAGATATACTTTTCTGATTTGTTCCTCCTCATTAATAAAATATCAGTAGATACTGGCTGGTTTAAAAGGGGGGGGGGAATCATATTGTGAAGGCTTGTCTAAAACAGTGCAGTTTTCAAAACACATGTAAAAGAAGGCAGAGGTGGTTCCTGTCAAACCTACACTGGGAGGCAGTTCCATAGGGCAGACCTGCCATACAAAAGTTTCAGTCCCAAAAGAAGGCCAACCAAACCTCATAAGTGTGGGGAACCACTGGAAATGCTTCACTGGATCTCATTAATTTATTAATTAAAGGTTCTATCCATATGCCTACTGACTGTTCACTATACTGCTTTAGATGCCTGCTTAAAACTTTTCTGATTCAGTTAGCCTAGCCAGACACTTGATTTGATTACATCTGTTTTTACAATTTGTTTTAAAGTTTTCTGGTGCTTTGAAATGCTTTTAGATGCTTTTACTTGTTATTCTCCACCTGCTGCTTACATTAAAAAGTTATTTCAGACATGCAGTCCATGATAACATCCATCTTCTCCAATTTACGTTAAACAATCTTTCTTTTAAGCCCAAGTGTGTCAAAATCATTCATTTCCTTTCCCCACGAAATGTCCAAGAGGGGTTCCCAAATTATTTTTATTATTAATAAATGTCAGCCGTATTTTTTCTTTAATGTCAAGTAATTCCCACCAACATGCCTCCATATTGAGTAATAGAAATTCTGCTGTTTGTATCCATGTAAAAGTCTCTCCACTGCACTCACATAATATTCCATAATTCTTTTCTTGCTATACAACCTTTAATTCATGCCTAGTTCAGTATATTTAATTTCCAAATATTCAGTAGATTTCATTTCCATTTGCAGTTGTATTTCAATTTCCTGTTGTATTTGCCGTAGTATTCCAATCTGCTCCTCTGGGAATTTCCATTTACTCTTCTGTGGCGATCACACGGGGTCCTTGGACGTTTTACCGTCTATTGATCCCTGTGCCACCACTTTATTTCTCGCTGCCACCACCCAGGCCCTACCTGGTACAATACTGAGTCTAGTCAGGGTTAAATTGGAACATAAACTTTTGTTTATTTATTGCAGTTTAACAAGCTTGTGGTTTCATAAATGGTATCGGTCAATTACAAACATGGGGTGCCTATCCAGACCTATAACTTCCACTACCTGCTCTCACTCACTAAACCACCTCTCAGATATTTACTTGTCTTCCTAGCCCCTAACTATTCCTGACTCAGCTTATTTCACTACACTAACTCAACCTACCGACAAACTCTATCCCAATTCACTCCCACTCCAACCAGCCTCCCAACGAACGCCTCCCTTCGCCCCTCCCAGAGCTGGTTTTATAGTCCCTCTGACTCCACCCCCTGGGTCCTGATTGGGTAACCTGTTTAACTATTTCCCCTCCAGCACTCTCATATTCAAATAAGTCAAAACTTATTCCAATCTTTTTCCAGGGAGGAAACCATACATTTAGTAACCTTGTTCTTTGAATTCACTCCAGATCATACACAGGGTGCTTTCTGTCTGCTAGAATTGAAGAACAGGACACAGGTTTTTCCAAGCCTTCATTTTCTCTAGGCTCCGTCAATGATCCATCAGATAACTCTCTACCTCTCCATTTATGGTTTTATCTTCTCTCTTTTCCTCCAAGCCCTTTTATGAACGCCATTTCCATTTCATCATCTTTCTCTAATTTTCCTGTTCCATCATCCAGCCCTACTGACTTCTCATCAATTTTGTTTGAAGTCTCTATGTCATATTCAGTTCTGTTTTTCATTTCATATCTCTCTGATTAATTTTCTTTCCCTTTTCATCAAATGTTGATCTGATCATTTTCAATTGTTCAGCCCTCAACTGCCTAAGAATCTCAACAGTCACTGGGAGATCCAAAGATACCTTTGCCATAGCGGTTTTGATGTTTTTAATGTTATTAACAACTCAGTCTCTTTATAAGTCCCAACTCCACCTCAAGATTTCCACGTTAAGTTCACAGTCCAGTCAAAACATGATTCCCCCCCCCCCAATGAAGGAAGTAATGGTTGAATTACTTTCAGCTCTTCAGTGATATATATATATGAAATAAAGATTTTTCACATGAGGAATTCCCTGATTCGTTTAATTTTTATTGTCACCCAGAAATCAGGCTTTCTCAAAAAATGTTTCAGAAAGAAAGGGTTCAGATCTGATTACCTGTGAAGGGTGGCGTTTGGGCGTGATATTGATTCCTTGGCTTGGCAACTTGCCCAACCCCTCAGACACAGAAAACAGAAAATGCCTTTGTTCAGAGTGTTTAAGGTTACTCCCTTGATCACTCTTTTCCCAAGAGTGATTTAATATCCAGACCTTCTTTCTGACTACTATCAATCACCACATAACTATCTTCTGCAGAGAGCTGACAAAAAGACAGTCAATTCGCCATTTCCTCCCCTGGAAGTCCTGCCCTGCCTTCTAAAAGCTGCATTGCTTAGATAGGCCTGCATAATATGATTTTCTGTTTTTAACCAACCATCATTTATGGATGTTTTATGAAGGCTTTCACTGATATTATTATAACTTTGTATTTTGCAAACTGCTTTGATGTGAAAGTGAGGATTATAAATGCCTGAATTTTCCAAAAGGCAAGAAAATACGGACAAAATTGGGGTGATGATTTAACAGTGATAAAAAAAGAAGTGGAGGTCAAGCAAATTTCAACCTTCTTTGTATAGTGGTACCTCGGGTTAAGTACTTAATTCGTTCCGGAGGTCTGTTCTTAATCTGAAACTGTTCTAAACCTGAAGCACCACTTTAGCTAATGGGGCCTCCTGCTGCCGCTGCGCCGCCACTGCATGATTTCTGTTCTCATCCTGAAGCAAAGTTTTTAACCCGAGGTACTATTTCTGCGTTAGCGAAGTCTGTAACCTGAAGCGTATGTAACTTGAAGTGTATGTAACCCAAGGTGCCACTGTATTTGTAGAACCAACAGAAAACTGCACATAGTCCTGTTCTCCTGTCTCCAGCATCCTGTTCTCACAGTGACCAGCTAGATATCTCTGGGAAGAACAGAAGCAGAATGAGAAGCAGTCAGCCACCTCCGTACATTACATGATTCCAGCATCTGCTACACAGTCAAACACTGTAATATATGATACCATCAAGCGCATCCTTTCCCCAGCTTAGAAAGGGCAATACAACATTCACCAGCCCTGGCACATCTTCATAGTTCTGCACTAACATTTAGTGCCAAAGAGCATTTACTTTATTAATCAGGCCTCATAAATCTTTGGTGAGGGAATGTGAAGAGTAACTTATTCATACTGGGACTACAAAGGAATATTAGGCTGAGCTCAATTACTTAAGCTGGAAGGGAGCCAGAACATTGGGGTTAATTAAAAAATGTTATAAGATCGTCAGTGGCCTTGAGTAATAGGATGGCTTTGCATAGGCAAGACACTATGTCTAGGACAATGTAATTCTCTAATGTCCTCCCTGGATAATATTTGAGTGGTCTAGAAATCTTCATATCCATAATCATGTAGGAAATCTGAACTTTGAAAACCAAAATGTCTCCATATCAATACTTTATAAGAGAATGGGCATTCAATCAACATGTCACTCTCAAATGCCCTTCTCCTGTCTCATCATCTTTGTACTTGCAAGTGGGTGTCAAGTGAGCTTTAGGCCCTATCTGCACTATACATTGAAAGCAGCACCATTCCACAGAATTCTGGGAAGTGTGGTTTGTAAAGCTTGTTAAGACCTTCAAGGAGACTCATTATTCCCCACTCGGAGATGCAATTCCCAGAGTGGCTTAACAGTTAATTCCTCTTCAAAGGGAACTTTGTGAGGGGAATACGAGTCTCCTAGCAACTCTCAGCACCCTTAACAAACTGCTGTTACCAGGGATTTTTTTGGTGGAAGTTGTGACTGCTTAAAGTGGTATCAATTCAGGAAAGCAAAAGGTACTATTAGAGTTCAAGGACACATTCCAGCCAGGCAAAAATACTCAGTTTGGGCCAGTGACCTGGAGCAATTTCTGGGGGCCAGATTAAGTGGCCTGGAGAGCTCCATTTGGCCCCCCAGGTCTGAGGTTCCCCACTTATTAGCCACACTCCCCATCTAAACTGAACTCTGGAAATTCCACATTGAATCTGAGAAAATTCCATTCAGAAGGGCCTGTTGAATCAGATATTGGCGTAATTGTGGTTACTGACAACCATTTTTAATTTTCTTTTGTCATGGAGAAATCTGTCAGCAGAGGAGTTCTCTTGGGGTGATGATCTCTCTCTCTTTCCTCCCCAGTTTTTGCCAGAAGCTGGAAGGCACAGCCTTTCTTAGAGGACAGAAATGTTAACATTGTCACATGCATAATGTAGGGTTGCTATGACATTTTGTTGCCCACCTGTGGCAAATACAATACCTGATTTAAGTTTCTCTTGTGAAAGTGGTGTCTGCTATACTCTTGAACTGATCCTTTTGCCTTCCACAGGTTTTTACAGCTCAAATACTGCAGGCAATAATGGTTGTGAATTTTTAACCACATAGGATGCTGCAATGGTTCCTCTGCGGCAATCTATGTACTGCAACGAAGGAAAAGGCAGCTCTTTGTTTTATTTACTGCCCCTGCTCAGTGGCCTCACATCTTTCTGGATTTTAAGACATTGAAATATTTTTATTTCAATTTTTTCATGCTATTTTTAAAAATTGTAATATGTAACATGGAAGATAGAGCCAGCTTGTTTTCTCCTGCTCTGGTGGGTAGGGCTCAAACCAATGGCTTTAAGTTACAAGAAAGGAGATTCTGACAAAATATCAGGATGTTTGGACAGTAAGAGTTGTTTGACAGTAGAACGAGGTTGTAGACTCTCCTTCCTTGGAGGTTTTTAAGCAGAGGTTGGATGGCCATCCACCATGGACACTTTAGCTGAGATTCCTGCATTGCAGGGGGTTGGACTGGATGACCCTTGTGGTCCCAACTACAATTCTAATGATTCTCTGTAAAAAGTGCTTTTCAATGGATCCCAGCTCTTATTCCTGACCATTGTCCATGTTGGCTGGGCCACATCTGGCCATCCACAGGTTCCCCAATCCTCATTTAGGGACCACCTTTAATACTGTATCCCTCCCACTCTCATAATATTAGAACTCACGGACATCCAACTTAGGACAGACAAAAGAAAGTTATTCTTCATGCATAAAATATGGAAACCACTCTAGCAGCAGGCAGTGACAACCACCATCAATGAGAGACTCAGTGAAGATAAGACAATCAGTGCCTACTAACACTGATGGTTAGGTACCACCTTCACTGCTGGATATATTGTGCCTCTGAATACCTGTACTGGGAATCACAAGTGGGCAGCCCGCTGTTGCCCTTAGGTCCTACTTGTGACCACAGTCAGAGGCAGTAATGTTTCTTAATGCCTGTTGCCACAGGAGGAGAGAGGGCTTGCAGATTTCCCGCAGGCCCCGGTCTGATCACCATGAGAACAGGATGCTGAAGCAGATGGGCCACTGGTGTCATCCAGCAGACTCTTCTTATGTTTTTAACAGCTGGAAGCTCACAGATTCCTCAGCTATCATTTAGGAACTACCTTGAATAGTTTTTGAGGAGTGCCTTATTCCCTTTTGCTGGAGCCTTGGAAGTTTAAAGTCATTGCATGCAAGTGTTTCTGATGGTGACACAGAAGTGCTGAAAAATGATGAGAAGGGAGGAATAGCCAGCAAAGGGAAACTGAAGATGGCTCCTAGAGGAACACAAGGGAATAGGCAAATGGAACAGGTGAGGAAAATAAATTCCGCATATTGGCTTTGGGAGAGAGCCATTGGGATTTCTGGCAGCTTTCCAGGTTCCCCTTGGGATCACAGTGTCTTTGGCAGAGTCCTTCTGGGCAGGAAGGAGCTGTGGTCACCTGAGGCTGCTGCTCATTCTCTAGAAGGCCTGCAGGAATAGAAGCTTTCCCCCAAGGGAGATTCCAACTCAGGAGCTGAGAAGTGCCAGAAGTCCCATTTTCCTTCTGCTTACTAGAGCGGGCAGCAAACTGCTTTGAAAGGAAGCTGTGCATCGCAGATCAGAGCTGTCAGTCTGGATAAAGGATCTCTCCAACTTCATTGCTGCTTAATTCTCCTGGGGGCCTCCTCCTTCCTCTTCCCAAAGTTACTGAGTGGCAGCAGTCACAGCAAAGGCAGGCAGAACGAACATTTGGAGTTCATGCTAAGTCAAAATGCCTCTCTTTTAATGCTGGGAGGGGGGGAAATGCTCCCCTTTGGGGTGATTTTTTTGTCATGAGACAAAGGTTCTTGAGAGGAGAAGCAGTAAGGCAAGGCCTACAAGGCCCACACAATCATTCAAGCCGGCTAACTGCTAACTCTTAACAGCAAACTGCTGAATCACTGTGACTCCTTCTCTCTATAAATTTGTATCCTGTTTGCAGGCCGGCCCAGTGCAGTGTCTGGGCTGTTGTTGTAATGCATTGCTGGGAATGTGAAGCTAAGGCAGGCAGAGATATGCCTCTGTGAAGAGTCAGATAGCTGCTATGAGCGCTCTGTGTATGCTCTTTAACTATGCTGTTTCTTAACAAGTTTATTATCTTCAGCAAAGTTTTATTCTGTTTATGAAGAAGACTCTGCGTTGATTAATTTACCGCTGTGCAACATTTCCCCCCCAACGCTCCTTGTCCACTCTTCAGTTTACTAAATTATTCATTCACCAACAGCATTGCTTTATTTGTATGCCACCTTTCCACAAAAATATGCATTATACAGCTTGCTCCTTGAATGGGAACTGAAAGATGAGGTAATAAAAGAACCAATGATAAAATGGTAACAAGAGCTGGGCCATACAATTCATTTAGACAGATGGGAAAGATTATGGAAACCCAATATACATTTTACAGCATGCTATTCGATTAAGGAAAATATAATGAAGATGTTTTACCGCTGGTACCTCACCCCAGTGAAACTATCAAAAATGTATAAAAAACAATCAAATCTCAGTTGGAGATGCAAAACAGAGGTGGTGACGATGTATCACGTGGTGGTGGTGCAAAGTGGTGAAACAATTCTGGATTATGATACATGAAGAGTTTAAAAAGAAATTTAGGAGTTCAATCTTTAAAAAACCAGAGGCATTTTTGCTGGGTTTAATATCGAGTGACATCCCTAAGGATAAAAGGAATGTATTCCTTTACACAACTGCAGCAGCCAGAATCGTAGTGGCAAAAAAATTTGGAAAACCGATAAAATACCATAATTATTAGAATGGAGAACCAAATTTCTTCAATTCATTGAGACAGCAAAATTAACAGTATCCATTAGAGGCTACTCTAATCAAAAAAATAATAAAGAGTGGGAATGTGTTAAGGAATACATGAAAAAAGTCGGTGCTGGAACTTAAAAATTAATATGCAAAAGTTTAAAAGGCATAGGGAGATAGAATAATACAGTGGTACGAATGCAACCCACGTCTGCACATCTGTGTGTGTGTGGATCACGATTTGCCGCTTCTGCGCATGACGTCATTTTGCATGTCATGAGTCTATCTCATATATTAGTTTCACCTTTTAAGCTGAATTACTGAAATAAATGAACTTTTCCACGATATTCTAATTTTCCGAGTTTCACCTGTAGGATTTAAGAGATTTAAATTTTTATAAAGATTCTATAAGGAAAGCAGAAAGCAGCGAGAAATATCAAGTAAAGGTATCGGAGAGGAGATTATTGTAAATGAAAACATGAGACTTATGGTTTTGTTACATATGGTTTTATTTTGGAGTTGTCTGTTTATTTTGGAGTTGTTTGTTGTAAAGAATGTATATTATGTGAATAAAATAATAAAGGATTAAAAAAAATGTATGTTCAAATTGTCATGTAGAGAACAGCAGTACATTGCAACATCAAAAATTGCAACAACCATTTCATGATAAAAGCAATAATAGGACAGATTAGATAGATGATAGATAGATTAGATAGAAAGATAGATAGAGATAGAGATGATAGATAATGCAGAAACATTTCAATACTGTAAATGTAACATTACACCTGTGGCAGCAGCAGCAGCAGAAATAATACTGGAGATTGAAAAGTTTTGCACTGTTCTATCCACTGTTGCTTCATCTGTTTCAAATCGGTCCAGAATCAAGTCAGTCAGATAAAATCACTGGGCCTCAGCCTCCCCAAGGGATTGTTGCCACTTTGGTATCTATATATATTAGAATGATGTCCTATCATTCTATACATATCCATACTCAAAAGTAAGTCCCAATGCATTCAAAGGTACTTGCTTCCAGACAAGTGTGCGTGGCAATGTCAGCCTTAGTTTTAGTAGAGAATGAAGATTATGGGATTAATCCCAGTGTTTTATAGACAGATGCATTTTCAGATGAGATTTGTAGGAAGAGAGTGAGGTAGTGCCTAGGAAAGGCACATTCAGGAGAGATGGCAAGAGAGAACAGGCGAAATAAGAAGTTTAGGTAGGAATGTAAAAAAAAGCACTTGTATAATCCATATCTTTCCACTTGCAAAACATTATTCAGTTTGTCAGTCAACTTTGGGTTAGCTCCACCAGCTAAAATAATGTATAAAAATTGCAAACACTCATAAGCTGTTGCAACACAAATCAAGATAAGCCCTTGCATTATTCAGTGTGTAAATATGTAAACCTTCCCAAGATCCTGCCCTTCAAATTCCAAAAGGAGCAAGGAATACATTATAATCAGACAGCTCTAGGTAGAACTGACTCCAACAGCTTTAAGTAATCCTGAGGAGGAACATCAGGGTGCTGTATCAAATTGCTTTGCGACGCATATAGAAGGGAACTGAGAGTATATAAATCTAAGCCATCTGCTACAGTGCAAATCTAGTTACACGTTAAATGTTTTATATGTAATTGGCTTCCTTTTAATGCTGAAAAATTATTATAGACACCAGGTTTATGTAGGTGGTGGCAATTTAATATTCTGTGCCGACACAAACCATAAAAAAATGGGGAACTGTTTCAGGAGATATATAAGCATATTTGCCAAAGTGAGATTTTTATGTCCTTCTCCTTCTGCAGGTATACTGAATTAATTGAACGTGCATCTACCTGTAAACAAGAGAGGTAAGGAAACAGCATTCAGGCAACAATGGAGAACGAATGAGTGACTCAAATAAAGTTTGCTTCCTTGAAGAATGTTATGACATTATCATAATTATTTATTGGATCATCTTTTTGGCTTGCAAGAGCTTTCAGAAGCCTCACACGTTTGCTTCATATGAGGATGAATCAGTTTGTCAGTTTACTCTGACTGTGCCTAAATCAACAGCTTGAATAAAAGAAATTATGCTGCCTTTGTTTCACATAAAGTTTGCAGTTTAAGTTCAGGGCCAGCCCAACAAATGCTGATGCCTGAAGCACAGTAGCAAATTGTGCCCCTCCCTCATTTACCCTCAGGAACATCCCACAAGTGTCTTTTCTTTCCCTGGCAGTAAAAATACACCAATGATAAATTAATTTGCAATTTTCATGACACCCAATATCAGCTGCCTGGGACAGCCATCTCATTCTGTCTAATTGTAGAGCTGGCCCTAAATATGATTCCTTAACAGGGTGCTAACACTTATGAGCCAGTGGGCACATTTCGAATTTCAGGTGTTGGACTACTTCCTGGTACAATTGGACTTCTCTGTAGGAAGGTGGGACCAATTCAGATGGTCCGCCCTTGCCACTCAGTGAACCCAAATGGTTTCCAAAGAGTGGTAGGGGATGTTTTGTCCCATACTGATGGCCTTTCGGCTGATTTCCTGGTGGCCCACTGGAATTTGGAGTTAATTAGGGCTGTCGACTGTCTGGCTCCGAAGTGCCCTCTCCAATTGCATGGAGCCACAACAGCCCCGTGGTTTCCCCTGGAGTTGAGGGCAATTAAACAATCGTTGAGATGGCTAGAGTGCTGGTGGTGGAAAACTCATTCTGAATCGGACCAGACACAGGTTAGAGCTCAACATCGAGCCTCATTAGTGGCAATAGCCATGGTGAAGAGGACCTTCTTCACTGCCTCTATTGCATCTGAAGAAAACAGCAGCAGGAGACTCTTTCAGGTGGTTCGCAATCTAATGGAAACACCTTTGCCATTGGGGCCCGGTGAGGACCCCAAGATCTGTAACGATTTTGCAAAGTTTTTTGCAGATAAAGTTACTCAGATTCAGAAAGAGGTAGACTCCACCGCAGGAGCAGGGCTGGTGTGGGAGAGTGCTAGAGTCCTGTCTACTCAAGTTGCATGGGATCAATTCCAATCTGTTACCTCCAAGGATGTGGACGAGTGAAACCAACCACCTGTCTCCTTGATCCTTTCCCATCCTGGCTAATAAAAGCAAGCCGGGAAGGGCTGGGCGATGGGCTCTGCGGGATGGTGAATGCTTTCTTCTGTGAGGGAGTTTTCCCAGACCCGCTGAAAGAAGTGATTATTAAACTGCATCTATCTATCTATCTATCTATCTATCTATCTATCATCTATCATCTATCTATATCTTTGGATCTGGCCAATATGGCCAACTATCACCCAGTCTCAAACCTTCCATTCTTGGGCAAGGTGATTGAATGGGCAGTTGCTGAATAACTCCAGACACGCCTGAACGATGCAGACCATCTGGTCTCTTCCAATCGGAATTGAGGCCTCATCATGGGACTGAAACTGCCTTGGTTGTGCAGGTCGATGATCTCTGGTGGGCTAGGGAGAAAGGCGAAAGCTGTTCTCTAGTTCTGCTGGAACTTTCAGTGGCTTTTGATACCATTGACCATGGTATTTTTCTGGACTGACTAGAGGGGTTGGGCGCTGGGGGCTCTGTTATGCAGTGGTTCCACTCCTTCCTCCTGTCTAGAAAGCGGTGTTGGAGGATGAGTGTTCAGACCCTTGGGCTCTCACTTGTGGGGCGTCTCAGGGCTCTGTCCTCTCCCCAATGCTTTTCAACATCTATATGAAGCCTCTAGGAAAGATCATTAGGGAGTTTGGGCTGGGTGTTCATCAGTATGCGGATGATACCCAGCTCTACCTCTCTTTCAAATCAGAACCAGTGAAGGCGGTGATGGTCCTGTGTGAGTGTCTGGAGGCACTTGGAGGATGGATGGCAGCTAATGGATTGAGGTTGAATCCTGACAAGACAGAAGTACTGTTTTGGGGGGACAGGGGTTGGGTGGGTGTGGGTCCTGGTCCTGAATGAGGTAACTGTGCCCCCGAAGGAACAAAGGGGGCATTATTTGTTCCAAAGAACTGTGACTTAATTAGCTCCCCCCACCAAAAACACCCATCCATTCATAATGTGTTCAAGAGGAGACCAGTGTCTTCAGCTATGTTCTTTTGGCTGATACAAGCTTTGGAAGCTTGGTAATAACTTGTTGCTTCACTTAGCTGCACTTCTTGTTCACTCAGCTTTCTGATGATAGGTTTCCTTGTTGATAAGCCCTGACATATTTTGGCTTATTATTGTACACACTACCTAAAGTGGCAGTGTGACATTCTCTGACATTTGGTCATATTTGATTTTTTTTCACCTGAGAATACTGGAGAACCCGGAGTAGGAAGGACATTGCATTTAACTGAAAAGGTTTTCGGAAATTGTTATTGCATTGTTTCCAATGAGAAATTGTCATTCCACTACTGCCTTAAAACCGAAAGCTTCTTAGTCACTAGGGGTTATCAGCAGGGAAAGCAAAAGATGAACCAGTGGCAGTTATTCATTCATTATTTTTATTTATTACATTTATATACCACCTTCTCCCCTTTTTATTCTCACAGCATCCCTGTGAGTTAGGTTAGGCTAAGAAGCTAGTTGATGCTGTAGTCCTGGGTAGAGGACTGCAACAAGTTGGCTACAGGGATGCCATTGTTGTATCTTGAATTAAGCAGGACTAGGTGGTCTTTAGGAAACCTTTCCAATTCTGTCTATCTATATTTTAAAAAGATATGGTGCATTGACACTTGGAGTGCTGTGTTTAGTTCTGGTTGCCTGACCTCAAAAGAAATATTGTGGCATTGGAAAAGGTGCACAAAAGGGCACCCAGGCTGATCAGGTAGGTGTGTGTGTGTGTGTGTGTGTGTGTGTGTGTGTGTGTGTAAAAGCCCTGGGAGGAAATGCCACAATATTTGGTGCTTTTTCAGTTTGGAAATAAGGTGTGTAAGGGTGGAGGAACATGATAGAGGTGTGTAATATCAGCCATGGTTGTAGGTTAGGCTAAGTGTAAGACGTGCACTGGGATACTTTTTCTCCCACTCTCATAATACTGGGACTCAGAGCCATCCAGTGAAGCCGAATGTTGGAAGATTCAGAACAGGCAAAAGAAATAACTTCTTCACATGGCACAGAATTGAACTCTGGAACCCGGTCCCACGGGAGGCTGCTGTGGCCACCAATCTGGGTGGCTTTAAAAGAGGATCATATGGATTATTTGAGGAGGAAGCTCTCAGTGGCTACTAGCCAGAATGACCTTGTTCTCCTTCCACCGCCAGAGGCAGTATGCCTCTGAATACCAGTTGTTGTGGAGCAAAAGTGGAAATAATAGTACATTCAGGTCCTGCTTGAAGGTTTCCTGCAGGTGTCTTGGTTGACCAATGTGAAAACAAGATGGGCCATTGGCCTGATGATTTTACAATTCTATGGACTAAATAAATGATGAATTTTTTTTAAGATGAATGAGTGAATGGTTGGCAAAGGTGGAGAGATCATGATAGTCAAGAAGTGAGGAAGCTGGTTTCTATTTTGTCAGACCATTGGTCTATCTTTCTCACTACAGCCAGGGATGGCAACTTGAATAAAATATTGGGAGGTGGGCAAGTAAGCACCTCATAAGCAATCACATGACACTGTGCATGCACACCATTTGAAAGGCAATGCCCATCACTTGGGGAGGGGCAGTCCCCTCAAATAACTTATGGGGGGCAAAGGGACCTCAGCCCCTAGGAGTTGGCTCCTATGTCTTCAGCTACCAGCAGCAGCCCTCCTTCAGACTGGGGATTGCCCCTGGGAGCTTCTGCATTCAAAACAGATACTCTGCCACTGAGCTGCGGTCCTTCGCCCTATACAGAACCTTCGTGTTCAGTGAGTGTATACCTCTGAAGAACAGATCTAAGGGGCACACATTGGAGGAACATTACCTTTTGGGTTTCCCAGAGGTATCTGGACATTTATTGTTGCAGCTAGGATGCTGGACAAGATGGACCTGTGGTCTGACTCTGGCACAAATCTAGCTCTCTTTGTCCTTGGGCTTCCATGCTCATTTCATTCAGTCTTTGGTGGGCACACATAGATGTGGGTCTGCCCTGCTCTGCTGCGCTATTGGCACCAGCTCAAAAAACACAGAATGATGCACTTGATATTTGCATGCCTTTCTTCCACGTCTAATAATTCTGTCTCCAGCTGAGCCGCTGTGATGTGATGCGTGGCAGGCCAAAAGGGAGGTAATGATACTTGATATAATTGTATCGAAAGAAGCTGCTCTTAGCCACGTCTTGCCTTTCCAAAACCACTTTATTAGTTATACCAGAAGAGCTCTTCATGCTCCATAATTGAATACTCACACTTTGGGAGGTCATGTGTCTTTCCTTTGCCTCTCCCTCTCCATTCCTATTTTCTTTTGTATTGTGTGGTTGTGGGCCTGCAGGCAGGGACTGTCTTATCTTTCAATATCCAAATCCAAATTTTTATTGTCCATTAGTCGATCAGGCTATTTGCATATGCAGGCAATGAAAACAACAACAGAATAAATACATACCAAGTACATTAATCCATACTAAAATAGGATTAAAAACTATACCATTACGAAGAGCTTTGACATGTATTAACATAGGGTACTATCCAAGTAATCTCTACTCAGAGTAGACCCAGTGAATTGAATGGATCTGATTTGGCTATCTCCATTAATTATGAATCTATTCTGGTTGGAACCAGCATTGGATAAAACCCATGTATCATCATAAAAAACAGTAAGCATTTAAATATATGTAGGAATTTTGGGTGGTATTCCACTCAGTTTTACATGGAGTTGAATACCATCTTATATAAGAAGATGCTGATGAGAGAAAGAACAATAACATGGCTTCTTTGATTTATAAGTTTCCCTGCCCAGATCCGCTTCATCTGTAACATTAGCCTTGGAGGGGAAATGACAACCATAGGTCACCATGCAGCCTCTGTCATCTTGACAACAACCCTGTAAAGTAGACAAGTCAAGTACTATTATGCCCATATTGTAGATGGATTTACTGTGGCCAAGAGACAAGTGGGTATCCTAAGGCTACCTAAACAACATTTGAACAGGTGACTTGTTGCTTCACTCCCTGTTTGCTTAGCCACAACACTCCACTAGCCAACACACAAATTCTTATTTATGTCTACTAAATCTGATAGCATATATATACATTTGTGGAGAATGCTGCACTTTGAGTTTGCTTCCTGCTGTCCGTCTGGGACTGCTGGGTATGCCTTCAGTGCCGGGAGCCTGACAGACTCTGTGGAGTGTTTCCTGGACTTGCTTTCTTCTTCCTCCACAATCTCATATCCTCAACACGTTGCCTAAGGCTGAGATTGTTCTCTTCACTGACACTTCACATTTTTCAGATCCAGCTGAGTTGGCGGGGAGGCTTCACTCTCTGTTACGAAATTTTAGTTCTTTATTTATTTGGAAAAACACACGCATCCCACCCCTCCCAAAGTAACTGAGGAATTAAAAGGACTCCCTTTCTTTTAGGTTCCATAGATTCTTCATGTCATTCTGTTGAAATAGCAGAGCCTGACCTGCTGTGAAACGCATGTTCTTGTAAGAGCTGGTCCAACATTTATCTGAAGACCTTTCCTGCTGAAATTCTCTGTTAAAGCAGGGAAGACCTAACAGCATCTCATACACTGTGCGGCTGTGCACTGGATCTGGCTGAATCCTGGATCCCTAACTGAATCTGACCAATCTGGGATGGTCTTGGATTCCTTCAGATCAGGTTGAAGCACTTTGTGTTGCCCTGGGTCATAGCTGTCAACGTTTCCCTTTTTTAAAGGGAAATTCCGTTATTCCGAATAGGATTCCTTGCAAGAAAAGGGAAACGTTGACAGCTATGCCCTGGGTTGATCTGGGATTGTCAAAAAAGCTGGAAGTCAGGCAGCAAAGAAAGGGAAGGGTAGTGGAAGAAGAAGAAGAAGAAGAAGAAGAAGAAGAAGAAGAAGAAGAAGAAGAAGAAGAAGAAGAAGAAGAGTTGTTGTTTTGATTTGATATCCTGCTTTATCACTACTCTAAGGAGATGCTCAGGCAGCCCACGTGAGCCTCTTCCCCCAGCCCCCAATCACATGTTTAATTACAGTTTTAGACCCTAATTAAACACAGGTACAAGGCCCCAAAATTGGTTTGGGACTGCATCTGAGCTGGGTCAACCCCATATAATCTCAGGTCAGATTGAGGACACTCTTAACTGCTGGAATGAGTCCAAACTGCGTTGCTGGGTCTGTGCACAGCTGTACTATGTAGCGACACCTTTTGTGGGACCCACAAGAGATATTGGCATGCACACAGGAGCCTGAGGGCACTGTATTGGTGACCCCTGTTCCAGATAGTCACCTTTCCAGTGACCAAGGGACATGAGATTCATACAGCAGATGTTTGGCTCTTTAGCTTCATTTCTCTGGTTTGATCAGTCACAACACACACACACACACACACAGAGAGAGAGAGAGAGAGAGAGAGAGAGAGAGAGAGAGAGAGAGGAAACCTAGGGCTGTTACTTCCAGGAGCATCCACATATGATTTCATATGAGTTCAGGCTCTGATGTCCTAGATTAGGGGTGGGGGGAACTTTAGTCAGTTTAGTCATTTTAATGTGAATCTGCTAATTCATGATTCCTTAAACAATTCACTTAACCAAAATGCATCAGACATTTGAAATTCACGTGTCTCTGAATTTTATGGTGCAGCTCTCAAATGAAAAATGTGTACAGTGGGTAACGTGTGCATAAAAATGCATATATTATTGTAAAAAGATAGCATACAAAACCCCATCATATTAGGCAAGACTGCTTGCAAAAAAAAGTTTATTAAAACTGCCTGCAAAAGTGTGCTTATTAGAATAAATTTGCACGAAAATGCTAATGAATTTTTATGAGGATTTAAAAGAAAAAGAATTCAGATTGATTCAGAAAAATGGTGGGCTGATGTTAAGCCTGGAATTGTGAAAAAGTGAGAGAAAGCAAAATTGAGTAGGTTTGTCCATCCCCTCCCAGGATGATAGCCATTACAGTCCTCCAGGTGAACATAATCCGTAAAACCAGCCAGGTGTAGAAACTTAATCACTCTATTAACCAAACTGTGGACATTCTTATTGATCAGAGTTAATCGGACTCAGCTTGATTAGCCCAGCATTGGTTCAAGTGAAGGGATTGATTTTCAGAGTTGCACATCTTCAGAAGCACACCTAGGATCCTTTGCACCCTTGGCAAGGAGCTATACTGGTGCCCTCTACCGTCCCAAAAATCACTTTACTGCAGTATCCACTGGCCAAGTGAGTCCCACATGAGGACCAAGGCACTGCTGAGGCCATTGCCTCTGTCTCCAGGGTCCCATGCTGTAGGAGTAAAGCTTTTTCTTAGGAAAAGCAGCATACAATCAGAGAGCACCGCAGGGCACGGCTTGCCCCCAGTTGTGCAGCTGCCAAGACTCCTGGCTGCCCCTCCACAGCTGGATGCCTTCCAATCAGCTTCTTGTGCTCTCTGTGCTCTTTGTTTGGCTACATGCAAAGTTCTGTGCATCCTTGGATACAAGGGGGAGTGGAGCTTAATACAGTGAGACCAGTCAGTTCCTGTGAAGTTGCCATATCTCCTGCACCCTCCCCTTCCCTTGCTTCAGGTCCTGAACCTGAACTGCTTCCCTCTGCTTCCTGCCCTGCCTTTGAATGGCTTTCTATCCCTGGCTCTTCTTTCTCCCTTGAGCCTGTTGCTTCTTCAGCATCCCACCATCCTTCCTCCTCTGACCAATCTTCCGTGTCCCACCACCACTCCCCTGGTTCGCAGCCTTCCTCCTCTGCAGCTTCCCTTGGGGGTTCTTTGACACATCCCACCCACCCAGCTGGGCACACACAGCAGCAATGCAGTTCCCCAGATATCACTCTCACCCAGCCACAAGTGGTGAGCCAGGCAGGTCTTAGTCAGTTCCCCATGTAGTGGGGGCACTGGAGAGCTGCATGCACACACAAGAGTTGAGAGAAGTTTAAAGCCCCCATTGGTAGTGGGCACAAAGAAGGCAGCAGTGGGGACAGCAGATGTCCTGCCACCCCACCCCACCCCACCCCAGTTTCTTCTAAGGTGATTGACATCCAGGCAATCTGTCTCCCACGCTTCTTGCCCTACAGATTGCTGGAGCAATCTGGGGTGCTTTTTATGCCTCCTCTGGGCCTGCGCCCCCAGCAGGGACCACTTTCACCAATGCCTACATACACCCCTGCACACCTTCCAGAAACAGCCCATTAAAGAAAATTTCAGTGAAAAACAATTCCATGGCATTTATCAAGGGAGTGGTTTAGAGAGGAGGCACTTAAAATTTCAGAGCCTCATGCATCAAAGATTTAATGTGGGCCACACACTCAACTCCTGTATTTATTTTGGCACTTGAATAATCTGCCTTGGGAGCTTCTCACTGGTGCAAAAGGGAGGGGAATTGGGCCTCTGTTTCACCAAGTTGACAAATCTCCTCTTTGAATTAATGGGAGGTGGGGAAAAAAATCTTCATTTCCCTTTCATCAGCATTCAGCTTAACTGATTGCACTTTAATGAGGGGTTTATGCAGTTAATTTCTTTGCATTCAGGCATCCTGATATCCTAGAAGGAAGCATTGCTTACCTTAAAAGTGCATCAGGCTTGGTGAAAGCATTCAGCATTCCCCCATCCCTTAAAGATGTAAAGTGTAAGGCATAAACATATTAATGACTCCCTAAAGGCACAGCACTGAAATAAACATATGAGACTGCTTTATATACCATCATGCCCAGAATTCTCTGCCCAGGGTCTCTGGTGAGGGTCTTTCTTAGCTGTGATGCCTGACATCCAGGTAGGGCTGTCTGCAACCCTGGAGAGCTGCTTGCCAGTCAGAGCTTGATGAATCAATAATTTGATTTGTTATGACCACACCAAGGCACAAGCCTGGGCAGTGTGTATGTTGGTCCTGGGCTATCCAGATGACAAAAGCCTCACTGATGTAGTCCAAAAGAAAGCAGATGAATACATTTGCCACCAGCTGGGCTGTAGGAATTGCTGGAAGGAGGCATACAATATGGCATCCAACCATCTTAGGGACTCTGGATTTGGTAGGGTTTACTCCTGAGCCTTTACTATTCCTGAAGATGTCCTGCAAGAAGAAGGAGGAAGAGGAGGAGGAGGCGGCAATGGAGGTTTAGGATCAGAGTTTTCCTTCTCCTAGATGGGCTACTTTCCCAGGTTGACTAGTCCCACCTGCCCCTCACTTCCCTCTACAGCACCTGCAGAAACCGCCTTCTTGTCTGTTAGACCCATCATTTGTCTCATTTGCTCCCTCTGCTGGAGCCTGTCTTCACATGCAGAGGAAGTCCCTAACGCACTAAGGGTTTGAGACTCATTGGCTAACCTCCCCTGTTTAGCTGGCTAGCCGAAGCCATTTCCTAAGGTGTGGCCACTGTTGCAGGCAGACAGCTTCTAGGAGCCACAGGTGAGAGCTGAGTGCAGGGTGGGGACCAAAGGTGGACAAACTACCCCAGAAGGAGCATGATGTGTCCCCCACGAGAGATCCTACCCCTTCCCTAATACTCCATATATCCCACCATGGTTCAGTAGTAAAGTAAATGTTTTGCATATAAAAGTCTGAAGATTCCACCCACACATTCTCAAGGTAGAGCTGGAAAATATCGAATCATTCGATAGCTGCTACTAGTCAGCATAGAAAGTATTCAGCTACATTGCCTATGGTGTTACTTGGTATAAGGGAGAGTCCTGTCTCCCTGTGTTGTCAACGCCTGGATGAAAGACAACTTGGTGTCCTTACCTACAGCATCTTGAGTTCTGTCATATACTGTATTTACTCGAATGTAATGCATACCTTTTTTGGCCAAATTACTTTATGAAAATTAGGGTGTGCATTAGATTTGATGGTGCATTTACGTTTGCCAGCAAATACTTTTTTGGTTTCAAGGTTTTGAAAATTGAGGTGCTCATTAGATTTGATGGCACATTAGATTCATGTAAATGCGGTAAAAGGAAGGTGGTATATAAATGTGTAAAACAAAACCCACAAAAAGATCAAATTCGGGGAAAAATCTGCCCGTGCTTAAACCTTTAATATTTGTGGAACTTAATAGTTGAAATGAGATGTTTATAGAGGATTTGCAGCTGCTGTCCAAATCAGCCAAAAGGAAATCAGAAATAAGGAGCTACTGCTTTCAGGTGGCTCCCAAAGGGGAAAGAGACCCTTTGGGATTACCCTTTGTAGGATCTGACTGAAACTCTCAGAAACTATGCTCTTTTGGGGGTGGATGAATCTGTAGCTTCTAACCTGAAATTTAGTTCTCTACCTTTTTGTATCAATTTGCATTTTCAAAAATAATAATGAAAATTCATCATTTTGGGGAGCACATTTCCCTTAAAATATACATTGCAAATGCAATTCTGCTTCATATGCACATTTTTTGCCAGTAATTTTTTACTATTTGCTTTTATTCCTCTCCTCTTTAAAGCCTATGTGCTTTTTTTTATTTGCATGCTTGTATCTTATGCTGGTCTGCGACCGTAATAAAGTTTGTTGTTGTTGTACAAGTTTTGCAAGTAATTTCCCCTAATTAGTCAATAATAGAATTTTTTGGGGGGATGGATACTTTTCACTAATACATTCATTTTAGACACACTTTCCCCTCACAAATGCATTTTTGTTCACCTTTTTTAAAAGTGGAAAACAACTTTCCAAAATTTGCACTGCAAACTTTTGGTAAGTATGAATGTAGAAAGATAGCTGCATTTTGGGGATTTCATTAAGATGCAAACCAAACTGAAATTACCCCATACCACCCCTCTGCAGACAACAAAAGGAGTAGCAGATGAAACAATGTGATTGTTATTCTTGATACTGTTATACTGAACATGTAATGTTAGATATATGTAGATATAGGAATTTTGTTGTTTTTCACTGAAAGCCACTCTGAGAATTATTTTAACAGAGTGGTGTGGGTATCAATATGTGATCTAACCAGACCTCAAAGGCAAAACTGAGTAACCAGTTGAAAGAAAGCCAGCACCTCTTCCGGCTTGATCATGCAAGTCCTTGCTGAAGTAAGTTGTGCTTGCTGCATTGATGAATGACAAATCAATAGAAGCTTTGGTGTCCAAGGGATCGTTGCCATCAGGCATTTTCCTGAGTAAGCAATTCCTCTCTGGACCTTAAATAAAACAACAGCCTGCCCATTTGAAACAACACGAAACACCAAAGTCACCAAGGCTTCTTAGCCCAGGGTGAATGCTGCTGCATGATATGAATTAATCCAGAGGACATTTGGAAGTTATTGTAATCGATTAGTTTTCCTGCAGACTGAAAGGTGCTTTGTTGCTTTCGATATGAAGTCTACTTGTTGCTGTAGCAAGGGGGTGGGCGAGAACAGAAGGCTAGAATGGGAACAGACAAATCTGTCAATTTTGGTTTCTCTCTGTTTTTCATTTTCCCAGTCTTCAGTTCTTCATATTGCTGCATCAATTAGTTGGTGAATACCAATTCCAAAAATCCCTCTTGAAAATTCATTAGCCCCTTAGTGTTCAAATCTCCCAGTATGCCCATCATTACAAGCATTTCCCTAGAATTTAATGCATTTTATGACGGTTCCATTACTGTATATGCAGTTTTATGCATGCTTCCCCCAATACAGACATATATTTTTAGACTGAAGAATTGTGTTGCAGAATTCAGAGATGTGTGAGTTTTGCAGAATAGCTGTGTTTTGGTTCATGTATTTCAGAAAGTGCAAATTAAGTTGGTTTTCATTAAAACAGGAATCAAATTTCTCCCTCACATCTATGGTAGAATGAGATGGTATCTGTGCGGGGGGCGGGGACAGATAGGTCCTATAGCTGGTGGGGGTGGTGGTAAAAAGAGCCTGGCACCAGTCATCTGTCAGAGATTACTTGGGGTTTAGTTTAACTCCTCCCCACTCCACCTCACCTTACCCCACCTCACTCTGGGTTAGTTCAAGTAGTAGAGCATGAGACTCTTAATCTCAGGGTCGTGGGTTCAAGCCCCACATTGGGCAAAAGATTCCTGCATTGCAGGGGGTTGGACTAGATGACCCTTATGGTCCCTTCGACTGTACAATTCTGTGATTTAATAGAATGGGATTAATTCTGCTGTGTTTATCCAAATCCTTCTTTGGCAATTGATGTGGATTTGTGGATTAGTTAGCAACTGCCTAACCTCAGAGCCCTCTGGAGCTGGCTCTACCAAATAGGAGCTATTTTGTGTTAGAATGTCCTATCCTTTTCCATGTGGAAGAGAAGGCATATCTGTACACCTCCCGGTGTTTAAGTTTATTTATAAAAAAACATTAAAAAATTGTGCAGTAGCACCTTAGGGACCAACTAAGTTTGTTCTGGGTATAAGCTTTCGTGCACACTGAAGAAGTGTATCTGAAGAAGGCATTCAGAAGTGTATTTGAAGAAGTGTGCATGCACACGAAAGCATATACCCAGAATAAACTTAGTTGGTCTCTAAGGTACTACTGGACAATTTTTTAATAAATAATATTTTTTATTTATTTTGACCAACACGGCTACCTACCTAATTTTATTTATTTAAACAATTTGTGTACTGCTTAACTACAGTAACCTCTAAGCAGTTTACAAAATACAATGCAAAGAATAAAAATCAGCTAAACAGATAAAACTACAATTAAAAAGTCTTCTAGTATAATAATAAAGGTCTTCAAGTTGTGCCGAGGTTCAGTAGTGAGGGGTCTGCCTGATCTGAACTGGAAGTGAGTTCCATAAGATTGTTGCTGGAGTATTGGTCATGCCAGCTGGGGCAGGATCTGGAATCCAACAACATCTGAAAGACCGCGGATTCCCAATCCAATCTGCATTATCCCAAGATTATCTCTATATTTGCTTCTCATAAGAAGAAGCCAACAGGATGAAATTCTTTGATGTATCAGATACATGATGGCTGCAAAAATGTTCCCAGCAGGAAGGATACAGGCAGCTCCCACATTTACACATGTATAATATGTGTGTGACCATGTGTACATGCATCACAAGTGACCTGGAAACATCACAAATAAATCATTGAAACGTATCTTAAAGGGCAGAATGGGGGATTGGGGTGGAACAGGGTATTTGCAGGCTTTTTCAATGGGTTTCAATTGTATGCGATTTCACTGACAGGCACAGTGCCTGGGAACATAACGCCCATGAAAATGGGGGGCTGCCTGTATTACATTTAGTAAAAGTCTGTTTCCTCAGTGCCCCATGGGAATCTCTCTGCCTGTGCTCACACTTCTCTTTACTGTGCAAGCACTGAATTCCCAGTACAGTGGTACCTCGGGTTACATATGCTTCAGGTTACAGACTCCGCTAACCCAGAAATAGTACCTCGGGTTAAGAACTTTGCTTCAGGATGAGAACAGAAATCACGCTGCAGCAGCGGGAGGCCCCATTAGCTAAAGTGGTGCTTCAGGTTAAGAACAGTTTCAGGTTAAGAACGGGCCTCCGGAACAAATTAAGTACTTAACCCGAGGTACCACTCTTCTGGGTTTTTAATCCATTCACACGACGTTATCCAAAATACATATGCATCCTGTACTTGGTTATAAAATACTGTTTTGTGTGTTGTTTCTCAAACCAGCTTTACAACAGTTAGAGTCATTTAGGCCAGGGGTCTGCAACCTTTAAGACAAAAAGAGCCACTTGGACCCGTTTCCGAAGAAAAAAACAACTGGGAGCCACAAAACCATTGCAACATTTAAAACAAATATATCTCCGGAGCTGCGATCTGACAGCGGGCGGGAAGGTGACGTCGGGACGGTGCGTGACTAACGCACGCACCGCCCCCATGCGACATCACAGCCAGTACAGCGCCCGCCACAGTGGGGAGTGTCGGGGCGCACAATGCGCCTCCTCCCCTTGCTAGTATCTGCCCCGGAGCCGCAGCAAAGATGTAAAAGAGCCACATGCGGCTCCGGAGCCGCGGGTTGCAGACCCCTGATTTAGGCCATTCCTAAGTAACCTCTGGTCAAGGTGGGAACACCTTTGCCTAGGGTAAAGATATCCTCCCTCCCTCAGCAAGCTTTGGTGTAAACACACAAAAGAAAGAAACCTGCTGCCAGTGAAGTTGTGCTGAAGTGAAGATTGGGGGGGGGGGCTGTGAAATGCACCTGAAAAACAACAACGTCACTGTGCTCTAAGGCAGCAATGAAAACACACCCTCTCTTTGTCTCTCCCCCCCCCAACCTTACACACATTGTGCCTTGAAGACAAGTTGACTGATCCCTCTGCAATTTATTTTCAGAATCAAAACCTTATTATAATTATTCTTTTCTGGCTGGGATAAATATTTTTTTCTACCTGCAAGCACTTCTGAGCAGGATGTAATTACCCTGGTAAAAATAGAAACATTCTAATTCTTTAAGAACTACATTTGGAGCAGATTTTTCTTTAATTAAACAGTGTTTCAAAGTCAAGATGCTAAAAGGGGGAAGAACAGTTTGATTTGATCCACTGCCAAACTGAGCAAATCATCTATTGCTTAACAGGAAACTTAATAGATATGGTGACCTGGATGGTTTGGCTTCCTTCACCTAGGACTGCGTTCCCCAATCTGGTGCCCTCTAGATGTTTTTCGATTGTAGCTCCCATCACCCCTGAGCAGTGGTCATGCTGGCTAGGGCTGATGTGAGTTGTAGTCTGACTACATGATCAAGAGGCTGGGGCAAGGTTGCAACATACCGTATTTTTCGCTCTATAGGACACACTTCCCCCCTCCAAAAATTAAGGGGAAATGTGTGTGCATCCTATGGAGCGAATGCAGGCTCCTTGGCTTCAGTGATAGCAACATGAAGCCTCCGAAGCGCAGAGGGAGCGCTCCCAGTCCCACCAGGAGATGCTGGGGACTGAACCTGATGCCTTCTGCATGCTAAGCAGTTGTTCTACCACTGAGCTATGGCCCTAGCTCACAATACTGCTGTCAGGATAAAATGGAGAAGGTGGAGGCTGAAGTGTGTATGCTCTGTGGAGGAAAGGTGGGATAGAAGTATAAGAAGGAATAAAGTATGGAAACTAGCCTATAAGTGAATAAACTACAGTATATTTTTAACTTACTCTCCTAATAATTTGTATATAAATTATAAAAGTGTTATATAAATTTTGTTTAATAAAAAGAGGAAATGTTCAGACTTTCTTTTTTTTATATATTTTTGAATTTTTATTAAGAAAAAATACACAGTTTACATTATATTACAAGTATTACAAGTACAAACATACAAAAAAAGAGTTCCATCAAAAAAAAGAGTTCCGTCAAGATAAAAAAGCGTTCCGTCAAGAAGACAAGAGATGAAAAAAGAAGAAAGAAAAAATAAAGGTAAAAAAATAAAAATAAAAGAAAAAAAAGAAAAACGAAAGGACCAAAGACGCAGATACAGTTAACAGAGCTTCCGTCCAACTCGGTCTTGGAGTTACCAATTCTTATATTATTTCTGCAGTTTTAATAAAGCAAATATACATCGATGATTTCAGCTATCGTCTACTGATAAGTTATTTATTCCCTGGGTATTTTCAAAATAAATTAAAAATTTATTCCATTCGTCTTTAAGTTTACTTGAGTTGTATTGTCTTATTTTTTGTGTTAATCTCGCTAGTTCAATATATTGGTATAGCCTCAATTGCCACTCTCCTATAGCAGGTAAGTCAGAGGTTTTCCATTTTTGTGCTATTTGGATCCTCGCCGCAGCCATGGCATATTGAAAAAAAGTTTGGTCTATTTTCTTTATTTCTTTACCAATCAGCCCTAAAAGAAACAACTCGGGGTTTTTTGGGATGTTATACTTCAAATTTTTTTTCATTTCGTCATGAATTTGCGTCCAAAATTCTTTTATTACATCACAGGTCCACCAAATGTGGAAGAAGGTCCCGACCTTATCTCTACATCTCCAGCAGGTGTTGTCAACAGTTTTATACATTTTTCCTAACTTTGCTGGGGTCAAGTACCAGCGGTAAACTATTTTCTCTAGATTTTCCCACAAAGCTACGCAGGCTGTAAATTTTACACCTTTCGTCCAGAGTATTTGCCATTTGTTATAATCTATGTTATGACCAATGTCTTTCTCCCATTTTACCATAACCCCTTTCACCCGATCTTCCTTAGTGTCCCATTCCAATAATTGTTTATACATTTTTGAGAGGGGTTTATTATTACTTTCCAGGATTTCAACCTGAAACCACGATTTTTTTTCATTCATGCCCAGTCTCTTATGCTCACCCCATAAGGCGTAAATCTGGTGAAAGTGGAACCAGTCTTTTATTTTATCTTTCAGTACCTCATAAGGCTTCACCCTCCATCCTGTTTCTGTCTTTTCTAGAATATCCTCATACGTGCATTTTTCATCTGCCATATTTATTTTTTTTATTTTAATAATATTGGTTGGGGAGAGCCACCATGGGATACCTTTCTCAATCAGTTTTTTATACCTCTTCCACACTTCCAATAATGGGCCTCTGATAATATGGTTAGAAAATCCTCTGTGGACCTCCCCTTTATCTTGCCATAGGTAGGCATGCCACCCGAATCTTATATTAAAACCCTCCAAATCTAAGAGGTCTGAGTTTCTGAGGGTGGCCCACTCCTTTATCCAGCAGATACAGGCTGCTTCATAGTATAACCTAATATTTGGGACCGCAAATCCGCACCTTTCTCTCGAGTCTGTTAGATATTTCAACTTTACTCTGGCCCTCTTCCCCTGCCAAATAAACTTGGTCAGGGTTCTTTGCCAGTTCTTAAGGAGGGAGGTGCCTTTAATTATCGGAATATTTTGAAAGAGGAATAATAATTTCGGGAGGATGCACATCTTAATGGCTGCCATCCTCCCTGTCCATGAGAGTTTTAATCTGTGCCAGGTATCTAAGTCCTTTTTAATGTCCTGCCACACCTTACTGTAATTGTCCTCAACCAAGTTTATATTTTTAGGTGAGAGCCAAATTCCCAGATATTTTACTTTATTCACAGCTTTAATGCCAATCTTTTCTTCCAATTGAATTTTCTCCTGTTCGGTCATGTTCTTCGTATAGCTTTTCAAAGAATTGGGTAAACCTATTTTCTATTTCCTCTGGGTCTTCTATGATATTATCCTCCAGTATTATTTTATTTATCATGTTTTGTTTCTTTCTTTTTCTTAACTGCCAGGCGAGTAACTTCCCCATTTTATTTGCCGACTCAAAATACCTTTGCTTTGTAATTTTAATTTTCCACTCTATCTCTTGATTTAGTATTGCTGAGTATTGAGATTGTAACACCTTAGAGGCTCGGTTAGCAGCTTCATCTGTTGGGTTTTTAATTAATTTTTTCTCGTAATTTCTCAATTGAGAGAGGATCTCCTCTTTCTTACGCTCCCTTACCTTTCTCCTGTAATTATTTTGTTGTATTAAGAGACCCCTCAGGACCGCCTTACTGGCATCCCAGACTACATCTATAGGGGTTTCTTTGTTCAGGTTTAAGTATTCTTTTAGGGTGCCTTTAATTCTTTCCCTCACCTCTTCACTGTCAAATAAGTTCTCGCACATCCTCCATCTGTATTGTCCCTTCACTTCATTTTTTATTTCCATATCTAGAGCACAATGATCTGATAATGTCCTAGGGTGAATCTCACATTTCTTAACTCTCATAGAGAGTGCTCTTGTCAACCAGATCTGATCTATTCTACCCCAGCTCTGATGGGGTTCGGAGTAATGAGTAAACTGTTTAGAGGTGGGGTTTTGGTGTCTCCAAATGTCAATTAGGTCTAGGTTTTCTTCCATATCCCTAAATGATTTCGGCAGTTTTCCCCTATTCAGTTTTCCCTTCTCTGTACTCCTATCCAAATCCGGCGCTGGGACGCCATTCATATCCCCAAGCAAGATTAATTTGCGGTTGTCCAATTCTAATAACATGCTTTCAAGTTTCTCAAAAAACTCCCCTCTGTTTGTGTTCGGAGCGTATATCATTACAACATTAATTTTTTCCCCCCGGAAATTTAATTGAATTCCTAAAATTCTTCCATCCTCATCCTTGCAGATCAGAGTCGGTTCCCATTTTTCTTTAACATATATTACTACTCCTCTTTTTTTTCCAACATCGGAATTAATAAAATCTACCCCTAGTTTTTTATTCACCAGGATATGTTTGTGTTTTTTAGCAATATGAGTTTCCTGAAAGCAGATTACATCATACCTCTTATTTTTCAAGACTTTCTCAATTTTATTCCTTTTAACTTTCTCGTTCAACCCGTTTACATTCCAGGATAAAAATTTCAATGAGTGTGTAATGATTTACCTTTTGTCTGCTTCTAAACCTTTAACCGTATTCAGCAACTATAATCTCTCTCCCTTGTTTCCTGAGAGCTCCCCCTCTTCTACAGTCTCCGCTCCCACTGCGGCCTCCTCATCCTCTTCATCTGATTCCACCACCTCCCCCTCTGCGCTCCTCTCCTCCTCGTATATGTTTCTTATCTCTCCGTCCTCTTTTTCCAACCTGTTCCTTAGTCTATTCTCTATCTTTCCCAGATCTTTTTCATATCTTCTCAAAAACTTATGTTCAGACTTTCAAGCAGTATGTTATGCCTGAGCCTTCACTGCTGAAACTCCCAACAGCATTTTCATGCTCACAAACACCTGATGAAGGAACCATTGTGACATAACCCGTTCAAGCAGAGTGAAGGGGCAACAGGCTGTCAACAGTGGCAGTAGTTGGGGGCTCCCATCTATTAAAAAGCCACAGAAAGTCTTTTCATACTGCCTGATGAATTAATCCCTTCTTTAGCGTTCATAATTGCTGGATCAATTTAACAGGACTGGAGATAACATTTGCTTGGATTTGGCACCATTGATAGGGAACTGCCTGCTGCGTCCTCCGCTTTGAAGTCACCCTGGTCTTTGGGCCTCCAGCACCTTCTTCAGCATGTCCAACCCATCTAAGAGGCGTATGATACTGGTGTTCCACTGGGTTAGGAAGAAGCCCCTGACAGAGAAGCCGTGCTCTACCATCTTGGCCAGACCTTCTGCCTCTGCACCGGCTTGCAACACTCCTCACATTTCACCCTACTTCACGAGGAGCAAGACACAACCCGCTCCGCTCAGGAGGTCCAGCAGGCGCAAGGTGCTGCGATTGCCGAATCTCACCGACCCCAAGTTTTTAAGATCTGTCATTGGCAGCGTTGGCCGGAAGAGAGCCCACAGCGTGGCAAGCAAAAGAAGACTCCAGCGGGAACAGGAAAAGGGGTGAGGGCTAGGCTAGAGGCAAGAAGGCTCCAAAGCTATTTGCGGGGTGGGATTGCTTTGGAAGATGCCTTCTCACAATCTCTACCCTTGAACCACATAAGGACATAAGAAGTGTGTGCTGGATGAGGCCACATTGGCCTGTCTAGTCCAGCATCCTGTTCTCACAGTGGCCAACTAGAGGCCTGTGGCCTGTGGAAACAAGAGCATTCTGTATTCCCTTCCTGCATCTTCCAGCAACTACTATTCACAAACGTTACTGCCGCTGACTGTGGAGGTAGAGCATAGCCATCGTGCCTAGTGGCCATTGATAGCCTTTCCTGCATAAAACCATCCAAGTTGGTGGCCGTCACAGCTTTCTGTGGGATTGAGCTTCCAGAGGGGTAGCTGAGCATGCCTGCTGCAGGAAAAACAGGCATTAAAAGCACATTTCTCCCCAAGAATCCTGGGAATTGCAGTTTGTAAAGGGTGCTACAAATTGTAGCTATGTGGCAGAAGGGTAATCTACAGTTCCCAGGATTCTTACAGGGGAGAAGCGATAATGCTTTTAATGTATGGTGTGTACACAACCTCAAATTAGCTCCACCAGCTCTGTAATATTAGAGCCAAAATTATAATGCATATTGTTGTTGTTGTACTTTTATAAATATTATAAAACCCATTCCCGCAAGCCATGTAGTCTGGAATAAACTCAGTCACCCCTCCCATCATTAATTGTTTCTACTAGGTGGGGAAGGGTGTTGGATCTGCTTCCCTGCCCTGAAGAAAGGCGCAGGTCAGAGGTGTGCCCAGACCTGGCCACGCTTCGCAAGAGAGGTGTGTTGGTTCAAGGTGGCCACGCTGCCTGCAACTTGCACTCCTTCCTGACGTGTCTTCCCCAAACCCCTTCTTCCAGAGGCTGTGTTGAAGTTTTCCATCACGTGGAACACAAACTCGTGGAACTACCTTGAGGCTCAGGCAGTGGTGGAAACCCTCCTCAAGCATGAGACGCCAGAGAGCCTCTTGCAATACGAAGGGATCAAAGCAGCTGTGGAGTCTCTCCTACCATACACGGCACTTCCAGAGGCTGGGCCGGTTACTGCAGGCCTCCATGTTCCTTGATTTCATGTGACAAAACATGAAGTTGCCTGACACTGCCAAGTGGGACGAGGAGATGGACACGTGATGAGCTTTATTTATTTATTTGTTTATTATTAATTTTATTGAGTACAAATTAGAAAAATATACAAATATACAAAAAAGGAAAATACATGTAACCAGTAAAAAATTAGAAAACATTTTACCTCTTCTCATATTTACAATTATTTACACCTCAACAAAACAATATTCACAATAAAGAAAAGCAATGAAAGGTAAAATATAAAAGAAAAGAACAAGAAGAAGATAAAGATAAAGAAAAGGAAGAAATAAGATCAAGAATGACAATTTTAAAAGTAGATAAGTATTCACTATACACAGCCATTTCCAATCTATATTTATGTTCCTGAGGCTTCGGATTGCATTCACTGAAGCCTGGGGAGCGAGAGGGGTCAGTGTGCTCCAGAGGCTTCGGGTGAACACACCTTGAATGCACAGAGCACACCTTGTTTTAAAAGGGAAGAACAAGAAGAAAAAAAAATCTCCCCCTCTCTGCGCAACCCCCTTCAGCGAAGCGGGAGGAGAAATGGAAGGGGCTCAATTTCTCCTGCCGCTTCGCTGAAGGGGCACTGAGCAGAGAGGGGGAGATTTGCCCCCCCTTGTTCTCCCCCTCTAAAATAAAGTGCATCCTATGGTTGGGTGCGTCCTATAGAGCGAAAAATACGGTATTTGGGGCTGTTTAGGATAAGGGCAAGTGAAGGGTCATGAGAGGTGTATAGAAGTGTTCACAGTGCAGAGGAAGTGGGTAGGGAGAAGATTTTCATTTCTCACAGTACTTGAACCTATGGCTATTCAATGAAGCAACAAAGCTATGGCTATTCAATGAAGACAAATGAAAGAACATCAGACAATGCATAGTTAAACACTAGAATTCACTCCCCCAAGTTGTAGCAATGACCACTGACTTGAGTGGTTTTGAGAAAGAATTAGATAAAATCATGGAATAAAAGACTACCAATGACCACTAAGCTACCAACATGAGTTTTTGACCAAACTGCAGGAGGCAGTAGAAGACAGGAGCAGCAGTGCTGTTACACTCAGGTCTTGATTTGGTGCTTCCTAAAGGTATTTGGGTGGCCTGCGAAGACAGGATGCTGGACTTGGGCTTTTGTCCTGATCCATCAGGGCTCAAATTAAGCACTTGCATCCAAAGAGCACCGGCTTGTAGAAGGCTGGCCTATTCTGCCCAGATGCCAGGTTTCCAGTGAGCCCCACATGAAAGCAAACATACAAGTTTTAAGAATGTAAGAAGTTCCCTAGCAATTGATGCAATTGGTTGCTCCCTAGCAATTGATGTCCAGAGATATGCTACCTCTGATTGTTGAAGTTGTAAATAGCCACCATGACTATCAATAGCCATTGATAACCCTATCCTCCATGAATCTGTCCCATTGATTTCCCCCCTTTTAGGTCTTCTAAGCAAAGGTGGATCCCATAAGCTAACAATACACTGGCAAAAACTTCAGATAACAAACAAAACAATATTATCCCACTCCCTCAGCAAACTTTCCTCAGTTGTGGGAAAAATAAATGTTTAGGCTGCATTTCTCTCAAATTTTATTGTTTTTTTCTTTATAGTGTCATTTCATTTAAAAATGTGTTGTGATTGTTATAATTGCCCTGCACAACCCTGAGCACTCGGGGGGTGGGGGTGGTCAAGGTTCAATGGCTGAACGTCTGCTCTGCATGCAAGAGGTCCCATCCTCAATCCCTACCAACTTCAGGCAGGGCAGGAAGAGAAGCCGCCCTGAAACCCTGGGAAATAGTTGCTAATAGGTAAAGGTAAAGGGACCCCTGACCATTAGGTCCAGTCGTGACCGACTCTGGGGTTGCGGCGCTCATCTCACTTTATTGGCCGAGGGAGCCGGCATACAGCTTCCGGGTCATGTGGCCAGCATGACTAAGCCGCTTCTGGCGAACCAGAGCAGCACACGGAAACGCCGTTTACCTTCCCGCCAGAGCAGTACCTATTTATCTACTTGCACTCTGATGTGCTTTCGAACTGCTAGGTTGGCAGGAGCAGGGACCAAGCAATGGGAGCTCACCCCGTCATGGGGATTCGAACCGCCAACCTTCTGATTGGCAAGTCCTAGGCTCTGTGGCTGTTATTTTCACTATCTTTCTGTTTTCTTTTGTGAGTTAATTTCATCAGAGCTGTCCAAGGTCCTATTCTTATGCTTCCCCCCCACCCCCCACCCCGGACTATGCCTGTTTCCGCAGAGAACCTGAAGCTGGGTTTCTAGCAGGCATTTAGGATGCATATGAACCTCTATTAAATAAGCTGCAATAATTAGGATGAGACATTTGAGGGAACCAGAGCCAGGTGGTGGTATTTAGCCAACTGGAAGGTTGAATTTAATCACCTGAATGGTACAAAAGCAGCTTATTTCATGCAGCTTAAAGTGAGCAGCCCCAGAGCTGTGCTCGAACAATCTTGGACCAAGAACAATCTCTAACAGTGGAAAATTAAAGGAATGTGTCCAGGGGTTGCTTCTGTTGCGCCTCGAACATTGGGACTGAGTAGGTATTTAAATTCTAATACATCACTTCCTTTTTCCATAGCTGAAATGTTGAAATCCACTTCAAAATGGATAAATGGATGTAAACATTTTCAGTAACTTCTGCCTTCACATGTTATTTAATGCTAATTGCATTTCAATTTAATGGAAGGCAGTTCCATTTCCATTCAATTAGTGAGGCTGCTCTTTTAATGTGCTGGTACTTTCCTTCTCTATAACATGTTGTAGAAACTGTCTGAACAGTGAATGCATTTTTTCCTTTCTCAAGTGCCGAGAGTCGATCTCTGGCAATTGCTGTATTTTTTCCTCACTTTGAAGTAACATTTCTTAATTTAGTTCTTCATATACTCCTCTTTCCCTTCCCTCAACTGTTTCATCTCACCCTTGCAAGCCATATATATATATATATATATATATATATATATATATATATATGAAATGATAATTTTCCACCTGAAAGAAAATTGAAACAAAAATATGGTTGAGAAGGATCTAATTACAAGATACAGAAATCGGAATGCTCTCTAAAATCCTTCCCTTAGAAATAATGTTATATCTGAACTGAAATATATCAAAAGAACAGGTTAAGTGCTTTTAACTTTCAGGATAACAGCCAGACCTCAAAACCTTTATTGGAGGAGGAGTGTTAAAAGTCTGGAAGTAGAGATGCTTTGAGGAATTCATTCATTGAAAATTCTGATATGAATTGACCTGATCCGTACCTCCGTGACTAATGTGCGGATCAGAATATAGCAGTTCTTCAGATTTCACACTTCTTTGAGTTTTTCAATTCAGTTCTTAGCTTAAAAGCTATGTACCAAGATGTGCATGTATTTGGGAATAACATATGTTTAGAAATGCACACTTTGTGAGAAAGTATGTTCAAAGATGCATTTAAACACAGTGCTTTTGTGCGGCACTTTTTTTTAAAGAGCAGATTCAGTGTATAAATGGGGTGGAAGAAACTTGTGAATGGAAAAAAAGAGAAAATCTCAGACTCATAGTATGTTGATCTGTCCATTCCTATCTAGGGATAAATCTACCAGTGGCTACTAATACTTATATCTAATCTACCTCCATGGTAAGAGGCACAATGCTTCTGAATACCAGTTGCTAGAAACTGCAGGAGGAGAGATTGTTCTTGCGCTCAGTTCTGCTCATAGGGATCCGGCTAGTCTTTCTGAGAACAGGATGGTTGACTAGATGTGCCATTGGCCTGATCTAGCAGGCTTGTCTTAACTACAGCCTCTATCAGCGTTTCAGAATACTTTTGGCCTCCAGCTGTTTCATGTACTGAGCATAAGCATGTAAAATGTGGAGCAAGTCTATCTCTCCCCTCCAACTCTGCACTTTGAGGCGCAAATGCTCCCCGAGAGACTTACACCAATGTGCCTAGTCAATCACCACTCACCAGGTTCCTCATACAGGCTAACGTTACCAATGGGTGCTAGCTGTTATACACACTCTGACTTTGCCAGGGGGAGGGAATGGAAGCCAACTCAAATTGCTTCCATTTTCCTCAGCCATAAAACCAGTGTCCCCGTGACACAGTACAGAGTCTAGAATTGCCAGTCTGTTGCAAGATGTTTGTTTTATCCATGAGGCAGAGGCTAAGGTTCCTGGGTTAAGCGACCAGACATTTAATTATTTCAGTTTGGGCCAGAGGAAAATCCTTCAGCTGGAATTCATATTTCATCACTCTGAATCATGCCACTCTAACAATACAATTTAGAACCTGGCAGAGAGAGGCGCTTTCCCACTTAGGCTGGCTGTGCTGCTTTCCACCTCCTAACATTAGTCAACCTTTAAAGTGCCAACAATATCAAAAGTGCTTTCATGCAATTCATTTCCTTTGGAGGAAGAAGAACCCAGGAACCTTATTTGTGGCACTTGCAGGAAAAGAACACATTGAACATATTGATTAACTCATTCGATGGAGGTGGGAAATACACAGTTTTGTGTGTTTTTCTGAACTCAGGCAATAGCTAGGGCTGGACAGGATTTGTTATGGAGAACCTTTTCAGCATGGAGGGCCAGATCTTTATCCCCATATAGCTGTGCATCAACTTTGACAGGTGTACAGTACCACCTACCTCTCAATCATCTGACGTCATGATGAAATCAGGTCACAGATAGGCAATTAGTCCTACTCACCTGTCAAACTTGAACCATGGAGTGAGGGGAGGGGTCTGCTTTGCCAGCATATTCCCCGCAAGAAATACACTGGCAAAGCTACACTCAGCAGGATTGAACCCTCAGCTCACCAACTGATGAGCCAAGTGTTGATCATGTTCTTTTTGGGGGTCTTTACTAAAGGTAAAGTGGTCATGACCAGAGCCAAAATGGGCAATACACCCCTTCTCTCTCTCTCCCATTCTTTTTCACTCACTTTGTTGTCACACACATGAAGTTAGATGCAGGTCTGTATAAATTAGGCCCTGGAGACAAAGGTTGTCTGCTGCTGGTTTCATTCATGATCTTGCTTCCTACTGTGGCTTGACAAATGCCTCTGGAAAATCTCAGGTGGAGATAATGTAGTTGTGTTGAGGGTCCTGAGTGCTGGATTCTCACCTGCATCATGTTGGCCACGGTGAATACAGGATGCTGGACTAAATGGGCTTCTGGGTTGATCCAACAGCCAGGCTCTTCTTATCTTCTTATACGTTGTGAGATAAAATTCCCACCAGCAAGTCTTGCTGATGTCAGCCACATAACAAATTTCACTTTGCATAGCTCTTGCCATCCTTCCTACATAATATAGTGTCATTTATTTCGAAAAGATGAGGAATATGGGGAGTTTACTGTGTTCGTGACTAGATTAGCTTTTTTAAAAAACCCCCACAATACAGTGCACTGAGATAAATGCCAAACACACCCCAAGCTTATTTGTATAAATCCCCTTAAATAAAAGCAAAGGAAATACAGTGTAATCAAGCTTTGGATGGTGTTTGACCATGTTATTCGCTTGCATTATCATCTCACTTCCGAGCTGGATTATAGTTATTTTAAAGTCACATCACTGTCACATTAGAACCGTGCAGAACAACCCATATGCCATGTGAGTGTTTATTTTCTGGTTTGATCTCTGAGCTGCTGGCGGAACAGTGTTTTGCCCTTATTAATGCATCTGAAAGGAAACAAACATTTCTTGAATGCCTTCTTGGAACGTGGTGTGGGAAGAATGCCTGCTATATATATGTATATAATGCCCACAAACAAAATATCAGATTGCATTAAACCAACAGGTGGAGAACCCTTGGAAGCTGTGTCTAGTAATTGTCATAATTCTCAAATGAGGGAGAAGATAACAGCAGATGCTAAAAATGGGAATGTGCTGACATTCATACATTCAATGTGCTGAATTCAAACTTCTGTTGCTTTGTTATAGAAATCATACAGAGCCATATTGGATCATGCCAAATTTCCATCTAGTCCATATTCCCTCTCCCTGTCTGTAGCCAACCAGATGCCCCCTGGAAGACGACAACCATGGCATGAAGGCAACAGCCCTCCCTAGCAACTGGTATTGTGTGGCATTCTGATGCTGAACATGGTGGTATCATATAACTATCATGACTAATAGTTATAAATAGGCTTATCCTCCATAAATTGGTTTTAATTTTGATGGCACTGAACAGCTTTGGATACCCATAAGAACAAAGACCTACCTAGTCCAGCATTTTGTTCTCAGAGGCCAACTAGATGCCTTGGGGAAGCTCATAAGCAGCACATGTACCACAGCATGTCTCTGATACAGGAAGCAGTACATAACCGTCATTACCAATGTACATTGGTAGCCTTATTCTCCAGGAATTTGTTTCCTGTATACAACCAGTACTTTGCTGTAGTCTGTGGGAGAATATATCCTGCGAGTTCCAAATATCTCAGAAGTCCTCTCTGCAGTAACTCAGAGCAGGGCTTGTAGTGTGGCTGCTCCATTCTGTGGAATAGCATTCCTGCTTCAGTATGATAGTTGCCTATCATTTTTGTTCCAACAGGCTTTCACAGTGGGATAAATGGGTCTTTACCATTAGTGTTAGGATTTTAATCTTGTTCTAAATGAATTTGTTGCATTTGTGCTTTTAATTGTTTTCAATTGTTTCATGTGTACATGTCCTTGAGATGGTGATGTAGAAGATTAATAAATTATGTGTAATAATAAAATATTTATAACATATTTGGTTGGATCCAGACTTTGTCATAGGGCAAACTCACTGAAAACAATGGGGCGTAAGTTAGTTCAGATTTCAGTGGGTCTGGTCTAACCTGAGTAAGTTTGAATCCAACCCTCAGTGTACAACCTTGAGAAAAGACCTTTCTCTAATATCACCAACCTTAGTACCAGTTCTTTTCAAATTATCTTCAGTTGCAGCTGTGTGTGGCTTAAGAATGTAAGAAGATATTTCATACTCTAGACTGAAGTCCTCTATCCACTTAGCTGGTAATAAACAGTAATGAATTCAATGGGACATACTTTTGACATGAATAGTATAAACATGTATAGTGCTAATGGTGAACCTTTGGCCTATATGCTTCGAGTTGAGCGCGTTCGAGTTGTGCTCCTTGGCAACCCGGAAGTAACGGAGTGCGTTACTTCCAGGTTTCGCTGCTTGCGCATGCGCAGATGCTCAAAATGATGTCACACGCATGTGCAGAAGTGGCGAAAAGCAACGCGTGTGTGCCGTCACTAGTTAGTTTACCTCTAGATGCGAACGGGGCTCTGGAACGGATCCCGTTCGTATCTAGAGGTACCACTGTATTGTTGGACTGCAACTCTCAACCAGCATTACCAGAGGTCAAGGATGACAGAAGCTGAAATCCAACATCTGGAGAGCCAAAGGTTCTCCATTCCTGATGCAGAGTACTGAATTGTTAAACTACGTTGCATCCATCCCTGTAAATAAGAACATAAGAAGAGCCTGCTGGATCAGACCAATGGTCCATCTAATCCAGCATATTGTTTCCACAGTGCCTGTGGGAAGCCTCCAAGTAGGACTTTGGGTGCAGCAGCACACTTCCTGCTAGTAGCCACTGAACTGCTTTCTCCTCCATGAATTTGTCTAGTCCTCTTTTAAAGCTATCCAAGTTGGTGGCCATCACTATTTCTGTTTAGCAATGTACTTTCTAATGTCCGTGAAGATGGAGTTGAGCCCCAAGGAACAACATATCCTGTAATTTAAATTGTTTGAACATGGTACCTTCTACTGGAAAAAGTAGGGAAAACGCACTAGAAAAATGGAGTCTTTCCCTGGTAAATAGGGGGAAATGGGGCACATGAGTTGCTTAAAACAACTTTATTTATTTATTTAGGTTTTGAGGGCTCTGTGAGCAGGAGTGTTGATATAGCATGGTGAATGGCTCATTCTTTTGTTCTAATAACAACTGGGCTGCATTCTGAATCCTGAGGTCTAGGTGTTGTCTTTATCTTTGTTGTGCTTTATGTTAAGTACATTTTCAAACAAAGGGAAAGATCTTTGAGGTTTAAGAGAAGAATAGTTTTACAAAAGCAGCAACCCTCTACATGCATTAGCCTTTTGCTGCTGACAGAAACAGTTCAGAAGGTGCCTTCACCGCCTGGATTCTTAGCAGCTGATAAAGGTTAACAAAGCAGAAGGTTGGTCTTCAAAATGCTTTATGTTCTGGAAGGGTAATTCTTTTCTCATTGGGTCAACCTAACCAGCAGATTCTGCTCACCTTCAAGTGGACTGATTCTTATCTCATCAAAGCATGACATAGAATAGTGGAAGGTGGCCTTTCTTGTCATTGACAGGTGGAAATAACACCTTTTTTTAATATGAGCTGATGGGGAATAGTGGAAGGTGGCCTTTCTTGTCATTGACAGGTAGCAATAGCACCTTTTTTAAATATGAGCTGATGGGGAATACATCTGCAATGTAGAGTTACATACCACCCCAAACCCTGAACAGTGTGAAATTCTAGTGGTCCAGGTGTTTACCCGGGGTTTGTGTTTCCTTTTGGACAGCAGGGGCTGCCATGACTTTATGATATATTATTTATTTATACATATATACATCCTTTACCTACTGCCTTGCCGGACATTTTTGGGAGAAGAAAAGGTTAAGGAGTAAACTCTTCACAAATCCAGAAGGGAGTCTGTAAGCCAGTTGGATGGTGCCTTGTACGCTTCCTTCTAGCAAGTCCTGCAACCAAGCTGGTGCCAAATGTATTGCTCTACTTTACTTTGATCCACATCAGTGAGGCCAATAGGGGGGATCTTGTTGTCTGGGCAGCCCAGGACCTCTATGAACACTGCCTAGGCTTGTGCCCCAGAGAGGTTACTTCAGTGCTGCTAGCAGAGCAAAAACATTTGGGGAGGGAGCAGTTACGAATTACCCATCTCTGCAGCCACAGCAGGTGCTGTGATTCTCCATCAGTTTGACTTTACTCCCAGAGGTGCACTCCATTGTCTCCTGAGACAGATGGATGCCAAAACAACCTTAGGCTACAATGGAGGGGTTCACAGCATTACACTCCAAGACAATCTCTTGCTTCTTCCATAGGCACAGCAGCCTTGGATCCAAAACAGAAATCAGTCATGCTCTCTGTCTCCTTTTACAGCCTGTCACAGTTTTGCAAGCACATCTCTGCCAACTGCAATCCTACAAAAACTAACAATGGTCTTATTAACTAAAACCAGGTCCTGAGGAGGGGCTTCACCCATTTGGCCAACTGGCACTGAGTCTCCCAATAGCCCATGTGTCTACCTTTTGTCAGGTCAATGACTTGGTCATTATCAAGTGATTACCTCATGAGGAAGCCAATGTACCCTTTCTAGATCCAGGAATTTAGGAGTTTGCTTAAATTCTAACCCTTTACTGAATCCAGAGATTTAGGGAAGTCTGACTCCCTCCCCCAAACTCACAACAGTAGGTTATTTACGTACTCATTCATGTATAATTGTTGTTGTCCAGACCTCACAACTTCACTGTTATTCATCTTTTCCCTTAAGTGATGTTTGTTGAACATGGACATTTGTTGCTATAGACTACATATGCAGTCCATTGCTTTCTAAAATCCACAGCAGAAAATGGATTAAGGTTGAAATCCTAAACCCATTTACTTCTGAGTAGATACTGAGTAGATATGGAACGTGAGTGGTGCTGTGGTTTAAACCACTGTGCTTCTTGGAAATGCTGATCGGAACGTCAGTGGTTCGAGGCCCCGTGACGGGGTGAGGTCCTGTTTCAGTCCCAGCTTCTGCCAACCTAGCAGTTCGAAAGCACACAGTGCAAGTAGATAAATAGGTACCACTCTGGTGGGAAGGTAAACGGTGTTTCTGTGTGCTGCTCTGGCTTCGCCAGAAGCAGCTTAGTCATGCTAGCCACATGAGCCAGAAAAACTGTTAGCGGAAGTGGACAAACGCCAGCTCCTTCAGCCTGTAAAGCGAGATGAGCGCCGCAACCCCAGAGTCATTCGTGACTGGACTTAACTGTCAGGGGTCCCTTTACCTTCACCTTTAGATATGTCTTATATTGCAGTCACAGATAGCTTTGTGGCATTAGTTATTTCATTAACTTTGACTTTAAGGTACCACAGAACATTTGGCTGGGGGTTGTTTTTGCTTCAAAAGACTTAAAGGTCTATCCTTATGGAAATTTATTAACTGTGAAAGGGAACACAGAAGGAAGGTAAATGACTTCTAAAGATCTGTTGATGGCTGAAACATGCATATCTACTGTGCAGTACAATTTACATGAAAAAAATATATTTCCCCATCAGCAGATAATGGAATAGAATAAAGACTTGTGCAAGATAAACCAATTGCAGTGGAAAAGATAATGCCAGATATATGTGTGAATGGATGTTGAAATGGACTGGAGTAATTTTATATACCCCTAGCACTGGGTTTGACCAAAAAATGTCAAGCTTTTATTAGTGCCCAGTTCTCACACACAAAAAGCTCAGAAGGTGTGGACTAGGAAAGGGCTATTGTCTGTGGAGGTTTTTTTGTTCCTCGTCTTGGCATCTTCAGTGTCATCAGCCTCAGCTGATTGGGAATGGTTATTGAAATGTCTGGAAATGGCAGAAATGAATAAATTAACTGTACTGGTAGATTGCAGAACAAGAACTGGGTAGAGAAATGGACTTGTTTTGTATACTGGTGGAATGTAAGTTGTGGAAGATTGGGAAAAAATCTGCCCTTTTTGTAATGGTAGAATAATGGTGATGAGCTTGACTATGATATCTCTGATTATAATAAAAAATGTTCAAAGGTGTTCACAGAGTGCACCCGGCTGTGAGTGTTCCCAAAACATTCTTTTCCCATTGAAGAAGTAACTGAAACCACCAATCTCAGAACCTCCAATGGGAAAACAATGCTATTTGAAATCTTGAATTTTATATTGGTGCATCATGATTCTATAGAAGGGCTATGCAGTAGCAAAGTACTGTTTACCCTACATTTCCATCAGCTGAATTTCATGGGCACCAACATTTAATTGACATTTTGCAATAATTGCTAACATTGTACGCTAAAAGAGCAATTATCTGAAATGTCAGGTCTTCCTGTTATTTCCATACACCTTGCGAACAACAAAAGAGAAGGCAAAATGTCAGCTCTCTGTAAAGCTTCTACAGATACAGTGATTATGTTCATTTGCTAGAGTTTGTCATAGCTTTATTATAATTGCTTTTCCTAAGACACTGAGTTGAAAAAGTTCTCTCACCATTGAAAACAAATTAGAGCGTGTATTAGGCATAGAGAACAGATTTGCTGGGGAGTGGTGTTGGTGTTTCAAACGTGGATGTTCTCTCTCTTTCAGGTCTGCATTAGCTAATTCCCAGGGAAATGGTCCCAGAATTTTAATTTCAGACATAACCCAGTTTTGATCTGGGCATTTTCTCAGCAATACTACAAAACTTTTAACATTACTGCCTAGGGGGAAAGGCCAACTATGGAATGTTGAAAATCTATTAGGGAATATGAAATGGCCAGCTAGACTTGGAGGGAAAGGGGCAGGGAGGCTGTGGAAAGGAGGGAGATTGAGACCCGGGGTGTGAAGAAGAGCAGAAGTGCTGTGGGAATTTTTTTATAGGAACACAGGAAGCTACCTTATTCTCACACACCTGGTCCATCCATGCGATGGTCACCTCCAGGCTTGACTACTGTAATTCGCTCTACGTGGGGTTGGCCTTGAAGCTGTCCCAGAAACTCCAGAGGTGCAGAATGCTGCAGCAAGGCTCCTCATGGGGTCTCTGCCATGGGAGCATATTCACCCAGTGCTTTTCCAGCTGCACTGGCTCCCGGTGGAGTACAGGGTCAGATTTAAGGTGCTGGTTTTGACCTTTAAAGCCCTTCATGGCCTAGGACCCTCGTACCTACGGGACCGACTCTCCTGGTATGTCCCACGGAGGACCTTAAGGTCCATAAATAGCAACACCCTAGAGGTCCCGGGCCCTAAGAAAGTCAGATTAGCCTCAACCAGAGCCAGGGCTTTTTCAACACGGGCTCCAGCCTGGTGAAACGCTCTGTTTCATGAGACCAGGGCCCTGCGGGATCTGATTTCTTTCCGCAGGGCCTGTAAGACAGAGTTGTTCCACCTGGCCTTTGGCTTAGTTTGATTCCCTCCCCCTCTTTCTTTTTCCTTTCTTCTCCTGTGAAGAGGCTGCATCCTAATGTTTTAATGTTGTATCTTAATCTTTTAAATTGTATTTTAATCAACTTGTTTTTATTATTGGTTGTTAGCCGCCCTGAGCCCAGTCTTGGCTAGGGAGGGCGGGGTATAAATAAAAATTTATTATTATTATTATTATTATTATTATTATTATTATTATTATTATTATTATTTCTACACTGACTGGCTGTGCATCTCCATGGTTTCAGACAGCATTCTCTCCAAACTCTACGTGGAAAAACTGAGGATTGAACCTAGGACCTTTTGTTTCGAAATTGGGAATGGTCAGAAAATGCACGCAGGGCTAAGGAAGCAGTAATGCTTCTGAAAGCCAGTTGCTGGAAACTAAGTGAGGGGAGAATGCTCTTGTGTTTGGGTCCTGCTGCTGGTTTCCCACAGGCATCTGGTTGGCCACTGTGAGAGCAGGATGCTGGACTAGATGGGGCACTGGCCTGATCCAAAAGGATTCTTCCTATGTTCTTAGGGAGTAAAGGGGTTGGTGGACAGAGGATGAAAGGATGGAGAACTTTGAAAGTAACAATAGAAGAGGGTTGGGGAACTGAGAAAGAGGTGTTGGAGGAGGTGCATAGTGGGAAACCTTCCACAGGATTAAGGTTGCGAAGAGATGCAATGAAATTAGGAAAACCTGGATTTCAAATAACAAACTAAATCTTTGACTGCAGATGCCTAATTTTTAAAATTACATTTCTAATCATGGAATTTAACAGGGATGCTGGAACTTTAGCCCTAAATGCTAACTGCTCCAGTGAATGGATAAATTACTGCAGGATTAAAAGGTTCATTTCTGAAAAGGTTCTTGGTGCTTTCCCTGACAGTCTACATTTCCTTGCCTAATTCTGTAGACTTGCCAGCATTGTTTTGTTTAACACACAGTATGTGTGACACTTGATTCTGTCCATTTATACTGCATCACGTCTTGCTGCGATTCATTATCTGGGAAATAAATTGTAAAGCAAATGTTCAAGCCCTCTCAATTTAGCTGTCAAAAGGATTTCCAAAACTGCCAACGTCATCCATATAAATACAAACAAATGAAATTTATAAGCCCATAACTTCTAAAACGCCGGATTATCGCATGCTATTTAGCATGCTCTCAGACAGTCGGGTAATTAGTTCGCCACAGAGATGGGGAGTAAAATATTTCTCCATCAATTTCCAGCCTGTAGTTATCCAAATGATAAATCTTTCTCCATAAATTCAGATGGCTCCAAACCAAACTTCATAACCAAACCTCACCCCCCCCATCCAAAGTCACCCCCACCCCAATATTAACTAATGCAAATTCCTTTTCCTATGACCTCCAAGTGGGTAACTCAAACAGAATGGAGGATCAGGAGAGAGGGAGGTAATGTCTGCTGTGACTATCACCCTGACCATTATATTCTTGCCCATCAGTTACATTTAGATTGCTCAAGCGTCATAACACAATAATCTCTCATTCTTTCTGTTACTCATAGTTTCATAGTTTGAAACTTGCTCAGGGATTCTTCATGTTAAAATTTAAGAGGGAAGAGAGGATGCAGCAAAGTGGGGGGTGTGATAATAAAAACATTATGAAAAATGGATAGGGAAGTCAATAATATAAAAGATTTTTTTTTGTAATATGTACTGGAATTTTAGGTGGAACATTCAGAAATTTAATATATATATATATATATATTTAAAATAGATTGCTCAAACTAATGAGCCAAGTAATAAGCCAAATGATGATTCTTCAGGTCACTAGCTCATATGATCTATGGAATGGTTCAGCCTCAGTTGTGAGATGTGCTAGACTGGTGCCTGGTTTTGTTATTGGTCTACATGAGTGTCAGTAAACAGTAGTTTAATCCACACAAGACTGAGACACCTGAGACACTGTTAGTAGGTGGTTTCCAAGTTTGAATGAATAGGTTATGGCCACTGATGGAGGACATAACTTGGTGGTACTTATTGACCCTGATTGATATTGAGGCCCTGGTGAAATAAGGATTTGACTAGGTACTTCTGCCTAGAGTGCTGTTTTGCATCTCAAACAAGCTTTCCCAGGATCCAGCTCCTGATTCTTTTGATCACTTGCACCATCCAGCAGCTCAGACATTTCTCGAGGCCCCTATTTCACCTCCCTAACTCCAGTCAGGCACAGCCCATCCCCTCCATGACATCTCATGGGGGCTCACATGACACTCTCCCTCCTGGAAAACAGCAGCAACAAACCTTCAAGGAAGGAAGCATAGCAGCTCTGCCCCATGCAGTGAGCTGCTTCTGCCTGACACATTCCTTGGAACCTATTGCAGCTGAGGTGCTTTGGAAGCAGGCCTAACTGTAAGTGTGCAATTAACTCCCACAGTAAATACATTCACAAGCGGGGGGGGGGGAGGGGAGCTGTCTGGCTACAGGTGAAGAAACTATAAACAGAAATGATTAATCAGTCATTTCTAGAGGGTTGACATGAAAAACGCAGATGCAAGGAAATTAACTGCAACCTTATCTTTGGGGCAAATAAATAAAGCTACACAACTGTATGTATTTGTCAACCTTGGCTTCCTTCCTGTATTAAAAATAGCACTACAGAGATGGAGAAAGTGATATGGGGAGGAATCCAGGTCCTCTTGCTTACTAACACCTGCAGAAGAAGGCAGGCTGAGCAATGCATTCCTAGAAAGAAGAATGGAATAGAAGTAGTAGGCTGCTTCTTGGAGAGGAAATTAAATCCTGAGAGGGAATCAAACAGGGCAGAGATTATGAGTTTACTAGAGTTTGGGATGGAGCCAAAACCAGCCAGGACTTTGAACATCTCCTAATGGGTTGGTTGGATTTTTTTATTTTATTTTTTAAAAAAGAAATTTATATAGAGAATTGGGACACATTTAAGCTATTAATGCAGCTTGCAACACATCATCTCATTGCACAGCATTCTTAACTACTGCTCTGGCGTATATCCCATATAACAATGATTCCCAAACAGTGTGATGGAGCATGCTAGTATGCTACAAGAAGTGCCATAGCTCAGTGGTTAAGAATGTGATTTTCATGCAGAAGGTTCCAGGTTCAAGCCCTGGCATCTCCAGATAGGGCTGGGAGAGACCCCTGTTGTAAATCCTGGGCAGCCACTGCCAGTCTCTGTAGGAAGACACCCAATGGGCAGCCATTGTGGTGGCCCTGATTCTAAAGGAATGGGTCGTGAAATCCATGGCCAGGAGGCTTCAAGCATGTATGGACCTATGCGTAACACGAGTAAATTGATGTCTAGGCAAGTGAGAATGGTCCTGGTGAATGAGGAAGTGGCCCAGGCTAGGAGGCCTGAGGTAGAGATAACTCCTGGTGTCTTTTACTGGACAAGGGCCCTTGTGCTCCAATGCTGAGAGCCTGATGAGGGCTCCTTTACCTGACTGGTCACTTTTGGAGTTACAAATGCAGACAATCAGTTCATCAGGGCAAAGGTTCATGTCTTCAATTAGAAGCCCCCTGGAGAGGGTGCTGAGCTTGCCCTCATTAACGCATTCACCCACCCTAAGGGCCCCCCAAAATGCAATGTAAAATGCTGCAGAAAACAATCAGCTTCGTATTTTGACTAGTAGATGGTCCTTAAGACTCTGCAGATATGGCACAGGAGGTCAAATGTGATTGGTTTCCTACCCTCCGTGTTTGGTTGGTCTACGCCAACCCTTGATCACCCTACGCACCACGAATGCTGCGCAGGGGTCAACAGAATAAATGCATTTGCTGAAAAAGACAATAGCAGTGGTTTGAATGGATAACATTTTAGGCGTGCAACCCCACCTACAGAGGTGCACAAGATATTGCAACACTTGATCCTCTGTGGGAGGGTACTTATGCCCGATGGAAAGCGATTTTGTGCGGAAAACAATGAAATTGGACCATGCCTTCTTGTAGGATTTAAGCATGGATGGTGCCACAGAAGCCAATGCTCCCTGTATCACATCAAGGTTCCAGAGATGCTCCAGGAATGGCTCCAGTAATTGCTGGGCCTCTGGTGCTAATGATTGTAAACGATCCATGTGGAACTGGGATAATGTGTCAGCAATTTTATTGTTAAGCCCTGGGATAAATCTGGCTGAAAAAACAATGCTAGATTCCGGACACAACAGGATAAAGGTGTAACACCCTATCTCAGTGTGAAGATTGTCTGGTAAGGATGTTGATTGTCACTCCAGATCTGGTGTGGAGGCAAGAGAGGGAAACCCCTGGCCGTACCACAGTTTAAATTACCCACGGCTATGCCCCCCACCAGTATGGATTGGCTGGGCAGGGGTGACACGGCGGGGGCTGGCGTCAATCTCCCACCCCCTAGCCTGGTCACCTTAAGGGCCCATATGCCTGGCCACAACGCCACCCACCCCAGAAGGTGAAGGGACCTGTTAATAGACTCCAGAAGCTCTTCACTGCTAGGAGAGGAGTTTATGTCACTTAAAATATAAGATCCCACACAGAGAGACAACAGAGGGTGGAATGATGAATGAAGGTTAAACTATGCACATATTTCAGTTACAGATAGTTAGACTTATTTTCAATAGGGGTTAATACTTAAGTAGGATTACCATACATCTGGACATAGCTGGGAATCGGTCATCAGAAACAGTGACATTGCTTGAATGTCTGGGAAAATCTGGTCCCATGTTGGAAGTATTGATTTTGGTGAATTTATTTTTAAAATAGCTTCTTCTTCTTCTTCTTCTTCTTCTTCTTCTTCTTCTTCTTCTTCTTCTTCTCCTTCTTCTTCTTCTTCTGCAAAAAACCCTAGAATTATGGCAACCCTAAATTAAGGGCTTCATGAAATCAATCAGTCATCGTCATCTCACATGCAAGAGCAGTCCTCCTGGACCAGACCAAAGGACCTTCAAGTCCAGCGTCCTTGCACAATTAGATCCATCTGCAAACCCCAGAAGCAGGAGCATAGCCCAACTAGGCAAAGAACATTTGGAAGAACTTTTCTCCCTAGATTTGCCCAATCCAGGGACATATAACATGGTGATATCCAGATATTGTTGAGATTCCAACTCCCATCAGCCTCTATTAGCATTGGTCAATTGTCAGGGATGATAGGATTTGTAGTCCAATAAATTATGGTCTAATCTCTTTTAAAAGCAATTAAGCTGATGGTCACCACTGAATCTTGTGACAGTTAGTTTAATATAACAATTTGTCAACTGGAGATAGTTGATCAAGTGAAGTAGGTGCATGTGCTGAATAAGACTTAAATGGGCAATACCTCTAACCATCATTAGACTCTCCCCAGCTCCAGTTAGGAGTAGATTTGTAGGCTAGGGAATATTATGCCAAGCTTTATTTTTGTACCATAGACTGCAAGGCTATTTCTGGTAGTAGAAGCTCAGAGTAATAAAACTGAGACAGACTTATGCCAGTAGCCTTGGAAACACTGTTGTCAGTTCTGCTAAACAAACCCTGGAATTGACAAAAGGCAGCCTTGATGACCACTTCTGGTTAGCAATGGTGCTGCTGATCATTACTCTGCTCAATACACTAATTTCTGAGGGCCTGTAATGCAATCAGCCACTAAAAAGTGAGTGCCACACCTCTGAAAATTCTCTAGCTTGGATCCTAAACTGAGTTAGCATGCCTCCTTTCTTCCCTGGTGACTTGAGTGCTGCATTCCTGGGCGCCCAGGGACCTGAGGAAATGTAATTTCCCCAGAGCACCTGTGTCCTTAGCTCAGACATCAGGTTCTAGAGCTCTTTGAATTTGGAACACTCTTTTATATGGAGAAGATTTCAGGGACTCATGAAAAACATTTAGACTACATTGCATTCCCCATTATAACATTGGGGATGTGGCGGTGTTTGAAGCTTGGAACTGGACTCAGAAACAAACCACACACACACAATTTTTTTTTACTGGTGGGGGAGTAGCTCAGTTTGCTGAGCCCCATTCATTCTGAATCAAGACAGGAAGAGTTCACCCACCATTAATTCTGAAGCATGTACTTTCTTCTTCCCTTTCTTTTTGACCACACTGCAGCTAACCTGTTACATCACCCTTTCCTTTACTGCAGATCATATTCAAGATAATATTCTTATGCAGCTAAATTCATTCCTGTCTATGGGGAGAAGAGACATGCATATTAATGCAGAAATATCAAAAGCAAGTGCCCTTGCTGCTGAGCCCAGTGTATGCTGAACAATAAGAAATGCAGGAGTGTCACTAGGCACTTAAAGGATATTGTAGAAATGTGCATAAATGTATGGAGTGCCGTCTAGGCAAATTAATATGGCGTTTGGTTCGGACAAGCGGTGGTCACTTGCACTGTGTTTTGCAGGATGCCCAGGTACCCTGTAAATAAGGTTTTTTTGAGGTTTTAAAAGTGAGAGGGAGCAGAAGATCTGGGGATCATAACACATAACCCAGAGCTCATGTCCTCTTTCACCACCACCCCAGCAACACCCTTGGAACAATTCACAGTGATTTTTGATGAGCTAATGCAACCTTGGTTGGACAGTGCTCTCGAAGCTACCAGCATGAGTTTGACCAAACTGTGGGAGACAGTGGAAGACAGGAGTGCCTGACGTGCTCTGGTCCAGGGGGTCACGAAGAGTCAGACATGACTAAATGACTAAACAACAACAATGCAACCTGAAGTCAAGGAACACAGGTGGCTAACTGTTTTCCAAGGAATATTATCTCACCCCTTCTCATGCATGGGGAACCTATGGCGCTCCAGTTGCTGCTGGACTGCAACTCCCATCCTCCCTGACTATTGACCATAGTGCCTGAGGCTGATTGGAGCTGGTGACCAACAGTAGCCAAAGAGCCAAAGGTTTCCCATTCCTGCAATGGATCACTGGATGAGCAGAGAGGGGGCAATAACAGAAGCAGAACTGCATGGATCAGCTGGGGAGAGGGGCTCTGTACTTGTATGTGTGTGTGTGTGTGTGTGCATCCTGTGTGTATTTCTGTTTTTTTATGCATGTATGCCCTCTGTGTGTGCAAGAGTGTGGGTGACCATGCACACTGCTGGCATGCAGGTACCAGAGGGCTGGCAACAACTGTCAGCCTTGCATTGCAAAATTTTAGCCAATTCTACAATGGAGCGTGTATTCTATGTCAGTGTTTAATGTCTCTCTCTTAATCAAGAGGCTTCATAACCACCCACAAAGTGCAATCTTAACTCAGACATAAATGCCTTAGAGTTCAACAGGAGCTGCTCCATAATAAGTGCGGTGTGAGGAGTGTAGTCTAACAGATCAATCATAAGGATAGGAAGCTGGCGGAATCTATGTGAAGCCAGCACAAGGTACCCCTGTTCCCAACTTGGTTTAGTAGTGGGGCTACTGCTGGCTAAGCTGGCCCAAGTCTGGCAGACAAAAAACAAGCCATTAAAATAGAATCATAAATCAAAGAATTGTAGAGTTGGAAGGGATCCTGAGGATCATTTAGTCCAATCCCTAGGAATGTTTAGCTGTCCCAGGGATTGAACCTGCAACCTTGGCATTATTAGCACCACAATCTAACCAACCGAGCTATCAAGTTTGACTGGCACAACTTCTACCAGGTTGCCAGGTCATGTGACTGAGCTGAAAGAGGTTTGGAGTAGCTGTCCATCTCTATACCCTACCCTGCCATGTCACCAGAATGACCCTATTTTTGAATTTATGCTGGTATCTATTCTGCTGGCTGAGCCCTAGCTGCACCAGGTGGGTTGAGGGAGTGATGCCCAGGTTGTCCTCACCTGGTGGATAATGGTTTTGGACTGCACTGTAAAGCTCAATCCCTGTTGAAAATCAGGAGGGCTCACAGGACAAGAACCTCCTAAGGAAATGAGCCTCCTGAATCAGGCAATGACCCAACTGGTGTGACATTCTACTGGCTGATTAGATGCCTGTGGGAAGCCTGCAAACAGGACACAAGAGCAATAGAATTCTACTCGCTTGCCATTCCCAGTTTATCCATGCCTAAGATAATTAAAGAACCTCTTAATGAGAGTGAAAGAGGAGAGAGCAAAATATAGTCTGAAGCTCAACATAAAAAACACACCTAAAATCATGGCCACTGATCCCATCTCCTCCTGGCAAATAGAAGGGGAAGAAATGGAGGCAGTGAGAGATTTTACCTTCTTGGGCTCCATGATCACTGCAGATGGTGACAGCAGTCACAAAATTAAAAGACGCCTGCTTCTTGGGAGAAAAGCAATGACAAAGCTAGACAGCATTTTAAAAAGCAGAAACATCACCTGCCAACAAAGGTCCGCATAGTTAAAGCTATGGTTTTCCCAGTAGTGATGTATGGAAGTGAGAGCTGGACCATAAAGAAGGCTGATCGCCAAAGAATTGATGCTTTTGAATTATGGTGCTGGAGGAGACTCTTGAGAGTCCCATGGACTGCAAGAAGATCAAACCTCTCCATTCTTAAGGAAATCAGCCCTGAGTGCTCACTGGAAAGGGCAGATTGTGAAGCTGAGGCTCCAAGACTTTGGTCACCTCATGAGAAGAGAAGACTCCCTGGAAAAGACCCTGATGTTGGGAAAGGTGGAGGGCACAAGGAGAAGGGGACAACAGAGGACAAGATGGTTGGACAGTGTTCTTGAAGCTACTAACATGAGTTTGACCAAGCTGTGGGAGGCAGTGGAAGACAGGAGGGCCTGGCATGCTCTGGTCCAGGGGGTCTCGAAGAGTCGGACACGACTAAACGACTAAACAACAACAACAAAGATAATATTTTAGTTTCCTATCGCTTTTAACATATTGTTATGAATTGCAGGGGGCAGATCCCCCACAATCCTTAATGGCATAATTTAGCTATATTTGGAATATTAAGGGAAGGTACCAGGAGCAGTGTAAAAAATTAGGCTGAGCCAGTTCTCCTGGTCAGGACATCAGCTGACAGAGGTGCCATCAAAGAACAAAGACAGGTGATGGCAGGGTCATTAATCTGAAAAAAGGTGTGACATTCAGTGTCAGGAAAGAAGGGTATGTTCCCCAGCTCTGTGTTAGTTAGCAAAACAAAATAGCAAAGTTAGGAAGGGGAAGTTGCCAGGGTTACAGGGGGTGTGATGTCACCATAGGAAAAAATACTCCTTGTACAAGGGGCTTGAGTTATGTTTGGAGCAGGAGGTGTTGGGAGGAAAAAGGGAGGTACCAGGACTCCATGCATGCTGGCTGGGAGAGGCTGCATGTAGAGATGAAGGAGTGTGGCTGACTTCTTCTCTGGAACCAATCTTGTTGAAGCTATGAGGGGAGCAACCTGAAACACTCTGGGGGTACAATGTTCTGCACCCCTTCCATGGAAAACTCAGTTGTAAATATGTGTAAATAAACCATATTTCTTAAAGACCCTGCAGTCTCCACCATGCCCATTCCAAAAGTACGCAAATTCTGGTTAAATCCTTGGAGTCTCACACCACTTGGCAGAGATCGGGATGGCTTGTAACAATATATTTTATATTTGATTTTATTCTGTAATGGTTTTTTATTGCTTTATTTGATGTTTTAATATAGGTTGTAAACTGTTTTGGGATTTTTTTCTTTAAGGGATAGAAGTGAAATGAAGTAGTTGTCATCGTAATAATAATAATAATACTCACAAGGCAAGCCCTATTTAATTCAATGGATCATATTCCCAGGAAATTCACATTAGTGCTGCAGTGTTAATTTGAAAGGGGAAAGGGAACCTATTATGGCTGCAGTTTTATGCCCACATTCACCTGAGGGTAAGACTCATGGAACACAATAGGGCTTACTTCTGTGTAGATGTGCCAAGGACGAAACTGTCAATATGTTAGTTTTTGAAGCACCAGAAACAAACATTGGCCGTCGCTCTGGGAACCAGCACACTAATATCCTGAGGAAGGCAAAGCAGTGTCTGATGTACGGTAATATGTAATAATAACTGCTGGGAGACTAGATTCCTGACAAGTTACATAGACATTTTAAACTATACATAGAATTTATAAACCAAAAGAAACACCAAACGAAAAACGCCTCTATTGAATAACAAACAGAGCAGATATAAATATGTCCCATCATTTTGATTCCCCCTTTGCCTGTAGCAGTGACAAAATAAGAAAAGGAGGGAAAGGGAGAGAAATTGCTTTACATTTTAATCTAGTGATCTGGATATGAAAGGCATTTTCATGGCAAAGTAATCACAGCAGACAGTACCGTAAACTCTGCACTTTGTCTCAGTGATGCTGCAGATCTTAAATACTCAGGCTTCACAAGTTGCAATTTGTCCTAGTTCCTTGCTAAATTCAATCAGCATCTTGGAGAGGATACTTTGGAAGGGGATGGGTGGGATTAATAGTTTCAGGGACATAACCAATAACCACAGGCTGACAAAACTGTCATATACCTGGGCCACAATTCTGGTTCTAGCTCAGAGGTGGACTCAGGGGAAGGGGGGGGGGCTTCACCTGGAACACCATCACCCCTTGCTCCCAGACAATCCAAGCCAGAGGGTGTAGCCTTGGCTTACTCTTCTGGCTCAGGAACTACTCCTCCTTGGTAACCCATGCCTCAGTTACCATTACCCATGCTGTAGGAGCCGTTAGCCTGGTGTGAGAGCCAGTGTGGTGTAGTGGTTTAGAGCGGTAGTCACGTAATCTGGTGAACCGGGTTCGCGTCTCCACTCCTCCACATGCAGCTGCTGGGTGACCTTGGGCCAGTCACACTTCTCTGAAGTCTCTCAGCCCCACTCACCTCACAGAGTGTTTGTTGTGGGGGAGGAAGGGAAAGGAGAATGTTAGCCGCTTTGAGACTCTGAAGGGGAGTGAAAGGCGGGATATCAAATCCAAACAGCCCAGTCATTTCACTGCCTGAGCACCAACCCTACCCAGCAGCCTTGCTTTTTTAAAAAAATAGGTTTTTTGGTTTTTCAATATACAGTGGTACCTTGGGTTAAGTACTTAATTCGTTCCGGAGGTCCGTACTTAACCTGAAACTGTTCTTAACCTGAAGCACCACTTTAGCTAATGGGGCCTCCCGCTGCCACCGTGCCGCTGGAGCACGATTTCTGTTCTCATCCTGAAGCAAAGTTCTTAACCTGAAGCACTATTTCTGGGTTAGCGGAGTCTGTAACCTGAAGCGTATGTAACCTGAAGCATATGTAACCTGAGGGCCAGGGTGAGAACTTCAATACATAACACCCCTCCCCACCGAGATAAGGCATTAGTTACAATCATAGTGGTTCCATTACATACAGCAATACCCTTATTGGTTTCAGTAAGGCACATAAGCATATTAATTGACCCTATTCACCATACAGGTTTACATGTGCAGTTTGTCCAGTGAACATAGTCTTTTAAATAAGCTGGGTGCTTGGAAACCCTGCTAGACTACCAAGGGCCAGTACCAGAGTCCAGGTGGCTGCAACTGTGGTACGACCAAATGTGGCATTGAGCCCAAGTTCCCTGGCTCTGCTGCTGTCGAAGGAACCGCCGCGAGCAGACCTGGCGGACGGTCAGGCACGGAGGTGGTCCGAGTCTCTGGAGAGCCAGGCAGATCCACCGAAGGTACTGCTTTTTCACGATGGCCTTCCATGTGTGGAAGCCACTCATGACGGAGCAGCACCCCACAGGATTAATCAATGCTTAGCATCCTACCTGCTTCAGGTAGTGGAACACAAGGTGGGAAGAAGAGGCTCGATGAGCAAGAGAAGTTGGATGTACAACCCATACCCAAAGACATAAAATCCCGCCCCCCCCAATCTTGCATTGCATATCTAAAGGCATTCTCCTGATGCTTAACTTCTCCGAGGAAGAAACAGCCACTTAAGTAGGTCCCTCCTCCTCTTTTTGTGGTTTCTGTTTCTTCTCACCTGATGCCTACCTCTCTTTCCTCCCTAGCACCCCAAACTATGACAGCTGCAGTTTACTCTGGGCTGCCAAGCTGTTGCAAACTGGGGCTTCTCAGCCCAACTTGAGCAATGCACAGATATGCATAAATCAGCCTAATCTGGATCAGGAGTTGGCCAAATTTAGTGGACTGATCTACTTGGGGTTCCTACTTAGGGGTGGATTTAAGTCATGGGCCCATAAAACTCGCCCTACTTGGTCCCTGTCCTTCAAGACCTAACAAATCTGCTCAAACCGTGAGCACCCCAGTCTCTGCTCGAACCCTGCTCTGCAATTTGAGGGAAGAAAGGGGCACAGAACCTCCCCCTCCCACTGTTTTCTTAGCTCTGTGAGATATGTAAAAAAAAGTAAAACAGAAATAAAAATCCCAAAAACTTGAATTTGACATTTCCCCCACTGTTTCATGTCACTTTCCAAACATGCTGCCAATTTTTATATCTCATTTGCTCCCTCTTTCAAAGTGTCTGGCACAGGTTGCTGATTTTGGAAGACATGGCATGCTGCCACCATAAGCTGAGCCACCGAACATCGTGCTCTTGTGTCACCATATTGACTGTGCCGGATGTGATTTGCCAACTCAAGTGCCTTGTTGTGTCTGCTTTTTATTAAAACATCCCCATCCTATCTTTAGGCCCATGGCTCCATAAGGTAGTTTGCTATCTCCCCAATACAACTCTCCAATGCAATTAAATCAAACATCTTGAACAGAGTTTTTACAGTGCGTGCGCTCGCTCTTATTTTTATTAAATTTTTTGTTTTACAATTTAAAATACTCATTTAAACATCCTTAAAATATCAATGACTTTCCTTCTTCTCTTTCCATGGTTCATTTTGCATATCATAAATCCCTGCATTTTTTTGCAAAAAGTAAACCATTCAATATTCCATTCTTCCATCCATCAAAACTTATTTACACTGTTGAATTTATCTTAATGCTGCCAACATTTTCAAGTGTACACAATTCCCCCCGCCATGTATTCAATAAATGTTTTCCAAGCTTCTCTAAACGTGCATTCTTCTTATTCTCTTATTCTATATGTTAAGTCTGCAAGATGCATATATACTGCCAGCTTAAGTTGTCATTCTTCTTTAGTTCATTTTCCATTTAGTGTGTGCTATGCCTCTTCACTCTCGACTCAGTTATATAGCTGCAAATAAAAACGTTTAAGTGTGTTTTAAGTGCAGCATACAATGCGACACTAGATGGCGATGGTGAACCTTATGGAAAATTCAATGTATTTTTTAAAGCGCTTTTTTTTCCCAAAAAAGCATTTTCAGAACAGTTTTTATATGTGTGTAGATTCCACCCTTGTATCAGTAAGGGGAAAAAACCAGTAAAACATTTAATAGTAGAAGGCCTGTGCATGGACTCATTCCAGTCTGCTTTGTGGCCCCATTTTTTAAATCTGGATTGTACCTGATCCACTGCAGAAATATCCAGACCCATTCCAACCCACCCCAGATCCAACTCTGGATGACAATTTGCAAATAATGAATCACCAGAATTCCCAATGACTTACACGGTGAAATGAAAATGGCCATAACTTTTTCTTTTTCACATATGGTCATAATATTTGGAGGTACAGTAACTCCTACAGAGGGGATTTACCTTGCTAAATTTCAGATAGGTAGCTCCGGGGGTTTCCATGCTAGTCACCTTTACATTTTTCTTTTCTTCCCCCCCCCCCATTTTGGAAGACTGTGAGGGCTCAGTCATGCCAATTCTGATGCTCCTGTGTTTGCCCTCTTCCTTTCATCAATACTTTGACAAGCAGGTGTTCTATTACATCATTTTATTGTAAACATTGGCTAAGGGGGTTGTGGTTCTTAGCACCTTTAAACCTTGTGCCTACTTGCAGCACTGATTGGCAGAGATTTGGGGCAATCCAGTGCTGTCTCCACTCAATACCTGGGGGTTGATTATAAAATTCCCTACTTTTGATGGAGGTGGGCTGATTAATAAGAAGTATTTCCTCATGGATTTGACACACAGATTTGATGCAGTGCTAGAAAGGTGTTGATTCTGCCAAATCTGCTGGGATTAAGTTGTGCTTGCTCCTGCAAAATAACTTTTTTTGTTGCTGCTAAAGCTTTTCCTTACAAATTGAAAGGACTGTTTCCCCTTCACCTCCACACACACACACACACACACACACACACACACACACACCAGTCCACAGCCAATAAATGAATATAGAGTCTGCATTAATCCTCTAGCCTGGGGAACCATGAAAACAGTGAGAAAATTACTGATCAGCCACTTGGAATTAAGTAGAAATGCTGTTTACATCAGGCTTACATGGGTGACTTGGATACGGTGCACTGGAACAGGAAGGTGCTGAAGGGCATTCTGTGGTTTGTCTTAGAAGCACCAGTCATCAAAGGAACATCTTGCTCACTAAATGATCTCCACTGGGTTCTCAAGTGCTCTTCCAGAGGCCAAGGAAATGTCCCACTGGCCTTTGCAATCTCTGTGATATCAGTAGCCTCAGCTGCTGTCTGGTGGTATCATTCGGCTCTTTTCCCTTCTGAAGTGACAGCATCCTCTCCAGTTCTCAGCTGATATCAGGACTTCAAATGAGAGCCACCTGATGTCAGAAACGCAGAACCTTGATAACATAATCCTCCTACCCAAGTTTATTTCTGGTTCCTGAGTGTAACCGCCTTAGCTTTTTTATTTATTTTTAATTTTTATTCAGACTTACTTGAACAATGGGCAGATTATTTTTTCAGTGCCGCATCAAGCGCTCCCTGCACCTCTTTGCGTGCACATGTATTTTTGAGATCAATGAGCAATGAAATCTCTCCTTAGTCACTCTCAGGCTTGCTCAGGTGCCTTGAAATATGCGTCACCTTTAATGATACATAGTTGGGGTTTGCAGAGAGAGCTAAGACTACAGATCCTCATTGCTGCACAGGGAACAAAGGCACTGGAATTAAGGATTATTGCTGTCACATTGTTTGCAGACTCTTCATTGTTGCAGCTCAGTTTTGCTCCTTCTGAAAATGTTCATTTCAGAAAGGTTGCACTTCCCTTTCAGTTCAACCTTTGTGTTCCTTGGAATAGCATCTTCCACTATACACAGACAGCACCTCCCCACTGCGACAAAACAATTCAGTACAGCCCTCAATAAAGGCTGAAACTACCACCCAAGTATTTAGATAAATCTTCCCTTTGCATGAAACTGCAACATGGAGCTATCTGTTCCCTGCCCCACAGATATAGCCTCTGCCACCGCCCCAAAGAGGGTGAATTTAAGTTTCCTTTTGATATGCTAAGCACAATTAGGCAGAAGCATTAGGGTATGTGCAATACTGTATAGTATCTATCTCGTTCTCTGTCAAGGAGGAGGTGACAGTGTTTCGCAACTGTAATGCAAAGTCTGGTGGGATTCTTTTTCCCAGCTTCAGTAATTTTTTTGCTCAAGGTACATTAAGCATATAATTAACTGTGATTAAATGATAATTGCAGTCTGTTCCCCCCCCCACCTCGAGCAAGACTGGTTGTTTATGCCTTTACAGTTCCTGCATGATGTTTATATTGTATGTGCCATGGAAAGGGGGGTTGGAAGGGTATTTTAAAAAGTTCCAAAGAAATAATTGCCATGCATTTAAAAAGCAATTAAAACCTGATGCATGCCCTGGTTTAAGGTAGGTGCTATATGAATTTTGATTACATATTTTGTTCCGAAACATTGACTGGGGAAAAAGAAAATTCAAAATAACTGTGTTAAAGCAAAAGAATATCTTTGTAAAAATATTTTACTTTCTCTTGTTAAAAGCGACACCTCTTTCTGAAGTCTATAAGGCCTATTATTTACTATAAATTTTGGAAAGTGGATTGTCTGTCTGTTTGCCCATTTCCCCTCTATAGGTTTTGTTGCCTCTCACAATATTGTTGCCAAACTTGGCATGAGGGTTTCTGAGGCAGGGCAGGCAGTTACTGTTTATGTGCAAATGCTGGCCATCATTTTGAATCAAGATAGTGGACCAAAACATCACTTTGGGGTGATTTTGCCTATTTTTTAGCATAGATTCAACCATCTCTTGTGATATCATCACCAAACTCTGTACAAAGGTTGACATTTGAATGCCATGCACCATTTTGAATCAAGACTGTGAATGGAAACATAACTTTGGTATGACTTCATTCATTTTTGAGTGCAACAGGTCCAAACTAGGCCAGTTTGGACAACTCTGAAGACATTGTTGCCCCATTTGTTGGGTATTTGCCAAATCTGGCTTGACAGTTCCAACCTACAACAAATTAGATGGCTCTGAAGAGATTGTTGCCCAACTGGCAGGATGGTTCCAACTTGTGCCAATTTGGATGCCTCTCAAAATATTGTCATCAAGTTTGATGTGCTAAGTTGCAACTGTGTCGATTTGGAAACCTCTTGAGATATTGTCACCCAACTGAGCACAAGTGTTCCCAAGATGGAGGCAGCAGTCTTAGTCTATGTTTGAATGCCATATGTCATACTGAATCAAGATGGTGGACCAAATGTGAGTGTGCCATGACTTACCCAATTTGGTGTGACAGTTACAAACTAGGTTTCCCGAGGTGGTGGAGGTGGCTTTCTCCTATGTTTGGATATCACTGGACGCAATGAGTTGTGTGTTAGTATATGTGTGTGCGCACGCAGCCCCCAAACTCACAAATTACACTATCTATTTAAAAATCACAGATTCCTTTCTTTCTTCAAATTCCTGGGCAGTGGCTGGCCCTTTCCAGTACTTTGCATATAATTCTGGAAGGGATTTCAAGCTACTACATGGTAGCATTTTTGTATTTGAAAGCTTGGCTTTCAAACAAGCCATGAGAGATAATCCTAGAATGATTACTTATACTTTGTCAGATTCACCAGTCCATCTAGCTCAGTAATGCTTACATTGGCTAGCAGTGGCGCTCCAGAATTTCAGGAAGGAGTCCAGTGATTTCTGGGGTTGTGAGCCACCTATGAGTGTGTGTGTGGGGGGTGGAGTTTCAGGGAGGCATAGAGGTGGAAGAGAGTGTCTGATCATTAGAATCTCCTCTGTCTCCTCCACTCTCTCAGGAAATGAGGAGGGGCTTAAAGCAACAGCAGCAGCTGGAGTTGGTGCACAGGAGGAGCTGTTGGTTGCTTGAATGGACCATGTTGTCAGAAGATGTGTTAAATGTGCTGGAGGATGCAAGGTGCACTGTTGCTCCAACTGCTGGGAAAGAGCACAGGAATGAAGGAGGAAATGCCCAGCACTAGCTTTTTAACAGGAGTGGTGCATGTGATTCATGCACTGTAGGAGCTGATGTAACCAAGTGCTTTGCCAATAAAGAACTAAACTTCCAATTGCATGTACTGCTTGCATGGGGTGGGTGGGTGTTCTCAGGACAGAGGCATTCAATTCAGGACCATCTGCATGCAAAACAGATGCTCATGCCCCCAAATTAAAGTAAGATATCAGTCCTCATGGTCTTAAATAAACAACTTATTTAAACAGGAACAGATTTCTATTAGGAGGTTATTTATTAAACATATGGCAATGCTGTCAAAATATGATTTTATTTGGCAGCATATGTAAACAGGTAAGGCCTTTCTTCTTCTTACCCATTTCATTCATTGTGTAATGAACATTGTGTTTTCGTACCCCATTTTTAATTTTATAATTGTACCTGGTTCATTTACTCCTGATTTTTTAAATATATATTTCTTTTCTCATCTTGTATTTATATTATTTTGCTGTCAATGCCTGTATTTCTCTTAATGCTTATCACTTTTTTTGTTTTTGTTTAGAAAAATATTTTTAAAAATTACACCCAGAGACATATATGAAGAGAGGAAGTGGAGTCCTAACATTGGTCCATCCAGCTCAGTATACTTGGCAGCAACTCTCCAGGACTTCAAACTTAGAAACTTTTGGAAAGGATTGGACAGCCACAAAAACCTTTTAGAATAATAGTATCAAAGTGGTAATGGTCTTCCCCAGTTTGCCCCTCCCCAAAACAATGGGCTCTTGGAGAAGGAGCTGGCTGAAGGCCATAGGCACTGGTTAGCCACCATGATCAGTGGCTTTTCAGGTGTTCAGATCTGGGGCCTTCTCTATACAAATCATGTACAGTATTCTACCATTGAGCTATGGTCCTTCCCTGTCCCTTTCCCCTTGATCATACCTCCTCCTTACCCAGGCTTTTGCTTCTTTTACATCCTCCTTCTCTAGGTTTTTCTACAGGTTCTATGGAGGTATCCTCAGCAGCAGCTAGGCTAAGGCGGTGTACATAGTAAAGGTAAAGGTACCCCTACCCGTACGGGCCAGTCGTGTCCAACTCAAGAGGCCGTGAGCCGGTGCCATCCGAAGACACTTCCGAGTCACGTGGCAAGCGTGACTAAGCAGCATCTGGCGAGCCAGCACCAGCGCCGCACACGGGAACGCCGTTTACCTTCCCGCTATAAAGCGGTCCCTATTTATCTACTTGCACTTAGGGGTGCTTTCGAACTGCTAGGTGGGCAGGAGCTGGGACCGAACGACGGGAGCTCACCCCGCCATGGGGATTCGAATCGCCAACCTTGCAATCAGCAGGTCCTAGGCACTGAGGTTTTACCCACAGCACCACCCGCGTCCTTTGCGGTGTACATACCATACATTTAAAACCACAGTTAAAGTGTATGGCTTCCTTCAAATAATTCTGGAAACTGTGGTCTACTTCTCCCTGAGCTACAGTTCCTAGGATCATTAATGAACTACAATGCCTAGGATTCTTTGGAGGAAGTCATACACTTTAAATGTGCTTTAATTATGTGCTACGTATGTAGCATGGCAGACCCACCAAGTGCCCCTATTATCCAGGGATGTCCCTTGATTTAGAGAAGCCATCCCAGTTTCTGATTTGATCCTGGAATGCCCCACTTTTCCTTAGGACATCCCTATTTTCATTGGAGAAATGCTGGAGGGGATGGAGCTATCTAATCCCTGAGCCGTCTGAAGACAATCCTGTATAGGGAAGTTTTTTTAAAATGTTTAATATTTTATTACGTTTATATATATCTTGGAAGCTGCCCAGGGTGGCTGGGGCAACCCCAGTAATACGTGTAGGATGTAAATAGTAAAATTATCATTATGGAATAGGATGTCCCTATTTTTATTGGAGAAATGTTGGAAGGTATGGCATGGGTGATTTTGAAGTTTTGTAGAAACAACACACACTCAATCTGTTGATTATCTGTAAAACTTCGGTTTATTGTTACTTCTGTTGTGACCTGCAGTGTTAAACAAGTTGCCCTCCACTGGTTGAAAGATTAGCAATGTACAAATTTTAATTGATTCCATTCAGTTGTTTCTGGGCTCCTGTTTCAAAAGCAGGGAAGTGTATCTCTGGCACAGCAGATGCATGCTAAATCTGAATCGCTTTGTTGGGTTGCAAATATCTCTGTCTCTCTGTGTGTGTCTCTTGTCTCTCCCCCGCCTTGGTTTATCACACAATTTTGTAGACTGTTTTGAATCCAAAGCTTAACCTACATTTCTCAAAGTGTCTCCTACTCAGAAAACAAACAAACAAACAAACAAACAAACAAACCCAAACATATGAAATTGTAACTCCTGCTGTTTCAGGCTAATGACTCATCGAGTTCAGCATCCCATTCTCACAGTGGCAAACCGAGACACCTATGGGAAGCACAAAAGTAGGACCTGAGCACGGCAGTTTCCCCTCTGCTGCGCATGACACTTAGATGTTGTGGGCATCCAGAGAATTATTATTATTTATTATTATTATTATTATTATTATTATTATTATTATTATTATTATTATTTATACCCCGCCCTCCCCAGCCAAGGCCGGGCTCAGAGCGGCTTAAAAGCAATAATGAAAACAAGTTGAATGATTACAACATAAAAACAAAATTAAAATACATTAAAATATTGAAACATTAAAATATTAAAATGTAGCCTCATCGCAGGAGGAGAAGGAAAAGAAAAAAGAAAGAGAGGGAGGGAATCAAATTGGCTCCAAGCCAAAGGCCAGGCGGAACAACTCTGTCTTACAGGCCCTGCGGAAAGAAATCAGATCCTGCAGGGCCCTGGTCTCATGAGGCAGAGCGTTCCACCAGGCCGGAGCCAGCGTTGAAAAGGCCCTGGCTCTGGTTGAAGCTAATCTAACTTCCTTAGGGCCCGGGACCACTAGGTTGTTGTTATTTATGGACCTTGAGGCTCTCCGTGGGGCATACCGGGAGAGGCGGTCCCGTAGGTACAAGGGTCCTAGGCCGTGAAGGGCTTTAAAGAGAAGCTGAACATTGGAAGATTCAGGACAGATATTTAATCATGCAGCACATCAGTTCAACTATGGAATTGGCTGCTATGGGAAGCAGTGACAACCACAGACTTGAATGACTCTAATGAGAATAGGGATGTCCTACAATACCCTCCAACATTTCTCCAATGAAAATAGGGACATTCCAAGGAAAAGCAGGACATTCTGAGATCAAATCAGAAAGCGGGACAGGGATGTCCCTGAGGGTTTGCAGCTGTGCTCTGTTTCTATAGTCCAGTTGCTGGAAACTGCAGGATGGGAGAATGTTATTGCGCCTGGTTCCTACTTGATGGTTTCCCACAGGTATCTGGGTGTTCACTCTGAGAGCAGGATACTGGACTGGATGGGCCACTGGCATGCCATTGCTGTTTATATTTGTTACTGTTATTGCTAATATTATAAAAGCAAAACAAGCTTCAAAAATAATTATAACAGAGAACTGCCTATTGTGAAGTAGGGCACATGGCCACCCTACAACAGAAAGCCACAATGAATAACCGTGACAGATTTGCTCTGCAACAAAAATATTTCTGTTTTGTTTTTGTCTTTCATTTATTGCTGAAAATACACCAAGCTTAAAAAACTGGCAGGTTCTCCAGATTGGGACGTGGAATGAAACTCTGTGCACAGATGGCTTTGGTGTAGCTTTACAACAAAGCTTTTGGCTATGTGTTGTGTTCTCTTTCTCTTTCTCTCTCTCTCCCACTCGCCCCCCATATGCTCAGAGAGCTCTGAGGCTTGTAGAGAAACACATTTCCTCTTCAGGGATCTCATGACATGCTTTGTTTTCATGATCTAAGGATAAATGGCTGTGCCCCCTTTAGAAATTTCTCCACTCCAATGAAACTGGGGCATTCCCATCTGATCAGAGTGCATTTTAAAGGAGTGGAAGAGGCTGTTAAGTCAAGGCACAAGAGTTACTAACTCAAGCAGGCAATAAGTGCTCGGCAGCAGCCAATCAGCAAGACCATCTAAAAAATCTTTTTTTAAAAAAGTTTAATACACCTCCTTACAAAAGCGCTTGATCCAGACTAATTTAGGCACATTGAAATCACCATTATAAATATATTTATTTATTTCCCACCTTTTCCCCAGCTTAGGAATCAAGGTGGCTTACACACATAAAACAGAAAAGGCTAAAAACTTGGAAAAGGTAATCATTAAAACATAAATAAACATGAATAGAATAAAGATAATATTTTAAAGATCCATTAAAAACAAAAACAATAACGATGAAAACATCACAAATCATTGCAAAATGACGTTAATCATAATGAAGTCAAGCCCCAGTGATTTCAATGGGAATGAAGTTTCCATCTTAAAAGGGGTAACCCACCCCTCCCACACCTGGGTGAGAAAGAAAAGGAAATGCTTCTGTTGAGATAGTGATATAGCTGGGCACCATCTAAAACCAGGCAATATCAGCCAGTGGTTCTCAGTTTAAAGCCTGGCAGCTCCTAAGATTCATGGAAGGACTCTGTTCTTCACTACGTGCCACTTCCCTGCTGTAGCATTGGAATGCTTCATGAATTGGGGCCATTGTGTTGTGAGCCGGACTCTTGATGTCCCTGCTTCTCATCACTTCTAGTGACCAGGGATAAGGGCATAGACATCCACAGCTTGAGACTGTATACAAATAAGTCATGCGTAGAGCAGACATTAATACAACTAAGTTAGTCTTGTCCATTGGGTCTATTCTGAGTAGGACAAACATTGGTTACAACCCTCTATGACTTGTGTTGGGTATTTCCAGCAAGGAAATCAACTTGCTCCCCCTCCTGGAAAATGTGAAATGCACCCCTGTTTTGCATCTCATAACATTCCTAATTGGGAGGATATACATGCTTCCAAATAGCCTCAGGTAAACGATGCTTCTGTTTCTGATTACAGCAGACTGTTGGTGCCAGGGATATTTCTTTTCCTATCATGCAAACAAACCTTCATCTTCATTTTCCATTTTATCTCTCACCCCCACCAATTTCTGGCCTTATGAATCCCCCCCTACTTCTCTTTTCCTCAGGCCTCTCTGCATTTTGAAAACACTTATTTATTATGGCATTTGGTTATTGCTCTAATATAATACCCTGAAGGGTCAGGTATATTGTGTTTACATCTAGTGCTGCCTGGTATTGGATGTCAGATGGATTTACTTGGGTACCTCCAAGTGGTCTAGTTTGTTGTCATGCTTCTGTCTGCTCTCATAAAAGAAATAATGAACATGAAGATTCCCTCCTGAGCTGATAACCTACTTCAACGAGGGCTGAGTTGAATCTACTGTAGTTTAGGAGCATATTATAAAGCAACAAAAGTGCCCCCAGTTCCAGCATACCCCCCCCCCAGTGCTGCCTGCAAAAACAAGCAACTGTCCCCACCACAACCCTTCCAGAACTTTACTTGTCCATTTACTTTGTCCTCTCTTCTTGTCTCTTTCAGTTGACTTACTTTGGTCTTTGTGATGTCTCTACATAGCCAAGTCAGGAGGGTTACATAGCTTTGTAGCATCTTCTGCTATGTAATCCCTGATTGGATGGGATTGCCCTTACATCCCAGGGTTTTGCAACTGATCTAGGAATAATTGCTTTCCTTCAGTTGACTTTATTTGCCCCCACTGATGTCATCACCTAGCCAAATGTGATTGGCCACAGGGTAGATATGTGAAGCAATATCATGTTTGCCTTGTATCTGTAGCATTTGAGAGCAGCACAATCTGTTTTGGATCCATTTTGTGTTATTCTGATATGATTGATTTAGGTACTAATATGTTCTGTTCCAGAGCCATCAAACTAGGGTATTTTACTTTCATTATTATTGTCTTTTATGGAAAAGTCTTTTTTGTCTTGTTGCCTTCCCCTACCTTCCCTGGAAGTAAGGTAAGATAAAGGTCTCTGGAAGTACCCTTTGTTAGGAGAGAAAAGAGAATGAGTGCTATGATTTTTAATTGTATGTTTTGAAAAAATAGCAGTTGGGAATGAAGAAGGCAACTCTAATAATCTAACTCTACATTATATGCTTAAACTGTCTCACCCTGATAAGCAACCTGGTCAATGAATTCTGCACCAGCTGAAGTTTCCAAACTGTCTCCAGAGGCAGCTCTATGTAAAACATATTGCAGTAATCTAACCTAGAGGTTACCAAAGCATAGACAACAGAAGTTATACTATCCCTGCCCAGATAGGGGTCCACCACACCATGCCACCAAGGCCACTTCAGCCTCAAGTTACAGCAAGTGATCCAAAGTACCCCCAAGCTGTGCACCGAGTCTTTCAGAGGGAGTGTAAACCCATCAAGAGCAGGCAACCTCCCATCTATCTGGTCTAGGGAACCACCTACTAACAGTGCCTCATTCTTATGTGGATTGAGATTCAGTTTATTGGTTCTCATCCAGCCCATTACTGAGACAAGACAACAGTCCACTGCCACACCTGCTGATGTAAAGAGGTAGAACTCTGTGTCACCAGCATATTGCTGACAACATGCTTCAAAACTCTGGATGCTCCCACACAACGGTTTGATGTAGATGTTAAACAGCATGGGGAAATAGCAGGGCTTCTTTCCAGCCGGAACTCACCAGAACTCAGTTCTGGTACCTCTCAGGTGGGCACTATTGCCATTCTAAGAGAACAAGGGAAGTGCTCGTGGTGAGTTCCGGCACTTCTTTTTCTAGAAAAAATAGCACCAGATAGAATTGAACCCTAAGGAACCTACAGCTAGGTGAGGCCAACTCCTCCTGGCTGACCCACCCAGGTCTCAGTGATACAGACTAGATCAACCTCCTCATCCATAAGCAGGATGAGGCAGGTCATACTCCAAGCCAACCTGGCATTATTCAGCAGCAGGAACCACAGACCCGAAGACTGGCTGATAGCAAAACCACAGTTCCCCAAGTAGGAGGAGGGGCTGGCACATGGCACAGTCACTAACTGCCTGTGTTGTGTGCCCCTTATCGGACCTGCTCCACCTCCCACACCATACTGCCCCCTATCCTAAACTACTGTGATTGAACCCACCTCTGGTGCTTTCCCCAGCTCTGCTCCTCCCAGACACATCATCTTCTCACCCTCAGTAAAAGCAAACAACAACAACAAACAACCCCCCTCTAAATTACAAAACAGTTAAAATACTCAAAAAACAATTGTAACAGTGACTCTGCCTATGTTTCATAGCTCATGCCAGGAAATGCAGATTGGCTGTAGGTGCATAAGTCTCAAGATTACTGCTGCTTTCTGCCGCTGGGCTGGCCTGCCTGATGGTGAGAGGCACAACAGGTGCAAAGCTAGCAGAAGCGAGGAGTTAGCTGTAGATGGTAAGAGGATTGAAGTCTCTCCTCTTGCCCGCTCTCTCTTCTGTTTGCCTACTTGCCACAAACAGCAATCTCCTGGTTCCTGAATATGCAGTCAACTTCCAAGCTTTCCATGTCCCAGGCTAGCGCCAGAGTATTATGGTGACTCTTCACTTGAGGAACAGATGATGCAACACACAGAGAGAGCTAATATTTTATGAGCCATTATTCCAGGGTCATATTGTAAGGAATTAAATGAAATGGCAGCCTGCATTCAAACAGATGGCAGATAAAATTACTAATATTGGGAGGCGTGTGTTGAGAGCTCTTGTTTGTGTTTTCCACTGTATTGCAGATGTTCTGTGAAAGAGCTTTTGATTTTGTTTCACAGAAAGCATCAATGAATAAGAATTTTGGAAATGCAGGAATTCAAAATTTCAAGCTGCAGTATCAAATTAATGGATAAGATCTCTCCAAATTTGGGTCTCACTCACTCACAAATCAAGTTTCACTTTCTGTGATAAGTCAGCTTTCTTTGCCAATCTCACTTATCTCCTAAGCAGATAAACCCATGTTGCAATGAGGAAAAAGAACTAGTGGGAGAAAGGGCTCCTCTCTTAACTGGCCCAGATTCTTGTAACAGAATAGCCACTTAAGCACCATACAAAAGTTAGAAACACATCACCAAAAATGAGGACACATAGCTGCATGCAGTTTAAATGGAAATACAGCTCATCTCACCATGTTCCATTTGCCCATCCTTGCATGTCAAAATGAAGGCTCCAAGAAACAGAGCTGCATATTCACATTTTACCCTACTTCATGCATATCTTACCTGATTAATTGGCCGGAAAAATGCATTGCAAAATTGAGAGAAGTGAGAATTTTGAAAGTGGGTTGTGTTTTGGTTTGCATATTGTTTTGGAAAGTGTTAATTTTCAGTAGATTTGCCTTGAAATGAAAACTGAGTTTAATTTCTCCCCCACTCCTAGAGAGAATACAGGAATTGATACATGTCCCTGCCAGCAGTATTTGCAAGGTGTGAGTTGTTCCTTCTGCCTCACTTATTGTATTTTTCCTGTTTATTAAACATGCTCAAGAACATCTGAGTGTGGCCTGATTAGTGGCATAAACACCTTGGGCAAGGATGATTCAGTCGTTCTAACTAGTACCCATTGTTCAGCATGACTCATATCAAGTCACATATGTGCACAACCCTTTGAGGCTAATGTGCATTATACATGCTTCAGAAGGTCTTGTGCTTTTGTGGATCATGTGCAAACCTCCATGTCTGAAGACATTCTGTTTTCTCCAGATGATGGCCACATGTCATAATTTACAATCAGAATCACACTGGGACATAGGAATCTGTGTGCATGAACAAGGCTGTCTGAGGCTCAATAACTTTAAGAACAAGGATGCCCCATGGTATTCTTGTAAAGAAGCTGGTAAAATGCGGTCTTGACTATGCTACCACTCAGTGGATTTGTAACTGGCTGACTGACCGAACCCAAAGGGTGCTCATCAATGGTTCCTCTTCATCCTGGAGAAGAGTGACTAGTGGGGTGCCACAGGGTTCTGTCTTGGGCCCAGTCTTATTCAACATCTTTATCAACGACTTGGATGATGGACTCAAGGGCATCCTGATCAAATTTGCAGATGACACCAAACTGGGAGGGGTGGCTAACACCCCAGAGGACAGGATCACACTTCAAAACGACCTTGACAGATTAGAGAACTGGGCAAAAACAAACAAGATGAATTTTAACAGGGGGAAATGTAAAGTATTGCACTTGGGCAAAAAAAAAAATGAGAGGCACAAATACAAGATGGGTGACACCTGGCTTGAGAGCAGTACATGTGAAAAGGATCTAGGAGTCTTGGTTGACCACAAACTTGACATGAGCCAACAGTGTGACGCGGCAGCTAAAAAAGCCAATGCAATTCTGGGCTGCATCAATAGGAGCATAGCATCTAGATAAAGGGAAGTAATAGTGCCTCTGTATTCTGCTCTGGTCAGACCTCACCTGGAGTACTGTGTCCAGTTCTGGGCACCACAATTCAAGAAGGACACTGACAAACTGGAACGTGTCCAGAGGAGGGCAACCAAAATGGTCAAAGGTCTGGAAACGATGCCTTATGAGGAACGGCTCAGGGAGCTGGGCATGTTTAGCCTGGAGAAGAGGAGGTTAAGGGGTGATATGATAGCCATGTTCAAATATATAAAAGGATGTCACATAGAGGAGGGAGAAAGGTTGTTTTCTGCTGCTCCAGAGAAGCGGACACGGAGCAATGGATCCAAACTACAAGAAAGAAGATTCCACCTAAACATTAGGAAGAACTTCCTGACAGTAAGAGCTGTTTGACAGTGGAATTTGCTGCCAAGGAGTGTGGTGGAGTCTCCTACTTTGGAGGTCTTTAAGCAGAGGCTTGACAACCATATGTCAGGAGTGCTCTGATGGTGTTTCCTGCTTGGCAGGGGGTTGGACTCGATGGCCCTTGTGGTCTCTTCCAACTCTATGATTCTATGATTCTATGATTCTATGATTCTAAGGATGTACCTTGTTGTTCCTTTCTTGTTTGCTTTGCTGAGCATTTTTCATAACTGACACATCACATTCCTGTTGTGAACAAGAGTTGGTGACATCTTTGAGCATTGTTAATGCATGTGTAGAGCATATCAATATTGTTTCCTGTTCTCATGTACAGACACATTTTATTGCCTGTGATTTTCCACTTTAATCTTTGTCAAATGTTTATGTTGGAAATATAGATTAAGCATTCGAAAGCCTGCATATATATATGCAAGTTCCCTTCTTTCTGCCTGTAGCCAATTTATTTTATGTTGTGAAATAGGATTTCATAGATAAGGATGGTATCAGTGCTGTACAGTACATCTCCATGTGGCTTACGGGTGTTAGAGATTGGAAATAGATACGGTTGATTTACCCAGATTGCCATTTAAAAATATCCTTTTCCAAGTCACATCGTACATGTATATTGATTGGGTGCGTGTGGGGAGAATGATTCAAGGAGAAAGGAGGGCACTGGCACCTTCCCATTCTGTAAGCTGTTCCCAAGAGAAACTCCCAGATTGTTCACACACATTTCATATCCCTGTATACACTCCACCCCCCCTCCCAAAGAGTGTGTCTCACAAGCCCTTGTGTACAGTGGGGATGGGCAAACTTCAGAATACTAAGCTATTGTTGCTGTTGGCATCTTTTCCATAGCCAAAGTTTCAAGAAAACAGAGTTATGTGCAAAAGACTCTGAAAGACTTGGGTCTCATACCACTTCATAGGATTCATAGCTTTCTTCCCTGCCCCAATAATCCTGGGACCTGTAGTTTCTTAAGAACTGTTAGGAGACCCTTAACAAACTACAGTTGCCAGGATTCTGTGGGGTGAAGCAGTGGCGGACCTGCTGGGGGTCTCAAATTTCAGCTGCACCCTGTGCTGTTGCTGTGATTCATTCTTCTGGTTGGTGCTGGTCAATTAGAGCAGTGTTTCCCAACCTTTTTTGGGCAAAGGCACACTTGTTTGATGAAAAAAATCTCGAGGCACACCACCATTACAGCCCCGTGACGTCAGCGCGCAGCGTCACGCCGGGAGGGACGCACGAAAGTGTAAGTTTCAATTTTTTCCCCTCCCCTCCTGTGTAAAGGGGAATGCACTCTGCTAAGTAAAGGCACTTGCCACAGCAGCGTCAACGTCACAGCACCCACCGGCACCCAAGAGAGAAAGGGTCTCAGCAGCCCTTTTGCCAGGAAGAGGAGCAAGAACGAGAGGAGGAGGAGGAAGAGGAAGAGAGTCCCCCCCCAAAAAACATTCTCCTTTTGATCTTCCTTATTTGCAATTCCTCATTGCAAAACAGCAGTTGATATACAGCTGATTTTTTTTGTTATTACAGTCCCCACCCCCTCACCTAGAAAAACACCACCTGTCAATTTTATTATTATCATTATTATTATTATTATTATTATTATTATTATTATTATTATTATTATTCCCCGCCACTCTGGGAGGCTGAAGCCCTTTAAGGCTTCCTTCTGTCCACTCTCT